>NW_027507791.1:150721356-151921356 GCF_037356315.1 Lithobates pipiens | reverse complement strand
GAGTTACCTTGGTAGAAAAAAGTTTTTTAAGTAATAGTTTACGAACAAAGAGCTGGAGATCCTTGTATATCTCAAACACATCCATATCTTGATTGGGGCAGAAGTTGAGGCCCTTTCCGAGGACCTCAATTTCATCACTGGAAAGTTCATAAGAAGATAGATTAACTATAGTTAGGTCAGGTACTGCCTCCAAAGGAGGTGTTAGAGAGCTAATTGGGTATATGTGTTCAGACTGTCCAGTACTGAGGGAGTGCCTGCTAGAATGCGTTCTAAAAAAGACGGGTCGTTAGAGATAATGTCAGTGGAGGTTTTAATAGGATTATGGGATGTGGTGTTAGTGTGGGTATGGGAAGGATCCCCTGCAACTGCTGGGGGTATCAACTGCTCAGAAAGTGCTACCTAGCAATACAACTCAGTTCTAAGATAACTGACCTGTACACAGATAACTTCCCTCCATTACCAACACACCTTTCTGAATTATCACAATGGTCCTCTATCCTGGATAGGAAACATTTCTGCAATTAAGATGACTATATTAACCAAGTTTTTATATGTTTTTAGAGTCTTGGCCATCCCAGTTCAGTCTCATTTTTTACGACTTATATAGAGCAGAATTATCTCGTTTATCCGGGGTAAAACGAAACCTCAGACCTCTAAATTCACTCTCTGTCTCACACAATGCTGCAAATGTTTAGGTCTCCCAAATATTTATGCTTACTATCATGCTGCACACCTTGCACATTTACCAAAATACCATGCAATCAAAGAAATGGGTAACAATTGAGTCTATTGACTGTGACTCTATTTCAGCATCTAACATGTTATGGTCAAGACCGATTGTACTTTTATTCACAATCCTATCACAAAATATTCTTTATCCATCTGGGACAGATTCAAACATTCTCTTGGCCATCAATCTTCTCATTTACCTCTCCTTGCTTTTGTAAAAAATCCCACTTTTTACCCTGCCTGGTTTGCTTCCAATTCTTTCAAAGCATTGAATATAGCTAATTTATCCCATTCATATAATTTGGTATCTGCCTCCTCCATAAATTATTTTCCTACTTTGTGTGATACATTTGGACTTCCTCAATCGGAATGGTTCCGATGTTTGTAAATTAATTTTTTTCCAATCTCATCTCAATTCCAACTTCCAACTATCCCAGATGTCACGTTTTGAGCGCATATGTACTTAAGTCCTCTAACATGAGGGTCAGGTTTCATTTCTCTATGCAAATTTTAGCTAGTACTAACACTTTCCCCCTCACATGTCTTCAAATGGGAACTAGACTTTAATTGCTCATTTAATGCAACTGAATTGTCTAGCATATGGTCCGCCACTAAGTCTGTTTCTTCCAATGTTGTTGCTGTGGAAACTAACTTTAAGGTGCTAACCTGTTGGTATTTGGTCCCCGCTCGAATATCAAAATATGCTCCTGATTACCCTGGAGCTTGTTTTAGCGGCTGTTCAGAGTCTTCCACTCAACTTCATATTTGGTGGGATTGCCCAATTGACCAAAAATTCTGGAAGGCAATTTTTGACTTAGCCAAAATCTTTGATACACCTATACAGCACAATCCTGCTATAGCCCTATTAAACCTAAAATTTTACCTTCTATTACAGCTCCTAACAGCCAAAAAACAAACCATTGCTAAGGCATGGAAAACAAAATATTTAATTCTAGCTAAATCCATACACAGAACTCAAAAGCTCTTTTGCATGCAAAAATGGAAGCATCGAACTGATTGATTTGAGAAACTTTGGCTTCCTTGGGTTATTGTCAGGGCTGGCTTAGCCCTTCCTTCTCTGGGCTGGTTGCTCAGCTGTCTGCTAATTGCCAGCTCTCATCTCGCTCCACAGTTACCCAGCTGTTCCTGATCTTGCTCGTCTGACCTGCCTACTTAAAGCTGTGCAGTTCACTTCATCTCTGCCTTTGCCTTGGTCACATCACATGAAATCATCCTCTTTATCCTTATCCTGCTGTTGCTGTTGCTCCACTTAGATCCCTGACTTGTGGCCTGGCTGATGAGCCGATCTGGTTATTGAACTCTGGACTGGCTGACTACTGGATCTGGTTACTGAATTACTGGTTACCAGCTGTTCCTGATCCTGCTCGTCTGACCTGCCTACTTAAAGCTGTCCAGCTCACTTCACCTCTGCCTTCGCCTTGGTCAAATCACAAGAAACCATCTTCTGCGGTTCTGTTTAAAGACTGGCTTGCTGACATCCCTTCTGGCTCCTTATGCTGCTTGTTGTTGCTCTACTTGGATCCCTGACTTCTGGCCTGGCTGATTACCTGATCTGGTTATCAAACTCTGGCCTGGCTGACTACTCGAAGTGGTTACTGGACTCTGGCTATGCTTTGACTATGCTTACTCTATTTACCTTTTTATTTTTTATTAATAAACAAGTGTGATTTAATTGTACTTCTGTCTTTGTCTGTTTCATGGTTTCTGACAGTTATGCATCATTTAGCTCCAGACTTTGATGACACACAATTATTGCCTTGGTCATTTTACTCTATTTACCTTGACTATAATTTCTATTAATTTGGGATTGCACCACCACTTGTTAACCCCCTCATTCCCTTCTCCCCTTTTCTCTACCCTTTTCTCTCTACTCCTAATTTTTGTTTTCTACCTTTCTTTTAATATTGTGTGGTACTTCTATACACATTATATCTTCTGTTTTTAACCGCTTGCCGACAAGCCACCGTCATTTTACGGCGGCAGGTCAGCACGATCCCACAAACTGTCGTAGCTATACGTTGGCTCACGGGATCTGGATAGCAGGCGTACGTACGCTGCACAGCGAGGGTGCCAATGCTTGTGGACGATGGTCACGATGACTGCTGGGCCACTAGCAATCACAAGCACAAGGGACAGAACATGGAAGTGTGTGTGTAACAGTGGCAGCTGGTGAAGTTTAGGATGGGGGGTGCCAGACCTTGCCCTTCCTTTTTGACCCCTCCCATTTGGTAAAAATGGGTGTGGTTATAGCAAAATAGTGGGTGTGGCTCTAAGGTGGTGTGGTTAGCATCTGAGATGAACGAGAGATGGAGGGAGATTTTACAAAAAAGACAAAAGATGGGGCTTCTGGACTTTTTAGGCACCATATATAAAATAACATTCATAGAATAAAGATAAAAATCAACATTTTATTAAGAACATATATTTTTTCATTATACTATAAAAAAGAGATTGCTAAAGGAACATCTAATCACAGCAGGACTCATATCCTCCATAATATACAGACTATACCGCCATTTCACATTTTCACTTTTGAAAATAGACAGTAAACATTTGATACATAATCTTCAGAAATATGATTATTCTACTCGCGGTATTAGGTGTACTGCTTGAGAAGGAGAAAGCTCTACATGTTTTGCGTGTTTTAACACGCTTCTTCTGGAGCGAGAGATTTGTGTGACTAGTAAACTAACAAAGAAACAAAAAAATTATTATTAATCAATCATACAAAAATATTAACAGAATAGGTACTAAACAACATAAGTCAACATATGATATATTGCAGATTAATAGCAGGAATGGGGATCACATTGTCAAAACCAGGGGGAGGCCAACAGCGTATATATAGGTCACCATGGGGACATGTAAAACATAATAACTAAATTTAAATAGTAAAAAAGGGTAAAAAAAGAAAAAAATGAAAACTCACTCAAAAGAGTAGGTTCAAAAAGAGGGACCCCACAAGGCTGATTCCCAATCCTATAGAAGACTGCTGCAGTTTCAATGTTCAAATGGTTAATAGCACCTAAAAGCAAGCATCAATGCCTCCAGTTCAGGAGAGAGGTTTTTTATTTTATCTTGTTTTGCTTTTTGGCCATGAGATCCTAAAAGTAAGAGAGCCACCAATTATTTAACCACTTCAGCTCCGGACCAATAAACACCTTAAGGACCAGAGGTCTTTTTGCAATTTCGCACTGCGCTGCTTTAACTGGTAATTGCGCGGTCATGCAATATTGCACCCAAACGAAATTTGCGTCCTTTTCTTCCCACAAATAGAGCTTTCTTTTGATGGTATTTGATTGCCTCTGCGATTTTTTTTTTTTGCGATATAAATGGAAAAAGAGCGAAAATTTTGAAAAAAAAGGATATTTTCTTCTTTTTGTTATAAGAAAAATCGAATAAACTAAATTTTAGTCATACATTGAGGGCAAAATTTATTCAGCCACATGTCTTTAGTAAAAAAAATGTCAATAAGCGTATATTTTTTGGTTTGCGCAAAAGTTATAGCGTCTACAAACTAGAGTACATTTTCTGGAATTTACACAGCTTTTAATTTATGACTGCCTATCTCATTTCTTGAGGTGCTAAAATGGCAGGGCAGTACAAATCCCCCCCAAATGACCCCATTTTGGAAAGTAGACACCCCAAGGAAATTGCTGATGGGTATGTTGAGCCCATTGAATATTTATTTTTTTTGTCCTAAGGGATTGAATAATGACAAAAAAAAAAAAAAAAAATTTTTTTTACAAAAAGTTGTCACTAAATGATATATTGCTCACACATGCCATGGTTATATGTGGAATTGCACCCCAAAATATATTCCGCTACTTCTCCCGAGTATGGGGATACCACGTGTGTGGGACTTTTTGGGAGTCTAGTCGCGCACGGCACCCCGAAAACCAATCACCACCTTCAGGATTTCTAAGGGTGCAAATTTTTGATTTAACTCCTCACTACCTATCACAGTTTCGAAGGCCATAAAATGCCAAAATAGCACAAAACCCCCCCAAAATGACCCCATTTTGGAAAGTAGACACCCCAAGCTATTTACTGAGAGGCATGTTGAGTCCATGGAATATTTTATATTTTGCCACAAGTTGCGGGAATATTACAAACTTTTTTTTTTTTGCACCAAGTTGTCACTAAATGATATATTGCTCACACATGCTATGGGCATATGGGAAATGACACCCCAAAATACATTCTGCTGCTTCTCCCGAGTACGGGGATACCACATGTGTGGGACTTTTTGGGAGTCTAGTCGCGCACGGCACCCCGAAAACCAATCACCACCTTCAGGATTTCTAAGGGTGCAAATTTTTGATTTAACTCCTCACTACCTATCACAGTTTCGAAGGCCATAAAATGCCAAAATAGCACAAAACCCCCCCAAATGACCCCATTTTGGAAAGTAGACACCCCAAGCTATTTATTGAGAGGCATGTTGAGTCCATGGAATATTTTATATTTTGCCAAAAGTTGCGGGAATATTACAAACTTTTTTTTTTTTTGCACAAAGTTGTCACTAAATTATATATTGCTCACACATGCTATGGGCAGAAGTCAAATTACACCCCAAAATAAATTCTGCTGCTTCTCCCGAGTACGGGGATACCACATGTGGGGGACTTTTTGGGAGCCTAGCCACGTACGGGACCCCGAAAACCAAGCACTGCCTTCCGGATTTGAATATAAAATGCTATAAAAAACAAACTAACCAGAGTCACCCGTAACACTTATACGGTGATCAGTGGTGAAAGGGTTAACTAGGGGCAATCAGGGGGTTCAAATTTTTATTAGGTAGTATATGGGGGTCCCTGGCGCTATATAAAAACCTGACGGGGAACCTAAATAACTAACTGGCTAACCAGCGTCACCAGTGACACTTATACTGTGATCGCTGGTGAAAGGGGGTGAAAGGGTTAACTAGCAGCAATCAGGGGGTTAAAACCATTATTGGGTAGTATATCGGGGTACCTAGCGCTATAAAAACCTGGCGGTGAACCTAAAAAAATAACTAGCTACCTAGCGACACTAGCGACACTGATGCAGCGTTCAGAAAAATTATCGCTTAGTGACACTGGCAAAAGGGGGTGAAAGGGTTAACTAGCGGAAATCAGGGGGTTAAAACCATTATTGGGTAGTATATCGGGGTACCTAGCGCTATAAAAACCTGGCGGTGAACCTAAAAAAATAACTAGCTACCTAGCGACTGTAGCGACACTAATGCAGCGATCAGAAAAACGATCGCTTAGTGACACTGGCAAAAGGGGGTGAAAGGGTTAACTAGCGGCAATCAGGGGGTTAAAACCATTATTGGGTAGTATATCGGGGTACCTAGCGATATAAAAACCTGGCGGTGAACCTAAAAAAATAACTAGCTACCTAGCGACTGTAGCGACACTAATGCAGCGATCAGAAAAACGATCGCTTAGTGACACTGGCAAAAGGGGGTGAAAGGGTTAACTAGCGGCAATCTGGGGGTTAAAACCATTATTGGGTAGTATATCGGGGTACCTAGCGATATAAAAACCTGGCGGTGAACCTAAAAAAATAACTAGCTACCTAGCGACACATGCAGCGATCAGAAAAATGATCGCTTAGTGACACTGGCAAAAGGGGGTGAAAGGGTTAACTCTAGGGGCAATCAGGGGGTTAAATCTTTATTGGGGGGTGATAGGGGGCTACCCTGGACCTAACACTAACTGTCCTGACAGTTTTTACTGTCACAACTGACACTGAATGCATTGATCAGTAAAGAAATGATCAATGCAATCAGTGACACTGTGACTGGGGGGGGAGGGGGGGCGGGGGGGGGATCGGGGGGCGATCGGGGGGGGGATCGGGGGGGGGATCGGGGGGGGTTTGTGTGCCTGTGTGTACCTACATGTCAGTGTAGTGTTGGTGCACACTTACTTTTACTCTTCTCCTCGTAGTCCGGTCAAAAAGACCGCCCCGAGGAGAATGACATCACTTCCTCCTTCCTGTGTAAACAATACACAGGGGAGGAAGCTTCTCATTGGCCAGGAGCGATCCAGAGGGGGTGGCCGAAAACCAACGGCCATCCCCTCATCACGGAGCGCTCCTGGACCGAATCGGACCGCCGTAAACAGCGGGAGGGGGTCCGATCGGACCCCCCACCCGCTGGAAGGCAATCACGTAGATGTACGTGATTGTGCCTGCCTGTGCCATTGTGCTGACGTACAATGGCAATACGGCGGTCCTTAAGTGGTTAATAAATCACAAGGGCAATCATAAAAAAATAAAATATGTTGTATTAGGAGCACTCACCACACCATAAAGTATGGCCTCTCCTGCACACATCTAGTGTTTGTAAGCCTGAAATCAGGAGACTGTATAAATCAGTAGTTGTCTCAAACCTTGTGGAACATCCAATTCAGACAAGAAGGTTTCCCTGTGTAGTTGCACCAGAGCCAGTAATCTGTAACAGTGGTGTAATAAGGTTAAAAACTTGGAGGCTCTCTCCAGGTATTAAAGGAAAAAATAGAGATGTGGCCAGAAGCTTACCTCTGCAGTCCTCTAAGGGCCCGTTCACACTACCGCGACACGACTTGCGCGCGACTTGACGCGACTTAGACGCGACTTCGACGCGACTTAGCGCGACTTCGACGCGACTTCGCGCGACTTAAAAGTCGCCTCAAGCACAGGCGACTTTGCCTGTGGCCAATCAGCGCTACTCAGCTCTTGTGACATCATTGTTGTTCCTGTCGCTTCCTGCTTCCTGTCGTGTGTCTTGTCCTGTCACCACAATGTTGTCATTGCCTTATTTGATGACAGCTGTAGTAACTGCTGGTGTGGCAGTGTTAATGGAAGAGGAGGAAGAGAGGAAGCGAAGGATGAGGATGAGAAGACGACGCCGCTACTGGATCCATCCAATTATTGCAAGTAGAAACAGTAGAGGCCAATTTTGGGCCATCTATGAAAATTTGCGTGTTTTTGAGGACAAGTTTCACAACTATACCCGGATGTCAATTGCAAGGCAAGTACATATGCTAATAGACTATTTTGTCCCATTTAATTTTTTTTTTTTGAAAGATATATTTTGTAGCATTTAACGTAGAGAATAAAATGGCGAAGATTGATATTTAGCAGAATTGTTTGTCATCTACCTATGCTAAACATCAACTGGGGTGATCGGCAAGCTTGCATGTATCACATTAAAGCGGTGCGCTGGCTGGAAGGTGAAAAAAGTCCTGCTAGCCGCATCTTTGGAGCAGTGAAGGAGCAGTGTATTCACCACTCCTAACCGCTCCTACCCATCAAAATCAATGGGACAGGGCCGCACAACCGCTGGCAAAGCGCCTCTGCATCGGCGCTTTTAACCCTTTTTCGGGCGCTAGTGGGTGTTAAAACCACCCCGCAAGTGCCCCCAGACCACCGCTAAAACGACTGTAAAACGCCGCTAAAAATAGCAGCCTTTTACCGCCGACGGCCGCACCAGCCCAGTGTGAAAGGGGTCCTAGAGGCATCAGATTTGCATATGTTATTACATCGGTAATAGTGTAGCTACAAATGTCAGATATTTCTCATGTAGAATATAGCAAATTACATTTTTTATTCATTTTACAGTTTTGATGAATTGCTTCGTCTAGTTTACAACCATCTGGAGTGACAGAACACCTCATATAGGAGGAGCATCTCACCTACTGAAAGATTGATTATTACGCTCAGGTAAACTATCTATTTTTTTGATGCACATTACCATTATCACATTGTTATTATATGTGCAACAATCTAGCCTGAGCTCATTTGTCTTGGCTTCTCCTACGGGTCATATGAGTGCAATTATTTTGCAATCCTGTGCCCCTTTTCAGTGCAGAGTGAGCAGAAGTCCACTTTGTGCAAATATCACGAAGATTAGTTGAGACAGCGCATCATCCTTCATTTGCCAGCAGCTGGCTGGACTGATGACAGTGTCAGCCTCTCAGCAAGCTGCTATCCACCCCTCCACATTGAGCGTGGGGGAGCAGAGCAGCTGAGAGACAGCACCTCCCATCTTGGGGAGAGGACAGAACAGAGACATAGACGATGTATGTTGACTCAGTTCTGTGTGAAGAAACAGCAGTGGACAGATGCATCATTGCTGCGATGTTGCATCCACCTAGGTACTTCTTCCAAAGAAACATATTGTTGAAGAAATATTGCAAAATTTATCACACCAACATCCTTTTTTTTTGAAAAAAACTTTAATTATTAGAACAATATATAACCATATATCAACAAAACAGAATATATTTTTATTTTTAAAATCTTACAGGTTATGGTAAACTGGCTCATATGGTGAGGAGCTGGTGGAAGGCCTTGGGGATGGTGTTGGTGGAACATTAGCTGAAGTTGCTGATGTCAGTGGGGATGGAGAGGGATAGGGTATAAGTGGATGGGCAGGATTAAGGGCATTTCCATACTCATCGGAGTAGGGACGGAAGTGAGGGGGATAGTAGGGATGGGTTCTGGGTGGTGGTGGGGTTGAGTATGTATAGTAGGGTCCGGATGGTGGTGGTGGTCCAAACATGGAAGCGGATGGAATAGGATCATTTCTAATGCTCGCTTCCATGAGATCCATCACTGCCTTCTTTACGTCATTTTTCCTCTCCTGCGGAACTCTTTTTAGCATTCCGGCAACCATGAGTCCAAAACCATGGTCTTCAGAATGCAGCTCATCCAATTTTTGGTTCATACGATCAACCAGTTCGGAAAATCGCTCTATGTTTTGAGAGTTACTTCCCCTCGCTGGTCTACTTCGTTGTTGACGGAGTCGGATAGGCTGAGCCGGCTGCTGACTATTGGAAGCCTCTCCCTGGTTGCGGTCTGGTTCTTCACCTTGCTGTTCTTCCAGCAGCAAAGGATGATCCAAGGAAAGCGACAACGAGCCTTCCACTTCTTGAAATGCTGCCTCCTGTGCTGCATCCTGCCGTTCACCAGCAACTTCCCAACTGGATTGTGTTCTGCAATAAACATATAAAAGAACAGTTACCCCCTTCTTAGTAGAATTGTATAGTATCACTTTACAACTATGTAAGATGTTATCTTACTCTCTCAGCTCCAGGAAAGGCCGCAGAAACTCTAGTTCGTCTGCGTGCACATAGGGGACGATACGCTTTCCTCCAGACCCACTCCTGGCCTCATTCAATTTGCGAAGGTAGCGAGTAAAGCAGTCGCGCAAACCCTTCCACCGGATTTGTAATATTGATACTGCAAAACATAAATAGGAACATAAAATGGTTTATGTCTTTTGTCTTTCAGATACCTGGCAACCGGTCATTCCCTAGTTAGTCTACATTATGAGTTCATGTTGGGCAGATCAACGATCAGCTACATTATCCAAGACACCTGCCAAGTCATATGGGATGTGCTTAACAGCATGGTTATGAAGCGGCCTACACAAGATAATTGGCGTGATATAGCACAAATATTTTGGCGTCGGTGCAATTTCCCAAATTGCCTTGGAGCTATAGATGGGAAGCATGTGCGTGTCGTTAAGCCTGTTGGTAGTGGAAGTATGTTCTACAATTACAAAAAATATTGTTCTTTTGTACTTCTTCCTGTTGTCGATGCAAACTACTGCTTCACCTATATCGATATAGGATCCTACGGAAGTAGCTGCGATTCGCGTATTTTTGCAAATTCCTCATTTGGTGAAAGGCTACGATCTAATCAGTTAGATATTCCTGAGAACTGTCCTCTTCCGGGCACAACTGAACCCCCAATACCCTATGTGTTTGTCGCAGATGAGGCTTTTGCATTGTCACAACACCTAATGAGGCCTTACTCCAATAGAAATCTGACAACCCCCAAGAAAGTCTTTAATTACCGGCTGACAAGGGCAAGAAGGATGGTTGAGTGCACGTTTGGAATTCTTGCCAATAAATGGCGTTTGTTACATACGCCTATTGCATTAAACATTGAAAATGCAATTACTGCTGTCAAAGCAGCTTGCGTGCTGCACAATTTTGTACGGGTACGTGACGGGTACCGTTTTGAGGATTCCCTTATGCATGACTTGGAAAGTGCACATATCACTGCTGCAAGGGGATCCTGCGATGGTGCCACTGTTCGTGCAAAGTTTGCATCATACTTTATTTCACCGGCCGGTGACTTAGAATGGCAATTGGATGCCATTTCCTAACTGCATTGCTCACTGCTTTACATCTAGAATTTGCTAATGTGTTATTACGGTTATAATGTTTTCATGCTATGTAATCTTTATTTCATGTAATAAAAATGATATGTTGGTTATTTTTTTTTCTATAATGTAATAATAAAAGAATCATTCATTCATGATCATTCATTATTAACATTTATTAAACACTAGCAGTTAGCATCAGTGAAAGAATACACAAAAGTGACGTTTCAAGTGACGTGGCAGGTGACGTGGCAGGTGACGTGGCAGGTGACGTGGCAGGTGACGTGGCAGGTGACGTGGCAAGTGACGTGGCAGGTGACGTGGCAGGTGACGTGGCAGGTGACGTGGCAGGTGACGTGGCAAGTGACGTGGCAGGTGACGTGGCAAGTGACGTGGCAGGTGACGTGGCAGGTGACGTGGCAGGTGACGTGGCAAGTGACGTGGCAAGTGACGTGGCAGGTGACGTGGCAAGTGACGTGGCAAGTGACGTGGCAGGTGACGTGGCAAGTGACGTGGCAGGTGACGTGGCAGGTGACGTGGCAGGTGACGTGGCAGGTGACGTGGCAGGTGACGTGGCAGGTGACGTGGCAAGTGACGTGGCAGGTGACGTGGCAGGTGACGTGGCAGGTGACGTGGCAGGTGACGTGGCAGGTGACGTGGCAGGTGACGTGGCAGGTGACGTGGCAAGTGACGTGGCAAGTGACGTGGCAGGTGACGTGGCAGGTGACGTGGCAGGTGACGTGGCAGGTGACGTGGCAGGTGACGTGGCAAGTGACGTGGCAAGTGACGTGGCAGGTGACGTGGCAAGTGACGTGGCAGGTGACGTGGCAAGTGACGTGGCAGGTGACGTGGCAAGTGACGTGGCAGGTGACGTGGCAAGTGACGTGGCAAGTGACGTGGCAGGTGACGTGGCAAGTGACGTGGCAAGTGACGTGGCAGGTGACGTGGCAAGTGACGTGGCAGGTGACGTGGCAAGTGACGTGGCAAGTGACGTGGCAGGTGACGTGGCAAGTGACGTGGCAGGTGACGTGGCAAGTGACGTGGCAGGTGACGTGGCAAGTGACGTGGCAGAACACATGCATAATAAATAACACCATGAATTTAATAAAAAGGTTAAACTTACATTTGTCACTACGATCGGTCGGCAGCATTGTTTCCCAATCTTCAATAGTTAGTCTGCATATTTCCAACCAAGCACTATCCCTCTTGGATTGATCCTTGTAGTTGGGATCTTGCTTATTATATATGCAGGGTCGCTGCCTCACATGTCTGATTAGGGACTCATTATCCACTGGCTCCCTGTGCTGCACTTCTCTGCGGCCTCGGGATGACATGTTCTCTCAATTCTTCAATCACTTATTTTCTTCACTTCACCTCACACCTACCCACACTTCACACAGGAAGTGATCAGTGTATGGGAAGGGGGAGGGATGCCATAATTGTGTTCTTCTTCCTGTTAAGTCGCTTGCTTACAGACGGTGATCCGACTTGTAGGCGACTTGTATTGAAATCTATGGGTACAAGTCGCCTATAAGTCGCCTTGAAGTAGTACAGGAACCTTTTTGGAAGTCGCTCCGACTTGAGTAGCGGTCATTAAGATGGCTCTCATTCACTTTAATGGAATTACTAATGTCAAGCGACTTGGGGCGACTTGCGGTCTGACAAGTCGCGTCCCAAGTCGCGGTAGTGTGAACGGGCACTTAGGTTTCAGCCTAGTGTTTGTTTCCCAGATCAGCTGTGCGAAGTAAGTGCAGAGCATGCTAGTTAATAAACCGTTTTAATTGTCTCATCATTCAACAGCTGTGCCGAGCTTGCACAGGGCCTGCTGCTAAGAATACATGCCCCACCTTGTGGTCATCAATCGAATCTCATTCGACGTGACGTCATTCAAGTCAGCCGAATGGACACTGTGCAGATTCATCGCGCACAAGCGCACAACACGCTAGGTCTAAAAATCCGCCGAGCGTCCTATGATTGGCCGGCGAAGAGATACAGCAGACCGCTCCCCCTCCCCGCAGGCCAGCGGAAGCCTAGGCAACGCACCTTCCCCAGCGTGTAATACACATCGGGGAGCCAGGCAGCCATAGCCAAACAGGGCAAACGAGGGACCGGAGTCCGATGCATCCCCCCAGACAATCAAAGCGCTGTGGCTGACACGGGAAAACTTTTTACCCAGTCAGTCATGTCGCGAGCGGCCGCATGGTGCCAAAACGCTGTGTCCCCACCCCCGGACAGCGACCCCCAACCCCGACCCTCTACAATCACCATAACCCCAAAAAAAAGGAAAAGAAAGTATATAATAACATAACAGCATCATAAATATAAGTTCTAAATCAATCATCAAATCAATACTCCTGAATGGAATATTAATACTGACCCTAAGCTTACTAGGGTATTCGAATCGCATTCGATTGTTGTTTTTTATTTGTTTTTATTTTTATTTTCACTTTTACTGAATTAACCACCTCGCGCCCGCCCTATAGCTGAATGACGGCCGTAGAGCAGGCGCGTTCGTCCGGGTGGTCGTCCCTGGACGTCCTGATGTTTACTTCCGCAATGCACGCCGCCGCGGGCGCGCATCGCGGAAGTTCTGTGTTCGCCGTGTCCCCCGGGGACAGGCAAACACAGATCGCTGTAAACGGCCAATCACAGCGGCCGTTTACAGCGTGATTGGCGTGTCCAATGGGAGATGATCTCATATGTAAACATATGAGATCATCTCTCAGCACCGCTCTCCCTCCTCGCACAGACAGTGTGAGAGGGGAGAGATGAACGGCTGCAGCGGCAGCCGTTCTGCCTCTAGTAAAAAAAAAAAAAAAAAAAAGTAAAAAAATAAAATAAAAAGTGCCATCCTCCCCCAGCAGTGCCATCCTCCCCTAGCAGTGCCATCCTCCCCCAATAGTGCCATCCGCCCCAGTGCCATCTGCCCCAGTGCCATCCACCCCAGTGCTACCTGCCCCCAGTGCTACCTGCCCCCAGTGCCACCTGTTGTCAGTGCCACCTGTCGTCAGTGCCATCTGTCATCAGTGCCACGTATAAGTGCCATCTGTCATCAGTGCCACGTGTCATCAGTGCCACATAGTGGCATCTGTCATCAGTGCCACGTATCAGTGCCATTTGTCATCAGTGCCACCTGCCAGTGTCACGTGCCATCTGTTGTCAGTGTCACGTGTCATCAATGCCACTTATCAGTGCCATCTGTCATCAGTGTCACGCGTCATCGGTGCCATGTATTAGTGCCATCTGTCATCGGTGGCACGTATTAGTGCCACGTATTAGTGCCATCTGTCATCAGTGCCACGTATTAGTGCCACGTGTCATCAGTGCCACGTGTCATCAGTGCCACATATTAGTGCCATCTGTCATCAGTGCCACATATTAGTGCCATCTGTCATCAGTGCCACCTGTCATCAGTGCCACGTATAAGTGTCATCATTGCCACGTATCAGTGCCATCTGTCATCAGTGTCACGTGTCATTGTCCTGGTGCTTCAAAAGTGTAATAAATAGTCAACAAGTTAGATGTGTAATTTATGTTCCTAGAACACATGATGGCGCTACCTGCATGTTGGGCCTCTCTATGTGGCCAGGCTGTGAAAAAGTCCCACACATGTGGTATTGTAATACTCAGGAGGAGTAGCAGAATTTTTTGGGGGGTGTCATTTGTGGTATACACATGCCACGTGAGAGAAATAACCTATTGCAATGACAATTTTGTGGAGAAAAAAAAAATTAAAAATCTTAATTTTGCAAAGAATTGTGGGGAAAAAATGACAACATCAAAAAGCTCACTATGCCTCTTACTAAATACCTTGGAATGTCTACTTTCCAAAAAGGGGTCATTTGGGGGGTATTTGTACTTTCCTGACTTGTTCGGGTCACAAGAAGCGAGATAGGCCACCAGTACATCAGATGTGATCAATTTTGTGCGATTCGCACCACAGCTTGTAGACTCTCTAACTTTCACAAAGACCAAATAATATCCACTAATTTGGGTTATTTTTACCAAAGATATGTAGCAGTATAAATTGTGGCCAAAATTTATGAAGAAAAATTAATAATTTGCATAATTCTTTCACAGAAACAAAGAAATATGCGTTTTTTTCAAAATTTTCGGTCTTTTTTCATTTATAGCGCAAAAAATAAAAACCCCAGAGGTGATCAAATACCACCAAAAGAAAGCTCTATTTGTGGAAAAAAAAGGACAAAAAATTCATTTGGGTACAGTGTTGCATTACTGAGTAATTGTCATTCAAATTGTGAGAGCACCGAAAGCTGAAAATTGGTCTGGGCAGGAAGGGTGTTTAAGTGCCCAGTAAGCAAGTGGTTAACATTACAATAGGTGGTAATGTTAATGTATGGACAGTTGGAAAACGGGTAATGTCAGAAGATTTTACATCTTTATAGTTATTATTCCAATAGCAAAAATAGGTTAGCACTTCCAAAACTACACCTAGCTGTCTACTTATGTATTTACCTGAAAACACAGACAAGGAGGTCACTATAGAAAGGGTTTATAAGACTGGGTCTCGTCGATACCTGGAGGCTGTGTTGCATTTAGATGTTCTATCCATATAGTCTCCTTACGCAAAATTTGTCTATCCCAGTCCCCTCCCCGGGGGTTTCGAGGGATTACAGCCAGAGCTATAAACGATACCATTGAAGTGTCAAATTTGTGATATAGGTCTAAATGCCTACTCACTGAGGTAACCATCTTGCCTTCTGAAGAGTAGTAAACATGATCCTTTATCCGCGCACGGAAGAATCTGATGGTCTTGCCAATGTAGAATACACCACATTGGCAGAGCATCAGATACACTACCCCTTGTGTATTGCAGTCAGCATGAAATTTGTTGATAAACAGTTCCCCATTAGGAAGATGGAATCAAGTGCCCACATTAATCCAAGGACAAAATGCACAGTTGCCACATATCGTTATGCCCCAAGGTTTGTGATCCATTCCCAGATTGACAGAATAGTGACTGGAAGTTAGTTTATCTCGTAACGAGTATGAACGTCTAAACGTAATATCTGGTCGTGGATTCAAATATTTGGCCAGTATGGGGTCTCTATAAAGTAATGACCAATGGTCAGTAAGAATGTTTCGAATTTCCTGATGTTGTTTTGAATACCTTGTAATGTATCTAACAGTTACCTTATCATTAGACATTTTGGTTTTGTACAATACAACATTACGAGGTTGGCGAAGCGCTTTATTGAAAGCACTCCGCAGTACAGTCTTACTATCTTGCTTTTAGTCGATCGCAGAGAAGGTTAGCCTGCAATTTAAAATCGGCAGTAAATGTACAGTTTCGTCTAAGTCTTAAATATTGTGCATACGGAATACTTCGTATTAGAGAAGTTGAATGGGCACTAGCAGCATGTAGGAGCGTATTGCCCGCTGTATCTTTTCTAAACAATGTAGACAAGATATGGCCAGTGTCATCCTTGTTGATCACAAGGTCCAAAAAGGTGACACTGGATGAGTCACTAGAAACTGTAAATTTCAAGTTAAATGCATTATTGAGGTCATCAATAAATGTAATTAGGGAGATTAAAGTCCCCGACCATATGATGAAAATATCATCAATAAAGCGTAGCCAGCATAGCACCTGGTCCGTCAATGTAGTTAATGCATCATCGGAAAAAATTGCTCGTCCCCCCCCCCCCCAAGTACAGGTTTGCGTAGGCCGGTGCACAACAAGTGCCCATGGACACCCCCTGTACCTGGAGGAAGTGGGATTCCTTGAAAACAAAACAGTTTCAAGTCAATACAAATTTAAGGAGGTCAAGAATAAACTCACAGTATTCCCATTTGTGATGATCCTGTTCACGAAGGAAGGTCCGTACAGTCCCGATGCCCTGCTCGTGAGGGATGCTAGAATACAAAGCTTCCACATCCAAAGTCACGAGCAGAGCATCGGGAGGCACGACCATACCCTCGATGTGTTTTAGAAGGTCTGCTGTATCTTTTATAAAAGATGGTAAAGCCATAACATGTGGCATCAAAATGGAGTCAATTAAACGACTCACCTTCTCAGTGAGAGAGCCTATACCTGACACTATGGGTCTACCCGGAGGTTTAGTCGGATGTTTATGTATCTTAGGTAATGCATAGAACGTCACCAGACGTGGATTTTTTACATTCAGATAGTTAGAGATCCTGATTAATGAGAGCTTGTTGATAGGCCCCTCCAAAAATGGCCAAATATTCCTTCCTATAGTTTTCAATCTTACTGACATTAATACGTTCATACCAGTCACGGTTACGTAGGATATTCATTACCATTGTCTCATAGGACTGTTTGGTCATTAAAACAACATTACCACCCTTATCGGAGGCCTTAATTTCCAAATCTGAGTTTCTCTTGAGGGTTTGGATAGCTTGCAACTGAGAGGATGATAGATTATTGGGTTTCGGATCAACAATAAGGCTTTTGATTTCACAAATGGTACCCATTAGAAAGGCCCAGATGTTTGGATTCGTCATTAGGTCTGGGAAACGCTGTGACTTAAGTTTGAACTGTTTTGATATAAGGCATCTAGAAGCTGTCGTACCACCGGAATCAATCAATTGACCAGTAGATTTAGTATTTGGCTCGCTTTTTTCAAGAAGTAGCATTAAGTCTCTAAGGGCTCGAAAGTCCTCCATGGTGTAGTTTTTTACTTGCTCAGAAATATTCTTATCTTGCAAAGATCGTTGTCGATCCTCATCAAATAAAAATTTATAGGTCAAATTTCGGGAAAACAGGTAAAGATCTTTTATAACTTCATATTTGTCCATTTCCATTGATGGACAGAAGCTGAGGCCTAGCCGGAGGACATCGATCTCATCCTTATTTAAAGTGTATGGTGTGAGGTTAATAACATCTAGATCAGATCTTATGTTGGAAGGGGAGTGTTGGAGGGTGTGTGAAAATTTAGGGTAGAAGTAGATATGCAGGGAGCAATATGTGCATCTAAAGTGCTCTGACGTGTACAAGATTGTAATTGAGAAGATGGCGTGGCATTGCCAAGTGAATTACCTGTCGGTATATGATCACTCCCATTTGGGCCTGTACTTGTTGGAATCAGCCGATTCCCACTATTTTCTATTGAAGTATTTGGAACTAGTGAAGTGTGGGTTTGTGTGTTCAAAATTTTGGATGGCTTGCAGGGCAGTAGGGACAGCTTGGACGGGTTACAGGTCAGAAATACAGACTGCTTGCAATGTTGACTCAGAGCAAGAATCTAATATCAATCAGTATATGGCAAAAATGAAGCGGTTATTAAAAAAGAAAGAAAACTTATATTGGCATATAGAGTTTCTAAATAAATATGTTTGGGTACAGGTCTACCCCTCATTTCAAAATGTTACACCTGAATTTAGGGCTGCATGGGAAAGTATCCTTACATCCTGTAGCCTAAATTTAATGACACTATTCATTTCACACTATCAACGAGAATTAAACTCGTTGGATCAGGATATTCTGTTATTACAATCAACGAATGAAAGAATACAAACCCACGCACTCTATTTAAAAAGGTGGCAAGAGGTGAAAGACTTTGTGACAAAAATTACTAAGGACATTATTTTTAAAAAACAACAGAAATTGATTAAAGATAGACTGGCCTTTACTGAGAGCTTCGCCTACAGGTGGCATCCTACTAATCAAGCTAGCCACCCTAGACTAAATGCTCGTAGTTTTAGAGCTAGAAGCAATGTTTATTCTACTACAGATGAGGACACAGAGTCAGATTCGACATTATTTCCTTCACAGACCACATCCCGGAAAGGGAACTTGCAAGGACATCATAATCACACTGGCGCACGTAAACGGGATTTTGGAGGGGGTTCCCATACACCCTTCAAGAGACGTCCCCCGACCACGGACACCACTCTAATATCACACAGACCTTCACAAGATCATCAACAGCCACAAGGTGGCATCACTGGCTCACAGGGCAAATATTTGGGGGCTACTGCCCTGCAAGCCATCCAAAATTTTGAACACACAAACACAAACCCACACTTCACTAGTTCCAAACACTTCAATAGAAAATAGTGGGAATCGGCTGATTCCAACAAGTACAGGCCCAAATGGGAGTGATCATATACCGACGGGTAATTCACTTGGCAATGCCACGCCATCTTCTCAATTACAATCTTGTACACGTCAGAGCACTTTAGATGCACATATTGCTCCCTGCATATCTACTTCTACCCTAAATTTTCACACACCCTCCAACACTCCCCTTCAAACATAAGATCTGATCTAGATGTTATTAACCTCACACCATACACTTTAAATAAGGATGAGATCGATGTCCTCCGGCTAGGCCTCAGCTTCTGTCCATCAATGGAAATGGACAAATATGAAGTTATAAAAGATCTTTACCGGTTTTCCCGAAATTTGACCTATAAATTTTTATTTGATGAGGGTCGACAACGATCTTTGCAAGATAAGAATATTTCTGAGCAAGTAAAAAACTACACCATGGAGGACTTTCGAGCCCTTAGAGACTTAATGCTACTTCTTGAAAAAAGCAAGCCAAATACTAAATCTACTGGTCAATTGATTGATTCCGGTGGTACGACAGCTTCTAGATGCCTTATATCAAAACAGTTCAAACTTAAGTCACAGTGTTTCCCAGACCTAATGACGAATCCAAACATCTGGGCCTTTCTAATGGGTACCATTAGTGAAATCAAAAGCCTTATTGTTGATCCGAAACCCAATAATCTATCATCCTCTCAGTTGCAAGCTATCCAAACCCTCAAGAGAAACTCAGATTTGGAAATTAAGGCCTCCGATAAGGGTGGTAATGTTGTTTTAATGACCAAACAGTCCTATGAGACAATGGTAATGAATATCCCACGTAACCGTGACTGGTATGAACGTATTAATGTCAGTAAGATTGAAAACTATAGGAAGGAATATTTGGCCATTATTGGAGGGGCCTATCAACAAGGCCTCATTAATCAGGATCTCTACAACTATCTGAATGTAAAAAATCCACGTCTGGCGACGTTCTATGCATTACCTAAGATACATAAACATCCGACTAAACCTCCGGGTAGACCCATAGTGTCAGGTATAGGCTCTCTCACTGAGAAGGCGAGTCGTTTAATCGACTCCATTTTGATGCCACGTTATGGCTTTACCATCTTTTATAAAAGATACAGCAGACCTTCTAAAACACATCGAGGGTATGGTCGTGCCTCCCGATGCTCTGCACGTGACTTTGGATGTGGAAGCTTTGTATTCTAGCATCCCTCACGAGCAGGGCATCGGGACTGTACGGACCTTCCTTCGTGAACAGGATCATCACAAATGGGAATACTGTGAGTTTATTCTTGACCTCCTTAAATTTGTATTGACTCGAAACGGTTTCGTTTTCAAGGAATCCCACTTCCTCCAGGTACAGGGGGTGGCCATGGGCACTTGTTGTGCGCTGGCCTACGCAAACCTGTACCTGGGGGGGTGGGAACGAGCAATTTTTTCCGATGATGCATTAACTACATTTACGGACCAGGTGCTATGCTGGTTACGCTTTATTGATGATATTTTCATCATATGGTCGGGGACTTTAATCTCCCTAATTACATTTATTGATGACCTCAATAATAATGCATTTAACTTGAAATTTACAGTTTCTAGTGACTCATCCAGTGTCACCTTTTTGGACCTTGTGATCAACAAGGATGACACTGACCATATCCTGTCTACATTGTTTAGAAAAGATACAGCAGGCAATACGCTCCTACATGCTGCTAGTGCCCATTCAACTTCTCTAATACGAAGTATTCCGTATGCACAATATTTAAGACTTAGACGAAACTGTACATTTACTACCGATTTTAAATTGCAGGCTAACCTTTTCTGCGATCGACTAAAAGCAAGAGGCTATAGTAAGACTGTACTGCGGAGTGCTTTCAATAAAGCCCTTCGCCAACCTCGTAATGCTGTATTGTACAAAACCAAAATGTCTAATGATAAGGTAACTGTTAGATACATTACAAGGTATTCAAAACAACATCAGGAAATACGAAACATTCTTACTGACCATTGGTCATTACTTTATAGAGACCCCATACTGGCCAAATATTTGAATCCACGACCGGATATTACGTTTAGACGTTCGTACTCGTTACGAGATAAACTAACTTCCAGTCACTATTCTGTCAATCTGGGAATGGATCACAAACCTTGGGGGATAACGATATGTGGCAACTGTGCATTTTGTCCTTGGATTAATGTGGGCACTCGATTCTATCTTCCTAATGGGGAACTGTTTATCAACAAATTTCATGCTGACTGCAATACAAAAGGGGTAGTGTATCTGATGCTCTGCCAATGTGGTGTATTCTACGTTGGCAAGACCATCAGATGCTTCCGTGCGCGGATAAAGGATCATGTTTACTACTCTTCAGAAGGCAAGATGGTTACCTCAGTGAGTAGGCATTTAGACCTATATCACAAATTTGACACTTCAATGGTATCATTTATAGCTCTGGCTGTAATCCCTCGAAACCCCCGGGGAGGGGACTGGGATAGACAAATTTTGCGTAAGGAGACTATATGGATAGAACATCTAAATGCAACACAGCCTCCAGGTATCAACGAGACCCAGTCTTATAAACCCTTTCTATAGTGACCTCCTTGTCTGTTTTTTCAGGTAAATACATAAGTAGACAGCTAGGTGTAGTTTTGGAAGTAGCTAACCTATTTTTGCCATTGGAATAATAACTATAAAGATGTAAAATCTTCTGACATTACCCGTTTTCCAACTGTCCATACATTAACATTACCACCTATTGTAATGTTAATTCAGTAAAAGTGAAAATAAAAATAAAAACAAATAAAAAACAACAATCGAATGCGATTCGAATACCCTAGTAAGCTTAGGGTCAGTATTAATATTCCATTCAGGAGTATTGATTTGATGATTGATTTAGATCTTATATTTATGATGCTGTTATGTTATTATATACTTTCTTTTCCTTTTTTTTGGGTTATGGTGATTGCAGAGGGTCGGGGTTGGGGGGTCGCTGTCCGACTTTGGGTGGGGACACAGCGTTTTGGCACCATGCGGCCGCTCGCGCCATGACTAACTAAAGAGTTTTCCCGTGTCAGCCACAGCGCTTTTATTGTCTGAGGGGATGCATCGGACTCCGGTCCCTCGTTTGCCCTGTTTGGCTATGGCTGCCTGGCTCCTCGACGTGTATTACACGCTGGGGAAGGTGCGTTGCCTAGGCTTCCGCTGGCCTGCGGGGAGGGGGAGCGGTCTGCTGTATCTCTTCACTGGCCAATCATAGGACGCTCGGCGGATTTTTCGACCTAGCGTGTTGTGCGCTTGCGCGCAACGAATCTGCACAGCGTCCATTCGGCCGACTTGAATGACGTCACGTCGAATGAGATTCGATTGATGACCACAAGGTGGGGCATTTATTCTTACCAGCAGGCCCTGTGCAAGCTCGGCACAGCTGTTGAATGATGAGACAATTAAAACGGTTTATTAACCACTTCAATACAGGGCACTTAAACACCTTCCTGCCCAGACCAATTTTGAGCTTTCAGCGCTGTCGCACTTTGAATGACAATTGCGCGGTCATGCTACACTGTACCCAAATGAAATTTTTATCATTTTTTTTCCCACAAATAGAGCTTTCTTTTGGTGGGATTTGATCACCTCTACGGTTTTTATTTTTTGCGCTACAAATAAAAAAATACCGAAAATTTTGAAAAAAAAAATGTTTTTTTTTGTTTGTTTCAAAACTTTGTAAATAAGTACGTTTTCTCCTTCACTGATGGGCACTGATGGGGCTACACTGATGGGCACTGATAAGGCGGCACTGATGGGCACCAATGATGTGGCACCAATGAAGTGGCACTGATGAGGTGGCATTGATGGACACCGATATGTGGCACTGATAGGCAGCACAGATGGGCGACACGGATGGGCGACACGGATGGACACTGATAGGTGGCACAAATTGGCACTGATAGCTGGCACGGATTGGCATGGATGGGCGGCACAGATGGGCATGGATAGGCGGCACAGATGGGCACGGATAGGCGGCACAGGTGGGCATGGGTGGGCACTGATAGGCGGCACAGGTGGGCACTCATAGGCGGCACAGGTGGGCACTCATAGGCGGCACAGGTGGGCACTCATAGGCGGCACAGGTGGGCACTCATAGGCGGCACAGGTGGGCACTCATAGGCGGCATTGGTGTTATACTGTACTAATGGATGCCAATCAGTGCCAAACAATAATGCATGCCAATCAGTGATGCCCATTGTGGGCACTGATTGGCATCCATTGTGCTGACTGGCATCCCTGGTGGTCTAGGGAGGATTACCTTTTGCTGGGCATCCCTGGTGGTCTGGTGGCGTCCCTGGTGGTCCAGTGTGGGCTTCCTCGGGGGGGCTGTGCTGATAAATCGATCAGCACAGACCCCCCCCCTGTCAGAGGAGCAGCCGATCGGCTCTCCTCTACTCGCGTCTGACAGACGCGAGTGAGGAAAAGCCGATCACCGGCTCTTCCTATTTACACTGTGATCAGCCGTGATTGGACACGGCTGATCACATGGTAAAGAGTCTCCGTCGGAGACTCTTTACCGAGATCGTAGTTGCCGGGTGTCAGACTGACACCCCGCAACAACGATCGCCGCGATGCGCGCCCCCGGGGGCGCGCAGCGGCTCATAATCCTGATCACGTCATATGACGCCTGATCAGGATTATGCAACCACTTTGCCACCGTCAATTGCCTATAGAGCGGGCGGCAAGTGGTTAACTAGCATGCTCTGCACTTACTTCGCACAGCTGATCTGGGAAACAAACACTAGGCTGAAACCTTTAGAGGACTGCAGAGGTAAGCTTCTGGCCACATCTCTATTTTTTCCTTTAATACCTGGAGAGAGCCTCCAAGTTTTTAACCTTATTACACCACTGTTACAGATTACTGGCTCTGGTGCAACTACACAGGGAAACCTTCTTGTCTGAATTGGATGTTCCACACGGTTTGAGACAACTACTGATTTATACAGTCTCCTGATTTCAGGCTTACAAACACTAGATGTTTGCAGGAGAGGCCATACTTTATGGTGTGGTGAGTGCTCCTAATACAACATATTTTATTTTATTATGATTGCCCTTGTGATTTATTAAATAATTGGTGGCTCTCTTACTTTTAGGACATCATGGCCAAAAAGAAAAACAAGATAAAATAAAAAACCTCTCTCCTGAACTGGAGGCATTGATGCTTGCTTTTAGGTGCTATTAACCATTTGAACATTGAAACTGCAGCAGTCTTCTATAGGATTGGGAATCAGCCTTGTGGGGTCCCTCTTTTTGAACCTACTCTTTTGAGTGAGTTTTCGTGTTTTTCTTGTTTTACCCTTTTTTACTATTTAAATTTAGTTATTATGTTTTACATGTCCCCATGGTGACCTATATATACGCTGTTGGCCTCCCCCTGGTTTTGACAATGTGATCCCCATTCCTGCTATTAATCTGCAATATATCATATGTTGACTTATGTTGTTTAGTACCTATTATGTTAATATTTTTGTATGATTGATTAATAATAATTTTTTTTGTTTCTTTGTTAGTTTACTAGTCACACAAATCTCTCGCTCCAGAAGAAGCGTGCTAAAACACGCAAAACATGTAGAGCTTTCTCCTTCTCAAGCAGTACACCTAATACCGCGAGTAGAATAATCATATTTCTGAAGATTATGTATCAAATGTTTACTGTCTATTTTCAAAAGTGAAAATGTGAAATGGCGGTATAGTCTGTATATTATGGAGGATATGAGTCCTGCTGTGATTAGATGTTCTTTTAGCAATCTCTGTTGTCTAGTATAATGAAAAAATAATATGTTCTTAATAAAATGTTGATTTTTATCTTTATTCTATGATTGTTATTTTATATATGGTGCCTAAAAAGTCCAGAAGCCCCATCTTTTGTCTTTTTTGTAAAATATTAATTGGGACGTGGCACTTGTTATACTTCCATGTATCCACAGCACCACTCTGTGTGAGATACATTTTCTAATTAGCAATTAGATGGAAGGAGATGGAGAGAGGGATGGAGGGAGACAGAGAGAGGGATAGAGGGACAGCAGGCCCAAATCCTACACAATAATATAAATATGTGCATTCTAGAAAGTTTAACAATCAGCAGATAAAGATACTCCAAACACCTGGTGTTAGCACTTCAATTATCCTGGCACCATGGTTGTTATGGTGTCAGAATGATTGAAGCCCATTATTTCTATTATTAAATTGTAATAAAAAATTAAATCATTCAACTCATAATGCAGAATCAGTGGGAGCCCTGAGTGTGTCACTAGCCAGGTCGCCTGCCACCAAATGCCATCAGGTGCCCCCAGCGTAGTCCCTCCTTTTTTTAAACAACAGGAGTGCTTTATTGTCAGTCGTACATATACAATATAAAATGAAAAAAAGACAAGGGGTCAAACTACCGGTGCAGCCGGAGTATATTAGGGTGCAAAACACATTACATACATCAGTACATTTCACTCAGTAAGATGAGGATACAAACTCAAATATAGGGGGCTCTACAGAGATCCAGCAACGACGACTACCCTGATGTCCATGGGAGCCAGATTCTATCAAATTTCCACGGACAGCCTCGATTGAGATACGTTAGCTTATATAGAGGCAAAATATTGTTCACACTGTTCTCCCACTTAGTCACACTAGGAGGAGCAGACGAAAACCACTTACAGATAATTTATTTTTTGGCATAAAAAAGTAGATAGGAAATCAGCAACTTGGTGTGGTAGGGTTTATGTTCATCTGCGTGAATGCCCAACAATGCCATCTCGGGAGTCCTGGGGACCTCCAACCCTAGCCGGGTATTGAGATGATCAAACACCTCAGACCAGTATCTATGCAAGCGGCGGCAGTCCCAGAACATATGGAGGTAAGTTCCAAGCTCCGCCCCACATCTAAGACAGTGTGGGTCTCTGTTAGGGTAGATTCTTGCAAGTCGCACAGGGGTGTGATATACCCTGTGCAAAAACTTTGTTTGGATAAGTTTATCACCCGCAGAAATGACCAATTGGGGGCCCCTCTCCAAGCATTCCTCCCAATCCTCCCGCTCCAGAGATGGGATATCTTCCTTCCATTTGCCCCAGAGAGAGTCTAACTTATGAGAGTCTATCGGAAATATAATCCGGTAGACATCCGATAAGGGTTTTTTGGGCCCTCCCCCTCAAACAGCTCCTCCAGCAGGTTAGTCCATAGATTCGGGGGTTCAGGGAACTGGGCCCTAGCTGCATGACGCAGCTGCGCATATCGAAAGAACATCCAGCCAGGCAACGCATGGGAGCGAGTCAGTTGGCCAAACGTTAACAGGGTACCCGCAGGCATAACATCCCCCAGTGTCTTAACCCCGAATCGCGCACCCAGACCTGCGGGTCTGGAATTGTCCTAAAATGGGGAAGGTTAGGATTATTCCAAAGGGGTTGGGCCGAAGACCAGCCACCCGGCTGCATGAACCTGCGCCCCGCCATCTTCCACACCCGAAGAGAGGCCTTTGTCGGCCCAGGAAGAGCCGCATATGCCCCAACCCCCCTGTAAACCAGGCCCTGCAGGTCTTGCATAGAACCCACTATTGCTGCCTCCAAGTGCACCGCCGCATTAGAATTCCGCGCCGCAAGCCACCAGGAGACAGTGACCAACATAGCAGCC
The DNA here is from genome assembly GCF_037356315.1 of Lithobates pipiens. Classification (NCBI taxonomy): domain Eukaryota; kingdom Metazoa; phylum Chordata; class Amphibia; order Anura; family Ranidae; genus Lithobates; species Lithobates pipiens. The sequence goes on along the minus strand of NW_027507791.1, from coordinate 151,894,755 downwards.
CAGTAATAGACTCGCAGGTTAGGGAGGGCAAGACCTCCCACCCTCACCGGGGACTGAAGCGTAGATTTAGCCAACCTGGGGGCAGAGCCGTTCCATAAAAAGGAGCCAATACATTTGTCCGCCTCCCGGAAAAAGGAGCCTGGAATCCATCCCGGACAATTCCTAAATATATAATTAAACTTGGGGAGAAGCACCATCTTCAAAATATTTATACGTCCCACCAAGTTCAACGGAAGTCCAGACCAGGACCGGCACCTCTCTCGCAGCAGTCGGAGAAGGGGGGAGTACATTTAGCGTGTAATACTCATTAGGGTCCCTGGCCACCCTTACCCCGAGATACGTAAATTCAGGGGCCCATTGTAGTGGCGACCTATCAGGAGACGGAGGCATACCAACGTCCAAGGGAAAAAGGATAGATTTGGACCAATTAATGCATATACCGGAGGAGGACCCGAATCGGTCAAAAATCTCAAGCGCTACCGAGAGGGACGGGCCCGTATCGTTCAGGTAAAGCAGGGCATCGTCGGCGTACAGAGAGATCTTTTCTTCCGTAGCACCCCTCCGCAGACCCCGTACAGGCGACGCTCTAATTAATATTGCAAGAGGCTCCAAGGCCAGGGCGAACAACCCAGGTGATAGAGGACACCCTTGTCGCGTGCCCCCTCTGCAAAGAGAAGGGTTCCAATATCCAACTATTGGTGCGCACCCTGGCCCTAGGAGCCGCATAGAGCAATCTCACCCACCTCAGGAATCTAGGGCCGAACCCAAAACCCCGGAGCACCCCCCAAAGGAACTCCCACTCCACTTAATCAAATGCCTTCTCGGCATCTAAGGAGGCAATCGCTCTGGTGCCCACCTCGTCATGATCAGTGGAGAGATTCAGGAAGAGGCGTCTGATGTTAATGTCCGTGCCTTTCCCGGGCATAAAGCCCGTTTGGTCAGCATGCACCAGGGTGGATATCACAGAACTTAAGCGAGTGGCCAGAATCTTGGCTAACAATTTGGCATCCACGTTCAATAGGGAGATAGGGCGATAAGACCCACACTCCCTAGGGTCCTTACCCGGCTTGGGGATCAAAACAATGGTTGCCTCCCCCATGGACTCTGGAAGACCATCCGTAGTCCCTCCTTACATGCAGCCTGTATCCCATGAAATGCAGCCTGTGTCCCATCAAATGCAGCCCGCGTCCCATCAAATGCAGCCCGCGTCCCATCAAATGCAGCCCGCGTCCCATCAAATGCAGCCCGCGTCCCATCAAATGCAGCCTGCGTCACATCAATTGTAGCCTTTGTCACATTAAATGCAGCTTGTGTCACATAAAATGCAGCCTGTGTCCCATTAAATGCAGCATGTGTCACATCAAACCCCCATCTTCTTTGCAGGAGCACAGCGGTACTTACTTTGCTGTGTTGTCCTCTCCTGCGGTGTCTCTTTCCACTGGCAGCGGCAATGAAAGAGTCCGCTCCTCATACTCCCGGTTTTCTCTCTCTCGAGCGCAATGGGAGAGAGAAACCAGGAAGTGACATCTAACTCAGATGTCAATCAAACCGCCCAGCCATAGTAATAGATACTATGAGTGCCGGGCAGAAGCTACTCAGCTCTTCAGAAAGCGCTGCAAGGCAGGACAAAAGCCCAAATGAAGCACCGCGTCTGAAATCTCAGGTTATACAAACAACTAATGCAAATGCTGTTAAACATACCATCCAGCTGGTGTAGTAAGTGGGTACATAGGTCCCTAAAGGGCACCCAAAGAAAGGGAAAAAAGAAAAAAGGAAGAGGGAGGAAAAAAAAGGGATGGGGGGAAAGAGGGGGGGAGAGAAGGACGGCTCGGCCAATCTCAGCCAGTACCCGATTCCAGACTGGTAGGTTCCTCCCGGTGGTGCCATAGTTCCCAAACCAGGTTGTGCGCGTACAGGCGATCCTGCATCTGCGCTGTCAACTTCTCCATTATCTCTACTTCTCTGATCCTAGCATACAGCGCTCCCTCTGGAGGAGGGAAGCGGCTCTTCCAGTTCAATGCCACTAGGCAGCGAGCTGCCGTGAGGACATGCCTAACTAGTTTCCCCTGTGGGGCTGGGGTTTTCAAAGGCGACAAAAAGAAAAAAATGTAGGGGTGAAGGGGATCTCCTTCTCAAGGAGGTGAGTCAGGAGTTGCTGAACAGAATCCCAGTAAGGTACTATCAAAGGGCATGCCCGGTAGACATGGTACAGTGTTCCCCTGGCTCCCAGGCATCTCCAGCAGTGGTCGGAACTGGTCGGGTGGATGGCATGGAGCACGTCAGGGGTCATGTACCAGAAATAGAGCATTTTATAAATATTTTCTTTATAGAGCATGCAAATTGAAGTCTTGGATGCCTGGATCCATATGACCTTCCATTGGTCCACGGCTATCTCCTCACCCAGTGCCTTTTCCCATTTAATCATATATTTATGCTTGCCCATGGAAACAGCGGGCCTGTCATTCAGTATTTTGTAGATGTCCGAGATCAGACCTTTTTGAGCCAAGCCTGCCAGGATGAGGTTTTCAAAAGGGGTTGGAGTGGAGAATTGCAGATTCGGCGCAAATGTTAAGGCATAATGTCGGATTTGGAGATACCCATAGAAAACCTGCTTTGGGAGATCAAATTTGGACTGTAGTTCTGCAAAGGAACGCAGTTTACGGGTGCAAGGATCAACCAGATGTCTGTAATGGAAAAGGTTTCTGGTGGTCCAAGGGGAGGACATCTGATGGGTCAGACTATCTGGCATTTTGGGGTTACAGGCAAACGAGGTCAGGAGCGAGCTCTCCGATGACAGCATATGTTGTTGTGACAGTGTGCGCCAGAGCTTCCAGAGCAGCGCCATTGGGCCTAGAAGTTCCACCTCCACATTCGCATTCCACAACAATTTGTTGGGATGTATTGGGGCTAGCCATAACTTTTCTATCTTGGTCCATTTATTATATGAACAAAGTGTAAACCAAGAAGTTATTGCCCTCAGTTGTGCTGTCTGATAGTAGTACTTAGTGAGGGTAGGGAAGGCCAGGCCGCCATCCAGTTGGGCCGCCTGCAATACAGAGCGTGGAATCCTATGCCTCCTGTAGTTCCAGGTGAATCAATGCATTTTATAGCACTGATCGCTGTATAAATGCCAACTGCAATTGTCAGTTAAAGCGACGCAGTGCCGAATCGCAAAAAATGTCCCAGTCATTCAGCAGCCAAATCTTCCAGGGCTGAAGTGGTTAATATATACCTATTAGATTGATCTCCTTTATACTGCTCTTGAAAAATGAACCAATAGTCACTAGCTTACTTTTTTCCTTCTGTTGGAATTTTCGAATGCTTTCGATGTAATACTTTATTGGTTTATTCGTTGCTCTACTCATTACATTTTTACATTGTTATGTATGTACTCACCCTGTTCATAAATTGATATGTTTAGCTTTATTGCCATTTGAATATTGTACCACCAATATGTACTCAATTTGTAAATCTTTGTTATATTTAAAAAAAATAATAAACATATTTGACGAGAAAGAAAACATTTCCGTTCCGACAGTTGTCACCAGAACATTGGAATATATCCCTCTATGTCTGTTTTTGGTCACCAAGACTTATAGAAAGGAATAATCTGCTCAGCAGTGACAGAGACAAATGGAAAAAAAAAAACATTTTGGATGTAGAATCACTTCAATAAAAGCAGTCAAAGGAACCCCACTAAAGTATGTGGTTGAGGGTGTTATAGCTACTGGGTTTCTAAACCATTAAAAATGCAGAATGCATTGCTGAAAATGCTGAGTACATTGTTCATAGAATTGTAATTGCTTTGTTTATTTAAGTTAAATTATTTCCAACATTTGAAAGAGGAACTGTAATTTTTAGCAATCGCTAAATGTAAACTTTTACTAACTGAAATATGAACCTCTTATAAAACTTTTGTTTTCACCAAACATTTTAAATTAACACAAAAATAAAAACAGAGAATGGAAATGAACTTGGTTTTTAATGATTATGGAAATGTTTTTAATGATTATGGAAATGTTTTAAATGTTTCTGGGAATGTTAGGGGCTACATTTTGGCAATTACAAGAAATACGATGACCTCCATACATTTTGTATTGATGTTGAATCTTAATGTAACTAGGATTTTACAGAACATTACAGCTTTAATAGGGAACAACAGATCCTTTACAATGAACCTTTCAATATAATAAAGATGCAGAAATTCTGTATATATATATATATATATATATATATATATATATATAGAATGTGCTTTTGCATGCCTAAATATCTTCTCCATTGTTTTCAATGCCTTGATGCTTGATTTTTTTTTCAAATATGTTCATGACATGCTTTGCTGCTTGTACTAGCTTGCATTGTTCAGAGTGTCAGTCTTTGGCAGGTATTGACCCAGTTGTCAGTTTGATTTTACAAACTATCATTATGGGGAAAATAAAGTTTGAGGGAGTTGGAGAAGAGAAAGTGTTGCTACTGGGCACATCAATTGGTATCTCAGCATCTGGCACATGGATTCTTCACCAGTAGGTATAGAAACCTTTGGAAGTTTCCTGAAAACATCTTCAATTTTACAATCATGTTAATCTCCACACGCTGCTGCCGCAGCTCCCTTGTATTGATACAAACATGCGAAGAACTGTGTCAGCAGGGGAGCAAGTATTGGTCACACTCAGGTACTGTATGTTGTAAATGAAACATAGTCTATATGTATTTATCTGCAATCTCTTAATAGTGTATAGTGCACTATATAGCACAGTGCAGCCTCAAGTGATAGGGGCCGCTGCAGGTCAAAGCATGATTGCAACCACAAGCAATATGTACAATGAAGGAGTACACAGTGGGCCCCATCACCATTGAGGTCCATATGCACTGAACATTCACTGAACACACTGCACAAATTAAAGGATATGCAACTGGTGCGTATTCTATAGATACAGGGTGGAATTAAGTATATTTATAAAATAAATCTTCTTGTTGTCTATGTGATCAGCTTATCATCATTTCTCTAAGATGCAATGGAAAAAGGAAAAGTAGTCGTTAAGAGTGTGTATAATGCTCCTTTGCCTGACGCCGCTGCTCCTATGCTCATTGTTTAGCCATTGTAACCCCCACCTGTCTCTGCGGCTTGCGTCCTTTTGCTGGAAAAAAACACAGCATTCCCAGCTCCTCCTGGTGGTTATTTGCTGCAACTACGATGAGGGTCAACCCCCACCCAGCACCCTTTTTAGACCTTTGACACCCTACAGATGTATTTTTTAAATCACAATTCCAGGGCTTGGGGCATGTAATGGTGCTCGTTACCTGGCTCATTTATCCTTTCTGCATCTTGCCCTTCCCCGAAATGCTCTGTCTGCTGCGCACTCTGATTGCAACCTATCATTGTAATACTCTCTGCGTTTCACCAGCCCTGACCTCAGTCCCTGCCCTAACCTCAGCCTGTCCCTGGAGTATTTATACTGACACTAGCCCTGCCCGGTCTGCCTACAAATTATGCTGATCTCTGAGCTCCTGTCTTCACTATCCACAGTGGCTGTCTGACACTCGTCTACCATAGGTTTCCCTTTAATTTCTCCATATATCTCTCTTCAGATATGCAGTGCCTTGCTCCACCCTTCGTTTTGGCACTAATGTCTCTCCCGCTCTGTAGACAAATTCCTCCACCAGAAGATTAACTCTCTGCTGCCCTCATGAAAATGCCCTTGTACATAATCCAGACAGTCCATACAATGCCCCAGCTCTTGATCCTCTGCTGTTTGCTGCTGTATTTAACAAATTATTTTCCAAACCAGTCAAACAAGCAACAGTGTATTCAATGCCGTTACATTAAACAGTCAAGGGAATGTCTTTTTAGGATGTCTGCTTGCGAATTTTCACAGGAGAAGGTAAAGAAGCAAGAAATACTCCAAAATGCTTAATAACAGTTAGCAGAGGATACTATTCTCTTGGTAACGGTAGCACAGTCTAACTCTCACAACTGGTAACAATAAGCTAATTTGGAGAGGGAGGTGGGAGCATTGGAGGATGATGAATGGAGTGAGGCTCTAGACTCCTGCAGAGATGTCTCCCCTAAACTTTCTGACAGATTGTCTCAAATTTATATTCTACATCTCTTCAAGCATATCTTACCCCATTGAGAGTAGCTAGATTTTGGAAAGGAAAGTCTACCCCTTTTGTTTGATATGCAATCAAGAAGTAGGTATGTCTTTTCATTTAATATGAGCCTGCCTACTACTATAGGGTTTCTGGAAGCAGATTGTGGATTTTCTACATGAAACTATGGGCTCCACCCTCACCTTAGACTCAAAACAATGCCTACTACGGATCCCTGACTAAATAAACAATAAGCTAGTTTACAGAACAGTCTATTTCCCCATAGCTGGGGACCATAAGGCAGGTCTCTCTGATTATACCATTTTAGAGAGTCAGTCAGGGTTTCTACTCAAGTCCTAGAGCAGTTACATCCTCAGACTTGATCCCTTGATGTAGAGGTCCAGCATTCAGTCCAGAGGTGCTTCAGGGGCAAGCAGCTAACAGATCCATCCCTGGTAGGGTAAATACCATCTCCTCAAGGCTTCAATTTACCCCCCCCCCCCCAATACTACCTTCTGGGCACAGCTCCACGGGGATTGGCCAGGACAGTAAATATTCAGCCTAGTCATCAGTCAAACCCCCCAGCTCTGAAACCATAAGCAGCCAAATGATCACTGCCTAGCCTATAATTGGAGGGTGCTACAAATATATACAAACAAATGGATTAACAGGGTATGGATTAACCACTTAACAACCGGCCCATAGCCGAATAACTCTGGGAGGCCATCACATGACGTCTTCCCTGAATTTCGCTCTCGTGCGCCCCCGGGTGCGCACACTCAAGAGCATCCGTGACCGCCGGGTCCACAGGACCCGGCGCATCACGGATCACGGTAAACGGCCGCTCATCGTGGCCGTTTACCACGTGATCGCTCCGTCAAATGACGGAGTGACCACTTGTAAACATAACATGACGCCGGTTCCTCCCTCCCCCTCTCTGTACCGATCGGTACAGCGGAGGGGGAAGAGATCGATGTCAGCAGCGCTGTGGGCTGCATCTGCAGTGCCCACATCGCTGCTCACCGAAATGTAACCCCTCAATTCCCTGTCATTACTCTACAACACCCTGCAATGCTCTGCAACACCCGCCAATGCTCTGCAACACTCTGCAATGCTCTGCAACACCCAATACCCTGCAACACTCTGAAATGCTCTGCAACACCCGCCAATACCCTGCAACACTCTGCAATGCTCTGCAACACCTGCCAATACCCTGCAATGCTCTGCAACACCCGCCAATACCCTGCAATGCTCTGCAACACCCGCCAATACCCTGCAATGCTCTGCAACGCAATACTCTGCAACGCCATACTCTGAGATACCCAGCCATACTCGGAGATACCCAGCCATACTCGGAGATACCCAGCCATACTCAGTTATACCCTGCAATACCCAGCCATAGACATCCCCCCCCCCCCCTCCCGCCGCCCTCTGGTGCTTCTACCGACTCGCCAATACGATCAAAGCCAGAATCTTTTTTTTATTTTTTTCAGGCTTCCCAGCTTAGAGGTGAGGTGCGGGGTCTTATTGACCCCATATCTCACTGTAAAGAGGACCTGTCATGCCATATTCCTATTACAAGGGATGTTTACATTCCTTGTAATAGGAATAAAAGTGATCAAAAAATGTATTTTTGGAGAAAAAAATATCAAACTAAAATAAAGTAAAATGAACGATAAAATATATATTTTTTTTTTTAAAGCACCCCTGTCCCCATGTGCTCACATGCAGAAGCGAACGCATACGTAAGTCCCGCCCACATATGAAAACGGTGTTTAAACCACACATGTGAGGTATTGCTGCGAACGTTAGAGCGAGAGCAATAATTCTAGCCCTAGACCTCCTCTGTAACTCAAAACATATAACCAGTAAAAAAAAATTAAATCGAAGCCTATGGGGATTTTTAAGTAGCAACGTTTGGCGCCATTCCATGAGCGTGTGCAATTTTGAAGAGTGACATGTTAGGTATCTATTTACTTAGCATAACTTCATCTTTCACATTATGCAAAAATTGGGCTAACTTTACTGTGTTATTTTTTTTTAAGCACAAAACTTTTTTTTTCCAAAAAAAAAAGCATTCGAAAAATTGCTGCGCAAATACCGTGTGAGATAATAAGTTGCAACGACCACCATTGTATTCTCCAGGGTGTTTGCTAAAAAAATATATATAATGTTTTGGGATTCTATGTAATTTTCTAGCAAATAAATGATGATTTTTACATGTAGGAGAGAAATGTCAGAATTGTCCTGGGTGCTCCAGAACGCCTGATGGCGCTCCCTGCATGTTGGGCCTCTGTATGTGGCCACACTGTGTAAAAGTCTCACACATGTGGTATCGCCGTACTCGGGAGTAATAGCAGAATGTGTTTTGGGGTGTAATTTGTGGTATGCATATGCTGTGTGTGAGAAATAAACTGATAATATGACAATTTTGTGAAAAAAATAAAAAAAGTAAAAGAAATCTTGATTTTGCAAAGAATTGTGGGAAAAAAATGACAACTTCAAAAAACTCATCATGCCTCTTACTAAATACCTTGGAATGTCTTCTTTCCAAAAAGGGGTCATTTGGGGGGTATTTGTACTTTTCTGGCATGTTAGGGTCTCAAGAATTGAAATAGGCCGACAGTACTTCAGGTGTGATCAATTTTCAGATATTGGCACCATAACTTGTGGACTCTATAACTTTCACAAAGACCAAATAATATCCACCAGTTTGTACTTATTTTTACCAAAGATATGTAGTAGTATAAATTTTGGCCAAAATTTATGAAGAAAAAATTACTAATCTGCTAAATTTTATAACAGAAACAGAAAAATTCATTTTTTTTACAGGATTTTCTGTATTTTTTCTTTTATAGCACAAAAAATAAAAAACCGAGCAGTGATTAAATACCACCAAAAGAAAGCTCCATTTGTGTGAAAAAAAAGGACAAAAATGTCATATAGGTCCAGTGTTGCATGACTGAGTAATTGCCATTCAAAATGTGAGAGCACCGAAAGCTGAAAATTGGTCTGGTTATTAAGGGTGTTTAAGTGCCTAGTGGTCAAGTGGTTAACAGAGTAAGGCAGGAGGTGCAGGGAACAGTCAGGAAGGGGGGAAACAGGACTGGAATCAGGAACAAGGGAAGCAGATATGAGGTAGCAGGGTACAAGATGTAGGTACTGTGCAGGAACGTGAACAGGTTCATTGCAGGAATCAGGGTCAGGATAAACCATAAAGCAGGCAGGTGGTGAACAGGCAAAACACTGAAGTACTCATGAATGTCAAGGGAGGGATTTTATATATTTATAGCAGCCAGCATCAGGTGGAGCCTAATTACTGGGGTCTGCTGGCAGACACCTGCTGGTGGCCCCTGGAACTACCCCCTGAAGCTCTAGGAACCGCAAGTGCCACCAGCAGGTGATCAAAGTCCAGAGAGATAAAATGACTTTGCAAAAGATTGTATAGTGTTGTCAGGTCACCTGAGACAAGGAGACAGATGCACTCCGTAGGAGTCGGAAGTGCACCGCTAGGTAGTGGACCTTAGGACTGACTACTGCGGATTGTACCCAGGGAGATTCAGGACACAGGTCTACTGGATCACCAACACAAATCTCAGTAGGAGCAAGAGCATAGATTCCCCAGGGCGCGGAGTCTAAGAGCCAGCAGGTGTTCACCAGCGCCTCCAGTGGTGAGGATGGACTTGGCTGCAGTCTGGCTCCAGGTCGCGGCCCCTAGGGTCTCACAGCTCACACTCACAGTAGACTAGAGGAGAAGGAAGCAGGCTGGAACAACAAGAATAGTAAGGGGATAAGGCAGAGGTCAGGGCAACTAGCAGACAGGAACAACAGAGTAGACGCCAAAGGTTCAGGGTCACAGGCAGACAGGAATCATAGAGAACACGCCTAGGATGGTAACAGACAAACAAAGAGCACACGGCAAGCAGGAAACAGGAAGCCAAACACACAACGAATACACAATGGTTGATCAGTACTGTTAGCTTGCAGTGCACAGGTTAATATAGGGTTCCCTGATAGGGCCTGGCGTGGAGCCATGCTTAGAGGAGAGGTTATAAAAACCACCAGGTGGAAGTGGCTGGCCTCTTAGTCAGAACACGAGGGGAGGTAAGCAACCAGAGGAATATCACTGCATAACCATGACAAGTGTACAGAAGGTACACATGTGTTCCACCAAAATACAATATTTCCTAACTGCTTCATATTTGTTGCTTGCCATCTGCCATCGATGTGCTTTTTTTACCATTGATGCAGCCATTGTCTGTTAGGTGTTTTAAGGTTCCCATTTACAATAACTGGGACCTTAACACTGCATGCTACCCAATGCCTCCTGGTGAGTATATGGGGTAAGGCGCCTATTCAAATGGAATTCAAACCCCTGTACGATCATCAGTAGCCAGTCACTGGCCATCGGGAGAAAGTTTGTCCCCACAATTCTTCAAATAGTTGAGGCAGGCACATACACTTTTCCTAGATTTGTGCCGACCCACTCAACAGATTAAATTATAGGTTATGTTTTATTTGAATAACAAAAAAGACAGCATTTCCCAGTTTAAAGGAAAAGTTCTTATAAAAATCAAAGATTGTGGGGTTAATGAGACCTGAGGGATCATAGAGCAGGGAAAGGTCAACAAAGACCTGTGTCACAGAGGGGCTGGGGGATAGAGGTTGGACAAAGGAATGAGTAGTAAAAAGGGAAGGAAGGAGGGGGTAGGGTGGGTAGGTGTGCATGCTAGATCTGAAGGCCAACTAAATATGTCATCTGAGGCCTGCAGATCACCCTCAGCAAAGAGACCTTCAAGCGTTACAGGGCTGCTGCAGCACATCACTACCTGGGGGTTGCTAGGGTATGCAAGCACATCACAGATGGTCTGACTGATTTTCTGTCACCAACGCAACTTCTTAACAGATGCTCTTATAGCCTACTGTTCGAGTGCATGCATGTCTTGTTGGAACTCAAACAGATTCCTTCTTCTATCCTAGAAAAAAATTGAAAAATTATAGATTTTGAATAGGGATGTGAAAACATGTCACACTAATCCATATTCTTTAGGAACACCCAGTTTGACCACCAAATGATGAGATAGCATGGCATACTTTGAATGTACATGTTTGTAATGAAGAAAAATCTGTCAGTACCATGAAAGGGTACTTTATTGGGTTTGCCCACTAAACTGAAGGCTCTCAGTCTGCCTCTGTTGAGTTTACATGTACTTTAAGTAAAACCTACTTAGTTTATCAAAAAAACAAGTAAAATTGTTGACACCGAGTATGTTTATGAAGGGAAGGACATTGCAACATTTACTTCTTGAATGCACTGTATGCGCCATAATGATTGTGAATAATACAAGCACACTTTATCAATCATAAAAAATCTCAACCCATTGACTGCATACTATGAATAATCTTAAAAACAGATTTCAATGAATGACACGTTCTCTTAGAAAAGTTAGATACTTTGATAAAAGCAAACAAAAGAGGGTGCCACCATCCAAGCATAAGGTGTTTATTAAAATGAAGAGGCAATAAAATAATGAAAAACAAAAAGGAACAAGAAGCACCACCAAGTATATATTTAATTAAGACCAATATAAATGCACTCACATCAGTAATCAAATAAAAGCATATAGCATGCACTCACTGTATTAAACATAGAAGTAACATACAACTAAATTGAAAACCAATACCAAGAAAAAATCCACAGGTACCTTTCATTTTTATTGCAGCCTCTTGGATTCCAATGTTGCAAACTAAAGTGCTTGACATGCCCATTTGTTCACCATAGGCAAAAATCCTTTACAGCAAATGGTAAATCCCATTTGATTTCAATCAAGTTTTTCAGTTGTTCTACTCAATATGCAATTTATTTTTTGCAATGCCCATGTGCCCTACTGTATATTGGGTGGGAAAACAGAGCCCTCAGGGCCAGTTTCAGGGTGTGGATAATTGAGATCATTCCAGATGATCGTATGAAAGCTGACATTTCAAAGGCATTATGAAAGGGAAACCTACTTTATATTTCCCCTGAATAATCTGACTTGTCCTGGCTAAATACAGTTATCTGAATTTATTAGGACGACAAATATTAATAATACCCGTCTTTCCCTTTTTCTTCCATTTATACAGTTTGACATAAAATGTGAAAACAGAATTTATATTTTATAATATGTAATTTTCATATACTGTACATCAAGCCCATCACTATTCATTTTATTCCATTTGTTTTATTAATTTACCTTTTTACTTTTAAGACAATACATGTACTGTATAATCAATGTCTTATCTTCAATAAAATAATAGTGGAATTTTTCACATAGGGTAGTTGCCTTTGGGGCAAAATGGTTTCATGTCCCTGTAGGATTTTTTTATAATCAATGTTCCATAATTTCTTTAAAAATGAATGATCTCTGCAATACCAGCGTTATGCAATACCCCCCTGACGTAGTGATGTCATCCTCGGGCATTCTTGGAGTGAGCTAGTTAGAGCTGATCTGATTCAGGCCAGTGGATGATACCGGAAGCTGCTGAGCCGACACTTGGCATTCCATCTTGCAGCCTTGACAGCATTTTTTTCCATCTCACCAGCAGCTCCCTTGTCAGACTTTGGATCAACCAGCCACTTGCTTGCTGATCTCTGCAAGTCGCCCCAGTGATGATACACTCTAAACTATTGATATACCTATTCTACACTTAAAGCAGTGAGTGCATTATTTTATTACCAGCTTATGCTTAGTTGTTGGTACCCTCTTTTGCTTGCTTTTATTTGGTATACTCAGGACCTGGTATAGGGGAGCAGCAATCTTCAGCAGGAATTTTAGTTATTGAGTGAACTTTTATTTATGTGTGGTCAGCCAGCACCATAGTTATAGTAACATTAGATAGATTTATGAGGAAAGTATTGGTACAGGCTATCAAGGTCATCAATATAAGTGTAGACCATGTAATTTACCTCATGTAACAGGCAAAAGCTGCAGAGCAAGTTTGTTTTGCTCAGAAAATATGATTTACTATCTTTGTTAATTACCTAATAAATATAAATTTGAGTAAATTGAAGGTGCAAAACTGATTTTGAAATATATCATTTAATGAGTCCATAATTAGACTAGGTATCTAGGGCAAGGAAACAATGAGGTGTTATGAGTCCTTGAAAAGGCAGCACACGCTAAAGCATAGACTTTAGTTAATTATGCATCATATCTTGGCTGAAACATTAAAGAAATGAGGGAATACATAAAAAATGCAATTTCTGAATTCTCCTTTTGAGAATTCTAGCTGTGTGTCTGATATGCTGGTCTAAAAAATTCATTACAAATCTAAAGTAACAATACAAAAAATACTAACTACAAAAACATCTTATTTTATTTATGATCTGATTATTATTATATTACAGGATTTGTATAACGCCAACAGTTTGCACCACGCTTTACAATATAAAGGGAGACAGTACAACTGTAATAGAGTTCAATATAGAAGCAACACAAGGGCCCTGATCATGGAACTTACAATCTAAAGGTATTCAAAAATTCATATTGTTAAATTTATTTTTCACAGGGAGGTCTACACCCTTTTTCTTGGATGTATCCCTTGTGACTGACCTATGTTCCATCACAGCTCTTACAGAATCCTGGAGATTTCCCACCTTATCCTGGATTGGCCGCATTCACGCAGTCAAGATGACTGTCCTCCCAAAGATCTTATATTTTTATATTTTCGGGTCCTGCCAGTTAGAGTCGCTGCATTTTACCTGCACCTCCTTCAGTATAGAATCATCTCCTTTATTTGGACCCACAAGCGCCCCAGGATCTCACGCTCTACCCTATATGCCCACAGGTTGCGAGGAGAGCTTGTAGTTCCAAATAATACAAAATATTACCAAGCAGCACAAATCTCCCAGTTCACCCTGCTCCAGGCTACATCTGACTTAGCTCTCTGGGTTCTTCTGAAGATTCTTAGCTGTGCAGCGGTCTCTGTCTCTGCCCTGCTTTGGCTTCCCCCCAAACTTGCCCCCCTCTATTAGCCCCCTAATGACTCATAGCCTAAAGCTCTGGGGCACTGGCAGGCTTATGTGCCCATTTCTTCCATAATCCCGTGTTTCCTCCTGGCTTAGAACAACTAGATGTTTTCTCATGGTGGCCCACTCAGGGGTTCTCACAGGTTCGGCACTTTCTTGGATCTCGCACGTTTCCCTCATGGCCCTTGATCCAATAGACTGATGAAGCTCCTTCAGTTGAGCTTTATCTCTATCTCCAATCGCGACACTGGATAACTTCACTCAGACGCCATGATACTTACTGTACCAGAAAAACAGCCTCCCTGGTGGGATTTTGGTCAAGGGTCTTTGGACTGGTGTTCACATCTTTCATGTATCTATTCGCAAGGACGCAAAGTTAGCACTGCTCCACTGCCCAGTCCCTGCCCTCTTCTCCTACCAACAGAAGCTGGCCACCTATCTATTTATAGCCCCTAAACATGCAGTAGCCAGGGCCTGGTAAAAAAAAAAAAAAAAAAAAACAGCTGTTTCGTTTGCGGAGGTGAAGAGCATCCTAATGACTCTCATGATCAATGAGAAGAGTAGTAGCCTCCATGACTAAATTTCTCAAGGATTGTGGTGGTCTTACGCTCCCCCTACCCTTAATCCGACCAGCATGGACCTGTCTAATTGACCCCACTCATCTCCCTGCCCCTTTCTTCTCTTCCCTTTTATCTTTCTCTTCCTCTTCTGTTCCTTGGACCCACCCTCCTTTTTTATTTTATTTATCTAGCCTCCCCTCACCCCCATCTTGACTGTATGTCCAGTTTAGTCATTTTCATAAATGTTTGTGGATTGCTCCACACCTCAGTCCTTATGCCCCAAAGCTCAGGCATGCTGTGTTGACCCCTCAGCTTTGGTCATAGGGTTCCTGCTGATTGACAGTATATCCTTTAAAACACATTCCATATGTGTACTTGTTTACACTGTTTTGTTTTGAGCCTGCTGTTGGTATCCCCTGCATGGGAATGTTGCATCTGTATCCTTTTTACATTTCAATAAAAATATTGTACCAGAAAAGGCTAAAAATAAAAGATGTGATCTATATCCTATGTCCAAAGTAAAAAAAAAAAAAAAAAGCTATAAATAGGAAAATGCATTTAAAAAATATAAAAATGAAGGAATAGGATCATTATTTAAACTTTGCAAAGAATATAACAGAATATGTATAAAGGCAAAAACTGAAAATGTTTGAAAGGTTGTAAAAGAGAGTAGGACAAACGTTTCAAATATATTAACAGTATAAAAGGTCAGGTTTGAGCATGTAAACCCTTTAACAGATAAATTTGAGTTTGTTTACTGGGGACATACAGAAAGCAAACTTATTAAAAGAGAATTATGTTTTTTTGCCTATTCAAACTTACCTGGGTCTGATGCTACATTTGTGCACTGAGAATTGAGCCACCGAACATCGCCGATGGCTCGGTTTTCTCCCGTTCTTGAGCGGAGAGCTGCTGCTGCCTGCCCCGCCCCTCCACAGCCCCTCCACAGCTCAGTGCTCCATTGAGCGTGGAGGAGCAGCCATTTCAGCGGCTCTCTGAAAGCCTGAGACAGCCATGCAGCTGGCGGATCCAGACTTTCTAAGCCTGGACTGATTCCAGTGACGTCAGCGAAGAGCGTACTTCACACCGCTCTCCGCTGAAAATGGGTCACAGGAGTGCAAATAAATACCTTCTTCAGTTCTGTGTATGCAAAGAAAAATGGGAAAGCTCATGTCCTTAATTGGGATAGTATTGACAAATGATCTACAATTGCTCAAAATTGGGATGCTCCAGAAACATTTAGACAAAATAAAGGTGAATAAAGCACCTGGAGCAGATGGGTCCCCAAAGAGCTAAGCTCTGCTATATTTAAGCCATGGTTTCTATATTTTAGAGACTATTTAATGACTGGCATGGTACCACTGGATTGGCGTAAAGCCAAGGGGCATATCTACTGTGAGCCAAACAAGGCATTTGCCTTGGGTGGCATTTTCAGGGGGGTGGCGCCACCCCCAGCCCGAAGCGGCTCTTTAATTAGTCGGGAGACAGATCACCATGATCCTGCGGAGCCCAGAGCCTCCTGTAGTGTTTTGACAAAAGAGCCGTGGGAGTCTCAGAATTGCGAGCCAAAACCCCTTCCTGCTTCAGGCACAGATGTCACTCCCAGTCATCTGTGTTCGGTTTCCCATGACTACAGGAGGCACCAGGCTCCCCAGAACACAGTGATCTGTCTGGCAGCCCTGCTTCTGAGTAGCTTATGCTCTGGAATCTACAGATCTTTTCTGTGCTGTGATACTACCAACCCCAGATGAGTCTGACAAGCACAATCCTTTTCTGTACGTGTAAGTTGCCATTTGTCTAATAAATTGGTTGTTTCATTTTGATGCATCACTTAGAGTGGCACTCTATGTTTTGTTTTTGATCCATGCAGAGATTCCTTCACATCTCCTACTGACCCTGCCCTCTGCCCCGCTGACCCCATCCCCTGCCCTGCTGACCCCGTCCTTTGCCCCATTGACCGCATACACTCACTGGCCACTTTATTAGATACAGCTTGCTAGTACCGGGTTGGACCTCCTTTTGCCTTCAGAACTGCCTTAATTCTTCATGGCATAGATTCAACAAGGTGTTGGAAACATTCCTCCGAGATTTTGGTCCATATTGACATGATAGCATCATGCAGTTGCTGCAGATTTGTCCGGTTCTACCACATCTCAAAGGTGCTCATTGTATTGAGATGATTTAAGCTTTGTGACATTGTGCATTATCCCTGTAGCCATTAGAAGAAGGGTACACTGTAGGCATAAAGGGATGGACATGGTCAGTAACAACATTCAGGCAGGTTGTGGTGTTTAAACGAGGCTCAATTAGTACTAAGGGGCCCAAAGTGTGGCAAGAAAATATCCGCCACACAATTACACCACCACCACCAGCTTGAACCATTGATACGAGCGAGGATGGATCCAAGCTTTCATGAGGTTTATGCAAAATCTTGACCCTACCATCTGAATGTCACAGCCAAAATCGAGACTCATCAGACCAGGCAATGTTTTTGTAATCTTCTATTGTCCAATTTTGGTGAACCTGTGGGAATTGTGGGCTCGGTTTCCTGTTCTTAGCTAAAAGGAGTGGCACCCGGTGTGGACATCTGATGCTGTAGGTTCGATGTGTTGTGTGTTCAGAGATGGTATTCTGCATACCTTGGTTGTAACAAGTGGCTATATGAGTTACTGTTGCCTTTCTATCATCTCAAACGTCTGCACATTCTCCTCTGACATCAACAAGGCATTTTCATCCACACAACTGTCGCTTACTGGATATTTTATAATTTTTGGAACATTCTCTGTAAACCCTAGAGATGGTTGTGCATTAAAATCCCAGTAGATCAGCAGTTTTTGAAATACTCAGACCAGCCTGTATGGCACCAACAACCATGCCATGTTTAAAGTCACTTAAATTCCCTTTGTACCCCATTCTGATATTCAGTTTGAACTTCAGCAAGTCATCTTCACTACATCTAGATGTCTAAAATGCATTCAGTTGCTGCCATGTGATTGACTGATTATCAAATGGTTTTACCAAGCAATTGAACAGGTGTACCTAATAAAGTAGGAAAAATGTAAACCGCGCTAGGAAAAATAATGTGAAATTAACAAACTAACAAAATAGGCTGCAGCAATAAATGTGATATGGCACCCAACAGTAATAAAGTATATACAAAGCCGCGCCAACCCTCCACTACATATAATATAAAAATAAGATTAAACAAATAAATAAAATTAAATATGAAAATAAATACTGATACAATTATGCAAAAAGACCTCAAATAATGTGTAGATGACCAAAAAAGTCAAACATGACATTAAAGTGAAAAAAGTCCAATTAAAGAAAAGTTCATAAGTGAATCCAAATGACGGACGTAAGTGTTCTTAAATGACAACACCACAGTGGTTCAACACTTTCCAAGGCGCGTGAGATACCCATCACCATATGTTGAATGCGCTTACCAGAAAATATATGGAATGAAGCATATACAAATGATAAGTGGATGACATCCAGGTTAACCTTCCTCAGCTGGGTCAGCACTCCATCTCTTAGCGGTGTTTCCAAGATAATGGTCTGTTCAGTGGTCTCGATATGAAGCACTCAGAGACCCCCAGAAAAGAAAGGGACTGACATAGCGTAATAACGTAGGAACAGTTTAATAAATAAAAGTAATGCACTTACAAGTACGTAGATAAAATACAGCATATAGAAGCAATGTAAAAAGCCGGCCGGCAAACAGGAGCCCGTCCTCCTCTCCTACAACGTGGTGGCGTCACTGCGTGCCTTCCCAGACGCGTTTCGTCATACCTGACGTTGTCAATGGGGAACGGGCAGCGCAGTGACGCTCCGCCTAATAAAGCTAACGAAGGGAACCAAGCCTCGTATTGAAATACGAGGCTCAGTAACGCTCCGCCTAATAGGACTAACGAAGGGAACCAAGCCTCGTTTTGAGATGCAAGACTTAGTCAACATACGCCATTACGGAAAATGGCAAATAACCCCAATACGAGCGCTATCTATCCAGAATTGAAATATTATAGCAACCCGTAACGAATACACTTAACGTCTGTTAAATAGAACATCATAGATGAAAATCACATCCAACAGAAATATTGTGTGTTTAAAAATAAAAAAAAATAAAAAAACATTAAAAAGTAAATAAATAAATGTGCTCGTGTAACACGAATAGAAAGTTGGCAATATCTAAATCGCGTAACACTTCATTATCGCATATCCCTCCGTGAAACACGAACGAAAAAAATCAGTTAAAACGTGAAACGAAGGAATTATATCCAGTCCTTCTAACGGGATTGGCGCGAAAAAGACGTCTGCATATATGGTGTCATATGCCAAATAGTATGCTGACAGTATGAAGAAATCGCATACCCTTCGCAATACACGAATAGAGATAGAAAATCAAAAGAAAATAAGTAAATACAAAAGGATTATTGGAGAAAATTATTTCACACAAATCCATGGGTATAGTGTTTATCTAAATAGAAAAGACAAATGAAATAGATGTTAATAAAGAATATATATATATATACTATGGAGTAGTCAATGCGCATAGATCCAACCGTAAATAATACGAGTTGGATACCCGCACATGGGCCAAACCCCATAACAACATAAAAATAAAAATAAAAATAAATAAAAATAAAAATAGCCTAATCTGTACGATCAATGGATCGTCTATAATAAAAGGATCCATATATAAAAAAAAAAATTATAATACATATACCTAAAATGTATATCCAGAAATGGCGCACATATCTAGAATCTATGGACCAGTCTAGCATCTCACAACAGGCAAGGCCAAAAAGATATTGTATATAAAAAACTAGTATAACATTCGAAGTACAAAAAATACATAAATTAAATGTATAAAAAATATATATGAATAAAGAATCTAAACCAAACAGATAAAAAGAGAGGTTTAACTAAGAGTTATCAATGAAGGCGTTGACATCGGTGTCGATATTAAGCCCAAAAGGGGTATAAGTTTTGAGACGGTGGACCCAAGACATTTCCAGTTTAGAAATTTCTCTTACTAAAGAGCTGCCCCGCCAGTGAGGCTTATATTTATCAATCCCCTAATAAAGTGTCTGGTGAGTGTGTGTGGCACTTGGACGAATCATGTCTCAGCATCTGGTGAGGAAGCCGCAGGTGGTCACTGTGAAAGACTGCAACTTCCTCATCAGACCCTGAAACAAGAACAGTATACCGTTGCTGGGGTGGGACAAATTTAGATGGGGAGGCACCCGATTTTAGTCTTGCCTAGGGCAGCACAAAACCAAAACACAACACTGGTAAAGCTACTGTGGTGCCTATATTTAAAAAGGAATCAAAGTCTTTACCATGTAAGTACAGACTAGTTAGTTTTACCTCAAGATTCTCAAGTTTAATAAGGAGTTTTTTTTTTCAGCGTGAATTCATGAAAGACCGAGGTTGTCAAACAAATGCAATTTCTTTTTATGAGGGGGTGAGCAAAAAACATAGACAAAGGAGCGTCTGTGGACGTATTATAGTTGGATTTTGCCAAAGATTTTGACACAGTTCGCCACACGCGACTAATATATGAATTAAAGTCTACAGGCTTAGAAAATTCAGTTTGTAAATGGTAAGAAAACGGTCTAAAAGACCATTTTCAGAGCATAGTGTTAAATGATTCATACTCTGAATGGTCTAAGGTTGTTAGTGTTGTAACCCAAGGCTCTGTGTTGGGACCTATACTTTTTAACATATTTATAAATAATATAGGGTCTAGAATTAAGAGTGCAATTTCAGTGTGCGCAAATGACAAGAAGATATGCAGTAAAATGATGTCTTTACGGGATATCTCCAACTTACAAGTTGACTTCAACGCATGGGCAACCTCCATGGCAAATGAGGTTTAATGCTGATAAATGTAAAGATATGCACTTGGGGGCAAAAAACATGCATGTGTCAAACACTAGGAGGAGGGCAGCTAGGAGAGTCAGTGGAGAAGGATCTGGGTGTGCTGGCATATCGGGCTTATACCGCGTACACACAATCGGATTTTCAGACAACAAAACCATGGATTTTTTTTCCAAAGGATGTTGGCTCAAACTTGTCTTGCATACACCCCGTCACACAAATGTTGGCTCATAATTCTGAACGGGAGAATGCG
Source organism: Lithobates pipiens (assembly GCF_037356315.1). NCBI lineage: Eukaryota > Metazoa > Chordata > Amphibia > Anura > Ranidae > Lithobates > Lithobates pipiens. Next base: position 151,873,961 of record NW_027507791.1, on the reverse strand, counting down.
GTGACGTACAACATGTATGATGGGACTATAAAAAGGAAGTTCAATAGACAGTGCACCACCTTTTGGGCTCCTTCTGCTAATCTCGTGTTTATCTCGTGTTAGTAAAAGTTTGGTGAGAGACGAGTTTGCGATTTTCAGCCTTGTGCTTTTCAGTTTGTGCTTGTGGGCTTGTGTCTGTTCTTCTGTGCATGTTGTCAGATCATTGCTGTCTTTCAGTGCGTTCTATTTATAGTTTGCTTCTGTTTTTTAGTGTGTTCTTGTCCGCTTGTTTCTGAATTTCAGCTTGTTCTTCTCAGGTCCTTTCTGATTTTCAGTGCGTTCTGTTAGTTCATTCTGACTAGCTGACCGTTTTCTCGCCATGTTGCGGTTACGTTCGTGTCGAAGAGCTCATGCCATTGTTGGGCTTGGTGTTGGAGTTCTTGCTTTGACCCAAGTCCAGTCCATGAACATGGCGAGCAAAGGCTCCCCGCCACCTTGCGGTACTTGGCGACGGGGAGAAGTCTCCAGGATATTAAGTTCACTACCGAAATCTCCCCCCACCCAGTCTCTGGGAATTATTATTCCAGAGACCTGTTCTGCCATAATTCAGGTCCTGCAGAAGGCCTATATTAAGGTAAGTTTTATCCTTTAACATCACATTCTATGTATTTAATGTTTGCTAATGTATTGTATTTATTTCATCATTCCATGATTATAATATGCTGTGAATGTCCTCTTTGTCCTCGTATGCTGTAAGCTTTTAATGCTCCTTTTTTGTCCTTCATGCATGCATATTTGCCTTCACCAACCTCCCCGGCATGCTACCCTGGGCCCATACACATCTAGCCTACTCACGTAACATTTTATTTTGTCACCTCCATTGTAATGCTTATCCTAAACACCCACAAAAATGTGTCCAAATGTAAGAGGCTTTTATTGGGGGCCCAAAACAAATTTTGAACCCTCCCTTTTCCCAACTGCTAAGTTAACCGATACAATACTCTATCTGCTGACATTTCCAAACCCATACACACTATACCTACCTCTTTTGTTGTCATATTTATGGATGAATTCACCAAAACATGTAGTGCAAGGGTCTGCTTGAATACTTTCAAATGGCACTGTTTCAAGTTTTTTACTCCTATTTCTTGATAGTTAATTGCAGAATGTAAAAAAATGGGCTTCAATTTGTACAGTGTGTATTCATATTTTTGGAATATGAAACTTCTTACCTGTCCAGTGGGCTGTAAGTAAGGAGGTGCTGGCCAAAGTAATACACATTATTTATGCATTCAGCTCTCAATGAAGTGGAGAGGGTTACCGGTTCAAAACATTTTCCCCCACCATAACATTTTTGCAATAGGCCATCAGAGGGGGTGAGGAATACCTTTATACTTTTGTCTTTAAATACTAATTTCAATAAATGTTCTACTTATGTTGGCCAAGAATGTTTGTGTCTAATCTGCTTGCAATGTTATGTGCAAAAGTACAATTTTTTTTCTTGTTTGACTCCAAACCACAGGAATGGCAGACTGTGGCCTCCCAATTTGCCCAGCAGTGGGACTTTGCCAGTGTCCACATAATCCTACCCCCAACTTGGGATCGTATTATAACTTTAAGGGTTATAGTAATATCGCTTTGTTGTTAGCGGTGGTGTCGGCGACTTATCAATTCCTCTATGTGGACGTGGGGAAGAATGGCCGGATGTCGGATGGTGGAGTCCTCCCCCAGACAGAGTTCTACCGAGGACTCCAGAATGGCAGCTTGGGCTTGCCACCTCCAGAAGTACTTTTTTGGGGGCTCAACCCCCAAAAGAAAAAAAACACCAGCTGTCACTGAACCCAAAGTAATAATTTTTTTCTTTTTTTACAGCTCAGAACATATGGCTGCGTTACAGATCTTAACCCATCTATGTGCATTGTCCCATAGACAGCAGTGCACCTGGACCTGGACCCATAAAAAAAAAAAACTACATGGCCTGTGTGGAAGAGTTTGTAATATTCATTTTTCTCTAATTATGTACATGGTATTGATACATTTCTATACAGGACTTGATGTTGCGCCAAAGTCAAACATTCCCCCCCCCCCCCCCCCCCGATTTGACCATGCTTTGTTTCTAATGCCACATACACACGATCACACTATCTGGCGGACAACCCGCCGGACTTTCCCAACAAGCGGACCTGCCCACACATACCCGGACTTTTGAAATGAATGGACTTGCCCACAAATGGAGTAAAGTCCGTTCATTTTGAACGTGACTCCAGGTAGATGGAACTAGCAAAGGAAGACAATGTTGCCGCCTCCATTGGCAAGATTGACACCTCGTGAGCCCCGTCACCTGGTATAGATTTAAAGGGGAACCCCTACGCGAAAAAAACGGCCTGAGGGGTTCCCCTGAAGTCCATAGCAGACCCTTATCTGGGAATGCAGCCCGGCCAGTCAGGAAAGAGGGTGGGGACGAGCGAGCGGCCCCCCTCCTGAGCCGTACCAGGCCGCGTGCCCTCAACATAGGGGGTGCTTTGGGCAAGGGGGGCCCCCCAACCCCAAAGCACCTTGTCCCCATGTTGATGAGGACAAGTCCGCCGGATAATCCGATCGCATGTACGCGGCCTAAGAGTTTAAATTCCCTGAATTCTGGTATAAGGGTCAACCTCTTCCCTACTCCCTATCCAATAAATATGTCCTTAATAGTTACTGAAGTGCTTTTATGGGATATCTGTATATCTCAAATGTCAAGCTCGGGTCATTGTTTGAAAGTTGTTCCACGATTTCTAGATAGCACATAAAAAGAGGTCTTTACTGATTTAACGGAAGTTAAATATGCTTAGTACATAAAAAAATCTATTCTTGTGTATAAAAGTAAAAAAATAGTTTACACCACACACACACAAAACTAATTACATCCCTCACTATGACCTTACAAAGCAATTCTTCCATCTATGTCCTTAATCAAAGATGACTGGAACTTTGTCAGCAGTAATGGCTATTGGTAAGCGGATTCCTTTTCTCAGTTTCCAGACTACTTCAAGTGCATTCACAAATGCATAAAAAAACATTTTTATAGGCCTCTGCTTTTGGATTGAAGATGCTTATTTAAATACAACAAATGGCAACAAAAATCACTAAAAATGTTAGCAAAGCCATAAATTCCACCTCTTGATACTGTGATATGAAAATGTAGCACGCTCCTAAATAGGCTGTTCTGGTTTCACAGTCTACAAGTTTGATTGCTCTCTCCAGCCCTGCAGAAAGATCTGGAACATAGGAGTGGAGAAAAGCAAATGGGCAGCATGAATATTTATGGTGCTGCATCCAATCCCTGGGGTGGTGTGCCCAGAAGGTGGCTAAGTAGTATATAAAAAGTCTGGGTGTCAGAACAGCCAGCATAGCTACTCCTCTGGCCTTGTGAGCACTGCTCTGTGCAAGATCCCGGTGACTGATTACTATTGGGATTGCTGGGAGAGGTATATGTCCACCAGTTCCCTTTAGTTTTTAGGAAAGGTAGTTATTCTCCTGAGAGGTACATACATTAGACTCTAAATTTGTCCTAGGAGGAATGTCCTGGAAAGCTGGGTCAAGGAGTTTCCCTTTTGAACAGTACATTCCTCTGTACGGTACAGACTGTAGATGAACAGAAAGAAATGCAGTCAGGCAGGTAGAAGAATCCATAACAGAAGAAACTGTCTCTTCTGTCATAAAGGGCCTGCCTGTCAGCATCTGTTAAAAAAAACTGCATGGCGTATACTTTGTGTATATGTAAGGATAAGGAATGTTTCTGGATATGACTTAACCACTTAAGGACCACCTCACACAGATATACGTCGGCAGAATGGCACGACTGGGCACAAGCATGTACAGGTACGTTGCCCTTTAAGTGCCCAGCCGTGGGTGGCGTGCGCCGCTGGCAGCACACTTGCGACCCGGTCCTGAGCTCCGTGACCGTGGGACCCACGGACCCGATCACCATCGGTGTCCCGCGATCGGGTCACAGAGCTGAAGAACGGGGAGAGGTAAGTGTAAACAAACCTCTCCCCGTGCTTCCTAGTGAGGTTGTCACTGATCGTCTGTTCCCTGTTATAGGGAAAGACTATCAGTGGCATCACACGCCAAGCCATGCCCCCTACCGTAAAAAAAAAAAAAAAAACACACACACACACACACACACAAACCCTACACTGCCCCTTAGTGCTTAACCCCTTCACTGCCAGTGACATTTTTATAGTAATCAGTGATCGCTTTATTAATGACAATGGTCCCAAAAATGTGTCAAAATTGTCCGACGTGTCTGCCATAATTCTCAATATATATATATATATATATATATATATAATTGTGCTACCAAATAGAAACAATGTATAAAGCAGCCAGCATCAACAATGATACAATTGCAAAGAAAACAAAAAAAAATGCAGCGCTAACAGTGAAAAAAATCACCTACTTGTGAAAAGGGTGAAAAATGTTTTGCACAGTGGCATAGCATAAGCCAAGCATAATAAAAATAACACAAATGCAATATGTATAGATAAACAATACAAAAATCCATGTGAACAATGTATAAAGATCCCCACAATATATGTGGATAAATAATGAAGAGATCCCACGTGAACCGTAGCACGTAGATCAAACAAATAATGTGAAAAACAAAAAATTATCCTGACACGTAGAAAAATAATCATCCCCTTAAGCAACAAATAGTTCCTCTTCAGTAAGGAGTGATCCAAATTGACAGGAGTCAATGCAAAATGGAACACTGTAGGTACCATCATAGCGACACCCTTCCAAAGCTCCTCATGCAGGTAATACAGCGTACTGGATAAACAGAGATAAGTAATGGGTACTCTTACCTGAAGGTGTGGACCCACACACCTTAGTGGTGAGTCAGTCAGGCGTCAAGCTGTAATGAACAGCAATCCTCTCAAAGGGATGGTGTGAACCTCCACTCCACTATGATGGTACCTTCAGTGTTCCATTTTACATTTACTGGCAGTTGGGCACTCCTGTCAGTTTGGATCACTCCTTACTGAAGAGGAAAAATCGCTGATCGCCGCCGTTACTAGTAAAAAAAAAAAAATGCCATAAACTATCCCCTATTTTGTAGACGCTGTAACTTTTGCACAAGCCAAAAATTAAACGCTTATTGCGATTTTTTTTACCAAAAATATGTAGAAAAATATGTATAGGCCTAAACTGAGGAAAAATTTTTTTTGGGGGGATATTTATTATAGCAAAAAGAAAAAATAAATCATTTTTTTCAAATTTGTCACTATTTTTGTTTATAGCACAAAAAATAAAAACCGCAGAGGTGATCAACTACCACCAAAAGAAAGCTCTATTTGTGGGAAAAAAAGCACGCCAATTTTGTTTGGGAGCCACGTCGCATGATCGCACAATTGTCAGTTAAAGCGACGCAGTGCCAAATCGCAAAAAGAGGCTTGGTCCTTTAGCTGCATATTGGACGGGGCTTAAGTCGTTAATTCTTATTCATACTCCATGCACTCTGTTTAGCCGATAGGGCTTTCTTTTTGTCCAATTTGGCTGGACAGGGATTATAGTTCTGTTTATAGTTTTGAGCTCTTCTGATAACAGGTTACCAGATGGTGGAAGGGAGGGATCTAGCACTAATTTATTGGTACAATACATAGACACATTGGCTCTGATAGATATGTTGTTACCTATTACCAGGAACCATGAAACAGACGGAGACAAAAAATGCAGTAAAAAACACACTTTTTAATAAAATGGTACACCTGGTAAATGTAGTCAAAACATAGCCTGAACTTGGTAGCCAAATTGGGTAGCCAGAACAAGCCAGGAAAATCAGGAAGCCAGAGATCACCGTAGTCAGAGGCAGCAGACAGGATCAGGAACCAGAAGGGATGTCAGCCAGGCAAGTCTTCAACATGAACACAGCAGAGAATCTCTGGCTATGTTGACCAAGGCAAAGGCATTGAAGGAATGAACCAGGCAGTTTAAATAGCCAGAAGGGGAAGGAAGGTCTAATACTTTAGGCACTGGGTTGAACTTACAGAGAATACAAATCATGTGCCAGTTTCAGTGAGGGAACAAGGACTCAGAGGTTATGAGATGACAGCCAGACTCTCTACCCAACCTGGTAGGAAGGCACAGGTAGGTGTTGGCAGTCAGGCTTAGTTGGCTCGTTCTGCGGCCCCATTGGACTGCGGGTGATATGCAGAGGAGAAGGAAAGCTGAATTCCCAACTGTGCACAAAAGGCTTGCCAAAACCTGGAGATAAACTGGCTACCCCTGGCAGAGATGAGAACCTTGGGTAGCCCATGTAACCGAAAGATCTCCTGAGAAAAAATGGATGCCAGTTCTTTGTATGTGGGCAACTTCTTTAGTGGAATACAATGTGACATTTTTGAGAACTGGTCAACCACCATAATAACTACTGTGTTCCCCTGAGAGTTGGGTCCAAGGCCTCTCTCCATTGGGTATGGGTTGTAGGATGCCGAATGGAAAGTGTTGTGGTGTCTTACTCTGTGCGCACACGGAACAAGCGGCTACAAAGGCGGTTACCTCAGCGGAGAGACTAGAACCACCCGAATTGTTGAGAAATAGCCCAAATCAGTTGATTCTTCCCTGAGTGGCCAGCCGCCTCGGGAGAATGGTAAGTCTGAAGCAAAGCAGTGTGGAGATTCTCAGGGACAAAGCAGCGTTCACCAGGTTTCTCGGGAGGAGACTGGCTCTGAGCGGCACAAATTCTTTTACCTTAAGGTGAGGTTAAACTGATACGTACAGTAGCCACAATGCGATCAGGAGGTATTACAGGAACAGGCAACGACTCAAATCTTGGAAGTGGAGGAAAACTGTTGCAACAATGTGTCAGCCCTTACTATCTTAGTACTGGGTAAGAATGACAGAAAAAGAGCCCACCGCGCTCTTCTGGGAGATAAGTGTTCAGCCTCAGACAAGCATATGAGATTCATATGGTCAGTCAAAATGAGGACCAGCACAGTGGTACCTTCGAGGAGATGCATCCATTCTTTAAGAGCTAAAATTATAGCAAATAATTCTCTGTTCCCAATCTTGTAATTGCATTGTGCAGGAGACAATTTCTTAGAAAAGTAGCAACAAGGATGCATATCACTCTCAGAGGTAGGACATTGAGACAGAAGGGTGCCAACTCTAGTCCCGAATGCATCAACCTCAAGAATGAAGGGTACCGTAGGACCAGCACGTGCCAACACAGGAGCTAAAACAAAGGCAGCCTTGAGTGACTGTAAGGCTTTAATGGAATCCGCAGACCAATTCTGTGGGTTACCGTCCCTTCTAGTCATATTTAGTTAGGGGTTTGACCAGAGAAGAGTGGTTCTGAATAAATTTCCGATAATAATTGGCAAAGCCAATAAAATGTTTTAATGGACATAGACCTCTTCTCCAGAGCTTCTCCCATCCTTTGGAACTCCCTACCCCAATCTGTCCAACTGTCCCCTAATCTATCCATCTTTAGACGATCCCTGAAAACTCTTCTCTTTAAAGAAGCCTATCCTGCTTTTAACACCGTTTTACTTCCTCCATCAGCTCATCCTCCCACAGCTATTACCTTTTGTATCAATTGACCCTTCCTTTTTAGATTGAAAGCTCTAAAGAGCAGGGTCCTCTGATTCCTCTTGTACCAAATTGTAATGTAACTGTAATACTGTCTGCCCTCATGTTGTAAAGTGCTGAGCAAACTGTTGGCGCTATATAAAACCTGTATAATAATAATAACAATAATAATAGACTTACATTCCGAGGCCACTGTAGAACTGCAAATAATTTTTCTGGGTCCATCGAAAAACTGGCAGAAATGCCAAAACCCAGAAATGTAGCCTGTTCACGATGGAACTTGCACTTCTCCAACTTACAATACAGGTTATTTACCCTCAGCCTCTGTAGCACACGGGAGACATCTGCATGGTGGCTCTCTAGGGATTTACAATATATGAGAATATCCTCGAGATAAACCACCACACATGAAAAACTGCAGGAGTGTTGCAAAGACTAAACGGCATTACAAGGTATTCCTAATGTCCTTTTCCTTGTATTAAATGCAAGACGTGTTTCATCGCCCTCCTTGGACCTCACAAGATTGTATGCCCCTCTTAGATCGAACTTTGTGAAAACCATAGCTCCCTTGAGGTGGTCAAATAATCCCATAATAAACGGAATCAGATAGGCGTTCCTAATCATGATGCAATTGAGACCCCTATTATCGATACAAGGTCTCAGTTCACCACTGTTCTTTTTCACAAAGAAGAAGCCAGCACCAGCAGGAGACGAGGATTTGTGGATGAACCCTCGAGAAAGTGCATCAGCAACATAGTCCTCCATAGCTTTATCCTCAGAGAAAGGGTAAACCCGGCCATGGGGAGGCATAGCACCAGGTTGAAGGTCAAATGTGCAATCATACGGCAAACTACCGGGTTGATCCTTGTCAAAAACATTGCTAAATTTGCGGTACTCCTTTGGCAAGGAGGAGAGGGAAGAGGTGCACAAGGCCTTAGCCAATTTCTAACAATAGGTCTTAATGCATTGTGGCGACCAGGAAAGAACCTCAGCACAAAGCTAATCAAAAGAGGGGTTGTGCCTCTGTAACCAAGGATAACCAATAACCACCAGATAATGAGGAGAGGAAATTACTTGGAATTGGATTATCTCATGGTGAAGAGTCCCTACTGCCATGGTCAATGGAGCAGTCTCATGAGTCACATAGGCAGGCTGTAGAGGTCTCCCATCAATAGCCTCAATGGCAAGTGGAGTGGCACAAAGCTGCAGCAGAATCAATGAAAGACTCAGAGCAAGAAAGGGTAAATAAAACTAGAAGCTTATCCTTCTACGTAACTGAGGATGTAACAACACCACCTAGGGTCTGTCCCATACAGGACCTCAGGTGCAAGAGTTTAGGACAAGTCAAGACTTCAAGAAGTGACCTGCCTGGCGACAATAAAGGCACAAACTCTCCTCCTCCTAAAGGCCTTCTCATCTGCAGAGAAATTTGAAGCCCAACTGCATGGACTCCACATTACTGAGAGACTCGGTACCAGGAGGCATGGGAGGTGAGGGAGGCAAGGGTGGGACTGCAAACCTCGGAGCGTAACATACATGAAGCTTCTGCAAGCGCTCCTTGAGGCCGGGTTCACATATGAGCACGCATTGGCTCACAACAGGAGTCTGGTATAGGTCCGTTCACAATTTAAGCCCAAATTTTTTGGTTGAATTCAGACCTGATATGGACCAAAAGACGCACAGGGCTCCTGTACAAATTGCACCAGGGCCGCAGCAGAGACATGTTAACCGGCTCCATAGAGAGTCGGTCACAATCTCCTGCTGTGCGAAATTGGATAACGTGAAAGCCGCATCCAATTTGCACTAGTGTGAACCCAACTTAAAGGAAGGTCTTCCTAGGAGTCTGGAGTCAATGAGAATGGCAAATGTGATCAACTTTTCAATATCTGTAGGTATGTCTCGGGCTGCCATCTCATCTTTAATGTTATCCGAGAGACCATAAGAAAAAGCAGCCACAAGGGCCTCATTGTTCCAAGCGACCTCTGCTGCCAGAGTATAGAATTCAATGGCTTAATCGGCAACAGTTCTTCTACTCTGATGAACATGAGGCTCCTGGCAGCAGAAGTGGAGCGTGCAGGAACATCAAATTACCTTTTAAAGGAAGCCGCAAACTCTGGGTAACGTTTGTGTCTCCCATAGAGGGCTTTCCCAGGCCAAGGCTCTATCAGAAAGCAAAGAAATAATTAAGCCTACTTTGCTTCTTTCCATGAGGAATGCCTGGGGCAGCATCTCAAAATATATCCCAACCTGGTTGAGAAACCCGCTGCATTGAACTGGATCACCCCCAAATCACTGGAAAGCAGAGTGGAACCAGACATACCTCTTATAGAGGTAATATTCAAGGCAGGTGCCTGCACAGAGACTGGAGAAGCAGCAGGGATGGCCTGCAGCACAGGTTGTACCAGAACAGCCACAGTGGGAGGATCCAGGTGAGCAGTGTGAATCAGGAGACTCTGTAAAGCTATGGCAAACTGATCCATGCGGTGGTCCTGCTCATTCAACCTTGAATAAATATTACCAATAGGTGGATTGCCTGCATCTTCTGAAATCATGGCCTTCGCCTACTGTCAGGAACTATGAAACAGATGGAGACGGAAACTGCAGTAAAAATCACACCTTTTAATAAAATGGTAAAAATGGTACAACTGGGTCTTTCTAGATTTGCAAAAGGCCTTTGATTCCGTAGATTGGAATTACATGGGGGTGGTACTGGAGGTGTTGGTTTTTGGTCCTCGGTTCCAGAAGTGGATTGACATTCTATACCATTGCCCCACAGCAGCCATAACGGTGGGTAGCTTAACCGAAAAAAAAGCACTGTACGCAGATATGGTTCTTTTTTTGCGAGACTCCAAGAATTCCCTGTCGATCACTTTAGACATCCTCAATTCCTTTTCTCACTTTTCGGGTCTGAGGGTCAACTGGGGAAAATCCCAGATTCTCTCACTCAAGACGCCATCCCCCAGATGTGAGATCCCCTTCGATTGTCCCTTGCAGAGGTTGGAGGTGATCAAATATCTGGGGCTACGTATCTCCAAGTCCGTATCAGACTTTGTTGCTTTGAATGTCGATCCACTTTTGACTACACAAAAATCCAGACTGCAGGCATGACATAATTTACCTCTGGTAGAGTGAACTTAGTGAAAATTAAATTTTTACCTCTGTTTCTATATATATTTCGGAATTCCGCTGTTTGGATACTGAAATATGTATTCAAGAGAATAGATTAACTCATAACGAATTTTCTGTGGAGGGGCGGCACAAGAGAATAGATCAGCTCATAATGAATTTTCTGTGGTGGGGCAGCACAAGAGAATAGATCAGCTCATAATTCATTTTCTGTGGTGGGGCGGCACCCCTGAACTCCGGGTGTTACAACTGCCGTGGAAACAAGGTGGATTGGCGGTCCCAGACTTTCACCGTTATTTCTTAGGGGGTCAGCTAGTATTCATACATAGGTGGTTTACTATACCTGAGGATGACACTGCCAATACACTAGAGGTGGCTGTTGTCAGTTTGTATAAGGCACTGACACATTTCCCGTATCCGGGTGTCAGGGCTCCATATAGACTCACGATATCCATGCGTGCAGCCAGTAGGCCATGGGCAGCAGTGACCAAGATGGGTAACGCTTCTAAGATTTCTCCTCACACAGCACTTTGGAAGAATCCTACATTAACACACTTCTACGAGTACCCTGATCCAATCATTTGGACTAAATTTGGTATTAAGACGCTGAAAGACATAGCGGATGGTGGGAAATGTCTGCAGTTTGACGCCCTGAAAACGAAGTTTAATCTTCCCAACACTCACTTGTTTCGTTATCTTCAGCTCAGACATGCATACATGTTTGGTGAGAGAGGAGATCTCCTTGCAAAGTGTAGGGCGGCGTGGGGTGAGGTGTTCCCCCAGATGGATGGGGATGACTGGGACGATGTATGGGACATTAAATTTACTCGATTGGTCTCTGCTAGAGACCAACTCATACAATTTAAATTCCTGCATCACATATATCTTACTCCAGCTAGATTGGCTAAGATGTTCCCTACCCAGTCACCTGGTTGCTGGTGGTGCGGTTCCCTCACTGCCGATATCATGCACATATTTTGGAATTGCTCGAACATTCAAGTATTTTGGAAGGGGGTCACGGAATGTATAGCAGAAGTAACAGCTATTCCTATACAGCCTACGATAGAGGTGTGCCTTTTGGGACTGGTGGACAATCTAGCCCCAAGAAGAGTAACTCGTACTTTGCTGACGATCCTAATCTATTATGCTAGAAAAATGATACTGTTATCATGGAAAAAGCCTAATCCTCCAGCTGTATCAGCATGGAAGGGTTTGGTTAATAGGGCTGCACCCTTATACAAGGCTACATACAGTAGCAGGGGCATACCACAAAAATTTGGTGTGGGGCAGTTGGCTGAATAGTGAAACCACGGTGGCAGATTGAGTGATACATAATAGTATGCACTTGCGAGGGGCTTTTTAACATGTAATTATCTGACATAAATGAATGTACCATTGACTGTTGAGAAAAGGTGGCCTTATTATTATTTTGATTTTTTTTTTCCTGAGCGGGGGATGGAAGGAGGAGGAAGAGTCAATGCTGAAGAGATATCAATTTTTTTTTTCGTGTGGCCCCTTGGGTCTTGCATGTACCTGTTAAAAAAGCAATAAATCAAACTTTTCAAAAAAAATTTTTTTTAAAAATGGTACAACTGGTAAATGTAGTCAAAACATAGCCAGGATTCGGTAGTCAAATTGGGTAGTCAGAACAAGCCAGGAAATCATGAAGCCATATACCTCATAGTCTGAGGAAACGGACAGGATCAGGAACCAGAAGGGACATCAGCCAGGCAAGTCTCTAGATATGTTGACCAAGGCGAAGGCACTGACAAAATGAACCAGGCAGTTTAAAAAGCCAGAAGGGGCTGGCTGTGGGCTTGACTGACGAGCAGGAGATGATCATTAGGTGAGCCACTGTGGAATGAGGAGTACTGGCAATTAACCGACAGCTGAGCAAACTCAGCACAGAGAACGAAGGGCTGAGAGAGTCCAGCTCTGACACCTATATAGGTGGGTAATTACCCTATTCACAGTTCTAGATTTGTAGGTGAATTCATCTGGGTTTTGGATGTCAAGTTGGTTTTGTTTGCTATTTGCATTTATTTTTCACAATTTTCTACTTTTATAAACTTTCATCCCCAAAATTTTGGTATATTCATCTCACTGTGGAGAGAGAGCATGCAACCCAATCTACATAATATCACTTTAATGTTTATGACTGCATATTTTTATTTTAAATTTATATCCCAGAATGTGTGCGAATTGAGTGCTTCCCAGCTATGAATAAAGCAAATCTCTTTACTCAGACCAACCTCAACTGACATACTACAGGAGACAGATTTTACTGCTGACAATACCACTTATCTCCTTAAACCATAGACATTGTTGTGCATTTTCTTTGTGCAGTTGTTGCAGCCGTCATAGATTAGACACACAATTCTAACCTACCAATATCCATTTACCCTTTAACTGTCATCCTTGCGTCCAAGGGCCCTAAAGATCTCCACACTGCACTCCCATCTTATCCACTCTCAAACAGTCAAAGTTTCCCTACCAAACAGAATTCACAATCACTGGAAACTGTTACATACAGGCTTATCCCACTTTTAAGTACACAATGGGGTTTATTTACTAAAGCTGCAAAGTGCAAAATCAGGATCACTTACTTCTGCATAGAAATCAATGAGCTGCCAGGATTTATTACCAAAGCTTAATTGAACAAGCTGGGGTTATAATAGCTTTGGTTTCTATGCAGAAGTGAGCCTGATTTTGCACTTTTCAGCTTTAGAAAATAAACCCCACTGTGTATTTAAAAGTGGGGTATGCCTGTAGTTAATTCCCACATTAAGATGACTACAATGACATTTGTTTATTTCAATCATCAATGTCACCAGTGAACGATATTAAACGTATTCAATTGCATATTATTTACCAAACTTAACTAACCCTATATGTTCACAAAACAAAAAATAGCACCAGGTCCTGAAGAGCACTCGCTATGTGTTTTTCTCTATTTAAAGTTCCTAAAACCGCAGTTTGGTTTTGGGTTTAATTATACCAAATTATGGTTTCAGTACCAGTCGAGCTGGATTGCACTGTGGCGAGTTAGGCTCAGAACACAGGGATCGGGGGCCGAGTTAGGCTCAGAACACAGGGATCGGGGGCCGAGTTAGGCTCAGAACACAGGGATCGGGGGCCGAGTTAGGCTCAGAACACAGGGATCGGGGGCCGAGTTAGGCTCAGAACACAGGGATCGGGGGCCGAGTTAGGCTCAGAACACAGGGATCGGGAGTGCATTAGGCTCAGAATGGTGAGATCAGGGATGAGTTAGGCTCAGAACGCAGGGGTCAGGAGTGCATTAGGCTCAGAATGCTGGGATCAGGGGTGAGTTAGGCTCAGAAAGCAGGGATCAGGAGTGAGTTAGGCTCAGAAAGCAGGGATCAGGAGTGAGGCTCAGAATGCAGGGATCAGGAGTGAGAGAGGCTCAGAACACATGGATCAGGGGTGAATTAGGCTCAGAATGCATGGATCAGGAGTGAGTTAGGCTCAGAGGTGAGTTTGGCTCAGAATGCATGGATCAGGAGTGCAATAGGCAGTGGGTTGGGCTCAGAACGCAGGGATCGGGGAGTGGGGGTTATGTGAAGGGTGGTAGAGGACACATCTATGAGGGTGGCCCTGACCATAACAGTGTCCCCTGCCCCCCTCACATCACCTCCCCCCAGTACACATACACACAGTGATGTCCTCTGGCCCCTGGTAAGCACTCAGAGGTAAAGTAGATGACTGGGATAACAATCTAATATTTTCTTTGAGTTGTGGACAATACACCTTTCTCAACAGCTTTACATCTGTTTTAGACACTCCTCACTCCTGATCCCTGCGTTCTGAGCCTAACTGTCAGGCTAGGAGCAGATAACAAGTAACAGTTCAGGTGTGCTGATTATACAAGAGTTCAAAGCACATACCATGAGCAGGTCTAAGCAGAGCAGGTCAGCTGGGACTTGTAGTACACCGCTGCAGACGAAGGTAGATGATTGCTGGACCTTGTAGTTCACTGCTGTAGATGAGGATAGATGATTGCTGGACCTTGTGGTTCACTGCTGCAGATGAGGGTACTAGTAGAATCAGGTAAAAGCGTAGTCTAGGCAAGCTGGGTCATACACAGGTAGATCAGAATTCAAACGGTACCGAATCAGAAGCAAGCAAGGAGGGTCAAACAAGCCAGGTCAAACACGAAAGACACAGAGAAAATATCAGCTGGATCAAACACAAGTGAACTCTAACATGAGCACTGACTGAATGCTGATACAGGTGATTTAAACGTGAGCTGGCCAATCACTGTTGTTTCCCAGACACAGGCTGTGTCAGGTGAGTTGTGCTGGGTCCTAAAGGGATTCTAGTACTGACAGTACCCCCCCTTTCTTGAGGGGTTGCTCCTGCACCCCCACGCTTACTTGGATAACGGAAATGGAACTTCTTCTTAAGTCGATCAGCATGAAGATCACGAGCTGGTACCAAAGATCGATCCTCTGGGCCGAACCCTTTCCAATGAACGAGATATTGTAAGGAATTGGAATCAAGAATAAATGCCACTTCATATTCTTGACTGTCCAACACATCCACAGGCTCTGGTTCATTTACTAGGAGGCTGGAATGAACAGGTTTCAACAATGAAACATGAAAGACGTTTGGAATGTGCATGGATGGGGGAAGTTTTAATCTGTAGGACACAGGATTAACTTTCTCCGAAATTTCATAAGGCCCGATGAATTTTGGGCCAAGCTTTTTAGATGGAATATGCAGGGACAGATTCCGAGATGATAACCACACTTTGTCACCAACTTTATAGCCTGGTGCCTTTGAGCGCTTCTTGTCAGCAGTTTTCTTTAAAGCCTGCACAGAGCGAGAGAGCACGATTTACATCGGACCAGATTTTGGAGAAATGTTCAATCGTGGTGTTGGCATCTGGAACATCAGAGGGCGGAAGATCAAAGGAGCACACACGAAGATGCAACCCGTAAACACAAAAGAAAGGAGAGGTCCCTGTAGATGTGCTGGCACAATTATTAAAGGCAAACTCTGCCCATGGAAGGATGTTGACCCACTCCACCTCATCTTTGGCCATCAGACAACATACCATCTTCTCTAGAGTCCGATTAGTCCTGTTTGACCTTTTGTCTCAGGATGATATGCTGAAGAATATGATAATTTAATCCCCAGCTGAGAGCAAAGGGCCTTCCAAAACTGGGCTATAAACTGAGAGAAACGGTCAGACAATGTTAACTGGTGCCCCATGGAGCCTGAAAATATGCTTAATGAATAAAGATGCCAGTTCTTTAGCAGATGGAAGCTTTGGAAGTGGAACAAAGTGGGCCATCTTACTGAATCTGTCTACCACCACCCAGATCATGGAACATCCCTGGGACAGAGGCAAGTCTGTGATAAAGTCCATAGATAAATGGGTCCAGGGACAGGTAGGTATTGGTAGAGGACGAAGGAGACCGGGGGGCTTAGAGGTACTGCTCTTGCTTCTGGCACAAACTTCACAGGCCTGGACGAAGGCTAACACATCCTGCCTAAGCGATGGCCACCAGAGGTTGCGAGAGACAATCTCAAAAGTTTGTCTAAACCCTGGATGTGCTGCAGGTTTTGATGCATGTACTTGTTGCAATACCTGCAAACAAAGAGCCAGGGGCACAAAGAGCATCCCAGAGGGAGTGGAGGGAGGGGCTTCAGCCTGTGCTGGTAACAAGGTCTCAGAGATGCCAGTCTGGGTAAAAGCCAAAATCCTATCCTTAGAGATAATGGGTTGTGGAGGAAGCGGAGGAGGAGACTCTGATAAAAAGCTGCGAGACAAGGCATCAGCCTTAATGTTTTTTGGACCTGGTAAATAAGAAATTGTGAAGTCAAATCTGGAGAAGAACAATGACCACCTGGCTTGACGCGAGTTTAGTCTTTTAGCAGAACGGATATATTCAAGGTTTTTGTGGTCAGTCAGAACAATGAATGGATAGCGAGCTCCCTCCAGCCAATGTCTCCACTCCTCCAAAGCTAGCTTTATGGCTAAAAGTTCTCTGTTGCCTATATCATAATTGCGCTCTGCTGGGGAATATTTACGGGACAAGAAGGCACAAGGGTGGATGGCAGCATTTACAGGATCTTTCTGTGACAAAAGCGCCCCCACTCCTACTTCAGATGCATCTACCTCTACAATAAAAGGTAGCTCAGGAACAGGATGGCGT
The DNA here is from genome assembly GCF_037356315.1 of Lithobates pipiens. NCBI lineage: Eukaryota > Metazoa > Chordata > Amphibia > Anura > Ranidae > Lithobates > Lithobates pipiens. Next base: position 151,857,102 of record NW_027507791.1, on the reverse strand, counting down.
AGAATTGGTGCAGAGGTAAAGGCTTTCTTTAACTGAGTGAAGGCTGCCTGGGCTTCAGTAGACCATTTAAATGTACTAGGAGTCTTCCTGGTGAGAGAGGTGATGGGATGTGCAATGGTGGCAAAGTTCTTAATGAATTTTCGATAGAAATTTGCAAAGCTCAGGAAGCAATGAACTGCCTTCAGGTCTGAAGGTGGTGCCCAGTCTAAAATGGCTTGAACCTTGGCTGGGTCCATGGTGAGACCTGTGTCAGAAATTAGGTAACCCAGGAAAGGTACTTGTTCAACACGGAAAATACATTTTTCAGGCTTTACAAAAAGGGAGTGAGTCTTTAGTCGGGCTAATACCGAGCAGACATGCTTCTGATGTGTTTCAAGATTGGGAGAGTATATCAAAATATCGTCTAAATATACAAGCATGGACTGGCCTGGTGTATGGGGCGCGACGGGCAAAGAGAGGGCTCCCGACGCCTACCAAAACTACCCTTAGGGCGTGGGCGGTGGCCAGGCGGGGGATGATTGTCCCACAGGACTGGTCTCCGCACTGCCCGCTCTGGGATAACTATAGTCTCCCTCATATGAGAATGGTACCAGACCCGCAGGTGTGGGCCAGGTATGGGATCGTGACCTTGGGCAATATATTTGTTGCTGGAGTCTGGCTCTCATACGCGGCCCTACAGGCTACATATATATATAGTTACATAGTTAGTAAGGTTGAATAAAGACACCAGTCCATCCAGTTCAACCTGAGTGTGTGTCTACAATAGTCCCTATCCCTGTACACTGCACACTCCACTGCACTGCACACGGTCCCTACCCTCAAGGAGCCCACAATCCAAGGTCCCCATTCATATACTAGGGCCAATTTTGTACAGAAGCTAATTAACCTACCTGCATGTCTTTGGAGTGTGGGAGGAAACTGGAGCACCCGGAGGAAACCCACGCAGGCACAGGGAGAACATGCAAACTCTAGGCAGGTAGTGTCGTGGTTTGGATTTGATCCAACAACCCTTGTTACTGCTAGGTGAGAGTGCTAACCACTACACCACTGTGCTGCCCCAAAATATCATTTACCGGCTTGGATGGCCTTTCGATACCTCCAGCTGCGCCATGCTGTCAGGGCCCAATTCCCGAATCCGATTCGGCTGCGTATGGACCCGATTGAGGAGCAGTTAGTGCAGGAGAAACTGGATAAGCCCCTGTCTGCTTTATACCTGACTTTATTACGGACAGACTCTGTGAAGGTACACAAATTATTTGTTGCTGGAGTCTGGCTCTCATACGCGGCCCTACAGGCTACATATCATTTACCGGCTTGGATGGCCTTTCGATACCTCCAGCTGCGCCATGCTGTCAGGGCCCAATTCCCGAATCCGATTCGGCTGCGTATGGACCCGATTGAGGAGCAGTTAGTGCAGGAGAAACTGGATAAGCCCCTGTCTGCTTTATACCTGACTTTATTACGGACAGACTCTGTGAAGGTACACAAATTATGGGATCTATGGAAGGCAGATCTACCTGGGCTGGATAGATCGGATTGGGAAGACTGTCTGGCTGATAGTGCAACTACCCTTATATCCTCCCGGGAAAGGCTGATACAGGTTACATTTTTGCATAGGGTGTATTACACTCCCCAGAGGCTCCATCAGGTTTACCCCCAGCGGTCGAGGGACTGCCCCAGATGTAAACAGTCGATAGGCACATACCTGCATATGTTCTGGGGCTGTCCTAAGATCGCTGATTATTGGGCTCAAGTGTTTGACACCATTAACGGGCGTCTCCAGTTGGAGCTCCCCCTGTCGCCGGAGCTAGCCTTACTGGGGATCCAGGATGATGACCAAAGCCCCAGATACACTAAACTGCTGTTGACGTATCTTCTGTTTTATGCTAAAAGGGAAATTGTGCTGAAGTGGAATGCCTCCTCCCCCCCTACGATCGGCATGTGGGAAAAATCTATTGCTGCGGTGCTTCCATTGTACAAACTTACCTATATGAATAGGAACTGCCCCCAGAAATTCCGTAAGGTTTGGGGGTTGTGGATGGATTAAGGGGTGGGGCTCACGGGGGGTGGTGGGATCCCTGGGTACTTTTCTGCCTCCTATGCTTCCCCAGTCTCACCTCATTGTAGGTGGTGGAATAATGGATGTCGGTGGGTGGCGTGGATTGGCCACGCCGGCACTTACAATATGGCTTGTTACCGGTTAAACTGTTACACGATGTCTTGTACCGTTTGCCTTATGTTTACTTATAATGTTTTGGATGTGGTCCATGTTGGTCTACCATCTGTACTGTGTCTTAATTGATTGCAATAAAGGAACATTCTGGTTTGTAAAAAAAAAAAAAAAAAAATATACAAGCATGAAGCGACCCAACATGTCACGGAAAATGTCATTCATGAAGTTCTGAAAGACGGCTGGTGCATTCCTGAGGCCAAAAGGCATGACAAGACATTCGTAATGACCATCCTTGGTGTTAAAGGCCGTCTTCCATTCATCGCCTGCACGGATTCGCACCAGATTATAGGCTCCCCTTGAGTCCAGTTTGGAGAAGATTTTGGCTCCCTGGATTTGAGAGAACAACTCTGATGAGAGGGAGAGGATACCGATTGGGAACAGTTATTTTATTTAGACCTCTGTAATCAACACAAAGTCTCAGTCCTCCATCCTTCTTCAGGACAAAGAAGCATCCTGCTCCTGAGGGAGAAGTGGAGGGACGGATGAAACCCTTAGCTAGGTTTTCCTGAATGTATTCTTGCAAAGCAAGATTCTCTGGTTCAGACAGTGGAAAGACTCTCCCTCGAGGTGTAGTGTCAGGCAAGAGGTCAATGGGACAATCATAACTGCGATGATGAGGTAAAGTGTCAGCAATTCCTTTAGAAAACACATCCCGAAAGTCCTTATAACAAAGCTGAATCTGTTCCATTCCCACTTGACAGGTATCAAGTCGAACAAGGTGCTGGGTGCAGCTCTTTTTACACTGATTGGACCAAGCCAGAATATCTCCTGTTGGCCAGTCAATTACAGGATTGTGCTTCTGAAGCCAAAGAAGGCCTAGCATCAAAGGAGTGGATGAAGAGTCAATGACAAGACATGAAATCTTCTCCCAATGCAAAGCCCCTAATTGTAACTGGAAAGGGTTGGTGGATTGGAGCACTAGGTCTTGTGAGAGGCCGATTATCCATGGAGATCAGGCGGACTGGGCAATCTAGAGCATGAGTTTCCAGGGACAAAGTGGTGATCAGAGTTTTATCAATAAAATTCTCAGCTGCTCCAGAATCCACCAAGGCCAGCAGTTCATGAGCCCCTGTCCCAAAGTGAATGACAGAGGGTAAAAGTATACGATTGTCCCACTGGGAGATGAGAGTAGACCTAAGGTGACCTCCCCGCAATCACCTAGGTCCTGGAGTTTCCTGGACGTGTAGGGCACGAACGGAGCATATGACCCTTGAGGCCACAGTATAAGCAGAGTCCCATATTATGCCGGCATTTGTGTTCCTGGGCAGATAACCGGGTGGAGCCTAACTGCATAGGCTCTTCCTCAGATTTGGCACTGGAGATGGAATAATCAGGTGGTAAGGAAGGTATATAGTTTGCCACAGCCATTGTTTGTTCTCGCCTCCTCTCTCGCTGGCTGTGGTCAATTCTAATGGCTAGACACATAGCCTCCTCCAGTGAAGCTGGGTAGGAGAAGTTGACCAGAGCGTCTTTAATAGCACCTGAAAGGCCAATTCTAAACTGGCTGCAGAGAGCTGCATCATTCCAGCTAGATTCCAGGGCCCACCTGCGAAACTCTGAGCAATACATTTCAGCTGTGGTAGTTCCTTGTTTTAAGTTACGCAGGGTCGATTCTGCAGTAGCAGCACAATCTGGATCATCATATAGCAACCCAAGGGCTTCAAAGAAGGCATCTACTGTTAGCAGGGCTGGATGGTTTGGTTCCAGGTTAAAGGCCCAAGCCTGGGGGTCACCCTGTAGTAGAGAGATAATGATTTGAACCCTCTGAGTTTCAGGGCCAGATGAATGGCAAGAATCACAATGGGAAGACAAGCAAGGGTATATGCCAAAGTATATCACATTTAAGGCAGAGAGTTCCATATTCATACAGTGGTAAACCCTGGAATGATAAACATCATGACATTTACTAAGGAAAAGCAATGGAGTCACTTTACACATTTATATTGTCACACTGCGAAGTGTCATCTTTAGAGGACTTTTGATTTGTTTTTTTTTCACTCTATGGACCTCCTTGATATATTTTTGCGCTTTGTGGATTTTTGGATCATTAGGAGATCATATATGATCACGATATTAGTATGTGCATGATATGTAATAGATGTTTAGTTTCCCTTTATAGATCTAGCTTTGTCATATGATCGCTAGATAATTTAGCGCTGCACTTTGACTTCTATTGTTGTTCACTAGGCTAGTCACCTTTTGTGCTAGCTGCTCCATCTTCTAAGCACTCGCTGATCCTGTACTATATTTACTGAAAATATAAAAATATCCAAGGTAACTTGAAATGAGAAAAGACGTGGGATACACATAGCCGACGTATCCAGATAAAAATGCACTTTTGTTGGCTGTCATGTTAATCCTTTGCATATCCTGTATCTAAGTCCTAGAACAAATATGCCAATAATATACTCTAACTTTACAGTGACTTGTTTCTTCATGCTCATTTCAGATTAGTGATTTAGAAAGGAATGCAGCCCTCAAAACGACATGACAGTTAGACCTCTTTCACACTAAAAGGCTCTTTACAGGCAATTTAGCACTAAAAAAATAACACCTCTAAACTGCCTCCCAAGCCTCCCCAGTGTGAAAGCCCAATCAGCTTTCACACTGGGGTGGTGCGCTTGCAGGACAGAAAAAAAAAAGTAGTCCTGCAAGCAGCGTATTTGGGGCAGTGTATTTGGGGTGTTGTATACACCGCTCCTAAACCTCCGCTGCCATTGAAATCAACCTTTTTAACAGAGGAAGAATCCTTGAAATTACGTTCAAGTCTCATATCGTTAATAGGAAAGCTGCTTCTTACATTTGTGGGCATTGGGAAGAACTAGAAATCTAATTTGCAGCTGTTTTTAAAGTTGCAAAACCCTTTACGGTCACCAGAAAACCGGTCAGGCAAAGGAATTTTTGGTTCAGATGGAGTTTTTGTAATGGTGGTAGTAGAAGGAGATTGCACCTTGGTGAGCTCTGTGGCCATTTCCTGAACTTGATGTGATAAACGGCAAAGTTCTTGTGTAAACAACTGAGCCTGTTCAGGATTCATGATAGGTTTCCCTTTATGTATTGGCTCGTGTTAATGTCAGGCTAGGAGCAGATAACAAGTAACAGTTCAGGTGTGCTGATTATACAAGAGTTCAAAGCACGTACCATGAGCAGGTCTAAGCAGAGCAGGTCAGCTGGGACTTGTAGTACACCGCTGCAGACGAAGGTAGACGATTGCTGGACCTTGTAGTTCACTGTTGTAAATGAGGATAGATGATTGCTGGACCTTGTAGTTCACTGCTGTAGATGAGGATAGATGATTGCTGGACCTTGTGGTTCACTGCTGCAGATGAGGGTACTAGTAGAATCAGGAAAGCGTAGTCTAGGCAAGCTGGGTCATACACAGGTAGATCAGAATCCAAATGGTACCGAATCAGAAGCAAGCAAGGAGGGTCAAACAAGCAGGGTCAAACACGAAAGACACAGAGAAAATATCAGCTGGATCAAACACAAGTGAACTCTAACATGAGCACTGACTGAATGCTGATACAGGTGATTTAACCACGTCAACACAGGGCACTTTCGCCCCCTTCCTTCCCAGCCCAATTTTCAGCTTTCAGTGACAATTGCGCAGTCATGCTACACTGTACCCAAATGACATTTTTATCATTTTGTTCGCACAAATAGAGCTTTATTTTGGTGGTATTTATTCACGACTCCGTTTTTTTTTTTTTGCGATATAAGCGCAAAAAAGCGTAAATTTTGAAAAAAAAAACAATATTTTCATTTTTCTATTTTAAAAGAAATCCAATAAAATCAAATTTTGTCATAAATTTAAGCCAAAATGTATTCTGCTACATGTTTTTGGTAAATAAATTCCGTTAAGTGTATAATAATTGGTCTGTGTGATCACGGACATATGTACGCAAATGATCATGTACATATGTGTGCAGGTGATCACATACATATGTGTGCAGATAATCATTGGGACATGTGATTTTAGTGGGACATATGTGGGGGACATGTTTTTATTATTAGGGACATGTTTTTATTATTTGGGGACATGTGTGGGGACATTGTGTTTATACTGTGTGGTGTGTTTACTGTGTAGTGATTTGTGTGTACACTAGACTGGTGATCAGTAAGTAAAAAGCTGTAAAAACAGCTCATACTCACTGATCATCATCCGGCTGCAGCGATCTGCTCTCCTCTCCTCAGCGATGACTTCTGTGTGAGGAGAGGAGGAGCCGATTGCCTAGCAATCGGCTGTTTGTTTACATCACATGACGGCCGTGATTGGACACGGCCGTCGTGATCAGGAGGGCCAATCACAGAGCCCTCCTGCCGATCTGAGATGCGCCGTGTCCAGGTGACACTGGCACATCTGGATCGCGCCGCTGCGCGAGCACACGCGCGCGCGATCCCGCTCCTTCTGATGGACGTTCCTGAACGTCCTATCAGGAGTAGATGGCTCCCACCCGGCCGTATATGTGCATTGGCCGGGTGGGAAGTGGTTAAACGTGAGCTGACCAATCACTGTTGTTTCCCAGACACAGGCTGTGTCAGGTGAGTTGTGCTGGGTCCTAAAGGGATTCTAGTACTGACACTAACCCACTCCTGATCCCTGCGTTCTGAGCCTAACTCACTTCTGATCCCTGCATTCTGAGCCTAACTCACTCATGATCCATGCGCTCTGAGCTAAACTTACTCCTGATCCCTGCTTCCGGAGCCTAACTCACTTCTGATCCATGCGTTCTGAGCCTAACTCACTCCTGATCCCTGCATTCTGAGCCTCACTCCTGATCCCTGCTTTCTTAGCCTAACTCACTCTTGATCCCTGCATTCTGAGCCTAACTCACTCCTGATCCCTGCGTTCTGAGCCTAACTCACTCCTGATCCCTGCGTTCTGAGCCTAACTCACTCCTGATGCATGCATTCTGAGCCTAACTCACTCCTGATGCATGCATTCTGAGCCTAACTCACTCCTGATCCCTGCGTTGAGCCTAAATCACTCATGATCCATGCGCTCTGAGCTAAACTCACTCCTGATCCCCGCTTCCTGAGCCCAACTCACTCCTGATCCCTGCGTTCTGAGCCTAACACACTCCTGATCCCTGCGTTCTGAGCCTAACTCACTCCTAATCCCTGTGTTCTGAGCCTAACTCACTCCTGATGCCTGCGTTCTGAGCCTAACTCACTCCTGATGCCTGCGTTCTGAGCCTCACTTCTAATCCTTGCGTTTTGACCCTAATGCACTCCTGATCCCTGCATTCTGAGCCTCACTCCTGATCCCTGATTTCTTAGCCTAACTCACTCTTGATCCCTGCATTCTGAGCCTAACTCACTCCTGATCCCTGCGTTCTGAGACTAACTCACTCCTGATCCCTGCGTTCTGAGACTAACTCACTCCTGATGCATGCATTCTGAGCCTAACTCACTCCTGATCCCAGCATTCTTAGGCTAACACACTGCTGATCCCTGCATTCCTAACCCAACACACTCCTGAACCCTGATTCTGCATAATAAGATATGTGCAGTGTGCATAGAAATGCGTTCATTTTTTTTCAAACTATAGTCTGGCCCCCCAACAGTTTGAGGGACAGTGAACTGGCCCCTTGTTTAAAAAGTTGGAGGACCCCTGGTTTACAATGATCACATAGAAGATGACATGTTCTAACATTACACACATACATTCAGTGAGGGGAAAAATGTATTTGATATCTGCTGATTTTGTACGTTTGCCCACTGACAAAAATGATCAGTCTATAATGAGAGAGGGAGAGGGATTTTGAGACTGATGTTTGGTAACTCGAACCTTCAGCTTCCTCCACATATTTTCTATGGAATTTAAGTCTGGAGACTGGCTGAGCCACTCCTTTGTTGCCTTGGTTGCGCAATTTGGGTCATTGTCATGCTGGAATACCCATTCACGACCCATTTTCAATGCCCTGGCTGAGGAAAGGAGGTTCTCACCCAAGATTTGATTGTACATGGTCCCCTCCATCGTCCCTTTTAGACATATGCAGTTTGCTTTGTTCCAAAACAAAATTAGGACAAATTTTATATTATTCGGGAATTCAGATGCATCCGAATTATAATAGTTATGAATTTAAATGAATCTGGAATAATGATTTGAATAGAAGAAAATGGACGAAATTAGTTTTGAATTAAAAAAACTAATGCGAAACAACTTAGAAAACAATACAAATGGAATTTAAAAAACAATTTGAACCAAATTCAGAAACCAAATTAGAATCAGACAAATTCAATTCGAAAACACATTTGAATCTAATTAGAAAAAATAGAAATCGATTTTATAAAAAGTTATACAATAAAATATAAAAATAAAAAAAGGAATAGAATAAAAATAAAAGAATTGTAAAGAATAGAATAAAATAAAACATGTCTGTCTTCTGAAAATCGAATAGAATAAATTTAAATTCGAATTCGATAGATTGGAATAGAATCCACCATAATAGAAAATAGAATAGAATAGAGAATAAGACTAGAATAGAAAAGCAATAGAATAGAATAAAATAGAAAGAATATGGCTGTTTTCTGAAATTCCATTTTCAAAATTAATGCAAATAGAATAGATTAAAATATAATCAAAAATAATGAAATACAAAATAATAGAGAATAATAGAATACAAAAAAGAACAGAATATAATAAGATAGAAAGAATATATAAACCATTTTCCCAAATTCAAACTTCAAATAGAATGAATTTGAAAAGAAAATGAGAAAATAATATAATATAATAGAATAAAAACAGAATAAAATAAAAATAGAAAAAATATATAATCTTCTAAAATTTGAATTGAATGAATTTGAATTGGAATAGAAAAGATTAGAATAGAAAAACAATAGAACAGAATAGAATAAAATATAATATATAACCATCTTCCGAAATGTGAATTTTGTGTATAATGAATTTGAATAGAAAAGAGTAGAATAGAAAATAAGAGAATTCAATAGAATAGAAAAACAATAGCAAATAATAGAATAAAATAGAATATAATATATAACCATCTTTTGAAATTCAAACTTAGAATAGAATGAATTTGAATAAAATTATAATAGAAAAATCAATAGAAGAAAATAGAATAAAATATAAAAAATATAATTTGAATAGGAAATACAATAATAAAACAGAAAATAGTAGAAAATAGAATAGGAAACAAGAGAATAGAACAGAAAAGAACAGAACAGAATATAAAAATGATAGAAAAGAATATATATTATATAACCATCTTCTGAAATTAGAATTTCATATAGAATGAATGTGAATCATTATAGAAAAGATTAGAATAGAAAAGATTTGAATAAAATAGAAAATAATACAATAGAAAAACAATAAAAAATAGAAAGAATATAATAAAACCATCTTCTGAAATTTGAATAGAATTTTAATATTTGAATAGAAAATATTAGAATAGGATAGAAAAACAATAGAAAAGAACAGAATAAAATAGAAATAATAATATAACCATCTTCCAAAATTTGCATACAATGAATCTAAATTTGAATAAAAAAAATAAAAAAAGAGATTAGAATTGAAAATAGAATTGGAAAATAAGAGAATAGAAAATAATATAATAGAAAAACAAAACAATAGAAAAAAAATTGAATAAAATGTAATCCAAAATAATAAAGATTAGAATAGAAAATAAGGAGAATGGAATAGAAAATAATGGAATAGAAAACAATAGATTAGAATAGAAAGAATATACCAACTTCAGAAATTCTAATTTTGAATAGAATGAATTTGTATAGAAAATATTAGAATAGATTAGGCAATAATAGAATAGAAAAGAAAATATAGTTACATAGTAAGGTTGAATAAAGACACCAGTCCATCCAGTTCAACCTGAGTGAGAGTGTGCATCTACAATTATCCTTATTTAAAAAGGTACCCATATAGCGTTGTCAATTTTTGCAGCACTCCACACATACATTGGTCCCTACCCTCAAGGAGCCCACAATCATATACTAGGGCCAATTTTGGACAGAAGCCAATTAACCTACCTGCATGTCTTTGGAGTGTGGGAGGAAACCGGAGTGCCCAGGGGAAACCCACGCAGGCACAGGGAGAACATGCAAACTCCAGGCAGGTCGTGTCGTGGTTGGGATTCGCCCCAGTGACCCATTTTACTGCTAGGCGAGAGTGATACCCACTACACCACTGTGCCGCCTAATAGAATAGAAAAACAATACAGCATAGAATAAAATAGAAAGAATATAATCGTTATATTTTAGTTTATTATTTTCTATTCTATTCTTATTTTCTATTCTATTCTTATTTTCGATTATAATCTTAAATATTCAAATTCATTCTATTTGAATTTCAGAAGATGGTGATATAGTGTATTCTTTTTATTTTAATCTATTATTTTCCATTCTTTTTCCATTGTATTCTTTTCTATTCTAATCTTTTCTATTTGAATTTCGGAAGATGGTTATATTTTTTATTATTTCTATTTTATTTTATTCTTTTCTATTGATTTTCCATTATCTTCTTTTTTATTCTATTCTTATTTTTTTATTCTATTTTTTTTCTAATCTTTTTTATTCTAATTTGTTCTGTTCAAAATTAGAATTTTGGAAGATGGTTAAACATCATATTTTTATTTTATTTTAATCTATTATTTTTGTTTGTCTGTTGTATTCTTTAGTATTCTAATCTTTGCTAAATTTTTTATTTTTTCTAATTTGGGTGATTTTTTTTTCAAATTTAGTCGAATTGTTTTGAATGCCACAGAATTTTATCCAAATCAGATGAGTTTTTTCGAATTTGGTTGAATTTGTTCGAATGCGATCCAATTTTGTTGAATGCGGCTGAATTAGAATATGAAACCAATTCCAAAAATAAAATAAACTAATTTAACTGAACGAATTTAGTTAAATAACATATCCCAAAAAAAAAATTTCCTGCACGTCCTGTCCCTTTAACAGAAAAACACTCTAAAAGGACGTTTCCACCTCCATGTCTGACGGTGGGGATGGTGCTCTTGGAGTCATAGGTAGCATTGCTACTCCTCCAAACACGGTGAGTTGTGTTGATGTCAAAGAGCTTGATTTTGGTCTCATCTGACCAAAACACTTTCACTCAGTTCTCCTCTGAATTATTCTGTTTAATAATCTGTTCATTAGCAAACTTCAGATGGGCCTGTTCTTAAAAAGGGGGACCTTGCGATTGCTGCAGGATTTCAGTCCTGCATGGCGTAATGTGTTACCAATTGTTTTCTTGGTGACTATGGTCCCAGCTGCTTTGAGATCAATGAAAAGATTGTCCCGTGTAGTTCTGGGCTGATTCCTCAATGTTCGTATGATCATTGAAACTCCACGAGGTGAGATCTTGCATAGAGCCCAAGACTGAGGGAGACAGTTATTTTGTGTTTCTTCTTCTTCTTAACTCTTTGCAAATAATCACACCAACTGTTGTCACCCTCTCACCAACCTGCCTGGTGATGATCTTGTAGCCCATTCCAGCCTTATGTAGGTTAAAAAGAAAAAACTGCACTATTCTGTAATGGATATCAAGCTGCAACTCCCAAATGTTATACAACATTAAGCAAAATAGAGACCACTGCTAAAGGCAACGGTATATTGCAACAAGTGAAGCCGTGAAAGCAAAAAAGAAAAAAAAAAAGGTTCACAGATCACCCAATAAAGTGCACTCAATAATAAAAAAATGTGCAAACAAAATATGTAGTGTGTGCTTATGAAACACTAGAAGGTACTCAAAAACTGAATATTGATAAAAATTCACACATACATTGATACATCACACTACAAATATATATACATATAAAGATTAAGTGACTTGAGTCCAATAGAAAAATGATAACCCAAAACAGGGTTAATAAATGAACACAATATATATTTGACAGGAAAAAAAAAAAAAGGGCGGTTTCTTCCAGATTGATGAATGATGGAGAGTGCCTACACCACAGCAAACACTGCCGCTTACCAGATGGTAGCGGTCCCTTATTACAGGGGACTACAATATGCAGGTGGCTATCACCCCAGCCGGGGGTCTTTAAGAGATGCACTGGAGTGTACAGGACTCCCCAAAACTCCACGGAGATGATCCCCTTGCAGATCAAACCAAGTGCAGCAAAAAAAAGCTCTCAATAGTATAAAAACCTTAGCGTTTATGAAGTTGAACAAAAGACAAATGCACTTACATTGAAATGAAAGGAAAATAGCATAAAAAAATAAAAAAAAAAGAGTCGGCCGGCCTCGAAAAAGTCTGATACTTCTTGGACTACAGCGTGTAGCGTTGACGCCAGTGGGTCACTCCTCCTCTTTATGTGTTCTGTCACAAGCAGGACGTCTTCACAGCATACCATTATGTAGGTCTACAATCTTGTCCTTGACATCCTTGGACAGCTCTTTGTTCTTGGCCATGGTGGAGAGTTTGGAATCAGATTGCTTCTGAGGACAGGTGTCATTTATACAGGTAACAAGCTGAGATTAGGTGCACTCCCTTTGAGAGTACTCCTAATCTCATCTTGTTACCTGTATAGAAGACACCCAGGAGCCAGAAATCTTGATGATTGATAGGGGATCAAATACTTATTTCACTCATTAAAATGCAAATCAATGTTTTTGAAATGCGTTTTTCTGGTTATTTTTGTTGTTATTCTATCTCTCACTGGAGAGGGAGAAATTGAGAAACAACAGCACTAGATGACAATCTTTAGTGTTCTATTACTAACATGGAATGTACGGATGAGCGCAATAGTGAGCTGCTTCTCATTTTACTGCCCAGTCACAACCGGTTTGGGGGGGGGGGGGGATGAACAAGACCTCTAAGTGTTACTTAACTGCAGTAGAGAAAATCCAGGTCTCCCAAATCTGGGCTGCAATGTGTCACAGGGCTGCGTAAATCTCAGAAGTGAATACAAATTGTCAATATGCTTCCATATACAGTAAGCATTTTATCTTTGTATTTATAGTGCTGTGAAAAAGTATTTGCCCCCTCCTGATTTTTTATTTTTTTGCATATTTTGTCACACCTAAATGTTTCAGATCAAACTTATTTTAAATTTACACAAAGATAATCATAATACATATAAAATGCAGTTTTTAAAATAATAAATTTATTAATAGAAAAAGCTGTCCAAACCTGCCTGGCCCTATGTGAAAAAGTAATTGCTAAATCATGAATGAACTGTGACTAACTACATTTACTGGAAAGCGGAGTTAAATTCCACTTGCCACCCCCAGAACTGATTACTGCCAGACCTGTTGAATCCATTAACCACTTAAATAGAAGCTGTCTGACAAAGTGAAGCATGTTAAAAGATCTCAAAAAGCAACACATCATGCCACACTCTAAAGCAATTCAAGAACAGATGAGAAACAAAGTAATTGACATGTATCAGTCTGGAAAGGGTTACAAAGCCATTTCTAAGCCTTTTGGACTCCAGTGAAGCACAATGAGATCCATTATCCACAAATGGAGAAAACTTGGAACAGTTTAGTGGCTGGCCTACTAAAATTACTCAAAAAGCACAACAACATCTCACCCAGGAGGTCATAAAAGAACCCAGAACAACATCTAAAAACTGCAGGCCTCACTTGCCTCAGATAAGATCAGTGTTCATGATTCAACAATAATGCCCTGTACACATGATCGGACTTTGCGACAAAACTGTGGACTTTTGCTAGCAGGGTGTTGGCTCCAATTTGTCTTGTATACACACGGCCACACAAATGTTGGCCAACAATTATGAACGTAGTGACATACAAGACGTACGTGATATCTTCATTATAAATGCTAGTTTTACAAGACGATTGCTTCCGGCTCGCCCTTGCTTCCGAGCATGCGTGTTTGTACTCTGGACTTTTGTCTGACGGACTTGTGTACACATGATCGGAAAGTCCGACAACAAACATTTGTATCAGCCAACAAGGTCACATCCAAAAATTCCCGTCAGAAAATCCAATTGTGTGTACACAGCTTTAGAAAGACTGGGCAAAAATGGCATCCATGGGAGAGTTCCAAGGCGAAAGCCCCTGCTGACCAAAAATATCACAAAGCCTTGTCTCACATTTGCCCAAAAACATTAATTATCATCTTAAGTCCACCTGTGAATGGTTATTTAAATCCAATTGAGATGCTGTGGCATGACCTTAAACAGGCAATTCATGCTGGAAAAGCACCAAAAAAAAATTTTTTTTCACAGCACTGTAACTGTTGCCTGGAGTTCAGCTTTCAAGTTCTGCAGTAGTTTAAAGAAACCGCTTCAGACATACAAAAATATGCAAAAATGAAAATCTTAACTAATATCAAATGGTGCTGCTCTTGAAAAGTACTATTAAGGGGTTGACAGGTTTTCTCTTATTACAAAAAACCCATTTGATAAAGTAAAAGCATCTCACCTAGAACCAATGTGCTTCCAATTTCAAAATCGTGGTTGCTTTTTTAAATAACCTGGTCTAATTTTTTAATAGATGGTGTAGGAGATTGTGGTAAAAGAAGCCAATGATTTAATTGTTCTCTAAGGATCTATACTAAATGATTCTGTGTCAGCAGCTTTTGTAATGATAATAGAATGTAGACACTGAAGTGTAACTATATTTGTTCCCCGTGAGAGGCTGAAATAAACTAAGAATACAGCTTATCTCATTGCACCAGCTTTGCACATCCTAAATGGATGTTGTATTCCTAGGTACCAACACAACATATGAACAATTCAAATTATTATTTTTTTATTATATATCTGCAAGGAAATTATAAATCTGAAATTCAAACTCGCAGCTTGCTAAACAAAAACATTTCATGAATGATTGAGGCTTGCCGAGTGATAAGAGAACAGTTCTAGCCCGACAGATATTTAAACTTTTTTTATTTTATTTTTTTTAAGGTTTGAGCAGATGGAAGGTTTAAAACTATATCTGTGTCATAATGGATATTTTATCAGCGTAAGCGTGGCCAGACTCCTTTAGTATCATAGTAGGAAAGAGAAATGGGAGAGCATGCTCTGCTTGCAATATATCCTAAAAAAAAAAAAAAAAAAAAAAAAATAAGATTACTACAAATTCTGCATGCAGCTACTGACATAATAATCGGACACTTACCTGTCCCAGGGTCCAGCGATATGGGTGTACGAAACCACACTTGTATCCC
The DNA here is from genome assembly GCF_037356315.1 of Lithobates pipiens. Lineage (NCBI taxonomy): Eukaryota > Metazoa > Chordata > Amphibia > Anura > Ranidae > Lithobates > Lithobates pipiens. The sequence goes on along the minus strand of NW_027507791.1, from coordinate 151,841,752 downwards.
CCCTCCTCTCCGTGGTTTTAAATCATCTGGGACCTGTGACATATCCCAGATGATTGCCAAGAGGGAGGTGATCTCACTTCCGGTTACGCGTTGCGCCAGGAGGAATTGGGAGCTGGGACATGCTGAAAAGAGTGTACCGGCTCACCTCCCAAAGAAATGACAGGCCAAATGTGGCATGTAAGGGGGTCACCTCCCTTAAAGCGGAAGTTCGATTTTTGAGTGGAACTCAGTTTTAAGCAATTTTCTTTCCTTCAACCATAGGTTGAAGAAGAGAAAGTATCTCAATTCCCCATCAATACAGTGAGTGTTGACGGGGGAACCGTTCCTGCTGCATTATTGTATTCCCTACCATCAGAATATGATTACTGCTGGTGGCTATAGCTACTGGCAGTTATCGTATGAAAAAAAAAAAAAAAAAAACAGGCTGGTTGTACTAAAGTTGATCAACCTGCCTATAGAGGGATTGAATTTCAATCCCTCTATGCCAAGATGCTAGCTTGGATGTCAAAATCACTAGAACAGAATTACAAATCTTTTAACTAATGAATTGATTCACATGCATGCACTACAACAGTGTATTAACAGTGTATTTTAACAGCTTCTGTCCTAGAGTTTAAAAGTCCATCCATATCATTAGTTAAAATTGAAACATGGGAATTCAGGCTTACCTATGCTCATTTGGGAAATGGTTAAGGTGGTTCAAATAATGTTACAGTTGAACCTCCCAAAATACTTCTATAGTCACGAAAATCCCCACAGTAACTTAAAAAGTAAATTCAGTATTTTAACTAAACCCCCCCAAAAAAGTGTAGGAAAACTGATTAACTATATTACCAATATATATCAATATAAACAAAGAAAAAACATAGAAAAAAAACAGATGGAAAAAAAAAATGAATAAAGCCATATGTAGCACCCTCCTAGGTAGTGTTTATTGTTTGATGGGAAAATGTATGTGCCACACTGTAGTCAGGGTGGCTGTGGTTTTGGTTGAGTATAGTTCGGATCACTGTACTTACTTAGTGAGCTGCAATTGTTTTGTTAGGCCTGATCTGTGTGCCCTGCTGCTGCTAGTCTGCTGGATAGCTCCCTCTGTATCCAGCCAACTTGAGAAGTTTCTGAACAATAGGTGTGGAGCTATGGAGATATGGCATGAATATGATCCACCCTCGGCCTATTTTACAGAGGCAGGTACTAAAGCTGGGCTGAGAGACTGTATTTATTCTTGGAGCACACAGAGTTCTGGGTCTTGTCCAAGAGTGGATGAGTTCAGCCTGAGGGGGGCACACTGCCCTCTCAGGCACAGGTTGCCATGTGGAGGCCTCAGATGGGTGGGCTACCTGAAGGAGACCAGACTACTTAGAGGAAGCCGACTGAGAGGGGACTGTCTGCCACAGATCTATTTGGTATCACTGGAGGGCATCGCTTGGAAGAATGGAAGGAGGCATCCATCTGTCCTTGCGAGTACAGACAGTGGAACGATCTTGGGTACTTTGTGCTCTAGCTACCCCTCTGGCGCATGGTTATAGTCAGCTGTGGACCTAAAGGAGACACTGGTTAGTCTTCTGAAGAACTTTATCCGTACACTTTACTACATAAAAGGACTTTTCTCTACTGACTACTACAAAAAAAAGAAAAAAAAAAAAAAAAAAGGAAGATTAAGTCCTCAATTGCACATAGTTTTTATTCTTGGAGTATCCCACCACTTCTCTCATCCCTAGCCACGTTCTCAAAAAAAACAAAACAAAAAAAAAAACATTCGCTAGGCTGGTCTATGGAGAAAGAGTGAAGGGGCCTGTTGTGTGCCTGGCTGTGGGGCTGAAGTTGGGACGACCTGACCGTCATTCCTAAAACAGGAGTAGCGCTACACATAAAATGTAAAGATACTAAACAATAAATAAAATAGTGCAAAACTGCTTAACAAATGCATGTGCAGTACAAAAAACATTCAAATATATAATAGTTTATAGTCTATAGCTTAAAGTGGTTGTAAAGGCACAAGGTTTTTTACCTTCATGCATTCTACGCATGAAGGTAAAAAAAAATATATAAACAAAACTTGTGTGTAGCAGCCCCCCCCCCCAAATACTTACCTGAGCCCACTATTGATCCAGCAATGTCCACAGAAGCCTTGCCTCTCTGGGGACTCACACTCCGGATTGGACACTGGCTCCCATTGCCATTAATCACAGCCAGTAAGTCAATCAGGAGACGAAGAGTGTGGGGCCAAGCTGTGGCTCCATGTGTGGTCACACAGAGCTGTGGCTTGGTAGTGCGCCTGCTTGGGTGCCCCCAGTTAGCTGCTTGCTCCAGCAGGAGGGTGGAGCCAGGGTGCCAGTGCATGACCTGAGAAGAGGATCTGGGCTGCTCTGTGCAAAACCACTGCACAGAGCAGGTTAATTATGACATGTTTGAAGGTCTGAAAGTGCAGAGTGGAAAACTCCCCAGTTCTTTCTGAAAATGCTTCCTTTAAAAACTCCAAATCAATCTTTTCAATCCCACTAAAGACAGCAGAGAGGAAAGAGAAAATTTGTAGCATAAAACTTTTTTCGTTTTACTTAAAATCATAAAAAAACAGGAATCAGCTTCACATGATATAGTACTTGCCCAGTTAGAAGAATTATTCACATGAACATATGGGTGCGCATCTTCACTGGTCTCATAATTCAATTACGATGATCTGGTCACGATGCATCACTTTTACCGACGAGCTCCCACTCCTGCTTGGGCCACCTAGGTGGCCCTTCCACCCTGCAATCTTCTGGGACACATCACAGTTCCCAAAAGATTGCCCATCAAATGCAGCCACCTGTGCCCGTTAAATGTAGCCATCACTTCACTAACCCCCCCCACAATGCACTGGTGCTGACAGTTCCTTTGCACCTTCCAGCACACTAGGAGTTAACAGTGGAATGTGCAACAGGAAGCCCAGGGACCAGTCAGCATGGAGCTTGAGATGTAAGTAGTGTACAACCGCATTTGTACTCTTACGGTTGTGACTTCCTTTTAATAAATGGCATGTCACAATGGCCCCGCTGTATGTGCTTTTAAAAAAATATACATCACTTCTTACCGAATTTCACAGTAGTAAGTACAATGCATCCCGATCATGTGACTCCCAGCCTCTCCCGCCTCTCCTCTAACGTTTCACGCCTCTGAGTCCTGACATCAGCGTGGAATTCTCAGCCCCATCCGCCTCTCTTCTGATAGGATAGCTATAATCAGCAGGTGAGGCTGAGAACTCCCCGCTAATGTCAGGACTCAGATGTGAAACGTGAGAGGAGAGGCGGGACAGGCCGGGAGTCACATGATCGGGATGTATTGTACTTACTACTGTTAAATTCAGTATGAAGTGATATATTTTTTTAAAAGCACATACAGCGGGGCCATTGTAACACGGCATTTATGAAAGGGAAGTCCTTTTAAAAATCAACTTGGATCGCTTCCCCGGGAGGGGTGGGGCAAGTCAGGATGAAGTCACCCGCAATCGATTTTCCGGTTCTCATGCATTGATGCTGCATCAGGGACACACGGATCACGATGCAACGATTAATTTCTTCACCCCTACATGAACATATATAGGAGCTGCAGCACCAGCAGAAACCACAGACTAAAAGTACATGCAGCCGCTTCCCAAGTGCGATGACATCACAACGCTAACATCATACAATGCATTTAATCAATTCTGATGTCCTCAGACCAGCCAATTGTGTATGCCTGGAATGTACATGGCTGACAAAGTTATAAAGTTCTACCTTGCCACAACAAACTTGTCCTGGATGATGGATGTATGCCACTGCCTTTGTCGACTAAATCCAGATTAGATTGCCCTACAACAGGTTGGTTCAACGCTGAAGAGACAAAAGAATTGCTTAAAGGTCAAAGATTTTTATCAGGAGAGGAGATTCCTCCGAAGACCAAGTGTCTGCACTGACATCTCAACTACAAAAATAGGATCGAATTGTCCCACAATGACAGAACATTGCATTGAAAATGGAAGGAGGCTACAAACAACCTCAAGACTCTCACACAAGTGAAGGAGTTGGCATCTTCAGGACTAAAGAGCTTGCACTTGAGGCCAGAGACTCTGAAGCTTCTCCTGATGAAGAGAAATAAGCCAACATGTTGATGAACAACCAAGATGCTGACGATGGCCTATATGGCAGGGCCACAAACCGATAGAGCAACGGTCTATTCTGGTGAATGTGTGAACCAAAATTGAAGGCTTTGCAATCCAAGATGGGGCGATTGTTCCTTTGGGTTTTAGAATGATAAACAGCTTTGAGGAAAACCCCTGGACCACTTGCACAGTGACATGAGCTGACACCACAGTCCAGAAGGCCCAAAAAGGTTTTGATGAAGATTTGTCAGTCTGCCAGGACACACCATAAGTTTGAAGGGAGAAGGCAAGGATGAAGTAGGAAATTAAAATCAAGTTTGTAGCCCTGGGAAATCACCTCCTCACACACACACACACACACACACACACACACACACACATAAAGGCCAATAGACACCCCCTCACCAACTCTGGAAATTGAGGAACGCCATGTTGAGGAAGGCTTGTCTGAGTATTTGGCAGGCTTGGAGTGCCATATTTTGGAGCCAAAATCTACAGTGCCTTGACGTTGAAGGGAATGGAGAAAGAAAAAGGGAACAAAATTTCTTTTCACTAAGGCTCTTACCACCAAAAACCTCCTTAACAGAAATATCTAGGGCCAGTCCAGTTCTTTAAAAGCATACATATCAAAGGTTTCTTAGAAGTCGGTTCCGCAGTCCAGCACTTCAGCCAATGCGCCTTTACCCATATGTACTGGCAGGAGATTCAATGCGATAAACTAGATGGGAGGCTTCCAGTAAGCCATCACAGCTGAAATTCACGGTCACAACAATTTTTTTCAATGCATATAAAAATCAAAGGGTTCACCAATGAATTTTAGTGAACCCAAGCACAATATAAGCATAAATATTTTTGGTAAAATATAAAGGATGATACTATATTGAGTAAAATACCTAACAAGTGACACTTTAAAATTACCTACACCCATGGAACGACAAATTATGTTACCTAAAAATCTCCATACGGGATGCTTTATAAGCCTTTACATGTGAGCAGTTTAGTGTTACACAGGGTTCTGGCACCTCACTCTCACCCTGAAATTCCTGATATCTCACATGTGTGGTGAGATGTTTGGAGCGAGTGAACATTTACTTTTCTTTTTCTTTTTTTTTTTTTTTTTTTTAAGTGAACTTCATTGCTATCACAAGGGATGAACATAATTTCTTGTGATATCATGGGCCATGACAGGGCCTCTTTATGGAGAGATCTGGGGTCTATTAGACCCCATATTTCTTCATCTGCCCTCCAAAGCATCCAATCAAACCAAGATTGGTTTGATCAGATGCTTCCCAAGCTGGTAACAGCTTGTAAACCAACAAGATTGAAGTAACAAACAGGTAGCATGTACAGGGCTCCTCAGTGGGAAAGGCAGCAACAGGAGGGAGGGGCCCTCTTCTGCACCTGTAAAGGTAATTGAGTGGCTGTATATATAGCCACTTGGATCACTTTTACCTTGTAGAGTAGCGCTGCCTGAAAAGAATATCAGGATCATGGTTGCAGTACATTGGTTGGGAAGTATTTAAGTGTCTTTGATACTATGGTAAAAATGCGACTCAACTGACTATTTTCAATTGGTACAGGAATAGTGGTGCGCTGTACTAGAGGATATGTAAATTTAAAATAGTTGTGTATTATGTAAACTTGTATAAATAAAATTCAAATGAAACCAACGAGGGTGAATATAGTAAATGAAAAAAGCGTATATGCAGGTAAGTGGATGATAGCTAGTAATACATCAAATATATGACAGAGGTAAAATGTAATAATCATATGATACCATGGATCAGTGATTTAGCATACACATAAATACACAGAGGTAAAAATAATTCATAACAGTTGATGATATTATAATGGAAGGTGCAACAGTTAATAGAAAAACGTAAAAAATAACGTAAAAAAAATAAAATATTAAAATATTTTAAAAAATAAACGACAAGGTGCAATAGTGCTGAGGGCTGAATTCAAGTGAAAAAAATAGTTTGAACTTTATTTATATCAAATGTCCATATAAAGGTGCATATAGTGAAGTAAAGTGCTAATTATACAAAGTCGCATAAGGTGCAAATAAGTTGTGTAGCGACTATAACATAAGTCGCATAAAGCATAAGTGAACTTCAAATCAAACAATCGCATGAAGTAAACTACAGGTGTAAATAACGTGCTGAGTGTTCTTCAGTACAATAGGTGATGGTTAGGGTGATCCAACGGAGTTCAGTGTGATCCTAGGTGGTCAATTTATGGATGTCCCCTTACCTTACTGCTGTAAGGTTACAGCATATATTAAGTATGTCTTTAGGTGTGGAAGGAAGGATGCCCCATAGTGTAGTATTTTAAAAAAGTGCAATATATTAGCATTTACGTGACTTCATCAGGGAACTTCCCCTGATGAAGTCACGTGACCCGTGATAAACACACATCAGGAATTACCGCTACCGGAAGTGACGTTGGTCGAGCTCGCTGCTCGTTTTTACATTGCCTTTTGTCATCCTATGTTTGTGAGTACCTGAAGTCTATTTTCTTTAATAAATATTGCACTTTTTAAAATACTACACTATGGGGCATCCTTCCTTTATGCTTTAATCCTATATACTCGGCATGAGACTACCTACGGCGAACACCCCAAAGTGACTCTTAAAGAGGCCACGCACCATATAGGGAGTAGGAGAGGGACGCCAAACAGGAATTGCCATATTAGGATCCATAAAGGGAAAGACCTCCAGGAACACCTAAAGACATACTTAATATATGCTGTAACCTTACAGCAGTAAGGTAAGGGGACATCCATAAATTGACCACCTAGGATCACACTGAACTCCGTTGGATCACCCTAACCATCACCTATTGTACTGAAGAACACTCAGCACGTTATTTACACCTGTAGTTTACTTCATGCGATTGTTTGATTTGAAGTTCACTTATGCTTTATGCGACTTATGTTATAGTCGCTACACAACTTATTTGCACCTTATGCGACTTTGTATAATTAGCACTTTACTTCACTATATGCACCTTTATATGGACATTTGATATAAATTTTCCGTCAATTTAGACGACTGTTCAAACTATTTTTTTCAGTTGAATTCAGCCCTCAGCACTATTGCACCTTGTCGTTTATTTTTTAAAATATTTTTTTTTTTTTACGTTATTTTTTACGTTTTTCGATTAACTGTTGCACCTTCCATTATATCATCAACTGTTATGAATTATTTTTACCTCTGTGTATTGATGTGTATGCTAAATCACTGATCCATGGTATCATATGATTATTACATTTTACCTCTGTCATATATTTGATGTATTACTAGCTATCATCCACTTACCTGCATATACGCTTTTTTCATTTACTATATTTACCCTCGTTGGTTTCATTTGAATTTTATTTATACAATAATTTTCCCATTTTGGCGCAGGAATATATTTTTGTTCTACTTTATATGACTATTTTCAATGCCTGTGTAAAATAGCCCTTCAGGAAAGCTCCTCCAACCGCTTCTCGGTATGGGTCTTTAAAAGTAGGTGCAGCCTAAACCCGAAAAGTAGTTGCCTGGTAAAGGAAAGACTAGGCCAAATTAACAGAAATAATAGACCACTTACTAATGAAATCTCCACTAAATGGATACAAGGCCAGAGGTGGTCACCTGACTGTCAGACTGCCCTCCAATTGTCCCAGCCTGTGTCTAGAATCAGACGTGTGATCACAAAGCAGATAGCTAATGTACAGGCTCACGGTAACTGGCAAGGCCTCAAGTACACATGAAACACAAACAGCTGGTCACTAGTAAGGGTCAATGACAGAATGATGAATTGTTGGAGAGGACAGCAGGAATACATTGAAGCACCACATGACTCTGCAACAGGAGCAGCAGAAGAGAGATGCGTCCTCCTATTGGCTGGTTTTAAAGGAAGAGAGAGCAAGGAATTCACCCAGCGTATGTTGTCAGCACTTAGTCCCTTAGCATTTACCCCTTCTATGGCAAGGCCTGCAGCAAAAAAAAGGATCAACAAAAATGAGGGAGCTCTCAATGCTTGACCCAATCAGACTAATCAGTCAGTACTCAGAGACAGAGAGGATGCCAGTGGCTCTCGGTCTGAAAAGCCCTCAGCAGCTAACAGAGTCTGGAAAGATAGCTTTAAAGTAAATAAGAAACCTCCAGTCTATGTGCTATTGATAAACTAACCCAATTGTGTTGTGCAAGGAGGTAAACAGTGCCTTTAGGGTATGTGGGTCTTAATACATCTATTGAAGAAAATTTCACTACAAGCTTATACCACTCATCTCACTCCTTGCTACTACAGCCCAAAACCCCTAAAATTAATTTTTTATTTGTTACCTTCCTAACCCCAAGGAGGCCAAAAGAGTCCCATTAAGACAATTCTCCTGACCAGATCAATACATTCAGTGTTATATGGGAAATGGGTGGACACAAATATTTAAGTTTCATGACATATGAGAAAGCAATACTGACTAAACCATAAGGTAGGAAAGGACACAAGGCTGGGGGAGGTCCCAAGGATAAACATAAAAAGATTTACAATTCTAGAACAAGCTATATCTCCTAATTTACTTGCATATTATGGCCCACTTAATGCCTAAGGGTTGCCCTCCTCTCACAATAACAGGTATAACAATAACTTTAACTTTAGCGGACATTAGATGTTGATGCTGTACCCCTGCCACTTCACAGGATCCCAGTAAAGCTTCTCGTCATCCATTGATGATCCAAATCCCAACATAATCCCTGACACCACATTCTATTTTTGTCATTCAAGAGTGAGCCAGAATGTACATTGCAGCATACATAAAAGGAAAAAAAAAAAAAAAGGACAAATTGTGGGAAACAGATATTTTGTTTACTGTAGGACTAGTTTTGGTTTCTCTGCTTTCTATGCATTAAAATCCTTTATTTGCTGATAATCTTCACTGCTTATGAGAAGACCAAAGCTAGTCTTTAAGCCCAACAGTTAAGACGGGTTAACTGGAGGTTGAACAAACATGAGCAATAAACTGGTATTTACTAAAAATTTGTAAAAGTAGAGTATATAAAGCAGAGACTGTGGTAGTTACTTCTCATTAAAAAAAAAAACAATAATCCCTGAGAAATCTATTCAATTAAAAACAGAAACAAAGTCCTGTGAGCCTCAATGTCTCCCTATGCCAAACTTACACCACTATTAAGCTGCATGCGTTAAACACGTCTCATAAATTTGTGCACAAGAAAAAACGAATATATATTACGCTGCTCTAAAAGCGTGACACCATGTGAGTCTGCATCATAGTCTATTTCCATAAACCCAGACACATGTACACATATATAAAAAAAAAAGTGTAAATATATATAAATCAAAAACAATATACACACAACTGATAGTGACACTAAAAAACAACTCGTATCAATTAGGTACCAGATAGGTAAGGGTATGGTGTGCATCACATCCTAGGCAGACAAACTACCTCTCGTTCCATCCTGACCCCTCCCCTGGAACCCCTTAGGAAGAAATGTCATCCCTAATATCAACACGTGTAGGGGAGGGGCCAGGACAGAACAAGAGGTAGTTTGTCTGCCTAGTATGCGATACACGCCATACCCTTACCTATCTGGTATTTTATACGCCTTACTAAGAGAGGTGCACTAACGCACCTTATACATGTGAGTACCCTGCCAGGGGAGTGTGTTTTATTTTAAGTAAATTTTTAAAAACGATATTGCACTATTGGGTCTTTTTCTCTCCTATACCTGTGAGATATGGCATTGGGAATCTGTGATCCAGTTAACAGCTTAGAACCCTGTAGAGGTTAATACGTGTGATTTGACCAAGTTTAACAGCTGAGTCACAAGCTCTAAGGTGAACATATTATCTAGGGGCTCACCGGAGTGCACCAATGCATGATTTGCAGCACGGATGGATTTAGAAGCAGGTCATTAAGAGTGTCACTGGATATCACATATATGCACTGACAGCAGGACCTTCATAAATCTCCTAAAGGACTTTTCTCGATAAGAACTGTGATACAGAAACACGTGTGTGGAATTGATTTGTGCACATGCACTTTTGGCACAGTGTTGAAATATAACTGTTACATATTAAGAATGTCACGATTTATTAAGATCGCCACAGAATTAGTTTGGTCACGGAAGCATTTTTTCCGCTAGTACGTAAGAGGGGATTTATATACCCCATTGGATCATACTAGCATATTGATCACATTGCGTCACATGAGCACTTTATTATTATTTGAATTGTTTTTTTTTGTCTCACTATCAGTTGTGTGTATATCATTTTTTTTTTTTTAATCTATTCAATTGTTCTCTAAAATCATAAAAAAACATAAAATGGAATTTATGTTGACATCTAAATGTTACTGCATTTCTACCCAGCTTGGATATATAAAACAATGTTTTTTGAATAGTGGGACCAAAAAAAAAAAACCCAATACATTCAGGACAAATAACCAAAACATACATCACTTGTTCTAGGTGGTTAAAAAGTTCACTTATCAAACTTGAAAATCTTACCTTCCTTCTTTGTCAATAAGGCTAAGTTCACACTGTTGTTTTAAAGGCGTTCAAAAATTCCCCTCAAACCCCTATGCAAATTATGCATTTGACAGCACACAGTGCTGTTCACATTATCAAAACATGAAAAGTTAGCGTTGCTTCAAAATTAAAGCCTCATGTCGAGTCAGGAGGCGTTTGATGCCTTAATGTCTCCTATTCAAGTCTATACATAACACAAACGCTCTGGCAGGAGTTTGCGGTGCATTAGAATTAGTTAATTTCCTGTAATCTCCCATTTAAAAATAGGAATTTGTTGAGCCGTTTTAATGTGCCTTAACGCTCATCAAGCGCTTCAAGACAGTCAGTCTACTAAAGCTCACTGACACCAGTCTTGCGCCCATACTAAAGCTCATTAACATGAACCTAATGCCTATAACGCTATAGAAATGTTTGTCAAGCGTTAGAAATTTAGTCAAGTGTGAACGAGCCCCTAAACTTGGACTTTTGTCCTCTATGCTAAAGTGGCGTATGATACATCCATAATGGGGCCAGAGATACCAGTCAGAATGTTTTTCTTGCAAAGGCTGCAAGGTGTTGGGCAGTGAAGATTGCAGGAACAGGGAGGAAGGTATTTTACCAGACAGGCTGCTCTCGAGTGGATATGGGTTTACCTAAAGAACAATTAGCAAAAGTAAACTTGTAATTGAAAGTTGTAGATAAAACAAACTAGACACAGTTAAGTAAAGTCAAAGATCTGCATGGCAATCACTGGAAAAGTGCCTGCAAACAATTTCTGGGAAGTCAAAGTAAATATTGTGAAATAGTGCGTAATCTGCAGAAGTCGAAAACAAGTCCAAATTAGGATGAAATTAAAAGAGAAGTATGGGTTTGGGGCTATTTCAGATTTATACTTGCCTAGGTGTATGCAGCATCGAACCGATGCTGCATCTGTCCCCCTGGTGTCTCTGCACTGAGAAATCAGCAATCGAACATTGCCGATGGCTCAGTTCTCTCGGCTCCCGACCAGAGAGCTGCTGCCCGTCAATCAGCAGCTCTCCTGCTCTGTTCCTCCATGCTCACTGGAGCGCTGATCTGGCAGATCCAAGCTCCCTGAGTCGGGATGATGCGGTGCCTGCGCCGGATCTTGGAGACGTCAGCAGAGAGCAGACTTCAGACCATTCTCTGCTGGAAACGGGTCACAAGAGTGTAAAACGAATTGCACTCCTGTGACCCTTAGGAGAAGCCCAGCCAAACTAGCTCAGGCTGGACTTCTCCTTTAATAACGGCTGTGGACTGTCTGACAATCTCAGCATTGTCAGTGATAACAGTGAATGATTTTACCAGGACATGTCAAATATAAAAAAGCGGTAGCAAGGCAAGTAGAGTCACAGTACCCTGACAAACTTCTACTGGATCCTTAAAGTGTGTGTTAATGCAAAAAAAAAAAAAAAAACTTTTTTTTTTTTTACTGTAAAACTTATTTGTATCTTTAGTATGCCATTTTTTCTTATACTTTAAAAGATTTACAAATAACTGCAAGTCTGCTGCATTTGGTCAATTTTTTTCACGGGTTCAGAACCATGTTAGCATTGGCAGACATGCATCCTTTACCTCCAAAGGAGGGGCGGACTTTTGCATGATAAGTCTAGTTTCTTACTCTGTCTTTTTTTTGTCACAGGCTGACATGCCCATAATCCTGCCCTCTCTACAGGGAGTGACCGTGCCTCTTGTGTCTTGACTTGCTGTATAGTACAATAGTAGTCACACCAGCTGTTAATTGTCATAAGTCTTCACTCCCAGCCATCACTGGTCATAATTTCAGGAAACCCAGCCACGGGAGTGTAAAGTTGTGTATGATTCAAAAACCTTGACTTATAGAGCTAATTTAAAAACGGTCCCAAAAACAGATAGTCTATGATGAGTCCTTCCTTCAAGGAAGATGCTATGTGAAAATAAGAATCTTAGATTTCCTCAAAAACATGTATGGTTTTCCAATAGATTTAAGATTTAACCCTAAGAGCTCTTTTTCGGTCTGGTCCGATCAGCATGGGATCCATGAGCAGATCCCCTGCTGAATGGGCGCTGAATATCACAGATGTCAGTTTTTCTTTTTTCACATCTGGGCTGATTAGTTGCTGCCCAGCAGACATGGATGGAACCATGATAGTTCTAAGGGTGGCCAGATGTAACTGGCCTCCGGTATCTGTTTACATCAGGCTACCTCCAATTAATCACGTGAAAAGGCCCTTTTTCATTTATTTATTTTTCCTGGACCTGGACGGACACACGTCCGTTTATATCCACTTGTCCGCAGCTTGGAGCTTCTGATCATGTCTGCCTAAAAGACAGACAGGCAAAATCAGAAAGCCTGTGTGAAAGGGCCCAAAGGGTAAATGGTAGCGTTTGTGAGTTACAGATGGTCATAACCAGCCTTTCATCAAGAACATCCACTGCAACAAATGTAGAAATATAAACAGGCAATAAATGTGTGTATTCATTTAATGACAGCTCTTACATTAATCTGTTGATAATGGATTCATTTCACCCACATCAAAATTGCCATTCTTCAGTAAAAATAAAAGTAAAACCACCTTCTACCTAGAGACAATCTTAGGAGAGGGACAATAGTCTTCACAATTATTTAGATACATATAAAAACGGCTTGGTTTTCTTTTTTTCAGAAAATAATAAAAAGGCACAGATTTGTGGAGTAGTCATGAAACATGATTTACAAAATTGTCTGAAATAAGAACTGTTGTTGGATTCACACATCAACCATTTTTAATTTTCATTCTCCAAGCGTCATCAGAGTGACTTGGCTAAACACAAAGAGAATATGTTAGTTTCTTCATCATAGCCGAATTGATAATTTTTACAATTTAATTATGTATTCAATCCAAAAAATATTTAATTGAACAGGGAACTTAACATTCACTGGATATTAAACGTTTTTAAAAATTAATAAATAAAAACTATTGTTTAGGTTATCACTCTTTAAAATAACAAACTGGCATAAATTGTTTGAGGAGAATAGAAACATGGAGCCATTTGAGTTAGAGGTACCACACACTTCACGATATAAGATGAAATCAGGCAAAATAAAGGTCCCCCAATGGTAACCTTCACAACCTACAAGGACTGTACCAAAAGTAATGCAAAATGGGCACATTCTCCCCCCCCCCCCCCACAAAATACATAGGTAGGGCAAATTTAACATGTTGGTAAAGTAACACTCTTCTTTTGTTTTTTCACAGTAGGTAAATAATGGATTCCAGGCAGAAGCATTGTACTGTCATTGAGTTCTTGACAAGTGAAGAGAGCAGGCTGAGCAAGCATCCACAGAAGGCTACAGAATGTTTAAAGAGAGGACACCGTTGATGGGAGAAATTTCTTGTCATTGGTGCAATCAAGAATTTTCGATAACTGGCAATGAGTCTTTCACATTGCTGTGAAGCAACACATTGGAGGGTTTTCCAGCATGAACAGCCTGTGTAAGGTCATGATACAGCATCTCAACTAGACCACTTCAAAACCTAAATTTTGTTTTGTTTGAACCATTTGGAGGTGGACTTGCTGTTGTGTTTCTGATCGTTGTCCTGCTGCATAACCCAAGTGGCACTTGAGCTTGAGGTCACAAACTGATGTCTGGACATTTTCCTTTAGGATTTTCTGGTAGAGCTCAGAACTTATGGTTCCATCAATTATGGCAAGTCGTTCAGGTCCTGAAGCTGCAAAGCAGCACCAAACCATCACGCTACCACCACCATGTCTGACTGTTGGTATAATGTTCTTGTTATAAAATTCTGTATTTGTATTATGCCACATATAGCAGAATTCACAGCTTCCAAAAAGTTTAATTTTTGTCTCATCAGTCCACAGAATATTTGTCTAAAAGTCTTAGGGATAATCAAGATGTTTTTTTGGCAGATGTGAGATAAGCCGTTGTGTGTTTTTGGTGAGCAGTGGCTTTGGCCTTGGAACTCTCCCATGGATGCCATTTATGCCCAGTCTCTTTCTTATTGTGGACTCATGAACACTGATCTTACCTGAGGCAAGTGAGGCTTGCAGTTCTTTAGATGTTGTTGTGTGTTCTTTTATGACCTCCTGGGAGAGCCGTCATGTCCTTGGTGTAATTTTTGAAGGCCGGCCACTCCTGGGAATGTTCACCATTTTTCTAGGTTATCTCAATTCATGGATAATGGATCTCCCTATTGTTCACTGGAGTACCAAAGCTATAGAAATGGCTTTGAAACCCTTCCTAGGCCAATACACGTACATTACTTTGTTTCTAATCTGTTCTTGATTTTTTATTTTTTTTATGTGGCATGATGTGTGCCTTTTTGTGATCCATTAGTGTGCTTCACTTTGTCAGACAGCTTCTATTTATGTGAGTTATTGATTTAACAGGTCTGGCAGTAACCAGGCCTGGGTGTGGCAAATGAAATTTAACTTAACTCACCTTTCCACAAAAATTTGGTTAATCACAGTTCATTCATGATTCAGCATGGGGAGGGCCAATTACTTTTACACATAGGGTGAGGCAGGTTTGAACAGCCTTTTTCCCTTAGTAAATTAAATATTAATTTAAAAACTGCATCTTAGATTTACCCGCGTTATCTTTGTGTAATATTAAAATGTGTTTGATTATCTAAATAATTTAAGTGTGAGAAATATGCAAATAAATAAAAATCAGGAAGGGGGCATGAATCGGGTTTACATCCACTTTAAACCCTCTCCTTGTAAACCAACCCATTCAGTTTAAAATAGGAATGAAAAAGGCATAACATTTGTAATACCCTTTTTCTCCCCTTTTTTATAACTAATCATATAGCCTCTGTCCTCAGTTGCATAAGAGCTGGGGGGGGGGTAAGGAGAAGCAACAGTGCACTGAGCCATCGCAGTGAATAGCTGTGCTTTTTTTTGTCGTGTCTGCAGAAGACTGATCATTGGAGGGCACACAAAGTTTCTAACACAGCTAGAGAACTGACCACGATGTCTTCGCCTTAGAGTGGTCAGTTTTTATTGGGAAAGCAGAGGGACTGGCAGGAACACCAGGAATTTCACACAAAGGAAGCATTACAAAGAAAACAGGATACTTTTTCATACACTTATATGGTATAGCAGGCACATATCAGAAATATGAAATGTTGGGTTTACATATTCTTTTAAGCCCATATTTGCATTACTTGCAGTACAAATGTGAAAAAACCAAAAACAAAACAATTCCTCACTTGTGCAATATTTATGTATGTGCAGTGAACAGTTAAATAACCCTTACATCTAAATGAATATACTCTTAGTGCTGTCTTAAATCTATTTAGAAAACAGTTATTACTTCAGACACAAAAAAATTAAGATAGTCCTTTTGCCTTTTTCCCATAGAAAATAAAAAGGTAAAGCTGACTTTTGTTCCCTCCAGAATTGGGAAAACCTAAACAGATAAAAATATGGTCATAATTGTGTAGGCCAAATCTCTAAAAACAGAGTAGGGCCAGTGTAGGTTCATGTGGCATGAACCCTAATGGCCAGTTTCGTTTAAGTCAAATACCCTATTATGACCACTGCACCATTAGTGTAGCACAACAATGTAATAAAAGACATCCACATTTAATTTAGTGTCGTCGATACACATTTGTCTACTGAATATAATGCCAATAAAACTGCTAATGAAATAAGTGGCTGCAGAATGAAATGTTGTGTGAAGCAATTGAATTTAGTCACAACATACATTATAGACAGTGTTAAAGGCAATATTTTTTAACACACAGTTTTGTGGTCAGCTAGAACAAATTAAACTTTTAGGGCATGTGACTATCGCTTAAGGAGTACAGGTGATTACATTAAGTTAATAAAATGTACAGGCATTCTTTACCTCATTTACCTTACAGGTGGAAGCACAATAAATAATGTAAAAGTAGAAGTAGATCTATCATGGCCTGAAATATGTGCACTAAAGGTACAGAAAAGCAAAATAAAATTTTATTTACACAATGAATGTAGTTAGAATTTAAGATGTCATCCTTTAACAATAACAATTTCTCAATGTCTCAAAAAGCAATATTTTTTTTTATACATGTAGTGCCATGTTTCGAACGTTTACAGTGTTTTGGTAGGGTAAAATTATATGTACATGTGGATAAGAGGAGCTAGGTCTAAGGTTACTTCATTCAAGCATGCAAAATAGTCTTTCACAACCCCAATTTCAAAAACAATGGGATGCTGTGTAAGACCAACATAAAAAACAGAATGCAATGATTTGCAAATCTCAAACCCAAATTGTATTCACAATAGAAAAGACAAGAGACATTTTACAATTTTAAGAAAAAAATAAGGTCATTTTTAAAATTGATGGCAGCAACACGTCTCAAAAAAGTTGGAACAGGACCATATTTACCACTATGCAGCATCCCCTCTTGCTGGAGTTCGAGAAGAATGTTGTCTTATTCTTGCCTGATATAGGAGTCTAACTGCTCAAAAGTTCTGGGTCTTCTTTGTAATGTTATTATTTCAAATCTGAAATGCGCTTGAAAAGCAGGCTGACCAGTTAAGCACCCCAATTCACCTACTACAAAGCCACGCGATTGTCATAGATGCAGCATGCAGTTAAGCACTCTGCTGCTTATAATTTGCCAGGCCTTCCCTGAAAAATATGTTATCTGGATTGGAGCATATGCTGGTCTAAAACCTGGATATATCTTTCAGCATTGATGGTGCTTTTCCAGAAGTTCAAGCTGCCCACTCCATACACACAATTGCACCCCATACCATCAGAGAGGCAGGCTTTTGAACTGAGCACCGATAACAAGCTGGAAGGTCCCTCTTCTCTTTAGTCCAAACGTTGCAGTGACCATGGTTGCCGAAAAGAATGTGAAATTTTAATTCGTCTGACCACAAAATCGTTTTCCACTTTGCACAGACCATTTTAAATTAGCTTTGGTCCAGAGAAGACAGGTGTTTCTGGATCATGTTCATATAAGGCTGCTTCATTCCAAGATCAAGCTTTAACTTGCATTATTGGATGGCATGATGAACGGGGCACAACAGCGATTTATGTAAGTATTTCTAAACCTTTGCAGTCATGATCCAATATTGCATTTCGGCCTTGTCCCTTGCGCACAGATTTATGCAGATTCTCTAATTATTTTGATATTATGCACTGTAAAGCCTTTGCAAGCTTACATTGAAGAACATTATTCTGAAATTGTGCAACAATTTTTAGACACATCTTTTCACATACTGGTAAACCTCTGCCCGTCTTTACTTACTCTCCAAGATGCTCTTTTTTATACCCAATCATGTTATGGACTTGTTGCCAGGTAACCCAATTAGTTGTAAATGTTATTCCAGCACGTTCTTGTTAGTGCAACTTACTTTCTAAGCTTTATATTCCCCTGTACTAACTTTTTTGAGGCATGTTGCTGCCACCAATTTCAAAATTACCTTTTTTTTTTTTTATTAAACTTGGAAATTTTCTCAGTTTATACATTTGACATGGTTTCTATTGTGAATAAAATATAGATTTATGAAATTTGTAAATCATTGCATTCCATTTTTATGTAGATTTTACACAGCGCTCCAACTTTTTGGGAATTGGGGTTATATTAAATATGGCACCCGGTCTGGCTGCTTTCAAGCATGAGTTAACCAATTTGGAGAACTCAGATAAACAAGGAAAGTGATTGAACAAAGCCACACCAATGATACTAGAATCTGAAGGCATTTATTCATTTGCAGATATACACAGTAACAAGTCAACACATACCCTTGTCATCAGGGCTTACAATACTGTAAAAGTTAAACAAAAAATTACTTTTCTGGAATAATTACTTTAAGAAAAAACACTAGCTGCTGAAGGGTTTCCACTAACAAATACATACCTCGTCATTTATAGTTCTAACTAAATCTATTTTCCTCCATCGAGTATTGTAAGCCTTAATGTAAGAAATATACAAATTTTACCTGTCAGCTTGTTACTTTGTATTTCTTAAATGAAATTATGCTTTTGGACTCAAACAAATGGAGTGTTGCTATTATCTACTTATTTTACTAGTTATAAATAAGACATTACATTTGTCCATCATCCAAGGGTGGCCATAATAGAAATGATAATCAAAAGCAATGCTCCAGGCATCACTAGTAATAACCAGGCAGCTTCTAAATATCATTGGCACTCATTTAAAGCATTTACAACATGTTATGAAATCTCCGTGAGCAATAAGAAAGCTTGAGACACTTAAAAAAAACAGCTCATCATCCTCTGCTCAACTCCTATATGACCCAATAGTCCTTTGACTATTGCAATAGATGATTACATTGTACTGTACTGTATGTAAAGGAAAACATTTTGTTCTTTTAGTTTTGGAGTGGTACAGTTACACCATTTGTCAAGTTTTAACTGCAGTCTGGAGTCCCCATTGGGGGACTGAATCTGTTTGTTCTGGTGACCACTGTCCCAGAGACAGAAAGGTGGGAGTTGTCACTAGTGTGAGAGAAAATATTTCAATGGGAACAAATGTGCTTTTAGACCCCTTTCACACTGGGGCGTTTTTCAGGCGCTTTAGCGTTAACAAAAAAAGCGCCTGTAAAGTGCTTGAGAGAAGCCTCATCTGCAGTCCCAATGTGAAAGCCCAAGTGCTTTAAGAGCCCTTTCACAATGTCAGCGCCTGAAAAACGCTTGTAAAGCGTAGCAGCGCTTTACCAGCGTTTTTCGAGCGTTATTGGGGTGCTTTTAACCCCTGCTAGTGGCCAAAGGGTTAAAAGCGCCCACAACAGGCGGCTGTCAATAGCGCTTTTCAGGCGTTTTACAGGCGCTTCCCATTGATTTCAGTGGGAAGGGGCGCTTTAGGAGCGTTGCATTCACCGCTCCAAAAGCGCTGCAAAGAAGCTGCTTGCAGGACTTTTTTTTGACGCCTTGCCAGCGCAGCGCCTCGGTGTGAAAGCACTCTGGCTTTTACATTGGGATTGCAGTTACGGCTTCTTTCAGGCGATTTACAGGCATTTTTTAAAGCTAAAGCGCCTGAAAACGCTCCAGTGTGAAAGGGATCTCGGTGTGAAAGCACTCGGGCTTTTACATTGGGATTGCAGTAGCAGCTTCTTTCAAGCGCTTTACAGACGCTTTTTTTTTAATGCTAAAGCGCCTGAAAAACTCCCCGAAAAAAGGGAGTCAAAGTGATAAAGACTTATTTTTTCTTTAAACAAACATGTTATACTTAGCTGCTCTGTGTAGTGGTTTGAACAGAGCAGCCTTAATCATCCTCTTCTCAGGTCCCCCACTGGTGTAGAGCTGGAACAGCAGCTGCTTTCGTGCACATAGCTGAATCTATATCAGGCTTGGTTATTAGGGGGGCTGCGGGGGAAGCTGCATATTGAAGGCTATATTATTACCTTCAGTTTTTACAAACCACTTTAACAACTAAGAGAGGTATTCATCTCAGTGTTGCATCTTCAAGACAGGAAGTGAAGAAAAACTTCCCAGCAGGACTAAGAAACATAACCTGATAAAGGTTTTAACCATTCCTTCATGCATGCAGCCACAACCAAAAACAAATCTTTGGCTATGCATAGATTTTAAGTTAAACCAGAAAAGTTTTTTCCTTTAAAATGTGAATGATTTTTTAATGGAGCACTGAAAACTGAAAGCAATGTCCTCAGAAAACATATGGGGGGGGGGGGGGTAACAAATATTGGGAACACCAGTCTTACAGAGCTGTAGGATACACTGAAAAAAATCGTTATCTTTAGTTTATTTTTGTTGTCTATACTCTAAGTTGTATGAGTGTGTTACACATTCATTCATCAGCACTTAGCATGAGTGGTTAGTAAAATAGGTGACTTATCCGACCCAAAGAGGACAAACTGTTGGTGCCTATTTAGCTGGAGTGTCTAACAATATAGCCTAGTTGTTTTGTTCTTCTAGGGCAGGCATCACTAAATGGTGGACCGTGGTCCAGACCCGGACTGAGTAAAAGTCTGGTCTGGACCACCATGGCAATTAGCTGCCTGTGTGTTCTCTCCTCCGCTTGCCACTGCCATTATCTTAATGGCAAGGCAGAGGGCGGGAGGAGCGATCGGTATGGATTTGTGGGGGGGGGGGGGGCTTTTACAGGGGGATGTCCTAGCAACTATTTATAAGAAGTTAAGAAGCTTCCGCCCTTCATCCAGACCGACCGCTCCCACCCCCTGCTATGAAAGATAGTAGGACTGGAAGGGGAGGGGGAGGGATGATCACACCGATATAAAGGTTAAAGGGGCTGTATTGTTAAGGCGGGCTATGTAAATAGTGTAAAGCTATGGAAAGGGGGACTGAGATGGAACAAAGGTGCTGCAATGTAAACGGGGAGGGGGGGGGGCTTTGAGTTGAAGGAGGCGGCAAAGTAAAAGGATGTCTGATGTAAAAGTGGTTCTATAATGTGAAGGGGGCACTGTATTGTATAAAAGGTGGGGACTTTTATGTTAAGGGGGCTGTAATGCAAAGGGTCACCTACGTTTTAAATAGGGCCTGCAATGTAAAAGGGGGGGCTGCCAAATAAAGATGGGGGACTATGATGTGAAGGGAGTGGAACCATACTGTAAATATGGGGACTGTGATGTAACAATGGGGGACTGCAATCTAAAGGTAGGAGACTGATGCGATGGGGGGACTGTGAAAGGTGGGGGGCCCAATATTGTAAAGGGAAGCTATGATGCGACAGAGGCTGTGATGTAAAGAGGGAAGCAATGTCTTTACTGTATTGTAAAGGGGGCTGTGATGTACAATAGAAGATTGCACTGTGATGTAAATGGGATGGGGGAGGGGCTGTGTTATGAAGGGGGACTGTGTAATAGCTCAAAATAGGAGATCGGACCTCTACTGGAAAAAATAATTTACGGACCGGACATCTATGTATTTTAATTCAATACCCCTGTTCTAGGGCAACAGTCTCCAGTATATTGACCGCGTACACAAAGCAAGGACAGTGGCTGAAAACTGAAAATATTTTATCTTTGGTTTAAGCTCTTGCACGGATATTGGCTTTCTAAATTTCTCTACAGACTGGTTCTGTGAAAAAAGGTTCTTCAAGGTGGTATTTGGTATCAGTAGTTCTTTGTTGTTTGGCCACAATCCTTATTCTGAAGGTTCTTGTCATTTGATTTCAGCTTTTGACCACTGTTGCTCTTGAAACTCAAAACATTTTGGCCGTTAGCCTTACAGAAGCTTAAGCTAAAAAGGCATCAATAATTTGCCCCTAAGCCACCTATTTTAGTTTTTAGTTCAAAATTACACCGCTCTAGTATATATTGATATTCATCAGCAGCTCATTCATCCATGCCTGGGTTACCAAATAACTATAATAGTACTCTAGCATCATGCTATACCCATCAGAACCAGCACTTACCAGAAACATACCAACTTTTCTGAAGGCCAAAATGCTTGCGTTTTTTTTTCAATTTTACAGACCTTGTAAAGCCTCATGCACATTGGATGTTTATTTTGCTTCTAAGAGGAGTTTAGAGACAGGAGCGTTTAGAGGCAGAAAAAAAAAAAAAAACACTCCCAGCAGTAGCAGTACCGTTTTGGTAGAAAAACGCTTGAAGCACCATAAATGCTTGTTAACACTAGGCGCATTTAGTGTTAATTTCAATGACTAGGATAAATTATTCTGGCCAATGAAATGAATAAAAGCCCGAGCACTTGAAATGACTAACGAATTTACACGTGTTTTTTTTTGCCAAAACGCTTCTTTCAGGTGAAAAGGAGTCTAGGAGAGATGGCCAAACATCCAGTGTGCATGTTGCTAAACAAACCATGTAATACAATGGCATCAGCCTAGCAGGCATACACAAAGAAAAGGTTTTTTTTTCAAATGTTGCCTAAACAAATAAACTAATGTCCCATAATACTGGCGATGCCATCATTTTGTCCACCCCCTTTATGACATATACAGATAAAACTGCTATATCTGGAGATTGTGATTTTTCTAGAGAACAGAGCTAAATCCTTCAGAGGTCAATATTATGCAATATATTGATATTATATTATAGGCTACAAACATAAAAGAAAGGCCAAAATGTAGGTTTACATATTAAAGTACTCTTTGTGATCAAGGAGAGAACATTGGTGAAACATTTTTTCTACTTAAATAATTGCACGGTCCAAGTGGACAATTTTAGTTCATGCTCCCTTAGGTTTTGGATTACTACCACTTAGAAAAGGACAGCTACTTCCCCATCAACAATGGCTTCCACACAGTCTATCAAATTCTATATTCCACATATGGTAAAAATATGAAAACAGTAATATGTACTTTGCAAATACTTTGTGTAACATTACACAAGTATTTAACATAGGCAAAATTCATTAGTTCCCAAACAGTTTGAAAACAATAAAAATATATCAATTTGGTATTATTTAATTGTTATCAAAGACAATGAATGCCAAGAACACTTATTTAAGAATCAGCTCAAGTTTTTGTACAAAAAATAATCCTCCTACAGTAACAAACAATGAATGGTTTTGTTTGTCTGATGGACCATTCATTTTACTAAACAATGAAGTGACGTATTATCAAGGGGGCTCCTTTCAGCAAATGTTCTTGAGTAAAATAATCAAATTCCAGTATGAATCTTGGATAGGAGTAAATCTGGTGTTCAAAATGCACAGCAGTTCATCCTGTGCCCGATTCTCAATGGCAAGTAACTTACTGGTCACAGGCACCTTTTAAAAACTTGCACGCATAAAACATCTTCACACCACTCTGTCCAACATGGTGGTCCTATTTGTGAGTCACTCTGTTATGAACAGGAGGTGAGCATCATGTTCTATGCTCATCCACAAAGCAGACCCGTGAGTATCCTCATCAAACTTGTATGATGATTATAGATTCTCTTAATAAAAGATCTCTCAACATAGTCAAGGAACAACATGAATTAAAATTCCCTTCGTCATATTTCATGTGAAACAGCTGCTTTATTCCCATATAAATTAAAATGGCAGTTTCTCTTTGAACAGCTGCAATGGCACATCATTTTTAAGAATAAGTCATCTGCTCCTATTTATTGGCTTCTGGGTAAGTGGGATATTTCACTGTCTCAATTTTTTCCTTAACTTTATATGAGGGATATAGACCAGTTCTTCCTAGTTTGCGGTTAATGCCTTTTGAATAGCCATCCCAGTGATTTCCAGCTACTCCAATAATGTCCCCAGGTTCCATAGGGATTTCTTCAGGGTTTCGAGGATGGTGGGGATATATCGCAATTTGGTTGTGAGCATTCTGTCCTCCAAAATAATAAATATCATCCAAGGAGTGAAAGTTGGCTGAAGCATCTGGATGAAGTGTTTGCATGATTTCATAGGCAACTCGACAGACCTATACAAAAAAAAAGATCACAAAAAATGGAAATAAAATAGATACGCCACCAGCTATTGCATTTTACATTTTTAAAATTCTGTTTTGTAGAACTGCTGTTCTACAGAATTCTCAGAAATTTTACTTCTTACAAATATGATTGACTCACTGCTACTCCCAGTTTTTCTCCCATATTGACACTGGATCGATCATATGCCAAAAGCAGGAACATCCTCACACTCAGTAGTTAAGAAGTGGTAAATAGCTTATTTTGCATTCATTCACATATAAAATATTCTTTAAGTTAGCCTAATTTATATGTATTCAGCGCCATAGCAGTAAACACTTTCATGTATTTATAAAGAAAATGTA
The DNA here is from genome assembly GCF_037356315.1 of Lithobates pipiens. NCBI lineage: Eukaryota > Metazoa > Chordata > Amphibia > Anura > Ranidae > Lithobates > Lithobates pipiens. Next base: position 151,817,438 of record NW_027507791.1, on the reverse strand, counting down.
CCTGAAAATAATGTTTTTTTTAATTGTCAAGTACTCTGGAGAGCTAGAGTTCCCTTATTTACCACTAGCATCTTGTTCAAGTCATCCTTTCCCTTAGAAGAGAACGAAGATTGATAGATTTTTTTAACACTTACCTCAAGATGAGATTAAAGTGGTTGTAAACCCTTACATATGCCCTGTGAACTGACTAGCCTTAGGTGATACACAGAGATTAAACAAACCCTCCTACATAAATTGTATCTGCTTATTTGTAGCCATCTTTACCTCTACAGCTGTTCAACATTCATAATTTATAAAGCTTGTTTGAGATGTCAGAAAAAAGGGGTGGGGAGCTAAAATTACACTGTGCAGAGCTCAGTAAGGAGAGCTCCGAGAGCCAAATGGAGGGAAAGCTGTCAGTTACAGGCCATGTGCTGGAGCTCCCTGTCAGCTTTTTCCCTCTTGGTGTCAGGAAAACTTATCAGAAGTGACGCATGAAGATAGAGGAATGAGGCAGCACTTCACATGAAGAGATGCAAGTCAACTCTGGTTTCTCAGCTCTTTCACAATAAATGATCAAATGTCAGTACTAGTTAAACAAAGTATGACATTTTAGACAGTAAAAGCAAGGTTCTTGGTCACTGGACAAATAGAAAGTGTACATTGTTGTTTTTGGTACTAGTTCCTCTGCCACATGTCTTATATCCAAACTATTTACCCAATTGCTTTTAGGACTTTCCTTCACTTGGTAACGTTAAAAGCATTTGGGCCTACAAATGCCAACTACTATATGAATGTCCCCTATGAAACACCCTCACCACATACATACATACACACACACACACACACACACACACACACACACACACATACATACACAGTGACTTGCAAAAGTATTCACCCCCTTGGCTTTTTACCTATTTTGTTACATTACAGCCTATAGCTCAATATTTTTTTAATCTGAATTATATGTGATTGCTCTAAGTTGGTCTAAGTTGGTGAAGTAAAATTTGAAAAATATATACATTGTACTATTTTTCAGAAATAAAAAAAAATTATAATTGGCATGTGCATATGTATTCACCCCCTTTGTTATGAAGCCCATAAAAAGCTCTGGTGCAACCAATTACCTTCAGAAGTCATAATTAGTGAAATTATGTCCACCTGTGTGCAATCACAAGTGTCACATGATCTGTCATTACATATATACACCTTTTTAAAAGGCCCCAGAGGCTTTAACACCTAAGCAAGAGGCACCACTAACCAAACACTGCCATGAAGACCAAGAAACTCTAAAAAAGCAAGTGAGGGACAATGTTATTGAAAATTACAAGTCAGGGTTAGGTCATAAAAAAAAAATATCCAGATTTTGGACGATCCCTAGGAGCACCATCAAATCTATCATAACCAAAAGGAAAGAACATGGCACAACAGCAAACCTGCCAAGAGACGGCCGCACACCAAAACTCATGAACCAGGCAAGGAGAGCATCAGAGAGGCAGCGCAGAGACCTAAGGTAATCCTGTAGGAGCTGCAGAGTTCCACAGCAGAGCCTGGAATATCTGTAAATAGGACGGCAATAAGCCGGACGCTCCATCGAGTTGGGCTTTATGGTGGAGTGGCCAGAAGAAAGCCACTACTTTTGCAAAAAAAAAGCATGTGGGAGACTCCCAAAATGTATGGAGGGAGTTGCTCTGGTCTGATGAGATTAAAATTGAACTTTTTGCACATCAAAGAAAACGCTGTCTGGCGCAAACCCAACACATCACCCAAATAATACCATCCCCACAGTGAAACATAGTGGGAGCAGCATCATGCTGTGGGGATGTTTTTCAACAGTCGGTACTGGGAAACTGGTCGGAGTTGAGGGAAAGAGGGATGGTGCTAAATACAGGGATATTTTTGAGAAAAACTTGTACCACTCTGTGTGATTTGAGGCTAGGATGGAGGTCCCCAATGACCCCAAACACACTAATAAATCAACAATTGAGTGGTTTAAGGGGAAACATGTAAATGTGTCCGAATGGCCTAGTCAAATCCCAGACCTCAATCCAATAAAAAAATCTGTGGTCAGACTTAAAGATTGCTTTTCACAAGTGCAAACCATCCAACTTGAAGGAGCTGGAGCAGTTTTACAAGAAGGAATGGGCAAAAATCCCAGTGGTAAGATGTGGCAAGCTCATAGAGACTTATCCAAAGTGACTTCGAGCGGTGATAGCCGCAAAAGGTGGCCTACAAAGTATTGACTTAAGGGGGGTCAATAGAAATTCAAATTAACTTTTTCTGTCATTTTGTCCTATTTGTTGTTTGCTTCACAATAAAAATAAAATCATGGAAAAAAAGTTGTGGGCATGTTCTGTAAATTAAATGATGCAAATCCTCAAACAATAGATGTTAATTCCAGGTTGTGAGGCAACAAAAATTGAAAAATGCCAAGGGGGTGAATACTTTTGCAAGGCACAGTATATATTGTATACATACACACAAATGTTCCTACGTTTTAATTCACAGGACATGGAAACAAGGCTAAGTGGCTCAACTATGCACAAAAACATAGGAACTGGGGTGCAGAAAAATGGCAGACTGATTTGGACTGTTGAGTCAAAGTTGGAAATATTTGGCTGTGGAAAAAGGCAGTCTTTTCATGAAGGGTTGGAGAGTGGTACAAAAATAGGGATCTATAGCTAACAGAGAAGCATTTTTCTTCATCATGCCATACCATCAGGGAGGGGTGTGATTGGCCTTAAATTTATTCTGCAGTAGGACAACGTCCCCAAACATACAGCCAATGTTATTAAGATCTACTTTTAGTGTAAAGAACAAGGAGTCCTGGAAGTGATGGTACAGCGCCACAAAAAAATATAAAAGAACAAACTGTGCTGAATATCCCTCAATATCCACAAAGCAGCAGCTCTGCTGCAAGACACAGTCATAAACACAAACAGGAAAATAGAGCTGCGCTAAATCATTCCCTTAAATGTAAAAAGGAAGGTAACAAATAAAATCGTGGAGAAACGCGAGTGTCATTTGTAAAATCCTCTCGTGATACTAGTGATTCACAGCACGACATGAAAAATTCCTCTACTACATAGAGTGCATGCTTACCAGATAGCAAGCGTTATACCACTTGTGGCTCAATACCCAGCCAGGGACTTGATCTTCAGAGGAGGAGTCAAATGACAGCTCGTATCAAGAAAGTTTCTCGTAATATATACACACATATATTTATTAGAAAATTAATAGCTAAAACGAAGTTGGCTCGGCTGCGTGAATGGCCGTAGGTGTACTTTGGTTTGTGCATGAGGTTCTGTGGGCGCATGCCCATTGGTCAGCAGAGCAGCCAATCAGCGCGTCCGTCAGACTCTAAGTCCGCTGGCCATCCTTGATCATTCCCTGCAGAGACAGAATGGGGATCTGCCATAGTAAAAAGGCAGATCTCCGTTCTGATAGTGGATCTCAGAGATCCTGTCTTTCTGCTAAAGGCAGTCCATCGCCCCACACAGCCAGAAACGCACTGAGGGAAAACATTCATCCCCTTTATCACCCCAATGTTAACCCCTTTCCTTATTTTTCTAGGGATAAACAATTATAGTCCCCATTGAAGGGATAGCTTTATGGTGAGGGATATTTCCAAGCTTGAAATGTCATGGATTCATAGGATCAAGTCATATATCCCATATGGTTTGATTGTTGACGTTAATTCCTTTATTGACAATTCCTGAGGACTGGACTTTGGGGTATAGCAGCTTATAATTAACCATATATTACTTATATGTTTGTTAATACTTTATATAGGCTGATCTATTAATTTTTTCAATGCTTTACGTAATTAGATTAGCGGTCCACTGTGTTAGTAAATTTATGGTGTTAGTGACCAGATTGAGCCTATATCACAATAGCGTTCCAGAATATTTTTACTAATAGAAATATATTAGATGTTATATCAAGCTTTTGGGTATACTTAGGATCCCCTAATTTGTGTAGATAGTCGCTTAATATTTGTTATTTGGGTGTTCTTAACATAGATGATTGGGAGCTACTGCAGTAAGCTATGAGTGCCCTGACAAAGGGGGATGCCTTTTTCTATATCTTCACTCAGACACATTATGTGATGGTTCATCTCGGGAGTGGGTATAACTAGGATCTTCCAAACGAGTTTGTTGCTTGGTTAGTCATCCTTTCTATCTGGGTGTTAAGTTTATGTAGACCACTAGTGGCTGCTGCAGATAACAGAGAATGTCTTCAAACTCTGTGTTTGTCTATACAAATTGAATCCCATGCTAAAGTTGTCAGTGTTTAATAGAATTAGATATTGTTTTTTTTTAGCCTGTTAGTCTATTAAGAAGGTTCCACAATTAATAACTAGGAGCTTTGGCTAAAGCCTTTAAAGTTTGGGTAACATTTGAGCCCCTATATAAAATTAGGGTGAGAATTTGTCATCCTTTTCCCTCAATTGTGTTTCCCACTGTTAATTATTGTTACAGACTTTGGGATCGTATATATATACACACACACACACACACACACACACATATATATACACATACACACATATACACAGTGCCTTGCGAAAGTATTCGGCCCCCTTTAACTTTTCAACCTTTTGCCACATTTCAGGCTTCAAACATAAAGATATAACATTTTTATATTTTTGAAGAATCACCAACAAGTGGCACAATTGTGAACTGGAACGAAATCTATTGGATTTTTGAAACTTTTTTAACTAATAAAAAAATGAAAAGTGGGGCGTGCAAAATTATTCGGCCCCCTTGCGTTAATACTTTGTAGAGCCACCTTTTGCTGCGATTACAGTGGCAAGTCGCTTGGGGTATGTCTCTATCAGTTTTGCACATCGAGAGACTGAAATTCTTGCCCATTCTTCCTTGCAAAACAGCTCAAGCTCAGTGAGGTTGGATGGAGAGCGTTTGTGAACAGCAGTTTAGAGCTCTTTCCACAGATTCTCGATTGGATTCAGGTCTGGACTTTGACTTGGCCATTCTAACCCCTGGATACATTTATTTGTGAACCATTCCTTTGTAGATTTTGCTGTATGTTTGGGATCATTGTCTTGTTGGAAGATAAATCTCCGTCCCAGTTTCAGGTCTTTTGCAGACTCCAACAGGTTTTCATCCAGAATGGTCCTGTATTTGGCTACATCCATCTTCCCCTCAATTTTTACCATCTTCCCTGTCCCTGCTGAAGAAAAGCAGGCCCAAACCATGATGCTGCCACCACCATGTTTGACAGTGGGGATGGTGTGTTGAGGGTGATGAGCTGTGTTGCTTTTACGCCAAACATATCGTTTTGCATTGTGGGCAAAAAGTTTGATTTTGGTTTCATCTGACCAGAGCATCTTCTTCCACATGTTTGGTGCGTCTCCCAGGTGGCTTGTGGCAAACTTTAGACGAGACTTTTTATGGATATCTTTGAGAAATGGCTTTCTTCTTGCCACTCTTCCATAAAGGCCAGATTTGTGCAGTGTACAACTGATTGTTGTCCTATGGACAGACTCTCCCACCTCAGCTGTAGTTCTCTGCAGTTCATCCAGAGTGATCATGGGCCTCTTGGCTGCATCTCTGATCAGTCTTCTCCTTGTCTGAGCTGAAAGTTTAGAGGGACGGCCAGGTCTTGGTAGATTTGCAGTGGTCTGATACTCCTTCCATTTCAAAATGATCGCTTGCACAGTGCTCCTTGGGATGTTTAAAGCTTGGGAAATCTTTTTGTATCCAAATCTGGCTTTAAACTTCTCCACAACAGTATTACGGACCTGCCTGGTGTGTTCCTTGGTCTTCATGATGCTCTCTGCACTTTCAACAGAACCCTGAGACTATCACAGAGCAGGTGCATTTATATAGAGACTTGATTACACACAGGTGGATTCTATTTATCACCATCAGTCATTTAGCACAACAGTGGATCATTCAGAGATCCTCGCTGAACTTCTGGAGTGAGTTTGCTGCACTGAAAGTCAAGGGGCCGAATAATTTTGCACGCACCACTTTTCAGTTTTTTATTTGCTAAAAAAGTTTAAAATATCCAATAGATTTCGTTCCACTTCACAATTGTATCCCACTTGTTGGTGATTCTTCACAAAAAATTAAAATTTTATATCTTTATGTTTGAAGCCTGAAATGTGGCAAAAGGTTGAAAAGTTCAAGGGGGCCGAATACTTTCGCAAGGCACTGTGTGTGTGTGTGTGTGTGTGTGTGTGTGTGTGTGTGTGTGTGTGTGTGTGTGTGTGTGTGTGTGTGTGTGTGTGTGTGTGTGTGTGTGTGTGTGTATATATCTATATATATATATATATATATATATATATATAGAGATATATACACACATACATACACACACACACACACACACACATATATATATATTTTTTTTTTTACACACACATATATACACCCCTACATATGACCATTTCCCTTTAGTAGGGCGAGATTCCCTCTTTAAATATGGAGGATTTCTTGGCTGCCCACCCGAGACTCAGATCGAGGTATGGTTTTCGCTGTAGGTGTATTTAAGCAGCAGATTGTTTTGAAACGCATCAGGAGGAGAAACATGCCGACGTCACCATGCTGTTATGATCCCAGAAGGACAGGCGTTTATGCTAGCTGGCCAGCTTCCCTTTTACCAATGCGGTTTTATATGCTTTTGAATGTAAGTGCATTGCTTTTATTAAACTTTAGGTTTTACACTATGGCGAGTTCTCGTATCTGGGTTATCCTTTTGACCATACCTTTTGCAAAAGAAACTGGCTCCCTCTGCTCTTGGTAAAGGGCTTAGACCTTCTGTCAGATCTTTAGGCCACAGTACTGGTGTCTACCATAGGGCGTTTTCCAGCAGTCTGGAGCAGACATCTCCTGCAATCAGGTGTCACCTGAGACTGTTTGCAGGAGGTGTGTGTGTGTATATATATATATATATATATATATATATATATATATATATATATATATATATATATATATATATATATATATATATATATATATATCTATCAAGCAGATGCTTACAAATTTGCCTTGGGATTTTCATTGAGCCTTGACCTGTATTCCTAAATCCTGTACCTGTACCTTGTGTCCTGTTTTCCTGAAACCTGCACCCATCCTTGGACCCGTGTCTTGCAGACTTATCCCTTCCCCCTGGATTGATTAAGTTTATGATTATATCTTACTCCTGTATTCATGTTTGGTTTGGAGAGTTATTGTGTGCCACTGTGGTTGTTTGCTGGTTTGCTTTATTGTTTATGATTTATCCTTTTAATAAACCGCTCCAGCCAGCCTCCACGCCAGCCCATCCGCTCCAGCCAGCCTCCACGCCAGCCCATCCGCTCCAGCCAGCCTCCACGCCAGCCCATCCGCTCCAGCCAGCTTCCACGCCAGCCCATCCGCTCCAGCCAGCTTCCACGCCAGCCCATCCGCTCCAGCCAGCTTCCACGCCAGCCCATCCGCTCCAGCCAGCTTCTACGCCAGCCCATCCGCTCTAGCCTTCCTCCTCGCCAACCGATCCGCTCTAGCCTTCCTCCCCGCCAACCGATCCGCTCCAGTCTGCCTCCACGCCAACCGATCTACTCCAGCCTGCCTCTACCCCAGCCGATCCACTCCAACCTGCCAACATATTTACCAATAGGGTCAGGCTAGCCTCTGATGGTCCTGAACCCGATGACCCACCTAACCCTGCCAATCTTCTGCCAGCTGTCCGGCCTGATGCTCCAGTATTTGCTGTTCAGCCTGATGTTCCGGAGCCCATGTTCCAGCGCCCACGGTCCAGCCTGAAGTTCCGGTGCCCACGGCCCAGCCTGAAGTTCCGGTGCCCACGGCCCAGCCTGAAGTTCCGGTGCCCGTTTTCCAGCCTTCTGAGCGGGCGCCCATCTCCCAGCCAATGCCAGCATTCTGGGCCAGTGCCCGTCATTTAGGTGGATGATTTAACACAGCTCTATTTTCCTAGTAGCTTCACAAAACCCTGATCTCAACATTGAGTCTATCTGGGCTAACAAAGACAGAAGGATTTGAGGCAGCCTACATCCACAAAATATCTTTGGTTCGTTCTCCAAGATGTTTGGAACAACCTGTCTGCCACGTTCCTTCAAAAACTGTGTGAACGTGTACCTAGAAGAATCAATGCGGTTTTGAAGGCAAAACCAAATACTGATTTGATTTGGATTTCTCTTCTATTCGTTAATTTTTATCAAATAACAAAATGGAAAATAAATTAACACTTCTATTTCTGAAAGCATTATTAATTTACAGCATTTTTTCACACCTGCCTAAGACTTTAGCACAGTACTGTATAAATATACACATACATACACTAGAGCTGCCCAATTTGAAAGACCACTGCGCAAATACTGTGTGACATAAAATATTGCAACAAACACACCATTTTATTCTCTAGGGTCTCTGCGCTATATATATATATATATATATATATATATATATATATATATATATATATATATATATATATATATATATATATATATATATATATATATATAATGTTTAGGGGTTCTGAGTAATTTTCTACCAATAAATATTGATTTTTAACTTGTAAGCAGCAAGTGCCATGAAAAGGTTTAGTTTGTGGTTAAGCTTCTCTCATCTACAGGCAGAAGTCCATTCCTTTGAGCTACTTGTTTATACTTATCCATGATGTGATAAAACTTGGCAGGCTGCCTGGATTTTTTACAGCTGTAAGAACACTCTGCATTTGTTAGAAAGAATCATGAAATGCTGTTTTGAAGATCGGGAAGGTAAAAGAACTGCGATTTTGATTCTTAAATAATTGTGCAGCTCTAATACACACACACACACACACACACACACACACACACACACACACACACACACACACACACACACACCCCCTCTTCTATATACTCAGACACATCATCGCCTTTTTAAAGTACACAACAAACATCAGCTGATCTAGTATCAGAAGAGGTAGTCAGAGATATCGTAGAAGACATCAGAAGAGCACGTTGGCGCACAAATAAAACCTGGAGTGTAGTGCCCAACTTTTTCTCTGTAAAATTAACATCACAAGAGATATCTGTAATAAACAAAGGTTTAGAATGTTGTCCCACTACAAAATTAACTTAAAACAAGATTTACACTGCTTCTATCATTCTAGATTTTAAGGACATTGTATGCAATGCGTCCACAGATCTGACGGATGACGACATACACTGGGTTAGCTATAATTTTGAGGGTAAAGCGTAATACACCCACACCAACTACTATTGCTCCAGTGGAGATTTGTTAAAAGAGTCGACAAGGTTATTGCTGAACTTTTGCAAAGCAGGTCTGTGGATTATACCAGTAATCTTACCAGACAAGGCAGGGAAGCATTGACATTCTTGTTGGCTAGACAGGACTTTATTGTCAAGCCTGGCAACAAGGATGGATCAATTTTGGTAATGGATAAAGTTTTATGAACATGTGCTAGAGATACAATGATCAGATTTGAAAACATGTTGCTCTTGATGGATGAATAAAGACGAATGCTGCAGCTACTTTGTATTGCTTTGTATGTGCAGAAATGTGGACAGGTTCCAGCAGTAGAGCATTTACAGCATGCACTGACTGCAAATCAGCAAACCTTCTAGCCTCTACTGCATACGCTCTGGCCACAGGCAAAGGCAATGGACAAAAAGCAAGAAGGAAAGGACACTGCAGCAGCGGCGAGTGATCCAAAGACCAAGAGTGAGTTCACAGGCACATTGTCAAATGCCACTCTTTAAAACCAAGGACTAAACACCCAGCTAAATATATTGCTTGATAGAGACATTGCTCTCTCTATCCATAGATATCTATATCTACACACACGCACACAGTATCTCACAAAAGTGAGTACACCCCTCACATTTTTGTAAATTTTTTTATTATATCTTTTCATGTGACAACACTGAAGAAATTACACTTCGCTACAGTGTAAAGTAGTGAGAGTGTACAGCTTGTATAACTGTGTAAATTTTCTGTTCCCCTCAAAATAACTAAACACACAGCCATTAATGTGTAAACCGCTGGCAACAAAAGTGAGTACACCCCTAAGTGAAAATGTCCAAATTGGGCCCAAAGTGTCAATATTTTTTGTGGCCGCCATTATTTTCCAGCACTGCCTTAACCCTCTTGGGCATGAAGTTCACCAGAGCTTTACAGGTTGCCACTCGAGTCCTCTTCTACTCCTCCATGATGACATCACGGAGCTGGCGAATGTTCGAGACCTTGCGCTCCTCCACTTTCCGTTTGAAGATTCCCAACAGATGCTCAATAACGTTTAGGTCTGGAGACATACTTGGCCAGTCCATTACATTTACCTTCAGCTTCTTTAGCAAGGCATCAGTCATCTTGGAGGTGTGTTTGGGGCCCTTATGTTGGAATACTGTTCTGCAGCCCAGTCTCCGAAGGGAGGGGATCATGCTCTGCTTCAGTATGTCACAGTACACGTTGGCATTCATGGTTCCCTCAATGAACTGTAGCGCACCAGTGCCAATAGCACTCATGCAGCCCCAGACCATGACACCAAGCTTGATTGTAGGCAAGACAAGCTTGTCTTTGTACTCCTCAACTGGTTGCCGCCACACACGCTCAACCCCACCTGAACCAAATATTTTTATCTTGGTCTCATCAGACCAAAAGGCATGGTTCCAGTAATCCATGTCCTTAGTCTGCTTGTCTTCATTAAACTGTTTGTGGGTATTCTTGTGCATCATCTTAAGAGGCTTTCTTCTGGGATAACAGCCATACAGACCAATTTCATCCAGTATGCGGTGTATGGTCTGAGCAGTGACAGGCTGACCCCCCACCCCTTCAATCTCTGCAGCAATGCTGACAGCACTCATGTGTCTATTTCTCAAAGACAACCTCTGGATATAACAATGTGCACATGCACTCAACTTCTTTGGTCGACCATGGCAAGGCCTGTTCTGAATGGAACCTGTCCTATTACACCGCTGTATGCTCTTGGTCACCGTGCTGCAGCCCACTTTTCCTGGGTCTTGGCATTCTTATAGCCTAGGCCATCTTTATATAGAGCAACAATTCTTTTTGTTCAGATCCGCAGAGTTCTTTGCCATGGGGGGCCATGTTGAACGCCCAGTGACCAGTATGAGAGAGCGAGAGCAATAACACAAAATTTAAACACACCTGTTCACCATTCACACCTGAGACCCTGTAACACTAACAGGTCACATGACACGGGGGAGGGAAAACTGCTAATTGGGCCCAATTTGGATGTTTTCACTTAGGAGTGTACTCACTTTTGTTGCTAGTGGTTTAGACATTAACCACTTAAGCCCTGGAAGGATTTGCCCCCTTAATGACCAGGACATTTTTTGCGATACGGCACTGCGTCTCTTTAACTGACAATTGTGCAGTTGTGTGATGTTGTACTCAAAACACAATTTTGTCCTTTTTCCCCCACAAATAGAACTCTTTTGGTGGTATTTGATCACCTCTGCGGTTTTTATTTTTGAGCTATAAACAAAAAAAGAGCAACAATTTTGAAAACACACAAATTTTGTACTTTTTGCTATAAGAAAATATCCCAAAATTATTTAAAAAGAATAAAAAAAATATTTCTTCATCAGTTTAGGCCGATATATATTCTTCTACATATTTTTGTTAAAGAAAAAAATAAAATAAAACTCTCGTGTATATTGATTGGTTTGCACAAAATATATAGCGTCTACAAAATAGGGGATAGATTTATGGCATTTTTAGTATTATCATTGTTTTTTCTACTAGTAATGGTGGTGATCTGCAATTTTTAATCGGGACTGCAACATTGATCGGACACTTTTTTGGGACCAGTGACTTTTATACAGCGATCAGAGCTAAAAATAGCCCGAAAATGTCACTGGCAGGGAAGGGGGCGATCAAGGGGTAAAATGTGTTCCCTCAGTGTGCGTTCTAACTGGGCGTTGGATAGGACTGACTGGGGGAGGAGACTCATCACTGTTCCTACTTATATCCTACACACACAGATCCCCATTCTGGCTATGTAAGAAGTGATCGCGGGTGCCCAGTGGACATCGTGCCCGCCGGTCACGCGCATTAGCTCCGGGGACACGCTGCGTGCGCACCCGCCATATCGACTTAAAGAGCTGACGTACAAATGACAGATTCGCACAGCTGTGCCAACCTGCCGCAGTACAAATGCAGCGGCGGTTTGGCAAGTAGTTAATGGCCGTTTCGTTATTTTGAGGGGACAGCAAATTTACACTGTTCTACAAGCTGGATACTCACTACTTTACATTGTAGCAAAGTGTAATTTCTTCAGTGTTGTCACATGAAAAAAGATATAATAAAATATTTACCAAAATGCGAGGCGTGTACTCACTTTTATGAGATACTGTATGTATTTTTGGAGATCAATACAAAGTGGGAGAAATTTAATCCCGTGCAGATACTGTACATTTGCCACTAAAAAAGAAATGAAGGGTCTATAATTTTTATCATAGGTGTATTTTACACGATAGAGACAGAATTTCAATCAAAAATCCAAAAACGCACATGAGTCAAATGTTATAAATTAAAGAGGAAGTAAAGGCAGTTAAAAAAAAAAAAAAAAAAAAAATGCAACCTGAAAGGCAAAGGCATAATGAGCTAGTATGCATAGCATAGCATAGCATACTAGCTCATTATGAATAACTTACCTGAGAACGAAGCACCCGAAGTGGTCCTCCGTCTTCATGTTCGCCGCTGCCATGTATCCTGGAGTGACTTCCGGGTCTCACTGCTGACGTCACTCCAGCGCATGCACATGGGAGCCGACAAGAGCAGCATATCTCCGCGATCTGCCGCCTGCCCAGTGCGCATGCGCGCCGCTGTCTTTTTGTAAATATCTCCTAAACTGTATAGGTTTAGGAGATATTTCTTGGACCTACAGGTAAGCCTTAATCTAGGCTTACCTGTAGGTCGAAGTGGCTTGTAAGGGTTTACAACCACTTTAAGTTGCAGTTCAGTTAGTAATTTAAGTATTCAATCCCCTACCAACCAACAATAATTCTGCCTCCCACAGACTGGCTACAGTATCTGCTCATATGGTACACAAATTAGACCTGTCAATTTAAGAAGGTTCTCCTAATTACAACTCATTATGTGTATAACAGACACCTGTCCACAGAATCTTTTTCCATTCAAACCTCATCATCATGTCAAAGGATACCCAGAACAAGATTGCAGACCTTAATTCGCAGTGTTAGTAGGAAGTAAAATGCTGACTATGACCCTAACAACACCATCCCTACAGTCAAGTAAGGAGGTGAAAACATTTTGCTTTGGGGCGGTTTCTCTGCTAAAGGTACAGGCTGACTTTTCCGCATTGAGGGGCCAATGGATGGGGCCATATATTGTAAAATCTTGGATGAGAACCTTCTTCCCTCAGCCAGAACACTGAAGATGGGTCGTGGATGTGTTTCCCAGCATAATGACCCAAAACATACCTCCAAGGCAACAAAATGGCTCAAGAAGCACATTACGGTCCTGGAGTGGCCTAGTCAATCTCCAGACCTTAATCCTATAGAAAATTTATGGAGGGAGCCGAAACTTCTAGTTACCAAGTGTCAGTCACGAAACTTTAAGGATTTAGAGAAGATCTGTAAAGAGTGGACCCAAATCCCTCCTGATATGTGTGCAATCCTGGTCACCAACTACAAGAAACATCTTACCTTTGTGCTTGCTAACAAGGGTTTCTCCACCAAGTCATGTTTTGCTTGGGGATCAAATACTTATTTTATTCACTGAACTTCACTGAACTGCAACTTAATTTATAGTATTTTGTTTAGGTGTTTATTCTGGATTTTTGGTTGATATTCATTCTCTATCATTTAAATACACCTATGATAAAAATTATAGACACTATTTCTTTGTAAATGGGCAAACTTGCAAAATCTACAGGGGATCAAATAATAATTTTCCGCACTGTATACAGTGCATCCAGAAAGTATTGACACATTTTATTATGGTACAGCCTTATTCCAAAAAGATTAAATTCATTATTTCCTCAAAATTCTACAAATAACCCATAATGGCAACGTGAAATCATCAGTTTGTTATCCATGAATACTTTCAGTTTGCTCTGGACATCTATTCAATTTTGATTTTGCCGATGGTGATGGTGTATTCTTTACGCAAACTACTAACCTGGGAAGAAAACGTACACACAAGAAAGTCGGCCTGGGATAAAAAATGGATATCGAGAATGACACCTCGTAAAGAATTTTCAGTGTACCGGTTATGTAGACCTGCAGACCACGATATGGAGTTGTCGCTAATAAACTCGTACTGTGAATATCTGAGAAAAATAGAAAAAATGACATAACAACATATGTACATTGTAACCTACAAGTTTCATTTGGACCCTATACTTTTTGAAAAGATCCCATAACAGTAAAACATTCAAAGTAGTAAAAACATGGATAACGATGAAAACAGAAAAACATGACAAGGGTACAAATTATGTCAACAAATTAGATTTATTGTAATTCCACTGCAAAAATTGATTTGGTTGTCAGAAAGTAATGCTGCCACCTCCTCTAAGTACGGTAAGCTGATACAGAAGTTGTTGGTCCATTTATTGGCATGAGATGGGGGCAGAGGCAAGTATTTGGAGACCAGTGAAGAATAGAGCATTGAGATGAGATCTGCGGTGTGTGCGAACATGTGTGTTCAAAGAAGAAGTGATGGTCTATGGACGCTTATGTGCAAGATATGTTTATAAAGGAAATAAAAAGTACCATGTCAGTCTTGGCCATTTCAACGCTATGAGAGATGCCAGAATGCCTTTTGTTTCTATCCTCTGTAGCAGAAGAGGAAGGGGTTTTAGAGGAGCAAAAAAAAAAAACATACATTGTGAGGTTAATGTACGCCTCTGCTGTGACACTGTCCAAGTAAATCCAGGTCAGATGGCCTTGCAGTAGAGAGGTCCAGCACTGAAGGGATAACTGAATCCTTCTAAACTCTGGAAAGCTCCAAATTCTGTTGAGCCTAACAGCCTGAAATCCATTGTTAGGACCTTCCAGCAGAGGTGCAGTAAAGATGCCCCTGATTCCAGAGCTGCAATGATGACCCCCCCACCACCAAGACTGGTTTTAAGGTGCAGATAAAGGTTTTGGTACACAGCCTGACCACCGCCAAGCAGCTTGGTGAGAGGGTGACAACAGTTGGTGCAATTATTCGTTAATGGAAGAGACACAAAATAATTGTCAATCTCCCTTGGTCTGGGGCTCCACGCAAGATTTTACTTTGTGGAGTTTCAATGATCATGGGAACTGTGCCGAATCAGTACAGAACTACACAGGAGAATCTTGTCAATGATCTCAAGGCAGCTGGGACTATAGTCACCAAGAAAAAAAAAATGGTAGCACACTATGCCGTGAAGGACTGCAGAGCCCGCAAGAGCCTCTGCTCAAGAGAGCACCTGTACAGGCCTGTCTGATGCTTGCTAATGAACATCTGAATGATTCAGAGAACTTGATGAAAGTGTTATGGTCAAATGAGACCAAAATCTAGCTCTTTGGCATCAACTCAACTCTGCCCTGTTTGGAGGAGGAGGAGGAATGCTGCGTATGACATCAAGAACACCATCCCCAACGTCAAACATGGAGGTGGAAACATTATGATTTGGGGGCATTTTTCTGCTAAAGGGATAGGACAACTTTACCACATCAAAAAGGATGATGGATGGGGCCACGTACCATCAAATCTTTGGTGAGAACCTTCCTCCTTCATTCAGGAAATTGAAAATGGGTTGTGGATGCGTATTCCAGCATGACAACAACCCAGAACACACGGCCAAGGCAACATAGGAGTGGCTCAAGAAGAAGCACATTAAGGTCCTGGAGTGGCCTAGCCAGTCTCCAGACTTTAATCCCATAGAAAATATGTGGAGGGAGCTGAAGGTTTGAGTTACCAAACATCAGCCTCAAAACCTTAATGACTTGGAGAGGGATCTGCAAAGAGGAGTGGGACAAAATCCCTCTCGAGATGTGTGAAAACCCTGTGGCCAACTACAAGAAAAATCTGACTTGATTGCCAACAAGGGCTTTGCCACCAAGTACTGTTTCGCGAAGGAGTCAAATACTTATTGCACTCATTAAAATGCAAATCAACATTTAACTTTTTATGAAATGCATTTTATATGATGCACGTCATTATACGCTGGTACTTTGAAGAGGAATATTGTTATGGCAGCAGCTAGCTGCTATAACCCTGGTATCCTCTTTTTCAACGGGTGGTCAGCTTTCAGATAAAAGTGGTCTCTGCGGCAGATTCGCAGCAAGATCACTTTTATCGGAGGCGGTAGAGGGCCCCCCGCTGCTTACCGGTGCCCTCCACCGCTTACCAGAGGTAATCGGATCCTTCTCCCTGTGTGGTATGGAGAATCTGTTCTCTAGATCTGCTGTAAAAGCACCATTTTACATCCCACATCAGTCTGCATGCACTGAAGACATTCTATATTTATTTCAAGTACTTGTATGGTGTCATCAATTTACACAGTGCTTTACATATACATTGTACATTGATATCCATCCCTACCCTCAAGGAGCTTACAATCTAAGGTCCATAGCTCACATTCACAATACACATACTAGGGCCAATTTAAAGAAGATCCAATTAACCTACCAGCATGTATTTGTAATGTGAGAGGAAACCAGAGTACCCAGTGGAAACCCAGGCACAGGGAAAAACATGCAAACTCCGTGCAGGTAGTGACGTGGTCGGGATTCGAACCAGTGACCCCTTTTGCTGCTAGATGAATGTGCTAATGGCTACCCCACTGATCTTCAACATATAGAATTGGTCTATCTCACTTTCCTGGTTTGTGAATCTTCAGTATCATATAGATGTTCAGAATTGTATGTTTAAATGGTACATTTGATTGGAGGTGGTTTATAATGAGTTATTTTAGTTGTAGAGTAAACGTAAGGGAGGTTCTCTTGCTATAGTGTCTGTTTGTCGTGGAGGTTTATTTGAGTCTACTTAGCCTAATAAGAGCACAATCTTCAGAGGAGCCCTTCAAAGCAGGTATCTTAAGTGTTTGAGGGTGATGAGGAGGATAGCAATATTTAACAAGAAATTTTTTTTTTTTTTTTTTTTTTAGAAGACCTGTGTGGGTGATTGCCTTTTCCCTCAGCTGTACAGCAAAACATGCTGCCGCTCAGGAGATGTGTGGGGTGTCATTAATCCTAATAGCACCCCCACACACTGGAAACCGCAGTGCGCCTTTCCGCACTGGAAACACTGCATTTGTGGTTTCTGTGCGGGCTGCATTTTCAAAAATGGAGCAGAAACCCTTTCCCTGTATTTACAGGAGGCACAACAGCCAATCCACAAGATGCGGCTCGCAGAAACACACAAGTGTGAACCTAGCCTAATAGGAAAAAAATAAATAATGAAGCCTTTATAACCGCTTTAACTGGATTTTGTACTTTACTACACACCAATGTTGCTTGCACTGTTGCTGCTTTGAAACAGTAAATCTAAGGCCTTGTTCTCACCACCTGCAGAGATGTGAGGTTTTCTGTACCAGTCTTTGCAAGGCACAAAGAAAACAATTGTTTTCTATGTACCCTGCTCACACTACAACACTGGGATCGTGCACATTTTTTTCTGTGCAGAAATCTGCAACGTGTACCCTCCCTAGCCTTATTAGCCTCCCCCCATGCTGGTGTCTCTTCGCTTTCTCTCTCCTACTCTTTTCATCACCACAGCACTCTCAGGTTTTATGTTCCAAGTAGCAGGATACATAGGGTTTGGGCAAATATCCCCCCCCCCTTTTTTGCTTGAAGGTCGTTGTCATTTCCCCTTTTCCCCCCACACACTTGCTTGATATGTAAAACCAATTCACTAGCCATATCTAGGATTGAATTTTCCTTTTGTGATAACATCTTCAAGCTTATGGTAAAATGCTGCATTTCACGTGGTCATTACTCCATCCTGAGCTTTTTGTGTACTTCAGCTTTGTTTGCACAGTATTTCCTTGTTAGAATTTCGAATAAAACATTTGTAAAATTAAACCGAAATCTTCAAAACTTATGGAGTTTTTTGCGGAGAAAAAAAATATATCACAACATCAACATTGTAGTGTGAACTAGACACATAGAAAACAATTATTATCTCTGTGCCTTTAAGAATTTATATTGTACAATTCTGCACAGAAAACAAAAAACTCATATGACTGCTGTATTATGCTGTTAACAGGACACACAAAAACAACTGTTTTCTTCATGTCCTCTTAGAGATAACTATGCTAGAAAAACACATGGTGTGAACAAGTCCAAAGGTCCCATTAAAACTACGTGCCAGGACCCATGTGTTTCCACATGCTGCAGGTTCCTTTTGTGTTCATTGTAGTGTGAATGGGCCCTTAGGCCCTTCACACCAAGCATACATGAAAACTAATAAATGTGCAGACTTACAAACTTGCACAGAATGAAAATTTTGCTCATCTCCAAATTACTCTAATGAAAAGTTATCACTGCTAAATGACAGAGGTAGCCACAAAAGAAAAATTAAATCCACTTTCATAGATAAAATGTGTACCATGAAACGTACTTTGACTTTGCCTCTTGGAGCAGTCCTGGGTCATCAGTTGCCAGGTAGACCCGTTTCTTGTCTATGTGCATCTTTCTAGCAAGAAGCTGAAAGTGCTCCTCAACATGTGTCATGTATTCTTCAATTGGGTGGAATGCTGCCTCTGTCCCAACTTTATCGGTCCTCCTAACATGGACTCTAGATGAAAAGAAACAACGCGATTATGAAAAAGGTTACATAGTTAGTAGTTGAAAAAAAAAGTCCATCTAATACAACCAATAAAATGGGAGGGAAAAAATTAAATAAAAATAATCCAACGATGTTATATACACAATCCCAAATCCACATTTGATCCAGAGGAAGGGAAACACCCCCCCCCCCCCGCCACCAAAGCATGATCCAAATTGCTCCAGCGGGGGAAAAAAAATCCTTCCCAATCCCCCAAGGGCAAATCGTACCGATTTGTGGCTTTAAACACATGCTAAAGTAGTGAAATTTCAAAGCTGCACTGTTGTGAGACAGAAAAAAATTGTTTTTTTTTATTGGTGCTTGGCATCTCAGATAAATGAGTGAGCATAACTAAATATCTGCATATGTAAGGTATACTAAGTGCCGGTATCCAGAGACAGCAGGGGTGATCAGCTTACTGTAGCTGCACTTAGGAAACTGAAAACAGGCTGTGTAAGATTAGAGTAAGATTTATTATTAATGAAACAAAAACCCACCACCCAAACACCTGCAAACAAAATCCACAGCAAAACAAGAGATACTATACATGAACCAAAGACCAAGTGACAAAATACCCAACTAGCAACCCAACTATAATACAATATCTACAAAAGGGGAACATTGATAAACCAGGTAAGACAGGACATGCAAGGAGATTGATCAAGAATGAGGCCAGAACTGGGATCAGTAACAAGGGAAGCTGATCTGAAAAAGCAGGGTACAGGATGCAGGTACTAGAAAAGAATCCAAGCATGAATCACGATCAAGGTAAAAATCCGCACATCAATGGGTTTAAAACTCATTACCAATTCCAAACATTGAGATGGAAACAATGTAGGATACAACAGATAGTGCCTCGCATCTAACAAGAGAGTTATGAGCCAGCAAATGTTCTATGATGATCAATTAAAGTCTGAAATTCAACTTTTTGATTGCATTAAAGCTACAGGAATTCAGAAGTCAGAATGACCCTGTTTCTAAACTTGTCTGCAATAGCCCTGCAGGTAGAAGTGTCTGTTTTTAGAAAGCAGACTGTGTATTTCAAAAACCTAGGTATAAGCCTGTTATCTGCTAGAGAATCCTGTCCAGATCAGCATGAGTAATAACACTGCAGCGTCTGTATAGGAGACCCACAGCCCTCACAGAAGCAGTGCTGGAGGTATAGCAGGAGCTAAACTATCTGGCCTGAAAATACAAATATTAAAAGAAATTAACCTGACACTGATACTTAGAAAAAAATTCCAGGATAAACCTAACTAATCTTAAAAATTTTCCCTCCACCCATGTGTACTTCATTATTTTCAGTACCACTTTGGTCTGGTCATGTGATCTCCCAGGTCTCAGCCAGAGTTGGCTGCAGGAGAGCCCACTCAACAATGGCGGTCAGTGCCTGGGAGTGGTGAAGTCACCCACAGGCTCACTACGGCCCATCTGCTGTCTGCTCTCCATCTTCTCCCCCGCAGCTGCCACTGGCTGATAGAGGAGAGCTGGATAACATAACCGACTAGAGCTGCCTAAAAATGGGTAAAGTATAAAGATCTTTTGTTCAAAGAATAGTCCGCATAGGTGTTAAGAGGAAGCATTTTTATGATTCATTGCGTTTTTCCCAGAATTCTACTTTAAAGTGGCATACACCTGAAACATACAAACAGCTAAAAAAAAATAAAAAAATACTTGGAGTTATGTTTTAAGTGGCTTTTTACTAACAATAAAATAAGTTACTTGAATAGCTGGGCTTCCAAAACATGCAGGGTAAACTATCTGGATCCTATTACTATAACATCACTGTTCATGTATAAGCAGCAAGGCAAGGTGCTAATGTAGCACACATTTCTAAACTTAAAAGCATAAAAGTATTTGTTAATTATAAATTCAAATAAAGATAAAAATGTGACAAGAAGCAAACTGATGTCAAAATGAATGAGGCTATTCCAGGTATAAATGGCACTGAGGTAGGTTTCAGAATTGGTTCTTGAATATCCAGTATGTACTTGCTGACTGAGCCATAGAGGGGAAAAAACAAGAATTTAGCTCATCAGGGATATGAACAAATGGTGGATTAAAAGATCAACAATACACTTGTTTATTTTAGTGATACGACAGTCGAATGATTGTGTTTCAGCAGCGCTCTAAACAATGATTTTATATCAGACAATTGGCTGTGCTTCATATACTAACCCAATTACTGGATGCTTAAATCCCAGTTTTTTCGTGGCATCTTCAATTTCCTTTTCCAGCCAAGGCTGAGGTCTGATCAAATACTTGACAAACTGCGACACCCACCAAACAGCTGGGTCGCCATGTAAACGCATCAATCGATCTGCAAGGTCTTCCGGTACTCCAAGTGGCAGGTAAGGAGGCCTCGGATGGAGACTGTCAACAATTGGTAACTCCACAACTTGAACATCTTTGTCATTTGCTTCACCTGTATCAGAGAAAAATGAATTTCATTCAACAGGATATAAAAATAGAAGACACAAGGGAAAATTTTGGGGAAACTCAAGTGGAGTGGGCAATGTCCATTCTGTTTAGTCAAATGTGTGATACTGGAGCAACTAGTTATATTTTCTTTGGTATCTAGAAGAGTATATGAAAAGGACATAGTGGACTATTTGTTTTTGTAAAAGGTTCAGAGTTCAAACGTATTTTTTAAAAGAGATGTTTATGTTTTTTTTCCCATATTCATACTTACCTAGGTGGATGCAGCATTGGTCTGATGCTGCATCTGACCCCTGCACTGAGAACCGAGCGACTGAACATCACTGACAGCTCATTTCTTTTAGTTCCCCTAGCAGAGATTTGCCTATTGACTGTCAGCAGCTCTCCGCTGTGCCCCCCACGCTCACTGGAGCACGGAGCTGTGGAGGGGTGGGTGGCAGTTTCCGTCTCAGACGCTGACATGGGCATCAGTCCAGTCACTTGGCGGATCCAGACTTCACTGCCTGGCACAGTGCCTGGACTGATTTCAGTGATGTCAGCAGAGAGTGGAGTTCAGTCAGCTCTCTGCTGAAAGCGGGTCAGAGCAGTGCAAAACAAATTGCACTTCTGTGACTCATAGGTGAAGCCCAGCCAAACGAGCTTAGGCTGAACTTCTCCTTTTAACTGCCAAACATTGTGGATAAAAAAATTCAAAGCCTAGACTGTGCACACCAGATCTGCTAAAATCATAACGGGACCTATCAGTGGCTAAGACAAAAAACATTGGATTGATATCTCCAAATCGAAACTAAAAGGAAACAATCGCTGCCAAATTTAGAGGTACAACTTTTCTTTATATGAATTAATGGCTTGTATATTACTTAACCTTAATGCTTCAACATCTTTATTTATTGCCCTCCCATTTGAAGAAATACTGTTTGTAAACAAGTCGCTTGTAGTTGCAAAAGAGCAGACAAAATGCCAATTCCCCTCTTCGCTCTATGAGATTGCAGGTTGAGCTTGCATTATCTGCAGAATCATGGTAAATAGGCCCAGTAGCTGTATTTGAATATTTATTGCCCCAAACCCTGTCCCACTAGTTGATATTGGCAAAAGGTAAATCGTAAAAAAAAAAAAAGAAGAAAAACAAAAAAAAAAAAAACAGTATTTTTCCCTCTACATTTATTCCACTGAAACTGGCAACAGTGTTCTCCACTCCATGTAGCTGCATATATGGGAAACTCTGGTTAAATGTGTTTGCTAAAACTTGAAAAAAACCTGTATAAAAAGAAATAAGGATGTTGCCATTCCCGAACAGTACAAATTGCCTGGCTTTCTTTGGCTTCAGTTCTCTAGGTCATGGGAGAAGAAAATTAATTGCACTCCTGTAACCTACAAGAGAAGTATTGCCAAAAAATGCTGTGGCCAAACTTGTCTTTTAGAAATGACATTTCAACATACATTTGTCAGTCATAAGAATGAAAGGAATGCCCAAACAAGCTTGCAATCTCAAAAAAATTCAGGAGACTTCAAAACTTATCATTAGCAACAATGCCCAATTACAAAAAAAATATGAACCCAAATAAAGCATTGCTTGCTTAAGCGCTTGCCGACCGATTTACATCAGGAGAATGGCACAGGCAGCCAAAAGTGCGTACCTGTATGTCCCTTTGTTTTTGCCGCCAATGTTCGCCAGCGGCGCGCGAATGCAAGGAGAGGCAGAACAGGGAAATGCCTATGTAAACAAGGCATTTAACTGTTCTGTCTAGTGACATGACAGGGATCTACTACTCCATGTCATCAGGAGCAATGATCTAGGGAATACACTTAACCCCTTGATTGCCCCCTAGCGTTTAACTCTTTCTCTGCCAGTGTAATTTATACAATAATCAGTGGCTATTTGTAGCTCTGATTGCTGTATAAATGTCAATGGTCCCAAAATAGTGTCAAAAGTGTCAGATTTGTCCATCATAATGTTGCAGTCCCGATAAAAATTGCAGATCGCCGCCATTACTAGTAAAAAATAATAATACAAATGCCATAAATCTATCGCCTATTTTATAGACGCTATTACTTTTGTGTAAACCAAATTAATATACATTTATTGCTTTTTTTATTTTTATTTTTTAACCAAAAACATGTAGAAGAATTCATATCGGCCTAAACTGTGGAAGAATTATTTTTTTATATAATTTTTGGGGATATTAGAGCAAAAGTAAAAAAAAAATGCTTTTTTTCAAAATAGTCAGACTTTTCTTTATAGCACAAAAAATAAAAACTGCAGGGGTGATCAAATACCACCAAAAGAAAGCTCTATTTGTGGGGAAAAAAAAAAAGTACCTCAATTTTGTTTGGGTATAACATTGCATGACCCTGCAATTATCAGCTAAATTGACGCAGTGCCTAATCACAAAAAATGCTCTGGCCAGGAAGGGGGTAAATCCTTCTGGGGCTCAAGTGGTTAAAAAGCAAACAATTAACTAGTGAAAATGAAGTCACTATAAATGGTGTAAAAGAGCGGCACTCACAAAATAAACAGAGAAGTTAACAATCTTTGGATTTTAACACCTTAAAGCGGAACTATACTCACCTTGGCTCTAGCAATCAACATCCTGTAGCTCCCTACTGGCATCTTCAACCAGCTTCCAGGTATGCCAGCCGCATGGGGATAACATCACTTCCGCGCATGTGCGGGAGCTCCGTTTCCTTCAGCAATTGCGAGCGCAGCTCAACGGACAGGCAATTTTAATGCAGAAGAGACAAAGCATGCCTTTTCTGTATTAAAAATCCTGCCTGTTCCCCAATTTGTATTTAATATCTAAAGTATAAAGTAAATCAACTTTAAACATCCATTGCCATGAAAAAAAAAAAATAAAAAAAAATTGGAACCTTCCCTTATGCAGGCCATACACGGTCGAATTTCGAACGAATTTTCTTTTTAAAATCATAAAATTCGTTTTTTTTGTGATCAGATGATGCCACCATTGATTTTCGAAATTCGGCCGACCAAGCCTTCAATTTCACCTCATGTTGCTACAGAAAAGAATTTTCTTAGCTGGGAATCTTTTCTCTCCGTAAATTTTCTTTTATCTCCGTACATTTTCTTTTCTTATTACGTTTCTCGCACGATTCTCCCATCATTGATTAGAAAATCGTTTGTTTTTCAAAAAATTTCCAACATGTCCGATTCCTCAAATTTTATTTCCGCACGAAAATCGGTTGTTGCTGCAGCCCACTAATGGTGCGAAATTTATACGAAAATTCTTAGATACGATTTTCGAAAGAAAATTCTTTCGAAATTCGAACCGTGTATGGCCAGCATTAAACACACAAATCATTTTAAGGCTTGAAGATTAGTTAAACCACCAAACAATATTTTCCGAAAGGAGACAAGCAGAGACCATGGAGAATGAAATATTGTTAGTTCTAATTTGCACAATCAAGCGCACGTTTTAGGTAAAAAAAATAAAAAAATAAAATAAAAACACACACTACCATTCATACAAACGCCAATAAACAGCAACAATTTTGGTAAAATATAAAGGATGAGGTTGCCTAAGAAAATGGTTAACACGTAAAGCATTAAAATTGCACGAGCCTGCAAAATGATGATGGACTATGGTATCCCATATTTTCCCATAGGCAACACTTTAAAAGCACCAACAGGTTATTACTTTAGAGTGAACCATGAATATTGGCCCTAGAATTAATACTATCCCTCCGGTGTGCATAGTGATAGGTCGTGTGTTGTGCAAGTGATGTTTTCGTGCATAGGCATCCTTGTCGGGTGCGTTTTCATGTGTATGTAGTCCTCTTTAATGAGATATCAGAGGTCTCTCAGACACACTTTCAGAGCATTACATAAAGCCTGTAGCAACTGAAGCACGTGTAAACCCCTCCGCTGTATGACATGTCATGGACCATAAAAGGCGTTAAGAGATCCATAGACATGTAAAAAGTTTAAAAGTGTGTGAATATCTTTGCAATCAACTTAATTTATTTGCGTCCCCTTTTGGTCTGCAAATATACATCACTAAAAACATATTAACATCTGAATTATCATTTTAAAATCCGGTGAGCTTATAACTGCCTGTACACTTTGCAAGGACTGAACATCTATTATTAAGCAGTGAATCATCCCTGCTCAGTTCTCTCTATGGACCACAGGACATTTCCCCCTATGTTCTGTATGTGTGGAGAGGGGGATATTTCCTGTAGTCTCAATACTCTTCCCGTGATAGCTTGATAATTTGGATCATCCCTAGATACAGTACAGTGACTTAGCGTTAATTACCCTAGGACAGGAAGTGTGTTACTGGCAGGATCACCAGCTTAGAATAAAGGAATAAAGTACTACATCCAAGGACTGGTAATGCAATACATTTTATTCTTTCATCTTTGCCTGTTCAAAAACTACTTTCCATAGATAACATTTAGCTTTACTCAATATTTAGATCATTAAATGCTTTCCCTTGAACATATATAAACAGCTAACCAGTGAGGACACAATATCATACAATTTTGAAGCCAATTAATTAAATCTATGAGCCAAAACATATTTGTAGGAAGCCAAGAAAGAACGGTTTTCATTAATTGCATTTATTCATGAATTGCATTGCGACTGCTTTGTTTCCCTACCAACGAAACAAGAATATTGATTTCAGGTCACAAATTTCGAGCGCTTAACGATCAGAGGTCAACATTGCATCAAATTTAGCAGTGTCTGTTACATACATACATATACATATTTTTATATATATATATATATATATATATATATATATATATATATATATATATATATATAAACACACACATTATACATACATACACACAGTCCCTTTAAAGTATTCATTCCCCTTGAAATTTTGCACATTTTGTCATGCTAAAACCAAATGGGATTTTATGTGATAGACCAACACAAAAGTGGTACATAATTTAAGTGTAAAGCCGCGTACACACGGGCGGATTGTATGGCCTACTTAGTCCGTCATACAATCCGACGGACAGTCCGTCATACTTTCGAATGAACAGACTTGACCACACACGGATGCACAAACAGTCCGTCGAAAGCTTGCGCGTTGACGTGTACAGCACGTACGACGGGACTAGAAATAGGAAGTCCAATACACAGCAATGCAACCTTTCGTCGTGTAAATCCTTTCTGAGCATGCGCCATTCTTAGTCCGTCGATCTAGCCTACTGACGAGCGGATTGTCCGCTGAAACCAAAGTATGACGGACAGTATTACGGAAATTCCGAAATACTTAGTACGCCAGACTGCACGCTGAAAAAGTCTGCTGAAGCCCACACACGAGCGGACTGTTCGCTGAAATGTGTTTCGACGGACTAAGTTGGCCATACAGTCCGCCCGTGTGTACGCGGCTTAAGAAAAATGATAAATGGCTTTCATTTTTTTTTTTTTTACAAATAAATATCTGAAAAGTAAGGCGTGTATTTGTATAAAGCCCCCTTTACTCTACTACCCCTAACTAAAATCTAGTGGAACCAATTGCCTTCAGAAGTCACCTAATTAGTAAATAGAGTCCACCTGTGTGTAGTTTAATCTCTATAAATACAGCTGTTCTGTGAAGCCCTCGGATTTGTTAAAGAACCTTAGTGGACACACAGCATCATGAAGGCCAATGAACACACCAGGCAGGTCACAGATAAAGTGGTGAAGTTTAAAGCAGAGTTAGGCTTTAAAACAATATTCCAAGCTTTGAACATCTTACGGAGCACTGTTAAATCCATCATGTCAAAATGGAAAGAGTATGACACAACTGCAAACCTATAAAGACATGGCCGTCCACCAAAACTGACAGGCCGGGCAAGGAGAACATTAATAAGCCCCCTTTCACACCGCCGATTGCGTCGGCAGTAAAACGCCGTTATTTTTAGCGGCGTTTTACCGCCAGATTAGCGGCGCATTTCGGCCGCTAGCGGGGCGCTTTTACCCCCGCTAGCGGCCACGAAAGGGTTAAAACCGCCGGCAATATGCCGCAATAGCGGAGTTTTCCCGGCGGTATTGCAGCACTGCCCCATTGATTTCAATGGGGAGCAGCGGTGGAGGAGCGGTAAACACACCGCTCCAAAGAAGCTGCTGGCAGGACTTTTTTCTGATATCCTGCCAGCGCACCGCTGTAGTGTGAAAGCCCTTGGCTTTCACACTACACACAATGGTGCAGCTTCTTTAGGGCGGATTGCAGGCGCTATTTCTAACGCTATAGCGCCTGCAAAACGCCCTGGTGTGAAAGGGGTGTAAGAGAAGCAGCCAAGAAGCCCATGGTAACTCTGGAGGAGCGGCAGAGAGCCA
Organism: Lithobates pipiens; assembly: GCF_037356315.1. Taxonomy (NCBI): domain Eukaryota; kingdom Metazoa; phylum Chordata; class Amphibia; order Anura; family Ranidae; genus Lithobates; species Lithobates pipiens. The sequence continues at coordinate 151,789,958 of NW_027507791.1, read as the reverse complement.
CAGCTTAGGTGTGGAAATCTGTCCATAGGACAACCATTTGTCGCGCATGGCAAAGATCTGCCCTTTAAGAGTAGCGAGAATAAAACCATTGTTAAAAGAAAGCCATAAGAAGTCCCATTTGCAGCTTGCGAGATGCCATGGAAGAAGGTGCTCTGGTCAGATGAGAACAAAATTTAACTTTTTGGCCTAAAAGCAAAATGCTATGTGTGGTGGAAAACGAACACTGCATATCACCCTCAAACATGGTAGTGGCAGCATCATGTTGTGGGGATGTTTTTCTTCAGCAGGGACAGCGAAGCTGGATGGAGCCAAATACAGGGCTATCTTAGAAAAAAACCTGTCTGCAAAAGTCTTGAGACTGGGGCGGAGGTTCATCTTCCAGCAGGACAACAACCCTAAACATACATCCAGAGCTACAATGGAATGATTTTGATTTAAGCATATTCATGTTTCAGAACGGCCAGTCAAAGTCCAGACCTAAATCCAATTGACCATCTGTGGCAAGATTTGAAAATTGCAGTTCACTTGCAGCTGTAATTGCAGCAAAGTGTTCCACAAAGTATTTACTCAGGTGGGCTGAATACAAATGCACACCACACTTTTCAGATATTTTTAAATGATGTTGCCACTTTGTGTTAGTCTAGCACATAAAATCCTAATAAAATGACAAAATATGGAAAATTGAGGGGTATTAATACTTTTTCAAGGATATATCTATATACACACATAATAAATTATATATATATATCTCACACATATACACACACATATATACATATATATATGTGCACACACATATATATAGAAATGCTATATGTTCACAAATGCCAAGTTCACCCTCTGGCTCTATGCTACACTCTAACCCACATCTTCAATCTTTCCCTCTCTTCTGGCATCTTCACCAACTCTCTAAAACATGAACTTGTCAGACCCATACTTAAAAAGCCCTCACTGGGCCCATCCAATCTTAACATATATATATATGCCCTATCTCCTTGCCCCCTTTCTTTTTAAATTATTTTATTAAGTATAAGTAGAACAACATAAATATAACAGTCAACCATACAGCATGACCCAGGGTCACAATTACATGGTAACAAAAAATAGGCAGCCAAATAACTCTGGGTTCTCAGAGGGGAGTCCTACAGTTTCATGCAGAAAAGAGAAACCCCACCTCCGACAAGTAGTACAGTATAACTAGTGCAGCTCCGTTCGGACAACTGCAATAATGGAGAACAACTGGGACCACAGCGAGCCAGCTTATGACCTATGTGAACCAGAGTAAAATATGAGCCGGTCGTGTCCAGAACCCTGGGGTTCTTCTGGGTCCAGAAGGCTAGTAAGGAGACAAGGCATAGTCAAAAGGGAGTATGGGGGGGGGGAGAGAGTGCAAAGACAGAGAGAAAGGGGAGGTGGGGGGGATGGCAGCAGGAAAAAAAAAGAAAAATAAAGACAGGGAGGGGGGGGGGGGGGGGGGTGAATGCCACCCAGGGCAGACATGGCCTACTTAGGTAAACGTTAGATGTTCAGTCATTTTCTGGGACAGGGGCGCTGCTCACCTCTTGAATGTAGTCTCGAGTACCAGTAAAATACCTCCAGGGCCTCCACTTATCACTAAATGCCTCATCAGTGTTGTGAAGGGTGGCAGTCAATTCTACCATCCGGCGAATATGATTGACTTTGGAATACCACAGCACCTTAGATGGGGGCTGAGGCTGCCTCCACAGTGCGGGAATGCAGGCCCGGGCGGCGTTCTGGAGTTGCATCGTGAGGGTTTTTTTCTATTTTCAAACAGGCCGTTTGGTCAAGTGTAGAAGGCACGCTGCTGGGTTGTCTGCGATATCTACATTTGTGAGTCTTTATCGTCCCGGTCACCTCCACCCAAAAGTTCCTCAAGGCAGAGCATGCCCAGAAAATGTGGCCCATGGTCCCTGTATCTGAATTGCACCTCCAACAAACATCCGGGATCGATCTATTCATTTTATTCAAAAAGTATGGGACTCTATACCAGCGTGAGACTATCTTGTATCCCGATTCTTGATATTGGTTTGCGATGGAAGCTTTATGTACTAAGGTCAGGATCTTCCCTATCTGTTGTGGGGTAAATGTGATGCCTAAGTCCCTCTCCCATTGGTGGATAAATGGTGGGGTCGACTCCTCCTCCTGACTACTCAATAGGTTGTACAGGAGGGAGAGGGTGTATCGCACAGGTTCCCTTTTGTGACAGATGGATTCATAGGGCGTCAGGTCTCTAGGAGTGTAAGGGGCCCTTTGTATGGCCAGAAGAAAGTGACAAAGTTGATAAGCACCAAACAAGTCAAGCGGAGGGTCAGAAAGCTCGGCGACAGTTTCCGTGGTCAGGAGCCCTCCCGAGGGCCACACCTCTCCCAGGCGCTGTTTCCCCACCACCGTCAACTGTCGCAGTTTCTTGTTGGTAAATCCCGGTGGGAAGTCTGGATTACCTATAACCGGAGTCATTGGTGACGGCAGGGGAGCAATGTGTGTGCAGCGGAACAACCTCCGCAGAACAGCCAACGTAGCTCCCACTACGGGGTGATCTCTGAGGTCTTTTGGTAGGGAGGACAGGAGCCACAGGGAGGTCAATAGGGGAATGGATCCATCCTCAATCTCCACCCACTGTTTGTGTGGGCCATTACAATGCCAATCAATGACTTTCGCTATCGGAGTCGATCTGTAATATTGTCTCAGATCTGGGAGACCCAGACCCCCCTTGTCCTTTGGTCTGGCAAGCAATTGCAAACGGGCTCTGGGCAGTTTGTGCGCCCAAATAAAGTCCCGGAGCAGCACCTGCAGTTGTCTGAAAAAAATTGGGGGTAACCGGATTGGTAATGTCTGGAACAAGTATAAAATCCACGGGAGGGCCGTCATTTGGAATGCATTACAGCGCCCGAACCAGGTCAGTGTTAAAGCATGCCAGTTTATCAGATTTCAGTCTATTCAGGAGAGGGACAAAATTATGCGGGTACAATTGCGCCAAATTCGCTGTGATGTCAACGCCCAGGTAACTTATAGATTTTTCAGCCCAGTAGAATGGAAAAGCTGTAGCCTCTTGGCCTCACCATCCGGGACCAATATATTCAATACAGCCGACTTGGCGCAATTGATTTTATAGTTTGATAGGCTGCCGTATCGCCGGAGAGCAGCGAGTATATTGGGAAGCGAAATGTGTGGATTGGAGACAACAAAAAATTAGATAGTCAGCGTACTCCGCAATTTTGTGGTGTGCCGAGGGTTTGGATATGCCAGTAATATTCGGGTAATTCCGAACGTGACACATAAGTGGATCCAGTGTCAGAATAAAAATTAGGGGAGACAGAGGGCACCCCTGCCTCGTCCCATTAGTGATGGGGAAAGAGTCCGAGCACCACTCGTTCTGTACTGCTGCCGACGGCGTGGAGTAAAGCGACATTACCCAGCTCATCATGTTGGGGCCAAGACCTATATGTTCCAGGGTGGCCTGCATAAAGTGCCAGGCCACCCTGTCAAAGGCCTTCTCCGTGTCCGTTAACATAAACAAGGGCCTTCCCTGTACACGCGCCGCATGGATTAAATTGAGGACTCGGACCGTATTGTCTCTAGCTTCCCGTTGTGGAACGAACCCTACCTGGTCAAAATTGATTAAATTTGGTATATACGGTATCAACCTGTTTGAGAGTATTTTCGCAAAGAGCTTTAAGTCGACATTGAGAAGCGCTATGGGGTGGTAATTTCCGCATTGGAACAGATCTTTCCCCTCCTTAGGGATCAATGATATAAATGCCCGCAGAGAGTCTGTCGGAGTAGCCACGGTCCCTTTCAGGTGATTGTAGGCCATCACAAAATGCTGGGTCAAAGAGGCCATATAGGTCGTGTAATAGGTCAGGGTGAAGCCATCCGGCCCCGGTGCCTTATGAGGTTTTGTTTGAGCTACTGCCGCCCGAAATTCATCGGCCGAGATATCCGACTCTAATGAGGTACGGATATCAGTGGGAAGAGTAGGCATGCCGGATGCATTCGCCCGCCGCAGTCAGTTTGGCATTGGTCACCGCCCCCAATTCTCCCTCCCGAAGATTGTAAAGCTTCTGGTAGTAGTCATGGAATACATGGGCAATGTCCCTAGAGGTATGGACTCTGGTTCCTAGAGCGGTGGTGACATGCGGAATAAATGTGCGCTGTCTCGGACCCCTCAGGGACCTCGCAAGCATAGTACTTGGCTTGTTGGAGTACTCAAAGAATGTGCGTCTCGCCCACGTCAGACTTTGGATTGTCTTCTGAAATACAAGATCTCTCAGCTCTTTCCTGGCCTGGGTAAGGTCTTCCAGGAGGGCTGCCGCTAAGGACCGTTTATGACGGAGTTCAAGAGAGCGCACCTTACAGATCAGAGACTCGGTTGGCTTATTCCTTTCCTGTTTTTTCCGTCCCCGATCTGGATCAGCACGCCCCACACCACACACTTGTGAGCCTCCCAAATACACAATGGGTTCATAGACGGCGTAACATTGTCCCTAAAGTACTGTGCAATTGCTTCCCCCACCTCCTTACGGATCTCAGGGGATTGCAAAAGGGACTCGTTAAGTTTCCAGGTGGGTGATGCACGGGCGCCCAGATCCCAGTTTAAACTGATGTGTATCGGAGCATGGTCTGAAAAGGAGATATAAATCAATCAGTGTGGAGGTGACCAGAGGAAGGTCCTTATGCTGAATTTGGAAGTAGTCGATCCTGGAGTACGTATGGTGCACCGTAGAGAAGTACGTGTAGTCCCTACTGTCCGGGTGTGCAACTCGCCAGGGATCGACCAAATTCAAACCCAGCAGTTCCGCCTTCAAATTCTTGAGAAGGGAAAAACAGAGGTGCGAAGCCCCCCTGGACACATCCAGCAGTGGCTCCTGTGCATAATTAAAGTCCCCAACCATGAGGAACACCCCCTCCCTAGCTTCAAGGATGATGGGGGCTAGTGTCCTAAGGAAATGGAGATGTCCTGAGTTAGGGAAGTACACATTCAGTAGGGTCACAATGGTATGTCCAAGCATGCCCTTCAGTAGAAGGAACCGGCCTAGAGGGTCAGCCCTTTCTTCTATTAAGGTCAATGGAAGCGCTTTCGCGATCAGTATACTGACCCCTTTGGATTTCGAAATAGGAGAGGGAGCGTGGTACACTGTGGGAAAATACCTGTTACTCAGCCTGAGCACTGCCAGCTGTTTAAAATGCGTTTCCTGCAGGAACGCTATTTGAGTGCGGGATTTTTTAAGGTCAGAGAGGAGCCTGGACCGCTTTTCCGGAGTGGAAAGGCCCCTGGTGTTGAGGGACGTAAATGTAATTTCCCCCGAGGGTGGCATGATCACATAGGAGAGGACACAAAAAAAAAAGGAGAGGAATAGGAGAAGACCCCGCCGCGATATCAGTAAAAAAAGTAGAGAGAATCGGGTAGGGGGTTACAGAGGTGCAGAGCAGAGAGAGAAAGAGGGGGAGGGTAGAAGGAAATGGAGGTATAGAGGAGAGAAAAAGGTGGCACCAAAGCAAGTACAGTTGCAGGGGCAACTGCGAGGGTGCCCTAAACTGCGAATTAAACAACGCGCACTCTAGCGCAGCCTATGGATGGTGCGTGGAAGACTAATGTAGTCAGAGCAATAGGAGCCGTGTGGTCAAGCAAGGGAGCCCATTAAACCGGTAAAGCACTTCAAACTATGACCGAAAAACGTATGTGAAGCCAATACCTGTCCCCATCCCCACCGACAGTTGTACATCAACTAAAAAAAAAAAAAAACAAGAAAATGACAAAGTAAAAAAAAAACCCACAACTGTGCCTAGCCTATGTCGCTGTCTGCGAACCAGCTAACTGTGCCCTTGAGTTCAAGTTAGATGCGAACCCGATCCAGTCAGTAAACCCCCCCCCTATCCCCGAGACCAGTACACTGACCCCGAGTCCCCCGGCCCCAGCTGGGTGTTTTACACCCACCCAACCCCCTTGTTCGTCATCAAATCAACCAAGTCTTAGCAAGTCAATTGTGGGGGGTATGGGCTCAGGACGGGGTATAGGGGAGGCAAAGCGGGAGGCCTAAAAGCCGGTCCTCTCCTCCGCCCCGAGACCCAAGTCAGGCACCCCAAGTATCATGCATTCAGGACAGTTAGCAGGCAATTGACAGGTCAGAACCCCCACCGTGAAACTAGGTAGAATATTTCACCAACTGTCTGTTGTGTTGAAAGCAGCATATTGCTTAGTCTGAACTGCAGGTTATACCCTTAGACAGCGGTGACAAAACCAAAAAGTCTACTTATCACAAAGGGCAGGGTCTTCGGCATGTAGGTCACGGTTCAGGCGAGACGAGGGCATCTCTGGGTTCCCGTCGATCTGGAGCAGTACCTGCTTCTGCTGGGTCTCTGGGGTCTGGGCGGAGGGAGTCTTGCGAAGTCTGTCGTGAGCGGGAAATCCAGCCAGTTCGGGATGGGGGTCTCTGGCACCCCAAGGAAAGCAAACAGGTCCGGGAGCTGGTCTGGCCATCGCAAGGTAAAGGTGTCACCACCCTTGAGGACAATAAGGTGGAATGGGTGACCCCAGTGATAAGTGGCCCGGCGTCTCTTAACAATTCCAACAGGGGACACAACATACCCCTCATCCGTAGCGTGAGGCGGGAAACGTCCGGGAACACCTGCACCATGGCCCCGTCAAAGTCTATCGGGCCCACAGACCAAGCACGCCGCATGATTTCTTCCTTAATGGAGTAAAAATGGACCCTGGTCAAAACGTCTCTAGGTGCGGAAGCGTCTCTACCCCTGGGGCCCTGCACCCTGTGAACCCGGTTCAGTTCCAGCTCCGCTGTTGGAGGTTTGTCCAGCAATTTGTTAAAGATGGCTGTAACGGTAGCTCTAAGGTCTCCCCCAGATGTGGCTTCGGGGAGACCGCGTAACCGTACATTGTTTCTGCGGCTACGGTTTTCTCCATCATCGATGGAGAGCTGCAGCATGCTAAGATGGCGTCTGTAACCTTGCTGGGCACCCTCTAGTGCTAACACCCTGGTTTCCAGGGTGTCTGTCACTACCTCCACTTCTGTCACCCGGGAGTCCACTGAATCTATGCGATTATTACGTTTGTTAATCTCCTTGGAGAGAGTACTCACAATAGTGGCGGTGGATTCGGCGATGTCCTGCTTGGTGGGGAGCAGTGCCAGTATCTCCCGCCATGACTCCATAGGCGGGCAGCCAAGTGGGTCAGGGTCCTCTGAATGTCCTCTGCTGGCGGGATGTCTGGGGAGGGGATCGTTGAGTCGGCCTTGTGTCCCGAGGAGCATGGTTCCTGTAGTGCAGGAATAAGGCCCTTCAATGTTTTCCTGGCCTGAGCTGTGGCCGCCGCGTGCGTGGTGGCACCATATTGGATCCGGCGGCCCTCGGCTGTGAAGGGAGACCGCGCAGAAAATATGCAGAAATGTCCGTTTTTTTTTGTGCGGGCAGTGTGCTGGGATGTTGGCCCGTTGCGGACATAGATCGGGATGACGGTCTGTGCGCTGTATAGCTCACCCTGCCCGACCGAGTCACGGAGCTCCGAGGATGTGCGGCCTCACAGCTTCATTGTCAAGCCACGCCCCCTTGCCCCTTTCTTAAGCTCCTTGAACGTCTGGTCTACAACCGAATGAGCATCCACCTTGCTTATAATAGCCTTCTTGATCCCCTTCAGTCTCCTCAACACGCCACAGAAACTGTTGTCCTAAAACTAACAAACGATCTACTAATGGACAAAACCAATCGACACTATTCTGTACTCTTACTTCTGGACCTCTCCGCTGCCTTTGATAAGGTTGACCATCCCCTCCTCCTCAAAAAACTCCACGCCTTTGGTCTCCGTGACTGTACTCTTCGCTGGTTCTCTTCCTATTTATCCAGCTGTACCTTTAGCCCTTGTACACACGGTCATTCTGATAACCAAATCCGTTGGATTTTGTCAGAAACTGTTGCATACACAAGGTCTGACAAAGTTGTCGGAAAATCCGATTGTACATAGCGTGATGACATTAGTTATGACGGGACTACTTTCAGGCTAGTAGCCAATAGCTTTGGTCTAGGAATTTGATCTGAGCATGCGTGGCACTTTGTCCGTCGGAGTAGGCTACACATGATCGGAGTATGTCCGATCGGAGCATTTTGTCGGAAAATTTTACGGACAAGTTGGAAAACTTGGTCCGTCGGATACTCCGGCGGAAACAGTCCAATGGAGACCACACACAGTCGGATTATCCGACAAAATGGTCCGACAGGACACATTCCATCGGAGTCTCCGACCGTGTGTACAAGGGCTTAGAGTTTCTTAAAACTCTACTTCCTCCTTTCTCTGTTTGGGTCCCCCTACCTACATCTACACTGCTTCCCATGGCTTCAAATTCCACCTTTACACTAACGACATCCAAATCTATTTCTCTACCCCTCAGCTCACTCCCTCCGTCTCCTCACATATCACTCATTTACTATCAGATATATTAGTCTGGATGTCACACCACTTCCTCAAACTCAATCTATCCAAAACCAAACTTATAATTTTTCCTCCACCATATGCCCCTTCCCCTGATCTCTGTCAAAATCGATGGCACAACTATAAGCCCATCCCCACATGCCAGGGTTCTAGGTGTAGTCCTGGACTCTGAACTCTCCTTCAAGCAACATGTCCAATCACTGTCCAAATCCTGCTGCCTCAACTTCCGAAACATCTCAAAAATATGCCCCTTTCTAACCAGTGAAAGAACAAAGCTCTTAATTCACTCACTGGTCATCTCTTGCCTCGACTGCTGGAACTTTCATCTGATTGGCTTACCTCTACATAGACTTTCATCTCTTCAGACCATCATCAATGCTGCTGCCAGACTCATCCACCTTACCAATCGCTCTGTTGTCTGCTACTCCTCTCTGTCAATCCCTCCACTGGCTTCCGCTTCGCCAAAGATTTAAATTCAAACAAGAAAATGCACTTCCCGGAGAAAATGCGTGGGAATGCTGAATAGCATCAAAACTGCCCCATCATATTGCCCCCATCAAAACTGCCCATCATATTCCTCTATTATAAATCAGTACATGGTGTGTCTGTGCTCTGCCCCACCGCCCATTACTCTGCATAAGAAGCTTTGATAAACATGGAAACAAAAAAACAGACAACAAAAGCCTGGATGCCCTAAATGTAATGACATTTTCTGAAATGATCACTAAACTAACAGCTTGTTCACAAAAACTGTAAAAGATCTCAAGTTGAAAAGATATAGCCAGAAAGATTAATATTTTGTGAACATTTTAAAGTTTGGCGTCTGTAGGTGAAAGTATGAAGGAGCTGAAACTTTTGGCAGCGGAAGAAGATTTTAAGGATTTTAAGCATGCTCTCATTGACTTCAATGTTTTTAAAAAAAAGAAGTTTTAAAAAGCTTAATATTTTAAAAAGTATTAATAGTAGAAATCTGAAAAACTGAAAGAGCTGAACATTTTAAAAGTTTAATGGCTTTAATAGCTGAAAGTATGCAGAAGTTACACAGAGCCAAAAAACGTACGGAATAAAAAGATGATTAATAAAATAAAAAAAACAATAGTGGGACTGCTGAAGAATTCCCACTAAATACCAACAACTACATACAAAGCCATTTCACAATTTCACCCCCAGCTACATCACTAGCCTAGTCTCTAAAACCCAACCCACTCGTTATTTGTTCCTCTCAAGACCTCCTGCTCTTTAGCTCCCTCGTCACCTCTTCCCATGCTCGCCTCCAGAATTTTTCCAAAGCCTCTCCAATGTGTCCGCTTATCTCCTACTTTATTAGCTTTTAGACGATCCCTAAAAACTCTTCTCTTCAGAGAAGCCTACCCTACCCACGACTAACAAGTGTATTTTCATTTTGTCTATCAGCTCAGCTATCATCAGCTATATATATATATATATTTTCAATCTTAATCTTGAAGATTGTAAACTTACTTTGTGAGTGGCTGCATTCCTGGCAATAGTGAGTGAAATCCTGGCAATGGTGGCTGCATTCCTGGCAATAGTATGTGAAATCCTGGCAATGGTGGCTGCATTCCTGGCTAATAGTGAGTGAAATCCTGGCAATGGTGGCTGCATTCCTGGCAATAGTGAGTGAAATCCTGGCTAATGGTGGCTGCATTCCTGGCAAAAGTGAGTGAAATCCTGGCAATGGTGGCTGCATTCCTGGCAATAGTGAGTGAATTCCTGGCTAATGGTGGCTGAAATCCTGGCTAATGGTGGCTGAAATCCTGGCTAATGGTGGCTGAAATCCTGGCTAATGGTGGCTGAAATCCTGGCTAATGGTGGCTGAAATCCTGGCTAATGGTGGCTGAAATCCTGGCAATGGTGGGAGCGCAGATGGGCACCGACCCTTATTTTGCTTCAGAGTTTTTTATTTAATTTTTTTTTTTTTCCTGAAACTTCCCTCTTATTCGCCAATAAATACGGTATATCCAAATAATCTCTTCAACACACACAGCCACAAAGGCAAGAGAATTCTTGTTGGGCCGTGTATTAGTGTTCGAACGAACACACGCAGACCGATTTTTAATGGTTCAAAGAATGTCAGGCAAAATGGTCGGCCCTTGTGCATGTTCACTTCATCAAATCTGGCCCTCTTTGAAAAAAGTTTGGACACCCCTGCCTTAGTGGGTCCTGAGGACTGGCGTTGAGAACCACTGTTCTGGAGCTTAGTAAGGAGTTTCTGCTAGGTGGTAGGCAACAAACTTGTTTATTCACAGACCCTACTTACTGTGAACACCTCCAGGGGAAAGCTCACATGGTCAGATGTTGGCTGCTATAGCTGGACAAGGGGATTATGTGGAGCTGAAGCACCCTTTCTATTCAAATCCCCTGGTGATCACCCTCCCTATGAATTGGTTATCCTTCCTGGCAGCCTCTGCAGATTACTAACCCCCTGTCTTAAAGACTGGACCTACTTCTGCAGGATGGAACAGCAGAGACTAAGTTTCCGGTATAGGTCAGTTACACCTGGTTTTCAGGACAAGCAATACTCCTAGACCTTGTTGTTATCTGGCTGCTTTGCCAATACCCTGGATGTGGAACTGTAACCTGCCTAGCATTAGCTGTCTCCAATTGTAACAGGTTCGATACAAGAGCCTGCTGTGTATCACATTGCTCTAATATGGTTATCTTAGATTTAGGACTTTTGCATAAAGGAACTTAACTAATCTGATAATCATAATCAACATATTCAATATAGACCATTACCCTATCATACCTTGTCTGCCTTGTGCTGTTCTGAGAATCACAGAGTTACTATGAAGGTGTGACTAGATGGGGGGCGTGGCCAGCTGCCGAGGAAGCTGGCCACGTAAGGAGAGAGCTCCATGCAACCCAGCAACGATGCGGAATGACACAAACACCTCACTCGGGTTCCTGATCATCATGGGTAAGCGAAAACCCCAAAACAGCCCCCACAAACTGACAGACTTTTTTTATGTCAGCCAACACATCAAGGTCTCAAGATGGCACAACAACCTCCACACAGCAATGCGGCTCTCAAGGCAGCTCACGAGGGGATAGACAGGACAAACGCAAACCTGCCTCTCTCTCTCTCAGCAATAGCAGTCGTTCCTCCTTGGGCAATACTCCACTGCACAGCCTGCAGAAAACGGCGCAGAGATGCTCCTCAAATCATACTTATGCAGGGGACAGGAAGGGGGAGATGTATTACAAAATGGCACCACTGAATTCTTTCAGCAAACTCATGATTTACCCACTACTGGGCAACCCCTTAGTGACACCACAAAGGAGGAGAGACATGGAAATGGGACTTTATTAGGTGTGGCATCAATTAGAAAAAATATAAAATATATAAATATATTCCTTTATTTATGAGATCGAATAAAAATACATTTATTCCAAAGAACAAATGAAAAAAACAGAAGGTGCAGAATATGGCTAATGCCAATTATTTTTCCGACCTAGCAGGAGATGCCACGATGCTCAAATGAGTAGCAATGTGAGAAGGTACCCTTACCCCTGCAGGCAGACTAGGTAGACTAGAGAAGCGGCTTCCTTCCGGTGAAGAACAGCACGGGTCCGCATGGTATTATGAAGCAAATAAAGGTGCCATATTGGCAGGATACACAAATCATGGCATGCAAAGTATAACAAAATATGCCTACAAACAGATTATCTTCCTGGTAAAGAAGAAAGTACAATGTATGTGATGGGCATAAATTAAACAGTTACTCATCTTTGATCTTTCTATATAATGGAGGTATCTTCTAGGATACAGAATCTTCTAGACTGCTTATTGCTTCAAAGTCCTCAAAGTAACTGTCCTACTGCTCCTTTGTCTTGATCACATGGTTCCAACTCTTATTCCCCCCCCCCCCCCCCCATTTACTGCTACATAATATTCTTTAGCCTCACTTCCTGTGCTGAGCTCATAAACCAGTCCAACGGGTTCATTTGAATATTAATGTGTAGACCTAGCTTTAAAAAAACAAAAAAACAAAAAACAAACACATGATCTTAAAATCGAACAATTAACTCATCTAAGCTATAAAAAAATCACCACAAAATGGCTATTGCAACACATTCTTTCCTAGAAGACACCGACTTTATCTGCTCTAGCATAGGCTTGTAAGGCAGGTGGACACTGAAAACTCCACTGTAGGGGTCCTGGGAGCACTGAGTTCCGTTATTCATGTCCGCTCACCACAATGGCTAGCAATGCCCCGTCATTTCAGACTTTTTAAAATTCATCTTTTACATATCACTGTAAAGCCCCAATTTCCAAAGACATTTCCCTCAGCTTCTGACAGGGCTGGGCTCAGTCCTTCCTTCTCTGAGCTGGCCGTTCAGTTGTCAGCTAATTGCCAGTCCTGCCTACTTAAGCTGTCTAGTGCAGAGGATCTCTACCCTCACCTTGGTCAACATCACAGAAACTATCGCTTGCGATCCTGTTCAAGACTTGCTTTGCTGACATCCCTTCTGGCTCCAGATCCTGCTTTCTGTTCCACTACATTGATCCCTGACTTCTGGCTTGGCTGCCTATCCATTCCGGTTACTGAACATTGGCTATGTTTTGACTAAGTTTGTTCTTTTACTTTTAGAATATATATATATTTTTATTAAAAAAAGTGTGATTTAACTATACTTCTGTATTGGCCTGATTTCATGGTTTCTGACAGCTTCCCAATGGCAAACTCTTAACACAAGCTTTAATAACCACATTTATGCAAGTGGTCATCTTTTGTAATCGATAGCAGAGACAAAACCCACGTTTTAAAGATGTTTATAGTCTTTCATTCTGTGAAAGATACTAGTAATGTAAACATACGTTTTCAGGTTCAAAAATGCTGAAAAACACAAAAAAAACTTTCCCAAAACACATATGCCTTTTATTTTTCTGCCAAATTAAAAATGATTCCATGCACCAAGAAACTGGTGACAAAAAGTGGAAGATCCAGATACACGACAGCACAAGATGTACATCAGAATCTAGAGTCTTGAAAACAGAAGCCTTAAAAAGGTGCTCAGTTAGCATCGCCCCCCCCCACCCCCAAACTGGAAAAAAAGTACAATTCTGTATCTTTGAACAGCCTTGGGAAATGATAAAGCATTGTTACCTGATAACTGGATGTGCCCCAACAATGACTTTATGGCACAATTACCATGGAAAACTTAAATTAAGTTGCATATTTAATAAAAAATTTAATTACTTTTGAAGTTCTATTAAGTTTTGGAGTATATGAAATTTAAATAGGTTTACATCTAATTCAAAGTAACTATAAGCAGAGTAACATTTTTTACTTATGATGCAGTCTGTCAATAGCATTAACAGAGCAGTTTTTGTTCATGCCAGACTATTCAAAAAAGACATAGGAGCAGGACTTTAAGAAGGAAACATATTCTTCCAAAACAAGGAAAGCATACCACAAAGGACTTGTTAAAAATAACTGATAAAAAAAACAAAAAAAACATTGATTGGTTGCTTCAACATTCTGATGTTGCTAACGTGAAAGGTGTGGCTATTAAAAAGCAACTACAGGGGATTAGATTTAAAGATACAGTCTTTAGAATAAGGTTGGCCATACGTTATACAATTTTCTTGTACAAATTTCCTTTAGATTTACCAAAACAATATAATATAATATCAAACCTAAACACTTTCAATTTGTATGCAATCAGGCAGGCCCTTACATTAGAGTTTATGGTAAATCTAAAGGAAATGGATTAAAAATGATATAATGTATGGCTAGCCTTACAGTGTTCTTAATAAAACACTTCAAAGTGTGTTTGGAAAGTGTGGGGATGGTTTTGAATCCAGTTGCATTTTTACTATCCTGGCCTCCATTGGAGTTGTGAAAAAAACGAATGGTAACCAAGCAAAAACCGCCCTCTTGAGTTCCCACCACTGCGCTTACAGATACAAGAATTTTGGTGAAGCTGCCACTTTAAATAAGTAAAATGTTAAACAGTATATTCAATTTAAACTCTATTAAATAGTGCAACAAAATTAATTTAAGCGGCGCTTAAATAACACTTCAAAAGTGATATAGTGAATGCCTGTTAGCACAGACCTACAAACTATAATCACATAAATCACCCTGTGCCAGTAGTGAAAAAAATAATATAACTATAAACTGGTAAAGTCCATAAACTTGATGCAGATGTTGATTATGTGTAGAATTTCTCTAATTATACACTACACCCAAGTGTCAGTGATTCCTCTCCCGTCAGATAAAACACTCACCAACGAGATATGCCTCGCACTCTTGTGCTTGGCAAACAGACGTGAAACAACCTCACAGAGGGGTTAAGCAGATACTCCAAATTCCATCCGTGTAACAGGGCCGCTCCACATGTAAATAAAATTGCATTAATAGTGTGCTAACATAGAAGCAAATTTAATAGCCACTGTGTACACTTCAACCATTACACTCACATGAATCTCTTTAAAAACAAGCAATCACTATCACATCAAAATTCCAGTATGTGCCCAAACCAGTGCAATATGGTCACGGCGTCACACCATGATTAAGTCAGTGTAACGAAACATGTCAGGGCGCGGCTGTATGACAACTATTTGAGCTAGCGTGTGATGTGCTGAGCAGATTCAGGAAGCAGAGATCCAAGTAGCGAGTGGTGGTGAGATTATATCCGCACATCTTGGGTCCGCTGTGGCCATATTGTGCATATACTGGAAGTTTGCTGTGCTATTGATTGTTGGTTTTTAAAGAGATTCATGTGAGTGTAATGGTTGAAGTGTACACAGTGGCTATTAAATTAGCTTTTATGTTAGCACACTATTAGTGCAATTTTTTATTTACATGTGGAGCGATCCTGTTACACGGATGGAATTTGGAGTATCTGGTTTACCGTTCTGGGAGGTTGTTTCACGTCTGTCTGCCGAGAACAAGTGTGAGGCACATCTAGTTAGTGAGTGTTTTATCTGACGGGAGAGGAAACACTGACACTCGGGCGTGGTGGATAATTAGAGAAATTCTACACATAATCAAATTCTGCATCAAGTTTATGGACTTTACCAGTTATATTTATATTATTTTTTTCCATTAGAAATTTGCCTTTGTTTTCATTATGGAAATGTTTGTAATCAATGCTGGACTTCTGTTTTAAACAATGGCCAGTTAAGACCCCATTCACAAACTGACGATTGGAGAATGCACGCACAATAGCGTTTCTGTGGGCATTCATGGAAACGTGCGAAAAACACACAAAAGCGCGAGTTGCACTTGAGGTGCCACTAATAGCACCACAAACATGGGTAGACATCTCATGTGAAAACCATGCCAAAATGCGCATTACAAAAAACACATGAGGCTCACTACAATAAGGGTGCAGGAGCTACTTTAGTTCACCTCTCTTGCATAGGGCAGCCCTAATAGGTTACTGGGCCAATCACAGAGGGCGCCTTTTATGGGGAAACACGCTGGGTGGAGTTGGTTCTGTGACATCACGCCAAAGCTGTTCGGATGATACTGCGCCTGAGGTTTCGCATAGCTCACCTCAAGCACGTTGCACTTTTTGTTTTGAGCACTTTATTTATTTTTTGCAAAATTTTATGATTTTCCAAGGACTGTTTTTGTTCATCCTGTATTGATGAAATATTATGTTTTTTGATATGTTCATATATTATTTTTGACACCCCTTTTTTGCTCATTTATGGAGTCCATTATGAATGTGGATTTACAAATTCATTTTTAAATATTAATGTCTATACATGATTTTTTTAAATTAGTTGATATTGAAGCATTGTCATGGGGGGGAGGGGGTGTGAATTAATTTATCGTTTATATGGTGGGTGTAACTTTTTTTTTTTTTTTTTTTTTTTTTTACACAAAGGATTCATCAGCACATGGGTTGATTGCAATTAATATTATTCAGCCCCCATTCACATCGGGGGGAATTTGACCAAATCACAGCCTATTGCAACGTTCGAAACATTGCAATGCCGACTTTGCCGTGCCGCACTGAATTACAAAAGTAGTTTCTACACTACTTTTGGCGACTTGAGGGTCGATTTCAATAGACATCTGCATGAACCCACACAGATGTCTTTCAAATCGTCCCCTAACTTAGTAATAAACTATTAGTAAACTAATTTTAAACCCGCCTCCAATTTGAATGTAGCCTTAAGGAGACATTTTTTTTTAATTATTGGTGGTCACTTCAGATCTAGTATTCAGGTGTAGTTGAGTGCAGAAGCTCCAATCCTTATATATAACTAAGCGCAAGGTTCTACTTTATTCAGGTGAATGGGCTGCACTATGTGGTCCCATATCAAAAAATGCAACGCATCACGCAGTTGTGAATGGGGCCTAAGAGATGGCTGTTTGTCAACAGAATTAATTACAATGTTTTTTTTTGTTCAATATATTACTTATTAATTAAATAGTACATAAACCTAGTTATACACTTTCACATAAAAGGGTGACTTGCTGTCACATGCTTTGTGAAACATATTTAGCAGAAAATAAAAATGATTCATGCAATTTGGTACATGTTTTAGAATTTGGTAACATAAGCTGCTAAGATCATAAACCGATATCTATGCATCACCATTACATGTTGATTCTTCTAAAAGGGGTTTCAGTGGCAACGGGAGGTACATTGTACACGTTTATAGCCAAGTAAAAATAAAAAATTGTAGTATTTATATTGATTAAAGACTGTACCTTTAAATGTATGTTTAAAGCCCAAGCCTCAGCTACAAAGCTAATAAATGAATATAAGAAAACTGAAAGACAATTATTACACGTTTGCATGAATGCTGCCTTCACGGGATTAGTGGATCCTGTGCAGTAAACTGTTAAAGAAAAAGAACAGAAAGGTTGAATGTACTGACATACATTTAGTAAGCTGGCATAAGAAAACCATTCTGAAAAAAAAAAAAATAGGATTTTTGTACTCACCGTAAAATCCTTTTCTCTGAAGTTCATTGATGGACACAGCATCTACACCTTGACCTTAGGGTTATATCGCCCCTTTAGGAGAGGACTAGGCAGAAAGTGTTAAAAGCAGCAGCACTTGCACAGTACCGCCCAGGGGGGCAGTCCTACTGGCTATACCCCTCACATTCAACAGCTCAGTTTATCAAAAGCAATACAAACATAAATAGGTGGGGTGGGTGCTCTGTCCGTCAATGAACTTTAGAGAAAAGGATTTTACGGATAGTACAAAAATTCTATTTTCTTTTTCATTCATTGATGGACACAGCATCTTCATCTTGACTTTAGGGACGCCCCAAGCAGTGTCAAAGAAACGAGGGGTGGGAACAGCAAGAAAATAAGTCCACCCATAACCAGAGCTCCTCAACGGAGGAGTTGCAACCTTAAACAGCCGCCTGCAAAACCTTGTGGCCGATGCACTCACATCAACCTTGTAAGATTTTGTGAAAGTGTGAACGGACGACCAGGTCGCCGCCTTACACACCTGGGAAACGGACGCTTGATGTCGAAAAGCCCAAGAGGCACCAATTGCCCTGGTACAATGTTCCGTGAGAGTAAAGGGAGCCGCCTGCACCCTTATGGCATAAGCCTGAACCACAATCTGTCTGAGCCACCGAGAAATGGTGGCCGATCAGACCACCAGTCCCTTCTTTGAACCAGCCACCAATACAAACAGCGAGTCCAACCTCTGAAAAAGGAGCCTTAGTAGACAGATACACCCGCATAGCCCGGACTACGTCCAAGGAATGCAAAGCCACCTCTTTGGGGTGTGACGGCCGAGGACATAAGGATGGAAGCACAAAGTCCTCCTTTAGATGAAAGGCTGAAAAACAACCTTTTGCAGAAACAAAGGCTGCAAACGCAGCACCGCTTTATCCTTGTGGAGGAACAAATAGGGAGACTTGCAAGACAAGTCCGCCAACTCAGATTCCCTCCTGACAGATGTAATAGCCACTAGAAAGACTTTGAGAGAGTGTCAATAAGGGGATCAGATTCAAATCCCATGGAGGAAGCGGTGGTCGAACCCTCTGAACAAACGTACTTGCCAATGAATGAGTCACCAAGGGTCGCTGAAAAAAAAAAAAAAAAAAAAAAAAAAAAAAGACAGCCAAAGCTGTCATCTGCCCCCTTGATGGTGCTTAAGGCAAGTTTCTGATCTACTCTTCGCTGCAAAAACAGCAGGATTCTGGAAATAGAGTATGTGCACGAACGCCACCCCATCTCCTCACACATGGAGAAGATGACTTCTGTGCCCTCAACATAGTGGATACTAGCGAAAACCTCTGTCCCTTAGCACCTGGCTTTCAACAGCGATGCCGTTAAAGCCAGTGACGGTAAAGCAGGATGAAGTATTGGACATTGAGACAGAAGGTCCTCTAGCATTGGCAGCCGCCAAGGAACATCCGCCATCATTCGCACTGTCGGTGTACCACGGATGCCAAGGCCAACCTGGGGCAATCGGAATTACCGGAATCCCCTCGGGCCTCCACTCTGCCAAGCAGACGTGGTAGAAGTTTGAGTGGGGGGGAAAAGCATATATCAGCCGATAATGGCCCCATGGAGCCACCAACGTTTGCCGCGTCCGCCCTGGGATCCTTTGACCTGGCCACAAACCTCTGCACCTTCCGACTGAATCGAGAAGCCAGGAGATCCACATCTGGTGTGCTCCACCTTAGGCAAAACAGCCAAAAAACATCCAGATGTAGCGACCATTCCCCTTGGTCCAGCATCTGACGACTTAGGTAGTCCACTTGCCAGTTTTCTACGCCAGGAATGTACGTGGCCGACAGAGCCGCCACGTGCCGCTTTGCCCACCGCAGGATGTGAGCAACCTCCAAAGCTGCAACCAAGCTCCTTGTTCCTCTTTGATGGTTGACATATGCCACCGCTGTGGTATTGTCCGACTGGATCCTGATCGGACACCCCTGCAGCCTCTGTGACCATGTGGAGAGGCACCACCTGATCGCCCGAAGTTCCAGCACATTGATTGCCAGGTGGAATTCTTACTGGGTTCAGCGACCCTGGGCTGACTGTACGCCCCCAAACTCCCCCCCCCTGAATCGGTCAGGCTGGCGTCCATTATGATCACCGTCCAATGAAGAGGAAGGAACGACTTCCCAAACCAAAGGGCTAGCGACCTCAGCCACCAGAGCAGGGAATCCCTGTGATCCATGTAATCCAGTAACAACGGAGATGTGTCCCATTTGGACAGGATCTCCTTTTGTAAAACTCGAGTGTAGAATTGAGCATATGGTACCGCCTCAAAATGGCTACCATGAGACCCAGGACTCGCATGCAAAAACACAGCGAGGACTACCTGCGAGACACAAACTTCACCATAGCTTGAAGTGTCTGCAGCTTGTCTGAGGGAGAAAGACTCTCGCCTCTGAGGAGTCCAGAAGCAGGCCCAGGTACTCCAGATGTTGAGTCAGCACCAACACAAACTTCTGGAGGTTCAGTACCCAACCAAACTCCTGAAGAGTTTGCATGGCGATTGCCACATCCTCCCTTAATTCTGAGGAGGAAGCTGCTCTCAGTAGGAGGTCGTCCAGGTAACCCACGATTGCCATCCTTCGCTGCCTTAGCAAAGCTAAAATAGGGGCCAGCAGCTTGGTGAATGCCAGGCCAAAAGGGAGAGCTACAAATTTGTAGTGCTCGTCCCCGACCACAAATTTCAGAAACCTCCGATGCTTGTTGCATATGGGGACATGCAAGTATGCATCCTTGATGTCCAGGGATGCTAGAAAATCCCCCTGATGGAGTGTAGCAACCACTAAGCGAACTGATTCCATCTTGAACCTTTACAAAGCTGTTGCAAGCCTTGAGATCCAGGACCGGATGGACCCCTTCATTCATGGGACTACAAACAGATTGGAGTAGAATCCCTGAAACCTTTCCGGCAATATCACCCTGCGCAACAGCAGGTCCTGTACTGCCCCGAACAGGGCTTCGACGAGCCGGAAGAAGATCAAGGTTGGAGGAGAAAAAAAAAAAATCTGACGGACAAGAAACTATCTTGTATCCTGATGAAACCAGTTCGCAGACCCACTGGTCAGAAAGTAGATAGGTCCACCGGGCTGCAAACTCCCGAAGGCAACCCCCCCACCCAAGAGTCAGGCTGGGGCAAACCTTCATGCGGTAACAGATTTGCTTGCAGGCTTGTGAAACCAGGGACGCTTTTGTCCCTCAGCAGGCACCTTGTCGGACTGGGAACGCTTACCTGCCGACCCGGGCGGACGAAAAATCTGCTTCTGAGCGGAAAAGGAGGGCCCTTACCTATGGCATGGCTCCTTGGCTTTTTTGGACTGTGGGAGCAACGTACTCCTACCCCTAGTAACATTCTTAATGTCATCCAGCAAGGCTGCAAACAGCCTCTCTCCCTGGAAGGTCACGTACGCCAGTGCTTTCTTAGATGCCTGGTCCGCAGACTAGCATTTCAGCCAAATCAGGAGACATAGCAGTACTGCTGTTACAGAGGCTCTAGAAAGCAAGGGTGCCATATCTAAAGCCGCATCACAAAAATAAAATTGGTGCGCCAGCTCCACGCAGCCCGGGGAAGCCTGTTCTCCAAATCACAGTGCAACAATTTTTCCCATTCAGTAAGCGTCTGACACCAGGGCCGTGGCCAACACTGGCAGCAATGCTGACCCCCACCACCATAAACAAGCATCAGGCAACCGCCTCAGCCCTTCTTTTGGCAGGGTCCTTAAAAACAGGAATCCCTTCCACCGGAATTGTGGTTGCCTTATTTAACCTGGATACTGGGGGGTCAACAATTGGAGATGTCCATTTCTTCAGGAAATTCTCCTCAAAGGGGTAACGCACCGCCATGCGCTTCAGGGCTGAAAAGGGCCGTTGCGGTTTTCCCCACTCATTGTAAATACACGTATCAAAATAAGTTGGTTAAGGAAACACCTTAGCCGTGCGGGCCGGCTTGTGGGACCCTAAAGGCACCAACACCTCTGTAGATGCCCCTGCCGTATCCTCCATCTTTAGGGTATCCTGCACTGCTGTGATAAGTGCTCCTACAAAACGCTTTTTCCTGCGCTGACCCGGACACCAAGTCATTCTCACTTCCGAACGGTCCTGGAACAGGGGCCACCTGTCAAAGTGGGGCCCGAGTCTGAATCAGAGCTTTCCCCAGAAGACGGTACGGGAGGGAGTGAGTGTTTTTTACCCCTCTTGCGCCCGCACGGCGCTTCCACCGTGGCAACAAAAGCCTCCAGGACTGCCGACAGAGCGTCCATAGGCACCACAGGTTCAGGGGAACCCATTGCAATAACAGGGATGTCTGGGGAAGAAGCACCAGTTTCCGACACCAGGCTGACCCACACTCACCTGTCACCACTTAAGGACCTAAGGGAAGTCACGCAAAATGTCTACAAAAAAAATGGTCGCGGAGTGTGCGGCGGCCTCAGACACATGTCAAACAGCACAAACCTCCCCACCGTGGCCCAGAAACAAGGAAGAGGACGGGTGGACCCCTAACACCCAGTGCAGCCCCCTGCCAGGAACCAGAGCCCCCCCCCCCGGGGGATGCCTGGCCAGGTACGTGCACCGCAATCCCATGTGCCCAGTCACACAGCGGCCCATAGCATGGGGAGGAGGGTGTTGACAGGGAGAGAAGAAAGGCAGAGTGAGAGACCCCCTAGTCAACCTCCCAGGGAATGCCCAGCTGCTCTATCCTGCTGAGACAGGTGGAACCACACTTAACCGCAGGGACTGCTGGATGCATTCCACAGACAGACCCATCACCCGAGCAGTACAGGGTGGCTGTCGGCCACGGCAAACTGACAGACAGTAGCAGCCCGGTCATGTATGCCCTGGAGCATATAGCTCTCCGGCCCCCCCTGGATCAGACTGGCCATGTCGTGGCCGACCCAGTGCATAGCTAGGGCCTGCTCACTCAATGGCCAGGCTTGGGAGACTACCGGGATCTACATTATCCAGCCTGCCACCCAGCCTGGCTGTCGATTGTAGATCACAGGAATCAAAAATGTAGAAAAAAAAATTCCCAGGACCAATGGTCCCATCGGGAGCCAGGCCCTTCTCCTAAACTAAGCAGAAAAAAACTGGATGCAGTGCTGGATGCAGTGCGAGGGGTTATAGGCAGTAGGACCTCCCCCTGGGTGGTACTGTACAAGTGTTGCTGTTTTTAACACTTTTTGCCTAGTCCTCTCCTAAATATAATCCTAAGGTCAAGATGAAGATGCTGGGTCTGTCAATGAACGAAAGAGAAACAGTTTAAGAGTTCATGCACACTGGGCTTAAAAACACCAGTTCTCTTATCAGAAAAAAAATGTTTTTTGTACAAGCATTTAGGAGCGTTTAGTATTTTTTTCTGCTAGAAAATGCCTCTCAAAAAACACAAACGAGGAGGGTTTTTTTTTCTGCCCCTAAAATATGCCTCTAAACATCCTAACATGCATGGATGCATAGGAGCTGCTTCTACAGGCAAAGCGCAAAACTCCTGGAGAAGCAAAATTTTTATAAGCATAGTGTGCACGGACCCTTATGCAGTTGGCAAGCAGCAGATTTGTCTGTAGTGTAGTAGAGCAACATAATACATTTTAGCAAAAACTCTGCAACAATGGAAGGGGTTTCCATTTCCTTAAAACTTCCTTGAACGCCAGGCAGATAACATTAAAGAGGACAGCTACAGAATGTAGCACTTACAATTTGTTAGGTATTTGCAAATTAAACAAGTATGTTTCTCAATTTGAATGGCAGTAAATAGATTGAAAGTGGGATAATGTATTTGTGCTTTACACTTGTTAGATTTTTTATTTTATTTTTTATCTCCAAGAGAAGAATATTAGCTCCCCAGCCTGCCCGTGCTGTCTGGCAGTAATATGTTAATCTAAAAGCAGAACTACATTGTATCTGAGCACCACAAACCAAATACAGTATTTCATTCAATTTTACCATTCAAAGCAAACACACCCATCCATGTCTCCAGGGTTTATTTTGCTGAGAAATCACTTTGAAAAACACCCCCCTTCAAAACAAGCAAATATATATTATTTCCTGTGTATTTATTAATAATAGCAGAATACGTATTAAAAATAGTCAACATTGAGAGAGTTTAAGACCCCTTTCACACTGTCGGACTATTCAGGTCCGCCTGTCAGTTTTGACGGCGGACCTGAATGGGCGCTCCATTCTGGTCTATGGAGCGATGGATGTCAGCGGTGACATGTCCGCTGACATCCGACCTGGTCCAATCCGCCAAAAGCAAACGGATGGCTCTACTGGACCGGATCAGGAGAGATCTGATGAAAACGGACATGCTGTCTGTTTTAATCCGACCTCTCCATAGAATCCAGCAGCGCTCGACAAGCTTCTTCCCGCTCAGTGAGCAGAGAGGGACCCATCATCCGCTGGCTCAGCGGAGAGAACTCCCGCTGAGCCGGCGGACAGAGGCGGACTCCGAGCAAGCGGATATGCCTCGTCTGAATGAGGCCTAAGGCTAGATGGACAGAAATAAAAATCCCATGACTGGTAAACCAGCTCACATATACTGTACGCATTTCATTTGGGTAGTCAGACACTTGCCTGGAGTTGAAGAACTATAAAAGACTGCTGCGGCCATCAACATTAATGGTAATGGCATCAGAAAATTATGATTTGAAATCCATATCTTAAAGTCAAATTCTATTTTTGGGAGGCTGGAGAAAATCATCTTACCACAGCTAGTACATTAGGATAATTTGAATTGCAAACATACCTTGCTTAGTATATTAAAATAGGTTTGAAAAAAATCCACACACTTCTCACAATATGTTTGCAGAACCTAGAATTTGGAAGTCATGTTCATGGTAGCCAGAACTTTTGTTAGAACGTTTAGAGATGTATAGAATTAGTATATAAGCTGCTAACACAAGAGAAATAAGACTTTTGCCAATATATAATTTACACTAAAACTGTATTAAAAAAAAAAAAAAAAAAAAAAAAAAAACACACACACACATAATTAAAGCACTCTACAAGTTCATTGTTGTAAATGTATGGTGCCTAGCCAATTGTTGGTTCCCCGTCTCTTTTCTCCATTGTTTTTAAAGCATAACTCAATGCTAAAATGTTGCTGCTGATTTATGAACTTCATTGTTTCACAGTGTCTTGCAAAAGTACTCAACCCCCTTGGCATTTGTGTTTTTTTGCCTCACAAGCTGGCATTAACATGGATTGAGGATTTGCACCATTTACAGACCATGCCCACAACTTTGAAGCTTTTTTTTTTTTATTGTGAAGCAAATAGAACAAAATAACAGAAAAAGTCAATGTGCATAACTATTCACCCCCCTAAAGTCAATACTTTGTAGAGCCACCTTTTGCAGCTATCACAGCTCCAAGTCGCTTTGGATAAGTCTCTAGGAGCTTACCACTGGGATTTTTGCCCATTCCTCCTTGCAAAACTACTCCAGCTCCTTAAAGTTGGATGGTTTGCGCTTGTGAACAGCAATCTTTAAGTCTGACCACAGATTTTCTACTGGATTAAGGTCTGGGCTTTGACTAGGCCATTCCAACACATTTACATGTTTCCCCGTAACCTCTTCCCGCTCGCCCTATAGCCGAATGACGGCCTGATCCGTCTCTTTACAGAACTATCAGGCGGCCACCAGACCCACTGACTGGACAGAGCGCGAGCCAATCACAGTGAAGCGGTGCGCACAACCCATGCACAAAATCATGTACAGGTATATGCCGCAGTATATGTACGTTTTGTTCCCCCCCTTCTCTGTTCCACAATTATCCTTTTCCATTAGCATCATTGTAACTTGTCCTGTACCTGCTGTTCACGCTGCAATGCACGTCAATAGAAATCAAATTTTTTTCTATAGTGTCTGTTATCAACGCAATATTGTTTCATCTTTGTGATTTTTGATAAGGAGCAGGTGTTCGTTTAGCACTAGAAAGCAAGGAGATACCCCCTCAATGGAATTTTAACACCAATGTAGAATAAAAACAAATGTTTATTGGTACATGTAAAATAGATCAATAGATCTTACAAAAACACAATTTTGATTCATTGCAAGCATACAAAATCTTGAGTTTGCCAGGAAGAGGGAGGGTGAGTCATAAGAGGGGCAATGAGAGCTTTAGGGCTGCAGAGCTGGAGGTGTGCCTCTGTGTGGCTGTAAATCCAAAAGTGAACAGGCAGCAGCTTCAGCTTCCAAATGCTAATAAGGTTGCAGCCAGACTCAGTGGAGGGAGATTCTTGCAGCATATTTGTACAGAGTAAGAATACTACAATAACTAAAACAACCCCCCCCCCCGCCCCCATTAAAACACAAATGCATGTGCAGGTTAAGAACATGTATGTAACCAACGATTGAACAACACCCATTAGGTAATGTCATGCACTCTGGAGTGGAATAAATAATTCAAAGTCTCTCATTTATGCTCCGTTCACACAAAGGCGTTTCGAATCCCAGATGGAATCACTGCGATTCTGCCTGTGATTTCAAAGGATGAAGCTGTGTCAAGTAAATAAATACCAAGTATGTCAATCCTCAGAACTGTTCACTCTAAGGCTCCGTTCACACACAGGCTTTTTGAATCGCGATTCGGCCTGTGATTCAAAGCGCCTATGTGTGAACCAATTTAATTTGGCATTTTTGCAGAACGTTTTGAAATCCGTTCACACACAGGTGTTTTGAATCGCGCTTATGTATGGACGGAGCAATATGGTGAACTGATGAGGTGTAATAGCATTTTAAGCATCACAATTTTGAAGACTGACATTTTTTTTTCACTTGACACAACCTCATCTTTTATTGGGTATTATATTCTGTTTGCACACACTAAAATTTATTTCAGGGAATTTTTTACTGAAAAACACAGAATTGATGAACAGTCACTTTTATATTGTGCAATATTATATTTGAACATTTTAACAGAGCTAAAATAAGCACTTTAATATGACTTAATATTATCTTGTAATAATAATCCCCCTTATTGCCTAAAGGAGAACCTAGCACAGGGATAACCTTATCAGCTGTCTGGCAGCAATGACTGAATCACAAAGTCAGAGAACAATCAAACAAATTAAACAGATCACATATTTTACATGAATCTTTTGCATGAAGTTTGGCATGCAATTCATACCTCATTGCCTTTTCATAGTTCTAAAAAATGTTTTAACAGTACCATTCCATATCTGTAAACTATTTTATAGTGCATATTATACCTTTCCTGAAGAAACGGCAATAGTACCAAAGAGACTGATTAGAAAGCAGTGAGCAAATTGATATAAACCAGGCATTACCGTATAAAGCTTTCAGGTTAAAGCGGAGTTGCGGCCAAAATATCAGTTTTAAGATAAAAATACCCTTAAAATACATTACGTTACAGTAAACTATATCCAGTTTTCTATTTTTGCAGCATCATTTTCTTACTTTCTGAAGTTCCTGCACAGCGAGGCCATCTCCAGTGTGGGCATCTGGAGCCGCTGTGTCCTTCCTTCTGGTTTCTGTGTATGCTGGCTACCCAGCAAGTACCTGTCGAACTCGTGCATGTGCAGTGCGATTTTGGTCAGCTTGCCATAGCAAGCTGAACAAGATTTGCCATAGATGTCAATGTCAACTGTTATAGGAGCAGTGCTATGTCAAGCTGACCAAGATCTCCCAGGAGCCAATGCAAAGCTGGAAATTACGTATGGCGCCACGGCACCCAAGGCTGGGTTCAAACTGGAGACCGCAGTGTCCGGTGCATCTCCATTCACCGTTTCAGGTCAGATTTCAGCCTGGATTTTGGGCTGAATTTGGACCTGAAATGGATCAAAAGATGCACAGGGCTCGTGTGCAATTGGTACCGGAGTCGTTGCGGAGATGTGTGAACAGGCTCCATAGAGCCGGTCACAATCTTCTGACATACGATTTATAGGCATAAATCAGTTAAGTGAAGAGAAAAAAAAAATTATAATGTTTTGATGATGTTATACAGAACAAAATTCTCTTTGCCAATTATGTAGAGGTGGCTAAATATATGACTATGGAGCCTATGTCCTGTACTGCACAATTCGGAAATTACTTTTGGATGGACTGTCTCTTAAAAGTGTGTGCAAAGGCAATTTTATTTTATAAATTAGGGAAGGGAAAAACCCCTATCGTTCAAATCTGAACACCTCTGGCACCTCTGCGTTGTCTGAATGTATCTCATCACGCTGTGCCACCAGAGACACTGGACAGCTCGCTGCCTAATCTTTTATACACCTTTGCCCTATATCTTGTTTCTGATGAACCTTGAATTCTTTTCTCCTCCCATGAGCTTCCTGATTTAAGCCATGTAAAGACACGTATGGTTTTCCAGGTTATTTTGCTATTCTCCAGTGGATATCTTGCTCCTTGCATACGTGCTGCAGTTCCGATCTTTGCTACCACTTGTTATAGACTCTTAGCTTATTAATGGACTTTGGTTTCATCTGATCCCAACCAATTGCTACTTGTTACCAACTTTTGACTTGTTTACCAATTACGCTTCTGCTTGAACCATACCTTCTACATATGCAACCAGATCCCAGCTTGATCACCTCATGGTGGGGCGATCCTGAAGACTGCGACCTGGTACTAGCATGTATCAAAACCCATCTCCACCATCATGAGCTCTAGTGAATACTGGCTAGTGCTTAAAACCCATACCTTGGACGAGCTCTAATCATCCACTAGGGGAATCTGCTTGTATATTTCCAGCTGACCACTTATGAACTTCTGCTACAGCCACTGGCTTCCGAGCCTGATCCCAGACCGTGACCGATCAGGGTAATTTTTGCAATCTGATGTGCCATCATTTTCGGTCCAAAAATGCATCAGGAAAAACAGGATAGGATAGAAAATCCCCCAAAGTTGAAACTGCCATCTTAGATTGTTGTCACTAGAACATTTGTGCCCATTGGATGATTCACCCTTACCTTTTCATCTGGTGACAGAAAAAAAAAATTGCAGTAAATTTACCAGGGCAAGAATAGCAGAAGCGAGGTGCTGGAAATGCTTTAGTAATTTAGAAGCAAATCTTTAATTACCTCTAATGACTTGGGTTCTTGGGGGATCATGCTGTGTAGACTTGCATAGAACAGGCAAGTAGAACATGTTTATTTAGAAAAAAAAACGTCCTTTAAAATCACTTTAACCACTTAAGCCCCGAACCAATTTGCAGCCAAAGGACCAAGTCCCTTTTTGCGATTCGGCACTGCGTCGCTTTAACTGACAATTGTCGGTCGTGCGACGTGGCTCCCAAACAAAATTGGCGTACTTTTTTTTCTCACAAATAGAGCTTTCTTTTGGTCGTATTTGATCACCTCTGCGGTTTTAATTTTTTGCGCTATAAACAAAAATTGAGTGACAATTTTGAAAAAAAAATGCAATATTTTTTACTTTTTGCTATAATAAATATCCCCCAAAAATATATAAAAAAAAATTTCCTCAGTTTAGGCCGAAACATATTCTACATATTTTTGGTTAAAAAAAAAAAAAAAAAAAAAAAATCTCAATTAGCGATTATTGATTGGTTTGTGCAAAAGTTATTGCGTTTACAAAATAGGGGATAGTTTTATAGCATTTTTATAATATTTTTTTTTTTTTTACTAGCAATGGCGGCGATCAGCGATTTTTATTGTGACTGCGACATTATGGCAGACACATTGGACATTTTTGGGACCATTGTCATTTATACAGCAATCAGTGCTATTTAAATGCACTGATTCCTGTGTAAAATGACACTGGCAGTGAAGGAGTTAACCACTAGGGGGCAGTGTAGGTGTTATGTCTGTCATTTTTTTTTATTGTAGGGGGCGTGGCCTGGCATGTGACATCACTGATCGTCTTTCCCTATAAAAGGGAACAGACGATCTGTGACAGCCACAGTAGGAAGCACGGGGAGAGGTTTGTTTACACAGACCTCTCCTCGTTCTTCATCTCTGACCTGATCGCGGGACACCAGAGGCGATCGGGTCCGCTGGTCTCGCGGCCACGGTGCTCAGGACCAGGTCGGGAGCGAGCTGCCGGTGGAGTGCTCCCGACCCATGGCTGGGCACTTAAAAGCAATGTACAGGTACGTGCTTGTACTCAGCCGTACCATTCTGCCGGTGTACTTCGGCGTGAGGCGGTCCTTAAGTGGTTAAGGTATCGGAAACCCACTGGCTGTGGAAAGACCAGTTACTCAGTGCAAGATACTGAGATACAAGATCAGTTACCCAGTGCAAGAAGAGAAAGTAGCAGTGAAACGTCTATAATAGTAAGATACTGCACAGAGCCAAGTTGCAGATGATGGTATGGCTCTTGTATTAACATAATATTTGTAATCTATGGATTTCAGCTTTATACACTTAAATGTGAGTTGCCCTTTATTCATTCTACATTCTAATGTGTGATTAACCAAATCAGTCTGTGTCATTTTGCTTGTTTAGGGCAAACTATCCATTGACCCACTTCTCTGATGATCCAGAAGTCAACACCTATACAAGTTCAGTTTTGGAGCATATACATGTATTGAGTTGAGGATGCCCCTCTCCTCATCGGGTAAATGTGCTTGGTGGCCTGAAGATTGTCCCCACAGGCTTTAGCAACATATTCAAGTAGGTCAAATGTTTCTTTATACCTGGAAGCTCCGGCCACCTGTGGTGGCTAAGATGGAACAATGGAGCGTCAGTGGAGAAGGCAAGTATAGGTGTGTTGGGATGAAGACTGGGAAAAGACATTGCTACTTGTCTTGAATGGGAAAAGAGGCAGATTCCCGTTAACACTTCACTGCCATTTTCACATTTCAGCTATACATAGCTTCGCTAATCCTTTATAGCATATGATAACATATTCTGGTAGATTCAATAAAGTATTTAAAAACATTTCTGGGTGTGTGGATGTAGCTGGAGGCCTCGTGCCAAATTCATGCAATCTGTGAATTTCATTGTTAGTACCAATTCATGTAACAAAATCACGCCTCCATTGTTGCGTCAAGTTCATAAAAAATACCAACATATTGGTGACCAGAAAAGTGGAGGCAAATATGACTTTTTTCATGGTGAGAGCAATTTGCAATGTTGCACTTTAGTATTGCTTGCAATGAGTAACTAGAAATTTGGTTTGTCCATCAAACTTTCATTACAGCAGCTACAAAATTGCAGGAACAAAATGTCTGTTGGTACAACAGATGATTTATCTGTTCGAATGGGTATACATTCAGTGGTGGCATTTGGGCCCAGCCACCAGCATCCTTTGTTAGGCTACAGGCAGTCCCTGCTGCACAGTGTCATTATTACTGTATGCAGGTGGCTTCCAGCAACCCAGTTAGCCAATGATGTGCCCACAGAATGACCCCGGCACTGGAGTCCTTTTTTTGTTGCTCCCATCTTCTCCAAATTTAACTGCTGGATTCTGCATCTGCATATACAGTACTCCAAACAAGGATTTAAGGGTACATGCAAAAGGACCTACCAGTTTTAACTTCTTCAGAGACCCTCCTCTAAATTTACACCTACTCCTACAGGAAAAGCATCTATCATACCGATTTGCACTGCTATGCTCCTACAGTTTTGTTCTTTAGGCATTTTTCAGCAAACCAGGTGTCTATTCATTGCAAAGTACTGAAGTACAACATTGCATCTCTTGTGCTACCTCTACTGATGAGTGCAAATCTCCAGTTGTTTTATTGTATGCATTTTCATTTTGGCCCAAGAGCGTCCTAACAAATGCAAAAAAAAGAAAAAAGAAAAAAAACAATTAAGAGTATGGGTACAAAAATACCACTACAGGTATATACTTATCCACGCACTCCTATCAAGAATGGGGCTCAGTGGCCAAACAAGCATATGAAAAAAAGAGAACCATACCAAGATACATGGTTTAGTACAAGATAGCACATAATAGAGTCACATATGATACCATGTCCCTGTGGCTCTATTATGTGGTATCTTGTACTATAACCTAGAGCTGCACCATTGTTAAAAAATTGTGATCTTGATTCAACACCCCTCACGATCTCTATGCAGAATTTCCCAATTAACTAATGTAATAAGTGCAGCGTTCTCTGCGCACTCAACTGTCAAAAAAAAAAGAAAAAGGGGCATCCTGCCAAGTTTTTCACAGCAGTGTTGGCATTGGTAGATAGAGACATTGTACATTTTCTTTCTTAAATCAAAAGGGATTAACTTTGGTGTGTAAACGAGGGAAGTTTACCCACTTAAAGACTAAGGCCCCTTTCACACGAGCAGATAACTTCATCTATTCGCAGCTAAAAGCTGAATTCTATATTGCACCTAAACTCACACAATGCTTTCCTATGGCTTCATTCACACACTGCTTTTACCAACGGTTTCATTATATGGGGTTTTGTGCAGTTAAAAAAAAAAAATTTGATTGTGTCCTTGACTGTTTTAGCACAGCTATCTAACCATAACATAACGGCAGTGTACTATTTCACCTGCAGATAGCAGCAGCATTGAGCAAAGAAAAACAGGAAGTATATCAGAAATGGCAAGAATGTTCCACTGCAGCTAAACGCACATAAATGCTGCTAATTGCAATGTAAAACTGCAAGTGATCGCTGTGCCTGGAGTCTTGGCATTTCAAAATAACAAAACATGCTTTTAACAGCGGCAGAACCCCTGCCCATGTGAAAAAGAGGCCTAAAACTTTTTCTGACATTTGTTTATTAAAAAGGTAAAATCTGTATTTTTTGCTAGAAAATTACTTGGAACCCCCAAACATTGTATATAATTTCTATACAGTATATTTTTATGTATAGATTTTTATTCCCATCTTCTAATATCTCTCCGCTTTTATATTCTGTCAAAATCCTTTTAGCCCTTGTACACACGGTCGGAGATTTCGACAACCAAATCCATCGGATTTTGTCCGTCGGATCTTGTCCGAAACTGTTGCATACACACGGTCGGACAAAGTTGACGAAAAATCCGATCGTAATTTCGTTACGATGGGACTACATTCAGGCTAGTAGCCAATAGCTTTGATGTAGGAATTTGATCTGAGCATGCGTGGCACTTGGTCCGATCAAAATTCTCTACACATGATCGGAGTATGTCCGATCGGACCAGTTTGTCGGAAAATATTTCCAACAAGTTGGACAATTGGGTCCGACGGAATCAGTCCGATGCAGACCACACACAGTCGGATTATCCGACAACACGCTCCGATAGGACACATTCCGATGGATTCTCCGACCGTGTGTACAAGGGCTTAGACATTTCTGCGATAGATTCATATACATCTTACTGGATCTATCACAAGTTGCGCCATTCGTCACCTATATTGTGCTTTTTTGTTTTTGTCTTCCAAAATTCTGTATTCTGTATATTTTAAAGGCATAAAATATTGAAAAATATGTGATTTTTCAAAATGACAAGTGATAATTTTGAAGCAGCGGTATAAAAATGACGAATGACGGCTACAGCGCGGACCTCCTTTACCGGGACTACGTCTATTGACGTCGTCCCGTGCACGAGCGGCCTGCGCGCCCCCTGAGGGGCGCGCGCGGCGCGCTCTGTGATCGGCGAGTCTATGAGACTCGCCTGATCACCGATCCGAGCAAGGGGTCGATAACGACCCCTTATCACGTGATCAGCTGTCAGCCAATGACAGCTGATCATGTGATACAACGGAGCGTGAAAAAAAGAGCCTATCACTGGCGGCCGTAATCGGGACATCAGTCCCGATCACGGCCAGCCCTGCCAGTGCCCACCTGCCCCCTGCCAGTGCCCACCTGCCCCCTGCCAGTGCCACCTCAATAAAATATAAGTGCCCCCCGTCAGTGCCATCCAGCAGTGCCCACAGTGCCACCCAGCAGTGCCCACAATCTGCCTCAACATAGGTGCTGCACCCCAGTGCCACATATCCGTGCCCATCAGTGTCATCTACCAGTGCCCATCAGTGCCACCCATCAGTGCCACCTATCAGTGCAACCTATCAGAGCCCATCAGTCCCATCTATCAGTGGTACCCATCAGTGCCCCTTAGTGCCACCCATACGTGCCACTCTGTGCCCATCTTTGCCCATCAGTGCCGCCTTAACTATGCCTATCAGTGTCCACCAGTGCAGCCTATCAGTGCCCACCAGTGCAGCCTATCAGTGCCGCCTCATCAGTGCACTTCAATGAAGGAGAAAAATGACCAGTTTGCAAATTTTTATAACAAACTATTAAACATGATTTTTTTATTTTTTTTTGCATTTTTTTTTTGTTTGTTTAGCAAAAAATAAAACTCCCAGCTGTAATTAAATACCACCAAAAAAAAGCTCTATTTGTGGGAAAAAAATGATAAAAATTTCATTTGGGTACAGTGTTGTATGCCCGCGCAATTGTCATTCAAAGTGCATCAGCGCTGAAAATTGGTCTGGGCATGAGGGGGGTTTAAGTGCCCAGTAAGCAAGTGGTTAAACAAAACTGTTTCGAACAAACTTTTTAAATTAAAAAACATGCTTATGCTCTCAAAAAAATTTTTTTGCATTTAGTATGTTACATAGTAAGGTTGAATGAAGATACTAGTCCATCCAGTTCAACCTGAGTGTGGGTTCACGTCTACAATTGTCCCCATCCCTGTACATTGTGTCTCATTAAGATGCTCATCTATTATAGTAATATTTAAGGTACCCATATAGCGCTCTCAATTTACACAGCACTCCATACACATACATTGCACACTCGCATTGGTCTTTACCGTCAAGGAGCCCACAATCCAAGGTCCCCAACCCACATTCATACACTAGGGCCAATTTTGTACAGAAGCAAATTAACCTACCAGCATGTCTTTGGAGTGTGGGTGGAAACCAGAGTACCCGGCGGAAACCCACGCAGGCACAGGGAGAACATGCAAACTCCAGTCAGGAAGTGTTGTGGTTGCGATTTGAACCAGCGACCCTTTTTAACCACTTCAGATCCGCACTATTGCCAAATGACGGCATTAGCGCGGACCTACATTTCCGGGAATACGTCTATTGACGTCGTCCCGGTTACGAGCGGCCTGCGCGCCCCCTGAGGGGCGCGCGCGGCGCGCTCTGTGATCAGCGAGTCCGTGAGACTCGCCTGATCACCGATCCGTGTAAGGGGTCGATCCCGACCCCTTATCACGTGATCAGCTGTCAGCCAATGACAGCTGATCATGTGATAAAACGGAGCCGGTAATCGGCTAGTATTCCTCCTCGCGCTGACAGCGCGAGGAGAAAAAAAAAAAGCCGATCGCCGGCGGCCGTGTTCGGGACATCAGTCCCGATCACGGCCAGCAATTCAAGCGGACACCTGCCCCCTGCCAGTGCCCACCTGCCACCCGCAGTGCCATCCTGAAATAAAGTAAGTGCCCCCTGTCAGTGCCACCCAGCAGTGCCCATAGTGCCCACAGTGCCACCCAGCAGTGCCCACAGTGCCACCCAGCAGTGCCCACAGTGCCACCCAGCAGTGCCCACAGTGCCACCCACAGTGCCACCCAGCAGTGCCACCCACAGTGCCACCCAAAATCTGCCTCAAAGGTGCTGCACCCCAGTGCCGCCCATCAGTGCC
The DNA here is from genome assembly GCF_037356315.1 of Lithobates pipiens. Classification (NCBI taxonomy): domain Eukaryota; kingdom Metazoa; phylum Chordata; class Amphibia; order Anura; family Ranidae; genus Lithobates; species Lithobates pipiens. Next base: position 151,755,029 of record NW_027507791.1, on the reverse strand, counting down.
CAGCAGTGCCGCCCATCAGTGCCCAGCAGTGCCGCCCATCAGTGCCCAGCAGTGCCACCTATCAGAGCCACCTATCAGTGCCACCTATCAGTGCCCATCAGTCCCATCTATCTGTGGTACCTATCAGTGCCCATCCGTGCCACCCATCCGTGCCACTTATCCGTGCCACCCATCCGTGCCATCTTATCTGTGCCCATCTTTGCCCATCAGTGCCGCCTTATCTGTGCCTATTAGTGCCGCCTTAACTATGCCTATCAGTGCAGCCTATCAGTGCCCACCAATGCAGCCCATCAGTGCCCACCAATGCAGCCCATCAGTGCCCACCAATGCAGCCCATCAGTGCCCACCAATGCAGCCCATCAGTGCCCACCAATGCAGCCCATCAGTGCCCACCAATGCAGCCCATCAGTGCCCACCAATGCAGCCTATCAGTGCCGCCTAATTAGCGCACTTCAATGAAGGAGAAAAATGACCCGTTTGCAAAATTTTATAACAAACTATTAAAACATGATTTTTTTTTTTTTTTTTGCATCTTTTTTTGTTTGTTTAGCAAAAAATAAAACTCTGAGCTGTAACTAAATACCACCAAAAGAAAGCTCTATTTGTGGGAAAAAAATGATAAAAATTTCATTTGGGTACAGTGTTGTATGACCGCGTAATTGTCACTCAAAGTGCATCAGCGCTGAAAGCTGAAAATTGGTCTGGGACTGAGGGGGGTTTAAGTGCCCAGTAAGCAAGTGGTTAATGCTAGGTGAGAGTGCTACCCACTACACCACTGTGCCACCCATTAAAAAGTAAGGGCATGTTATAAAGTAAAAAAATAAAAATAAAAAATACACAAAAAGAGCAGGTATCAGCGATAAAGAGTTAATCGGACATTAAACAGGAAAAAAACTAATTTAATAAAATAAAAAATGCTAACAAGTCTTCAGCAAAAAAAATATATGATATGTTGTAGTAAGCTGCAGCTAATGCGCAGCATCAAAGTTGTGTATATATTTCAAGAACCTCCGACAGGCAAACTGTTCCTGTTCATCAGTGCTGCAGGAGCTGTTGCAAGCAGCTATTATGTACGCCACAGAAAATAACCTCTTGGCTGTCCAATCAACAGGTCCAGACAGCTACACACAAGGATCTGTACCTAGCAGGGAGACCGTATATAGCAAGAACCATATATAGCAAGAACACCTAGAGAAAAGAGTATTTACTTTTTGTGCAGGGTATTTCTTCTTTACATGCTTCTCAAATCTCCTAAGCACATGGTTTCAGACAGGGAGATGGGACAAAGTTACAGGAAACAGTTAATTAGTCAAAGTCACTGCAGTACAAATTTAGGGAAGTGCTATAGGGATAAACTGGGATATTAGTGAGACGTCAGTCATGCACATGTCAGTCATGCTTTGTGGGCATATTTGACCTTTCAATCCTGTCTAGTTATAAATCCATCTCGTCTTGTTCACGTTGTTACCAGTCTGTCAACTGCTTATTCTGTGCTACAACATGCCCTGTCCAATTCTTTTAATTCTGACGAAAGGCTGCACTCCCCAATCTTGTCCTGTTTACAGAGTATGCTCTTGCTTGAGTGCATTATCTTCTCACCGCCTATACCAAGAACAGTTGTTTCAACAGCCAAGCGGCCAAGGATATATTTATCCACTGTATCTGGAATTTTGTTCACCCAATCTTTGGTCAGGGGTTATGCAGTATATCTGTTCAGCTTGCTTTTCCATGTATTATGCCACATACTCTGTATTCTGGATAGTTGATTTAATACTCAGAATGCATTTAAATCACCTAATGCATGTTCTGGTGTGAACTGGCCCACAAAACACGAGAGGAATGTTTGTTTTTCTCATGTAACTGGATTTCTTTTGTATTTGCATCATTCTTTATGTTCTTATTATAAAAGGATACACCAGTTAATTTCATGGTCAAAGGCTAAGTGGTTAAGCTAAGGGGTTATGGTTAAGGTTAAAATTTAGGGCCAAGCTCTCTCTAACGCTATAATGAGGAAATGTTCTGCATAGTGTTGAGATTTGAGAAGCACTGAAGCCCTGCTTAAAACTCGCCAGGAATCAGATCACAGACACAGAAGTTACTCTTCTAACATAATAGGAGGACCAGACATGAGCCGCCCCCGACAACAAATTCATAAAATAAGTCATTCGGTCTGGGTCAAAAAGGGAAATTTCTTTGCTTCCCTTATACAAACAATGGATGCATACGTTGTAATGCCTGAAGGCCCTGCCGAGTTGCAGGCAAATTGTATTCTCTGTATTAACAGTTACAGAAGCTTGAAGTCTAACCAAATATACACAGTATGCCCCAAAGTATCTGAATTATCTGTTCTTGTTTAGCTTCTTGATACTCAACTCCATGAGATAGATGTTGAAGGTGGTCATACAAAAAGGTAGATCCAGTCTTCACCTGGAACCTGCGCAAGAATGCGTTTCACTGAGTGGTGTCCCCCAATTGAGGCCCTCAGATTTGTCCTACAAGATTTAACGTGCAGGTAATTTACTAAAGGGTTTAAAGTACAAAGCAAGAGAGTAATCCATAAAGAAGCCATTGTCATGGCAGATGGCAACCAGGAAAAATCATAGCACAGTCCTTACTGAAGTACTTTATGCATTTTTAAAAAAGTCAAGGATCCCTGGGAACCAACTAAAAATCAAACTACACTAAAGTCAGCAGTAAGGAAAACTATTTTTTAAAGCAGAAAAAAATGGTTACACTTACACTATGTTAGAAATACATTAGCCGTGTGCCAAGTGCAAATCAGAACAACCTCAATAAAATACAAATGCAGAAAATGTACTCACCCGACCAATGCCCTGTAGACGTGCCAGATCTATCTGTACATGTGTTGCTAACTGGCTTAAAGACAGTTTCCCATCCACCCGTTGCATATCTCCAGCTCTGTGACTCCAGGATTAGAGTTCTCTGGGTGCCAAAGGCAATCATGAAACAGTAGACAACATGGTGTAATTGACAACCATATCCACAGCCCTTGTTGATGTTACATACTAGTTTCTTGGCTTTACTGCAATCTTTAGGGTTCTGTAGTTAAATTAGAGAAAATCATTTTCAGATGCACTCTGAAAAAAGCATTAATGAACAAAAAAAAAAAAATACCAAGACAAATGCATTTACAGTGTATACAAATCCAACTGATTTACAAACCACACAGTGACAGCAATAACAATTAGCCCATATTCATTACAAAAAATAAAAATTTATCAGATATCTTATGTTTGTTTTTCCTGCAGTCGCGTGGCTTCTGCACACTCAGATGGCTTCGAGCAAAGCTTGCAGAAGATGTTTCGCGGCTTCCACCGGCATTCTACATGTTTATATTAAGATGCTCTGCTGGTTTATCAAACTGTGGAGGCCAGACGGAGGCATGGCAGCTGAACCGATTGCAGGACTACAGGCACGTGTCGCACGGACAGCATGTCCTGTAGCAAGTCAGGAGAAGGGACATAAACTGACCATGCTAGGACGGATTTGCATCTCTGGCTAGCATAGTCAGTTTGAAACAGCAACCAAGAGGAAAGGGCAGAATAACCCGGTTTTTAGCAAACACTAAAAACAAAACATTACTGACTGCATATAATAGAAACTATGTACCAAACAAAAACACAAATTAAACTAAATGTTTCGGGGTACTGCAGAAAAGGAGTACTTATCCTCATTTCTTGTTTGGGTGGCACATATAATTTCAGCTCACTTTCCATCTATGAAAAACTGGCATTTTGATAGGAAACAAAAGCGGTAACTCTAGAAAAACCTAAATTTCCTCCAACTTATTTAGGATCCCAGGCTATCCCCCTGGAACTCAACCCCTGCTTTAGCATAACAATAGGTCCAACTGGAACTATATTAAATTCTGTGAGAACCTCCACTCCAACCCTGCTATCCTTCAACACTATGTGGACTTGTCTGGTCTTTTCATTCCTTTCAGAGATGCAATTCCCATATGCCCAGCTATCGCCGGCTGACACAGGACAGCTATAACTCCACATAGGAGAGGACTAACTAGCCTGAACTACAACAATCTTGGAACATTGTCCAAAGGGCATCTACTGGAAACTGATACTACTAGTCACAGAACTGGCCAACATTAGACATCACATCTCACTTGACCATTGGTTACGACACCTTTATCCTTTATTGGGGCTTAGACCCGAATGTTAGGGTGGTCTTCCCTTTTTGGCACAGTTTATGCCAAAGGTATATTATAGTTAAGGTTTATATTTTTTTCCTTTTTTTGTGACTTCGGTATTAGGGTGTAGGGGGTGTTTGAGAGTTGAAGGCCTGTTCCAAAGCCTAGTTCCACAACCAAGATGCTCGCTGGGTGTCATCTATTGGGATTTTAAACAACATCATATATCTAGTTGTCATGATGCGTACCCACTACAGTCAAGAGACTCTGGTTCTCAAGTTTGTATCCTAACAATGGATAGAATGGCAAATCAAGTTAAGTTATCTAGATTTGCGGTTTTTATTTTCACAATGACTGTTGTATTGGGGGGTCTGGAGTGGCAAGGCACTGGGATTGGTTTGAGACAGGCTGCACCACAGTTTGGTACCATTCCAGGCTGCCACAAAATTTTTAGTGCAGATTTGGATCTGTATATCCCCGACAGGGAAGACTGCTCAGACTCAAACATGTGTATGTTTTTATGATGAAATTAACCGCTTGTTATACAGAGAGCACCGATTTTCCTTTTTAATCCCTATGTTCACCAGATCGTTCTGAAGGAGTGTATACCAGCTGACATCCATACTATTAGCTTGTGGCAGTATGGATAATATAGGAGCTCCATGTTCAGCTGACCCGTTTGTATCCCAGAGAGGGAACCTGCTATTTCTGACTGGTGAAACATGGGTCAGATTTTGAGGTGAGCGGCTAGGATATTGAGGTTGCGGAGACCACTTGCACTTTTGAAATCTTTGCACTATTGTTTTGTTGGCTGAAAGCCACTTGCATTCAGAAGATTTTGGAGGACTGTTTTTCGACTTTTTTCACATGATTTTTGATCCATTGATTGATTTTTTCTGGTGTTACTTTAACTGTGATCATTTTGTAGTGTTTATTATTCGTTAATAAGGTACACATATATGTGACTGTGCACTTATCTTGCTGTTCTGCAAGTTAATTATATATTCCTATGAGACTCTATGTTTAGTTACGTTGATATTTAGGTAGCGCTACACTGTTTTGTTATTGGTATTATTTATGTCAAGTGAACGCATTTTCTGTGTATGCAGAAGCCAGGTGGGGGGGTATTTTGGTGTGTAATTTGTGTGGTATTTTTTAATATCACTCACTGATATTTATTATGGAAGAGGTGATTTTAGTCACCATTTCTTTTACATATTTGCCCTGAGATTTTTGTTTTTTTAATGTTTGCTTTTAGTTATATTTTAGGATCCTGGTATCTGGTAACTGCTATATGTGTGATACGGTTTGGCATCAATGATTGAATTGCAAAGAAATTGTAGTGTAATTACAAGCCTGATTTAAAGGTTCGTGGGTTAACCTCCGGTTAGTGCCTTGGAAGGAAATGGAAAAAGTGAACAAGAAAATCAACACCCTGCAGAGTAGACTTTGGAGAGAAAGTCACAAAGCAAAAAAGAAGGTGAAAGCAGGGGAATAAGCCACAGTATAAGGGAGTAAAAAAAACACTGAAAATAGCGAGGCAAATACATATCTAGAAAAAAAAAGAAGAAAAAAAAAACGAGAGGAAGGTATTCAAAGTGGAAAAGACACAGACTGTAAGAAAAGTGGGAAGAGGACTGGCCAACAGGAGCATGACCAACTTTAAAATTGAAGCCAAAAATGGGCAAACAGAGATTGTGAAGGAAAGCAGAGTTAGAAATGGAGCATTGCATAAGCATAATTATGGTTTGAAGAAATCACGTAATTCAAGTTACATGATGAAAACTTTCATGTATTCTGAAAAAAGTATTGAAACCGGTCTGGAATTATATGAAACATGCACAGAAAAGTACGGTTAGATTTAAATCCACTTAACCTATAAAACGCAAAGTTATTTAATGTTTATAGTTTTAGATATGAGAAAATACACCCAGCTTTATATCAAAAATCAAAAGGAATATATTTAACTAGAAGTTGGATCATTACCTGGATATAGGAAATCCTCCTTTGCACAAACTCTGTTAAATCTTTGGCCTCTCTTTCTCGCCATTCTCCTGCGCCATCTGTTTGACTGAGGTAGTAGAGATCTGTCATAACGGATCTGCCAAAGAGGAAAATTATAGACTAAGACTAGACTGTATCGTTTGTTGATACTGTAAGATGCAAAGTATTAACAATTTGTTTTTATTGTGTCAAACCTATGCAACATATCTACCTGAAATTACAACTTTGAAGAAGGAGCCTATTGCCCAGTACATATCACATACAATGATCAAGGCAAAGGAGTTAAAGGTTGCTTTCACACTGCCACAGTGTAGATGCAGCACAGCGTACCCGTGGGCAGGGGCGGATTTACATCTCAGGAGAAAGTGTGTATTTACACAGTGCCACAATTACATAGTTAGGCAGGTTGAAAAAAAGACAAGTCCATCCAGTTCAACCACAAAAATAAATAAATAATAATAATAATATATAATATCATACCAGCCCATATATCCAATTCTATACCCACAGCTGATCCAGAGGAAGGCAAAAAACCCCAGCAGAGCATGATCCAATTTGCTAAAGCAGGGGAAAAAATTCCTTCCTGAGCCCCCAAGAGGCAATCGGATTTTCCCCGGATCAACTTTCCATATAAATGTTAGTACCCAGTTATATTATGTACACTTAGGAAATAATCCAGGCCTTTCTTAAAGCAATCCACTGAGCTGGCCATAACCACCTCTGCAGGGAGTCTATTCCACATTTTCACAGCTCTTACTGTGAAGAAATCTTTCCGTATTTTGAGATGAAAAGACGTAAAGAGTGCCCCCTTGACCTCTTTGTTGACTGTAAAGTGAATAACCCGACACCAAGTTCACAATGTATCAGTCCAATAGTGTGATCGATCACCATCCTTGGATAGCTCCACCTGACACTGCTACCATATTAGGATATGCATGTCCGGCAATCACCACGTATTAAAATAATGATCGTGCCATTGTAACCGTCTCTAACCGATCGTTCAATGTATGGACACACAGCTCAACAAAGAAAGCAAATAAACATCTCTACATGTCTTGCTAACCATATTCCATGTTTTAATTATCCTATCACTATATTGGATTGTTATTTATATCATACACATTATATTATTATACTACTACCTCCAATATATAGTAAAATTAGTTTGAAAATTTCAAAACATATTCCAACTTATGCTCAGATTACATGCTTTAAAAGGCGACTACCGTCACAAAAACATTTCATAAAAAAAGACAATACTGCATGTATAATAAAGAAATAGAATATATAATAATAATAATAATAAATATTATAATAAATAAGAAATTCACTATAAAACATCCCTAAAATGACATATTCAATAATCACTGATAAAACAATTTAAATCCAATTCTACGTTTATTCGGGGTACATTTTTTCTACTCCCCAAAATTTGAGTCCTGAAGGGTCCCTTATTGTACTTACAAAGAAAGTGCATTGATACACTGTGGTCTTTAAAACCAATCTTAATGTTATTAATGTGCTCCTTTACCCTCTTACCTAAAGTGCGTTTCGTGCGACCGACATACATCAGACCACACGGCATTGGAGCGCATATACAACATAAGTCGATTTACATGAGATAAAATCTTTTATCTTAAACACTTTGCCATTAGATGTAGATTGAAACTCTGTTAATCTTCTTAATTGTGTAATGTACTTGTCGACATAATAAACATCTGCGACATGAGTAAAATCCAGGCCTATCCCAGAACATAGGTTTTATGGGTGGGTCCAAGATTTTTTTGACCACTTTATCACCAAAAAAGACTGTCCCTTCCTATAAATGAATACTGGATTCTCCGGAATGGCCTCCATCGGTATTTTATCCATGCCCAATACCGGCCAATATTTCCTAACAATCATTTCAACTTCTTTGTACTTGGCATGATAACCACTAATGAAGCCAAAATTCATGCTTAGTATAATTTTGCTTTCCCCTATCTATTAGGCATTAGGGATTGGCAAATGGTTCAGCCCGAGCACAAGTTCAGGCCGAACTTTGGTTATTCGGATGTTCTGCAGAATACCAAACAATATGCGGTGTTCGGGGCAAATTCGAAAGCCGCCGGAACCCCGTTAAAGTCTGGGACATTAACACGAAAAATCAAAAGTTTTCATTTTAAAGGCTTATATACAAGTTATTGTCATAAAAAGTGTTTGGGGACCCGGGTCCTACCCCAGGAACGTATCAATGCAAAAAAAAAAAAAAAAAGTTAAAAAAAAAGTGTTTTCGGGAGCAGTGATTTTAATAATGCTTAAAGTGAAACAATAAAAGTGAAATACTCCTTTAAATTTGGGACCTGGGGGTGTCTATAGCAAGTCTATAAAGTGGCACATTTTCCCCCGTGTTTAGAACAGTCCCTGCACTCAGGTTCCTGGATCAGTGGAACACAGAGCCCGGGAGGTGCAAAGTCATGAGGGGATGGAATGAAGTAGGGGGTACATGGGAGATGTTGGATGTGGGGGAAGGAAGGGGGGTGAGGATGAGAGAGGTGAGGTATAGGTGCAAGTAGCTATTAGATCCTTCTTTATGAAGATTCATTGGATCATATACACTAATGCCCTGTACACACAATAGGATTTTCCAATGGAAAATGTGTGATAGAACCTTTTTGACAGAATAAAAAAAAAAAAAAAAAAAAAAAAAAAAAAAACTGGCAGCTAGCGTTAAGGTAATTAGAAATGTCTGGCAGATAAATTTTAGAAACCTCCAATCCTGGGTCTGTAACCTTTTAGTATACAATATAAAATGACATTACACATAAATTACACAACTCAATTTCATATCAACATAACTGATAAATGCTTACATCGTTATATTGTAACAACAGTTCAGGGATTATAAAGTATAGTCACACACATCCTGAAATACTTCTCTTTTTTAATAGTAAAAATAAGCCAAAAAAAGTGATCAAACAAAAATCTTACCTTTGCTGATCACCCATATCTACCAATAATTCATCCACGTGTCTTTGGAGTTCATTTCTGCCCATATTTTTCAGCTTTTTTAGTTCACTTTGAACAAAATACCAAAATTCCTTTGCCCCATTTTCAATGGCCCGTCTCAAGATTTCATGGTCTTTTCCAATGCCAGCAACTAAAAAGGGGGAAAAAAAAGATCAAGTAAAAACATTTGTCAACTGAGGAGGGAATCACAAATTAGCACCTAATGTTCAAGTTTAAACTATGCATGAACCCTCAACTTGTAAAACATTCTGTTTTGCAAAAAAAAATAAAAAAAAATACTTAACTCCACATATGCACAACCCACATATCAAATAAATAAAAAGCGCCTTTTAAAGTGCTATAGTGCTGAGGGGTGATAGAGTCACCTGTGGTCTGGTTCTGCAGCCCTGGTTTACATGGCGTTCCCCCTGTCCTATGCCAGCTCCGCAACACTTCCTGGTACCCCTCGTCAGTAGATCAAGCTCCCCCTACTGATTTAGTCTCAGTCTTGTGACTTCCTGTGGGAATACTCTCAGAAAATACACAGCCTCTTCATCTTGACCTTAGGGTTATATAGCCACCTTTAAGAGGACTAGGCAGAACATGTAAAAACAGCAAAAGGGGTGGGAATAGCAAGGAAATAACAACCAGAGCTCCTCAACAGAGGAGTTGCAACCTTAAACAACCGCCTGCAAAACCTTGCAGCCGAAGCAAGCACCCGAAGATGCGCTCACATCAACCTTGTAAAATTTTGTGAAAGTGTGAACGGACGACCAAGTCGTCGCCTTACACACCTGGGAAACGGGCGCTTGATGTCGGCAAGCCCAGGAGGCACCAATTGTCCTGGTCGAATGCGCCGTGACAAGAAAGGGGGGCGCTCCCTTTTGGCATAAGTCTGAACCACGATATGTCTGATCCACCGAGAAATGGTGGTCAACGAGACTGCCAGGTCCTTCTTCGGACCAGCCACCGATACAAACAACGAGTCCGACCTCCGAAAAGAAGCCATAGCAAACAGATACACCCGAAGAGCCCAGACCACATCCAAGGAATACAAAGAAACCTCTTTGGGGTGTGTCGGCCGAGGACATAAGGATGGAAGCACAATGTCCTCATTTAGATAAAAGGCCGAAACCACCTTTGGAAGAAAAGAAACCTGCGGGCGCAGCACCGCTTTATCCTTGTGGTGGACCAAGCAGGGAGACTTGCATGACAAGGTCGCCAACTCAGAAACCCTCCTGGCAGATGTAATCGCCACTAGAAAGACTACTTTCTAATTGAGTGTCAATAAGGGGATCTCCCTAATGTTTTCAAATGCCAGTTTCTGAAGCACCGAGAGCACCAGATTCAAATCCCGCAGTGGTCGAACCAGAGGGGCCACATGTCTAACCCCCTGAACAAACACACTCAATGAATATGTCGCCAAAGGCCGCGAAAAAAAAAAAAGACAGCCAAAGCCGATACCTGCCCCCTTAATGGTGCTTAAGGCAAGTTTCTGATCCACTCCTCCCTGCAAAAAAACAGCAGGCTCCTGGAGACTGACTATGTATGTGGATGCCACCCCATCTCCTCACATGAAGATGTAGGCCTTCCACGTACAATGATAAATCTTTCGAGAAGAGGACTTCCACGCCCTCAGCATAGTGGAGATTACCAATGCCGACAGTCCTCAGTCCCTTAGTACCTGACTTTCAAAAGCCATACCGTTAAAGCCAGCGACTGTAAAACAGGATGAAGTATGGGACCTTGTGACAGAAGGTCCCCTCGCATCGGCAGCCACCAAGGAACATCTGCCACCATTCTTTTTATGTCGGCGTACCGAGGAAACCAAGGCCAATCTGGGGAAATCAGAATCACCGGAATCCCCTCGGCCTCCACTCTGCAAAGCAGACGTGGTAGTAGAAGTTTGAGTGGAGGGGGGGGGGGGCAAAGGCATAAATCAGCCAATAATGCCCCCATGGAGCCATCAACGCATCCGCTCAGGGATCTTCTGACCTGGCGACAAACCTCTGTACCTTCCGATTGAGTCGAGAAGCCAGGAGATCCACATCTGGTGTGCCCCACCTTAGGCAAAGGAGCCGAATTACATTCGGATGCAGCGACCATTCCCCTTTGTCCAGCATCTGATGGCTTAGGTAGTCCGCTTGCCAGTTTTCTATGCCCGGAATGTACACGGCTGATAGAGCCGGCACGCGCCACTCCGCACACCACAGGATGTGAGCGACCTCCAGTGCGGCAGCCGAGCTCCTTGCTCCTCCTTGATGGTTGACATACACCAATCGCCGTGTCGTTGTCCGACTGGATGCCCTGTAGCCTCTGTGACCATATGGAGAGGCACCGCCTGATTGTCCGAATTTCCAGCACATTGATCGGCAGGCGGGATTCTTCCTACGTCCAGCACCCCTGGGCTGACTGTATGCCCCAAACTCCCCCTCAACCAGTCAGGCTAGCGTCCGTTGTGATCACCGTCAAATGAAGAGGAATGGACGACTTCCTGGACCGAAGGGCCGCAGACCTCAGCCACCAGAGCAGGGAATCCCTGACTAGCTGGCTCACCCAAAATTGACAATCCAGAAATAACAGAGATATGTCCCATTTGTACAAGATCTCCTTTTGCAAGACTCGAGTGTGGAATTGAGCATACAGTACCGCCTCGAAAGTGGCTACAATGAGACCCAGCACTTGCATGCAGAAACGTAGCGATGACCACCTGTGGAACACCAACTTCACCGCAGCTTGAAGATTCTGCAGATTGTCCGAAGGGAGAAAGACTCTCGCCTCCGAGGAGTCAAGAAGCAAGCCCAGGTACTCCAGGCGTTGAGTCGGCCCTAACACTGACTTCTGGAGGTTCAGTACCCAACCAAACTCCCAAAGGAGTTTGCATGGCGATTGCCACATTCTGCCTTAATTCTGAGGCGGAAGCTGCTCTCAAGTCATCCAGGTAACCCACGATTGGGATCCCTCGCTGCCTTAGGAAATCCAGAACTGGGGCTAACACCTTGCTAAAGACCCTTGGTGCTGACACCAGGCCAAAAGGGAGAGATGCAAATCGGTAGTGCTCGTCCCGTAATGTAAATCGCAGAAACCTCTGATGCCTGACGCATATGGGGACACGCCAGTATGCGTCCTTGATGTCCAGGGACGCCAGGAAATCCCCCTGATGGAGTGCAGCGACAACGGAGTGAACGGATTCAATCCTGAACTTCCGGTGGCCATTGCCGGGAAAATGGCCACCGGACTTCCAGAAAATGTCCGAAAGGGAAAAAACTGTCTGTGGCTACAGAAAAATGGGTGCAGTCTACGTGGCGGCCACCCCACATGGTGTACACACTAAAGCACCCCACCAAGAAACAGAGAAAAGGACGAGCAGACCACCAACACCCATCTAAGCCCCCTGTCAAGACTCGGAGCCCCCCCCCCCCTGAAGGACCCCCAGTCAGGTACGTACACCACACTCCCATATGCCCAGTCCCACAAGGGCCATAGCATGGGGAGGAGGGAAAGAACAGAGAGAGAAGAATGGGAGAGTGAGAGACCCCCTAGTCGACCTCTCAGGGAATGCCCATCCTGCCGATACAGGTGGAACTATATTTACCCCTCCTGCAGGGACTGGACGCATTCCACGGACAGACCCATCACCCAAGGCAGTACGGGGTGGCTGTCAGCCACGGCACACTGACACCAACAGCAGTAGCCCGGTCATATGTGTGCCCCGGAGCATATAGCTCACCGGCCGCTCCTGGATCAAAAGGGGCATGTCGTGGCCGACCCAGCACGTAGCTAAGGTCCGCTCACCCTTGATGGCCAGGCTGGGGAGACTACCAGAATCTATATTATACAGCCTGACACCCAGCCTGGCAGTTGATTGTAGGTCACAGGAATCAAAAATGCAGAAAAACTAAATTTCCAGGACCAATGGTCCCCACCAGGTCCTTCTCCTACATTAGGCAGAAAAAAACGGAGCTACTGGATGCAGTGTGAGGAGTTTATAGCCAGTAGGAACCCCCCATGCAGTTTTGCTGTTCTTACATGTTCTGCCTAGTCCTCTCCTGAAGGTGTCTATATAACCCTAAGGTCAAGATGAAGATGCTGTGTCCAAAGAACGAAAGACAAAAGCTTTTTTATTTATTTGAAATGAGAGTTGTATATATGGAGTTCTGTTTAGAATTTTTTTTTTTTTTTAAATGTTATCACGCTATTGCATGCCTCTGTCATTTCCTGCATGTGATGTATATGAGGGGCGTGTCTGAACATACCAGGAGAAAATAGTGACCTCTGAGCTGGATTATTATCGCAAGTAGCAGATGGCCTGTGTTCCATACAAGTGTCCCATAAACCTGCATAGGCTAAAGGAAGCAAAGGAGGATCTCTGAAGGCTATTGCTCTCAATTAAAGGCTTATTTTTTTAAGCCCCTAAAAGGTGAGGGTACAACCGGTGGGGGTTGTGGGTGCACAACGCCTGAAGACAATTCTCACATGTTTGATGTTAATATGGACTTTTGCTGTTTAGTTTAAAGATTAATTGAAAGTCATGGAGCACGAGCACTTCATTTTCATATATATGGACTGTTTAGTTTGATAACCTAATTGAGGACTGGGTGCAGGATCACGGAACAGGAACACTATATAATATATATGTTGCTATGCTTTAGACATTTATGTTAAATATAGTATTTACTGGATTCATATATTTATATAGTATTGTTTCTATATTTATCAGTGCTGCACAGTGTGTCATGCTACACTGTAACCAAATACAATTATTTTTTTCACACAAAAAGAGCTTTCTTTTGGTGGTATTTAATCACCACTGAGCTTTTTATTTTTTGCGCTATAAGTGAAAAAAAAAAAAAAAAAAAAAAGAGCACACACTTTTGGAAAAAAGCACAATTTTTTTAGTTTCTATTATAAAATTTTGCAAATAAGTAGTTTTTATTCAAAAATTTGGGGCAAAATTTATACTCCTACTTAACTTTAGTAAAAATAACCCAAATTAGTAGATATATTAGTTAGTGAGCCTACAAGCTATAGTGTCAATCATTGAAAATCGATCACACCATATACGGATGGCTTATCTCATTTCTTGAGACCCTTAAATGTCAGGCTAATACAAATAGCCCCAAATGTCCCCTTTTTAGAAAGTAGACAGTCCAAGGTATTTAGTAAGAAGCATGGGGAGGTTTTTGAAGTTGTAATTTTTCCACACAATTCTTTGGAAAAATAAATAGTTTTTTTTTTCACAAAATTATAACAAGTTCTGTCTCACACACAGCATATGCATACTTCCAATTACACCCCAAAATACGTTCTACTACTCCTCCTGAGTATGGCGATACCACATGTGAGACTGTTGCACAGCCTGGCCACATACAGAGGCCCAACATGCAGGGAGCACTGTCAGTCATTCTAGAAGCATAAACTACACATAATATCCTCATGTCCTATGACACTCGTGAAGGCCCCAGGGCACAAGGCAGTGGAATTACCCACAAAATGACCCCATTTTGTAAAACAAACACCCCAACGTATATTCTATAAGGCATTATGAGTCTTTTGACCACGTATCTTTTTTCCACGAGTTTTTGGAAAACGTGGAAACAAAATGAAAACATATTTATTTTTTTATGCAAAAGTTGTCAAAGATTTTTCAACACATAGCATGTACATAGCAAAAATGATACCCACATACATTCTGCTACTCCTGAGTATGGCGATGTGTCACATGTGTGAGACACTTACACAGTCTGGCCACATACAGAGGCCCAACATGCAAGGAGCTCCATCAAGTGTTCTAGGAGCATAAATTACACATCCAATTTCATGACAACCTATCACACTTTTGAAGGCCATGGAGCATGGTTTCTCAACTCCAGTCCTCGAGGCACCCCAACAGGTCATGTTTTCAGGTTTTTCATTATTTTGCACAGGTGATTTGATCAGTTTCCCTGCCTTAGTAATTACCACATGCATTTCATCTGAGGGAAAGCCTGAAAACATGACCTGTTGGGGCGCCTTGAGGACTGGAGTTGAGAAACACTGCCATGGAGTACCAGGACAATGGAAACACCAACAAAATTACCCCATTTTGGAAAGCAAACACCCCAACGTATATTCTATGAGATATGGGCTGTAGATAGATATACTCGGGATGGTGACAGGTTCTCTATTTATGGTCAGTGTGTTTTAGTGTGCACTGTCAGCGGTAACTAACAGGATCGGTGTGTGAGGAAAATAAACCAGTAACAATAAGTTACAGTCGTTTGCTGACATTTGTGACTGGATGTTATTGGAAACAGCAGGTGATGTGGTATAGAGGCAATTTCATTGGCTCTTTACCCTAATCAGGGATGGGCTGTGTCAGAGTGACATACCCCATCCCCCATGTCCGTGACTCTGGGGGCGCACATGAGCGGTGTGCACAGAGACAGTGCATGTGGCTGGCTGTAATTGGACACAGCCGGTCACGTGATAAAACACAATTTTCATGACCCCAAAGGACACGGCTCATCCCCAATTGCCGTGCGCCCCCCGGGGGAATGCAAAAGCGGCGAGAATTGGCGGACATCATGTGACTAATGCCCGGAGGGACGGAATGTTCCTACTGGTGTCATTTTACAATGCACTGATAGGGAAATGCTTAAAATAGAAATAAAAAGGCAAAATATTTGTGTGTTAGGTATAAAAAAATTTTTTTATTAACATATGTTTCCCCTTTTTATAAGTGATCACATACCCTGTGTTCTCAGCTGCATAAAGAGCAGGGGAGCAACAACAGCAGCACGCTGGTCATCCCAGTGAATGGCTGTGAGGGGGGGGTGTCTGCACATATCTGATCATTGGAGAACAGGAGGAGTTCCCAGCATAGCTAGAGAACTGACCATGGTGTGCTCTCCTGCCGAGTGTGGTCTGGTTTTAATAGGAAACCAGAGGAACTGGCGGGAACAACAGGTATTTCACACAAAGGAAACAACACAAAGAACAGGATATCTTCATACAAGTACATGGCACAGCAGGCACATATCATGAAAAGGGAATGTTGGATTTACATATTCTTTAATGTGCCAGCAACTACTGTGTCTAAATTATCTATCTAAAATTAAATGTCTTTTTTTGCCATTATCATAATTCAAAATATGTAAGCAATTTATTACAATTTACATATTTACATCAGTCCCTGCCATCAAGGAGCTTACAATGTGAGGTTCCCAACTCATTCATACATACACATGATCAA
Organism: Lithobates pipiens; assembly: GCF_037356315.1. NCBI lineage: Eukaryota > Metazoa > Chordata > Amphibia > Anura > Ranidae > Lithobates > Lithobates pipiens. The sequence continues at coordinate 151,738,638 of NW_027507791.1, read as the reverse complement.
CATGTACAAATACATAAGTGGTCTGTATCGTGAACTTGGTGTTGAGTTATTCACTTGCAGGTCATCACAGAGGACACGGGGGCACTCTTTATGTCTAGAGGAAAAAAGATTTAATTTCCAAATACGGAAAGGTTTCTTCACAGTAAGAGCTGTGATAATCTTGAACAGACTCCCTCCAGAGGTGGTTCCGGCAAGTTCAGTCGATTGCTTTAAAAAAAGTCCTGAATTCTTTCCTAAATGTACACAATAATACTGGGTACTAACATTTATAGGTAAGGTTGATCCAGGGAAAATCAGATTGCCTCTTGGGGGATCAGGGAGGATTTGTTTTCTCCTGCTGTAGCAAACTTTTTGTCTTCCTCGGGATCAACTGTAGGTGTAGGTTTATGTATATTGTTTTTTTTTTTGTTTTTGCTTGAACTTGATGGACTTGTATCTTATTTCAACCTATGTAACATTGGCTCTCACGGCTGTAAAAGTTAGTGAGCCATTTAGGAGAGAGGCTCCGTATCTAAATGGACACACAAAGCTGCGGCTCAGGTACCCCCATGGCAAGCTGCTATCAGTGGGGGGGCAGAAGAGTCGAAGAGGGACCCGAGAAGAGGAGGAACGGGCTGCTCTGTGCAAAACTACTCCACAGAGGAGGCAAGTATAACAGGTTTGTTATTTTTAGGCAAAAAAAAACAAAAACTTTAGTATCACTTCAAGTTCAACAACGTAATACTGACATATAATCACACACGGTTGGACTTGATGGACTTGTGTCTTTTTTCAACCTCACCTCCGATGTAACAAACAAGAGTAATGTTTTTTGGACTGAAACTTGACCTTCCATTCAAAGTTTTGGAACTAGGTGTGAATTTAGATGAACAGAAGGAAGAAGTGATGACTGAACTTTTTAAATCAGGTACATCTTCAGGTTGCAAGGTTTTTCAGTGTTTTTTTCTTTTGGGACTAATGGTAGGTAGACAAGTACATGAAAATTATTAAAGATACACTTTTTCCAAAGCATTTCAACAATAATCTTTCCATAAGATTATATGTGCCTTAAAATATATATTTTATGCTTGATATTTACCCATAAAATCTCTCTTGTATAGACAGCAATAAGCCCTAGGCATCGCCATCTTGTATTTGACGCTCCAGCAGACTCACAGCTGTCACTCAATTGCCTCTCTGTAGAGCATTCCTCTTTGCCCCCAACTGCTTCATCATTTATTTATTTGGCTAGGTCCCAGGGAAGTCTTTGTCATTTGACAGTGCAAAGGCTGACAGTGGTAGAAAACACACAGAAGAGATCAGCCTGCCGCCATTTCAGATTGGTCAGATCAATGAAGAAGGAATCATATAACCCATGCTGTAAAAGTAAAAGCGGTAATAGAACCTGGACTGGGATCACAACAAAGTAGTACAGGAACCTTTTCCAAAATCTTTGTGCTGTGTCGCATTGATATGAAGATAAGAACAGACACCATTGAAAACAACGTGATTTCCTTTGTCATGTGATTCTGTGCAACTCAAGTCACTACACGGTTTAGGAGATATTTGCAAAAAGACAGTCACCGCTGTCTATGGCGCATGCGCTGCTAACGGCGATATGGCGTTAGTGGCTGCACCCGTGCGCATGGGCGGGAGTGACGTCTGACTGGCTGTAGCCATGATGCCTGGAAAGAAGATGGACGCTCCGTGGAAGAGGGGACAGCGGTGATATCGCTGGCTCCTGTGTCAGGTAAGTGACACAACAGGCTACTATGCAATGCATAGTAGCCCATTATGCTTTACCTTTGCAGGGAAACAAAGTTAAAAAACCCATCAAGGTTTACTTCCTCAGTAATCAGTGAATGGCAAAAGAAATATCAGTCCTGGCATTATTCATTGACCTCACTGCCGATATCTGTGCTCCAGGAGTCAGCACTGGTTGTCTTAGCACAGATGCTGTCTTTTGGAGCAGACAGCAAGACAGACAGCAGCAGTGAGGGAAATGCTACAAAGAGACTGACACTTCCTCCGCTGTGCACTTCTTCCATTTGCTTACATTAATGACAGTAAAGGTTTATACAACAGCACTCCTCCAATCTGCAGATTTTACACTGGCATCTGCTGTTTTTGAAGTGGTGTCTAAAAATGAATGATGTATTGGATGTGGAAGGAGAGGGAAGAGTTGAGGAAGCTATGACCTGGCAGGGTGGAAAGGGAGCCAAGTAAAGTCAGGGGATGGAATCAACGAGTTGATTTTCTCAGCAATTTTAAAAGCACGTTGCAAAGGGGGGAAAAAAATAGAAATGGAAAAAATACCAGTATTTAAAAGGGGTTGTAAACCTGCATCCTATGCATTAAGGTGATAATACACCTGGCAGTGACTGGCCAGCCCCCCCGTTTTACTTACCTGAGCCCTGGAACTTGACCCATAGGGACCAGCTGTCTCTCTGCCCAGGGTTCTCAGCTCTTTATTGGATAGATTGATAGCAGCGCAGCCATTGGCTCCCGCTGCTGTCAATCAAATCCAATGACGCAGGCGCCGGGGGGCAGGGCAGAGTCCTGCATTCAGCCTCTATAGACGCCAAATGCTGGACTTGGGAGCGTGCCCACAAGGTAATCCTCTAGGAGAGTCCTTCTGATGTGGGGAGGCCTTGCGAGAGCCGCCGGGGGACCTCAAAAGAGCAGGTTTGGGGCCACTCTGTGCAAAACCAGCTGCACAGTGGAGGCAAGTATGATGATATATATATATATATTTTTTTTAAACAAACCCTTACAAACACTTTAACCACTTAACGACCGCCGCATGCCATTGTACGTCATCACAATGGCATGTACAGGCACAAGCACCTACATGTACGTGCTTGCCTTCCAGCGGGTGTGGGGTCCGATCGGACCCCCTCCCGCTGGATGTGGCGGTCCGTTTCGCTTCAGGAGCGAACCAGGATGAGGGGACGGCCGTTGGTTTCTGGCCATCCCCTCTCGATCGCTCCTGGCGAATGAGAAGCTTCCTCCCACTGTGTATTGTATACACAGGCAGGGAGGAAGTGATGTCATTCTCCTTGGGGCGGTCTTTTTGACCGGACTACGAGGAGAAGACTAAAAGTAAGTGTGCACCAACACTAACCTGACATGTAAGCACACAACCCCCCCCCCCCCCTCCCAGTCACAGTGTCACTGATTGCAGTGATCATTTATTTACTGATCACTGCATTCAGCGTCAGTTGTAAAAGTAAAAACTGTCAGGGCAGTTAGTGTTAGGTCCAGGGTAGCCCCCTACCACCCCCCAATAAAGGTTTAACCCCCTGATTGCCCTTAGAGTTAACCCTTTCACCCCCTTTTGCCAGTATCACTAAGCGATCGTGTTTCTGATCGCTGCATTAGTGTCGCTAGTTATTTTTTTAGGTTCACCGCCAGGTTTTTATAGCGCTAGGTACCCCAATATACTACCCAATAATGGTTTTAACCCCCTGATTGCCCCTAGTTAACCCTTTAACCAGCGATCACCGTATAAGTGTCACTGGTGACGCTGGTTAGCCAGTTAGTTATTTAGGTTCCCAGTCAGGTTTTTATATAGCGCCAGGGACCCCCATATACTACCTAATAAAAATTTGCACCCCCGATTGCCCCTAGTTAACCCTTTCACCAGTGATCACTGTATAAGTGTTACGGGTGACTCTGGTTAATTAGTTTGCTTTTTATAGCATCAGGGCACCCACCATTTATTACCCAATAAAGGTTTAACCCCCTGATCACCCGGCGGGTGATATCAATTAGGTTTTAGGGTCAGGGTCTGCGTCGCCCCAGGCAGCGCTAGGTTAGTGCCAGTACCGCTAACACCCACGCTCAAAGCACACACCTCCCGTAGTGGTATAGAATCTGAACAGATCAATATCTGATCAGATCTATACTAGCGTCCCGAGCAGTTTAGGGTTCCAAAAAAACGCATTGTTAGCGGGATCAGCCCAGATACCTGCTAGCACCTGCGTTTTGCCCCTCCGCCCAGCCCACCCAAGTGCAGTATCGATCGATTGCTGTCACTTACAAAACACTAAACACATAACTGCAGCGATCGCAGAGTCAGGCCTGATCCCTGCGATCGCTAACAGTTTTTTTTGGTAGCGTTTTATATTTAAATCCGGAAGGCAGTGCTTGGTTTTCGGGGTCCCGTACATGGCTAGGCTCCCAAAAAGTCCCCCACATGTGGTATCCCCGTACTCGGGAGAAGCAGCAGAATTTATTTTGGGGTGTAATTTGACTCATGCCCATAGCATGTGTGAGCAATATATCATTTAGTGACAACTTTGTGCAAAAAAAAAAAAAAATAAAAAAAAAAATGTAATATTCCTGAAACTTATAAAATATTTCATGGACTCAACATGCCTCTCAGTAAATAGCTTGGGGTGTCTACTTTCCAAAATGGGGTCATTTGGGGGGGGGGGGTTTGTGTTATTTTGGCATTTTATGGTCTTCGAAGCTGTGATAGGTAGTGAGGAGTGAAATCAAAAATTTGCACCCTTAGAAATCCTGAAGGCAGTGATTGGATTTCGGGGTGCCGTACGCGGCTAGACTCCCAAAAAGTCCCACATATGTGGTATCCCCGTACTCAGGAGAAGCAGCAGAATATATTTTGGGGTGCAATTCCACATATAACTATGGCATGTGTGAGCAATATATCATTTAGTGACAACTTTTTGTAAACTTTTTTTTTTTTTGTGTCATTATTCAATCACTTGGGAACAAAAAAAAAAAAATTCAATGGGCTCAACATGCCCCTCAGCAATTTCCTTGGGGTGTCTACTTTCCGAAATGGGGTCTTTGGGGGGGGGGGGTTTGTACTGCCCTGCCATTTTAGCACCTCAAGAAATGAGATAGGCAGTCAAATTAAAAGCTGTGTAAATTCCAGAAAATGTACTCTAGTTTGTAGACGCTATAACTTTTGCGCAAACCAATAAATATACGCTTATTGACATATTTTTTTACTAAAGACATGTGGCTGAATAAATTTTGCCCTAAACGTATGACTAAAATTGAGTTTATTTGATTTTTCTTATAATAAAAAAGTAGAAAATATATTTTTTTCTCAAAATTTTCGGTCTTTTTCCATTTATATCGCAAAAAATAAAAATTGCAGAGGCAAATACCATCAAAAGAAAGCTCTATTTGCGGGAAGAAAAAGACGCAAAATTTCGTTTGGGTACAACATTGCATGACCGCGCAATTACCAGTTAAAGCAGTGCAGTGTGAAATTGTAAAAAGACCTCTGGTCCTTAGGCTGAAAATTGGTCCGGGGCTAAAGTGGTTAAGTTTATATTTTTCGGTGCTCCTACCTACAATTTTTTTAGGCTGGTGAGAGAAGACTTCTTTATTTACAACTGCCTAAATTCAGGCACTGTATGATTCTCTGCAGAGAAAAAATGTGCTGAAATATATGGCTTCAGTAGGGGCCAGGCCAATGCAGCGACATTAGAGGTTCCCACCTTTGGTACTATGATGGATGCCTTTCCTACTAACACAAGTAATAAAATGCGATGGCACTGCTGATAAACCAAATACATAAACTAAATCAAAATATAAATAACAATAAAGTCCACGAAGTACACAAAGTTCAATCGGAGTCCATTTGTGACATATATGTGAAAAATCTTCCTATAAAAAGGTGCAAAAAGGGACTTTTGTAATGCAACGGGTTTCACTGAGACTCCCGTCAGAGTGCAATAAACGCTCACCTCCTTTTAGACGCTGCAGGGAGTCAAACACAACTCGCACACAGTGAAATTCTCCTTTAAGAATGGCTCCACAACGATCATCAGCAATTCCTGGTATGCCCTTTGAGAGTCAGACATGGTCTGCACAAAGTGCAGTATCCTTTCAATATGGCTACTTCAAAACGTGGGTCTACATTACTCTCTGAAGTGAGATAAACAAAAATGCCTCTAATAGTGCAGCACCCAAGGTGGTAAACTGACAGAACCTCACCAACCCAGCTTAATTTATTAAATTAAAGCATATATACAAATTCCATTTAGATCTCACTTGGATGGACTGGTGTCTATTCAACCTAACTATGAAACTATAGTAAAAGGATTCCACCACTAGGCTCCACCTCTTCTAGTTACTCCAGCAACCTCGTGGATTCATCTTTCCGCAAGGACACAGTCCTGCAGAATGAACCTACAAAATCAATTCTTCCAGCTGTTGTGGAAAATTTTATGAAGATGTATTGTCACAAGAGTCCCCCAGTGTTCCTTCTCCCCCATCCCGCTCTAAAGAGCTGACTGGGGCAGACTGACACTGGTTGAAACCTGTTAGGTAGTGGAAAACTTCCTGTTTGGAGAGAGGCGTTTGCGAAGTGAGGACATGTACGCCAGCGAAGGGCCCCTGTGCAATGCACAGAACGATCATCGGGGGGGGGGGGGGGGGTGTAATTTGTTCATCCTGCAAACATTAACGGTTTTAGTGGATGTGTGCTCTTGTTGTCACCCCTGTATGCCTGCTCAACATATTTGGGGTGCCTTGATGTACACCTGCAGATAGCCTCCCATCCACAAGGAACTGTAGTATAAGGATTCCTATCAGAGGAATTGTAGTCATCGTTCATTGGTTGATGTATTTCCTGTGTTGAAAGTCGTGTCCTTATTTGGTCGTGTCCTTATTTGGTAATTTCCTGTGAAGTCACAATAGATGTAGGAGGTGATTGGCTGTTGGAGGCAGTCCCTCCTCTTTGTAATTTCTTTTGTTGTCTGAATAAAAGAACGAGGGAACTGCTCAAAGGCAGTGATGCTGACGGAGCTGAGAAACTAAGGAATGATGGCGATGTCTCTTAAATGGGGAACCAGGGGAGACATACGATCAAAAGGTTGCATTATATCATTAGATGGAATCTGTGCTTATGAGCACAGTAGATAAGGACATATGGCTGTGTGCATAGTGTACAGCCTAATTTCACCGACACAGTGTAATCTGCTTAACTGAGCCGTCATTTCCACAGTTGGAACCACTTTTATAAGGAGCAGGCTGATAAAAATATCAAGATAACAATGGAGTCCCCAGATTACAACAGGTTGGGGCTGTCAGTGTGATAGCAGAGTCTTCCAAGTATCGAGAGTGCGGACAGCAGCTACGTTATAAATGAAGGCTGTAAAAAAGGTTGCAGCATTCACTCATAAATTAGTACAAAAGTTTTATGTGATGGCAAGAACGGGGAACACAAAGCAATTGAAATGAAAGCTGTTACGGCGATGTTCCTCTGTACTCTGATGATCTGGCCGGCAATCCTATTCCTCTCCTCTTGCCCTGCACAGGTAGGCAGCACTGGTGATCACAGGTGAGGCAGCACTGGTGGTCACAGGTGAGGCAGCACTGGTGGTCACAGGTGAGGCAGCACTGGTGGTCACAGGTGAGGCAGCACTGGTGGTCACAGGTGAGGCAGCGCTGATAAAGTTATTGTTAATATTTTTATGACTTAATTCTACATAAAACATTTAAGTGTAATTTCATGAGAGAATTTATGAGGGCGTGTTTAGGCCCAAAATTAGGGGCGGGGCAGGGTAGGGGTTGGGTGGGGCAACTGGTAGTGTGTAACCCTCAAGGCCTGGCTAGTAGCTCAGGACTAGAAATGTTCAGCCCTGTGAGGTCCATAGTGCAGTGTGTCCCTCAGACCGTATCACCAATCTCAGTAAAGAGCCAATGATGTAGGCTCTTTACCATGTAATCAACTATGTCCAATCACAGCTGATCACTATGTAAATAGAAAATGCTGGTTATCGACATTCCTCTCCTTGTGTGAGGAAAGGCGATAAACAGCTTTCCTCACAGGGGAGATCTTTTCAATGCCCGTCAGTGCTGCACATTAGTGCCGCCCATCAGTGCTGCACATTAGTGCCTCCTCCTCAGTGCACATCAATGCCGCCTCATCAGTGTAGCTTCACAGGTCTTTTTTAGTTGAACAGAAAATAAAAAAACCCAGTGGCGATTAAATGGCACCAAAAGAAAGCTTCATCTGTCTCAAATAAATTATACATTTTGTTTGGGTAAATCTTTTGCAATTGTCATTCAAAGTGCGCCAAAGCTGAAAATTGGTCTGGGCAGGAAGGGGGTTAAAGTGTCCAGTACTGAAGTGGTTAAACCAAGGTCTCTATTATAAATGCGTTCAATGAACATTCACACATTTTTCCCCAACTCTACTAGAAAAATCTGTGTACTTAGGGTGAAACTTGTGTGAAAACATTTATAAACTACTACAAGCACTAAACTTATTCCCTTAAAAGAAGATATGATAGCAATACACAAATACCTCAACGGTGATACTTGCATTAGGAATAAAATATTCAGTCTCAGAGAGTGCAAGACACAGGGCCACTCGAAACTGTAGGAGAAGTGGTTTAACCTTAAACTGCGTTTATTCACTGCCAGGGCGGGAAAGATGTGGAATTCACTTCCACCAGTCGGTGGTATCAGCAGGAAGTATCGATAGATTTAAAAAACTCTTGGACTTGCATCTTAGCGAGCAAAGTATACAGGGATAAGGGAAAGAATTATGAAAATGCACACATACACAGGTTGAGAACTGGATGAACTGGTGCCTTTACTCAATCTTACCAACGGCATCCGCCCCCCTGCAGGCCTCTTTCACACTTGTGCGACTTGGGACTGCAAAGTGGCATGACAAGTCGTTCCCCCATGATTTCCGAAGAGTACCATTCAACTAGACACAGGCATACCCTGAAATCGCACCAAAATCGTGGCCGGTAAAACGGTAAAATCATGCGACTTTGAAGTCTCCGTAGCGTGAAAAGGGCCTAATCCGGCTACCTCATTCTCCTTTCCAACCCCTGACCCCTAAGGCGAAAACGCTGCTGTCATTTCACTGCAGCATTCTCAATCTATTTCAGGAAATTGCAAAAAAATAAAAAATAGAATGGACTCAAAAAAACAGAAACACCTTTGAAATACCATTGAAATACCATTGACACTGCATCATACGTGTAGTTTTATTTTGTCTACAGTTGCACTTCAAAATACACTCACCGGCCACTTTATTAGTTACACCTTCCTAGTACCGGATTGAACCCTTTTGCCCTCAGAATTGCCTTAACTCTTCATGGCATATATTCGACACGGTGTTGGAAACATTCCTCAGAGATTACGGTTAAACGCAGATTTATCTACTGCACGACCATGATGCGAATCTCCCATTCCACCACATCTCAAATGTGTGCTATTGGATTGAGATCTGGTGACTGTGGAGGCCATTGGAGTACAATGAACTTATTGTCATGTTCAAAAAAACTGTTTGAGATTATTTGAGCTTTGTGACATGGTGCATTATCCTGCTGGAAGTAGCGATCAGAAAATGGATATGCTGTAGTCATATAGGGATGACATGGTTAACAATACTCAGGTAAGTCGTGGCATTTAAACAATGCTCAACTAGTACCAAGGAGCCCAAAACGTGCCAAGAAAATATCCCCCACACCATTACACCACTACAACCAGCCTGAACCGTTGCTACAAGGCAGGATGGACGCATGCTTTCACGTTGTATATGCCAAATTCTGACCCTACCAATCTGAATGTTGCAGCTGAAAATCAAGACTCAGACCAGGCAACGTTGTTTCCAATCTTCTATTGTGCAATTTTGTGAGTCTGTGCAAACCGTAGCTTCAGTTTCCTGTTCTTAGCTGACAGGAGTAGCACCCGGTGAGTTTTCTGCTGCTGTAACCCCATTCAAGGTTCAATGTGTTGTGCATTCAGAGATGGTATACTGTACCTTGGTTATACGAGTTACTGCCTTTCTATCATCTCAAACCAGTCTGCCCATTCTCCTCTGGCATCAACAAGGCATTTTTGTCCACACAACTGCCGCTCTCACTGGATATTTTCTCTTTTTTCAAACCATTCTCTGTAAACCCGAGAGATTGTTGTACATGAAAATCCTAGCAGATCAGTCGTTTTTTTAAATACTCTGACCAGCCCGTCTGGCACCAACCACCATGCCATGTTCAGTCACTTAAATTCCCTTTCTTCCCCATTCTGATGCTGGGTTTGAACTTAACAAGTCGTCTTCACCACATATAGATGCCTAAATGCATTGCATTGCTGCCATGTGGTTGATTACCAATTTGTGTTATCAAGCAATTCAACAGGTGTACCTAATAAAATGGATGGTGAGTATTTCTCCAGGCAATTATCTTCCCTCTAAAATGTGTGAGCCTCATTTTTCTCCTCTAGATGTCCCAGGTGACCATGTGCTGTTTCATGCCGTAAATATTTCACAACCCCTGTCCTACTCCTAAATGTATATCATACAACAGAATATAGGTCGACCGATATGGGTTTTTCTCTGGCTGATGCCAATTTTTAGAAACCGTGACAGCCGATATATGCCAATATTTTTCTGGACCCATATATTAGGCAGATTTATTATTTTTTTCCTCCCTTCATCACATAAAATCTAACAGTTAAGTAATAAGAAGTGATACAGAAAATGTGCTAAATTAAACATAACAATCCATGCACTTGTGTGTATAATTTAGATTTAAAAACAAACTATATATCTTAAATATTAAATACACAAAATCAGGTAATCAAACCTTTTGGACAAAAAAAAAAAAAAAAAAAAAAAAAAATAAAGAAGGAGGGGGGGGGGGGAGGGGGTAACTTTACTGTTTAGTTATTTTTTTTAATTCACTAAAGCGTATTTTTTCCAAAAAATATTGCAACAACTGCCATTTTATTCTCTAGGGTCTCTGCTGAAATTTTTTATTATAGATTATATATAAAATGTTTGGTGGTTCTAAGTGATTTTCTAGCAGAAAATACTTGGATTTTTACTTGTAAGCAACACGTCAGAAAATATTTAGTCTATAAATGGTTAAACTGAGTTTTTCTATACACTAGAGTTCATTCCTTTGATAAGTAGAAACATTGCATCTCTTTGCTTATTTTATCAGCGATGTTCTCAGACTTGGCAGGCTGCTCAGATAGGAGCGACTCAAGTCGCTCTGACGGGGAGATTTGAGGCGACTTGCATGGACTTCTATTACAGAAGTAATTTGCAAGTGGCGCTGTGCGGGGTCGCGCTGAGTCACCCTGCAAGTTAGATCACCCGTGTGAGCCAGCTAGTGCATAAATAATTTGGCATAATCTGTAGCACAATCGGGTGAAGCCAATTAAGAAATGACAAAAATCGGCCGACCTCTACAACAGAAAGCTCTGTCCCCTGCAGCAGGTAAGCACATGTTTCTGTGCTCCTAAAAAAATAAAAAAAGAAGTTTATAAAACCGAGTACAGGCTCTGAGGGCAATGTAATTTACATGCTAAAATGACAAAACCACAGCCTCCATTAGTCGCATGAACAAGAAAAGGGCAATCCCTGCACTACAGCAGCTGTATGTCTTGCTTCTAGCATCGCCATGTTGCCTAAAATTCATTCAGTCCTAACAGAAAATTGTAATAAGGGGAATGCAGAGGAGACCACTGCTAATCTCTTTTTATAAGATGCTATTTGTCTGGCCCTTTTTCTTTACGGCAATGAAATACTTATCTAGAACATGTAAGGGACTTTCACCGAACCTTTACAAGTAACATCACAAATGCAAACCATAGGAAGTTTGACTTGGCTGTAAATTTCTTATTTTGGAGTACAGTAAAAGAACATGGATTAAATGCGCCTACCTTCAAATAAATATTTTTTTAAATGTGTATAATATATATATATATATATATATATATATATATATATATATATATATACACACACACACACACCACCACCAAAAGAAAGCTCTGTCTCAAATTATTTCATATAAGTACAGCGTTGCATTAACGTGCAATTCTCAAAAGAGTCACATTACTGAAAGCAGAAAATTGGCCTGAACAGGAAGTGGGTGACAGTGCCCTGCAGGCAAGTGGTTAATATCTAAAAACAAAAAAAAAAACCTTTAGCTCTGCTGCTTACCTGCAGCAGAGCTAAAGTTTTTTCTCTCTTTTTTTTTTGTTTTCAAAAAAGTTTATTAAAGCGATAAATAGAAAACAGTGTCAGCAAAAAGGATCAGATGACATATACATCATAAGCAGTTGGATGACAAGATTGTAATAAAGTGGTAAACAGACCATAGGACTCTACAGACCAAACAAAAAACAAACATTAGTGTAGATCTTACATCCAACAAAAGACTGCAAGAAAGGGAAAGATAAAATATTCAATGTTCTGACCTTCATATTCATAATGTATAAGAATAGACTATACTAAGAAAGAGAGGAGAAAAGTTCAGAAAGGAAATAAAAGAAAAGGAAAGAAAAAATTTGTAGACAGCCAAGAGAAAAAACCCAAGGTCATGATCACTTTAGTAATCGGAATAGGAACCATGGGTTCCACTTTAGGTCATATATATGAGTCGTGTCCTGCAGAGTATGGAAAATCTTTTCAGTCAGCATTACTTGATCAATGCGTGAGAGAACCTGAGATAAAGGGATCGATGGGGATTTCCAATGAAGTGCTATAGTCCATAGCATAGAGACACAGATGGAGTGAATGAGCCTCACTAGGTGTTTTGGGGTGTCAGGCGGGGTTTGGAAGAGAAGACAGTGGCAGTAAGTGAGGGACAATGCCCGACCAGCGAGCTTGTCCATCATTCCTAAAACCTCTTGCCAAATTGGACGAATTAAACCACAGTCCCAAAAGATGTAAATAAAGGTGCCCAGGTGATTGCAACCTCTAAAACAATTGGGGGATGTATGGACATAAATCTGGTGCAAACGTACCGGAGTGTAGTACCATCTGGTGATTACTTTAATAGCTGTTTCCCTGATTGTTAAGGATCTAGTGCATTTACGCATGTTGTCCCATCCCTCTTCCCAGTCCACAACACCGGTCCCCAGCGCAAGCTCCTTTTCCCATTGTGATCTATACCGTGGAATCTGATCCACTGTATGTCCTTCAAGAGTTTTGTAGATCAGGGAAATCAGGCCTTTTTGGCGCGGGAAGTTTAAACATAAATCCTCAAAAATGGTAGGTATCTGAAACGTTCTCCATCAGGGAGTTGGTGCTGGGTCTGTAATATCAAGAAGGGAATGAAGTCAGAACCTGTCACAAAGTCCTTTAACTGGGTAAGTTTGCACTGGACCCGCAATCTGAAAGACTCAGTATGGAGATAGGCTGGGGGGAACCTAGGATCACCCAGGAAAGAGGCACCTACAGAGCTCTCCGAGGTGAGGTTGTATTTGTGTTTGTAGCGGTGCCACAGTAGTAGACTGTCCGCAACTATAACATTAAGCGTGTGTAAAGCAGAGGGAGGTCGGTGTGTCGACCACATAAGGCCAGGGAGATAGAAGGGTGCTATCGAATCACTCTCAAACCTCACCCAAGGGACCCTGGAGTTAGGGATCGACCATTGCGCTTGTTGCGTGAATCTGCAGGTAAGATAATACAACCAAATTTGAGGAACCCCCAGGCCTCCACTTCTCAGAGCTGTACAGAACCCCCTTAGCAAACCTGGGCAATCGGTTATTCCAAATGAATCTGTTAAAATGGGATTGAAGACTGAGAAGAAAAGATTTGGAGAGCTTAACCGGTAGGGAGCGAAACAGATATAACAACCTGGGGAGGATGACCATTTTGAGCGCCGTGATTCTTCCTATAAAGGGGATATGTAAAGAAAGCCAGCTTTTAATAGTATTTTTAAGTTTTCTAATCAATGGGGGGTAATTAACCCCAAAGAGATTGCGGAAATTTCCGGGCAGTCCTACTCCCAAGTAGGGAATGTGGGAAGTGGCCCAAGTAAAGGAGTAGTTCTGTTTAATAAGAGCTAAATCAGTGGGAGCAAAACCTATAGGAAGAGCCAAAGATTTGGAGATATTAATGGAAAGACCAAAGACCTTCGCAAAATTCGATAGTGTTAGAAAAAGGTTGGGAAGTGAAACATGAGGATTGGTTATAAACATCAGAACATCATCCGCATACATACAAAACTTGTACATTTCTTTTTCTCTCTTTTTGACATACTGACACCTCTGTGTACTCTCCATGCGTAAACCTGTGTCGTGCATCTGTAAAGATACACATCAGGGCTACATAGGAGAAGGGGTTTTGTCGTTGAAAATAAAGCTTTGTTAGATTTTTTTGAAAAAAAAATGGTTCCTAATTTTTCTGGCTCCTAGACTCAAAACAAATGTGTCAAGCTCTGACATAGACCATGGAATGTACCCAAGCATTACAAGAAGGGGTGGGCAAAAACACTGCAACATATTACCACCAACAGGCCCACACGAAACACAAGGGTTTTTTAATCCCAAAAAAAAAAAAAAAAAAAAAAAAAAACACCGATAAGCATGAAGCACCCTGCGGTCAAAGTTTACATCAGCTGAATCCTAAACGTCCACCTGGCAGAAAACACGTAAACAGCGGACAAGGCTTTGTAAATCTGGGATATGGATGCTTGATGCTGAAAGCCCTGGAGACACCAACAGCCCTAGTAGAACAAGCTCTGATGGGAAAGTAAGCATCCTTTTCCGTGGGCGCAATAGTGGAGTAAGAAACGGGGTGTCCCCTACAAGGACCTCCAGATAGAACAAAAAAAAAAAAGGAATTCAGTGTTGCAAAAAAAGAGGCCATGGCTGCAGCAGACTGATAGCCCTGATCACATCCAGATAATGAAGGGCAGTTTCAAGTTGTATACATTATATATTTTACACACACACAGTATCTCACAAAAGTGAGTACACTCCTCATATTTTTGTAAATATATTATATCTTTTCATGTGACAACACTAAAGAAATTACACTTTGCTACAATGTAAAGTAGCGAGTGTACATCTTGTATAACAGTGTAAATGAGCTATTCCCTCAAAATAACTCAACACACAGCCCTTAACCACTTGCTTACTGGGCACTTAAACCCCCCTCCTGCCCAGACCAATTTTCAGCTTTCAGCGCTGATGCACTTTGAATGACAATTGCGCGGCCATACAAAATGTACCCAAATAAAATTTTTAGCATTTTTTTCCCCCACAAATAGAGCTTTCTTTTGGTGGTATTTAACCGCTTCCCACCTGCCCTATAGCCGAATGACGGCCTTAGAGCGGGCGGCTTCCTTCGCCTGGCCGTCCCTGGACGGCCTGGTGTTTACTTCCGCAATGCGCGCCGCCGCGGGCGCGCATCGCGGAAGTTCTGTGTTTGCTGTGTCCCCCGGGGACAGGCAAACACAGATCGCTGTAAACGGCCAATCACAGCGGCCGTTTACAGCGTGATCAGCGTGTCCAATGGGAGATGATCTCATATGTAAACATATGAGATCATCTCTCAGCGCCGCTCTCCCTCCTCACACAGACAGCGTGTGAGAGGGGAGAGAAGAACGGCTGCAGCAGCCGTCAGTGTACAGAAGCAAAAAAAAAAAAAAGTTTAAAAAAAAAAGTGCCATCCTCCCCCAGAGCCATCCTCCCCCAGTGCCGTCCGCCCCAGTGCCGTCCGCCCCAGTGCCGTCCGCCCCAGTGCCGTCCGCCCCAGTGCCGTCCGCCCCAGTGCCGTCCGCCCCAGTGCCGTCCGCCCCAGTGCCGTCCTGCCCCAGTGCAATCCACCCCACCCCAGTGCCACCTGCCCGCAGTGCTATCTGTCCCCAGTGCCACCTGTTGTCAGTGCCATTTGTCCCCAGTGCCATCTGTCCCCAGTGCCACCTGTTGTCAGTGCCATTTGTCCCCACTGCCATCTGTCATCAGTGCCACGTATAAGTGGCATCTGTCATCAGTGCCACGTGTTATTAGTGCCACATAGTGCCATCTGTCATCAGTGCCACGTATTAGTGCCATCTGTCATCAGTGCCACGTATCAGTGCCATTTGTCATCAGTGCCACCTGTCAGTGTCACATGCCATCTGTTGTCAGTGTCACGTGTCATCAATGCCACTTATCAGTGCCATCTGTCATCAGTGTCACGCGTCATTGGTGCCACGTATTAGTGCCATCTGTCACCGGTGGCACGTATTAGTGCCACGTATTAGTGCCACGTGTCATCAGTGCCTCGTATTAGTGCCACGTGTCATCAGTGCCACGTATTAGCGCCACGTGTCATCAGTGCCACGTATTAGTGCCACGTGTCATCAGTGCCACATATTAGTGTCATCTGTCATCAGTGCCACATATTAGTGCCATCTGTCATCAGTGCCACGTGTCATCAGTGCCACGTATAAGTGTCATCATTGCCACGTATCAGTGCCATCTGTCATCAGTGTCACGTGTCATTGTCCTGGTATTTCAAAAGTGTAATAAGTAGTCAACAAGTTAGATGTGTAATTTATGCTTCTAGAACACGTGATGGTGCTCCCTGCATGTTGGGCCTCTCTATGTGGCCAGGCTGTGAAAAAGTCCCACACATGTGGTATTGTAATACTCAGGAGGAGTAGCAGAATTTTTTGGGGGGTGTCATTTGTGGTATACACATGCCACGTGAGAGAAATAACCTATTACAATGACAATTTTGTGGAGAAAAAAAAAATGAAAAATCTTCATTTTGCAAAGAATTGTGGGAAAAAAATGACAACATCAAAAAGCTCACTATGCCTCTTACTAAATACCTTGGAATGTCTACTTTCCAAAAGGGGTGATTTGGGGGGTATTTGTACTTTCCTGACTTGTTCGGGTCACAAGAAGCGAGATAGGCCACCAGTACATCAGATGTGATCAATTTTGTGCGATTCGCACCACAGCTTGTAGACTCTATAACTTTCACAAAGACCAAATAATATCCACTAATTTGGGTTATTTTTACCAAAGATATGTAGCAGTATAAATTGTGGCCAAAATTTATGAAGAAAAATTAATAATTTGCATAATTCTGTCACAGAAACAAAGAAATATGCGTTTTTTTTCAAAATTTTCGGTCTTTTTTCATTTATAGCACAAAAAATAAAAACCCCAGAGGTGATCAAATACCACCAAAAGAAAGCTCTATTTGTGGGAAAAAAAGGACACAAAATTCATTTGGGTACAGTGTTGCATGACTGAGTAATTGTCATTCAAAGTGTGAGAGCACCGAAAGCTGAAAATTGGTCTGGGCAGGAAGGTGTTTAAGTGCCCAGTAAGCAAGTGGTTAATTACAGCTGGGAGTTTTATTTTTTGCTAAACAAAAAAAGATGCAAAATAAAAATTTGCAAACAGGTCATTTTTCTCCTTCATTAAAATGCGCTGATGAGGCGGCACTGGTGGGCACTGATAAGCTGCAGTGGTGGGCACTGATAGGCACAGTTAAGGCGGCACCGATAGGCACAGTTAAGGCAGTACTGATGGCCAAAGATTGGCACAGATAAGATGGCACGGATGGGTGACACTAAGGGGCACTGATAGGTACCACTGATAGATGGGACTGATGGGCACTGGTAGATGACACTGATGGGCATGGATATGTGGCACTGGGGTGCAGCACTGTTGAGGCAGATTGTGGGCACTGATGGGTGGCACTGGCAGGGGCAGGCGGGCACTGATAAGCTGGCCGTGATCGGGACTAATGTCCCGATCATGGCCGCCCGTGATCGGCTTTTTTTTTCTCCTCGCGCATAGTGCGAGGAGGAAAAATAGCCGATTACCGGCTCTGTTGTGTCACATGATCAGCTGTCATTGGCTGACAGCTGATCACGTGGTAAGGGGTCGGGATCGACACCTTGCTCCGATCCATGAACAGGCGAGTCTCGGACTCGCTGATCAGAGAGCGCGACGTAGTCCCGGCAAAGCAGGTCCGCGCTGTAGCCGTCATTCGGCTATAGCGCGGATCTCAAGCGGTTAATGTCTAAATCGCTGGCAACAAAAGTGAGTACACCAAATTGGGCCACCATCATTTTCCAGCACTCCTAACACTGTTGGGCATGGAGTTCACCAGAGCTTCACAGGTTGTCACTGGAGTCCTCTTCCACTCCTCTATGACGACATCACGGAGCTGGTAGATGTTAGAGACCTTGCGCTTTGAGGATGCCCCACAGATGCTCAACAGGGTTTAGGTCTGGAGACATGCTTGGCCAGACCATCACCTGTACCCTCAGCTTCTTTAGCAAGGCAGTGGTTGTCTTGGAGGTGTGTTTGGGGTCATTCTGTTGGAATACTGCACTGCGGCTCAGTCTCCAAAGGGAGGGGATCATGGTCTGCTTCAGTATGTCACAGTACATGTTGGCATTCATGGTTCCATCAATGAACTGTAGCTTTCCAGTGTCGGCAGCACTCATGTAGCCCCAGATCATAATACTCCCAACACCATGCTTGACTGTAGGCCACACACACCATCTGGACCAAATAAGTATCTTGGTCTCATCAGATCACAGGACATGGTTCCAATAATACATGTCCTTAGACTTCTTGCCTTCAGCAAACTATTTGTAGGCTTTCTTGTGCATCATCTCTAGACTAGGCTTCCTTCTCAGACGACAGCCATGCAGACCAATTTAATGCAGTGTGCAGCATAGGGTCTGAGCACATACAGGTTGACCCCCCCCCACCCCTCTGCCGCAATGCTGGCAGGACACATACATCTATTTCCCAAAGACAACCTCTGGATATGACGGTAAGCACGTGGACTAAACTCCTTTGGTCGATCATGACGAGGCCTGTACATAGTGGAACCTGTCCTGTTAAACCCCTGTATGGTCTTGGACATCATGCTGCAGCTCAGTTTCAGGGTCTTGGCAATCTTCTTATAGCCTAGGCCCTCTTTATGTAGACCAAAAATTATTTTTTTCAGATCCTCAGAGTTCTTTGCCATGAGGTGCCATGTTGAACTTCCAGTGACCAGTATGAGAGTGAGAGCGATAACACCAAATTTAACACAGCTGCTCCCCATTCACACCTGAGACACCAGCGAGTCACATGACAGTGGGGCAGGAAAATGGCTAATTGGGCCCAATTTGGATATTTTCATTTACAGATGTACTCATTTTTGTTGCCAGCGGTTTAGACATTAATAGCTGTATGTTGAGTTATTTTGAGGGGACAGCAAAATGTAGCAAAGTTCCATTTCTTCAGTGCTGTCACATGAAAATATATAATACAATATTTGAAAAATTTGAGGGGTGTACTCACTTTTGTGAGATACTGTATACACACACACACACACACACATATACATATATATATATACATACACATATATATATATATATATATATATATATATATATATATATATATATATATATATATATATATATACACACACACACACACACACACACACACATATACATACACACACACACACACACACACACAGATATATATATATATATATAGATTATATTTGTATATTTCTTTTTTAAGTCTTGGCAAGATTTGCCCACTCTTCTTGCAAAAACACTCTAAATCTGTTAGATTGCTAGGGCATGTCCTGTGCACAGCCCTCTTCAGAACATTCCACAGATTTTCAATCGGATTCAGGTCTGAGCTGAACTGCTCATTATTGCTTCTACCTTGACTAAGGCCCCTGTTCCAGCTGAAGAAAAACAGCCCCAAAGCATGAGCTTGGTCGGGAGCTAGGTCTCATCTGACAGCCTCTCTCCGCCAGGATGCAGTGGCACCCATGATGACCTCAGGCAGCACCCTGGTTGAGAAAAGCTGGTCAAAAACATAGTATTCATTACTGCATGCATGGAAGCCACCTAGGTGCAAAATATATATCACACACATTCTGGATAAGTGGAGTATCTGCTTGTTAGGATATGACATGACAGAAAAAAAAAAGAAAAATGACTCTGAAGGCTTCTGGTCATTATATTAGTTTGCAAGTACCCTATTGGACTTTTTCACCTATTTTGGGATTCAATAAACACTAGTCTCTTAAAAAAAAAAAAAAAAAAAAAAGTAAAATTTAAGTTGCTGCATAGAAATTCTTTTGGATTGAGGAAGTTTGTGTTCTACACCCGTCTGCAAACTTCTGTTCCCACAACACTAAGGGCTCATTTACACTTGCTTTGGCTTCAACACACATTAACGACTAGTTTACACTTGCTTCAAAACAAGGCTTTGGACGGGCTTTGTTAAAGCTCTCTGAACGCTAGTCAAAGCTCCTGTCACTAAATAAAATGGTTAGCTTCCAGTCCTGTTTAGACCTGCTTTTGCTTTGCTTCGGTTTCGCTTCAAAAAATATACCCCATGTAGCTTCCATGGTGCTTTAAAGTGTCTTCAAAGCCTCCATAGAAGTCAATGGCATAGCTCGCTTGAAGCCCCAACAAAGCCTTATCGAAGCCCAAGGATGCCTCACTGAAGCCCCATAGAAGCACCAAGCAAAAGCAAGGTGTAAACCGGACTGCAAGCTAACCATTTTATTTATTAACAGGGGCTCTGACTGGCGTTCAGAGAGCTTTAACAAAGCCTGTCAGAAGCCATGTTTTGAAGCAAGTATAAACTAGCCCTAATAGTTACATTAAATTATTAGTAGTCATCAATTTTAATTATAACTACTAGTTAAGCTAAGAGTGATATATCTGCATAGGAGAAGAGGCCTATCACCTTAGGACACCAGGAAAAAACTGAGGACTCACAGTGGGGAAGGGTTATAGGGTAGATGCACAGGGGGCACATCCTCAAAAGTTTTGCCAGTATCCTAACAATGGAGGGTTAGAGCTTATAATTAAGGAAATTGATGTTCAGAAACAATTAAATTCAATTAAATTCAGAAACATTAGAAGATAAATGAATGTGTCAAAGTTTCTTGACAAAAAAAAATATGCAGTATTCCATAGACTTTCTATATTCAGTAGTAACTCAAAACCATCCAACTTTCAAACACCCTATACGCACGTCACACCCTGTGTTAACCATACAGGAGAACAATGCACCCTTTCTCCAGTGATTCAGCTACCTTTATGCAAACAGGAAATTCAACCAAACATAAAGACATTTATATTTCAGAAGGTCATAAATGCTTAAAACAGTCATCCACTCCCAAATCTTATTCTAACAGCAATCACCACTAAATTGTGGGAAATATTCACAGCACATACTACTACTCCCCTTCAACTTTAAAACATCTCCTCTTCACAATCCACCACTTGTAAGCCATAGCAAATAGAAAACTCAATGTAGTGTTCAACCATACAAATTTTATTAAAAGCAGAAAAACAAACAGCTGCAGCAAAGCTCAAAAAATAAATAAATGCTGGTTTGTGCAATATAACCCCACTTTCCACCTATTTCACCACTGAAGTATCTAAAAGATTGGAGGAGAAGATTGGAGATGGGAGAGAGGACAGTTTTTCTTAAAAAATAGAGGTCATTATGGTCTGATGAATTCAGTGAGTCCACCACTTCAGTCGATAACGGTTGCAGTGATCATTTGTATAATACAAGGTATGGCCGGATTAGAAGCTGGATGGCTTTGAGTCACTACTGAATATAGAAGTCTATGGAATACTACAGATTATATTGTTCGGACAATTTTTGACAAATTGTTGTTATAGTGTTTCTGAATGTGTTAAGTTTATTTAACAGTCAATGACTTGTCACATTTTTCACTTTAGAGCAAGGGTAGGTAACCCCTGGCACTGGTGCTGCAAGCGGCAAACAGACCCTCTTTTGTCAGCACTTGACTCCCTCCTCATCAGCAGAACAGTGCAGGCAAGTGTCAGTGAGACACGAATGCATTCCAATTTCAGAATTCCCCATGCCACACCTGCACTGAGGGGGAGGCACTGCGCCCCCACACATTGTAAGAGATGGGGAAGGTTTGCTTTTCTCCACTCTGCATTTCACATATATCATAGATGAGAAGAGGGTACAGCGGTGGGACAGAAGAGCAGGAGGTTACAGAAATGGGGCAGATGAGCAGGGGGGGGGGGTACAGTGGCAGGGCAGATGAGTAGAGGGGGGTACAGTGGCGGGGCAGATGAGCAGAAGGGGGTACAGCGGCGGGGCATATGAGCAGAGGGGGGTGGTATAGTGGCGGGGCAGATGAGCAGGGGAGGGTGCAGTGGCGGGGCAAATGTGCAGGAGGGGGGTACAGTGGTGAAACAGATTTGCAGGGGGGGGGGGGGGGGGCAGTGATCTGATCTGAAGTGTGGAGTCGGGGCTGATCTCAGGTGTGAGTGCAGGATGTTAATTTCTCACTACTAGTTTACAGCATTTACTTTATAAAAATTCCTTTTCATGATAGAGTGTGAAGTTGACATTTTTTTTGTTATAAAATCGGCACGCTCAATTTCTTTGAAAACATTTTTCAGCACACTGCACTCAAAAGGTTGCCTACCCCTGCTTTAGAGTGAGCTGTACAAATCTAGGTTTGAAAATTGTTTGACACGTGATTATAGCACTTGCTTTATTTTCATTAGGTGATGCATTAGCACAAATAACTGAAGTTTTCAGCGTCTATGAATACTTTGTGTCTACAAGGGAGTGCTGGAAACACCTCTAACAGAAATGATGGCAAACAAGAAATCAACCTTACAGATGAGGTTTTTCAAAAGAATGTCTAATAGTATTAAAAGGGGGCCTCTGAAGAGCAGAGAGCGACAGGTTGAGACCCAGGAAGAGGTTTCTGCAAGAGAAGGCAGAAAACTGCCTGATGGCCACTCTGGGCCAGACCCTGGTCAAGATCAGATTGAAGGCAGGCCAAAATACGAGTAATAGGGCATTCCTTAGGGATGAGCCTTCTGCCCTCATACAACGCAAAGAAGCCAGTGACTGAGAAACAGGATGAAGCAGGGGGTCTAGGATAAGCAAGT
The DNA here is from genome assembly GCF_037356315.1 of Lithobates pipiens. NCBI lineage: Eukaryota > Metazoa > Chordata > Amphibia > Anura > Ranidae > Lithobates > Lithobates pipiens. Next base: position 151,715,968 of record NW_027507791.1, on the reverse strand, counting down.
CTGAAAGAAACAAAGGCTAGTCCGCCAAAAGCCTGAGTACCATTGTTTCATTGTTTCCTGGGCCAAATCTGGTATAATGAGAAACACTGGGATCCTGTCCTCCTCTATCTTGCCCAGAAGTTGAGGGAGGATCATTGGAGGGCATAAACCAGATTCAAGGGTCTGGTATAAAAATGGGCAAAGGAAACATCTTGAAAGAGGCCTAAATGAGGCTCAGAAAACTCATGCAAGAATTGAGGAGTCTCATGACCTGAAGACCTGAGATCTGGACCTTAGCAAGGCAATTTACTTCTGAGGGAGAAGATTCTGGGTTGAGCTGTGGCCAAGATTAGACCAAGGTGTGAGGGCCGTAAAGCAGACTTTGAAAAGTTTAATATCCAGACAAAGGTTTAAAGGAATTGGATGGTTCTTTGGACAATGGCAGAAAAGGTCCTAGCTGGGGAGTCCTTTAGCAAGAGGTCATCCAGGTAACCTGTGACATGAATTCCCTGGGTTTGTAAGCAGGGCGAGCACTTTTGTGAACACTAAGGGTGCAGGGGAGAGCGACTAAATGGCAGTACCACAAACTGGAAGTGCCTGTCTTCCACAGCAAAATGCAGAAAATTGGTATGAAAATGGGAATATGGGGATAGGCATCTTGTACGTATACTGTCACGATTCCATGTACATTGATCCAGCAGCAGGTTTTATCTATTCTGGTTCCTGCCAATCTGCCCAAAAGCTAGGTATTATTATGCCTTTGCACCTATGGCTTAGTGGTTGAGCAACGCGTCTCCAAGCTGAAGCCAGACTCTCCTATTCCTCTGGCATTTGCCATTTGAGTATTCCCTTATTCTGCGTTTCCCTATGGCTGTGCAGTTATATTTCCTTTAGTTTCTATCCAGGGATCCCTTCATTTTGTGTTGCTGTGTGCTCGTCTCTCTCAGTATAGTGTCTGTGTACCATGTTGTCCTTCAAGCGTGCTAATTGGTTGCAATGTGCCCACACCGGTTTGCTAGAGAGCTGCAACCTGGGGGCTGCCTCGAAGCATAACATCCACGCCTTGAGTGGCTCTGGCGAAGACTGGGTGGCTCCTTAGATACTGCAGCTCTGGCACGCCTCCGTTTGTGTGCAGTCACACTGCTCCTCCCGCAGCTGTGAGGATTCATTCCTGGGTACACCTGGTTAGTTGTCCATTGGTCAGCTAGATCAAGAGTTACAGTCCCAGGTGGTCTTACCCTCTGTTCATGACATATAATGAAACAAGAAACTCTACCTTTGTGTAGAAAAAAAGAAACAGACATAATAGCAATTGTTGGCTGCAGGGCTGGACCTGCAGGAGCAAATAAGATCTTGAAAGGGGCTTCAAACGCCTATCAACAGAATCTTTAAAAGGAATAATCATCAACAGGAACTGTAAGGCTTTTGCTAACTGAAATGGAGGGATCCACTACCAGAATAGTCCACTTCCTTTTAAAATTCTTTTCCAGATGATAGAGATAATCAAAAAGCTTAGGAGTATAAACTTTTCAGGGTTAAACCAATAGCTTCTGATTCCCAAACAGCGTCAAGGGAAAAAAAAAAAAAAAAAAAAGAAAAGAAGATCCTATGTAGCTGAAAAGTCTTCCCATAGAATTCATAGTGTCCGACAGATCTGTTTTTGTTAGGCAGCATAGTGTGCGCTTTAGAGGCGAGAGTCAGATGAGGGCACAGCAGTGTCAATATAGGACATTCTTCTTTGACAAGGGAACAGCCATCACCCTGTGCAGTGTTCTGTGGTTTCTTTTGGGCATCAACACAACGCATGTTGTTCTGGCCTTAATGCAAAGAGAGAAGGAAGGGTTTTTAGGGACTTTCAGGAAATCATGGCCTGGTAAAGTCACACATTTCCATCCCTAGGGACTTTAAATGAAATAATGGCCTGGTAAGGTCATAAATTTCCATCCCAATTTAAGTGATGGGGAGGGGGCTTTTTCATCCCCCCCAAAAAAGGGGTGGGACTTTACACGAAGCACGTGACTGCAAAAGAGTAGTTGGGTGATAATAAGGGAATTTTATTTACATGATACTAGAACATACAAGTGATAATCACAAATTACGTGTAATCATACATAAAATGCACAAATGAGTCATAAAATAGATAGATATACACTGTAATATTCATATCAATGGTAAAATGATAAACAAAATAGTAACAAAAAAATAAAGCAATAATCACTTAAGGTGAAACCTCAATAAAATTCCCTAGTTCACCACAATCAGAGTGGGATACAACCATAATTAAACAATATAGCCTGCAGGACCTAAGGTCTCACTAAGCCTGTGAAGATGAATGGTTGGTCAAATTGTAGAAAATCTGAATCAGAAGAGTATACAAACACAGCGAATATTGGCTCTACGCGTTTCGTGGCTCTCATGCCACTCGTCAGGAGCAAGCACATGTCATATCGGTATCTGTAAAGATATAAATTTGAGCATAGACGGGATGGGCAAGAGCAGATATAATCAGGGGTGGGGCGTAAAAAAAACCCACAACTAAAAAAAAAAAAAATATATATATATATATATATATATATATATATATATATATATATATATATATATATATATATATATATATATATATATATATATATATATATATACACACACACACACATACACACACACACATATACACACACTCACTAGGGTTCTATATAATGAGGGAGTGGTGGCGGGGCACCGCACGCCATCCAGGGTACCCCCAACCGGGAGCTGCGGCAGGGGGCCCCGCAGAGACGAGACAGGTGCCAAACAAGGCCGGCATGGGAACCGAGGCATATCTATGAAAGAGGTGATGATTAATTCATCAACATGTAATAGTGGTGCAAGAGGGTGAAAATAAAAGGCTGAGAGGCGGTAGTAGTGAATCCAAAAGTGAAAGGAGAGGCAAGGTTGCCACTGGTGAGAGGTGAAAAGTGAAAAAGATAAGAACCACACAAATAAGAAGTGGGGTGCTGAGAAGTGAAAGTGAAGGACATAGAGCCCAAGCTGAAAGGACCAATGGGAGGGAGTGAGCGGACAACACAGAAGGTTGTCAATGGTGACAAAAGGAAAGGAGGTAAGAACCAATTAAAACTGTGAGAAATCGAAAAGGCAGTGAAGGGGCCTTCTGGCCTCAAGTCCAAGCTTCCTTGTGCCTGCGATTTGTCATTGCTAGTGAAAGAATCCCGAGAAAGGTACTTGCTGTTTACGAGCGTGAAGTTCTATTGTTGATAGTTATATTGATGCCAATATTTTTTCTCTGGAGCAAGGATGGCGCGGATGAAGAATGTTGTTGGCTTTGAATAGATAGTGCAGTTCATCCCATTACTATAGCACTCACTTTTTTTTGCTTCTCTTTTGGGTCTCAGGACAGTACTTACTTTTGTTGTCCCGTGACCCAAAGTCATATTGCCTGCTATCAGCTGACGTCACAGAGCTGCTTCAAGATCTGGAAGAATCCTGGCTATACTGTTGGAATCTACCTAGGTGCCTGATTGATAGCTGGCTCTGGCTCTCAATGTGCAGCTGAGAGCTGAAATCAGCTGCATCATCCCCCCTCCAACCGGGCATTACACCGAGCACCCGGAGGCACAGAGTGGAGAGCAATGACTGCTCCTCTCTGAGCAGACTGGGAAATGTGAGTGATCAGCGATCATGTGATCGCTCAATTGTCCAGCTTACAGTTGCTGCGGGACAGCTGCAGCATAAGACCGATAGGAGTATGTCTCCTTTAAGTTTAACCTTTGGAAAAGAAAAAGAAAAAAAAAAAAAAAAAACACAACTTCAGCCACTAACTTATAAGAGGAATATTGCATACAAATTGCTGTATCCATTTGGTTAACCTATGTTCGAAAAAATGTTCATATCTCTTCATAACTCTTCAAACTCCAGATTACTTGCTGGGCCTAAAAGGCCATTTGATGTGCTGCTGAAGTTGAAGCAAGTGCGGATAGACAAGAAGTGGCTGAAAGTGGCTAGCAGAGATCAGCAAAACAGAGAAACAAAAACAGCTGAGAACAAAAGTAACAAAAACAAACAATCCTTTAAGAAAAACTAAATAGCAATTATTTATGGCACAGGGTGCTTTGGCAAACAATATGTTCTACAGTTAGGGGCTAGATCTACTTCAATATCAAAAGCATGCAAAGGATCTACTACATTACTGTCCCATTTTGTCCCTAAACTGATCTTAAAATGTATGCAAAATTGCTAGTTAACAGAAAAGCATTTTTTTTTTAACTACATACATTTTTAATAAGTAAGGTTCATTAAAAATAGGGAAGCTAGGGACAGCACCATAGAGACGATTACATTTCCTTCAATATGCCAGAATTAAAAAGTGTATGCCTCCATCAGTTGCTTATAAAAAAAAAAAAATCCTGATATTTCAGGTTTGTCCTGTGGGGTCAAAACATAGATTGCCATTTTTTTATTTATTTTAATTTTTTTATTTCAAGCTGCCTCCAAACTAGACATTTCCTTACTCATTATGAAAGAATCCAATTACCTATACTTGTGGTTTTAAAATAAACCTTTCCTTATCCAAAGCTTTAAGTTTATAGCTGGCCAAGTGACACAAAACAAGCTCTCTCCTAGATACTTCCTGGTCCATTAGAAAAAAGAAAGGGCAGTAACACCCCAATAAAGGGTCAGAGGGCGCTGATCACCCCTAATGTATATGAAAAAACAAAAAGATATCCCCTGAGTGGGGTTTTTAACAGCATATATTACCTGTGAGGGCTAATGTATATACACAGTAGGAATAACTACTGAAATAAAGCGGATAGTTTGTAATACAAATATTTATTGATAAAAAGGATTAAATGGGTGACACAATGGTCAAGAATTGAACTCCACTTGGTGAATAAAATGTATAATGGTACATGTATAGACAGAAAAATTACATCATATGAACCCTATTACATCTGTATACACAGTAAAACATAGATAAAAATAATCCTTTACGCGTTTCGACCCTCTCGGGGGTCTTCTTCAGAAGGTTTATCTATTGTATAAGAGGACAAACATAAATATATATCCATACATTATACATTGTGATATATTGGAGGTAACCTACTATAAACAGGGTAAATATCTGATATAGTAATATTATACAAATATCGGTTACTATATATCAAATACCTGTATAATCCACAGTGGAGATCCTCTTTAAAAGAAAGGAATATGCTTAAACACATCTCTCATATCAATCATTCATTGATGTGCCAAGGTTCATCTGGCTGGTATAGGTCGCTGTGTCCTACCATCAAAGGAGGGCAGGGAAACGGAATCCAACAAACGGGATGGCTTGCGAGGGATCACATCCCTGATTCCACCTCCTGTGTGTAAATTGGAGGGGAGTATAGACGTAGACAGACAAGGGTCAGAGGCGACACCCTGCTGTAGGACAAAGTATAAAGGCAATAAAGAGATTATATATATATATAAGTGTATATAAGGTACACTAATTGGGTACTATCCAGTCTATAAATAGAGAGCACGGGTCCCACCAAAATATGAATTTCCGGAAAGGTTAGCACACTATGGAGCAAAAAGAGTGAAAAACCATAAAAAGCCAATGGAAAAACCTGTGAATAAAACGACAGTGTGAAAAACAATAAACGTGGGGGAAAGGAGAAAAAAAGAAAAAAGGAAGAAAAAAGGGGAAGGGAAAGGAAAAGCCCAATACATCACATGCCACAGTGAGCACAGATCAGGAAAGACTATATCAAATAGTGAAGCTATCTGTGTAATTACCTATATAATCTTGCAATACGTGCACTTGTGTTGAATGAGCCCAAAAAAAGGCAATGTTATTAAAACAAATGGAAGAGGTCCTGCGAATTTTCGCAGGCGCACCCCTTTCTATTCAGGAACCGTGCAAAAACAGGGGGAGACTTTCGTCTACGAATAAATAGAAATAATAAAGAGTGAGCTATAAAACCACCCAAATTGTATTAGAAAAAAGGTGCAGTGCCAGTGAAGGCAGACCAGTAGCTTACCCTTAAGCGCAGTGTCAATGTGTCTGGTATCGTCACAGATGGAATGAATTCCTTATCCATGAAGGTGAGGTATAAATACCTTGTATCCAATTAATTCAGCTGGCTCAATTACAATCCCAGCTGAATCGGTTGTATGGCTTATCAGGGAGTCCCGCCCGTCTGTCAGTCTAGTTAGTTCGGTCGCCATCTTGGTCGACCGGATGTGGTCCCCCCGGCGTTCCGGAAGTGACCCCTCCAACATGGCGGAAGGGTACACAGCTTTGTCGCACCGGCGTGCGCAGTGAAGCACCGCGTCCAAAGCTGTCCCGGAATGCCGCCGGCCAGATACAATCCCCCAGGGGGGCGGGTGGTACCTCCCCGCTCATACCTGGGACCACAGGGGAGGGGCATGCGCGCGCATATGCCCCGCCCCTCCTCTGGCCGGGAAGCCATACCGAAGGGGTCCGCCCTATAAGCGACACCAAGAGAGCACAACAATGGCACCATCTAGAGGAAAGAAGGGAGAGATGCGTCTGGACCTCCTGTCAGCAAGTAAAAAGAATAGGTTTAATGAAACTATATCAAATAAAGACAACCGCTAAATAATTAATATATATTACAGGTAATCTGAGCATACAAGAGAACAACATCTACTTAATGGTGTATAGCTGGACATGACACAGTGTTTCTTATGTGGTACAATCTCAAAGGAATGTTATATATCTCTCAAAGGAATTAAATATAAATGAAAAAATATAAAAATAAATCTAAATATAAATAAATGGGTGGGTAAATAAATATAAATAAATATAAAAATAAAAAAATATAAACCACCCATTTATTTATATTTAGATTTATTTTTATATTTTTTCATTTATATTTAATTCCTTTGAGAGATATGCATTTTCATTAAACGTGTTCTTTTTACTTGCTGACAGGAGGTCCAGACGCATCTCTCCCTTCTTTCCTCTAGATGGTGCCCTTGTTGTGCTCTCTTGGTGTCGCTTATAGGGCGGACCCCTTCGGTATGGCTTCCCGGCCAGAGGAGTGGCGAGGCATATGCGCGCGCATGCCCCTCCCCTGTGGTCCCAGGTATGAGCGGGGAGGTACCACCCGCCCCCCTGGGGGATTGTATCTGGCCGGCGGCATTCCGGGACAGCTTTGGACGCGGCGCTTCACCGCGCATACGCGCGGCCAGCACGTGCGACGTGACGTGCCGACGTCACGCCGGTGCGACGAAGCTGTGTACCCTACCGCCATGTTGGAGGGGTCACTTCCGGAACGCCGGGGGGACCACATCCGGTCGACCAAGATGGCAACCGAACTAACTAGACTGACAGACGGGCGGGACTCCCTGATAAGCCATACAACCGATTCAGCTGGGATTGTAATTGAGCCAGCTGAATTAATTGGATACAAGGTATTTATACCTCACCTTCATGGATAAGGAATTCATTCCATCTGTGACAGGATACCAGACACATTGACACTGCGCTTAAGGGTAAGCTACTGGTCTGCCTTCACTGGCACTGCACCTTTTTTCTAATACAATTGGGTGGTTTTATAGCTCACTCTATTATTTCTATTTATTCGTAGACGAAAGTCTCCCCCTGTTTTTTCACGGTTCCTGAATAGAAAGGGGTGCGCCTGCGAAAATTCGCAGGACCTCTTCCATTTGTTTTAATAACATTGCCTTTTTTTGGGCTCATTCAACACAAGTGCACGTATTGCAAGATTATATAGGTAATTACACAGATAGCTTCACTATTTGATATAGTCTTTCCTGATCTGTGCTCACTGTGGCATGTGATGTATTGGGCTTTTCCTTTCCCTTCCCCTTTTTTCTTTTTTTCTCCTTTCCCCACGTTTATTGTTTTTCACACTGTCGTTTTATTCACAGGTTTTTCCATTGGCTTTTTATGGTTTTTCACTCTTTTTGCTCCATAGTGTGCTAACCTTTCCGGGAATTCATATACAAGTCTTCCTGTATTTATACACTATTTTGGTGGGACCCGTGCGCTCTATTTATAGACTGGATAGTACCCAATTAGTGTACCTTATATACACTTATATATATATATATAATCTCTTTATTGCCTTTATACTTTGTCCTACTGCAGGGTGTCGCCTCTGACCCTTGGCTGTCTACGTCTATACTCCCCTCCAATTTACACACAGGAGGTGGAATCAAGGATGTGATCCCTCGCAAGCCATCCCGTTAGTTGGATTCCGTTTCCCTGCCCTCCTTTGATGGTAGGACACAGCGACCTATACCAGCCAGATGAGCCTTGGCACATCAATGAATGATTGATATGAGAGATGTGTTTAAGCATATTCCTTTCTTTTAAAGAGGATCTCCACTGTGGATTATACAGGTATTTACCTGTGATATATAGTAACCGATATTTGTATAATATTACTATATCAGATATTTACTCTGTTTATAGTAGGTTACCTCCAATATATCACAATGTATAATGTATGGATATATATTTATGTTTGTCCTCTCTTTTACAATAGATAAACCTTCTGAAGAAGACCCCCGAGAGGGTCGAAACGCGTAAAGGATTATTTTTATCTATGTTTTACTGTGTATACAGATGTAATAGGGTTCATATGATGTAATTTTTCTGTCTATACATGTACCATTATACATTTTATTCACCAAGTGGAGTTCAATTCTTGACCATTGTGTCACCCATTTAATCCTTTTTATCAATAAATATTTGTATTACAAACTATCCGCTTTATTTCAGTAGTTATTCCTACTGTGTATATACACATTAGCCCTCACAGGTAATATATGCTGTTAAAAACCCCACTCAGGGGATATCTTTTTGTTTTTTCACTTCCTGGTCCATTAAACCCAACCTTTAAAAAAAATGTCCATTCGAAACCCAAATTTATCTTTATTAATCAAGCTTTGATGATACACATTCCCTGTTCATACTTTCACAAAAACTAGGTCAAATGTAATAAGATTGCTGTGTCTTTGAAAGGTTCCTGTGGTTTCCCATCTATATCTCTATATATATATATATATATATATACACACACACACACACACACACACACACACAATATGTGCACAATGCAAAGAGTTACAGAAAAAACATTCTTGAATGTTGGAAGGTTTGCTAATAGATGGGTGAGGACGTTTCCGTTTCATGGAAAACTTGTAGGTCTGCTTGACCTTGATGTCAACCTGACAGCTCAGTCCTGCAGATTACATTGAGAGTTTGCAGCTCTCTCTGTAACCAGAGGCACTTTACTCTGCCGTCAGTGTGACAGCCTCCTGCTCTGCTCATTTGGGAGTTCTTAGGGCTTCTGACAATCAGAACGCGTCTGGCTGTCACTGAGCTCCCATGAGGGTTCCCCCTATGTAATCTCCAGGAATTTCAGGAGCTATCAGTTTGACAGTTCATGTCCCGCTCTGCTTTGAAACCCCTATTAACACTTAGGCGGGCCATAGATTTAAAAAGGTTCACATGCAAGACTTGGTTGAAGGAGCTATTCTTCTGGCAGGGGATTTTAACTGTCTTAAACCCCTCTATGTACACCTCCATGGGCTGTAGCTATTTTATACTCACAAATCAACAACATTTAAAAAATCCTCCAGCAACACAAATTTGATGGATGTGTGGAGAATCTCCCATTCCACATAAAAAGATTACTCCTTTTACTCAGCTACTCACAAATAGATTTTTTTCTAGTAAGTCACTTTGCCCTGACCTTCCATCCACAGAGTAGTATTAGCAATATATTATGGTCAGATCATGACCCAGTATATTTGTCCCTCTCCTTACCAGACCTATCAAAAAGGGGAATGGGCTTGGCGCTTAAATGACTCCCTTCTTCAAGATGAGGTGTGTTCTACTGAAATTAGACAAACCATAGCTAATTTTATTTCAGATCATCAGAATGATGATACTCCTGTTCCCACTCAATGAGCAGCACTAAAGTGTGTGGTTCAGGGCACGTTCATTAAACATGGATCTAGACTTAAAAAAGGACCGCCTTGCTCAAATTGCTGACCTTGTCCATCTGTATTTCCAATTTCCAAGCCTCATAAATGGAGCCAGTCTCCCACTACCAAGGATGGCACTTTCAGACGCTAGACTCCGACTTCTAGACTTAGTGAAACAGAAAAAACTCTGGCTATCAGGGACAAGCTGCGTAAGATGTATTATATAGAAGCCAACAAACCTGGGCAGCTCCTGGCTAGGGCATTGCATGCCAATAACAGCAATACTACGATTTTGAAATGCAAACGCCAGATGGTAAATTTACCCATCTTACCTAAAGAAATTAATGTTTAATTTCGTTCATGCTACAACAGCTTATACAGCTTACCCTCTTGTCTGACTACCTTATTCTTAGATGCCCATTTATCTAGAATAGCGGACTATAGTACCAAAACCGCCCTTCCTACCATTTCTTCAGTGACCATACAGGATCTTGAAGGACCCTTCACAGAGGAATAACTCACTACAGTGATCTCTTCTCTTAAGAATAATAAGAGTCCTGGCCCAGATGGGTATACTGCCCACATCTGTAAGACTTTTCAAGATCTCCTCACCCCTTTCATGACTAAATCATTTGATGCGGTTTACACTGACTATTACAGTCTTGCCCAAACCAGGTAAGGACCCTTTTTCATGCGGCAGCTACCACCCTATGTCTCTGACCAAAGTACACATTCAGTTGTATTCTAAAATTATAGCTAATCGACTTACGCCTTTGATTCCAGATCTTGTACATCTTGATCAGGTGGGGTTTACCCCAGGCAGGGATATTACCCTTAAAACATTTACCCTAATGGAATATGCCCAGAAGTGCCAGCTTGCCTGCTTTCTGTTGATGCCTAAAAGGCTTTGACCAGGCCCACTGGTCCATTTTATAACAAACACTTCAACAGATTGGTATTGGCCCCAAGTTGCCGACTAAAATATTGGCTTTTTTACGTGCCCCTCAGTGAGGATCTGCTTCAACTGCCTCCTTTCAGATCCTATATGGATCCACAACGGTATGTGGCAGGGGTGTAATCGCTCCCCACTGTTGTAAATTCTCACCATGGAACACCTGGCAATTGCAATTTGTCAACACCCTGATATTCAAGTCATTACGGGGGGCTGCCATCAGTACAAACTCTCCCCTTATGCAGATGACCTTTTGGTGCGATGAGTTTTGAACTATGACAAGATGGAGGTTTTGAATATTTCACTATCACAATCATCTGTATCTCACCTCTGACAAACTTTTGTCTTTAAATTAGAGCTGCACGATTAATCATCAAAAATCGTTATCGCGATTTTTTTTTTCCTGCTGCGATCTTGACAAAGGGTTTCCAGAGGTATGCAATTTTCTCTCTGCTCTCAGCCATCAAAAGCCAAAGTCTGGGCAGTCTGCCAAGTTTTAAAACATTCTATCAGTGGCATGTTAAGGCTAAACATTGTAGCAATTTGTGTTTTACATCAGGAATAGACTTCTGTATGTAAATTAGGAATGTTTAACCACTTAAACACTAAACCTTTTAACCACTTAATAACCGCCCTATAGCCGAATGACGGCTACAGGGCGGTTTTTTAACTCTGGGAGGCCGTCATATGACGTCCTCCCAGAATTCAGCTCTCGCGCACCCCCTGGGGCGCGCACTCGAGAGCATCCGTGACCACCGGGTCCTGTAAACAGTAAACGGCCGCTCATAGTGGTCGTTTACCACGTGATTGCTCCGTCAAATGACGGAGTGATCAGTTGTAAACAAACCGGCGTCATGTTACGACGCCGGTTCCTCCCTCCCCCTCTCTGTACCGATCGGAACAGCGGAGGGGGAAGAGATCGGTGTCAGCAGCCCACATCGCTGCTCACCGAAAATTAACCCTACAACACCCGCCAATACCGTGCAACACCCGCCAATACCGTGCAACACCCGCCAATACCGTGCAACACTCTGCAATGCTCTGCAACACCCTCCAATATCCTGCAATGCTCTGCAACGCAATACTCTGAGATACCCAGCCATAGTCGGTGATACCCTGCAATACCCAGCCATAGACACCCCCCCCTCCCGTGCTTCTACCGACTTGCCAATACGATCAAATCCAGAATTTTTATTTTTTTTCAGGCTTCCCAGCTTAGAGATGAGATCCGGGGTCTTATTGACCCCATATCTCACTGTAAAGAGGACCTGTCATGCCATATTCCTATTACAAGGGATGTTTACATTCCTTGTAATAGGAATAAAAGTGATCAAAAAATTTATTTTTGGGGAAAGCGCCCGTCCCCATGTGCTCGCATGCAGAAGCGAGCGCATACGTAAGTCCCGCCCACATATGAAAACCGTGTTCAAACCACACATGTGAGGTATCGCTGCGAACATTAGAGCGAGAGCAATAATTCTAGCCCTAGACCTCCTCTGTAACTCAAAACATATAACCAGTAAAAAAAAATTTAATCGTCGCCTATGGGGATTTTTAAGTAGCGACGTTTGGCGCCATTCCACAAGCCTGTGCAATTTTGAAGAGTGACATGTTGTTAGGTATCGATTTACTCGGTGTAACTTCATCTTTCACATTTTGCAAAAATTGGGCTAACTTTACTGTGTTTTTTTTTTTTTTTTTAGCACAAAACTTTTTCCCAAAAAAAAGCATTCGAAAAATTGCTGCGCAAATACCGTGTGAGATAAAAAGTTGCAACGACCACCATTGTATTCTCCAGGGGGTTTCCTAAAAAAACATATATAATGTTTTGGGATTCGATGTAATTTTCTAGCAAATAAATGTTGATTTTTACATGTAGGAGAGAAATGTCAGAATTGTCCTAGGTGCTCCAGAACGCCTGATGGCGCTCCATGCATGTTGGGCCTCTGTATGTGGCCACACTGTGTAAAAGTCTCACACATGTGGTATCACCGTACTCGGGAGTAATAGCAGAATGTGTTTTGGGGTGTAATTTGTGGTATGCATATGCTGTGTGAGAAATAAACTGATAATATGACAATTTTGTGAAAAAAAAAAAAGTAAAAAAAAAATCTTGATTTTGCAAAGAATTGTGGGAAAAAATGACAACTTCAAAAAACTCATCATGCCTCTTACTAAATACCTTGGAATGTCTTCTTTCCAAAAAGGGGTCATTTGGGGGGTATTTGTACTTTTCTGGCATGTTAGGGTCTGAAGAATTGAAATAGGCCGTCAGTACTTCAGGTGTGATCAATTTTCAGATATTGGCACCATAGCTTGTGGACTCTATAACTTTCACAAAGACCAAATAATATCCACCAATTTGTACTTATTTTTACCAAAGATATGTAGTGGTATACATTTTGGCCAAAATTTATGAAGAAAAAATTACTAATCTGCTAAATTTTATAACAGAAACGAAGAAAAATTCATTTTTTTTTTACAGATTTTTCTGTATTTTTTCTTTTATAGGACAAAAAATAAAAAACCCAGCGGTGATTAAATACCACCAAAAGAAAGCTCCATTTGTGTGAAAAAAAGGACAAAAATTTCATATAGGTCCAGTGTTGCATGACTGAGTAATTGTCATTCAAAATGTGAGAGCACCAAAAGCTGAAAATTGGTCTGGTTATTAAGGGTGTTTAAAATAATTTTTTTGCTAGACATTACTTAGAGCCCCCAAACACATGTAGTTCCAAAACATCTGGGGTGCCAAGGTTTGCCATCACTGCCCTAGAGAATAGAATGGTGGTTGTTGCAATATTTTATGTCATACTGTATTTGCGCAGCGGTCTTTCAAATGCAATTTTTTATTTTTTAATTACTTTAATGAATTAAAAAAAATAAAAATAAAAAATAAAATAGTAAAGTTAGCCCAAATTTTTTTTGTATAATGCGAAAGATTTTACGCCGCAAGAATCGTGATCTTTATTCTAAGCAAAAACATTGTGATTCTCATTTTGTCCATAATCATGCAGCTCTACTTTAAATGGCAACCTATAGCTTTCAAATGTCTTGGTATTAAAATTTTATCTATCTTGCCCAATATGGCAGACCTTAATTATATGCCTCTTCCTCAAATGATTCGTACCAGTCTTAAATTCTATGAAAAGGCATTTGTGCTAAATGTTGCATGAACACCATTAAGATAGATATTTTACCAAAATAACTGTATGCCTTTCAGGCTATTCCTGCTCCTCCATCTCCAGGTTTTTTTTTTCTCTAAACAAGACTATTCGTACCTTCATATGGCGACTCAAAAAGCCCAGAATTCAACAAACTATCCTTACCTTCCCTAAGCACAGGGGCGGGGTCTCTTTTTCCAACTTATTGCTGTACTCTCATGCAGCTTCTTTGATAAGGGTGGTTGACCAGTGTCACAGCCATTCCACCAAATTGTGGACTCGTCTGGAGAATGATCTAATCTCCCCAGACCTTACATACTTATTGTGGTTAGAACCCTATCAGAGACCCTCTAAAGATTTATTGCCTCTCACCATACTCGCTGCTTTATGGACGTGGGATACTTATTAACATAAGGGCTTACTCTTCTCCAGACCAAGTCCTCTGACCCCATTATTTGGTCTAAGTTTTTCTTTTTTCCCCACCGCGACCAGTTCCAAGCTTCTTCGCTGGCATCGCCAAGACGGTCCTCTTGAGTTATACCCTCTGTGGCCAGAATCATATCTCCCCCTCTTGTCATAACTCATCACATGCATTACTGGAATATACTCAGCTGAAACATCACTTGAATACAAGGCCCTTTACAGGCGGTCCCCTAATTACAAACATCCGATTTACAAATGACTCCTACTTACAAACGGAGGGAGAAAACTGGAAGTGAGAGGAAATCTACCCCTAGGAGGGGAAATTCACTCCTGTAAGAGTTATAGGTAAAATGTGTCTCCACTGATGCTTCATCACCAATCCTTGTTTCCCCAACAAAACCAAATTTTCAAAATCCAATTGTCAGTGGGACAGAAAGGGAGGTGAAATCTTCTGAACAGGGGCACAGACAGCAAAACAAATGTTACAAGGGTGTTAACCCTTCCCTATGCGATCCAAAAATGTAAAAATATTTTTTTTGGCTGAAGCTACACTTAAAAAAAAATGTACCTGTTCCAACTTAAAAACAGATTCAACTTAAAACAAATCTACAGTCCCCATCTTGTTTGTAACCCGGGGACCACCTGTATAGCCTTCCTAAAGCGACCTTGCATTACTCTTGAATTGCTGCTTTCTCAGTCCTCTAGATCAAACCACATACTTTTGCAGATATACTAGATCCTGGGAGTCCTATCCACACCCACCATTTCTTTTGAAATGAAAACAGGAATTGCAAATATCGCTAGAAGATAGACTGGGACAAAATATTGGCTGTTTCATACAAACTCTCTATATCTTCTCATGTGCATGAACGCAGCTATCAAATCTCATCTAGGTGGTATTGTTGCCCTACCCCATTACATAAAATTGATACATCTATCCCCGATACCTTCTGTAGATATCTGCGGGAGTCTGGCACCACAAACCATATTTGGGGCACATGTCCGAAAATGATCACATTTTGGGATAAAATATTACACTTGTTTGATCGATTAGTGGGAGAGAACAGCCCAAATGCACCTCAGATCACAGTGTTATCCATGTTGCCAGGCTCTTATAAACAAACAAAAAAAAAAAAACGTAATTAGGCACTTTCTCACAGCAGCTCGTTCGATGATGCCCAAGTGCTGGCACCAAGATGAGGCTCCATCAATGGCTGAATGGGCTTGTGAATTAGACAAGATCGAGTTAGTGGAACGTATTGGTTGCTTGGAGGAGGATGAACTTTTGTGGACAGTATAGTCTCATTTCAGATATTCCTCAGACTGACTCCTTTATCTCCAACACAGTCTGAGGTTTCAATTTTACCCGAAACCTTCCCATGGTAATTTTAATTATCTTTTTGATATCGCAATATTGGTGGGAATATGTGGTTACGAATGAAAAAGTATGATCATTTTGATTCTCCTTAGATTTTAAAATGCCACCCAACATGACATTTCTGTCCATGCTACCCACCTCAACAATAAATAAATTTTATTCATCCAGTTTAGATCTTTCAGTTAATAAACCATGTTCACAAAAGAGTCTTGTTCAAAAAATTCATCCTTGATAGTGCAATTCCATCTAAGTCGGATAAATTGGCTCTTGGGCACAGATTTTAACTGCTTCCCTTCAATATCAGTTGATGTCCAGCAGTGCAAGCAGCACAGAACTGGCAGAACCCAGTAGCATCCAGGTATGCTCATCTGCTATCTAGAGAAGTCAGGCCAGAAGTGGTCTTCAAGAAAGAACTATAGCTAAAAACCATGCCTCTGATGTGGAAACAAGGCAAAGCAACTCAACTATGATACTTAATATATGTATACAAAATATAGCAAATGGGGCACAGAAAAGTGACAGCAGGTGCTCTGGATTGAGTCAAAATTTGAAATATTTGGCTGTAGCAGGAGGGGTGGAGAGCGGTAAAATAATTTGTCTGCAGGCAACAGTGATGAGTAACTACCTCAAAGTGGCCTGTCTACTAAGTAAATCAAATTTAAATTTAAAGCAGTAGTAAAGTGATTGTTTTTACTTTGAAAAAGAGGTAAGCCTATAAGGCTCACCTGTAGGTAAAAAGAATATCCCCTAAACCTGTACGGTTTAGGAGCTATTCCCCTTGCATGCAGCCGCTAACTTCAGCGATGCATGCGCTCTGAATTTGCCAGCTGAAAGGTCCGGCAGTCGCTTGACCTCGCCGGAAAGAAGTCTCCGCGCGCATGCGCAGAAGTGACGACATCGCAGCTCCGGCCACTCACATCGCCGGAGCCACAATAACCGGAAGACACACGGAGGGAAAATGTCAGCTCCCTTGGCGTGGACCGAGATCACCTGCCGATGCCTCATTCTAAGGCATTTCATAATGAGCTAGTATGCAGTGCATACTAGCTCATTAAGCCTTTTGCCTTACAGGTTTAAAAAATAAAAATCCGCGGGTTTACTACCGATTTAAGTATGATACTGCAACAGAGAAAAGAAATGGATGTTCCGTCTAGGTACGCTCACCCCGCGGGGTTTGAACACGGAATTAAGTTTACAACCATTTGTTTCTACATAAATGGCCACCTTTTGAATATGACGGCATGCGACTATCCATGGAGAACAAGATTGTTCCTTTTGGCCATTCGCACGCGGTGATGCTATTCCCAGTTATTCCGTTATGGGTCTGGTGAGCATGTAAGTAAGAGGACCTTTAGTTTATAATTACGTGTTTATATTTTATGAACAATATATTAATGTTTATAAAAATCTGGTCCTCCAAGTAATAAAATGGTGAACTTCTTCCCCTTTTGAATAATTTCACTACACTACATGTCCAGCGTACTATTGTAAGGACTGTTATAAGCATAACTACATATTTTATGTTTATGCGTATGCATGGATAATGTTTCCCAGTGTAGATTGATATACTGTATTTGCTGGCGTATAAGACTACCTTTTACACTTAAAAAAAATGCCCAAAAATCAGGGGTCGTCTTATACGCCGGGTATACAGGTATACAATGCTGCCCGATGGATGTCAGCCCCCAAATGTCTGCTAATACTGTATGTGGCTTCAGCTACAAACAGTATACGCCGTTGAGCCAATCCCGGCGAGCGATGTATTCTATTAATGAATACAGAGCCTGCTTGGATTGGAGTAACAACCTCTGCCAATCCGAGCAGGCTACATAGAGTAGCCTGCTCGGATTGGCTTTGAGAGAGAGAGAGAGAGGCAAGGGCTGATGATGCTACAGCCTCTTCCAATCCAAGCAGGTGTTGTATTCATTAAAATAATACACCGCTCACCATACTTCCCTGGGTAAATCCATTCACTGATCTCCTACTACTATACATCCTGCTATTTGCCTTTGAGGTCCCAGGCACCCAAGAGGGACAGGTAAATCTGGGACATATGACAGGGGGTTTATTAAATGCATTTTGGTGGACAATTCCCATAGAATGTAACCCAAAAGTGATATAGGTTTGGTTAGTGAAAAATTCTACTTTCCAGAGTTGTGGGATTCAATAGATCTCTGTTTGTGTTATTATTGTTTGATTTACTTTATGACATAACACAGCATGGCAGATGAGTAGTTGGCATTCTTGCTTTGTATTTTTTAATCGTTCTAATGTTTTTTTTAAATGGTGTTGCCTCAGAAGGGGGGTAGCCTTATACCGCGAGTATTGCCCAAAACCCATGTTTTCACTTGAAAAATAGGGGGTCGTCTTATACGTCGGCAAATACGGTAGGCATCACTGTATAGTTCACCGTCATTGTCATATTCGTTGGTTTGTCTGACTGTGTCTTTTCCTTGTTTTCATTCTCTGCGCTATCCCCGATACATATGTTTGATTTTAAAATTGATTATACTGTATTTGTATATAAGACTCTTTAAAAAGATCTGGACCGTACAGAACATGGCTCACTTACCCCAGAAAAATATCTAAAGAAGTTATTTCTTCTAAAAGCAAAGATCGTTTTTTCTGCACAGACGGGGAGCACTCCTTTAGATTATTTTCAAGTGGGCAGGTGCGGGAGGTGAACAGAATATAAAGGGAGTGCCCGCGCATGCCCATTACGTCCAGATGAAGCTACACACTGTTTGTTGTGAAACACGTTAACGCCATTTCCGCCTGGACACCATGCTGCTGATCGGCGACGGGGATCCTCCATTAGGCTGCGAGCCGGCCGGCGTATCATGGAAGAAATCACAGGAGCATATTAGAAGCAACCCGGAAGTTTGAGTGTGACAATACCGGAGCCAGGGCGCACAGGACTTCATACCAGCTGAGGTACCGCTGCATGGTCACATATGAGACGGACGTTACACCGAGGCAAAGTGGACCAGCTGAACCAACCAGCGCATACATCTTAATGCAGCCAAGTCCTTAACACTTACACTATATTTTCTTGTAGCGCAGACTACGTGCATATATCGGATGCTAAATAACGGACAATAGACTATCAATTTTTACAAAAGAAGTGTGATTCACATAGGAAATTCCGATATAGATGTATAGCGCCATTTTCAGTTTATATATCTCCAGTGCCCCCACAGACTTATTGCATGATACATTGATGTGTTATGTCCTATGACACTACAGTGATTACCTATATACCGAAGAAAAGAATTACATTGGACATTTCATTGAGCCATTTTGTAGATTCGATCAGTGGGGTTACTATCAGCACTTGAGAATATGATTTAATTTTGATTTGATGACTGCTTCTTTGGCCAGCTTCAGGTGCAGGCTGGTTAGTCAGCCACTTGGCATATTTTTTTGGGACCAGTCTCTGATCCCACTGGCGTCCAGACATTTTGTGTTTTATGTTTGTTGTAAGCACTGTTTTTGTGTGTACATGTTCCTTCCTTGTCAGTGCCTGTTGGGATTGAAAATCATTTTTTGATTCCCAGCAGTTATCTTTATAGGTTTTTTTTTTAATGGTGGCCCTTCCATATACTTTGTCTCACGTGTCTTAGTGGTATTTAATGAATTTTGTACTTAATACACGATAGATAGTATCTTTTTAGAATCATTTATGAATTAAATTTTCTAAATATTTATGTACAAGTGGTTCTTTGGAGCCTCACTTTCCTTGGGGTCACCTGTCTTTGGGGACCCATGCTTTTTGTCGATTTAAGTAGACTACAGTCAGCAAAGAGAACTTACAGTACTACACAAGCGCAGTTAAATCACAACAAGCTCTAAAGCAGCTCGGTTTGCTTCCCAGTAGATTCCAGCACGCTCCAACTTTTAAGTGCAGCATTACAAGTCACTTGGAAAAAGGGAGGTGGGAAAAGTAAAATAGCAGTTCCAATAGAACCCTGCCTGCCAGAGCTATCAAAAAGTACAGACCTCCTGTAGAAAAAATAAAAAGGAGGAGGTCTTACTCTTGTGGCCAACTTGTAGATTACATAACAGTAGACAGGCAAGCCCCACTGATAAGGTGTATGGAGAAGCTGAGCTATGAGGAAAGACTAAGAACTGCAGTAAAGCCGAGTACACGCACAGGTCCCCACATCAACGCAAGCAATGTTGCTGCAGAGATCTCTCCCACTGCGCCATTGCATTCACTGGATATTGACATTTATAAGCAACAATACCAGGGATTGTTGATCTAGGGAATATCTGGAATGTCTTCTGGGGGTGGCAGGAAGGAATTTAGTTTTCCCCTGCTGCAGCAAAAAAGACCATGCTTTATGTGGATGGGAGGCTTTTTCTAGATCAACTGTTTATAGGACTGTCTATGAAGGTTTTCTTCTCATTTATTTTTATTTTGATTGAACTAACTGGACTTGTGTCTTCTTTAAACCTAATGAAACAGAGTTTCAAAAGGGAGGAATTGCCTATTAAAGAAGTCTGGTAAGAGGGAGAGTAAGTGGGTCAATGTACCATCTCAGTTTTGATATATTTAGCAACTGTATTATGCATTTTAAGATTTTACAAAAAGCCAAATAATTTAAATGCAAGTGCAATATTGCCAATTTTCCCCATCTTTTTTCACTATTTTTTTTTTATATAAATAGGAGCATACTCCTGCTCAGACTAATTTTCATATTTCAGCACTGTCGCACATTAAATGACAATTATGCAGTCATGCTACACTGTACCCAACCTAAATTATCATTTTTTATTTTCACAAGGGTAAGACCACCTCCTTTTTATTTTGTTTCTACAGTAGGTCTGTACTTTTTGATAGCGCTGGCAGGCAGGGTTCTATTGGAACTGCTATTTTACTATTCCCACCTCCTTTTTTCCCAAGTGACTTGTAATGCCACACTTAAAAGTTGGAGCGTGCTGGAATCTACTGGGAAGCAAACCGAGCTGCTTTAGCGCTTGTTGTGATTTAACTGCGCTTGTGTAGTACTGCAAGCTCTCTTTGACTGTAATCTACTTAAGGCTAGGTTCACATTGCTGCGATGCGGGAACGCCGCGAATCCGCGGCGTTTTCCCGCATCGCATACCTCCCGCCGGCAGTTCACACTGCCCTATGCGGACGGCTGGGGGTGTCAATGTTATGTTAATGACACCCCCAGATCCGTCGGCATATCGCAGTGCGATCTGCCGACTCGCACAGGAATCGGATCGCATGGTGTGAACCCCCATGCGATCCGATTCCGTTGCGGACCCAAAAAAGGGTCCCGTGCGAGTTTGCTGCGGGACCGCTGCGAGTTCAGCCATACTATCTGTATGGCTGAACTCGCAGCGCTACGGAGATCGGATGTGATTTGCTGTGCGAATCACATCCGGTTCTCCCCCCGCAGCGGTGTGAACCCAGCCTAAATCGGTATTTGATCACCTCTGGGATTTTTATTTTCTGCTAAATAAAAAAAAAACACCAAAAATTTTGAAAAAAAAAGTTTTTTTTTGTTTCACTTACAAAACTTTGTAAATAAGTTTACTCTTTCCCTGATGGGGCTGCCCTGACAGGCACTGATAAGGAGGCACTGATGAGGTAGCATTGATGGGCACTGATGTACTTAATGTTTTGTACTGATGGATGCCAATCAGTGCCAAACAATGCCTGCCAGTGATGCCCATTGTGGGTACTAATTGGCATCCATTGTGGGCACTGACTGGCATCCCTGGTGGTCTAGGGTAGCATATCTGGTGGTGGGCATCCCTGGTGGTCCAGTGTGGGAATCCTGGGGGGGGGGGGGCTGCGCTGATAATCATTCAGCACAGATCCCTCCCCCCCCCTCCGTCAGAGGAGCAGCCGATCGGCTCTCCTCTACTCGTATCTGACAGACGCCAGCGAGGAAAAGCCGATCACCGTCTCTTCCTGTTTACATCGTGATTGGAAATGGCTGATCACGTGGTAAAGAGTCTCAGTCAGACACTCTTCACCTAGATCAGAGTTGCGGTGTGTCAGACTGTTGTGATGTGCACCCCTGGGGGCAGGCGGTGGCTTAATATCCTGAAGACGTCATATGACATCCAGTCAAAAAATTGAAACCACTTTGCCGCTGTCGTTTTGCTATATGGCAGGCGGCAAGTGGTTAAAGATTGATTGATAAATGGTACACTATGCTGCAATAAGTTTTGTTATGTCGAATATAAATCCAGGTGCAGAAAAGCAGAGCCTCAAGATTTTTTTAGTAAACTTAATTATGACTTACCAGAACTACTGGATTGCTGTTTGTACATTTCTATCTGTTCTTTGGCTTTTAACAGCTGTTCCTCTAATGCTCGTATCCTTCCTGCTGCAGCTCCTTGCTCGACTGGACCATCAGGTATCCTAGAAAAAACATGGCCAACATGAAAAAAAGGGAAGTGTCCTTGACTTGCAGATGTACCTTAAAATCCTCAAGGAAATTCCCTGGCAAATATTGCTCCATTCAGCAGTATTTGAAGTTTAACACCACAAGTCTTATTTTTTTTTTTTTTACACAATGTAAAGCCATATGCTGTATGGTACGTTGCCTGCAATATGCAACCAATTATGAATATTACTAAATTGTGTCATACTCAAATGTAAAAACTCAATAACAGGCTCACTTTACATAAGTGACTACAAAGCAGGTTGTTGTCCTGTCTGTACTCCCTTGCAGCCCTAATCAACTGCCAGACCACCTAAAATGTTTTTGTGTAAGTTTTTACTTGCTAAGCAAGCCAAAACCAACATAACTATTAGGAATGCACCGAAACATATCAGCCGAAAATGGCCTTTTTGGCCATTTGCCGAAAGAGAAAAACGTCCGATAATGGAGCCGAAAATGGGGTGGGGACGGGGCTCCGCCCCTGCCCCTGGGGCTGCCCATCATTGGGGTGTCCTATAGCTCAGAAGAGGGGAGAGCCACTGCCTTGTTTATTTGAGCACCGGGAACATCACAGCTTTCATTTCAACAGCTGTGTGTTCCCCGCTGTGCGTCTTCCCATACAGCCCCTCCCCCTTGTCTGGGGAACTTTGATAGACAGATCATCTGTCCCAGGACTGGATGGGTGATCTGTCTATCAAAGTGCCCAAACAAAGAGGAGGGGCTGTATGTGAGAGCACGCAGCGGGGAACACAGCTATTGAAATGAAAGCTGTGATGTTCCCGACGCTCAAATCAACAAGGCGGTAGCGGCTTTCCTCCCTCTTCCCCTGCACAGGCAAGCTGCAATGGGGACGCAGGCTGGGGACACTGGCTGGCTGCATCTGATGGGCACTGGTGAGGCTGCATTGATCTCCTGTACCATGTCCCCAGTCCCTGACCACCTCCTGTATAAAAATATTTTTTTTTTTTAAGTTTCGTTAATCGGTCATTTTCGGTACCGCTTTCGGCACCAAAAAAACAGTTCGGTGCACCCCTAATAACACTGCATCCTTCAGCTCTTCCACATGACATCACTTAGGTCTAACATTGGATGCCCAGGCAAGAAGCTCTGCACTGTGGGTAGGTATGAAAGTGTAAAATGTGCCCCATAACTAACTACTGGTTAACTCTCAAGCAGCAGATCATGGCAGAGGGGGGTATGTATTGACTCTTCATGTAACGAAAAGTGTGTTACATTTTGTTCCAAAAATTATTATATATACATATATACACACACACACACACACACACACACCCTTGAAAACGTGTTCATACCCATTAACATTTTCCACATTCCACATTTTGTCATGTTACCACCAAAAACAAATGTATTTTATTGGGATTTTATGTAATAGACCAACACAAAGTGGCACATAATTGTGAAGTGTAAGGAAAGTGATAAAATGATTTTCAACATTTTTACAAATAAATATCTGAAAAATGTGCCCTGCATTATTATTCAGAATGGTACAGGCAGGTGAATCGCCGTTGCTACCAAAAGGTGGCCACTGGGGGTGCGCGCCCACTGCCGACTGCCTACTCCTGTGATCGCTCGTAACACGGTAAAATTATACTGGCTTGTGTCAGAGTCTGGGAGGTGCAGGGATTCCCTAGCTGAGTTTCAAGCAATCGCGGTAGTATGATTTATATACCTCAATCTGAATACCATAATCCCGGGGTGCTTTAGAGTTAGCAAAGGAGTTGGTTGCTAGTTGCATCTCCCTAATAGTTATGAAGGCATCCATGCTTCCCTAGCATCATCTCCCGAATTGGGAATATATGCCACCTCCAAACAACTCACCAGCTGGGCAGCCTGCTCCCTTTGGGCAGAGTTTTTTTTTTATATGCGTTAACCTCTGATATAAATAAACCCCTCAGGAACACTTTAAAAGCGTCCCAAGCGGCATTCAAATCAGAGTAGTTAGCATTTCTTTGCCAGTAGTCTGAGATTTAAGTTGCAATTTTGGTATGGGAGGGAAAGAGATTCAGCCAGAAGGCATTGAGTTTCTATGCTGCTCTTCGCAAAGTAGCTGAGATACTAATTAAGTACTCCACTTCCTTTATAAGCGGGGGGAGGTAGATGTTGTACATAGACACATATTAATTCTGGAAAAGGATAAGTGAGTTTTGGAGAAACACGAGAATTGCCTCTCTCCCGGGGAGTCACCAGGGATCTATCCACCCACTTCCTCTAAAATTTCGCCAAGGCAGACCTTGCTCCTTGGAATCCCGCTATAGGAGGGGGTGTCCATCCAGCTTCGGATCTAAAATTCCGTTAAGGTCACCCCACTAAGTGTAAAGGAATATCAGGGTTGTCCAACTGGTAAGACAACAGGTCACGAAGGAGGTATGTATACAGCTGCTAGGATAAACGTCAACTGAGAAATTCTGCATAGCAAAAACACATATCTTCCCTCTTGGTCAATCACAGTCTATTAATTGAAAATCTAAGGACCGATGTATCAAGATACTCACCCCCCTAGAATAGGAGACATGAGTAGAGTGATACACCCATCCCACCCATGCAAGACCCACATATGACAGTGGCATCAAATGAGTTTCCTGCAAAACACACACCGCAGGGAGGCGTTCCTGAGAGCGGTGGACACCATGGTACAAGGGGGTCATTCATGCCTTCAATGTCCCACGAGACAATAGAAGTATAGGATCCTCATGAGGTCGCATAATAATGGTACTGTAAATACTCATTCCAGGCCACACTCTGCATAATCCAGGAATGCGACAGATTGTTAGAACGAGGGGTTTCAAGAGGGTCCGGGAGAAACTAAAGTACATAGCAAGGTCAAGAGCACCGAGATCTCACATCTTTTCCATGAAGGCATGCAAGGACAAATAACACGCTGGAAACAAAGAAAGTAAAAAATCAAACAGGAAGCAAATTGCAAAGGGGGAGCCACAGTCAGTGCCGCACTGAGACATGCCAGCCAGATAGTTCTGCCCCTAAGAGCTTTTCAAACGGCATTGGAGCCTCCTATTCCCTAAAGGGCTCAGTATACCCAGTAAATGAAAAAAATAAAAGAAAACACAGCAACAGTAACAACTGGTGGGTGTAAAAAGTAATCCATCTTGGTCTCTGCAGCAACAAGCAGGTAGAAACCAGCAACTTGAGACATAAATTGTAATCCAATGATAGCCTTGGTCGCATAGTTTACAGAAAAACAAAAGGGGGGTATGTGTCTCCCGGTTGTGTAAACGAACATCCGTATTGCAGAAAGGGTGAGTCATGTAGATTCACATCAATAGAGTGGTGGCTGTTCTCAGGCAGAATGATCATTCCTTCCCATCCACAGGTCTTCTCGTTTGGCGAAGCAGGTGGTAATTTGCATCCATGCATGCAGTGGCCTCTGCTGCCGATTCAAAGAATTGGGCCCAGCCCCCAGCTATCAACTGGAATCTGGCAGGATATAGCATAGCACAGTTGGCCTAGAGGCGCTGGAGCCTCCTCTTTACAAATTTAGCTCTATGACATTATACTTCTGCCAAGAAGTCTGAGTAGGACACCCTCGCCCATTAAACTGTATATTGCGCTGCTCCCTGGCTAGGCGAAGTATAATCTCTTTATAGGTAAGGGGTTTGGCCAGGAGAGTGCGTGGAAGATGAGCTGGTGGAACAGGTCTGGGTGGGTCTCTGTGCGCTCTTTCCACAGAGTAAAAAGGGGATAATGTCTCCTTGCCAAAAATCTCAAACAGCCAGCTTTCCACAAACTGTGGGGTCCCTGCCCTTCTTTTCTTTTTTTGTTATTTCACCTGAGGTGGTTCTCAATGTCCTAATTTTTAAGTTCATTGGCTGTTGCAATTCTAGCTGTAATCTGCACATCTCCTATAAGAGGAGTAATTTTGTCCTCCACTGCTGTAGTGCGTTCCCGGATTTTTATTTTTTTTGTATGTCATGGCAAATCAACCCCACCTCCTCCTTTAGGCCTCCAAACCAATCCTGCAAGGTCTGCACAGAAGCCGCGCACTTGTGTAATGCCCTTAGTATTTAGGGCAAAGTCGCCTGTTCAGTATCTTCCTCCTCTGCAATCCCAGGGAAATGCTGGTCTCGTGTAGCCTGGGGGGCCTGTGTGGATGACTCTCCTGTCTGCAGGGCATGAAAAATGTCGGGGGGGGGGGGGGTAGCGTCCAGCTCCTCATCTGTGGGCCGTTCTGCTAGGCCATTTAGCTTTCTTAGTATAATATAACATACGCCATTTTGGAGGTTGTGCTGCATCTCGTCTCCTTTGAACTATTTTCGGGTCAGCATGCTTTGTGTGTAGACAGCGGAGAGACCTGAGGAGTCCAGTAGTGTCCAGTGAGGGATCAAGTGGGTTCCGATGCCAGAACGAGAGGGAGCATTACAGGGTAGCTGCAGGGATCTCCGTGAGACATGTCCTCTCGCAGCTCTTAGCCACGTCCCACGTTTACTCTTTTTAAATCATAAGCACAACAGAAACTACGCAAATTACCCTGATCAAAAGTTTCCATACCCTAGTGATTTTGGCCTGCTAAAATGGCACACAAGTTGACACAAAGGGGTTTGAATGGCTATTAAAAAGGTAACCATCCTCACCTGTGATCTGTTTGCTTGTAGTGTGTGTGTGAGTGTGAGTGTGTGTAAGTGAGTGTGAGTGTGTGTGTGAGTGTGAGTGTGTGTGTGAGTGTGTGTGAGTGTGAGTGTGTGAGTGTGAGTGTGTGTGTGTGAGTGTGTGTGTGAGTGTGTGTGAGAGTGTGAGAGTGTGAGAGTGTGAGAGTGTGAGAGTGTGAGAGTGTGAGAGTGTGAGAGTGTGAGAGTGTGAGAGTGTGAGAGTGTGAGAGTGTGAGAGTGTGAGAGTGTGAGAGTGTGAGAGTGTGAGAGTGTGTGTGAGTGTGTGTGAGTGTGTGTGAGTGTGTGTGAGAGTGTGTGTGAGAGTGTGAGAGTGTGAGTGAGTGTGTGAGAGTGTGAGTGAGTGTGTGAGTGAGTGTGTGTGTGTGTGAGTGAGTGTGAGTGAGTGTGAGTGAGTGTGAGTGAGTGTGAGTGAGTGTGAGTGAGTGTGAGTGAGTGTGAGTGTGTGAGTGAGTGTGTGAGTGAGTGAGTGAGTGTGTGAGTGAGTGAGTGTGAGTGAGTGTGTGAGTGAGTGTGTGAGTGAGTGTGTGAGTGTGAGTGAGTGAGTGTGAGTGAGTGTGTGCGAGAGATGGAGCGAGCGAGAGATGGAGCGAGCGAGAGATGGAGCGAGCGAGAGATGGAGCGAGCGAGAGATGGAGCGAGAGATGGAGCGAGCGAGAGATGGAGCGAGCGAGAGATGGAGCGAGCGAGAGATTGAGCGAGCGAGGTTTGAGCGAGCGAGGTTTGAGCGAGCTGTGAGTGAGCGAGCGAGCTGTGAGCGAGCGAGCTGTGAGCGAGCGAGGTGTGAGCGAGCGAGGTGTGAGCGAGCGAGGTGTGAGCGAGCGAGCGAGGTGTGAGCGAGCGAGGTGTGAGCGAGGTGCGAGTGAGGTGCGAGTGAGGTGCGAGTGAGAGTGAGTGAGAGTGAGTGAGAGTGTGTGAGTGAGTGTGTGTATATAAAAGGTCAATGAGTTTATGGACTGACAGACCCTTGCATCTTTCATTCAGTGCTGCACTGACATTTCTGGATTCTGAGTCATGGGGAAAGCAAAAGAATTGTCAAAGGATCTGTGGGAAAAGGTAGTTGAACTGTATAAAAACAGGAAAGGGATATAAGAAAATATCCAAGGAATTGAGAATACCAATCAGCAGTATTCAAACTCCAATCAAGAAGAACTGAGGGGTTCTGTTGAAACCAAACCATGGTCAGGTAGACCAACTAAAATTTCAGCCATAACAGCCAGGAAAATTGTTTGGAATGCAAAAAAGAACCACAAAACTTCAGGTGAAATACAGGACTCTGAAAACATGTGGTGTGGTTGTGTCAAGATGCACAACAAGGAGGCACTTGAAGAAAGATGGGCTGCATGGTCGAGTTGCCAGAAGTAAGCCATTACTATGCAAATGCCACAAAGTATCCCACTTACAATAGGCCAAACAGCACAGAGACAAGCCTCACACCTTCTGGCACAAAGTCATTTGGAGTGATGAGACCAAAATGGCAACAACCATAAATGTTTCATTTGGAGAGGACTAAACAAGGCCTATGATGAAAGGTACGCCATTGCTACGGTGAAACACGGAGGTGGATCACTGATGTTTTGGGAATGCGTGAGCTACTAAGGCAAAGGAAATTTGGTAAAAATTGATGGCAAGATGAATGCAGTATGTGATCAAAGAACACTGGAGGAACATTTGAATTCATCAGCCAGGAATCTGCGTATGGGACGTACTTGGACATTCCAACATGACAATGATCCAAAACACAAGGCCAAGTTGACCTGTCAATGACTACAGCAGAATAAACGGTTTGACGTTTCTTGAATAGCCATCTCAGTCTCCCGACTTCAATATCATTGAGCCACTCTGGGGAGATCTCAAAACGTGCAGTTCGTGCAAGACAGCCCAAGAATTCACAGAAACTGGAGGCTTTTTTCCAAGAGGAATGGGCAGCTTTTAGGGCTGAAATAACTAATCGATTAATAGACAACAAATAGATTATGAAAATAGTTGTTAACTATTTTCAGAATCGAATAATCTGCCAGCCGATTAGTTGGCCTACATACAGAATGCATTATTTGTTTACATATCAGGAAATACAGTGCAGCACACATACAGCTCAGTACATCAACCATACATGTCAGTAAGTGCCTGAGAACTTGTGAATTTGAGTGTGTGAGGAGCAATTCCTCATGGAACATGTAGTCATGGGCAGGAAGTGAGTGGGTATAAAGGCATTTGTTTTTTACCTTACTATAGGGGCATGCTATACTATAATTTGCAGCTTGCTTTTGGGGCACTCTGAAGGCAGGAGGAGCCAGAAGCATCGGCGGGGGACCGCAGAAGAGAAGATTCGGGCTGCTCTGTGCAAAACCATTACACAGAGCAGTCAAGTATAACATGTTTGTTGTTTAAAAAAAAAAATACTTTAAAGACTGTGCAGGGAAAATCAGCATCTGAACCCAGAGAAGGTGGAGGCCGATAGACTGGAGGTAATAGAAGGCATTACTATTACATTTAAAGTAAACTTTGACATGGAGGCAGGGCACATTGCGTGGGGGTAGGGCACAATACGTATGCCCCAGTGTGAAAGGAATCTAAATAAAAAATGTGATCTTTGAGTCTGATATTTACCAGATTCAACCTCCAATAGTATATACAGTATATCTCTTCTGAGTTACTCTCAGAGTGGATTCGAGATTTTTCTCCTTAACCATATAGTTGGTCATTTATATTTACCACTGCATATAGATTTTTAAGAATAAATTGCCTTTTTTTATTAACGTTTACATATTAAATTCTACACCACACTTTTTTTTAAGGTTATTATCCGATTAATAGAAACAATCGCCCAACTAATTGATTATGAAAATAATCGTTAGTTGCAGCCCTAGCAGCTTCACCATTTGAGAAGATAAAGAACCTCATCCAAATACTACAGAAGACTTCAAGCTGTCATTGATGTTAAAGGGGGAAATACACGGTATTAAACTTTTGTTCAGGGTCATTTGGGTAGTTTCTGTTGCCATTATGATTTAAAGACAGTTGATTGATAATAAATTTAATAAATAACTGTCTTAAGGATAGCAATCACATTAAGGCCCCTTTCACACATGCGGAGATTATGTCCATATTTCATCCATCCACCGCCGGCTCAGCGGGGACAACGGAGTGATCCCTGCTGAGCAAGCGGATCATCACTGATCCGTCCCGTGTAAAAGGGGCCTAAGCCATTTATGATCACATAGTTTTGTGGATCCTTTTTATCAAGGCCATTTGGGTGATTTTGTTAGGATTTAAAATGTTTACATACCCTGGAATGTTTGGCCTAGGTACAGACACAGGTGATGGTACACACAGTTTAAAATAGCAATTAAAAGGTTAATTTCCCACATTTGTGGCTTTTTAAATCACAATTCAGATCTGTGTATAAATAGTACAGTTTTTTAGTGCTCACAAGCATGCACTAAGCAGGCTATACACTGAGCCACGAGGAGGTAAAAAAAGAACAGTCAAGACCTGCGTAACAAGATAACGAAACTTTACAAAGATGGAAAAGGATATAAAAATATCCAAAGCCTTGAATATGCCAGTCAGTACTGTTCAATCACTTAATAAGTGGAAATTTTGGGGATCTCGATACCAAGCCAAGGTCAGGTAGATCATGAAAGATTTCAGTCACAACTGCCACAGGAACTGTTCGGGATACAAAGAAAAACCCACAGGTAACCTCAGGAGAAATACAAGCTGCTCTGGAAAAAAAGAGGTTGTGGTTGTTTTTAAGGAGCACAATACAACAATACTTAAACAAAAATGAGCTGCATGGTCAAGCTGCCAGAAAGAAGTCTTTACTGTACAAGTTCCACAAAAAAACCTGGTTACAAAATGCCCAACACCACCTTGACATGCCTCATTGGCTTTTTTGTGGCATTGGCGCAGTAAAGGCTTCCGTCTGGCAGCTCAACCATGCAGCTTATATTTCTCCTGTGGTTACCTGTGAGTTTCTTTGTATCTTGAGCAATTCTTCCACCAGTTGTGGCTGCAAACTTTCTTGATCTACCTGACCTTGGCTTGGTATCAAAAGAGCCCCTCATTTTCTAAATCTTAATAAGTGACTAAACACTACTGACTGGCATATTCAAAGCTTTGGATATCTTTTTATATCCTTTCCCATCTTTGTAAAGTTTCATTACCTTGTTGCACAGGTCGTTTGACTGTTCTTTTCTATCTCCTCATGGCTCAGTCTAGCCTGCTTAATGCATCCATGTGAGCTAACAAACTCATTAACTATTTATACACAGACACGACCTGTGGGAAATTAACCTTTTAATTGCAATTTTAACCTGTGTGAGCGCCACCTTCTGTGTCTGTACCAAGGCCAAACATTCTAGGTTATTTAAACTTTTTATCAGTTCGATTTGGGTGATTTCTGCGATTTTTTAATTATCTAAAAAAAAAAAAAAATTGATAGTAAATGGCTTCATGCGATTACTATCCTTAAATAAAGTTTTTTTTGGCATGGCCATATTTTCAATATTAATGCCAAAATTTCAAAATTTGAGCATGACTGAACATACATACGACTGTACATACATACACACAAATGTTTTTACTTTCATTGCTATTTCAAACAGAATGAGTTGTTTCACAAGTTCAGGTTGTACATTTTAGTGTACATCATAACATGAAAAAAGACAAATGCAGTGCATCTCTGCAATATCGATGCATCACATAGCATACTAGCACATTATAAAAAATATATAATAATGAACAGTGGCGCTAGACCGATGTGATTAGGTGTTAAAAAAAAAAAAAAATGCACACACAAATCTATATAAAATGTATGCAAACTATAAGAAAAAAAAAATTACACCCTAGATGATAAAGTCCATATTAGCCAGTGATGTAGTTCTGTCAGCACCTGGAGGTAGCACCCTTAGAGTGAAGCAGTAGACTGTCGGTAAAGCAGGTACAGAGGGGCGCCAGACTAAGAGTAGTATTAAAATCCGATTTATAGGTAAAAACAAATAGCAACTCACAAGATTGAAAAATCAAATAGGCATGTGTAATGGAATCGCCCGTCCTGGAGTCTATGTAACAGTGTCAGTATGGCCTATGGCCGCAACGAGCACAGATGGTATTTGCAGGGAATCCAAGAATCACAAACCAGGAATCAGAGAGCAGCTAATCACAGTCATGACCAGCATGAACCACAGGATGGCGCCGGGCCGGACGTGGAACATGATTGCCCTTCAGACGTAAAGGGGGTGGTAATGCATTTCGAAGCTGGGGCTTCTTCAGACTGATTTTAATACTGCACTTAGTCTGGCGCCCCTGTGTTCCTGCTTTAGCACATTATTAAAGACTTGCCTTAAAATTAAGCCCTCCGGGGCGTGGCCTGAACCAGCATGGTGTAGGGAGTGTTTGAAGGGAGCTCCGCTTGCCTAAACTGCGTTCTAACTCATCCTGGGGACTAAAACATTCCTTTTTTGCCTCACCTTGTGTGCGATCTGCGGGGGAACATGTCACCGCCAAAGAGGGCGACTGATTCGGCGGCCAAGCTGGCCAAATACCGCCACAGCGAGGCGGGAGGCCTAGAAGAACATGGCGCCGGCGCGCCTCCCGCGAGGGTTCGGCGGCTGCCGATACTGCCCGGGTGCTGGAAGCCATCTCCGACTGTAAGAGCACCCTGACCTGCAAGATCGATGAGGTGAAGGTCGATGTCTCCCTGATCCGCCAAGACATGCAGAAGCTTAGAGACCGCGTCACGGAAACGGAAGCCCGCATATCCCAGGTGGAGGACGACGTCCGACCGTTTCAGACTACCACCGAACGACTACAACATCAGCTCACCATGGTCCTATCTAAACAGGACGACATGGAGAATCGTCTTCGTCGGTGTAACCTTCGGTTCGTGGGCTTGCCGGAAGGTGCGGAAGGGTCGGATCCCGCTTCGTTCCTGGAAGACCTTCTGTCCCGTACGTTCGGAAGGACCGAATTCTCCTTGTCGTTCGTGGTGGAGAGGGCTCACAGACTGGCGGGACGAACGCCTCCCCAGGGCTTACCTCCACGTACGTTCATTGCGAAGCTGTTGAATTTTCGTGACCGGGACTCGGTCCTTCGCCTTACTAGATTGAAGGGGAACATACCATTCCAAAATGGCGAAATTCGTGTTTTCCCTGACTTCTCCGCTGAGGTGCAGAAGAGGAGGGCACAATTTACGGAGGCCAAGCGACAGTTGCGCATCCGCCACTACTCATATGCAATGCTCTTTCCCGCTCGACTCCGG
Organism: Lithobates pipiens; assembly: GCF_037356315.1. NCBI lineage: Eukaryota > Metazoa > Chordata > Amphibia > Anura > Ranidae > Lithobates > Lithobates pipiens. The sequence continues at coordinate 151,682,788 of NW_027507791.1, read as the reverse complement.
GTCGTGGGGGAGGGCAAGACGCATTTTTTTGACACACCAGAAGCGGTGTTTGCCTGGCTTGAGGGGGGAGTGGAACGGGCACGAGACCAACCCTGATTCTGTGGCATACTTTCCTGGCGACCTTCAGGACCCCTTCGCACGCTGAACACTGCTTTTATACGTTAATCAGGTGCTGTTGTGCACGTCTTCTCCTTGCCTTCTGATGTCGCCACCAGTGAATTGTGGTTTCCCCCCCCCTTCCCTTTTGTCTTCTTTGGCTTTTTCTTCTGCATAATACTGCGGCTGTTTCCCCCTTGTTTTCTCCCCCCCCGCTCACCTGCTTGGCAAGCTAATACCCACCGTGGCATCCGTGACTTGGACTCAATGTTCTTCATTCTCCTGTGCATTGATCCTGCAACATCCTGGAGTCCTTGGCTTGGAGACCACCCTCCCTGTGCTGCTGCCTGTTTTGCAGCGACGAATCGCCCCCCCTAGGCGAGGGTGCAGTTTTTGGCCCTGCTTATTGTACTTTTTTTAGTTCTGCTCGTCCTAGAGCGCAAGCAATGTTTCCCTGGACTGCTCGGACCTGGCGGCTCACCCCGATTGTAGTTGGGGGGCATTGGCGTTCCGAGCCGGACAGTGAGTTACAATTCCAGTTTCTGTTCTGCTATCAGTTTTGCACGTTTTTTCTAATTTGTTTTATTGGTGCTCAAAAGTACAGTGTGATATGTTACCAATGGTTTTATATCTATTATTTTATGTGGGATGCTGGATGTGGATATCTGGGAGGGGTGCCCTGTGTCGCAGTCGCGGGAGGGCCCCGGGCCTTTATTTGGGGATGGATACGGGGGATGGAGGGTGGCGGGGGGATGGGGGGGCATGTTACCTATGTTCTTATTCGCAAATGTCTGTCCTGAAATGGTTAACTTGGAATGTGAGGGGACTTAGGGCCAAGCCCAAACGTAATGCAGTCTTGTCGTATCTGAAGGCGCAAAAGGCTGACTTGATGGTACTAGTTGAGACGCACCTGACTGGCCAACTGATGCTCTCCCTCAAAAAACCGTGGGTGGGCTGGGTATACCAGGCACCATACACCTATAACTCTAGAGGGATTGCGGTGTTGGTGGCCAAGACCGTCCAGTTTTCTTTGCTCACTATCAAGTCTGATCCACAGGGCCGGTTCCTTTTCTTACACGCTAGGGCGGGTGGTCTGGAGGTGCTGATATTGGCGATATACATACCGCCGCCTTTCCAGTTCGCTGTCCTCACAGAGGGGCTGGCGTTTATGGCTCAATTCCCCACCATACCAGTTATTTGGCTGGGGGATTTCAATAATGTGATGGACAGGGTGCTGGATAGGTTGCAGGCAATCCCGCTGACCCCGTCTGCACACTCGGGCACCCGTTTTGGGAAATTCCTTACTGAGCTGTCCCTGGTAGACACTTGGAGGCACTGTCACCCAACTGAGAAGGTTTTTTCTTGTTTCTCCGCGACGTATGACAGTATGTCTCGCATTGACCTTCTCCTTATCTCTCGGTCCCTTCTTCCCTTGTTGGGGGGGGTGGGTTTCTGCCCCCGAGTGCTCTCGGATCACTCGCCCTACTGGGTCGAGCTTTCTATTGCTTCCCTACCCTCAACATATAGTTGGAGACTCAATCCCTTTTGGTTGACAGTGGTCCCTGATTTGGAGGGGGTGGGTGGTGAGTGGGATGTGTTTTTCCAGGCCAATATGGGCTCGGCCCCTTTTGGGATTGTGTGGGACGCATTTAAATCTCATGCCCGTATGACCTTAGCCCGCCACATAGCCAGGTACAGGAGGGCCTCCTCCCAAGCGGTTCACCAGGCGGAACAGGCTCTGACGGCGGCTGAGCTGGAGTTTTCTAACGACCCCTCCCCCCTCAATGCCGATAAGCTAAAATTGCAGACCCGTATTGTGAACAATCTTTTATTTGAGAAAGCTGAACGGAAGATTTTTTATAATAAGCAGAGAGTGTATGAATTTGGGGAGCGGGTGGGGCGGCTACTGGCTTATTTGGCACACCTAGACCACAGGCCACCGACGGTGGTCTCCCTTCGCTCCCAGACTGGAGACCTGATCACAGATCCCGACGCGGTGGCGGGAGAGTTGCGCTCCTTTTTTGCATCCCTATACTCCTCTACCAATGACAAATCCCAGGAGGACATTGAAACGTTCCTGGCCGGTATAGAACTATCCGCCTTGACCGGACCCCAAGTAGAATTGCTCGACGCCCCCATTACTGAAGATGACATATCCACTGCCATATCTCACATCAAGCCCTCTAAGGCCCCTGGCTCGGACAGCCTGCCCCTTGAATTTTACACTACATACCGGGAGACACTTCTCCCTAGACTGCAGGAATTATTCTCCCACATCTACTCCACTGGTGTCTTACCACAGACCATGCGCGAGGCATATATCGTACTGATACCTAAACCCGGTAAGAACCCAGAGTTTCCGGAAAACTATCGCCCGATATCTCTCCTCCAATTGGATATAAAAATCCTTGCCAAAATTCTGGCGCTTCGGCTAAATGGGGCGATTCTGACCCTTATCCACCCGGACCAGACAGGGTTCATGCCCTCCTACAACACTGCACATAACCTCCGTAGACTCCATATGCACCTGCAGGCTACCCACGATCAGATGGGATCCAGGGTGGTGGTGTCGTTGGACGCCGCCAAGGCATTCGACTCCGTGGAGTGGAGGTACCTATGGGGCTGCCTTGGGAGATTCGGTTTTGGGCCCAAATTTACCAATTGGATACGCCTGTTATACCAGAGCCCTACTGCTAAGGTTCTTGTTAATGGTAGGGTCTCGGAGGCTTTCCCCCTGTTCAGGGGGACGCGTCAGGGGTGTCCATTATCGCCCCTCCCGTATGCGATCGCGGTGGAGCCCCTCGCCTCCGCGTTGCGTACGCACCCCGGAATAGGGGGACTGCGACATGGTCGGCTACAGGACAAGCTTAGTCTCTACGCTGATGACATGATGCTGTACCTCGCAGACTCTGGCCCATCTCTGAAGGCAGCCCTGGACACCATTAGTGTATTCGGTGACTACTCGGGGCTATGAATTAACTGGGATAAGTCCCAAATCCTTCCCATAGACTTTGGCCCTCCCACGGCGGAACAAGCCTCCTCCCCCCTTATCCGGGTGAGCTCCCTGAAGTATCTGGGTATTATGATTACCCGCTCCCCCGCGGACTTTACTAAACTTAATATAGAGCCATTAATTGCGACCCTTAAAACCAAAAACACAAACATGGGCTAAACTCCCCCTAGGAATAATGGGCCGTATTAACCTGATAAAAATGATTGTACTCCCTCAATTTTTGTATGTCCTCTGGCATGCCCCCATATATTTACCCCTTCGAACCTTTAAAGACATTGAAGCGATCCTTAACTCCTTCGTGTGGGGGCGGAACCGACATAAACTGTCCTGGCAGGTATTGAAATGTCCCACCGACTTGGGCGGCGCAGCGCTACCCGACTTCAACCTGTACTATCTGGCTGCCCAACTCTCTCACTTTTTTCATTTGGACAAACAGGACCGGGAGCGGTATCTGACCCTGGTGTGCTCACCCCTGTCTGCTGGGTACACTCACCCCTACCAAGTGCTATTTAAGACTCCTATGGACCCCGAGGCGCTGCGTACTCGCCGGGGTCTGCTGTATGCTCACTGCAGGATATGGGAATTGGTGGGACGCAGGCTGGGACGACCCGCTATGCACTCGCACACCCCCCTTTGGCACAATCCGGGATTACCGGAACTGATGTCGATACCAGACTGTGGCCTGTGGTTATCTAAGGGCATGGCATATCTCTCAGATGTTTACAGTAATCAGGTTCTTAAATCTTTCCAACAGCTTAAAGATGAATTCCATATCCCCAACCACATGTTCTTCAGATTTCTCCAGCTCCGGCATGCCCTTCAGACCCAGTTTCGTGATCATCCCCCGAGTTTGGACCGCACGGGCATTTTAGCTACCCTGCTGGGGCAGGACCCCTCCAAACTAATTTCCCTCTTTTATAATGATCTTCTCCGTCCTGTAGCGGCCACCTCTGCATACAAGCTGAGGGATAGATGGGTCGGGGACGTAGGACACTTGGAGGATGAGGAGTGGGAAGATGCTTTGACTACATGTAAAAAGGTGTCTACCAAACTCTCTGACCGCCTGACCCAAATGTACATTGTTCATAGGGCCTACATCACCCCATCCCGCCTTGCTCGGTTTAATCCGGTACAAGACCCTAGCTGTCCCAGATGCAATGGCTCGCCCGGTACCTTCTTCCACATGCTGTGGTCCTGCCCGGTAATACATGATTACTGGTCCCATATTGTTAAATTTATACATGATGAGATGGGATCCCCCTTGACCATGTGCCCCAAACAGTGCTTACTGGGGATATTCCCAGATCCAGACTTTGACAAGCCCCATATCACTTTTCTACAGGAGGTATTATTTCTTGCCAGGTTGTTGGTGGCAAGGAAATGGATGAGAGGGACACCCCCGAGTGTACAGGAATGGATAGCTACCGTCAATGGTGTCCTTCCTTATAAAAAGGAAATATATGCACATAGGGGCTGCCCTGCTAAGTATGGGAAGATATGGGATATATGGTTAAGTAACGCAGCCACTTGTAATGACAGAGGTCGATCCCTGATCCCAAATATATTTGTCCTTTGGAGGGTCCGGCCACCTTGGTCTCCCCCCTTCCCCTATCTCCCCCAAGACTGTCCGTAATGTTGCTCTGTACCCCCTGCGCTGTTCTGTTTCAGTGCTTTGCTTTACCCCCTATCCACTTGACCATGTTAATTGTTATTACAATGCACCCTCTTCATTAGTTTGGCTCCTGCTACCAGCTGTTCCCACTCAGCATGATGGTTTATTTTTTGATGTAATTCCGTTTTATTTACGTACTGTATGTATTCTGTACTTTGTGCCTGTAGTTTTTTTCTCTCAACCCAATAAACATTTTGTTTGTAAAAAAAAAAAAAAAAAAATTAAGCCCTCCATGCTGTCACCACTGACAGGGCTTCCATCTTCAACTGGTCTTTCCTTCTGGGTTAGTAGACTCCAGCTGGTTGACTGACCGAGCCTCGATGACATCTCTCCTGGCATGCCATCCACAGAGTTCAGTAGGCATGCCAGCTGCTACTAAAGTAAATAACTCCTAAACAGTGGACATTTAATTGATATTTACTGTACCTATTAAGCCTTATTATAGGCTTACCTGTCAGTATAAACAAACAAGCAGACTTTTCTACTCCTTTAAAGGCCCTGCAATAAAATACAGTTCTTCCAGAAATGCACTCAGTATCTAACTTTCCTGGTGACTGACAACAGCCAATAGGGCAGAGAGGACACCATCAGTATTTAATCCCCACTTCTCATCTCTAACAATATGGGGAGAATTATTTAGTAGTCCATGACATGAGCCGGAAGAAGATAACATGCAAAGGAAAAATAGCTCTAAATTCCTGATACAAGTAACAGATATTTTCTAGCAGATATACAAAATACTTTTAATTGTATATGTAACAAACCAAAAGGAACCAAATACGTTTATTGATAGGGGTTACATATACTAAAGCTGGCCTACTGAGCAGGTGGTAGTGCCAGAAATACAACCGTGCAGCAGAGGGATTTGTTCACCCACACAATTTAGCATGGTTACAGAAATCTTTTAGCTTTCTTTCCTTTCTTTCCTAACACTGTATGGCTAGATTTGGTCTGTGTGTGCGCATTACCCCTTTAGCCCTTATACAATAAATGCAGTATGATGCATTCATTGTATAATTATGTGCAGTAAGAGTGGCAACACAACAGGCACATTATCAGTGCCGATAGTGTTGCTCCTAAAAATTGTGAGAAAGTACATGGAAATGGGAGGATCAAATTGGGTATTTTGAGAAAATGAACACTACAGCACTAAAAATATCACCTGCCCTGAAACAGCCGCTGCTGTCTCTCCAGTGTGACAGCCCGAGGGCTTTCACACTAGATCGGTGCGCTTGCAGGATGGTCAAAAAAGTCCTGCAAGCCACATCTTTGGATCGCTGTAGGAGCGGTGTATTTACTGCTCCTAAAGCGCCCCTTCCCATTGTTAACAATGGGGCTGTGCTGCAAAGCCACCTGTAAAGCGCCACTACAGCAGTGTCTTGCAGCTGGTTTTAACCCTTTTTCGGCCACTAGCAAGTGAATAGGGCTGCTAAAATGACTGTAAATCGCAGCTAAATATAACGCTGCTGTACTGCCAGCGCTCGCAACGCTTCAGTGTGAAAGTAGCCTTATACTAGAGAGTTTCTGTACTGTAAAGGATTTTTTTTTTTTGGTTTTAAACAAAAAACACACACAATTTTTTGGGGGTTTATACGATTTTTAAGTGCAATTAACATTCTGTATACTTTTTAAAAGGTATCACACTGAATGAAAGAAAAAAAGAAAATGGCACATAAAAAAATAAAAGGTAGACTTTAGTAATAAAACATACGTAGCACACAGTACTGTGAACAATGGACTGGATGGGTCAGGTCAGGTCAGGTCCTTCTAGTTGCTAAAGAAGCAAGAATCAGGGAAGGAGTACATCAAGTGCTGCAGCTCCTGAACATCGGGCAACAAAGTAAACAAAGCAGGGTGTAGGTCTTGGGAATAAAAGTTTATGACATTCATTTAATAAAAGTTATTGACATCACTGGCTACCATCTGCAAGCAGGTCTCTGAATGCAGATGCCACTTACCAACGGTCATTAGCTTACTTAGAACCACTGCTTCACACAGCTCAACCTCTCCAGTGACGCTGTATCCCTAAGCAACTTGTGACAACAACTTGACATTATACTTACGTGTAAGTGGTTTTATGCATCAGTCGCCATTAAAACTTTACCCAAGACCTGCACCCATCAGTTTTTTCTATGCAAAAGGCAGAACCTGGAATCAACCGATTTGTGGCAAGAAGCTCCAATTGTTGCTTGTAAACTCAGTGCTGCAAGTCGGCTCATTCCTAGCTTTTATCCACCCGGTGTAAAGCTTAATCTACATGTGGCGTTTTACAACCTCCCCTGAATGATTTAACTTGACAGATCGTAACCGACTGTTAAAAACTTCCACTTTGCTGCGTTTACCCACGTTTGAAATACTTGTGCACTGCTATGTGTATAAAGAAAACTCCCACTATCCCTAATTGTGAACAGCTGCGACCATTGATTAGTGGCCTTACACTAAAATATAAAACATAATAGTAAATAAATTGTGTGCTCATTCTAATTTTGTCCTCTGTGACAACCAACAATACATATATACAGGCAGTCCCCAGGTTACAAACAAGAAAGGGTCTGTAGGTTTGTTCTTAAGTTGATTTTGTTTGTAAGTCGGAACAGATACCATTTCTAAGTGTAGTTTCAGACCAATACAAAAAAAAAAAAAAAAACAACTTATGTTTTTTGGATAGCATAGGAAAGGGTCAACACTCCAGTAATGTTTATTTTGCTTGCTGTTAAGATTTCACCTTACTTTCTGTCCTTATAACAATTGCATTTTGAAAATCAGGGGGTTGTGGAAACGAGGACTGGGGATGAAGCTTATGTGGAGACACCTTTTTCCCCATAATAACTTTTACAAGAGTGAATTTCCCTTCCTAGGGGATGATTTCCTCTAGCTTCCTGTTGTCTCCCTCCGTTTTTACATACGAGTCGTATGCAAGTCAGATGTTTGTAACCTGGGGAACGACTGTATAAAAAAAAATCATGAGTAAGGAACAGTAACAAATTTCGCCAACCGTTCTTACTATGCACTTACTGTATTTATCGGCGTATAACACGCACCCCAAGTTTAGGAGGGAATTTTAAGGAAAAAAAAACTTTTAGGAGGGAAGTTTAAGGGGAAAAAAAACAAAAACTTACATTTATATGCCCATCAGTGTCATCTGCAGCCTTGTCCACCATTGCAGCCTTGCCCACCATTGCAGCCTTATGCAGCCTTGCCCACCATTGCAGCCTTATGCAGCCTTGTCCACCAGTGCAGCCTTATCCACCAGTGCAGCCTTATCCCCCATTGTAGTCTTATGCAGTCTTGTCCCCCATTGCAGCCGTGTCCCCCATTGCAGCAGTGTCTATTTAATTTTTAAAAAATGCCGCCGCCGAGATACAGAGCCGGATGTGTATCTCGGCGGGCCTTCGGCTCTTCTCGGGCAGCTTTCGGCCGCCAAGAGCCGTTCTCGAAAGCTTTCGGCCGCCGAGAAGAGCCGAAGGCGGCCGGAAGCTTTCGGCCGCCGAGGAGAGGAGAAGCTTCCGAGAACGGCCGAAAGCTTCCGAGAACGGCCAAAGGCGGCCGAAAGCTTCCGAGAAAGGCCGAAAACTGCCAAGAAGAGCCGAAGGCGGCCGAAAGTCGCCTTGAAAAGCCGAAGGCGGCTGAAAGTCGCCCAGAGGCTCAGAATCTCGGGGGATCGCCGAATAACACGCACCCACGATTTTCCCCTGATTTTAAGGGGAAAAAAGTGCGTGTTATACGCCGATAAATACGGTATATAGTTTTTGACCATAATCAGTGTTCCGTGCTAAACAAACTCCTGAAAGCAGGTAAACCGGTGTTTCATTCGCACACAGTTCACCCCTGTTCCAATCGGCACCCAAAATTGTGATCTGTTCGTGGAAATACATATAAAACCTCCACCAGCCACCTTAATGTGCATTGGCTAATCACTTTAGGGAAAGTAGGGAAAAGGGGGGAAAAGGGGGGGAAAGGGGGGAAAAGGGGGGGAAAGGGGGGGAAAGGGGGGAAAACAGTTTCCAACCCCCCATTCCCTCATGAGATTGTGGCGGGAGTTTCAAGTATCCCCTTAATTTGGAAATTGTGGGAAGGTGTTCTATTAGTCACCGCCTATTGTATAGGTCAGGTCACCTAGTATCCAGGCAGTTTGAGAAAAGAGGGAAGGTGCTCTATTGGTCACCTTTTCCTAGATAGGTCAGGTGATCTAGTATCCAGGCAGTTTGGAAAAAGAGGGGGAAGAATTTGAAACAAAAAGGGGTCCTAAGCCCCTGTGGTTCAGTGGCCCCAGTAAGCACAAGCTGTGGTATATTCTAGGAGCTTACTCCATTGAGCAAACAGCGCTTACTGTGGCTGAAGATATCTCTTTTGAGGCAGCTGATCGAGTGAGTTGGTGAAGAAGCAGGGATGACTGGATGTGGAGGTGCCTGGATTTGTCAAAGGTGTTAAGAACCAGATGGAAGAACCGGCAGTACCCCTGGGATGTCTGTCCTCTCGTATGCCGCCATAGTCTCCACTCGCTCTACCACCAGCCACTACACTACCTCTGCATCCGCGCCCGCCAAGAAAACAAGGGGACCAGCTTCTGCCCAGCAATCCCCTCAAGAGCATGGACAGCAGCTGACAGGCAGTCCCATCCCAGTAATCTGTCAATCGAGAGATCAGATGGGACCTTCCTCTGTTCTATCTGGAGTTGGCGAGTCCTCACCTCAATTACTGGAATTATTTTCTTCTGTTCTAGTGAAAACAGCAAGAGCTTAGCATGGTTAAAGATAGTGTAACCAACTATGTTGCTTTGCCTGTGGAGAAATCTAGCAGCTCTATTCCATTTACATTAGAAGATTCTGTGGCTTCTAGGGGCAAAAATGGTAATTGCACAAATCCTAATGCATTATGCACACAAATCTCTACTTCTGTCAATGAGAATAGGGCTAAGCACCAGAATGTACCAGAAACGCACAGAAAAGAATCTTTGCCATGCATTTTGTTTCCATTAGGTTTGCACCTTAATGTTGCTATTAATGAAAACATTTGTCGGGGGGAATTTCTGGATTTATTGTCCTTACTTCCCCCATCCAAATAATTCATACACAAGTTTTTTATGTGAAAAACAGCCAGAAATAGTTATTTTTCAACATTTAGCCATAGTTTTAGAAGCATATAAAAATTTTGGAGGTGTTGCTTGGTTTGCGTACGACTAATCTTTTCAGCAGAAAATGGTGGTCCCTACTCTGGGGTAAAAAAGATGTTGGATCATGGTTGAATCTTTTTCTTCCCCAGAGACAACAATTTGTCAGACACGCAGCACCATCAAATGAATTGTCACACACCTCAGCTTACAAAAACGGGCTGTGTTTTAACTTTAATGACACAATATGTAGGTGGCTTAACACATGCAAAATATAGGCACGAATGCGCATTTTGCAGTGGAACACACCCTATCTCAAAATGTTTTAAAAATATGTCACCTGCAAATAACCAGTCAGGTTGGGATTTCTTTCCTAAAGGCGGAAACACCAGTGAGACAAAGTGCAATACCACCTTGGCTTCAGGTTTTCCCAAACAGAAGGCCCTGCTACTAATTAAGGGTTTCTCATGTCTCAATGTTACCCGGGTTCACAGAGAAAGGATGTATTATCCAAAAAAAATAAAAAATTAAATCCACAGTGGCAATGGACAAGGTTGTTGAAAATAAAAAAAAATACTTAATGAACTAAGCTTAGGCAGAGTGTAGGGCCCTTTTAGGGACCCTCCATTCCAAGACTTAAGGATTTCCCCATTGTTCCCAAAAAAGGACCAAATACTTTTCTTTTGATCCACCATTTATCTTACCCACCAGGTAGCTCACTCAATGACCAAATTATGGAAGCCTTGTCTTCAGTGTCCTATGCCTCATTTGAGGATGCTTTGTCAATTCTGAGAACTTTGGGTCAGGGCACTTTACTAGCTAAAGCAGACATAAAAGCCACTTTTAGGCTATTACCAATTAACCCTAAAAAGTTTAATTCTCTTTTTTGTTTTCTTTAAAGGTCACTATTATTTTGACAAGTGTCTGCCTATGGGTTGCTCACTATCTTGTTTTTATTTCAAGTCTTTTGCTTCATTTTTAGAATGGGTAACCTGCAAAGTGGTAGGTTTCAGTTCCAAGATTCACTATTTAGATTTTTTTTTTGTTTTTAGGCCCAGCTGGTTCTCCCGTATGCTTAAAATTTTTTAAAATACTTTTTTTAATATATGTGAATCATTTGGGGTACCGTTCGCTCAAGAAAAGACGGTCTATCCGATCTGTCTGGAATTCCTGGGCATAACAATAGACACTCTGAACAGAATTTAGGTTACCTAGGGAAAAAAAACTTTAAACTGCAGGGTTGTTTGTGAATTATAAATCAGAAAGAAAAAAATGTTACACTTAAGTACAATTGCTTTTAGGCCAGTTAACATTTGTCACCAGAATAATGCCCATTGGAAAAATTCTCTCGTAGACTTTATTTAGCTATTTCTGGGTTGAAATCAACTTACTCACACATTCACATTTCTCATGATATCAGGGAAGTTTTATTGGTTTGGCTGAGATCTCTAGAATATTTTAAATGGGAGGACAGTTTGGCAGCATGACTTCATATCTGATCAGGATTTTTGTCTTCAGACAGATGCGGCAGGGTCCCTGGGTTTCGCTGCCATATGGATAACACGTTAGTGTACTGAACGCTGGGACCTGGCATGGAAATATAAAAAGGTTATTTAACCAGTTAACGAGCATGCTATAGCCAAATGACAGCTACAGCATGGCTCGATAACTCTACATTGACGTCCTCCCAGAATCGTGCTCCCCCCAGATTATCCGTGACCACCAGCATCATGGTAAATGATGGAGCGATCACTTGTAAACAAACTGGCGTCATGTCCACTTCCTCTCTCCCCTCTCTGTACCGATCGGTACAGTGTGAGTGAAGAGGAGAGAGCCATCCATCCCTAATCAGCAATACTCATCCATCTATTCATACTCCGCAATACTCATCCATCCATGCAAATCCATCCCATCCACACCCAGCCGTACTCATTCATCCCATCCATACTCAGCCACCCCCATCCATGGCTCTTCCATCCTCATCAATGCCACTACAGTGCCTCACAAAAGTGTAATAGTCAAATTAGATTTGAAATTTATGCCCCTAGAACACCTGATGGTGCTCCCTGCATGTTGGGCCTTTCTATGTGGCCAGGCTGTGTAAAAGTCTCCCACGTGTAGCATCGCTGTACTAAGGAGGAGTAGGAGAATCTATTTTGAGGTGTCATTTTTGGTATATACATGCTATGCGTTAGAAATATTGTATAAAAAAAATGGTCAAATTTGTGTAAAAAAAATTTTTTTTTTTTATTTTCTTTACACATTTTACAAAAACACATAGGTAAAAAAAAAAAAAAAGAAAAAAAAACATGTTCAAAAGACTCATTATGCCTCACAGATTATACATTGGGTTGTCTGCTTTCAAAAATAGGGTCATTTTAGGGGTGTTTCCATTGCCCTGGTGATCCAGGGCCTTCAAAAGTGTAAGCGGTAGTCAAGAAATTATGTGTGTAATTTATGCTCCAAGAACGCCTGGTGTGTGTGTGTATGTGTATGTGTATATAATATATATATATACACACACACACACACAATGTTGCATGACTAATTGTCAAAATGTGAGAGCAGCGAAAACTGAAAATTGGTCTGGTTAGGAAGGGGGTTTAATGGTCGAGTGGTTAAAGAATAGTGTTCTTTTAGAATGGTTTTCAATAGTGGATGCTATTGAAATTTGGGAGGATCATTTTAAAAACAAACAAATTCTGTTGAGCACGGATAATAAAGGTGCAATATACACTTTAAACTGTCTAACTTCAAGGTCTCCGCCAGTTATTGCTTTGCTAAGATACTTGATTTTCAGATGCCAGAGTCTGAACATTTTGGTTAAGGCTAGGTATATCCCTGGCAAAGCAAATTAATTGGATGCACGGTCTCATTTTCAGATGGAGCCTTTCAACTGCCTTTTGCCAAACGTGGATTCAGTGGGTTTAGCCTGCTTGGAAAGTTTATGGCGGCTCATTTGACCATTTGTTTATAAATGTAAAAAATGCAATTGCCCCCTTCACCATGGGTGGGATATCAGTCAGCATGGTGGTTATGAACTTATTTTCTAAATATGTATGGTTTTGACTGCAATTTGGTTTCTGAAGGCTTGGGGTTATTTCTAGACTCATTTAGCAAAGGTTATTCATGGGCACACATTAATAAAATAGTTTTGGGCATTTCATTCTTCATGAAACTAAACAATCTCCCATCTATTGAGTTTTTTCACTGTAAAACATGCACTCAAAGGGTATAGGAAAAAAAAAAAAAAAAGAAGAAGTTAGACAGCAGGACTCCTATCACTCCAGAAATTCTAGATAATCTTTTCAAGGTTACAGAATCTGTCTGCTGGTCAGATTTTGAGGTAAGGATGTTCAAGGCAGCATTATCAGTGGCTTTTTTTGCAGCCCTCAGAATCTCTGAACAAGTTCCACTCACAAAAAAGGAAAAGTGATGGGGAAGTAAAGATTTTATTGAAACAGTCAAAAATGGACCAGAGGGGGAAAGGAGCTTGGATTGTCTTAAAAGCTTGTAAACATAAGGCAATATGCCCTGTGCCATTGTTACAATCCTATATTAAAGGGGAGGCCGGATAGTACAGGACATCCTTTTCTGCATTCTGATGGAACACCTCTGAGTACATTTCAATTCATTGGTGTTCTCAACAAATGCACAGGGAGGTTAAATTTAAGTAATTCACACATTACCTCACACTCATTCAGAATAGGGGCTGCCACGGAAGCAGATAAAGTCTTTCCGAAGGTTTAATAACAAATATAGGTAGATGGAAGTCAGATAGACAGTTTTCGCTTATATGTTCGCCCTAACAAATTTATTTAAATTTTTGCAGGTTTACAGAAAATATAGTGTGGCTTGTCGGACACTCCTTCATTGGGCCAGAGAGCAGCTCACCAAATCTATACTGAGAACCTGGGTTTAGAGCATGATAAGTTTAGAGTATTTTGGCATGGGAAGCGGGATATGATTTGGGCAGATCTATTTGTAGCTTTGGGTAAATTATACCAGAGTTGGCCTCCGGACATTTTGCTTTTACATTTAGGTGGTAAGGATTTGGGCAAGGTCAAATCTCTTGCCTTAATTTTTTATATGTGTAATGATATTGTGAGGTTTCATTTGTCCTCCCCAATACGATTTTAGTCTTTTCTGAAATAATTCCTAGACTAAAGTTGACATCTGCTTCTCTACCCCCACTCGAAAAGATTAGGAGGAGGTTAAATTTGTCAATGAAAGATCCATTTGCAAGGTTTTCATACCACCACACCGAATTGGAGGGTGGTCTCCCTGGGCAATATAGGCCTGACGGGGTCCACTTATCCGATATTGGATTGGGTATCTCAATACAGGTTTCCATACCTGCATTAAAATGGCTGCCTTGTGGGGGTCTGGGTGACAGTTTGCCTGTCTTCTGGGTGATTTCACCCCCACTTTTATGTATTCTAGCTTGAGCCGTAGTGGCTGAACTGATGGCAGGTGTTTAAAATAAATTTTACAGCTATTTATTTATTCATTTATTGTAAAAACCAATAGTCGGAAGAGAAAAAAAAAAAAACAAACAATAGTATTAAAGGCCGAGGTCATACTTATCCAACAATAAAAGGTGTGTGGCGGTTTCCTGTGTTAAATTTTGCCGTCTGCTGTCCCATGACCAGATTTGATCAAACAGCACCTTTATTGTTGTTCTAAATGATGCTCAGATCATGTATTTGTCAGTCTGATGTAATCCGTCTTACCATCAATCTCCTGGTAAGGTACTAGCTATATATGCGCCTAGCATTTCCCATTTTCTTGCACGCAGAGAAAGAGCACCAGAAAGCTCCTGCACAAGGGCAAAGGGGGAGGATTTATTAAAACTGGAGCACTCAGAGTCTGATACAGCTGTGAATGGTAGCCAATCAGCTTCTTTAGCTTGTTCAACTTGACCATAAAAACTGAATTACTACATGGATCTGTTGGCGAAAGATGTGCTTTGATGTATCTTCACAAAAGTAGACTTTTAGCGATCATGGATAATGCATTAACCAGTTGCTGAACACCCCAGTTTTACTGTGGCAGAATGGCACGGCTGGGCTGAACAACGCTACCTTGCATCGCTTTTCCTTTTGGGCAGTAGGGGCGCACGCCCACAGCATGTGCCTGGAGCCAATGCGAGTGCCCAGTAGCCGTGATGACTGCCAGGGGCACTCGCTTGTGACAGAGCTAGAACCAAGATCTGTGTGTGTAAACACACAGATCCCGGTTCTCTTAGGGGGAACACCCATCTCTCTCTCTCCCCCTAGACAGTCCCATCACCCCTACAGTTAGGGAACACAGATAACCCCTTGATCACCCCTAGTGTTAACCCCTTCCCTGTCAGTGACCTTTATACAGTAGTCGGTGCATTTTTATAGCACTAATCGCTGTATAATTGTCAATGGTCCCAAAAACGTGTCAGATGTCCAATTTGTACGCCGCAATATCGCAGCCCCCATAAAAATCAGATTAGGGCCATTACTAGTAAAAAAAAAAAAAATAAATGCCATAAATCCATCCTCTATTTTGTAGATACTAACTTTTGCGCAAATCAATATATACGCTTATTGCGTTTTTTTTTACCAAAAATATCTAGAAGAAGAATACATATCAGCTTAAACCAGGGGTCTCCAAACTGCGGCCCTTTGCTTGCCTTTATCCAGCCCTTGTGGCACTATTCATTCCACTAATATGAGACACTAATCTGCCCTCTGACTCCAAAAAAGGGGCATAATTCCTGCCACTGACAACGAGGCACCATTTCTTCCACTGACACCAACGATGGGGTGAATTTCCTCCCCAATACAATGGATTGGGCACTCTTTACTCCCACTGATGCCAGATTTTTATTTTTATTTTATTCCCACTGACCAGTCTGCTCCCCCTAAAGTCTATAGGACAGTAAACTGGCCCTTTCTTTACAAGGTTTGGAGACCCCTGGCCTAAACTGGGGAAAAAAATTGTTTTGAAAAAAATTTGGGCTATTTATTATAGCAAACAGTAAAAGAAGTTGATTTTTTTCAAAATTGTCACTCTTGTTTATAGAAGAAAAAATGAAAACCACAGGAGGTGATCAAATACCACCAAAAATTTTTGTTTGGATAAAGCGTCGCACAACCACAGAATCGTCCGTTAAAGCGACGCAGTGCCGTATCGCAAAAAACGGCCTGGTCATTGAGCAGCCAAATCTTTCGGGGCTGAAGTGATTAAAAACCAACAACAATTCATGATGCAGGGATGGTGACTTATTCAGGAAGGTGTATGAAAACATATTCAAAGATGTCCTCCCCATCTCCTCATGGCTTCATTTGAAAAGACCGCCTGTGTTGTCAGGCACAGGCGGCCATTTCAAATGAAGCCGTGAGGAGACATTAATGTATTTAAATGCATTATCCATGACAGTAGACTAAATGTCTACTTTTGTCAAGATACAGTCTTGAAGCACATCTTTTGCCAACAGATATGTGTAGTAATCTAGTTTTTATGGTCAAGTTGAACAAGCTGAAGAAGCAGATGTGCTCCAGTATTAATAAATCTCCCCTTTGGCTCTGTGCAGGAGCTTTCCGTATTAGAGACCAGTTTCTGGTGCTCTCTCATTGTGCAAGAAAATGGGAAATGCAAGGAGTTTGTCTAGCTAGTACCTTACCTACCAGGAAATTGGTGGTGAGACAGATTACATCAGATGGACAGATATAGAAGGTGCAGTTTGACCAAATCTGTACATTCCCCAAGGTGATCGGCCAATTCACATGACAATTGGAGATTATATATATATATATATATATATATATATATATATATATATATATATATATATTTTTTTTTATTTTTTTTCCACCAAAAAAAATAAAAATAAATAAAAATCTGAATTTTGGGCACCGACTGGAACAGTGGTGGAGCATGTGGATTAACACCTGTTTATCTGCTTTCACAATTGGATTATATTATTCGCCACTATATGGACATGTATTTGATTGTTTTTTTATCTTGAATATTTATACATTTCGTTTAGGAGTTAATGTATTAGCATGGTACACGGATTATGGTCAGAAAGCATATAGGTGCATACAAAACAAAAGGGGGGGGGGTTTCTCAGACTGCCTGATCTGCAGAAATATTTCTATGCGGCCCAATTTACTAAGTTTCACTCCCAACAACCCCAGGCACTATGGATGACCATGGAATCTTATTCCTGTCACCCCAAAACAATTTCCAATTTCTCATATTATGTGGTTGCCGAAGAGAGGCCAACTATTTTGTGCCCTCATCTCTCCTTGTAGCTAGACATTTGGGACAGACCAGTAGTGCATTTGGGTTTTGTGCTGCCCCAGGCCTGACTAAATTCTCGCCCCCTTAATTTAAGTATGACCCACCCCTTCCTGTCAAGGTCACACCCCTTGCTGTTTAAGACCCTCCCTCAAATTTTCACATGGGGGACACTAGTTCTGAGGGTCGGGGGGTGGATTCCTTTAATTTGCATAGATTTCCTCTCACTTCCTGCTTGGCTATGGGGCAGGAAGTAAAGGGAAATCTCTGCAATGGGACAGGGATGGCAAAAAAACCTGATAGGGGTTATAACCCTCCCTTACTCCATACAAATTGAAAAAAAAAAAAAAAAAAAAAAAAAAAAAAGTGTTGCCTATAGTTCTACTTTAAGCAAAAATCTCTGATAATTTTATGGAGAGGACTAAGATATAACCATGACAATGGTGCAGCATAAAACATAGCACATTGAGGAAGGTTTGTGGTCCAGGATGAGAGGATAGTCAAAATTAGAAGAGCCCCCCCCCCCCCCACAGTTGCGGAATGCCAGCTGCCTGCATACCAGAAGCAATGTGGCTGCTTTATGGGGGCGCTAGACTAAATTTGCCTCTCGGGCCAGTCCGCCCCATAAGACTGGCACTACACTAATGCCCTGTACACACGGTCGGACATTTCGACCACAAAATACATCAGATTTTTCTGACGGATTTTGTCCGAAACAGGTGTTGCATACACAAGGTCGGACAAAGTTGTTGGAAAATCCGATCGTTCTGAACGAGGCGATGTTTGGACAGGCTAGTAGCCAATAGCTTTGGTCTTGTAATTTGATCTAAACATGCATGCCACTGTCGGTCAGAATTCTCTACAATCGGAAAAGTCCGATCGGATTTTTTGTCGGAAAAATTTTAGATCCTGCTCTCAAATTATTTCCATTGCAATTTCCGACGGAAAAAGTCCAATAGAGCCCAAACACGATCTGATTTTTTTATATAATCAGATCGGACCTTTTCTGTCTGAATTTCCGACCCTGTGTACAGTGCATAACAGTGTAGCGCAAGTCGGCGGGGACTCTTTCCGCGCTGCCCCCCCTGCAAAGGTGCTGCCCTAGGCCTGGGCCTTGTCAACTCGGACACAGTAATTTAAAAATCACCCCACAAACTCACTAGCACCCCTCTTGAGAAATAGAGAGTTCAACCCGGGCCCCACATTTGAATGGTGGTCCAACAAGGGCTTCATATGGATTGCAGATCTTTGTGCTAAAAAAAAGGCATGCTATCCAAAAGATTGCTGATAGAAAAACGCCAACTAACGAACTCAATTCTGTAAATTCACCCAAATACACTATTATATGCAAACCCTATCACGCAAAGGTGACCTTGTGACAAGGACTCCTATGGAACAGGTGTCGATAATATGATAAACTTAGGGGTCACATATACCGCAGTATACACTATTTTAACATATGTCTCAGTAAAACTGACTTACATGACTCAATGTGAACAAGACTTACAAGAAACCCTGGACCTCAAGGAATGGCACTTGATAGCAATGACAGCTTCTAGATCACTTACCAACACCTCAATTATAGAAGCAAATTATAAAGTTTTATTGAGGTGGTATTTCATACTGGCTAGACTGGCTGCTTTTGTACCTGGGGCTACGGCTGAGTGCTTTTGGGGCTGCGGTCAGGTGGGGACAGCATACGATATATTGTGACAATGTCCCAAGGTACAGAGATTCTGGATCAGGGTCTATAACTTCATATATACTCTCACCCAGATCAGCCTGACCAAATCCCCACTTTTGGGTAGCAAGGTTGAAGAAGCCTCCAAAACCCATAGACAGCTTCTTGTGTTCATATTAGCCAAAATCACAATAGCTAAGAACTAGAAGTCAGCAGCCATAGCATTTGATCAACTTAAACTGTTTTGGCTTATGCTAAATGAAAGACTAACAGCAAATATGCAGGATAAAATGAAGTCGTTTAATAAAGTATGGGACCCATGGATCAGATACATATATGATACCCGGAAAATAACTAGGACCTTTTCTGAACGACATAGCAAAGGGCGTGGAGTCCTTCCTCCCCCCTTTCTCTCCTTTCCTCTCCCAATCCTGCCTCAAACTCTCCGATTCCCTCTTCTCTTCCTCTCATCTTCTATCTCCCTTTTCTTCTTTGGGACCCTGGCATTGTGGGGTCTGGACTGCGTCCCTCCATGACTTGGGGGTCGGGGCTTCCCCAAACTTATTGTTGGGGGCAGGCGTCTGACATAGGGGACGTACTCTGAGGCCTGTACTATGACGTTGACATAAGGATATAGGAGTATAGTGTAAAGCTCAAGGTAGATAGTCCACCAAATAGTCTGCTATAAATCAAAAAACTGACAATGTAGATAAGGCAATGTAGACACCAGAACCTTTGATATCTAGCCTCAAAAGAGCAGGAGGTGGATTGTCCTTGCCTATACTGTATGTTTAATGGACTATGAAAACTGTACACTGTTTAAAAAAATAAAAAATTATGATGCCCAGGCCTTTACTCTACTGTGAAAACTTGAATAAACACTATTGAGAGAAAAAAAAAAAAAGTATATAGGTGCATAGGAAGGACGGTTAGTGCAATTTGTTAATGTTCCTTACTCATATTTTTTATATTTAGTTTGTTTTTGTTGGCTTCCACAGAGGGCAAAAGAATTAGCAAAAGCGCACCATTTATTATTATCATTAAATCAAACACATTTTCATGAATGTCAATGAGAATATCCTCCTACAGAATGAATGAGCCACTAGCGCTTATGGGGGGCTCCATGGGACAGTACATAGGGCAATAGTACAGAATGTTCCCCCCCCCCTCATTCTTTTAGGTTGCCCCAGGTGATGTGATATGTGCAGCGGCATGGCAACAGGTCCCGATTGGCTGAATCGGGTGGGATTGAGCCGGGCTGTGGCTATATAAGCCGGCAGCTTTACCGCTCAGTTCACCGCCTGAGGAGACCCTGCTGAGGATGGAGCCTGCGCTGCTCTAAGCAGTTACCTGAAGATGGAGGAGTTGCTGTGCCGTCTTATCCACAAGGCGGAGAGCTGTGGAGGGGCGGAGTGGTTGACGCGGTGTTTAGAAGATGCTGTCCCTTCTGTGTCAGCTTCGGCTGATATGGAGCATGCTCAGACTGTGCCCATTGAAGTAATGGAGTCTGTCCGTCACAAGACTCCCCCCTGCTGGCCAGAAGAGAGGTCGCAAAGGTAACAAGGGAAAAAGGTTGAGAAGGGAAGATTCTCCCTCTTCCCCTGTGGGAGAACAGGTGAAACAGGCAAGGTCACTCTCATCTAACAGAGCCATGATGGAATCACCTCAGCTAGCTTCCGCGGGCATATCAAATGAGGTACCAGCATCTGGGCAGCCTGTTAGCGTGGACCATAACTCTGGGGAGAGGAATGATTTGAATTTATTAGAAATGGGTAAAGTAGTTGGTTCTTTAGCCAATGTACTTGCAAGAATGGGTGAGCCTATTAATATTGGGAATGTATGGAGTGGCGGTGGGGCAAGTGGTTTGAATGTACCATTTAATGATGTTTTTTCACAGAATAACCCTGCCACTGCAGTGAGTATTAACCCTTTGAGTAAGAATGTTTCTATTGATGAGTTACCTGTTAAGAACATTATTAAATTCATCTATACCCGTGTGTCTGATACTACTATACCTTTACCTATTAAAACTATGGTTTCTGAATCCTGTCTTAAAGAAGCCCTCCCTTGTGAATCATCTCCCCTGGAATATCATTTATCCACAGCAGTTAAAGAAAAAAATTGGCGGGGAGAATTCATAGACATTTTGTCATTGCTCCCGTCATCTAAAGAATTTTTGTTTAAATCTGAAAAAAGAATGGATGACAGGTCTGAAGAAGATAGGAGGAGGGCAATTCCCCCAGACTTTCCAGAACTGGCTTCAGGCTTTGTATTTTTGCCTCTGTCATGGGTGAATGTTTTCCTGATAAATGCTCAGGTTTGTTTCAACACCTTGATATAGTTGCGAAAGCTTACTGCCACTTTGGTGCCATTGCATGGTTTAGTTATGATGAGAGCTTCAGACAGAAGCTTTCAGTTCACCCATCTCTCCGCTGGAGGGTTAAGGATGTGGGTCTGTGGCTGAATTCGATGCTGCCGCAAAGACCTCAATATACACAGAGGCCACCAATTCCGAATGTTCAGTCAACTTTTCGTAAAGGAGCGTGCTTTGCATACAACGATTCACAATGCAGGTTCTTATCAAACTGCAGATATAAACATGAGTACTCATTTTGCGCAGGTACCCATACAGCAGCCCGCTGTTTCAAAAAAATCAGCTAACGCATCTCAATCGAGGGACAATATTTCAAAAGGCATCGACGCCAGTGAAGTTGTCAAAAATGCAGTTCTGACTAGATCATTATCCAGACTGCAAGATGGCGGACCTTCTTTATGAAGGTTTTAAGTTTGGTTTTTTAGTACCTGCTTTTATTGGTGAAGGTTGTCTTGCAACTAAGAATTTAAGCTCAGTTCTTGCACGCCCGGATATAGGTCAAAGAAAAAATTTCGAAGGAAATGCAAGAAGGCAGAATTGCTGGACCTTTTCCTTCTCTTCCCTTTTTAAACTTTCGCTTATCTCCTTTGGGCTTAGTCCCAAAGAAGGAACCAGGCTCCTTTCAGCTGATCCATCATTTATCTTTTCCGCATGGGAATTCTTAAAATGATGAGATAGCGGAATTTGAGTCGACAGTGTCTTATGCTTTTTTTTGATGATGCTCTTTGACTTCTAAAACATTTTGGCAAAGCAGCGTATATGGCGAAAGCAGATATAAAATCTGCATTTCGACTTTTGCCAGTCAATCCTATAGGCTTTAATTCATTGGGTTTCCACTTTGAAGATCAATTTTACTTTGATAAGTGCTTACCAATGGGTTTTTCCAAGTCTTGCAGTTATTTTGAGGCATTTTCTACCTTTTTGCAGTGGGTCTTGTCACAAAATGCCCCTCAGGGTGGAGTTATTCATTATTTAGATGATGAAAATGTTGAATTGCTTTTTCAACATGTGTGAGTATTTTGGCATTCCCTTAGCACATGAAAAAACAGTGGGTCTGGTGACGGTGATTGAATTCTTGGGCATCACAATTGATTCAATTGCAATGGAATTCCGACTGCTAAGGGAAAAAAAATCAAAATGAGATTAAAACATTTTTGTCAAAAAGAAAAGTCTTGTTACGGGAGGTTCAGTCCTTGTTGGGTCTCTTTGCTTTTGCGTCTAGAGTAAACCCAGTAGCCAGAATTTTTTCTCGTAGATTTGCTCTAGCTACTAGGGGTCTTAAAAACCCCTTTTCACATGTCAATATTACTCGACCCATTAAAGAGGACTTGAAAGTCTGGGACCAATTTTTGATCAATTTTAATGGATGTGCAGTGTGGCAGAGCGAATTCATTGAAGATTTTGATATTCGCCTGTTTACTGATGCATCCGGTTCTGTCGCCTTCTTGAATGACCATTGGTGTGCTAAGGAATGGCCTAATTCTTGGAGGTCTCTGGATATTATCCGGAATTTAGTATTAGAATGGTTTCCAGTAGTGGCGGCTATTTCTATTTGGAAAGAATTCTTCAGAAATAAAAAAGAGTCATATTGCATACGGATAATAAAGGAGTATTATTTGCAGTAAATTGTTTGTTGTCAAAGTCAGAATTTGTGATAAAATTGCTCCGGTTCTTGGTTTTGCAATGCATGACGTTTAACATTTGGCTGAAAGCAAAGCATGTTCCTGGTATTACTAATGAGATCGCCGATTCATTATCTCGTTCGCAGTTCCAAAGGTTTCGGGAACTCGCTCCAGAGGTGGATCAAGAAGGTTTCCCTTGCCCAGATTTTCTCTGGGGCCTGATTTGGGAGTAATTGAAGAATATAGAAGGAATTCCATCGCTCCCAAAACTTGGGAAGAATACTCACAAGCCTGGTTTAAGTGGTGTAATTTCTGTGCAGAGTATAATTTTTCAGTTGATACAGTTAGTGTGAATATGGCTTTATGTTTTGTTTCTTTCCTGATTCGAGCTAAGCTTAGCCCTGCTTCAGTTAGCAAAATCTTAGCAGGGGCCTCATTCTTTTTAAAATTAATCGGGACAGCCCACTCTCAATTCCTTTTTTCCAGTTAGGCAAATGCTGAAAGGTTTTAGAAGATCCTCTCCAGCTGTTGACAGTAGACGCCCCATTTCCTCAGATTTACTGATAAAATGTATGTCTTCCTTGGAATCAGTTTGTTTTTCCCCTTTTGAGACTTGGCCGTTCAGAGCGGCGTTTGTCATTGCATTTTTTGGGGCTCTTAGGTTGGGGGAATTCACGGCACCTAATACATTTTCTTCTTCCTTTTTGGTTTTCTCAGACAACTGTTTCAGAAGATTCGATTAGGATTTTTCTCAGAAGATCTAAGATGGATCAATTAGGCAAGGGTCACTGTTTAACTCTTTATAGAGCCCCTTTTCAGATAATATGTCCTATCTTTAGAGTTTCTCAATATCTTTCTGTTCGACCCCAATTTTTTTTTTCTATCTCCATTAACAAGATTTCAGTTCTCGTCTGTCCTGTCTTCTTGCCTTAAGCAGCTTAATCTATCTGGTTCCCAATTTTCCTCACATTCTTTTAGAATTGGGGCTGCTACAGAGGCACGCTTGCTTGGATTTTCTAAGGATGGTTTAAAGCAATTGAGGCATTGGGATAGTGATAGATTTAAATTGTATGTTCGTCCTGATCTTATCATTGTTTAATCTTTCCTTAGGTCCTTCTAAGCGTGTAATTTGGATAAAAGGACATTCCTTTATAATTTGGGCCAAAAGGAGAGCTTCCGTCAAGAATGGCAGAACCAATTTGGGTTTGGATGAGAGACGTTTTCAGGTTTTGTGGTGGGGTATAAGGAGGCTGAGATGGAGAAATGTAAAAGATCAATTCATTTATCCGTTAGGTCAGTGGCTTTCTTCTGACGTGATTATAGTTCATGCCGGGGGGTAATGATCTGGGCAAAATAAAAACTTGGGATCTTATTTGAGATGAAGAGAGATTTATCTGCCTTTAAAGTGGTTGTAAACCCTTACAAACCACTTTGACCTACAGGTAAGCCTAGATTAAGGCTTACCTGTAGGTCCAAGCAATATCTCCTAAACCTATATGGTTTAGGAGATATTTGCCCGAAAACGGGCACCGCTGTCTACGGCGCATGCGCCGTAGACAGCGGCGCGCAGGCGCACTGAGCATTCTCAGCGACGGAGCTGCCGCGCATGTCGGCTCCCGTGCGCATGCGCGGGAGTGACGTCATCGCGGCTTCGCCGAATGACAGCGGCGGAGCTGCGAGACCCCACCAACAAGATGGATGCGGCGGACTACAGGGGACAGCGGCGACTTTGCTGGCTCCTGTGTCAGGTAAGTGACACATAATGGGCTACTATGCGATGCATAGTAGTCCATTATGCTTTGCAGGGAATGAAAGAGGAAGTAAACTCATCAGGGTTTACTTCCTCTTTAAGTTACTATTTTCTTTCCACAGTTCAAATTTTTTCCGAAATGGTCCCAAGACTGATTTGGTCGGATGTAAGCAATCTTCACTATTTAGACAAAATTAGGAAATGGGTGAATAGAACTATACGCAATTTGGTTCTTTCACAGGGCGGTTTTTCCTATCGCCATATAGACCTTGAGGGTTTCCTGCCTTGTCTATATGGATTTGATTTGGTGCATCTTTCCGAAGTTGGTCTAGATATATTTCTTTTAGGTTTAAAGAATATGGTTGAGCAGGCCACGGCATTTTGGGGGCTTCAGCCACTCAGTTTGTGAGTGGCTTTCAGCGGTTGGGGTTTGTCATCCAGTTTAGTTCTGGATGGACTATGAGATTAATAAATTAAATAATTTATGGTTATGAATTTTAAGTTTAAAGATTTTGTTATGAGTGATTATTATGTTGGGTAACCCCTTAATAAATGCCGTGGCCATTTTTTGCCAAAAAACAAAGATGGTGTTTGTTTCTCTTTATTTTATATCTTTATGTATAGCGATTTTAGTCCTTTGTGCTGTCCCATATACATTTGTAGAGAGAAAAAAAAAAAAAACAAAAAAAAAAAAGCCATGCCTCTTTTCTGTGGATACAGTTGAAAATGCCTCTTATCCAAATTCATTTAAGTTGGTTGAAATGAATTAGCTGGTAACCTGTGAAAATCGTGTAATAAAAGAAACCTCTAGATTACGGTTGCTGCAATTAATTTAAATTGTGCTCAGTAGAAAGGAGAAAACAAAAAATCAAAACTCATTACAAACTCTTTGAGTGCAAATTAGGTAGCATAGCAACATATTCAGCACACAGGGAAGCTTAATACTGAGTAAGCATTCCACTTTCATTGGCAATAAACCCACTAGGGATGAGTAACAAAGATTAGCATAACAACAAAGAAATGTGTTTATAAAAAAACATATGTACAGTGCCTTGACAAAGTATTCAAACCCCTTGAAGTTTTCCACACTTTGTCAAGTTACAACCAAAAACGGAAATGTATTTTATTGGATTTTATGTTATAGACCAACGCAAAGTGGCACATAATCGTGAAGTGGAAGGAAAACGATAAATGGTTTTCAAAAATGTTTACAAATATCTGAAAAGTGCGGCGTGCGTTTGTATTCAGCCCCCTGAGTTGCGGAGAAGTTTAACCACTTTCTGCCCGCCATATAGCAGAATGACGTTGGCAAAGTGGTTTCAATATCCTGACTGGGCGTCACATGACATCCTCCGCGCCCCCGGAGACTCTTTACCACGTGATCGGCAGTGTCCAATCACGGCTGATAACGATGTAAATAGGACAGACGTGAGCCGATCGGCAGCTCCACTAACAGGGGGTCTGCGCTGTTTATCAGCGGATCCTGCCCAGGACCACCTTCATGCCGCCCAGGACCACCAGGATGGCCATCCACACTGGACCCCCAGAGAAATGCACATCTGTGCCCAGGCAGCTGCCAATCAGTGCCCACTGACAATGCCTACCACTGCCAGTGCCACCAGGGATGCCCATCAGTGCCTCATATCAGTGCTATGTATCTGTGCCACATATCAATGCCCATCAGTGCCGCCTATCAGTGCCACCCATACGTACCTTTTCAGCCTTTCAGTGCCCCAGTGTCAAAAATAAGGGCCCACCTGTGCCACCCATGAGTGCCCACCAGTGCCGCTTATCAATTCCAATCAGTGCTACCCATCAGTGCCGCATATCAGTGCCCATCGTTGGTGTCCGTAGGTGCCCGCTCATCGGTGCTGCCTTATCAGTGGCCATCAGTTTAAGAGAAAACGTATTTACAAAATTTTATAACAAACAAAACTTATTTTTTTTCAAAAAATAAAAACTGCAGAGGTGATCAAATACCACCAAAAGAAAGCTCTATTTGTGGAAACAAAAAATATTAGTTTGGGTACAGTGCAGCATGACTGTGCAATTGTCAGTGCGACAACGCGGAAAGCTCAAAAATGACCTTGGCAGGAAGGTGTATAAGTGCCCTGTATTGAAGTGGTTAAAGCAGGGTTAGGTTATAAAAAATATATCCCATGCTTTGAACATATCACAGAGCACAGCGAGAACTAATCCAGTGGCCTCTGCTCTACAATATCGCATGTAATTTAATTCTAACATTATGTAAGTGATTAGGATTGGATATTTCTTTGCTTTTTTATTTAATCCCCCTCTTGATGTCCGAGTCAAACACTAGATTTATTGGTATTTATGTCTTTTTCAGACATGTTGAGGCACCAGCTCCTGAAGAAGTGGTCTTTAACTATGAAACACGTTGAGCGTTATGGGATGCAGTCACGTTTATAACACGCTATCACTGTCTGTCCAGATTATGCCATACAATTCCTGATATTACCTACAACTCCACAACATGGAGCATTTACTATCTAACAGATTGGTAACTGGAATGTGCCGTTTCAATATTCATGTGTGTATATATAGATACGTGCACGCACACACCTCACATTTTCCTAAATATTTTATTATATCTTCATGTGACAACACTGAAGAAATTACACTTACCATGTAAAGTAGTGAGTGTACAGCTTGTGTAACAGTGTAAATTTGCTGTCCCCTCAAAATAAGGCAACACACAGCCATTACTGTCTAAACTGCTGGCAACAAAAGTGAGTACACCCCTAAGTGAAAATGTCCAAATTGAGCCCAATTAGCTATTTTCCATCGCCAGTGTCATGTGACTTGTTAGTGTTACAAGGTCTCGGGTGTGAATGGGGAGCAGGTGTGTAAATTTGGTGTTATTGGTCTCTCTCATACAAAAGCGAGTACACCCCTAAGTGAAAATATCCAAATTGGGTCCAATTAGCCATTTTTCATCCCCGGTGTCAAGAGGGTTAAGGCAGTGCTGGAAAATAATGGTGGTCACACAAAATAGACACTTTGGGCACAATTTGCCATGAGGTGCCATGTTGAACTTCCAGTGACTAATGAGAGAGAGAGACCAATAACACCAAATTTACACACCTGCTCCCCATTCACACCCGAGACCTTGTAACACTAAGTCTTACACCATTCCTCGAAGGCCTTTCAACAGGAAAAATGAACCAATTATATTATAATTTTTTTTTCACCTTAATAAGATTGCAAGCCCCTATATCCATATTCCCAATGTCTGTTTGTATTTGTATGGATTTGTGCACTGTGGGTTTCCAGCTTCCCAGGCTCTCCTGATTAACATCTGTATTAATTTCGAAATTCTCCCTCTACTTCTCCATTTAACCACGTATTGTGGTTTTGCTGTACTGTTTGCTGGCTTCCTTTTTCTCCCTTCTGCGATTTAGAAAGCACTTCTTTCATGCATATATTCCCCCCATTGCCCTAGCTCCCATCTAGCTCCAGTCTTCCATTGTTTTTTTTCCCCCTTGGCCTGGGTTTTTGCAGAGGGATCACCCGGCACACAAAGCCGCTGGGGTTTTTCTACCTGCGGCGTGTGTGGAGATTGCAGGCGACGCATCCAGCGCCGACTGCCCTCCATCTTGTGAATCCAGTGGACATGCGCTGTCCACTCGAGAAGCTTGGTGTGGTGTGTCGGTGAGTGGAGTGGGCATGGCCCCGTTCCGGCGCTGGTGTTTTTGACAGGCGCGCCAGGGACGGGGCCCCGCTCACACCGCTCGGGGGGGGGGTGCCGGCAGCTGATCCTCTGTCTCCTCCCTCTCCATCAGCTGCTGCAATCGGCTTTGCGCCAGCTGATTGGAGAGGTGTTCCTTCTTAAACCCCAGACCAAACACCCGCCGGTACTCCACAGCCAATTGCTGTGGGACGCCAAGCGGACAGTTCTGTGGTCTTTTGCTCTCTTCAGGTAACTGCCCTCAGTACTTTCATCTATGGCTACACACCGTTGGCTGTCCTTCCTTGCCAATTGCGTGTATTGGTGCGGCCTATCACCTGGCTGTACTTTTTTTTTTTATCATTGCTTATATCGGTCTCTCCCTTTCTCTCAGGATCCTTTGCCACTGACGCCTCAGTGTTTCCCCCGACTTTCACCCAGTGCCACTCCCGCTTCATCGGAAAGGGGATCCTTTGGACCCCCCATTACTTTTGGAGCAAATCTACCTTAATGTACATACATCTAGACAAGAGAGCCCTGTATACTGGAAAGCCACATATGAGACCTGCTTGATCCATGCGTTTTTAACCAGTTCCCGATCAGCGCACGCCGATGCACGTCGGCAGAATGGCACGGGCAGGCATATTGGCATACAGGTACGTCCATTTTTATATGCCGCCCTGCGCTCGCGTGCCGGTCAGGACCCCCGTGAGTCTGGTCGTCTCACGGGGAGGCTGAACGGGGAGATGCCCTTGTAAACAGCATTTCCCCATTCTGCCTAGCAACAAGTGACGCTGATCTCTGCTCCATATGATTGGAGCAGAGATCAGTGTTCACCAACACAAAGCTCAGCCCCCCACAGTTAGTAACACTCCCCTAGGAACACTTAACCCCTACGCTGCCACTGTCATTTACACAGGAATCACTGCATTTGTATAGTACTGATTGCTGTATAAAATGACAATGGTCCCAAAAATGTCTGATTTGTCCACAATAATGTTGCAGTCACAAAAAAAATAAAAAATGTTGATGCATCTTTATTTCTTGTCTGTCATCTTTATATCCCAACGTCCTGCCATTTGTGTTCTTCACTAGAAATACGTCCTATGCCCCATACCCACCCCTGATGGAGACCAGAATATGTCCGAAATACGGATAATGAGTACCTCGGTCCACCTTACTCTATATGGGTGACACGTATATCCACTATATATATCGCATCACAGAATTTGCTGCATGTGTTTCAATTGCTTTGCGATATATATTTCTTTGTTGCTTTACATTTATAAATTGTTATAATAAAACTAGTTCTTACGTTATTCGATTGCTGTACGTACCTTTAACGTCCACCAATATGGGGTTTTCTCCCTTTTTGTCGTTTTTATAGGATGTGGCACAACATATTCGCACAGTAATGCCGAGCTAGATATTTGTTCTCAAAATAACTCACACAGCCAATAATGTCTAAACTGCTAGCAACAAAAGCGAGTACCAAAGTGAAAATGTCCAAATTGGATCCAATTAGCCATTTTTCATCCCCGGTGTCAAGGGGGTTAAGGCAGTGCTGGAAAATAATGGTGATCACACAAAATATTGACACTTTGGGCACAATTTGCCATGAGGTGCCATGTTGAACTTCCAGTAACTAGTATGAGAGAGAGACCAATAACACCAAATTTACACACCTACTCCCCATTCACACCCGAGACCTTGTAACACTAACAAGTCACATGACACTGGCGATGGAAAATGGCTAATTGGGCTCAATTTGGACATTTTCACTTAGGGGTGTACTTACTTTTGTTGCCAGCGGTATAGACATTAATGGTTGTGTGAGGAGTTATTTTGAGGGGGCAGCAAATTTACACTGTTATAAAGGCTGTACACTCACTACTTTACATTGTAGCAAAGTAATTTCTTCAGTGTTCTCACGTGAAAAGATAAAGAATAAAATATTTACAAAAATGTGAGGGGTGTACTCACTTTTGTGAGATATTGTGTGTCATATATACACATGCATACATACATATTTTTTTCCGGCATTTTACATGTATTTATCGCAATGTGCCATGTTTACAATTTATGACAATAAACATGTCTAAAATAAAATAAATCGTTTATAAACAAACTTTTTATTCAATTGTCTGTCACTCGCCTCATATGAAGTCCCAAACCTTCCCCTTCAAAGAGCCCTGTTCAATACATCATCCAAAAATGGAAAGAGTGTGACACAACTGCAAACCTACCAAGACATGGCCATCCACCTAAACTGACAGGCCAGGCAAGGAGAGCATTAATCAGAAAAGCAGATAAGAGGCCCATGGTAACTGGAGGAACTGCAGAGAGCCACAGCTCAGGTGGAGGATCTATCAACAGGACAACTATTCGTCATGCACTCCACAAATCTGGCCTTTATGGGAGTGGCAAGAAGAAAGACATTGTTTAAAGAAAGCCATAAGAAGTACTGTTTGCAAAAAAACACTTGGGGAACAGACGAGGTGCTCTGGTCAGATGAGACCAAAATGCACGCCACACTTTTCAGATATTTGTAAAAAAAAAATGAAAGCCATTTATCATTTCCCTTCCACTTCACAACGACGTGCCACTTTGTGCTGGTTGATCACATAAAATCCCAATAAAATACATTTCCGTTTTTGGTTGTAACATGACAAAATGTGGAAACTTTCAAGTGATATGAATA
This sequence comes from Lithobates pipiens, assembly GCF_037356315.1. Taxonomy (NCBI): domain Eukaryota; kingdom Metazoa; phylum Chordata; class Amphibia; order Anura; family Ranidae; genus Lithobates; species Lithobates pipiens. The sequence goes on along the minus strand of NW_027507791.1, from coordinate 151,651,803 downwards.
CTTTTTCAAGGCACTGTATATAGTGTGTGTGAAAGAATGAGTTTTGAGAAAGCATTTTGCATATAGCTAACATATCATGGTAGCCATATGTCAAGCAATTTGAAATTCATTTGTTTCTGTAATTCTCAAAGAGAAAAATCAATAATGTATCTACATACATTTTTTAAGTACCGTATTTATCTGCGTATAACACACACTTTTTTTCCCCTTAAAATCAGGGGGAAATTTTGGGTGCGTGTTATCACCCGTCGATTGTGAGCCTCTTGGCGGCTTTTGGCCGCTCTCGGAGGCTTTCGGCCACTCTCACAGTCCCGCGTGAGCCGGCAAATGCCGCCAATAATGGCCGAAAGCCACCGAGATACACAGGACATCCGGCTCTGTATTTTGGCGGCGCCATTTTCAAATGGCAAGGCTGCAATGACGGACAAGGCTGCAATGACGGACAAGGCTGCAATGACGAGCATTTAAATGCAAGTTTTTTTCCTTAAAGTTCCCTCCTAAACTTGGGGTGCGCGTTATACGCCGATAAATACGGTACTTTAAAAGGACTGCAAAAAATCCAAAAGTTTTATCAGAGATTAATGCCACGTACACATGATCGAAATTCTCATTGGAAAAAGCTCTGATGGTTTTCCCGACGGAATTCCGATGGAATTCGGCTCAAGCTGTCTTGCCTACACACGGTCACATCAAATTCCAATAGTTTATAACACGGTGACGTACAACACGTACGACGGGACTAGAAAAAGGAAGTTCAATACCCAGTAGCCAATAGCTTCTGTCTCGTAGTTGAATCTGAGCATGTGTGATTTTTGGCGTGTCGGAATTGCATACACATGATCAGAATTACCGATAGAAAGTTTCTCAGTCGGGAAAATTGAGTACATGCCATCAATTTTTGGCTGGCAGAAATTCGGACAGCTAAATTCCGATGGAGCATACACACGGTCGCATTTTCCGATGAAAAGCTCTCATCTGTCTTTTTCTGGCCAGAAATCCGATCGTGTGTATGAGGCGTTAGGCCGCATTCACATCTGAGCATTTTCAGCTAGTAAGATGCGTGAAATGCCCAACAAGCAAAATCCCATTCATTTAAATGGCCCCAGATTACATCTGAGTGTTTTGTAGACTGAAATAAAATGCCTGAAGTGCAAAAGAGTACATGAGCTTCTTTTTGGGCAGATTACAGGCATTTTTCTGCTTTTTACATTGGCAACCTTTTGACCTGTGCAAAATCATGGTAAAAAGAATTAAATAAAACGCACGACTTTCTGCCTGAAAACAAAACGCTCAGGTGTGAATGCAGCACAAGTGACTGAATCAGTACTAGATACAAAAGGTTTTGTACCCTTTTGTGTGCTTTGTAAGCAATAAATCACAGAGATTGTAGTATGAGTCTTTGTTTAAAACTCTGCAACATCCAGAGTACATAGATTTCTTTTTCTTTTACACTGTTAAAATTAACAAAACACAAACATGTGTAAGCCAGCAACACAGCGTTCCTAATCGCCCCTACATGCATTTCAGTGTAACCAGACCAGTGCATCCAGCGACGTTCTTCATTAGTGCCCCATCAGTAGAGTATCACCAGTGCAAGCAAGCAACCATGTGCCTGATAGCCGCCACACCAGCTCAAGTGTCACTAGACCAATGTGAGCCAGCAACAGTATTCCCGATTGCCACCACACCAGTCTGTGTCCCCGGACCAATGTAGAGTAAGTAACTATGCTCTGATTGTCAGTTCCAAGTGTCACCAGACTAGTGTAAACCAACAACGTTCTTGATTGGCACCACACCAGTTCCAGTATCACCAGACCACTGCAAGTCAGTGTTCCTGATAACTAGCCACACCAGTGCAAGCCAGAAACGGTGTTCTGATCGCTACCACAACAGTGCAGTGTTGCTTCTGCCTGTCGCCTGGACTGATCCTTTGCCTGTATACTGACAAACTCTCTGTATGCTTCCTGCACTGATACACTGCTTGTTTGCTGTCCATGTCTCTGCCTACTGCCTCAACTGACCCATCTGGCTGGATTGTCCCCTACTGACTGCATTCCTGAAAGTCTAATCTGTGCACAACTGCATTCCTACAACCACAGGTACTCTTTTGTTCACTCTTTGTTCCAGTCTGTATCTGAGCCAATGACAAAAGTAGCTATTCTTGTGCACATCACTGGATTGAGATCGGGATAAGGTAAGTACTGGGAGGCTGGGGAGGGGGGCTGCACACAGAAGGTATTTTTTACCTTTATTTTATCATCAGAGTGAAAAAAAAAAAAAAAAACTTCAGCCTTTACAAATTTAATCACCTAAAGCGGAGTTCGTCATGGGTGTTTATTAAAAGTCAGAAAAGAATGCCCTGCGGGGGATTGCACGGGTGGAGGTATATTTGAGGGGAAAAAAAAAAGTATTGGAGTATGTAAAAGTTAAATTTTTATTATTACAACATCACATTATACAAATTACAGTGTTAAATGTTCAGATTATGTAAAGAGATAATATACAATAAGTATATTTTATTATCCATTTACATAATCTTTCTTTATTAGACTCTATACAGCTTGCCTTTGCTGCTTAAACTCCTGGGGAAGGAAGTGAATACCGTTGCCCCCATTTTCCTGAAACATGTTGGGATTTAGTACAATCACATTTAGTATATGACCCCTTTTGGAGTCTATGAGTGATTCAACAAACAAAGCAAATGTAAAAGCAAGTGCATTTGTAATTTATATCCTATGTTTTTATGAACATTTAACACTGCAATTTGTATAACATCTTTAACTTTTACATACTCACACTTTTTTTCCCTCAAATATACCACCACCCGTACAATCCCCCGCAGAGAATTCTTTTCTTTACAAATCTGTCAATATGGGATGCGGTGGGAGTGTTAGAAATTAGCGCAACAGTGATTTCTCCATTTTTTTTTTTTTAAAGGTCAGCAGCTACAAAAATTGTAACTGCTGGCTTACACACTTACCTGTCCCAAGGTCCATATTATTTACACACACATTTTATATATATTATTTTATATTAATATATATATATATATATATATATATATATATATATATATATATATATATATATATATATATATATATTAAGACTTTTTGGAAAAAATAAACTTCACTGAATTAACTTAAATGTTTTTGTATATTGTGAAAGATGTCATGCCAAGTAAATAGATACCCAACATGTTAAAATTGCGCACACTTGTGGAACGGTGACAAACGAAGGCACCTAAAGATCTCCATAGGCGATGTTTTAAACATTTTTAACGGTTACCAGTTTAGAGTTACAGAGGAGGTCTTTTGCTACAATTATTGCTCTCCCTCTGACGATCGTTGCGATACCTCACATGTGTGAATTGAACGCTGTTTATATTTAGGGGTGCAAGCACGTGGGGCGCTTGAAATTTTTCCTTTATTAAATTACATTTATTATACTGTTAAAAGAAAAAATTGGATCACTTATTGCTGTCACAAGGAATGTAAATATCCCTTGCGACAGTAATAGGAAGTGACAGGTACTCTTTATGAAGGAATCTGGGGTCTAAAAGACCCCAAACTCCTCCACTGCACTTAAAAGTATTCAAAATGCCAAAACCTGTGCATTTGAATACTTTGGATTTTTTTTAAATCGCTGCCGTTTGCAGAAGAGTATATCAAAAGTGGCATTGTGATGCCACTTCCAGGCTACATCCCCTCACACTTATTTTGATAATGGCCGAGTGGCTAATCCGCATTGGTCATTATCACAAGAAAGCTGACCGCCAGCTCTAAAAACTGGTACCAGGGTGAAGCCTGCAGATGCAGGCATCAACCCAGTACAACCACATGCTTAACCACTTGAGACCCGCGCTATAGCCGAATGACGGCTACATCACGGATCTCCTTTGCCGGGACTACGTCTATTGACGTCGTCCCGTGCACGAGCGGCTTGCGCGCCCCTCGCGGCGCACTCTCTGATCGGCGAGTCTATGAGACTCGCCTGATCATTGATCCGAGCAAGGGGTCGACCCCGACCCCTTATCACGTGATCAGCTGTCAGCCAATGACAGCTGATCATGTGATACAACCGAGCCGGTAATCTGCTATTATTCCTCCTCGTGCTGACAGCGCGAGGAGAAAAAAAAAAAAGAGCCGACAACGGCCAGCCCTGCCAGTGCCCACCTGCCCCCTGCCAGTGCCCACCTGCCAGTGCCACATCAATAAAAAATGTGTCCCCCCTGTCAGTGCCACCCAGCAGTGCCCACAGTGCCACCCAGCAGTGCCCACAGTGCCACCCAGCAGTGCCCAAAATCTGCCTCAACAAAAGTGCTGCACCCCAGTGCCACATATCTGTGCCCATCAGTGTCATCTACCAGTGCCCAGCAGTGCCACCTATCAGTGCCCCTTAGTGCCACCCATCCGTGCCATCTTATCTGTGCCCATCTTTGCCCATCAGTGCCCACCAGTGCAGCCTATCAGTGCCGGCTCATCAGCGCACTTCAATGAAGGAGAAAAATGACCTGTTTTTATTTTTTGCATCTTTTTTTGTTTGTTTAGCAAAAAATAAAACTCCCAGCTGTAATTAAATACCACCAAAAGAAAGCTCTATTTGTGGGAAAAAAAATGATAAAAATTTCATTTGGGTACAGTGTTGTATGCCCGCGCAATTGTCATTCAAAGTGCATCAGCGCTGAAAGCTGAAAATTGGTCTGGGCATGAGGGGGGTTTAAGTGCCCAGTAAGCAAGTGGTTAAACGACGTACGGGTACGTTGTTTCGTTGGGAAATGGTTACTAAAGCAACTAATAGCCCACAACTTTAAAACTGGGATTTTCTAGTTTATCCTCAATCACTTGTGAAACGGTATGCTACTATGAAAGATGAGTTTACATATAGAAAATTTTATCTTGAAGCTGCATCAATTTGAGTCTACAACTCCCAATTCCAAAGACGTTGAAATGCTCTGTAAAAACTAAATAAAAACGCAATGATTTTCAAATCTCATATTTTATTCACAATAGAAAAGAGAAAACAGATTAAAAGTTTACTAAACTGTTTAAAACTTAAACTGATAAAATTGAGTTTAAACCATTTGGGGGGGGGGGGGGGGGGTAATTTTGAAATTGATGGCAGGAACAGGTCTCAAAAAAGTTGGAACAGGGCCATGCTTACTAGGGTATAGGATTCCTTCTTAACACTCTACAAATGTCTGGAAACTGAGAAGACCAGTTGCCGCAGTGTTGGGGGAGAAAGGTTGTTCTAAGATTTTAACTGCTCAACAGTCTTCAGTCTTTATTGTCATATTTTTCATTTCAATATGCACCAAATATTTTTAAATTGGCAGAAGGTCTGGACTGCAAGTAGGTCAGTTAAGCACCCAAACTGTTCCACTACAAGGCCATGCTGTTGTCATAGATGCAGTATGTGGATAAAAAACATGGTCTTGCTGAAATATGCAATGTCATCCCTGAAAAAGTCATCATCTAGATAGGAGCATATGCTGCTCTAAAACCTGGATATATCTTTCTGCTCTGATGGTGTCTTTGCAGATGTGCAAGCTGTCCAATTCCATATGCAGCAACCCCATTTCATCAGAGATGCAGGCTTTTGAATTGAGTGCCAAAAAGAAAAAAAAAGGTCCATCTCCTCTTTAGTCCGAGGATATGGTGCCTATGGTTACCAAAAAAGAATGTAAGATTTCGATTCATCCACCCACAGAACAGTATTCCACTTTTCAAAAGACCATTTTAAATGAGATTTGGCCTAGAGAAGACAGAGGCGTTTTCTGGAGCATGTTGAGATATGGCTTCATGTGACAGACCTTCACTTTGTATTTTTGGATGGCCCAGTGGACAGAATTCCTAAGCAGATTAAGTGATCACAGAATTATACCCATTTTTATTGCACTGCTGTTTGAGGGCCTGAAAGATCATGGGCATCCAATATTGTATTTTGGCCTTGTCCCTTGCGCACAACATTTCTCCAGCTTCTCTGAATCTTGATATTATGTACTGTAGATTATATAAAGTCTTTGCAATTTTACATTCAGGAACATATTCTGAAATCCTTAGACAATTTTTAGACACAGCTTTTCACAGATTGGTGAATCACCTTTACTTTTGATGCATTCCTACTCTCCGAGATACTCTTTTTATACCCGTGTGACCGACATTTTGCAAGTTAACCTAATTAGTTGCAAAATGCTCTTTTTTGTTCGTGCTACTTACAGTTTTTTGTTGCCCTGTCCAAACTTTTCTGAGACATGTTGGTGCCATTCATTTCAAAATTCTCCTATTTCGTTTACTAAAATTGTAAGTTTTCTCAGTTTAAACTTGATGCGTTTTATATTTTCTATTGTGACTAAAACATGGGTTTATAAGATTTGCAAATCATTGCATTCTGTTTTTATGTAGATTTCAAACAATGCTCCAACCTTTTTTAGAATTGGGGTTGTATGAGAATTCAAATGACATAGACCTGTGAAACAGTAACTAGACAACTAAACGTAACACTAACCCACATGAATAGGGGTCAGGGTGGAGTGGTAACCTAACCCAGCCATGACTTATTCAAGCGTGAAACAGTATCTAGAGCAAAATGTGACTTGTGTGTGCGCAAATCATAATTGATTGTTACTATTAAGCTCTGCAAGGTATTTAGAATTGTCTCTCAAGCCCCATACATTTCACAAGATCAAAATTACCTTAAAGTGTTACTAAATCCACAGCAGTAAAATCAGTCTGTATATGCAGTAACGCATGCTTGTTATACTCACGGTGGGGTTAATCCTGCGCACTGGGTAAAAAGGCTGTTTGATCCTGTCTTCTCTGAATCTCTCCTTCTGTAATAGTCCCAAATCCATCTCCTGATAGTATAGAACCGTCGGTGGCACTTACTCAGTTTGGTGTGTATTGCTAGGTGTTTATTTTTTCCGTGGAGGGTGCATGTGATTAGCAAAGGGCACTGTCCAGACAGAGGGTCAGGGGTCATGCTGCCTCATAAAATAGCCAGAGGAGAATGAAAACTCCTACAAGCTTTAAGAAATGCTCGGCTGGACACTAATAGAAGTCATAGGACTGCTATATACTGCTGATTACTGTCGGCTCACGTCACTCTGTTTCAGGCTAGGGAAAGATCCCAACTTTACAGTTGGGATCCACCCACATGCCTGGATTGCCAGCTGGCTCAGCCTCTCAGCATCGCCACTAAGAGACTCAGCCAGCTGGCCCCTCTCCAGCCCAGTGCTCCACTGAGTGATGGAGGGGCAGAGAATAAAGCCGGTGACTGGGTCACAGCTCTTTGCTCAGAGCGGAGGAGAGAACCGAGTTATGAGCAGTGCTTGATCACTCGGTTCTCACTGTAAAGAGTAGAAGATTTGTTTTGTATTTTTGATAAACCCACATTTCTCTAAGCTATTTATGATCATCACTTAATGCAAAACCTTTAAAGTGAACAGAAAATCCAAACAAAATATTATTCAAACCAAAAACGTCCTTGTGCAAAATGTATTCATCAAGTGAAAAGTTCATAAATTGATCACTAAAGTGCTCGAACAGTTCATGCATGCTAGTGTCCCAAACTGGATAAATCAATCCTGACAGACACCTTCTCCATAAATCAGATGGGAGCTTACCAGACCACCAGCGCTCTTCCTTACTTGGGAAGATCATTCAGCGCTTATTGGGATCTCTGATCCTCAGATGGGAATCTGGAAATGTTTCCCCGCCAGCCTCACTGTGTTCCTCTTATGGTGACAAGATGATCCAGCTCACAGTCTCAGATGGGATGGATGGCTGAATCTTCAGAGTTAAACAGGGAGACTCCTCATGGTGTAGTATGGTCTCTTATTTTAAAATCAGTGCACTTACATATATAACAAATATGCTGCTGGCTGTAAATCTGTCCACCATGGCCAGTGCTATCCTTCAAACAGTCAAATTAAAAAAAGTACTCGTGCAGCAGTGTGTGCCGTGTCCCTACGATCGTTTCATTATATGCAACGTCATCAGGGTTACGCTCACGGCTGAACTTTAGATAATTCTCCTGGGAAAGAAAAAGCTCCACCATAGGTTAACTGAAAAAAACAGCCCTGCATCCATGCCAGCAGCATCTTTGTTTTATATGCAAGTGCGCCGATTTTAAAATAAAACAGTTGAGACCATACTACACCATGAGGAGTCTCCCTGTTTTTTTTACCAATTTTAACTCTGAGGATTCATCCATCTATCTCATCTGAGACTGAGCTGGATCATTCTGTCACCATAAGAGGAACACAGTGAGGCTGGCGGGGGAACATTTCGGGGTTTCCATTTGAAGATCAGAGACCAATAAGCACTGAATGATCTTCCTACGTAAGAGCGCTGGTGGTCTGGTAAGCCCCCCATCTGATTTATGGTGAAGGTGTCTGTCAGGATCAATCTATCCAGTGTGGGACACTGGCATGCATGAACTGTTTGCATAGGAGCACTTTAGTGATCAATATATTTACTTTGCACTTTATGAATATATGAATATCTTTTTTACTTTAGCATACATTTTTGGATTGAATAATATTTTATTGGATTTTCTGTTCACTTCAAAAAGGTTTTGCACTAGGTCATATGTGGTGTTTTGCACATGGTCATTTTTTTTAGCACTGCACTTTTAGGACATACATATTTGATTAAATCTTTTATTTAGGTTTTAGTGCACAGATGCTGTATTTATTTTGATAACACACTAGTGCAGATTTTTTTTCTATATAGTATCATTCCCTATGTTTGCTTGAGTAAATCTAACCTTTTTAAACTGCCTGTTTGGCTTCAGAAAATTATCTTTTTATTCTTTTTTTGCATCTCAGTGCTGCTTCCTTCCCATAGAAGTTTGAGAAAGGGCTAAAACAAAAAATAAAAAATGGAAGTCAGTGACCCTTTAACAGAAATGCCTGATAAAGAACTTTCATGGAAAAACTAACATGTTCCTTAACCACTTCAGCCCTGGAAGAATTGACCCCCTTCCTGACCAGATCACTTTTTGTGATTCGGCACTGCGTCGCTTTAACTGACAATTGCGCGGTCCTGCGACATGGCTCCCAAACAAAATTTACTGTATGTCCTTTTTTGCCCACAAATAAAGCTTTCTTTTGGTGGTATTTGATCATCTCTGCGGTTTTTATTTTTTCGCTATAAACAAACAATTATTAAAGAATTAAAAAAAAAAAGCATTTCTTACTTTTTGCTATAATAAATATCCCCAGAAAATATACAAAACATTTTTTTTCCCCTCAGTTTAGGCCGCTACATATTCTTCTACATATAAAATGGTTAAAAAGGGTAAAAAAAAAGCTAAAAAAGCAAAAAAATAAATAAAAAAAAATAAAAAAAAAAATCGCAATAAGGGATTGATTGGTTTGCGCAAAAGTTATAGCGTTTACAAAATAGAGGATAGTTTTATGGCATTTTTATAATTTTTTTTTTTTTTTTACTAGTAATGGCAGCGATCTTTATCCACTTCCCACCCAGCCAATGCACATATACGGCCAGGTGGGAGCCGTCTACTTCTGATAGGACGTTCAGGAACGTCCATCAGAAGGAGCGGGATCGCGCGCGTGCCCGTGCAGCGGCCTGATCCCGATGCGCCCGTGTCACCCAGACACGGCGCATCTCAGATCGGCAGGAGGGCTCTGTGATTGGCCTTCCTGATCACATGACGGCCGTGTCCAATCACGGCCGTCATGTGATGTAAACAAACAAGGCTCCTCCTCTCCTCACACAGAAGTCATCGCTGAGGAGAGGAGAGCAGATCGCTGCAGCCAGCTGATGATCAGTGAGTATGAGCTGTTTTTTACAGCTTTTTACTCACTGATCATCAGTCTAGTGTAAACACAAATCACCACACACAGTGTAAACACACCACACAGTATAAACACAATGTCCCCACACATGTCCCCAAAACATACATGTCCCCAAATATTAAATACACATGTCCCTAATAATAAAAACATGTCCCCCACATATGTCCCACTAAAATCACATGTCCCAATGATTATCTGCACACATATGTACGTGATCACCTGCACACATATGTACATGATCATTTGCGTACATATGTCCGTGATCACACAAACCAATTATTATACACTTAACGGAATTTTTTTTACCAAAAACATGTAGCAGAATACATTTTGGCTTAAATTTATGACAAAATTAGATTTTATTGGATTTCTTTTAAAATAGAAAAAAGAAAATATTGTTATTTTTCCAAATTTCCGCTTTTTTTGCGCTTATATCGCAAAAAATAAAAAATGGAGTCGTGAATAAATACCACCAAAATAAATCTAATTTGTGCGAACAAAAATATAAAAATTTCATTTGGGTACAGTGTAGCATGACCGCGCAATTGTCACTGAAAGCGCTAGAGCGATGAAAGCTGAAAATTGGGCTGGGAAGGAAGGGGGCGAAAGTGCCCTGTATTGAAGTTGGGACTGCGACATTATGGCGGACACATCGGACAATTTTGACACATTTTCGGGACCATTGTCATCAATACAGAGATCAATGCTAAAAAATTGCATTGATTACTGTAAAAACGTCACTGGCAGTGATGGGGTTAACTACTAGGTGGCACTGCGGGGGTTAACAGTGTCCTAGGGAGTGATTCTAACTGGGGGGGGGGCTGTGTGTGTGTGACATGTCACTTATCACCGCTCCCAAATACAGGGAGTGCTGATCAGTGATAGTGTCATTAGACAGAACGGGGAGATGTTTGTTTACATTAGCACCTCCCCATTCTTCCTCACCATGAGGATCGCAAGTTGCTTCTTAAAGAGGGATTCCACCAAAAAAAAAAAAAAATTATTAAAAGCCAGCAGATATAAATACTACAGCTGCTAACTTTTAATAAATGGACACTCACCTGTCCCGGGTTCCAGCGATGCCGGCAGCCGAGGTCGATCGATCGCTCGGCTCTCGACTGCTGCCGTCACCATTCTAGGTGAGGGAATCAGGAAGTGAAGAGAATCGGCTTCACTTCCCGGTTCCCTACTGCGCATGCGCGAGTCGCGCAGCCCAATAGGAATTCTCCGCGCTGTCTCTGTGACCCTTGTGTGTCCCAGCAGACAGCGCGGCAGGACAGGAAATGGCGTAGACTCCCACGGGAGTCTATGCCCGGAAGTGGGTGTAAATACCTGTCTTTGACAGGTATCTCCACCCCCCTCCCCCCTGAAAGGTGCCAATTGTGACACCGGAGGGGGGGGGGGGGGAGGGTTCCGATCAGCGGAGGTTCCACTTTAGGGTGGAACCCCGCTTTAACCACTTGGCGCCCAAGGTACATCATATGACGGCCTCGGCTTTGTGGTGTTATATCTGAATGATGCCTGAGGCTACAGACATCATTCAGATATCGGCATTTTCAGCCGGCGATTCCCTGCACCATAAGAATGATCATAGCGGCTGTTCTACTGCTTGATCGTTCTTACGGGCGGTGGGAGGGGACGTTCCCCCCCTCCCACAGCCCTCTGGTGCTTCTACCAACTCACCGCTTACGTCGGTGGGTCGGACACAGGATCCGCAGGCCCCCGGATGGTAATCAGAGATTTACGGTGGACCAGATGGTCGCCAGAGTCTCTATGATCATTCGGAGGCTGGGCGCAATGTTATGACGTCACGCCCGGCCTCTGCATTCAAATAACGGCCCCGCTCTCGGCTGAGAAGCTGTGATCATTTTTTTTAGGCTTCCCAGCCTAGAGGTGAGATGTGGGGTCTTTTTGACCCCATATCTCACTGTAAATAGGTCAGATCATGCCATATTCCTATTACAAGGGATGTTTACATTCCTTGTAATAGGAATAAAAGTAATCTTTTTATTTTTATTTTTTTAAAGTGTCAAACAAAAAAATAAAAAATAATTTTAAAGCGCCCCTGTCACCATGAGCTCGTACGCAGAAGCTAACGCATGCGCAAGTCCCGCCCACATATGAAAATGGTGTTCAAACCACACATGTGAGTTATCACTGCGAAGAGCGAGAGCAATAATTCTAGCCCTAGACCTCCTCTAACTCAAAACATGTAACCAGTAAAAAAATTTAAAGCGTCGCCTATGAGGATTTTTAAATACCAAAGTTTGGCGCCATTCTATGAGCGTGTGCAATTTTGAAGAATGAAATGTTGGGTATTTACTCGGCATATCTTCATCTTTCACATTATGCAAAAAAAATTGGGCTAACTACACTTTTTTTTTTAAGCATGAAACAGTTTTTTTCAGAAAAAACCGTGTTCGAAAAATTGCTGCGCAAATACTGTGCGAGATAAAAAGTTGCAACCATTGTATTCTCTAGGGTCTTTGCTTAAAAAAAAAAACATATATAATGTTTGGGGGTTCTATGTAATTTTCTAGCAAAAAAATTATGAATTTTACATGTAGGAGAAAAATGTCAGAATTGGCCTGGATGCGAAGTGGTTAAAGCGGGAGTAAACCCAGTTTCAAAAAACACTTACATTCCCGGCATGCCGGAAATGCTAACTTTCACATTGGTTGTGCTCTCAACCAAACTTTCAAACCATCCAATGGCTGGTGTCATAACTGATCACATGTGCAGAATTATGGCAGTTGAAGAATTATTAGAGGCCAAGATGGCAGCTTCCTTGACTGAAAACAGTTGGAGGGTTTACTTCCACTTTAAAGGGCAACGTACAGGTATGTTAATCCGCCTGTACATGCCCTTCTGCCGCAGTATATCTTTGTGAGGCGGTCGGGAAGCGGTTAATGACAAGTGTAAAAAGATTGAAAATGCCTTCACATGAACATTTAAAAGATATGAAATGTTAGTAATTGGGCTTATATGTAATTTAGGTATTGAGCTGCATGCTTACAATTTTTGAATGGCGAAAGTTGTATTACTATTTTTGTTTCATTTCTTTAAGAGCATTCTATTCTTATATTATTATATTATTATGATTATACAGAATTTATATAGCACCAATAGTTTGAGCAGAGCTTTACAACACGAGGACAGACAGTACAGTTACAATAGAATTCAATACAATAGAGGAGGAATCAGAGGGCCCTGCTTGTTAGAGCTTACAATTTAAGAGCTCAGAGGGTCAAGTGATGCTTCAATTTTGGCAAAAGCAATGTCTGGAACTACTTGTACTTCTCAGCAGTGAGGGTACCATCATTGTATATGTATGATGAATTTCACACATCGTGCATAAGGCAGCCCATTCACTTCAATGGGCTGTTCGATTGTACAACGTGCCAAATAAGCTCTTAAAAATTTTGCTGTCAAGCTTTGTATGCTTGTCACATGTCTCTTCACCCAGGAACTTGGGCAGCAGCAGGAGCCATTAGCTCCTACTGCTGTCAATTAAATGCTGTAAGGGGGAAGTGGGAGTGGCAAGGCTCTATAGACACACACAGCTGGGGAGCGTGCACGCACCTGCGCCCACCATAGCAAGGAGGAGAGGCCAAGATCACCAGCCGGGGACCCTATAAGAGGAGTTGTGGAGAGATGTGCACATTATGGTTTTTCGCCTTAATGTATTCTATGTATTAAGGTAAAAAACCAAAAACCTGCTTAACCAACTGCACAGTGGAGGCAAGTATGATATGTCATTAAAAAAATAAAAAATAAAATAAAAAACCAAACCTTTAGTAACCCTTTAACGTGTTACCAAATATGGGTGTAACATGTAACATTACTAAAAGCAAACTAGTCCTTTAAAAGACATTTGAGCATGGGGAGTCGCATGCTTATTTCATAGCAGGATTTAAACTTTAAAAATGCCATAACCTAAACAACTTTAAAGCTCTGGACTGCTTACCTAAGGGATTCCGCCATTCTCCTCAAGTCTTCATTTTGTTGTTTTAATCGTTCAAGCTTAGCCAGTATTTTAGACAGTTCTCTACTGGAGTGGTCAGGGCTATCATTGTCTCGTACCAAATGCCCGCCAATGTAAAACAACAATGTGCCCCAGGCACAAAGAATGAGCATTATCCAACGCCAGGAGCCTGTCCATGACCGCATCTTCAGCTTCCAGCCACAGTCTGATGTCTCAGGAAAAAAACATGGCAGTTTGTCTCTCCTTCACTGATCACCACATACTTCGGAGGAAATCTGTCACCCCTCAATATGTCTAAAGGAAACAGTAAAAGAAAAATAGGTTTAGCTATTTTATAGTGTGGGAGTTTGAAATCTGCAGGTAAAGGTTTATTGTACTTAACAGGGATTTCTGCACAACAAATCAAATAAGTTTACGAAAAAGTTTTTGTTTAGAATTCTTTATGAAATTTTGCACACTAACTTTCATTTAAATACATTTTAACCATTTCAAGACCAAGCCTATTTCTGACAATTGTGGTTTACAAGTTAAAATCACTATTTTTTTTGCTAGAAAATTACTTCGAAACCCCAAACATATATATATTTTTTTGCAAAGACCCTAGAGAACAACATGGCGGTCGTTGCAATATTTTATGTGGCATGGCCTTTGCACAGCAGTCTTTCAAACACAATTTTTTGGGGGAAAAAAACACGTCTGAATTAAAAAAACACATTAACGTTATCCCTTTTTTTGCATATTGCGAATGAAGAGGTTACAGATACTCAACATGTTGTGCTTTTAAATTGCACTCACTCATGGAATGGAGACAAACTACGGTACTTAAAAATCTCCATAGGCAATGTTTAAAAACGTAACAGTTACCCATTTGGAGTTGCTGAGGAGGTCTTTTAACAGAATTATTGCTCTCGCTCCAATGATCGCGGCAATACCTCACATGTGTGATTCGAACACTGTTTACATTCGCAGACACAACTTGCATATGCAGTTTCTTTGGCGCACAAGCACTCTGGGTTGAGGCGCTTTACTACATTGAAGACCTGATCGAAGCAGATTCCAGCATTGTTCGGGTCTTTGGGCAGCCCTCGGACGTGGCGGCTGGTCGCTCAGGTCTCCTGGTGGGACAGGAGACCCAGGCAGAGTCGCGGGAGTAGGGGGGACGTCGTCTCCTCCCACTGCTTGTGATAACAATGAGCGGCTTGTTGGCTGCATCAGTTATTACTTGAAAGCCAACCGCCAGCTCTAACAAAACGGTACCGTTGTGATGCCTCTGGCTGCAGGCATCACCCCGGTACAACCACTTCAACATAATGACTTACAGGTAGGTTTTTCATGAAGTGGTTAATATGATAACCATTGGTATTATTCTCATATTCACTAGAATACTATGCTTGTATCCATAATAGTAGGTGTGAGTTTGGGATAATATTTAGACTTAAAATGGATGTAAACCTGATTCATGTAATTTTATCCAAGCACATAGGGGGTTATTTACTAAAGTAAAATACACTTTGCACTGCAAGTGCATTTGGAAGTAAAGTCACTGTAGATGCAAGGAAGAATTAAAAAAAAAAAAAAAAAAAAAAAAAAAAAAATTAAAAAAAAACAGCATTTTAGCTTGCACATGATTGGATGATAAAATCAGCAGATCTTCCACTCATTTCAGATCTACCCCTTTAGATTTAGAGCGACTGCACTTCCAAGTGCATTTGCGTGCAAAGTGGATTTGCCTTTCGTAAATAAGCCCCATAGTATATCTGTAGTATTTTTTTATCTCTCTCCAAAGCCCTGAGCCTCATGTCTTTCTGCTGCTCTGTTCTTCTGTAATCAGCATGATAACTTGACAAGTTTTCCGACAAAGATAAAACCAGCCTGAAAATTTGTGTCAGGGTGGGTGCTATAAATAGATTAGCAGAGAGCTGGTCTAGTCACAGCACATTCCTTCCTTCCTCTTCCTACGTGGAAATCACTAACAAGTTCACTTTCTAAAGAGTAAAATGTAAAACTCATGTAGGCATTTTCTACATCACTTCCCCCTCCGTGTGAACACTGCCTATGCAGCAGTATCATCACTTACATTGTTTCCAGCCAACAACCAAACCCTTGCTCCTCACGTTCCATAGATGTGAAGTGAAGGCTACTAGAGGTGACAATTGTCTTTCTTCACAGTACAGTGAGTTTTTATGAAGTTTCATTGATAATTTTTGCATATTTCAAAGAAAGTTAGATTTATGACCATCCTAAGGAACATCATATCCCAAGAGAATATTTTTAATAAAAAGCTAAAGGACAAGTGCACTATTTTTTTTTTTTTTTTACAACCTCCCCCTCTCCCTATGCACTCTGCATTTTCCCCAGATATCTCCAAGGACAACAAAACCCCTACTCCTCATATTTTGGAGAAGTGGAAAGGTGGAAGCTTTTGTAGTCATGTTTTGGAGTGACAACTCTGCTTCTTCATAGTAGGGTGAGTGAGCATGGTCAGCAGGAACTGTGTCACTGGCAGAATCACTAGATGCAAAGATGGGGAAAAAAACCCCTGAAAAAAACAAGATTGCCCTTCTTACCATAAAATCAGTTTCTTGGAGCTCATTGGGCACGAAGGACTCAGTCTGATACACCAGGGTTATATTGCTGCCTTCAGGAGTAAATAAGACACTGGTAAGCAGAAAAGCCACAAGCAAGCCAGCAAAAAAAAAAAAAAAAACCCGTCCACTACAATCATGCTTTAGTTTTGTATTAGGAACAGATCACAAACGCAGAGGAGTGGGACCTGCACACTGAGCTTTAAGGACACAAGAACTCCTCCACCAAGACCATGGTTTATATGCTGCTACCTTCAAATAAGACCATAGAAAAGGGAAAGACCTCTGTATAAAGGGTCTCCAAGGCACCCTAAAATATGAATTGCCGGGTGGGATTAGTGGTCTAAAAAAACAGCACCACATAATATGATGATTTGAGCGATGTAAGGACTACATTGATGTGTGCGTAAATGAGAACTTTAAGAAGTTATGTTGTATTTGCTAGCAAAAGTAGAAAATCTTCCATATGAGGGATATAGTGGCAGGTCCACAGGAGACCAGGCAGCCTAGCAACTGCAGTAATTAGGACACATCTGTTAGGGGAGTGGTTGAACATCCCTAAACAAAAGAGAAGGAGATGACCACCCCATGGGGTTCTAAGGATATACTATGAAAACTGCCTGCTTTTCGTGAAGCAGCAATAGCAACGTGTATTAGAAAGGAAATCGAAAGAAGAGCGCAATAGAGATTTCTGTGTACCACTCCAAAAGATAGCGTGAAATAAAATTCTGGGATGTTTCTATTCTAAGCTGGGGCAAACGTCAATGCATATTCTTCCTACCTGCAGAGGTAAAGACAAAATTGAATAAGAAGGTGGCTTCTGGGCAGGTCTGGCGGGCTTAGATGTGGATAGTATGCCACAAAAAGATGCAGTAAATGAGGATGGCTGCAGGGGGAAAAAAAGATTGAATAATAAAGGTAAAAAAGGAGGACAAATAAATAGAGTTGTGCTTGTGGATTCCTTGATGTGTTTTCCAAAGAAGAGCTAATCTCAAGCAAAGGGTACCCTTTCTCAAAGAGGTTTAGCTAACCAACCTACAAGTCATACAATTCTGCATAGGAACAGATAATAAAGATATTCTGGAGATTTGACATGGCGTGTAGAATTAATGTAGGACTGAAGGCAAGAGCTGTAATCTTGCATAAAGAATAGGATTATCTATATCAGGAGAGGAGTTTACTATTGAGTTCTCCAGTCCAGTGTGCCATAGTATGGGTAACTGACAATATGGCAACAGTCAGATACAGGGCTGGACCTGCCAGAGCAAAGGACTACAAAAATGTCGCCCAATGCCCATCAACCCAATCCTTAGAGGGAATGTCCTCAAAAGAACAGTAGATTGATTATTTTGTGCAAGAATGACCGGTCCGAATGTAAATGTGCCAGGAAATTCAGGTTGTGATGCAAGTAGGGGGAGGAGAGGCAGAAGAGCATTTTTACCTCCTGGCACCTACCGTTTCCAGCAGTGGCAAAAGTCTTTGGAATAGATGCAGCAAACATGGCCTTTGAGACTAGAGCAGAATTCTCTGTTCATGTTGTGTGTCTGTGTGAGAGCTGAAATCAGGTGGCTGGAGCAGTGTCAGTGCAAGCTCTTGTTGCAAAACAAATTAACTGCTATCAACCTGAGAGGTAGTTTTGCGACTCCTCAGGGCCTGCAGAGGAACTCTATTTGTCTTATGTGCTGCAACTCCCAAGCACCTTTAATCCACCAGTGCCAAGCAAGGACCTCTGCTGGGTACTTGTGGAATGGGTGCAGACTGAAAGAACTAAGTGTGTCTTGTATGAAGGAATTGCAATAACATAGGCCCTAACAGAGTTCCTGTGGCTGTTTCTCTGAGGTATTAGGCAACAGGTGATTAGGCAAACAATCAGCTTATGTTGGAGCCGGAGAATTGTGGCCAGAAGTGCGCAGTTACATGTCTACGAAGAACTACATCATTAGAAAATAGGTAAATTTCATTATACAGTTACCCATAGGCTCAAACTAAGCAAGAAAATAACAGCTAGAGGGAAAAAAAACAAAAACAAAAAAAACACTCAATGTGTAGAACAAATAACCGATGCCTTCAAAGGTCATTCTGTGCTCAGCACCGCATGTTGTCCTGCATGACAAAAAACATAATGTTGTGCATACTAAAGATCCAAGTAACGATCCACCAAGCAACAAACTGGCATGTAAAAAAGGTACAAGGAAACCCCATCCTACCTTGTCCACAGCTACCATGCAAAAGGTTGGTGAGCCAATTTTTGAGACCAGAGACCTAGAGGATCTGGAAGGGCCCACAGGGTATCTGCCAGAAGCTTGATCAGGTGAGAGAGATCACATGTTTTTGGGCCAGTTCAGAGCAATGGTGATCACCAGAATGCCCTTCATCGTGCTCCCGCAGAGTAAATGAGGAAGGAGTTTCAAAAGGAGAAAAAGCATAGAGCAGGCTTTACTGATCCCACAGAGTCCCCAGAGCATCCCTGTTCCTGGAGACAAGCATCTGTTCAGTATGTTGATGGATCTGGAGACCAGGGGGGTCCACATCCAATGTTACCCACCTGTAACCTGAAGTACATCCATCTGGTTGTAGGGACAACCTCCCTAAGGATAAGGATCAGGACTCAAGAGCACTGGAAACAAACTAGTTTTAAGGTGGCGGGCACCAATCAATATGAACTGATAGATTACCTTTAGGCTCAGTTCACACTAGCCGACTCGGACCTATGAAACAAAAAAAGTTGAGACCACTGCAGGTATTTCAGACAGTAGAAAGGTAAAACGAAAGAAGACTTCCATCTCAAACCCAACTATGTTAACCACTTAAAGACCAGGTCTCGAGGGGCGTGGCCAGATGTGATCGAGGCAACACGAGTCTGCCATACATCCTGAACTGATCCGCTCGTTTGGAGCTCACCAATCCGGCTATATTACACCCCCTCTCCCGGAGGAAGGTGAGAGGAGTCCGGACATGCCACCCTCTGCTTCCAAAAAGCCCTACAAAGCCGCAAAAGAGCAGCGCCAGACCCGCTCTACACGAGAGGCGGATCAAGGCTCCGCCCCCGCCATCTTCTCTTCACGGAAGGCTGAGCAGCGAGCCAAAATGATCACAGCAGAGATGGCGCAGGCCGGCGATGTGGCGGAGGAGAACCCTGACATGGATCCTACGGATGAACAGCATTTAACGGTGGACACAGCTGCAATCACTAGACCCATCCTGGAAGCCATTAATGCTAGAAAGTACGAAATCATGGGACGTATAGATCTTTTATCATCTGAATGTACACTAATCAGACACGATCTGGACAAAATAAGAGGAAGGCTCAATGCGGTGGAGGACAGAGTTTCAGGGGTTGAGGATGTCACGCACTCCCAAGACACCCATGTAGCTGAGCTCAGGGATCTGGTGCAGTCTCTTCAGCGGAGGGCTGATGATGCGGAAAACCGCCAAAGGAGAAACATTAGGGTGGTGGGCTTACCAGAAGGCACAGAAGGAAGGTGATAAACCAGTACTATTTGCGGAGGCCCTCTTCAAAAACCTCCTCGCCTTGGAGGATTTACCCCCCACCTAAATGGTGGAGAGAGCCCACAGATTCCCAAACGGGCCGTAGACCACCAGGTGCATTCCCCAGACCATTCCTCGTCAGATGTTTGAACTACAGAGATAAGGAAACGATACTAGCCAAATCTATAAAGAAACAAGATCTGCACTACGAAAACATTCGGTTGATGCTATTTCCAGACTTTTCAGCTGCCAAACAACGCCGTTTGTTTATTTAATGTCCGCAAACTGCTCCGGGACAAGGAGATTCAATACAGCATGCGCTATCCAAGCAGGCTTAGGGTTCAATACAAGGGCAGAGTGAAGTTCTTT
This sequence comes from Lithobates pipiens, assembly GCF_037356315.1. Classification (NCBI taxonomy): domain Eukaryota; kingdom Metazoa; phylum Chordata; class Amphibia; order Anura; family Ranidae; genus Lithobates; species Lithobates pipiens. The sequence continues at coordinate 151,631,552 of NW_027507791.1, read as the reverse complement.
GACAACCCTGCAGAGGCCTGTGACTGGATGGACAAACAACTGCAATTCATTGGATGTCTACCCATGTTCCTGTTAATGCCTGTTGTGCCTGTTGCACATTTCTCTTAAAAGTGACGTCGGGCTAATAATGTCTACCCGAATGTTGTACTGGTTCGGTTGGTTGGTGGTCAATCCAGAATTTGCCATAAGAGCAACACACAATAGTTGAGTGATCCACTCCACAGAGTGAGCAGGCACAGATGGGAAACCTCCTGGCCTGAGGGCATATGAAATCCAGCGATGCAAGTACCAGAGGAACACCGAAAAAGTGCTAGAAATTGAGTCCCCAGTATAGAGTCTCCAGGAACCTACCATTAACCAATACAGGGTATGGGTCTACTCTGTGGATCTACAGATTGCTCGCTGGGATACCATTTTTCCTATTGGAGAGGTCACATCCCTCACATGCAAGATGTTTGCTGGCATCAGCTAATTTTCTGACGCTATGCCTCTTGTCAGCGACAATTACCTACCTGACGTTATAATGTTGCATAGTGACCCCAGGGAAAGAGTGAAGGCCCCTTCTTTTTATCCTTCTCACCTACGTACTGCTCCAGCATGTTTTTTATTGGTCCGAGCATAGGAAAGATGTGGAAATACCAGAGGAAGCTATGCCAGACTTTCGATTGATGCGGTTGGAACTCCCCGTAAGTTTTTTTGGGGAAGAAGCTGCATATCAGGACCCTTTTTTTGGTTTTAGAAATGGCGAGGATGGCCTGGTTACAAAACGAGCAGGTGTCTGTCCAACTGGAGGTCGGAATTAAGAACATACTGGTCAGATAACGTAGACGCCTCTGAACCACCAGTGGTATGGGACGCCTTCAAGGCGGTAATGAGAGGAGAATGTATATCTGCGATAAAAACTGCACGAGTTAATGAGAACGAAGACCCTGCTGGAGGCCCAGCGACTCCTGTCTCTCCATGTTAAGGGGTTGACAAGCTCGGAACTTACTGCGAACACTGTGTGTGCAGTTCTAGAGGGGGGCGAAAAAGGTAAGCTCTTGGCTATGCTAGAGGCAGATCAAAACCCGGTTGCTCATATCCCAGCAATTAATAACGGAGCGGGCGATCTTGTCACTGATCCGGCACTCATAATGCAGGAGTTTATCGATTTCTTCTCAGCCCTATATTCACCTACCCCAGTTTATGTCCCTGGGTCACTAGACTTTCTGTTGGCGAACTTATACCAAACCTGTCTGAGGATGATTTCAGTGAGCTGCAAGCCAAGATCACTCTTAAAGAAATACAGACGGCAATTTTTGCCTTCCCACCTAACAAAGCTCTAGGACCGGATGGTTTTCTACAAGGCCAACGTAGAACTGGCCAAGAGATTCAATTGGCTTCTAGAGCACTGCACCAACAGCTCTTCACTACCAAATTCAATGTTGGAAGCATACATGATTTTGATATTGAAACCAGGGAAAGACCCGTCCGAATGTGCATCATATCGCCCCATTGCCCTTTTGAATAAAGACCTTAAGATTTTAACCAAAATCCTAGCGACCAGACTTGCCAAAGTTATACCAACGATAGTTGATATAGACCCAACAGGGTTCATGCCAGGGAAGTTGACAAACTCGAGGAGACTCTTTACACATTTACAGCTACCATCCACAGACTCGAACTCCAGAACAATTGTGTCCATAGACATTGAAAAAGCGTTAGACTCCGTGGACTGGGGGTACATGCTTAAGGTGCTGGAGGTCATGAGTTTCGGGCCTCAGTTTCGAAAATGGATCTCCATGTTATATAAGAACCCCAAAGTGGCCATTAGAATGGGGTCAAGGACGTTAGATTTTTTTTTGCGGTGGGTAGGGGAACCAGACAGGGCTGCCCATTATCTCCTTTTCTCTTTACCCTGGTTATGGAGCCCCTGGCCATCGCACTGAGGTCGGTAGAGGAGGTTAGGGCCATTAGGGTGGGCTCAATCAAGGAAACACTTGCACTGTATGCGGACGACATGCTCTTGTTTCTAAATGACCCGGCAGACTCCCTAAGGACGGTACTGTAAATCTCTGGGAAAATTTACCACATACTCTGGGCTCAGGTTTAACTGGAGCAAGTCGTCAATCCTTCGGCTAGATAACGGGGCTAAGGACAGAGCAGATCCAGACCTACCATTACAGTGGGTTGACTCCCTTAAGTATCTGGGTGTACAAATTACAGCAAATGTGCAGGACTACTGGACCTTGAACCTACTCCCGTTGCTGTCACTTCTTAAGCAAAAAACGCAGGCCTGGGTCAAATTACCTCTATCGTTGATAGGTAGAATTTGACTACTTAAAATGAAAATCCTTCCAGTAATAATTTACTTTCTTAAACATACGCCGGTAGGGATACCAAAATCCTTTTTTAAGCAATTAGACGGCATTATTAGTTCATACCTATGGGCACCTAAAACACCTAGAATAGGGATCAAAGTTCTACAAGAACCCACTGATCGAGGAGGGCTAGCACTGCCAGATTGGCATAAATATTATATTGCGGGGCAAATGGTGTTTGCCCATAGATGGACAATTTCAGATGAAGGGGACTCGGGCCATGGTGCTGGAGGCAGCCCATCTTGGATCTTACGAAAGTCTACACCTTGCTCTGTTTAGGGTACCAAGTCAGATTTGCCCATAACATTAACAATGTCGGCTACGATTAGAGCGTGGGAGCTGGCAGTTAAATTAGCATCTCCTAGCTATATGGGAATGTCCCCGCCCACTCCTTTATGGATGAACCGGAAGTTGCCCCATTTCTATAACTTGCCTGATTCCCGTGGTATGGGCGGTAAAAGGGGTAAACTCTCAAAAGACATTACACACTGGGGGGGGTGGGGGGGGGACTTACAAACTTTCCCCAACTAAAGACATGACCTTCCCAATTCCTATTTCTTTCATTTTTTTTTCAGCTTTGCCACGCTTTTCAGGCACAGTTTGATGGGTTGAGGGTGGAGTCTATCATTGACGCTTGAATCTCTGCTTTTCACCGAGGTCCTGACCAAAACGCTCTCTTTGGCATACAAGGAACTATTTAAAAGCACACCGAAAGCATTAACCAAATGTAGAGCCAAATGGGAAATGGTAGTCCCCAATCTGCAGGGAGAGGGCTGGGATGACCTCTGGAACCAGCCTTTTAGGCATTTAGTGTCAGCCAGAGACCAACTGATACAATTTAAATTTTTACATAGAACCTACTATACTACAGCCAGACTTGCCAGAGTGTGTGGAAATGCAGTGTTGGAGATGCTCCTTCTCCCCGGCAGATGCCAACCATATCTTTTGGCAGTGCTCACACTTTCATTATTTCTGGAGGGAGGTCACGACCTGTATGTCGGACCTGTTGGTGGTACCTATCCCACTGACTGTGCGAGTGTGCTTGCTGGGATTGGTGGAGGAGGTGGTTCCTTCAAGGGGCACTGAGAACTCTACTCACCATCCTATTATTCTATGGCAAGAAGGCCATTCTGCTCAAATGGAAAAATAAACAACCCCCAGACATTAGTTATTGGAAAAAGTTGGTCAACGCTATGCTTCCATCCTACAAAGCAACATTCAGGGCAGGGGGATCTGGGAGAAAATTTGATAAGGTATGAAGGGCATGGTGCGATTCCGATAACACAGTGGGTTGGGGGGGGGGGGGGGGGGGGGAGTATGAGACTCCTGGATAAGACATAACAGTTGGATAGAAGACTTGTTTGACCTAACAGAAGGGCAGGTCATCATAGAAATGCTATGAGAGGTGGAACAAAACACTACTGAGTAAGGTCAAATGGAATCGAATGAGTAAAATAGATTTATACATAAAGATTCTTTCAATCTGGGCATTTGGGAGTTTGCATAGGACAAGGTGACAATTTTTCTGACAGGCCACCTGAGCTGTGACAATGTTGTTGGGCCCTGCGTGGCGTCTCACTGGGTTACTGTTATGTTGACATGAGCCAGTGGATATTGTATATTGTAAGGTAAAAAGGTTTAATAAAAAGAAAAAAAAAGGACCAGACCTCTTTTTCAGAATCAGGGTTTACAAGTTAAAACACTTTTTTTGCTAGAAAATTACTTAGAACCCCCAAACATTATTAAAAAAAAAAAAAAAAAAAAAAAAAAAAATGCCAACACCCTAGACAATAAAATGGCGGTCATTGCAATGCTTTTTGTCACACCGTATTTGTGCAGGGGTCTTACAAGCGCTTTTACTTTTTGGGGAAAAATTCACTTTTTTTAATAAAAAAAAAAAAAAAAAAAAAATCAGACCACAGTAACGTTAGACCATTTTTTTATGTTAATGTTACGCCAAGTAAATTGATAAACAAAATGTCACGCTTCAAAAAAGCGCCCGCTCGTGAAATGGGGTCAAACTCTTACCCTTAAAAATCTCCACAGGCGACGTTTAAAAAAATTCTACAGGTTGCATGTTTTAAGTTACAGAGAAGGTCTAGGGCTAGAATTATTGTTCTTGCACTAATGATCACGGCGATATGTCACATGTGTGGTTTGAGCACCATTTTCATATGCGGGCACTACTCACGTATGTGTTTGCTTCTGCGCGCGAGCTCGTCGGGATGGGGCGCTTTAAAAAAAAAATACAAATTTTTCTTGTTTGATTTTATTTATTTTTACACAGTTTAAAAAAAATAAATAAAATTGGGTCACTTTTATTCCTATTACAAGGAATGTAAAAATCCCTCGTAATAGAAAAAAAAAGCATGACAGGACCTCTTAAATATGAGATCTGGGGTCAAAAAGTCCTCAGATCTCATATTTGGACTTAAATGCAAAAAATAAAAAAATATTTCTCATTTGAAAAAAATAACAGAAAAATGGCCCTTTAAGACGTATGGGCTGAAGTGACGTTTTGACGTCGCTACCGCACTGCTATGGTATGGAGATGGGTGGGGGCCATATTAGCCTCAGCCATGAACAGGTCCCGCTCACTTCCGCCACTGCCAACGGCTCCGGTAAGCTGCAGAGGGGCGGCCCCTCTCCCCCCGCTGATAACGGTGATCTTGCGGGCGCATTTGCCGCAGAGGCCATCATTATCATACACAGAACCGTCGGGTCCAAAGATAGATACCTCGGTTGTGGCAGCAGCTGCTGTTGGTACCGAGATCTTCAAAGTGCCAACGTATATGTACAGGAGATGGTCGGCAAGTGGTTAAAAATGATCCCTCCCCCATCCTAACATCTACGCTGACTAACCAGTGTAAAAAAGATGTACAATATATACGTACTGATTCAGTCCACTCCAGGCCAAAATCACATGGTCTAGTTCCCTTGCGGCAGCTGTAGGGAAGAGGAGGGAGAGCCAACATATGGGCTATAGGAGCCTATAGGTGATGTCACTGCTACCAGGCCTAATCATCCATGGTCGAGCGCTCTTTCCATTCCCCTGCAGCTGCCGTTGGCTGACGTAGAGGATCACATGACCAGACCAGAGCAAGCTGAAAAGAGAAGTATATACATTTTATTAAACACGTCAGTCAGCAAAGGTGTTAGAAGGAGGAAAATGTATATGAATAGTTAGGTTTTAGCTGAGATGCAACTGTTATTGTCACACAGATATGTTGAAATTGCCACAGCAGCCTTCCTAAGAGCCTCCTCCCACATGCCCTCTAGCAGCCGTTAGAGCCATTACAAGTTTACAGTGTGGGATGGTGCAGAGAATGCCATATACAACTCCAGCAACAATGGGCACACTTTTGTAGAATCATAGTAGCTGCGTTTTGAGGCAAAATAAAAAAACAAAAGACCTTTTGTATGCAATGCTCATAAAATATCCTGCAGAAAAATGTTCTCAGACCTTAGAGAATCAGAATAGCATGGATATTGAAGAAGGTTAAATTGCATGGCTGCTTAAACAAGAGGCAACATCTGGTTACAAAGATTAGGGGAAAAAAATAGTTTTTTGGCTTGCCTGTACAGTGCAGTACACAGACACAGGCTTATATTAATCAAGGCCATGGGTCATATGCAGCCACCCTCAAGTGAGGCTACCGGCAAACAAAACGTGTCAGACAGCCAATCTAGTGCAACACCTCCCACTTTTGGCAGTTTTCAGATTATCAGGACAGTGGAAAGAGGTGTTCTGTACTGTACAGGATTTTACATTTAAGTAAAAAATCCTTGTTTTATGATCATACAATACAGGACACAAACTTCTATCAAGACCATGGGATGTCCCTAAGCAATACAACTGAACAGTGAGCAGCACAGAAAACAATGGCAACAGTCCAAAGCAAGCAACAGGTTTCCCAACCTAAAGAGCAGCTTAATTGGGCACGTCTCAAAAAAAAAAAAAAAATTATATAAGTGTGTGTGTGTATAGAGAGCTGATGATGGATAAGTGTCCAACTACACAATCATAATAAATACACAATGATGAGGTATCAAAGTCTATGAAGGTGGGCGATCCTAGGCAGTGGATTGTATGTGTACCTTACACCAACTCCCAGTTTTCACCACGTGCAGCACTCTTCACCCCAGTGGGGTTCAAACTCACCCCAGCAGAGGAAAAGGTTATGCCTTAATGTCATCTTTTTCCTTCAAACTCCCATAATCATATTAGAGGGCAGGTAAGAGTTGTACTCCAAAAAGGTGTTCATAAAAACACAGGAATGCAGAAACATAGCGTAATCCTGCTTTATTTAAAAAATCCCTCAAATACAGCCCACATTACCATGTACACTGTTAGTAAAGGGCTTTCACACTGGAGCGGTGCGCTTGCAGGGCAGTCAAAAAAAATCCTGAAAGCCGCATCTTTGGAGGGCTGTAAGAGCAGTGTATTTACCGCTCCTAAAGCGCCCCTTCCCATTGAAAACAATGGGGAAGCGATGCAAACCCGTCTGCAAATCGCCGCTGAAGTGGTGTTTTGTGGGCGGTTTTAACCCTTTTTCGGCCGCTAGCGGGGGTTTAAACTGCTCCGCTAAATATAGCGCCACTTTACCGCCAGTGCACGCAACGCCCCAGTGCGAAAGTAGCCTTAACGTCTAAAAAGTGAATACTTTGCCGATTATATTCACAGGTGAGTGTAATATTATGAGTGTTATCGTTTAATTCACTCAAAAATTGTTGGAGGGAAAGTGATAATCCTGCCCAAATTAGAAAGAGATCATCTATATACCTTCTATATAGGACCAATTCTTTTCTCTTTACACAAATATAGCTTTATCCTACCGCTCGGCCATGAACAAGTTCGCTATACTGGAAAGCTTTGTCTCTACTTTCAATAATAGAGTTAACCACAGAAGAATTCCTAAATTGCAACACTGCTCATGTAGTTTACCTATTGGAGCGTCTGTGCAAATTAATGTATATATGTCGAATGAAAAGGGCATTAAAGATTAGAATTGCGGAACATGTGGCAAATATAAAAATAGGCTTTAAGACAAATTACAAAATTCTCTCACGGTGGTATAGGACCCCTTCGCTACTCCACCAGCTCTACCCGAATACATCAGACCTATGTTGGAGATGTCACACTGACAAAGGGACCATGCTACATATTTTCTGGTCTTGCCCTAAACTTACACACTTCTGGAAAGTGGTACGTGAGACAGTACAACAATTCACGGCCCGGCCCCTCACAGACGACCCAGCATTCTTTCTCTTACACGCCTCTGATATCCCTGACAGGAACTACAAGAAATCAGTGATTCGCCACCTACTTGATGCAGCTAAGGCCTGCATACCACTCCAGTGGAAATCACCCCTTCCGCTGACCTCTGGCTTCGTAAGGTGGAGGACATCAGGAAAACGGAGGACCTTATCCTCACAGCACAAAAAAGAGAGGAGACCTTCACTAAAACCTGGCAGGGCTGAAATGGGTTTCTATACTCGGCTGAGGGCCAGGCCCTGAGAGGATCTGACATGGACACATAATGCCGCAGGCAGGGACAAAGACTTGTTGAGTATGGTGGCCATAGATAGAGGCCCCGTAACTGCAACTCCGACTGGTTATCTGAGCACTCCATGATCGAGTAACACACCTTGCTGCCCCCCCCCCCACCCCCTGTACCTCCCCATACCTGATTTTTCCCCTTCTCTTTTCCCCTCTGTCTTTCCCACTCCTATGCTTCATCTCCCCCTCCATATATTGGAAGTCGTTCCAATGTAGATACCAAGTTAGTTAAAAAGAAACTGGGAAGTGAGACCACGAGATGACGAGAATTCACGTCTCCACATGCTGATGTTTTTTCTTTTTACGCTTGAGGATAAGGCTAGCAGAGAATTGATGATGTATTACCTGTACTGCCTTTCTCTCTGTAGGATATATGGAAAGTATGTAACCTGTTGGTCTATGTGGACCCATTTCCTGCTATAAATAAACAATTAAAAAAAATAAAATAAAATAGGCTTTAAGAACCACATTGTGTCCCTACATTTTAAAATGTTCCACAATCAGGACCCTTCTGGTCTTAAATTTTGGGGGATAGACCATTTGAGCCTGCGTGGAGGGGTTCCAATTTAGTAAGGGAATTATCCAAAACGGGAAACCCAATGGATTTTCCAGGCTGACACATTGCCGAAAGGGTTAAATGCCGACCTTGATATCAATTGTTTTATAAGCAGCTATTGAGATTGTTAACAATAAAAACTTTTATTGACAATTATAAATATATACACACACACACACACACACACACTTTTTAGGATTCATTTATAATTGGTATCAGCTCTTAATATATATTTTCTATATATTTTGATAGATATATGTAGATTTTTATTGATTTTCATTTTTTACCATATTAACTGATGCACTTTTAGATCATGAATAATGATCTAGATAGAATTTATAAATAGTCTATCAAGTGTATATTACTCATTTTTTTTCATTCTGCTAATATGAATTTTATATTAACTGCACATGAAGGTATGTTCGGCATTTGCAATATGCAGATTTGTATGTATTAACATGGAATTGCTAGCCCCCGCACTAAGGTTGCTAATCCGTGTGTGCCAATACAGCTCCGAAGTTCACCATTGGAGCGCGAGTGACATGCTGGGTTATCCAATCAGGGAAGTGTTACATTATATTCTCTATTGACATGTTGCGTAGCCACGCCCTCTGGACAGTATTCCCCAGGTGCCGGACCAGTGTCTTGTAGAGCGGCAGAATTATCGTTTTATCTCTGGAGTTGATCCCCTTTTTAATGCATGCCAATATTCTGTTTGCTTTGTTAGCAGCAGCTTGGCATTGCATGCCATCTACTAGGACCCCCAGGTCGTTTTCCATCCTAGATTCCCCATGAGGCCCCCCCCCCCACCCCGTGTATAGATTGCATTCATTTTTTTTGACACCCAAATGCATAATTTTTAATTTTTCTATATTGAACCTCATTTGCCATGTAGTTGCCCACCCCATTCATTTGTTCAGATCTTTTTGCAAGGTTTCCACATCCTGCGGAGAAGTTATTGCCCTGCTTAGCTTAGTATTGTCTGCAAATACAGAGATTGAACTGTTTACCCCATCCTCCAGGTGGACAAATTAAATAGGATCAGTCCTAGCACAGAACCCTGAGGGACCCCGCTACCCAACCCTGACCATTCTGAGTACACTCCATTTATCACCACCCTCTGAACTCTTCCTTGTAGCCAGTTTTCAATCCATGTACTTACCCTATGGTCTATGCCAACGGACCTTATTGTGTACAGTAAACGTTTATGGGAAACGGTGTCAAATGCTTTTGCAAAATCCAGATACACCACATCTACGGGCCTTCCGTTATCTAGCAGGCAACTCACCTCCTCATAGGTTAGTAGTGGGTTGGCAAGAATGATTCTTGATGAATCCACGCCGATTACTGCTAATGATACCGTTCTCATTACTAAAATCTTGTACATAGTCCCATATTATCCCCTCCAAGAGTTTACATACCATTGATGTTAGTCTAACTGGTCTGTAATTCCCAGGGATGTATTTTGGGCCCTTTTTAAATATTGGCGCTACATTGGCTTTTCTCCAATCAGCTGGCACCGTTCCAGTCAGTAAAAATTAGGAACAATGGTCTGGCAATTACTTGACTGAGTTCGGCAAGTACCCTCGGGTGCAAGCCATCTGGTTCCCGTGATTTATTAATGTTAAGTTTCCCAAGCCTAATTTTAATTCTGTCCTCTGTTAACCATGGAGGTGCTTCCTGTGATGGGTCATGAGGATAAACACTGCAGTTTTGGTTACTGAAGCCCCCCCCCCGCCCCCGATTCCCTTGTGAAGACTGAGAACAAATTCAGTACCTTTGCCATCTCCCCATCCTTTGTAACCAGATGTCCTTCCTCATTCTCTATGGGGCCAATATGGTCCGTCCTCCCTTTTTTACTGTTTACATCAAGAATTTCTTGGGATTTTTTTTTGCTCTCCTCAGCTATGTGTCTCATGTTCTATCTTAGCCATCCTTATTGCACCCTTACATATCTTGCTGCATTCTCTATAAAGTCTGAATGCGGACGACGATCCCTCAACCTTGTATTTTTTGAAGGCCTTCTCCTTTGCTTTAATATGCATTTTTACATCGGAGTTAAGCCATCCCGGACTTTTGTTCGCCCTTTTAAATTTATTACCCAATGGGATGCACTGGCTAATGCCCTTGTTTAATATGCTCTTAAAGCAAACCTATATCTCTCCTTCACGTTCTTTGTTCCTAAGATTTAATCCCAATGTATGCCTTCTAGTAAGGTTCGTAGTTTAGGGAAGTTGGCTCTTTTGCAATTCAGTGTCTTTGTATTCCCCTTATGTTTCCTATATGTGTGATTTATACGGAAGCCAATGGACCAGTGATCGCTGTTCCCTAAATTGCCCCATATTTCCACATCTGTGATCAGGTCTGTAATGTTGGTAATCAGTAGATCCAGTAACACTTTATTTCTAGTTGGTGCATCTACCATCTGACCCATAAAATTGACCTGCAAGACATTTAGGAACTGGTGAGCTTTAGATGAATGCGTGGTTCCCTCCGCCCAGTCTACATCTAATTAAAATCCCCCATTATAACCCTTCTTCCCTCATGCTAGTCGGTCTATAGCATAATCCCAGTATTTTCCCCATTAGCTTCATCCCTTTGGAGCTCGACCCATAAGGATTCCACCTCCTCCCTAGCTCCCTTAGTGATGTCATCTCTCACATTCACTGGTACATTCTTGATATATAGGCATACCCCTCCCCCTTTTTTACCCTCTCTATCTTTGCGATAAAGGGTATACCTTTGAATGTTTGCCAGCCAATCATGAGAGCTGTTGAACCAGGTCTCTGAAATTCCCACAAAATCCAAATCCTCCTCGTACAATAGTATCTCTAGTTTACCCATCTTACCGGCCAGGCTCCTGGCATTGGTGAACATGCCACATAGTGGCAAGAAAGACATGCCCTCTGCAACATGGGCATGTCTTTCATAGTACAGTGCAAAATACTCAAGTGCTGGTGTGGTAAAAATACTCAAAGAATTACTCAAATTAATAAAAAATATGATAAAAGCTGCACCAAAAAGTCAGTGATCCCTTTACTCGTACAAGTGTGAAAAAACTATATAAAATTAGTGCGCCAATATCAATACTCAAATAATACTTATGCCATAAAAATCAATAATTATGTGAATATATATATATATATATATAAATAACCGTATATGTAAACAAATTAAATGTGATTTACATAAATCAATTCAACATAAATAAATCCACCTTGTACATAAATTAAAATTCCTTAATTGATACCTTCTGTGCATATATGCATAAATAGTGTTTCTTAATGCTTTCTGTGCAAAAACTCTTCCTGATGGGATAAGTGGATCAGAGTCTGATCACCTACAGCTCCTGTGTCTGCACTTTAAACAAAACACTCCCGTGCGGTGATCAATGTAATTTCCCTTGAGAATGTCACGTGACCTGCGCTCAGTGTTCAGAAGCACAGAGAGGCTGTGAGGAGGAGTACAATCTGACTTTCTGCCAATACCCTATGCTTTAACTGGTTTTGTGAGTGGATTGACGTGCATATATTAATTTCATCCTTTAACGCAGCAATACACTATCCCGTGTCTCTCTTCTCTTTTTTGTCTCCTATGGCAAAATGAAAGATAAGAAGCAAGGAGACAAGTGTTATATGTGCTGCAGTGGGATAGAAGTGTGTTGTGGACATAATATAAAGGACTGAGGGTGATAAGTCAGTCATTCTAAAGACTATATCTGAAGTTTTGTGGAGATCAGCGCACGAGAGTGTTTTGTTAAAAGTGCAGACACAGGAGCTGTATGTGATCAGACTCTGATCCACTTATCCCATCAGGAAGAGTTTTGGCACGGAAGGCATTAAGAAACACTATTTATTTATATTAATTTGTATTTATATTTATTTATACATATATGCACAGAAGGTACCAATTAAGGAATTTTAATGTACAAAGTGGATTTATGGAGAATTGATTTATGTAAATCACATTTAATTTATTTGTTCACATATACGGTTATTTATTTATCTAAGTGATTTTTATGGTACAAGTATGTCTTTCATAGTGACACATCTTAGATGGGCTGGCCTGTAGTTGGAAACTGTGCAATAGGGTCTGGGAGCGAGGCATCCATAAGAGGAGACAATACATCTGGCTCCCCAGAATCTATTTGGGGGTCTAGATTTCACTGGGCTTGGAGGAAAATAAGGGGTTAACCTCCAGGGCATGGTTGAAATTTTCTCACCTATAACAGGTTCTTCTGAGCCTGTGCTTGCTGCTTGAGCCAAGTAGGAAGGCTCTAGAGGTCCATCAGTTGGCGGTACATTGTGACTTCCACCTCCATTTTGGTGAAGTCCGTCCTGCATGGTCAGGTAGAAAGCCAATCATTTCGGTTCTTGGTGGCGTCTCCACATGTCTGGACGGTCAGAAGTGTATGAGCAGCAAGGTATGAGCACGCCAGGAGGCTAGATCGCTGCTGGAGAGGTCCTGGGCTGTGATGTTAAAGCCGATTCCCCGGTGCAGAGCTCTGGATCTATGCAGCCATACTGCTCGGCGCGGTGGCGCCTGGTCAGTATTCACTCCAAAAAAGAAAACAAGTAAGGTATATTTTTTTCCACACAAAATAGAGCTTTCTTTTGGTGGTATTTGATCTTCACCACTGGGTTTTAAATTTTTCATTTAATGAAAATCGGACCAAAAAGTATTTTTTACTTTCTGCTTTAAAAATTGGACCAAATTTAGATCAAAAATGTATTCTGTTACATGTCTTTAGTTTGTGCGAAGGTTATAGCGTCTACAAACTTTAGAATATATAATGGAATTTCAGTGACATACAATGGGACTGAGTGCGGCAAGCAATCTGACACTAACTTACAGTGGGTGGGAACTGACATCACCAACACAATGATAATACTATTACTGTACTAATGACACTGGCTTGCAAGGGGTTAACACTTGGGGCAACGTGTTAATTGTGTGCCTAACTGTGTCCTAATGTGCGTACTGTGTGCTGTTTTTGCCAATAATCTTTGTTATCCCAGATTTGCAGGGTTAAGAAACAGAAATCCTTCCCTCTGTACAGAACCCTGTGTTGATTGTCAGCCTGTGTACAATCACAGCAAGTATTAGAGGGGGGACACGCATACATGCGCCCTAAACCCAGAAACAGGCAGAGACATACCAGTACATCACTGTACCTGCACAGGCCACCCATCCACAGTACATTGCAAGCAGGCAGCCTGGAAGCAGTTAAGCCCTATATAGGTGAAACATGTTGGAGGGTCGTTCCTGATGGGTGGTGAGCCAGCTAAAAGACATTTTGTGATTAAATTGGTGCGTGGTCCTGGGAAAATGTTGTGGAAAAAAAAAACGTGTTATGGCTGATGAAACCAAGAATGAACTTTTCACTATAAATGACAAAAAGCATGTTTGCTGCAATATCAACACTGCGTGTTACCCCAAAAAATACCAAACCCACAGTGAAGCACAGTGGTGGTAGTAGTATTAAACTTTATTATTCAGGATTTAGATAGTGCCAACAGTTTACGCGGTGCTTTACAACATTAGGGCAAACACAAGTTTTCTTCAGCTGGAAAAGGGGACGACTTAATGGTGGAGGGACTTATGAAAAGTTCAAAAGAGCAGTAAAGTTTAGCACAAAATCTACAGGTCTCCGATAAAAAACAAAACAAATCTTAAGATGAAGAAGAATTTCACCTTTCAGCATGACAAAGACCCAAAGTATACCTACAATTCGACAAAAGAATGGCTTCACCAGAAGATCAAAAGTTTTGGAATGGCCTAACCAGAGCACAGACCTGAAACCACTTGAAAATCTGTGAGTTGACCTGAAGAGCTGCGCACAGGAGATGGCCTAGCAATCTGACCGATTTTGGAGTTCTTTTGCAAGGAAGTTAGCAAAGATTCCCAAGACAAGATGTGCCATGCTGACTCCTATCATGAACCTCCAGAGTAAAAAGGGGGGTCTCTATGTGAGCCATTCCTAGAATATAGGCCTTTACAAAAAAATTAGCATCTAGGGGTCTCTGAAAGAGTATCCTAGGCCACAAAAAAAAATAATAATAAATAAACTACCATTTAGGGGTGCTGAAATTAATCGTTGAATTGATGGATTGCAATTCAGGTGTCCCCGACGCAGCAGCGATGCATAGGGACTGGAAAAGAGATTGTGGTTTATGCCATCCCGACTTCCCCCGCCCCTCTCGGGAAAACACTCAGAGCGTATTTTTAAAATTACTTTCTTTTAATAAATGCTGTTTAACAATGACTGATGTGCCCGCTGTATGTGCTTTTTGAAAAAAATATGTCACTTCATACCAAATTTCACAGTAAATACATCCCGATCATGTGACTGCTCTGCTTGGCCCACCCTGCCCTGCCTCTCTCTTCGCACGTTTCACATGTCTCGAGTCCTGACATCAGCGGGGAATTCTCAGCCCCTCCCGCCGACTATAGCTATATAGGGGCCGAGAATTCCCTGCTGACGTCAGGACTCGAGAGGAGAGAGGCAAGTGGCGAGCCGAGCAGTCACATGATCAGGAAGTATTTACTGTGAAATTCGATATGAAGTGACATTTTTTAAAAAGCACATACAGTAGGGCACATCAGTCATTATAACATGGCATTTATTAAAAGAAAGTAACAGTAAGTAGAGTACAAATGGGTTTGTACACTTACACCTCACGCTGGCTGCATTTAATGGTCACAAGTGGCTGCGTTTGATGGGGGAAGTTCAGTCCCACAATCAAGCGACGTGGCCACCCAAACCCTTCATTCTCTACTTCGCCTATTCACGGCGCTGGAAATACTACTGTGGGCATCAGACTGTGTCAGCTTGCAGCTTCACAGCCGGGTGCGCATGTCTCACTGCGCTGTCCTGCATAGCCAGGCAATCTTTTGGGAACCATGAGGTGTCCCAGAAGATTGGGCCCAAGCGGAAGTGGGAGCTCGTTGGTAATCGTGATACATCGCAGAATCGAAACGTTGACCAAATAATCTTAATAGAATCGTGAGACCAGTGAAGATGCACACCCCTACTAGACCAAAATGGTCTAGGTTACTGTGAGAAAAGACTTTCCCAACTCTGGTTCATCGCCAGCCATTGAGTCAGTAATGTGCTACCATTAGTAGACAAGCATATGGGCCAATTCAGAGACTGAAGGAATTTGTCCAACGCAGCAAGCAAAATAAGCTGAGGCCACTATTTGCATGGAAAAAAAATAAAAAAATAAGACCAACGGAAGCCTTTTGAGTCATCAATCCAGAAGCAGCAAGAATCAGCCACAGTGGCTGTGAATGCAGCTAGGTGGAGAAATTACATCTTATTAAGACAGTTTGGAGAGTGGCCAATCATCCAGGAAATCTAGTTATAAAGGTAGAACCTGCTTATAGTAGAGGGAGGACACATAAAAAAATAAAATTCTGGAATTGGGAGGGGTCATGTTGTCTATCCTAATAACTTTGTTTGCCAGCATCTTCAACTGAAGTTGGCAGCATGTAACCCATGGTCTTTATTAAATGGAAGCCTGGGTCCTGTACTATAAGATTAAGAAGCTTTTTTTTGTGTCTTGGTTTGAACTTTTGCTCCTCTCCCTATCTTATCACAAGTACATATCACTGAAGGTACCCCTTGTTTGCTCACCTAAGTGACACAGCCTGTTCCCTTAACAGGATTGTGCTACTTGCTTGGAGACGTGAGGAATGGGCGTGGTGGAAGTCAGCTTTTGTGCAGCCAGGAAGGGAAGGGGCCTCTGTTTAGCAGTCTACAGCATAGATTTCAACCTGGGAGCAGAAAAGCGAGTAAAGATTAAGAAAAGGAAAAAAAAAAAAAAAAAACACGGCAGCTGCTATTAATGTGCATAACAACATTACACGCAAGACAAAGTGACGACAGACAGAAAAAAATAAATAAATAAAATTATATTATAAAAAAATATATATATATCCTCTGGGACATCATAATGGGCGGGGACATCATCCAGTGATGTCCCTATATAAGTCGTCGCTCGCCGTGTCCCGGTCATTGTGAGCAGAGAGCGACGAGGCAACATCTGAAGAGAAGAACAGAAGACGTTGACAGCGGCGGCGACAGAAGACCGGGCCACCTCCTGTAAAAGAGCTAGAAGGCAGAGTGGCCCAGACCCTCGAAGTCGGAAGAAGAGGGCGGCGGCGAAGAAGAAAGCCGGGCTCCTCCGCTAGCAAAAGAGCTAGCAGAAGATAGCAGAGGAGTCCGGCGAGAAGACCCCCAAAAGGCGGAAGACCCCCGAAGCTGTGCAATAAACTATTTTAATCCTTGTGTGTTGTGTTTTTTTTTACTTTTTTTTTTACAGGTGAATGGGTAGGGGTGCATTGTACCCCATACTCATTCACATAGGGTGGGGGGCCGGTATCTGGGGGCCCCCTTATTAAAGGGGGCTCCCGGATTCCGATAAGCCCCCTACCCGCAGACCCTGACAACCAACGGCCAGGGTTGTCGGGAAGAGGCCCTTGTCCTCATCAACATGGAGACAAGGTGCTTTGGGGTGGGGGGGGCGCGCGGCCCCCCTTCCCAGAGGCACCCCCCATGTTGAGGGTACGTGGCCTGGTACGGCTCAGGAGAGGAGGGGGGCGCTCGTCCCCCCCTTTCCTGGCCGGCCAGTGTGCTCGGACAAGGGTCTGATGTGGACCTGGGGGGACCTCCACGCCGATTTTTTTAGTGTTGGGGTTCCCCTTTAAGTCCATACTAGGTGACGGGGGCCTGCGACGCCTCCTTTGCTGGCCCCGTCTACCTGGAGACGCGCTCAAAATGAGCAGACTTTCCTCCGCGTGTGTGGGCGAGTCTGTTAATTTCAAAAGTACGGCGGATAGTCCGGCGGACTTAGTACGCCGTATTAGTCCGCTGAAAAGTGCCGTGTGTGGGCAAGTAGCCCGTTCGGAAAGTCCGGCGGGAAGTCCGCCGGACTAAGTCCGCTGGATAGTCGGCTACGTGTGTACGCAGCATTAGGCTAAGTTTACACTTGGAAAGCAATCTGAAGTGGGTGGCATTTTAAAGGGTTGTTAGGCTCTGTTCACACAGGGGGCGACGCGAGGCAACACGACTTGCCGTGCCCTGACAAGTCGCCCCCGTTCTGTACTACGGAACCGTTCTAAGAGGAGCGACTCGAGTCGCTCCGACTTAGAAAAAAGGTTCCTGTACTACTTTTGGGCGACCTCGGGGCGACTTGCATTGACTTCTATACAGAAGTCATTTGCAAGTCGCCGCTGAGGTTGCGGCGAGGCAAGTCGTGTCGCCTCGCATCGCCCCCTGTGTGAACCGAGATTCAAGCAGCACTATCAGAGGTTCTGGGAGGCAAGCCATTTAAAAAAAATATTTTGGTGCAAATTATTGAAGCAGGTTTATTAGTGTCTTTTTTCAACCTATGCAACTATGTTTACACCCCCTTTGGCTGTATAGTAGTTTTTAGGTAGGCAGCCAGGGGCAGTGAAACCACAGTTCAACCACCTGTTGAGGCCTTATTGACTTAGAGCCAAGAATAAGGACCATTTAAAATTAAACACAGTCAAGGGTTGAGTCAGCCCCCCCTTTTAAGAGTCATCCTGTGGCTAGGAGATTGGCATTCCATCGTTTTACATATTAGCAAGCAGTTGATGAGTTTTCAAACAAGCCATCGCTGACCTCTGTAGCTTTCCAAACACAAGTGTTTGAGAGGGCAGTCACATGTCATCGTTGATGTCCTCCATTGAATAAGTATTTGATTAGCATGAAGTTTAACCACTTGCCAACCAGCGACGTATCCGTACGTCACTGTATTGCATGGGTGAAATCTTAGTCATCACTGCAGAATTGATCGAGATATTTTTCAGGGTTGGCGATTCCCTTCAATGTAGAAGGGTCTTCAAAGCATGGACCTCCAGTTGTTCATGAACTACAATTCCAATTATACCTAGTCATGTCTAAATGTCAGAGTTTTACAATCCCTCATGAGATGTGTAGTTGTGCAACAGCTGGAGGGCCGTAGATCCCTGGTATAAGTAGTCCTAGTGGCTAAGAAGCCATTGGATTACTTTTACAGGCAGTCGAAGAGGGCTTCGCCACTCCCGCTGCCTTTACCGGGCTCTCCTGTGTGATTGGGAAGTCTAATAAGGAAGTGACTAGCAGCATCCAGTTACTGGGACACAGTGAAAGGAATTATGTTGTTCCTCCACTGCAACACCTCAAACCGCCGAGGATTATGGCACTTCTGGTTTTGGTCTAATTTAAACATGCCGTTACCGGTTTAAACAAGCATCTGATCAAACCATTTTTGGATCTTTTGAAACTTTAAGTCATGTGACTGGCACAGCAAGAATCAGGGTTGGACAGACACAGACTCTGTAGAGAGCATACATCAGCAGAGTAATAGAAGCTCCGCCCAAAGATCTTTCCCTGCAGATGCCAAAGAACAGGGAAAGATCATGTGAAAACATAACCGTGCTGCAGGAATAACATACTTTGAGGATTTAAAAAAAAATATTATATCATCATATATATTATCCACTTACCCCCTGGACACTTAAACCCCCTTCCTAACCAGACCAATTTTCAGCTTTCGGTGCGCTCACACTTTGAATGTCATACAACTCTGTACCCATATGAAACGTTTGGCCCATTTTTCACACAAATAGAGATTTCTTTTGGTGGTATTTAATCACCGCTGGGTTTATTTTTTGTGCTATAAATCAAAAAAAAAAAAAAAGACTGAAAATTCGGTAAAAAAAAAAACTTTTAAAAATGTGTTTTTGTTAAGATTTATTGGCGAGTATTGCATTGCTGCAGAGTATGGCAGTACTGGCAGTGTCAGAATATGGGCACTGAGCAGCACTGTGGGCTGGATCTGTAGTGCCCACAGCACTGCAAATTATCTCTCCCTCTCTCACTGTACCGATCGGTACAGAGAGGGGAGGAACCGGCGTCGACATGACGCCGGTTTGTTTACAAGTGATGTGCCGCCATTTGACAGAGCTATCACATGGTAAACACCCGCTATCAGCGCCCGTTGACCGCAATCCGTGATGCGCCGGGTCCCCTGGTCCCAGATGTTCCTGATGCCCCAGGGGCCACACAGGAGCACGATTCTGTGAGGACATCCCACAGACGTCCACCCAGAATAAGCCAACCACGCTGTAGCCGTCTTTCGGCTATGGCCCGGTCGGCATGTGGTTTTATACACACACGCACATGCCAGATATAATAGAAGTCTATGGCAAAGCACAGGTGATTCGCAGGAAAGCAGCAAGTGAACTGCGCTACATCCACGGTGTGGGTAAATGGCAGAGCATCAGTGGGAAAGCAGCCTTATATGGGCTCAGGACAGTAAGGACTATATTTACATTTACAGTTTGGGGGCACCCCCAAACACTGGTGTAGCATCAGAGGTTGCAGTGGCAACACTGCCCCATTCTCCAGGGGGCCTCCCTCTCCAAGTGTAAAACACAATGTGATTGGAAGGATGGCATATACAGGAACTGATTCTCTCCATTCTCCTCCTGCAACTGCTCTGTCACTGAAGCGCACAAACAGTGTTACAGAGCATTACATCACGGTGGGCACTTTGTCTTTTGAGCCCAGTTTCAGGCAAACTCTTTTCTACTTTTCATATTTTTAGCTTGAAGTGCAACCTCTATAATGGGTACTTGAGTAAGGGCTCCACCACTTGCTTATTTACAATTTAACAAATCTGCTTGGTTTTAAATTCTCTGTTTCACCAAAGCAGATCTCCTAAACCAGTGGTTCTCAAGTACCCCCAACAGCCCATGTTTTGGGAATTTCTCCTAGATAAAAAAGCTGTCCAAAATGCCAAGCCATTACATTGATTTAAAGCACCTGTTCACGATAAAGGAAATTTGAGGATGAAATGCTCTCCATAGAGCCTGCAACCACAGAGGTCAGTAAAGGCTTGTCTTCAACCAGTTGCCCACTGGGCACTTAAAACCCTTTCTTAACCACACCAATTTTCAGCTTTCAGTGCTCTCACATTTTGAGTGACAATTACTCAGTTATACAACACTGTACCATATGAAATTCCAGTCCTTTTTTCACACTAATAGAGCTTTCTTTTGGTGGCAATTTAAAAACGGCTGTGTTTTTTTATTTTTTTGCGCTATGAAAAAAATATAGAAAATTTTGTAGAAAAAAAAAAAAATGTTTCTTTATTTCCGTTCTATAATTTAGCAAACTAGCATTCTTTGGTAAAAATAACCCAAACGTAAAATATTTGGTCTTAGCGAAAGTTATAGATTCTACAAGCTATGGGGCCAATCATTGGAAATTGATCACACCATTTTTTGAGATCCCAACAAGTCAGGAAAGTACAAATACCCTCCAAATGACTTTTTTTTGTAGAAAGTAGGCCATCCAAGGTATTTAGTAAGAGGCATAGTGAGTTTTTACAAGTTGTAATTTCTTGTAATTTCTTCCCACAGTTATTTCACATAAACAGCATATGCGTATCCCAAATTACAACCTAAAATACATTCTACTACTCCTCCTGAGAATGGCGATAACATGTGAGACTTGTTATCCTGGCCACATACAGAAGCCCAACATGCAGGGAGCACCATCAGGTGTTCTAGGGAAACACATTTCAAACCTAATTTGACTACCCATTACACTGTAGTGGCATGGATGTGGCACGCATAAGCCATGGATGAGCCAGGGATGGAGCATGGCAGAGCATGAATGTGGATGTATGAGCCAGGGATGGATGGATGGAGGAGCCAGGGATGGGAACAGATCAGCGCTGTGGGCACTTCAGATCCAGCCCACAGCGCTGCTGCACCGTCTCTCTCCTCCCCTCACACATCATTGGGATGGAGTGATCTCATGGTAAAGGGCCGCTGTCATTGGCCCTTTGCCCCAATCCGTGACACGCCGGGTCTGGGAGACCCAACGGTCATGGTGCTGTGCATACTAGCTCATTATGCCTTTGTCTTACAGGTCTTCTCTCCCCCCATGTGGGTTTCTAAGCACTTTAATATCCTAAAACTCATTCTCTTTGGCCTGAGTGGCTTTTTTTTTTTATATATATATATATTTTATATATATTCTTTTTTTAGTACGTTATATTTGTTGCAAGTTACCATTGACATTTTTTTTCCTGCACGTTAGAAACATTATCACTTTTTCCTTCAAGGATATACTTCTGAGAGAAAATGTGTGATGAGATTTATCAGATGATAAAAAACAATGAAGCTCTAATTTATAAAAATAAAAAATACAAACACACACACACACCTTTAGAAAAGGTTTAAGATTCACAAATTTTTCTAATTCAAATTTTTGAGTCATTAACCGCTTAAGATTTACAATGTTTTAAAACTGAGAAAATTATTATTTCATATAAAAAATAAAAAAAATATATACAATTTAAAGAAAAGAAACCATTTTAACAATAATATTGGGAAAACAAAATGCTGCTGGTGAGTATCAAGTGCAGGCATGCAACACGCAGCAGCTTTCAGTTCCTATTTTCTGCACCAATGCCAAGTCAATCTAAAAACAGACAAAACTGACATTTCCACACAATAGTAACAGTCTTTATTATTCATCTAAAAACACTTATTTCTCCAGTAAGTCTTCTAAAACCACCCCCATACAAATGTATCCAGCATCAGCATCCTTTGTACTCTATGTCTGGGGAAAAAACCTCCCCAAAATTAGATTTTGCCTTGACACCGATAGACAAAAAGTCTAGAACTGCTTCCTGCTTTCTGGGTACTTTCAGCAGATTAAAGGGCAGCAGGCAGGTTGTCAAGAAACTTGTTAGGGCTAGCAGATAGTAGAGCTTCAATTTTAAAGGGAAACGTTTGCCATGTGGCCAGTCGAATGTTAGAACAGACAAAGTTGACTGTGGCTGTAGCCATTGATCAATGTAATCTGACCGTGTTGTCAGAATACAATTCAGGGTGGATATAAGTGTTTTTTTTATTTTTATTTTTTTTTAACGAAATTTTAATTAAAATCATTTTGATTTTTTTTATCAAATTTATTTTAATAAAAATGCTTTTGAAATAAAAAGTCTAGTTTTCTATTTAACCACTTAATCCTCGGATCATTTTCCAGCTAAAGGACCAAGCCCCTTTTTGCGATTCGGCACTGCGTCACTTTAACTAATAATTGCACGGTTGTGCGACGTGGCTCCAAAACAAAATCAATGTTTTTTTCCCTTCACAAATAGAGCTTTCTTTTGGTGGTATTTGACCACCTCTGCGGTTTTTATTTTTTGCGCTATAAACAAAAAAAAAAAAAAAAAAAAAAAAAAAAGAGCAACCATTTTGAAAAAAAAAAAAAAAGCACATTATTGTTTACATTTTGCTATAATATATATCCCCCAAAAATATATTTAAAAAAATAATATGTTTTTCCCCTCAGTTTAGGCCAATATGTATTCTTCTACATATTTTTGGTAAAAAAAATAAATAAAATAAAAAAATAATCGCAAAAAGCGTTTGATTGGTTTTGGGCGAGCAGGCACACTGAGCGTGTCATTGCGGTGCCCGTCTCTTGCAAATACCTCCTAAACCGTGTAGGTTGAGGAGATATTTCTTGCACCTACAGGTAACCATTAATCTCGGCTTATCTGTAGGTCAAAGTGGTCTGTACGTGTGTACAACCACTTTAAATCAAATCTACGCTGATACAATTACCTGGCATAGGGAGTCAGACTTTCTGCATAGGGGGCTGATCATTCATAGGTGATTGCTGCATTTACTGCGGGAGCTAGCAGCCAAAATGCTTTCAAAGGGGCGGCCTACCACAACTAATCACCAGGACCCTCCCACTGGGGTACACGCATTTAAGTGTTCGAGCCAATTTACAATGCGACTTACTATCTTTGTAAAACAAAACACCACAGTATTTTCTGATAGTCACAGAAACAAATACTGAGACTTGAAGTATAGTATATCGCCCCACAAAACAAAAAAAGAAAGAAAAACCCTGACATACCAGACAAAGAAACCTTACCTACCAGGATGCTGACGTGCCTGAGTGTAGCTCCCACTTCAAGTTTCCAATGGATGAAATACACTTGAGAGGATTATGCAATACAAAGCAGCTGTGTCCTATCTTCCCTTTGTGCCTGTGATACATGAAAAATAAATGTTCCTTTTTACAAGCTGTAATTATGATGATCAAGCATGTCCCAGAGGCCTGACCAAGTATTAATTTCTGCCTTGAAAAGCAACTTCAGGCAATAAGCGAGAACCATCTGTAAAATGCAAAATGATAACCATGTAACAATCAAAACATGCCAAAGTCAAACTCTGTTCTGTTGGTCTTCTACGTTTCCAAGAACCCCTTGCAGAAACCCGACTGGCTTTGTGGTAGAACCGCAGATTTGAGATGAATTTTCTGTTGCTC
The DNA here is from genome assembly GCF_037356315.1 of Lithobates pipiens. Lineage (NCBI taxonomy): Eukaryota > Metazoa > Chordata > Amphibia > Anura > Ranidae > Lithobates > Lithobates pipiens. The sequence continues at coordinate 151,607,700 of NW_027507791.1, read as the reverse complement.
ATCTTTGCATTAAAGCCACAAAACAAATTTAAACCTGTACTGTAGCCTTTCAACCAGGGTGGTGCCTTCAGGATTCTTTTAGGGGTGCCTTGGCAAAATGCCCAAAAATCCCCACAAATTTTTATACAAGGCCGCAGGTGGATCCCTTCTTTTAAGTTATACAAAGTCATAGGTTTACATTGTGCACCATTACAACCGTCCTGCCACTGGTGTCCTAACACTGACCTCATCGGTTGATAAGAACAACATTAGGGGCCTGCATAGCAACGTTTGCCCCTACCCTGTCCCTCTTTATCGGGACTGGGGTCAAATACTGTGTTAGGGAGAGAAACAGGAAAAGAAACATTGGAATCCTTAAAGACCAGGCCTCTTCAGACTCAGTGTTTACAAGTTAAAAACACGTTCCTTTTGCTAGAAGATTACTTAAGAGCCCCCAAACATTACACTTTTTTTTTTTTTTAAACACCCTAGAGAATAAAATGGCAGTCATTGCAATACTTTTTGTCCCACCATATTTTCACAGCGGTCTTACAAGTGCACTTTTTTGGGGGAAACGTTAACTTTTTTTTTATTCAAAAATCACAGTAAGGGTCCTTTCACACGGGGCGGATCAGTTCTGATCCGCCCCGTGGATATCCGTTTGCTCAGCGGGGATCACTCCGTCGATCCCCGCTGAGCAGGAAGATGACGGGTCTGTCTCCGCACACTGCGCAGGGACGGACCTGTCACAGCGCCGCTCTCCCCTATGGGAGATCGGATGACGACGGACCGCAGTGCCCGTCGTCACCCGATCCGATCCGCAGACGGATGGAAAAATAGCTTTTTCCTCCGTTACACTTTTTCGGATCGGATGTCAGCGGACATGTCACCGCTGACATCCGACGCTCCATAGAGCTCTATGGAGCACCCGTTCAGGTCCGCCTGAAAAACTGACAGGCGGGCCTGAACGGGACGTCAGTGTGAAAGGGGCCTAAAAGTAAAAGTCCTCAGATCTCATATTTGTACTTAAATGGCAAATGGCATAAAAAAATAAAAAAAATAAAGCAGAAGGACAAAAAAAAAAAAATGTGCCTTTAAGATGTATGGCCCTGCTATGGTATGGAGATGGGTGGTTGCCATCTTAGCCTCACTCGTCTCCATACCCAGCCACGGACAGGTCACTTGCCTCCACCGATAGCTCCGGTAAGCGTCGGAGGGAGTGGGAGAGCGGCAGGAAAGGGGGGGTGGCCCCTCTCCCGTCGCCAACAGTGATCTCACTGCAAATTCGCTGCAGAGACCACCATTATTGTACACAGAACCGTCGGCTCCAAAGATGGATATCGGTTGTGACAGAAGCTGCTGCCGTTACCGAGATAGCCATCTTCAAAGTGCAAACGTATACGTACAGGAGCCGGTCGGCAAGTGGTTATTACCAGTGTACAAAGGTGTATTTCCTTCGGAAGAATAAAATCACCTCCAATGTTGGATGGCCCACGTGTGGAGGTGGTGACATTACCGAAAGCTAGTGGTTTCATTTTTAACATTTCAGAATGGGGTGTCTTGAGAGTGTGCATCATTTTAAAGGGTGCATTGACTGAAAAAAAAAAGGACAAATTCAGTTAGCAGATGGTTGTTGAGACTCAGACAACTTTTAAAATAACAGTCTATATAGAAAACATACATTTTTAACTTTGGATTGTGTGTGGCCAAGTTACATCTACCAGTCCACCGGGTTGATATTGCTGTGCCCCCACTAGAGAGATTTGAACTCACTTCTGGTCCCAGGTGGCACCAGTACATGCAACAGAATTGAAGAGATCTCCCCACAGAGGTTAACACACATTCTGGGGATATTGTTGATAACCCACCTTTTTCTAGACTGTAATCAAACAATTTACATGAATGGGCTGCCTTAAAGCAGCGTTCCACTCAAAAGTGGAACTTCCACTTTAAGCCCTCCTCGCCCCAACATGCCACATTTGTAATGTCTTTTTGGGAGGAGAGCGTGTACCCTCTTTACTAGGACTTCCTGTTCCACTTTCTCCTTCCTGCTCTCAGCTGCCTAGGCAACTCCTCCTCTCTCACTAGGTGGCCCCTCCCTGCCAGCGATCTTCTGGGACACAACACAGATCCCAGAAGATTGGCTGGCAAATAGAGCGCAGTGCGACTCACGCATGAGCAGTGTACGCCCAGCCGTCCAGCCGTAAGCCGTCATGGCCGGGTGCCCACAGTTGCTATCAAGGCGCAGAGATCGTTACTTGCTCAAATGCTCCCGATAACGGAACTGATACTTTCGGAATGACGGGCATCTTCGTTGGATGCCCACACAGTACTGTCCCCATAGTGGAGCACATCCGCCCGCTCCTGGCATTTCCCCCAGCTGGCGGCGATGACCATCCATCTGGCATCCATTTGGCTCACCGCCCAGCCCCAGGAGCTCAAGGGTTAGAGATAGTCATTCATTCCACCAGGCTCAGCAGAGTAAACTATGGAACCTGTGAATTACAGTGCCTCACTAATATGATTTACCTAATGTCATCAGTCTGTTCAGTTTAGAATAAAGAACAGATAATAGCCGCAGAAAAACGTGCATCAAAAATGCAACACTAGTGCATTTTTGGCAGGTTTTCAATGCATATCAATAGGCTGAAGATACTTCACCAAGGGAAAAAAAAAAAACACCTTTAGTGGCTTTGTTTCTAACAATGGCATATCGCAGGATGGAAGCTTAAAAGAGAGGGGTGGCTGGCAGAAAATAATAATGTAGAGTTACAAACCCTTTAAAGTGTTAAAACTGAAATATTTTATAAGCAGTTCCAAAAGCTAATCTAGATAGATACTTATCTTGTTTGCCACTGTGTCTCCTTTGCTTTGCTATCTTTTAAATCAGCAGGTCTGAAAGTCATTGCATTTTCCCCTTCATGGGTGGCTTTCTTATCTTACAAATTGCTGTGGAGCCACCTTGTCCTGCCTCGTGTGCACACTCCAGCTAGAGAAACCACAAGCCTGGGTTAGCAGACTGCCTGCGCTGACATGTAAAGGGAGCCAGAGATGACCAATTGGGGTGCCTGAGCAGTGGCGCTAGGAAAAATGGGAAATGTGACATGCTCTCTGTCTAAAAAAGTTTCAAGGACGTGGCACACGGCTGGCGACTACAGTATCAAACTAAAATTAAATTTTAAGGATTTCTAGCCTTTCAGAAGAAAACATTTAGGGCTCATTTACACTTGCTTCGGCTTCAACACACATTAAAGCACCTACTGCTTCAACATGCTTTTATGATGCGTTTTTGATGACTTCTATGAAGGCTTTGTAGACGCTTTGAAGCACCACTAAAGGGACATGGGTTTTAAATTTTGAAGCGACCCACGCAGAAAAAGCAAAAGCAAGGTGTAAACAAGCTAACCATTTTATTTAGTAACAGGAGCTTTGAATAGCGTTCAGAGAGCTTTAACAAAGCCCGTTCGAAGTCTTGTTTTGAAGCAAGTGTAAACTAGCCGTTAATGTGTGTTGAAGCCGAAGCAAGTGTAAATGAGCCCTTAGTGTCCTCTGTTAAGCTGCCCTAGTCAGATTTAATTATAGAAAAACATGAACTTTGGCTAAAGGAAAAGATTTGAAAGCAAGAAGGAATTTTTGTTTAGTGCAGAGAATAAAATCAAGAGGCACAGATGCCAGCGCTGGCTTGGGAGCTCTTAACGTGGCTGGAAGAGAGGCAAGTATTGCTCAGTTGATCGGTGGGGTTGCTCTTTGAGTGAATTTAAAAACAATTCAGTAATATTTATTTATTTATTTATTTTTAAAGGAGAAATTAAAAAGAAAATTATACACTAATACCTGAATTTTAAAAGTTGTCATGAATTCTTTATTTTTTATAGTTTGTGGTTCGAAATGATGTCATTCAGAAAGCCTTGTAGGAATGGAAAAAAAAAAAAAAAAGTTTATAAAACAGATTATTCCACCACTAGATAAATGGTTTTAAAGGCTTTTGTTGGATACTAAGATTTCCCTTAACAGATTACTTTTCATACAGCCATTTATTTGTTTTACAGGGGCATTTACGCTTTATTTAATCTACCGGTTAGCGCTTGGTGAGCTATTAGAGTAAACAAGTTCAGGATATGAAAGGAGCCTGTACAAATGTGAAAAGCTTTAAAGGCTTCCTTATGAAGATATAATTTGTTGGCAAATATTTCCTGCGGCTCTTTAGTATATTTAGAGATCATTGTTAACTTTGCATTACACATATTTGCTCCATTTTAGAAATTGAAGGATAAAGTCATTTATTGTTCTGCATTTGATCAAGACGTGTAGTTAAAGGCAGTCCAACTTAGGATCACGCAGACCATTAATCGTTGTATTATACCGGGGCCCCCTCTGCACGCAATCCATGCAGACAGGGGGCCCTGGTATATTACAATAAATTGTGCCTTTTTGCATAATACAATGCAATGTAAATGGCACAACTGTAGGCCTCTGTTGGCACCCCTGAAGCCTGACCAATAAACTCCCATATGGTTTACCTTTGTTTGTCTCTAATAGCTTCGGGACAGTGAAGTCTTTGCTTGTTGTAATAGTATTTTCACTTTTGTAGATTCTGGCAGATGGTTGGATGAAATATGTTGTCTTTGGGGTGTAGGAAAAACCCCAGTCCCTGCAGTCACCTCTTCCAAAATTCCTTCAAACTACCTTCCCTGCCTTTCTTCTTGGTCTTCCTTCCAATCTCCTCCCTCACTATACCTTTCCTCATCCTATCACATCTTATGTGTTTTCAAGATATACTTCTTAGGCCTCACGCACACAGGGTGTTGGCCCAGCTCCTCTGAATGCTTTTTGTACCGGCCGGAGAAAAGCATTTAAAAATGTGCCTAAAAACATGCTTTGCAGATGCAGTTATGTGGGTCAAGCCTTAATTATTAATTATTTTAATAATAAATTCATTTATTCTGGCAATTGAAATTAATAAACCTGTAAAAGTCTACAGACGTTTGGAAGCTGGAGAAAATAAAAAAATAAGTCAAACGCCTGTAAAAGTGGCATTATTTATTTTTTGATTATGTGTACACGAAGCCTTCATTTCAGCGATGCAGAATTCCCCAAGGCTGGTTTCAAATGGGTGGTCTGAACAGGTACGACTGTCAGCTTTTCAGGCAGACCTGATCAGACCAGCCATTTCCCTTTATGGAGTCGTGGTCGTCATTGGACACATGTCCACAGACATCCGCCAATATCAGATTATATCTGATCAGATCCTGTATATCAAAGACGGATAGGGGAACCATTCTCCATCTGTCTGGTGGATTGGATGACAGTCAGGTAGAAATGGACACGCAAACCGTTTCCACCAAATAGCCCCATAGAGAACAGCAGGGCTGTGCCTGTGTCCACTCTGTGTAACGGAGAAGTCACGGACACCCATTAAGGACACCACCTGTGTGAAACCAACTTTACTAAATAATGTGTATCCATTGCACTTTAGGATGATCTATTTTCTAAACATTCTATCCTTTAGACCAGGGATATGCAATTAACGGACCTCCAGCTGTTGCAAAACTACAAGTCCCATCATGCCTCTGCCACTGGGCATCATGCTTGTGGCTGTCAGAGTCTTGCTATGCCTCATGGGACTTGTAGTTCTGCAACAGCTGGAGGTCCGCCAATTGCATATCCCTGCTTTAGACTTTAAATTTGTAGCTAAATACTTATACATCACAATGATTATTACTGGCCACTGAATTCAGGAAATGTAGTTGAATCTCATCTTTTACCCTTTAGGTTAGTAGTATGACAAGAATTGTAGTCAAATGAATGTACATTTACCTGTAAATTCATAGCTATACATGTTATACTTACCTGCTCTGTTCAAAAGTAATGCACAGAGAATCAATTCATCTCTACTGGGGTGCCACACCAACACTCCTGGCCCCTCCCTCCTGCCACGTGCCCCCACAGAAGCAGCTTGCTATGGGGGCTACCAAGCCACTGCTCTGTATGTCCAGTCACATACAGTCAGGGCTTGGCCTTGTCCACTGCTCTCTCCCAACTGGCTCCCTGGCTAAGAATGACAGTAGCAGATCCCACTGCTGTCTCAGCCAATGAGGAGGGAAGACCTGGGAAAGACGAAGCTCTCATGCACATTGCTTTATCTGGATGGGGCTCAAGTAGGTATTTGGGGGGAGTGGGGGCTGCACACCGCTTTTTTTTTACCTTCATGCATAGAATACATAATGGTAAAAAAATCTTGAGCCTTTACAAAACACTAAGCATATTTTGTGTTAATTGGGGACACATGGCTCCAACTGACAGGAGAACTACTTCTTGTTGCTTGAAATCGATGACTTCAAATCAAAAAATTTTATATAATAGAAATCCAACTGAAGGGAACAGACAATTGCTTTAAAAAAAAAAAAAAATAATAAAATAAAAAAGCACAACAATTTTACAGAGACCCCCATAAGTGCATTTTTATTATTTTTTATTGTCATCTTATTAGACCTCAGTGAAAAATAAAGAGAAAAAAAATAAATGTTAAATAATGTAGTTGTGGCAAAGAGCTTCAAGTATGTCAAGTGTATGTGATAAAATACCTAAAACTAATAAGTCAGAATAAAACTGATATTTGTAAAAACTGTATTGTCTACTACTTTATTATAGAGGTCTCAGAACAATGCTACAGAAATGGCATAGAATAATGGCACAAGATAATTCTACAGTAAAGGACTACAGGTTTATTTTAAAGGGAAGAACACAATGAGCACAGGGATTGTACAGAAAAAAAATAAAAAAAAAAAAAAACTGTAACCAACAGAGCCAAGTCAGTTTCAAAAAAGAAAAAAGTTTTTAGTGTAAAAAATAAACCGTGTAAGTGTTACAGAAACACACACCTCTCCACACCTGAAATTGAAGCTCAAACTAAAAGGGTGCTTAACCACCTCCCACCCACGCTATAGCCAAACAATGGCTTCAATTGCCAGGAGGGCATCAATAGACGTCCTCCCGTGCATGAGCTGCCAGCATGCCCCCTGTGATCACAGATCGGAGTAATCCCGGCCTAGTACCACGTGATTAGCCGTTAGCCAATGGTAGCCGGTCACGTGATGTAAAACAGAAGATCGGTAATAATTTTTTCCTGTAGGCGTGAGGGGAAAATCATTAGTATCGGTCCCTCACACAGAAAGCTGCGGTTGCCTTATCGGTGCCCATCAGCGCAGAACAATGAAGGAGAAAAATTACTGTTTTTCAAAAAAAAATAAAAAATAGTGTTTTGTTTTTTTTTCCAGCAAAGAATGAAAAATCTAACAGTGAATAAATACCACCAAAAGAAAGCTCTATTTGTGTAGAGAAAAAATAAAAATAAAAATAAAGGATCAAAATTTTAAATTGGATACCGTGCAATTGTCATTCAAAACTGAAAATTGGTCTGGGCAGGAAGGGGGTTTAAGTGCCCAGTAAGAAAGTGATTAAAAAAAAAAAAAAAAAAAAAAAAAAAAAAAAAGGGAAAATATAACTGTCAAATACGAAGAACAAAAAGTGGTGTTATAATTAAGAAATGGATAAAAAAAAAAAACACAACACACAAACACAAACACACACACACCAGCAGTGGAAAAGTTGTAAATAGTCTTTATTAAGGTATTAACATACATAGAAGGACAAGATACATAGGAAGAAAAAGAAAATACACTTTTCTTGCAAATGACAGGTTTCCATCTCCACAACAAGTTAGACACATTGGCAAGAAAGGGAAAAGGAAAAAAAGGAAAGAAAGGAAAGGAAAAAAGGAAAGAAAACAAAAAAAAACAAAAAAACAGCAGTGTCGGGATATAGGTACAGTAATGTGGGTAAACTAACAAGTACATATTGCGGCAAAGAAGCAGCCAAGGGAGTATTAGGATGTATATCATACATGATATCAACTAGTCTGCAAAACTGTCAATCCGACTCCCTTGGGCTGCAGAGGACTCAATTAAAGAGGGTCTAATACCATATAATTATTTAACTATAAAAGTACACCATCGAGGAGTGTGTGAACAAGAAATAGCAATAAAGGGCAAAATTATAAGAGAAGGGGATCAGAGAGGGGGCGGGGAGGGTGTAGGTGGTCCGGTCTGGTCCGAATGATGGGGATACTGATCAGTCCATATTTTTATACCAAGTTGTCCAACATTTCCATTTGTTATTTTTTGTTTCCTCCTGCTGCCGCTATTAGTGACTCATGGATATAGTGGGTCTGCGTAGTAGTAAACACTTCGGCCACAGCAGGGGCCTTGTCCAGCTTCCAATGTCTTGTGATCAGAGATCTGGCTACTAGCAGTACGTGCGTGACCACCACTCTAAATTCTGGTGGGAAGGAGTCTATGCCTATGTTTAGTATGGCCAGGTTTGGGCTGGGGGGTGTGATGATGCCCGTGATGCTGGAGAGCGAGCGGAATATGGGATTCCAGTAGCTAGTAAGATTTTTACATGTCCAAAACATATGTAGTAAGTTACCCACCTATCCACAGTTCCTCCAGCACAGCGGGGAGCCATCCTTACTGAACTTGGCAATCCTATACGGGGTAAGATACCACCTAAGGGCAATCTTGTGACAATTCCCAATGGTTAACACATTTTGAGGCTCTATATAACCACCTGAAAGCTTCCTTCCACTGTGAAATAGGAAAAGTTGTCTTAAGGTCAGCTTCCCATTTTTGATAAGGGGGCGATTTGACAAATTCCATTTTTTGTTGGAATAGGTTATAAAATAAAGTGATACCTTTGCAAGATGCAGGGGCCAGATTATAGAATTGCCAGGCTTCCCTGGGGAGATGAATGGTGGGCGATTTAATGGATCTGCAAAAGTGATGGACTTGGTTATATTTGTATTTAATCGGAGGACAGTAAGTTGAAACGAAGTTGGAGAACATCAAATGGGATAAGGGAATTCCCATCATAAAAGTCGGTGATAAGTGGTATACCTTTTTCCTGCCAGCTTATGAGTGAAATATTGGGAATGGCCTGTTGGAGGGTCGATAAGTGTATTGGAATGGCAGTTAATCAGATGGAAGAGGGAGCTTCTGAAAAGCTCTCCAGGCATCTAGGGAGGCATGGAGAGTGGGAGGTAGTTTATGAATAGGGATTGGATGAAGAGCGTCAACCATCAAAAGATGTTTGAGGTCCTTGGTCGGGCTTAAGGCTTGTTCGACGCTGTACCAGGGAGTGTCCAGTGAGTGATGGAGCCACTTTTTAAGTTGTGTAAGGATAGAGGCCCTATAATAGTCCTGCATGTCACCCAGACCCATCCCCCCGGCCGATCTGTGTTTGGTTAGTAAAGGTTTTGCGCATCTAGGCCTCAAATTTTTCCAGATGAAGTTCTTAAGTAAAGAATTCAGAGCTTTGATATGTTTCGATTTTAATGGGATTGGTAGGGTCCGGAAGACATACAGCACTTGAGGGAGAAGTAGCATTTTAAATGTAGCAAGTCTGCCCGACCAAGTCAGTTCAGTGTTGGCTAATCGTTTGGCTTCCTTGTTAAGTTTGTCTATGAGTGGCACGTAATTGGCATCTGCTAACCGCTTAATATCAGTAATTTTTAGGCCAATGTATGTTATACTGTCTTTGCTCCAGGTATAGGGGAAGGCGTTCTGTAGTGATTTACAAAGGGGGGGGGGCCCTAGTTGGAGAATAATCGATTTCATACAATTTACCTTATAGTAGGATATATTGCTAAATTCTGTAAGTGTACTATGGGTGTGGGAGAGGGAGGTCCGTGGTGAGGTTAGAAACAGAATGATATCATCTGCGAATAGATTTATAACATGTGAACTATTTGGAAGGCCAAAGCCACAAATATGGGGGTGAGTTCTAATTCTTTCTGCTAGGGGCTCAATGAGTAAGTTAAAGATGGTGGGGGAGAGGGGGCAACCCTGTCTTGTACCATTGGATATAGTAAACGTGGTGGACAGCATATTGGACATATAGACTTGTGCGCAGGGGGACGAGTAGAGGGCCATTATAGCAGAGTAGATAGGGCCTGAGAATCCAAACTTTTTGCAAGGTGAGTCTCATGTAACCCCAATGGATCCTGTCGAATGCCTTCTCCGCATCCAAGGAGAGGAGCAGAGAAGGCACCCGACAGGCCCTGGCATATTGCCAATAACTCTTCTTGTGGCATCGGAGGCCTGCCTACCCGGAGTAAAGCCTGCCTGGTCAGAGTTGACCAGCCCAGGCAGTATCGGGAGCAGTCTATGTGCAAGGATTTTCGCAAACAGCTTAACATCAGAATTAAGCAAGGAAATCGGTCTAAAATTGGCTGGTGAGGTAGGTTCTTTCCCTGGTTTCGGAATGGTGACCACATAAGCTTTAAGCATTTCTGCAGGAAACGAGGCAGAGGACATTGCTGCTGAATAAACATGCTGAAGTGTTGGTATAAGTTTTTCTTGAAAAGACCTATAGTAATCATTGGGGAGCCCATCTGGGCCTGGAGACCTTCCCAAAAGGAGGGTCCTAATGAGTTTTTTGATCTCAGGCTCCGTAATAGGGGAGTTCAAAGAGTTAAGTTGGTCAGGGGTAAGGGAGGGTAAGTTAATTTTTGCTAAGAACTCCCTTATATTCTGCTCATTCGGTTGAGGTGTGTTAGAATCTGTTTTTAGGTTGTAGAGCAAGGCATAGTACTCGGCAAAGGAGTTCGCTATGTCCTTGGGATTATAAAGCTTCCTTTTAGTTGGAGGATGTATAAGGTATGAAATTTTTGATTTGATCCTTGCTGCCCTGAGCCTTTGAGCAAGAAATCTGCCTGCCCGATTACCCGAGGCGTAGTGGAACAATTTGAGATATCTGACATGTTTATCATATTGTTCTATCAATAGAAGCCTGAGATCAGAGCGATATTGGGCAAGATTTTGAGCAAGTTGTAAAGTAGCACATTTTTTTTTATTAAGAGTCTCTAATGATCTAATCTTAGTGAGAAGTTGGTCGAGTTTATGTGCCCCCTGCCTTTTTTCTCTGGCACATATTTGTAATATTACTCCTCTTATATAAGCCTTGTGCTCACACCACAACATCATTGGATCAGAAACCGACTGGTCATTTAAAGAGAAAAATTCAGAAAAGGTTAGCAGCTATATTTGCAGAGTGCGCGTTATTTTGAAAAATACGAGCATTAGCCCTCCAAATATATGCAGGTCCTGGAGTGTGCCCCTCCACCACCGTGACAGAGACAGGGGCATGGTCAGACCATGTGATATCATGTATGGTGGAGGAGGACACTGCCTGCAGAAGAAGTTTATCAACCAAAATCAAGTCAATTCTAGAGTATGAGTTATGCCTTAAGGAGTGGTAGGTATAATCACGTTAGTTTGCGTGCTGACATCTCCAGACATCATATAAGTCCTCTGCATGAAGGAGAGGTTGAAGAGAAGGTGGTTGTCTTGCTGTAGAGGTAGTGTCTATAATGTATTCTGGTGTCAGATTATGGTCTCCACATACCACCAACGACCCCCATTTGTTGGCAGAGATTGTATTGTGAAGGCATTTCAGGAAACGCAGTTGGTGAGAATTGGGTGCTTACAAGTTCACCAAGGTGTAGGGTTTGTTGTTAAGCTCACATAGAAGAATAAGATAACGACCCTCCGGGTCAGCACGTAGTTCCTTCATGGTAAAGGCAACCGAGTCTTTAATAGGGATAAGTACGTCCTGTTTCTTGGCGCAGGATGCCACGAAAATATGCAGAAAGTTTGTGGCGAAATTGGGGTGTGCAGTTAACAGCAAAATGGGTCTCCTGGATGCAGAGAACATCAGTCTGCAATTTAACAGCTTCTTTCCAAAGAGAAGACCTCTTGGCAGGATGATTGAGACCACATTAAACGAGACTATATTAATAGCCATAGGTAATCACTGAAGAAAAAAAGATAATGAGGGTACCTCGGGTATATTTCCAAAATCTCCTGTAGGTTGTCTCCTGGTGCTGCTTGAAAACATTCTTCCAGAGTAAGGAGTGTGGAGGCGTGCGGAAAGACCAGACCTTCTAGGAGAGGATTGTAGAGGGGGAGAGAGGAAAAAAAAAAAAAAAAAAACGAAAAACAAACAAGCAAAGTTCTGTAAAAAGAGGTGCAATCCTGCACTCAGAGGCATAATAGCTGCCCATAGTGTAAGGGGGGGGGGGGGGGAACAGATACACTGAGCGGGGTCCTCAGTGCAACAGGAACATTATTGTAAAAAAAAAAAAAAAAAAAATACAATTGCATCTACTGATGTGTATTCATTACTGACGTTACTTGTGCTTCTTCTTGCGCACCACCTTTTGCCACTCCATCTGTAGGTGTCCACTGGAGGAGGGGGAGGCACCCTCTGAAGTCAGGGCAGGGAGAAAGTCCAATGACGGCAACAGTGCGAGGCCCTCTTCAATGGAGGTAACAGCAGTAGCTTTGCCCTCGTGGGTGACCGTTAATTTAACTGGATAACCCCACCTGTATGGGACATGGTGGTTGCGCAGGGCCTTAGTTACAGATAGAAGGGATTTGCGCTTCTGCATGGTAAACTGTGAGAGGTCTGCAAAGAGTTGGATGCGAGCATATTCTGCAGGCGGGTTCTGGTGTTTGCGGAAAGCAGACATGAGTTGCTCCTTCGTTTGAAAAAAGTGAACTTTCATTAAGACATCACGAGGGATGTTATCAGGGAGAAAAGTAGGTTTTTGCAACCTATGAATGCGGTCAATTTGCAATTCTGTTTGGGGCAGGGAGGGGAGAAAGGCCTTCAATAGGTCTTGAGCATACTGCTGAAGTTGTGCAGGGAGGACATCTTCCGGGAACCCCCTCACCTTAATATCATTTCTTCGCGACCTGTCTTCTAAGTCCGCGACTTTAGCCTTAAGCCATGCGACTTCCTCAGCTTGATCGCTATGGGCATCAATCAGGGTATTGTGTGAGGTGGCAAATTCCCCCATTTTACATTCAATATGGTCAACTCTCGTTCCCAACTCTCCCATCTCAGTCTTAAAATTATTAAGGCAATGTAGCATATCATTATACAGGGAGGTGCGGAGGGAGAGAAGCATCTCTTTCAGCGTTGTGTCAGAGATAGGTTTATCTGTGGTGGATAATCAGCTCCCTCGTGTCCTCTAATGGATCCCGGCCTGTGCTCACCTGGGTGGTGTCTGAAGCCATCCTTGGCTTAGATTTGGCCGGGCTGCGAGAGAGTGGTGTGGAGGCCTCCGGGGATTGTCGGTATTCTGTCTCGCGGTTCTCAGGGCTGGATGCTGCAGAGCCGTCCGAAGAGGAGGCCGCGTGATCACGGCCTTCCCGTCGGAAGAAATCGTCCAATTTCTTTGGAGCCGCCGCTCCCCTCCGCTTTCTGGACATCTCTCTAAGGTGGCCGGAGCTTCGGATGATCGGCGAAGGGCCGACTGATCAGCAATGTGGTCTGTAAGTCCTTTGGTTCCCGTTGCTGGAGCGGAGCTGTGTTAGCAGACGTCCATCCAGCAGCGCGGTAGCCACGCCCCCCCCCACCCCAGCAGTGGAAAAGTTGGACCCTCATAGCAATCAGCACAGGTCAACATGGACGCTTCTTGTGATGCATAAGAACTGCCAGGTTGGATTAGAATAGGGACAAATCAACTAATCGATTAATCGATTATGACAATAGTTGTCAACTATTTTCATAATTGATTAATCAGCCAGCCGAGTAGTTGGCCTGCATGCAGAATGCATTAATTACATATCAGGAAATACAGTGTACCACACATACAGCTCAGTACACCATCCATGTCAGTAAGTGCCTGAGAAGTTGTGAATGTGAGGAGAAATGCCTCATGGTACATGTAGTCCTGGGTGTGAGTGGTTCTAAAGGCAGTTTTTTTTTTACCTTGCTATAAGGGTGCTCTACAGTACACTTAGCAGCTTGCTGTTGGGGCACTCTGAAGGCAGGAGCCAGAAGTGCTGTTGGGGGACCCCAGAAGAGAAGAATCAGGGCTGCTCTGTGCAAAACCATTACACACAGCAGGCAAGAATACAAGGTTTATTTAAAAATATATATATATATTTTAAAAATACTCTATGCAGGGAAGATCAGCATCTGAACTCAGATAAGCTGGAGGCTGATAGACTGGAGGTAACAGGCACTAAAATTACATTTAAAGTAAAAAAGGTTTACCAGCATTATATTTAAAAGAGACAATTTGTTTTTCCCCCCAATCATGCTTACCTAGGTGGATATAGCATCGTTCTGATGCTGCATCTGTCCCCCGGCACCTCCACACTGATAACTGAGCGATCAAACACTGCTGATCACTTGGTTTCAGAGCTCCATGAGCAGAGAGCTGTAGACTGTCAGTCGCTGAGCTGTGGAGGGGCGGGGAGCGACCATCTCAGGCTCTCAGCGGCTCGCTAAGTGGCTGAGCCAGGTGCTCTCTGCTGAAACCGGGTCACAGGAGTGCAAAACCAATTGCACTCCTGTGAGCCAAAGGAGAAGCCCAGCCAAACGAGCTTTGGCTGGACTATTCCTTTTAAAATGATTGCCGTATTTATTGGCATATAACATGCACAGGCGTATAACACGCACCTTCATTTTAGGAGGGAAGTTTCAGGAATTTTTTTTTTTTTAATGAAGAACTTTGAAGCAAAATAAGGGTCAGTGTCCATCAATGCAGCCTCACCATTGCCCATCTATAGCCTGATCAATGCCATCTTTAGCCTCAATTGCCCATCAATGCAGCTTGATGAATGCCCATCTGCAGCCTCACAATTGCCCATCAATGCAGTTTAATCAATGCCCATATACAGCCTCACATTTGCCATGAATGCAGCCTGGTCAGTGCCCATCTGCAGCCTCACCTCAGATTACTGCTGCCTTGAAGGGGACAGGGAGGGGGGCGGGACGAGCGACGCCAGATTACATACAGTGTAAATCTCCTATTTACTCAGCAGCCTCTTTAATACAAAGTTCTATGATAGACAGAACACTGGTCCAATGGCGGCCCAGGAGACGGGACTTCCTATTGGAGAGGCCGCAGAGTAAACAGGAGATTCTCGCTGTATGTAATCCGACAGCTCTCATCCCGTCCCCTCCCTGTTCCCTCCTAGGCAGCCCAAATTGCAGTATTGGTGTATAACACGCACATAATATTTGCACCCAATTTTCAGGGTGAAAAAAGTATATGCCAATACAGTATATCCATGAAAAAAAAATAAAAATAAAGCCTTCAGCATTACTTAAATTCTGCTCCCTAACCATATAGTTGCTTATTTATATTTACCACTTATATTTAAGAATAAAATTGCCTTTATTTTATACTTTACATGTTAAACTAAATTATACGCCACAGTTTGTTTGTTTTTGTTTGTTTTTTTTAAGTTATTATCCAATTAATCGAAACAAAAAAAAAAAAAAAAACGGCTAACTAAACAATTATAAAAAATATATTATAACAAGGTGCAGCCCTAGATTAGAATAAAGGAACCAACAGAATATAAACGAATTTTAGAGGTAGGATTAGAGGCAGGGAGAACATCTGCACAAATAAATGATGTCCTTATTTGATGTAAAGTAGAAAACAGATATAAGAAGTTTGATGGAGCAGACCAACATTAGCATTATTAGCAGAGACATGGATATCAACATAAAGAAAGCTGTAGGACACTTACAAAGTATTTGAGGGAGGCTCGTCTGGAAATATCAATGTTTTCAAGGAAGAGGTCTATGAAATTCTAAAATCAGCGAACACAAAAGATCTTTACCATCTACAGTTTGTGCAATCTGAACCACCGGCTCACCGACTTCCATAAGCAACAATCCCATCCACAGAGAACGCAAAACCACTCGCCCTTGTCTTCCCTTTACTGCTGATTATATACAACTGATAAAAGTACCTGAACACTTTCTCAAGTTGAGATAACAGCTCAGAGGACGCCCATTTACAGTGTGGGAGGAGGACTAAAGTACTTAACCCCGTCACCTCACTCAGTAGTCACCAAGAAATAATTACAATGTAATGTTTTTACACACACACCCATTCTACAGAAATCAAATCAATTAGGGCTGAAACTACTAATAGATTATTAATAACTATTTTCATAATCAAGTATTATATATTTACCAGCTTCACCCTTTAATAGTATATACAGTATATCTCTTCTGTCTTATTCTCAGAGTGGATTAGATATTTTGCTCCCTAACCATACAATTGGTTATTTATATTTACCACTGCATAGAGATATTTAACCACTTGCCGTTGGCAGGCCGTCAGAGGACATCCTCAGCTTTGTGGTGGTATATCTGAATGATGTCTGTAGCTACAGGCATCAGATATCGGCATTTTTTCAGCCGTGGATTCCCTACACCATAAGAACGATCATAGCAGCTGTCCCGTGACACGCCCCCCGTGCTTCTACCGACTCATCGCTGCAATCGGCGAGTCAGAACGGATCCGCCGGCCCCGGATGTTGAGCATAGAGATTTCCTGCTGACCAGATGGTCACCGGAGTCTCTAAGATCGTCGGAGGCCGGGCGTGAGGTAATTGATTATGAAAATGCCGATATCTGAATGATGCCTGTAGCTACATTCTGCATTTAAAAAAAAACAGCACGGGAAGCCGTGATCATTTTTTTTTTTTTTTTTTTTATTATTATTATTATTATTATCATTTCAGGCTTCCCAGCCTAGAGGTGAGATGTGGGGTCTTATTAAGCCCCATATCTCACTATAAAGAGGACCTGTCATGTCATATTCCTATTACAAGGGATGTTTACATTCCCTGTAATAGGAATAAAAAGTAAAAGAAAAAAATTAAAGCGTTGCTTATAGGGATTTCGAAGTCCTGAAGTTTGGCGCTATTCCAAGAGCGTGTGCCATTTTGAAGCGTGACATCTTAGGTATCCATTTACTTGGTGTAACTTCATCTTTCACATTATGTAAAGAAAAAAAAAAAAAAAAGGCCAACTTTACTGTTTTTTTTAAAGCATGAAACTGTTTTTTTCCCCCAAAAAAAGGGTTTGAAAAATTGCTGCACAAATACAGTGTGAGATAAAAAGTTGCAATGACCACCATTGTATTCTCTAGGGTCTTTGCTTAAAAAAAATTAATAAATAAAAAATAAAAATGAAAATAAAAAATTAACAATGTTTGGAGGTTCTATATAATTTTCTAGCAAAAAATATGGATTTTTACACGTAGGAGCGAAATGGTTAAGAATATTTTTTTATATATTTTTTTAAACTTTACATATTAACTAAATTATACACCACAGTTATTTCTAAGGTTATTAACAGATTAATCGAAAAAAAATTTGGCCAACTAATCTATTATTTTCATAATCGTTAATTTTAGCCCTAGAATCATTACAGAATAGCAGAGCCTAATATCAGCGTTATCTGTATAACGATAGTTGGCATAGGATTGAAATCTTAGAAAAAAATATTTCATTCATTCAAATCAAGCAAATATATTAAAGCACATCTCCAGATTTTAGTGAAGTTTGAAGAGTTTTTAGTTCCTCTATACAGAAAAAGTGTAAAACGTGAACACTGGACTACCCCCAGGCTGTCAGCACCCCTGCAACTGATCTAGCTGTTGAGGGATGCCACATTTGTGCTCTTCTCCCCCTGATTCGGATTGGTCAGAACCATCACAGTGAATTGATTGGGTACATATCCTGAAAGCACTGCACAGGGAGAAGAATGGAAGTTTCAAACCCCCAGTCTGCTGGACCGGCCACAGGGATGCCGACAGCCCTGGAGGCAAGTACAGCTGGAGCAGGGAGGGTGTCCAGTGCAAGTTCATCTTTATATTTTTTCTCTAAAGGTGAACCCTTTACATATAGTTTGAACCAAACAGGTCCAAACAAGCTAAACTTCACAAAATCTTTTGGTTCCACTTCTGTTATGTAGAACTGACAAGCTTCCTATTGAAGTAACAAGTAGTTAAAAATCAGTGGCGGCCCGTCCATAGAGGGCGCCCGGGCAGTAAAAATTTTTTTTTTTTATAAAATTATAATATTATATATATATATATATATATATATATATATATATATATATATATATATATATATATATATATATATATATATATATATATATATATATATATATATATATATATATATATATATATTTTTTTTTTAAACATGTCCCTTTAAAAAAGAAAAATAAAGTTAAAAATGTCCTTATGTGCACTGTGTCCCGGCGTAGTGCAATATGGGAAGCGCCACGTAAATGCAATCATGAGATTGCAGACGAGGCACTTCATTCGCCCCCAAAAAACTAGCTCTGTGGCGCGGTCGATCGTGCCACAGCTTCCGGGGCGATAGCTGGGCAAGTGCAGTGCATAGACTCAGATGCATTGAGTCTATGCTACTGACATCACTCAAGGAAGTGACGTTGGCACTCATCTGCTCAGTCCAGCATGAGAGGAGGAAGCTGAGCTGAGCCGAACTGTACATAACTGAACTGATGCAGACTTCACAGACTTCAGACTACTTTTGAGGTTAGACGTCAGCAGCTCTCCCTGCTTATCAATATATCAGTAATGTTTTTTTGGCGGTAGGACAGCAGCACCCCACCCCTCTTAACGCTTACATGTTCATGTGCAGCCTGGTATTTGTGGAGGTTGGACAGCAGCACACAATCCTCCATGCCCCACGTCCACTAGCCAACCCCCTCCCAGCTGATCAACTCTTGAATTTTTCTCATGTGCAGCCTGGTAGCATACAACCCCATTATAAACTCACATTTTTTCAAGTGCAGCCTGGTATTTGGACAGCAGCACACAACCAACCCAACCGCCTCCCTCCCCCCACACCCCCCTTATCAACTGTTAAAAAAAATTTAAAAATATTTAAACATGTCCCTTTGGGCTGGCCGAGCGAGTGCAGTGCATAGACTCAGACGCAGACGTTGAGCAGCGCTACAGACGTTTAATGTGCAGCCTGGTATATGATGCGCAGAGCCCTGTGTATAATGCGCAGAGCCTGGTATATGATGTGGATTCTATAAGGGGTGTGGCTTATCAGAAGTGGGGGGGGCAAATGTGGAGAGGCGGGTTCTTGCGCCCCCCCCCCCATCCAAAAACCTCACCAGCCGCCACTGGTTAAAAATCATATTGTAGTGATGCATCTAATTTCCAGCACTGCAGAGAGACAATGCTTGGCCATCCTCAATACATACATTATGGACATAAAAAAAAAAAATTGTAGTTATTGACCAGAAATGACCCTCTGTATGCAAAATTTTTTTATATATATATATATATATATATATATATATATATATATATATATATATATATATATATATATATATATATATATATAGAGAGAGAGAGAGAGAGATATAGAGATATATATATATATATATATATAGAGATATAGAGATATATATATATATAGAGATATATATATATATATAGAGATATATAGAGATATAGATAGAGATATATATAAATAGATATATATAAATAGATATATATAGATAGAGATATATATATATAGAGATATATATATATATATATATATATATATATATATATATATATATATATATATATATATATATATATATATATATATATATATATATATAGAGATATATATATAGAGATATATATATATAGAGATAGAGAGATAGAGAGATAGAGAGATAGAGAGATAGAGAGATAGAGAGATAGAGATATATATATATATATATATATATATATATATATATATATATATATAGTTTGTATGATATATAACATGCTTAACCAATTAAAAAACATTTGTATCTGGATATAAAAGTCCATAAAACAGTGAGCAAACTGCCCAGAAAAAAAGCATTATCCTATTCCTTCATTGTCAACTGCCATAGACAAATATAGTAATGGATAACAAATGATCAACTCTAGGGCTGCAACTAACGATTATTTTCATAATCGATTATTGTTTCGGTTAAAAAAAAAAAAGGGGGGGGGGTCAAATTTGACATTCATTTTCAACCACAGTGACGGGAAAATTTCCAAATCATAAAAAACTGCTTGGTCAAAGGAATTTTCAGACAGTAGGTGGTTTTCATTCAGAAATTACATTTTAAAAACAAGTGAAAATTTCAAACAAATTCTTTCATTCAGCGAATGTACAAAGATTTTTCGTTTGTATATTCTCATCTGAAAATTGATCTGTGTGGCCAGCATAAGGCTCAGTACACACCTATGCAGTTGGCTTTTGATTGGTTTCTGCAGTGCTTTTTTGCTGTGCGTTTTGAAATTTCTGTGCATGTGATTTTACTGCAATTTGCTGTTTTGCATTTTTTTGGGGGGCAGATAAAAAAAAAAAAACACAAATTGCTTCAAAAACGCATTGCATGCTTTTCTGCAACTTCTCCATTGAGGTATATGGACTCCAAGAAGCACTGTTTTGCGTTTAAAAGTCCCTGACCCTTTCCAAATACGCAGCGGCTGAAAAAAAAAAAAGCACAGATATGAACATGTCCCACAGGAACCCATGTAAATGAACTGTAGTGCGTTTCTGCAAAATGCACCAATAAACATATAGATGTGAACCAGGTCTAAGACATTTAGTAACATAAAAGACTAAAATGAGCCCTTTATAGTAAAAAAAAAAAAAAAAAAAAAAAAAAAAAAAGCAGATAATCACTACTTTAAGGGGTTCATTTTTTTTTTTTTTACTTTAAACAGGTAATGTTTATTGAACATCATTGCAGAGATTACAATCACAGTGGCATACACCGAACATTCAAAAGGTGTTGCGTCATAACCAGAATAGATAAGAAACATTTCTCCATTACAGTAGCCATTATGTATCACTGCCAAGAGAAGTTCTAACATTGACATATTATTTACTGTAATATTACATCAAATTCCCTCATCACACGTGGCAGCCTCCTGCAGCCATTTGTCCCATATACTATGATATTTTGCTGGGCAACCCCTATTTTTATATAAGAATTTTTTGTATGGGAGCGTAAAATTAACTTCCCGTTTCCAGTCCTCTATCCGGGGTGGAAGGGGCCTCATCCACTGTCTAGCTATCACTTTTCGAACAGAAAACAAGGTTTCCTGCAGGAAAGTGTTAGTAATTTTATCTAATACGTCAGGAAATATCCCTAGTAGACAGGGTTTGGGGTCGAGAGCCAAGGGCGAGCCCATAACATCATGTAGAAATGATACTACTTGTTTCCAAAGTTCCTGTAGTTTGGGGCAAGACCATATAAGATGGAAGAACGTCCCAGTCTCCAGAGTACACATCGGGCAGAGCACAGATTGATTCGTATTATATTTGGCGGTCCTGAGGGGGGTGAGGTATGCTTTATGTACTATGTAAATCTGAGAAAGCCTGTCTTGGAGCCTAGGGGACACCAACTTGCACGTCTCCAGAGCCTCCTCCCACTCCTCATCCGTCAGTTCACCTACATCGCCCTCCCAGCGGGACTTCAAAGCATACGCTAGTCTCGCCGAGACGGGGGCCGCAAGCATACCATAAAAGCATGAAATAAGCTTTTTGGGATCAGTGTCCTTCACTATGGCGACAATAGGATTGGGAGCAGGCCGAGGCAATGACCGCGGAAACTGTGCTCCAAGTGCATGCTGAACCTGTAGGTATCGATATAGCATAATGTTTGGAATATCAAATTCCTCCTGCAGTGCGTGAAACGTTTTAATAGTGCCATGGTGAATCAGGTGATGCAGGTAGTATATTCCCCTCGATACCCATAACTGAACACCCCGGATCTTTTGAAGTTCCGGCAGTTGTTTGTTATGCCAAAGTGGGGTATAGTCATTTGGTGATGTAACATTCAGTTTAGTGGATGCCAGATCCCAAATCCTTCTGTAATGAAAAAGCATAGAGTGTTTACCTGGCTCCCCAACAGAGCTCCCCGCCCCCGTCGAGACAGCAGCTATCGGATCATCTGCGATTTGTGCCCAAGTAGGGCAGAGAAGGGTAAGAAAACGTTGTTTATCAGTCTTGTCTACATGAAAAAGTTGAGACAGTTGTGAGGCAACATAGTAATGATTTAGATCTGGAAGAGCCATGCCCCCCATGTCAGTCGGGCTTTTCAAAGCCTGCCAAGCAAGCTTTTGTCTATTATTCCCCCATACAAAGGGCCTAAGGAGACTTTCAAGGGATTTAAAATATTTCAGTGGCAAATATACCGGGGCATGCCACAACACATACAGTAGTTTAGGTAATAGGACCATTTTAACCACTTGACCACTGGGCACTTAAACACCCTTAACCTCCCTGGCGGTATGATTCTGTCAGGAATTCCATTCCAAAAGCGGTACAATTCTTTTGCATGAAAATTTGGTGTTATGTATCATAGGCCTGTAATTCTTAGTAATTACTTACTAAAACCTGACCAAACAAGACTCTAGTAGACATCCCAGATGTGATAAAGTTAGAAACACAAAATCATGAATTATAATCTTATAAATAATATAATTTTATTCAATAAAGTAATGTGAAATAATGAAATTTGTCAAACAAAGAAAATTCAATAAACATCCTGAGTGTGATACACTTTGAAGCAGGGTACAGCACACAGTCCAACATCACAATCCGGACAATAGAACCGGGTTTCTTTTCGGACTTTTTTCCCACTGCCATCTCTATTTGAGCAGCAAACCACACACATCCTGGTAGGTGCTGCCTTTTTTGTGGTTGGTGGTACATAGTCCACAAAGTGACGACCTGTAAGGCGCTCTGGGTTGACAACGTCAACAGCATGTCGTCCAGGTCTGATCCCAGATCCTGATGGTGTCTGGTGTTGGAGGAAAATCTGCTCCGCCACCTTCCAGGTAAAATCCGCATGAATAAGAGGCTTGCGACTCTGTGCTCTATATAGGACATATGCGTTCCAAAGGCATTGCTCCAGAAGATGCCGGAAAATCTTTTTATAATATTTTTTTTGTTGCTTGCGCATAGCAGGATAAAATGTCATTGCCTGATCGGCTCTGTCCACGCCTCCCATAGTGCAATTGTAGTCTATGACGACTTGCGGCTTCAGCACATCTTTCCCACGTTTGGTGTGGACCATGGCAGTGGCGGTATTGTGCACGGTACTCATCAGACAAACGTCCTTCTTATCTCGCCATCGCATTGCCATCATTTTACCCTTCTGCCAGGCAACCATTTCTCCGGTTTTTAGATTTTTCCGGGAGAACAGAGATGGCATGTCACGCCGATTGGGCCTAACCGTACCATATGCATCGGTCTTGTTTCTTAGCAAAACATCAAAAAGTTCCGGAGACGTATAAAAATTGTCCAGGGTGACACAATATCCCTGGTTCAGCAATGGCTCCAGCAGTGTGAGGACTGATGATGTGGCCATCCCATAGCCGCTGTACCTGGGGTTGAACTTTGTGCCTTTACCGGTGTAAATGACCGCATTCCATATGTACCCGGTGGATGACTCGCAGAGCATGTAGGACTTTATTCCAAATCTCGCTCTTTTGGACGCAATAAATTGTATCCAGCTCAGGCGTCCCTTGTAGGCCATCAAGCTTTCGTCCACGCAGACGTCCCTTTCTGGCATGTAGGTCCGCTGGAAGTTGCTCACAATAATTTGCGATACCTCCCAGATTTTTTTGAGTTTGGGTGCAGGATGCGTGGCCTCATCAAACTCCTCATTGTTCGTGAAATGAAAATATTTCATGATGAGGGAAAAACGGTATTCCGACATCACGGTGCCAAAAAATGGAGTGGCCAATAATTTATTGGTGGTCCAGTACCATTTTTGGAGCGGTTTCCCCACCACTCCCTGAAGAAGGATGAGTCCCAGGAACTGCCAGATGTCCTCTTTGGTCACTGGTTCCCACTTTCTGCTTCGGGAAAACCTGGCATGCAGTGTAGCGGATTGCTGTACCTGGTAGCGATTTGTCTCTGTGACAATTTTTTCAATTACATCCTCAGTGAGAAATAATTGCAGGTATGCCAGGGTATGCCAGGGATTGTCACGTTCGACATCTACCTTCATCCCAGGTGATCCAGTGAAAGGGAATCTTGGCGGCGCTACCTGGTCTGTATCGCAGTCGATAGGGCACCAATTGCGCACATCGCTGAGGTCAGGTGCAGGATCATCACCGCTGTCACTTGTCAGATCCGTGTCAGTGTCAGACGACAAATCTCCCACCGACTCGCTGTCGCTAATTTCTGCGAGCAACTCCGTGTCGCTATCGCTGTCACTCAGCTGGTCCAATGGCGATTTTTTAGCGAATTGGCGCTTTTTTGATGCCATGTTAGATATTCTTTTATTGGAGGCAAGGGGCACTGTATGGTTTATCTGTCAGATAGAGATGATACAGTGTAATCCTCTCAGATTACAATGTATCACCTCTATTTATGTGTTTGTGTTGTGTAACTTTTTGAATTTCCCTCCCAGTTCCGCTCCCGTGCGCCGCTGCTGCTCGCAGAGAACGGAACCAGGAAGTGAGGATGGCGTGACCTCGCCGGCGATCGCGTCGGCGATCACAGGGGAGGACACGGAGGACAGCGGAGAACATCGCTGGAGCGCAGGGAGAAGGTAAGATCTCCGCTCGCCGCTCTGCAATGTTACCCCGAGCGTGACTCGGGGTTACCGATAGTACAATAGAAAACCTAACCCGAGTCACGCTCGGGGATACCGCTAGGGAGGTTAATAACCAGACCAATTTTCAGCTTTCGTTGCTCTTACATTTTGAATGACAATTACTCAGTCATGCAACACTGGACCTATATGACATTTTTGTCCTTTTTTTCACACAAATGGAGCTTTCTTTTGGTGGTATTTAATCACCGCTGGGTTTTTTATTTTTTGTGCTATAAAAGAAAAAATACAGAAAATTCTGTAAAAAAATGAATTTTTCTTCATTTCTGTTATAAAATTTAGCAGATTAGTAATTTTTTCTTCATAAATTTTGGCCAAAATTTATACCACTACATATCTTTGGTAAAAATAAGTACAAATTGGTGGATATTATTTGGTCTTTGTTAAAGTTATAGAGTCCACAAGCTATGGTGCCAATATCTGAAAATTGATCACACCTGAAGTACTGATGGCCTATTTCAATTCTTGAGACCCTAAGGCCGCGTACACACGCGCGGACTGTTCGCCCAACTTTGTCCGTCCAACAGTTTCGGCAAACAGTCCGCTCAAACTTAGCATGGACGGACATGGCCACACACGACGGACGAACAGTTTGCTGAAACCGTGCGCGATGACGTGAACGGCACGTACGACGGGACGAAAAATACGACGTCCTATACACTGCATTATAGCTTTCGGCGTGAAAATCCTTTCTGAGCATGCGCGCAACTTTGTTTGACGAACAAGCCTACACACGAGCGGACTGTTCGCTGAAACAAGGTTTCAGCGGACAGTTTTACGGAATTTCCGAAAAACCTTGTCCGTCAAACTGTCCGCTGAAACTGTCCGCTGAAAGCCCACACACGAGCGGACTGTCCGCCCAAACACTGTTCAGCGGACAAAGTTGGGCGAACAGTCCGCGCGTGTGTACGCGGCCTAACATGCCAGAAAAGTACAAATACCCCCCAAATGACCCCTTTTTGGAAAGAAGACATTCCAAGGTATTTAGTAAGAGGCATGATGAGTTTTTTGAAGTTGTCATTTTTTCCCACAATTCTTTGCAAAATCAAGATTTTTTTTACTTTTTTTTTTCACAAAATTGTCATGTTATCAGTTTATTTCTCACACAGCATATGCATACCACAAATTACACCCCAAAACACATTCTGCTATTACTCCCGTGTACGGCGATACCACATGTGAGACTTTTACACAGCGTGGCCACATACAGAGGCCCAACATGCAGGGAGCGCCATCAGGCGTTCTGGAGCACCCAGGACAATTCTGACATTTCTCTCCTACATGTAAAAATCATCATTTATTTGCTAGAAAATTACATCGAATCCCAAAACATTATATATGTTTTTTTAGCAAACACCCTGGAGAATACAATGGTGGTCGTTACAACTTTTTATCTCGCACGGTATTTGCGCAGCAATTTTTCGAATGCTTTTTTTTGGTAAAAAAACTGTTTTGTGCTTAAAAAAAAAAAAAAAAAAAAACACAGTAAAGTTAGCCCAATTTTTGCATAATGTGAAAGATGAAGTTACACCGAGTAAATCGATACCTAACATGTCACTCTTCAAAATTGCACAGGCTCGTGGAATGGCGCCAAACGTCGCTACTTAAAAATCCCCATAGGCGGCGATTTAATTTTTTTTTTACTGGTGATACGTTTTGAGTTACAGAGGAGGTCTAGGGCTAGAATTATTGCTCTCGCTCCAACGTACGCAGCGATACCTCACATGTGTGGTTTGAACACCGTTTTCATATGTGGGCGGGACTTACGTATGCGTTCGCTTCTGCATGCGAGCACATGGGGACAGGGGCGCTTTAAAAAAAAAATAAAAAAATTTATTGTTCATTTTACTTTGACATTTTTTTCCCCAAAAATAAATTTTTTGATCACTTTTATTCCTATTACAAGGAATGTAAACATCCCTTGTAATAGGAATATGGCATGACAGGTCCTCTTTACAGTGAGATGTGGGGTCAATAAGAACCCGCATCTCACCTCTAAGCTGGGAAGCCTGAAAAAAAATTAAAAAAAATAAAATAAAATAAATAAAGATTCTGGATTTGATAGTATTGGCGAGTCGGTAGAAGCACCAGAGGGCGGCGGGAGGGGGGGGGGGTGTCTATGGCTGGGTATTGCAGGGTATCACCGACTATGGCTGGGTATATCAGAGTATGGCTGGGTATCTCAGAGTATGGCGTTGCAGAGTATTGCGTTGCAGAGCATTGCAGGATATTGGAGGGTGTTGCAGAGCATTGCAGAGTGTTGCACGGTATTGGCGGGTGTTGCAGAGCATTGCAGAGTGTTGCACGGTATTGGCGGGTGTTGCAGAGCATTGCAGAGTGTTGCAGGGTATTGGTGGGTGTTGCAGAGTATTGGCGGGTGTTGCAGAGCGTTGCAGGATATTGGAGGGTGTTGCAGAGCATTGCAGAGCATTGCACGGTATTGGCGGGTGTTGCAGAGCATTGCAGAGTGTTGCAGGGTATTGGTGGGTGTTGCAGAGCATTGCAGAGCGTTGCAGAGCGTTGCAGGGTAATGCAGGGTAATGGCAGGGTATTGCAGAGTAATGCAGAGTAATGGCAGGGTATTGCAGAGTATTTGCAGGGAATTGAGGGGTTAATTTTCGGTGAGCAGCGATGTGGGCACTGCAGATGCAGCCCACATCGCTGCTGACACCGATCTCCTCCCCCTCCGCTGTTCCGATCGGTACAGAGAGGGGAAGGGAGGAACCAGCGTCATAACATGACGCCGGTTTGTTTACAAGTGATCACTCCGTCATTTGACGGAGCGATCACGTGGTAAACGGCCGCGACGAGCGGGCGTTTACCGTGATCCGTGATGCGCCGGGTCCTGTGGACCCGGCGGTCACGGATGCTCTCGAGTGCGCGCCCCAGGGGGCGCGCGAGAGCGGAATTCTGGGAGGACGTCATGACAGCCTCCCACAGTTAAGAAACCGCCCTAAAGCCGTCATTCGGCTATGGCTATTGGGCGGTTATTAAGTGGTTAATCAGATTAACGCGCCCCCAAACCCCAAGGGGGAGGCGAGACCAGGCCTGAATCTTGGTGCGCACCAGGGAGAATAATGGTTCTACATTCAGTGCAATGTAATCTGCTGGATTCCTAGAGACATATACCCCCAGATACTTAATAGTGCCAACTCGCTGTAGAGGCAGGCTGGCCTGAGATTCTGACTGTGGAAAACTATCAATAGGTAAAATTTGGGATTTTTCCCAGTTTATACGGAGACCGGAAAAGCTACCAAACCACTCTATCAGGTGTAGGGCCTTTGCGAGGGAAGGGCCAGAGTCCGCCAGGTATAGTAATGTGTCATCAGCGTATTGACTGATTTTTTTCGGTTAGTCGACCCATCGTCAGTCCCCTAATCGCGGGGTCCGTACGAATCGATATCGCTAAGGGTTCAGCAGCCAAGGCATATAGTAGCGGGGACAGTGGGCACCCCTGTCTGGTACCCCTACCAAGGCCAAATGCCCGGGAAGACCACCCATTCGCCACCACCCTAGCCGTTGGGCGATGATACAACAGCCTCACCCACCGGATAAAGTTCGGGCCAAAGCCGTATCCCGCTAGACACTTCCACAAGTACTCCCATTCCACTGAGTCAAATGCCTTAGCTGTGTCAAGTGTCACTACCACACGCTCACCCACCGCCTCATGTGTTGCCTGTAGATTTATGTAAAGCCTGCGTAGATTGAACGACGTATTCCGCCCCGGCATAAAGCCCGCCTGGTCAGCCTGAATCAGGCTAAGGATCACTCCGTTCAACCTAGTAGCGAGTATTTTAGCTAAAATCTTAATATCTACCTGCAATAGGGAGATTGGGCGGTATGATTCCAGGAAACCCGGATCTTTTCCAGGTTTGGTAATCAAAACTATCGTTGCCTCTCTAATGGACGGAGGCAATGTGAGTGTGTCAAAAAGATTCCCGTAGAGGGCGAGAAGCCTAGGCGCCAGCACGTCTTGGTATCGGGAATAAAATTCAATGGGAAGCCCATCTGACCCCGGTGACTTGGATTTTGCAAATTCCGCAATAGCACCCACTATTTCATCGGTGGTCAGGGGAGCCTCCAGAGCCTGCACCTGTTCCTCCGTAACTTGGGGGAGAGAAACCTGCACCAAAAAGCTGTCCATCGGAGCGGTGTCGTCTGAGACTGTAGTGGTGTATAAGTCCTCAAAAAAGTCTCGAAATCTAGCTGTCACCTCGGAAGGGTCCGTGATCATTGTATCACCCTGACCCCGCAAAGAAATAACAACCGGGGGCCTGTCTTCCCTGTATACCAGATATGCTAGCAACTTACCAGCTCTCTCCCCAGATTCAAAATGTTTTTGTTTGGTAAAAAAAAGTTTGTCGGGCCTGGTCTTGGTGTAGCTGGGAAACCACTCTCGACTGTAGTCTAAGTGCGTCAGCGTTTGCCGTAGACGGGTCATCTACGTAGGTGCGTTCCCTGGAGCTCAAATCTGCCTCAGCCTCCATAATGACAGCAGCCGAGTCAGCTTTGAGCCTATTGATGTGGGCAGTCAGCACTGATCGAGCATGCAATTTAAATGTATCCCACACTGCTGGAACTGAGGCCGTGTGGTCATTATCCTCAAAAGATTTTATCCACTCCGTCTCAATAGTGTCATCTTCGGGTAATAATGTCAGCCAGAACGGATTTAGCCTCCACGCCCACGGAGGCCTACCCAGGGGTACGTCAAGCACTACAGAGTAGGGGCTGTGGTCCGAAAGTAGTCTGGGGCAGAACAATACTTCCCTGAGTCTGGGAGTGAGTTGCTTAGATATTAGTATAAAATCAATACGGGAGAGAGAACCATGTGTGGGTGAGAAGCATGAATACTCCTTGTGAGGGAATTTGTGTCTCCAAGTGTCCACAAGATGTACGGTAGTTATAAGCCTGGACAACCTAGTGGTCCCAGCTTGCCCCATCATCAACTCGGGGGGCTTGAGCCTATCCAGGGAAGGGTTGAGCGTAGTGTTGAAATCCCCCAGCCAGATAACAGGAACCGCCGGATGTCTGGACATAAAAGACAGTCCCTCTACCACTAGCGTCATGGTAAATGGAGGGGGGATATAAAAGGCCATAATAAGGTAGGGTTCCCCATACAATTTAGCATGTAGAAAAACAAACCTGCCCTGTGGGTCAGTAAGAATTTCACAGAGTTCAAATTGGACAGACTTAGCTACAAGTACCGAAACCCCCCTCGAGTGAGACGTGTAGGTGGAATGAAATGCCCACCCAATCCAAGGGCGTTTAAGGGCCATCTGCAATCCCCCCTCCACATGCGTCTCAACTAGCACCATCACTTCCGCCCTTTGCTTTTTGAGGAACGTGAAGGCTGCCGCGCGCTTAATTTTATCGCGCAGGCCCCTCACGTTCCAGGTAAGAAACCGTATAGATGCCATAAAGATTCATATAAAGCAATAGGTGCAGTCGGCTCACCTCCCAACAGTCCTCCTATAAACGCACCCCAACACAGTTGTGTTGGAGCAAGCCTAAACAGGGGCTGCATAGGCAGTAGTGGTAAAAAACATTTAGTAAAAGCAACACTTAGTTCAGATACATACTTCGATACATTTATAGTAATCTTCTGCATAGAAACCCTAACCAAACCATCCCCCTCCCCCCACCCTACCCTGCACCAACCCCAACTTGTGCGGGCATGTTCCCTGAAAAACCAAACATGTCTGGCTGGGAAAACCAGTTCCATTAAATCAATAAAAAGGGTTAGAACAATAAGTCCGGAAGAAGGTCGCGGCCACCGGTACCAGACGGCAAGGCAAAGCAGAGCCCCCTGTATAACAGCACACAGCGGTGACCCGGGTAAATAGGCAAAAGTGTCAGTTGCCGTCCAGTCCCAGTGATCAGCTCCCTCATGACAAGAAGAAGTCCCAGCAGACAATGGAGCAGTGTTCCGCTGCACCGTGCAATTAGACCGTAGGCCTAACATGTCTCCCCTTGCTCCGGGAGAAAAAAAGAAGAAAGAGAAAAAAAAGGAAAACCAAAATTGTTGAAACAAAGCAAACAGGTATGTAGTGCAGAAAAGGTCCCCCAACAGGGACACTAAGAAAAAAGGGAAAAAGTTGATCCAGTAACGTTGACACCATCAGCAGGCGCAAATGTCCCAGAATCGGAAAGTTCAGCAGATCTCAAAGTAGAAAAGGGCATAAAGGTAACATGCGCCTCAGACGCAAGCACCTTAGCGATAATAGAGCAGCAAAGAGAGATCAGGCAACCAGCCACATTTCCAGGACACCAGGGGAGAAACGAAAAAAAAGTTGTTAGCTCACACGTCCCAAAGGGTCTCAGGCAGCTCCATCTTGGGGCCCTCTGCGTTCCAGCCATGCTATGACCTCTCTGGGTTGTTCAAAGAAGATCGCCCGGTCTCCTGCCTCCACCCTGAGGCGTGCTGGGAATAGCATAGAGTATTTCACTTGCTGTGCACGTAGTAATCTTTTGGCCTCCATGAAACTGTCGGCGTTTCTGGACGTCCGTGGAAAAATCAGGAAAGATTGCAACTTTAATATTGCCCACAGGAATATTACCCTTTTCCCGAGCCATGCGGAGGGCAGCGTCTGTCCTTATAATTCAGGAGTTTTGCAATAAAGGTGCGTGGAGGTGCACCCTGAGGTGGAGGCCTGGCAGGCATACGATGCGCGCGTTCAACCGCCAGCATGGGGGGAAAAAGATTCTCGACCATAGGTACTTATCAGCAATTGTTCCGGAAAAGTTGTGGGGTCCTTACCTTCAGCCCCCTCCGGAAGACCAATCAATCGGATGTTGCATCTGCGTATGCGATTTTCCATTTCGTCCTGTTTAGTAATCAGGAGATCTATTTGCTTCTGCATGTGGTCAGCATCATTTTGCAGTGGTGGGAGAGCGTCTTCTATATTACTGATACGGGTCTCAGTCTCCCTTACCCGGTAACGCAGTTTCTGAAAGTCCTGCCTCAATAAAGATATGTCCGTTTGCACTTCCTCAATTTGGGATGTAAGGGACGTGCGGCACAATGTAATGGCTTCAAGAAGCCTGTCCGTGTCTCCCACCACACGCGGCCCTCCCGGCTCCTCCGCGCCGCCATTTTCCTCCCCCTCCTCACTCACATGTCGGCGGTATTGTGACAACCGCGCCGCCGCCAATTGTCGGGATTTCGAGGGAGACATATGTGCCGGAATGGAGGGACGCCTGCCAGACGTGTTTAGGTGAGTATCGGTGCTGTGGTGTCACAGGATCAGCGTGGGAGACAGGATTCCTCGGCGGAGCTCCGGAGACACGCGTCCTACTCCATGCAAGGTCAGGCCACGCCCCCCCCAAGGGGTTCATTTTTATTGTAGAACTGTGACAGTAATATTTACAGTAGTGATTATTTGCTCTTTTTGTACTATAAAGAGCTAATTTTAGTTTTTTTAAACCCCATTATGTTACTGGCCGATTAATCGATTATGAAAATAGTAATCGATTTCATAATTAATTAATTAGTTGTTTCAGCCCTAATCAACTCTATTCTTTAATCTCGGAGAGGACCATATCAACTCTCTTCTTTTCAAATATGAAACCTATAAAATACTTTATGCATTTCCAGTTCCCTTTTAACCCTAGCCATGAGTCAGGAAACAAAATCATTCCCTTGTTTTTAAACATTAAAATTAGCAAAAATTTACTTTGTAGGCACGTATAAAAGAGAAAAAAGGAAAAAGGTCTGGTGTCCCCAGTGACAATATATATGTATAAAACCCCCCACAAAAAAAAAAAAAAAAAAAAAAAAAAAAAAAAAAAAAAAAAAAAAGTACATTTTTAATAGTTCACATAAAATACACACACACACACACACACACACACACACACACACGATTTGTAAAAAAATATGGGACAGTTTTTTTTGGAGGCAATACTAAACATTACACTTCCTGTGGGGCAATGCTAGACATATTAAGAAAATTCCCACACTGAGACGCATGTATTCCTCTCGAGTGTTCCCAAAGTTCTTATAGATTAAAAGAATTGCCTGCGCTACATGTTTTGCGACCTGAAATGTCGCTTCTTCAGGAGCTTCAATGTTTCTATTTAGAAGAACATACTTTAATTGGAATACAATATAAATTAAAACTATTGAGGTACACAGGTGTATATGCATATACAGTGTACTTCAGGGGTCTCAAAGTACCGGCCCACAGACCGGTTAAAAATGGCCAGCAGCAGGCAGGGCCAATCCAGGACGTCTTTTTGCACTTGAGCGCAGAGGGGGAGGCGCCTTAGAGCTTTAATTCGCCATCTGCTCTGTCCTCTCCGTTGCACGCTGCTGCAGCCCAGAGAGAACAGAGCAGAAGGAAGGATCCGCCCATCGCCCTGCCTACCTAGGCACTGACCTCAGGGCAGGAGATTATGTTCTCTGGGTCCCCCGTCACTAGGCCTGTGTAGAAGCCAGGAGGAGAGGAGAGGACTCGGGAGGCAGATGATCCCGACTAGGTACCCCTGATGACGTCAGACTTTTGACGAAACGATCGTCGGGTAGCCACGCTCATAGCCTTGTGCATTAATATTTGTTCTTTACTCACGTTGATGTTTTTTTA
Organism: Lithobates pipiens; assembly: GCF_037356315.1. Taxonomy (NCBI): domain Eukaryota; kingdom Metazoa; phylum Chordata; class Amphibia; order Anura; family Ranidae; genus Lithobates; species Lithobates pipiens. The sequence goes on along the minus strand of NW_027507791.1, from coordinate 151,574,593 downwards.
TATATATTTTTTTGCTAGCAATCTGTTCGTTTTTAAACGTTATGTTTACTTTTTGTGACTCGGAGTAAATTTTTAAGCGCTCAAATTATTCGATTGAATAAAAATCTGCTCAAACCATATTACACCATCGGGCGCATTTTTGTTTTGTTTTTCCTTGTGAAATTATGTTTTGAGGCCTATGAGAGGATCCGAGCGGATTTAGAGATTACGTGATTTCCGAAGGATTGGGTCGTTTTCCGGCTTCCTGTATCGAAATGTCTATGTAATCGTATCTGCGCAGATTGACCTCCCTTAACAGGGGGTCACTGGTGATCTGGTAAGCCTCCATTCACTATTGGTTTACAGAGGTGAAGGGTCCACGTGGTCAAGCATCAGTATTGTTGTTTTGAACAAACAAGATTAATCACTTTTTGTTTCATATTTCACATGGGACTTTATATTGTGTCACATTTTTTATGATTATTTGGCTTTTTAGTTTGTTTTTTACTCCATTGGACATTTGGGTTACAGATAAATGTCTTTTGACTTTATTGGACATCTGGGTTTTGAAAGTATGCTTCACTAATGATTTTTCACATTATTTAGGTTTTTCACACTATTTATACATATATATTTTTTCTATTAAGTCACATTCATATTTATAGGCGAAGCGCTGAATTTTTACTTTTTCTGTTTTTGTGTGCCCAGTATCTGGGTTAGTGTTCAGCTGCTGATTTTATTTTATTTCACTAAGCGCGGATTTTTTATTATTATTTTTAGATGATCCTGACTGCCAGGAGAGGTGAGTGAGCCATCACACTGAGGCAAAGTCCTTAGTGGGCTGACGGGGGTAGAAATGTGTGCAGTGTCGGGGGGGGGGGGGGGGTTAACGTTGGGGGTTAATGATGTGTCTGCCGACATCAGTGCTGGGGATTAACAATGCGTTTGCCGACACCAGTGAATGGTATAGTATATATTATTGCTGGTATAGTTTATTGTTTTTGAAGTTTTGAACGTTTGCATGACAGACGACCATACGACTGACGCCTGGTGTCGGAAGGCCCAAGACGTTCCGATTGCCCTTGTAGAGCGTGCCGTGACCGGAAAGGGGGGCACCTGCCCCTTCAAGGGGTACGCTTGTACCACAATCTGCCCGATCCACCTGGAAACTGGTCGACAAGACCGCCATACCCTTCTTTGGACAGGCCACCGAAAAAAAAAAAAAACGTGAGTCTGACTTCCAAAAGGGAGCCAAGGCAGACAAATACACCTTCAGAGCCCTAACCAAGTCAAGAGCATGAAGGGCCACCTCTTTGGGGTGCTCCGGCTTAGGACAAAACGATAGTAATACAATGTCCTCATTGATATGAAAAGCCGAGACCACCTTCGGTAGAAAGGATGGTTGTGGATGCAACACCACCTTATCCCTGTGTATGACCAGATAAGGAGACTTGCAAGACAAGGCTGCCAATTCCGAAACCCTCCTGGCCGATGTGATGGCCACTAGAAAGACCACTTTCTGGGAAAGTCAACAGGGCAATCTCCCTGATATTTTCAAATGGTGGTTTCTGAAGCGCCAACAGCAGGTTCAAATCCCATGGGGGTAACGGTGGGCGCACCAGAGGGACAACATGTCGTAACCCCTGAACAAAGGTACCCACTAAGGAGAGCAATGCCAGGGGTGGTTGGGGGAAAAAAAAAAAAAAAAAAAAAAAAAAAAAAAAGACAGCCAAGGCTGAGATCTGCCCCTTGATGGTGCTCAATGCCAATCTCTGGTCTACTCCTTGCTGAAGAAACAGCAGGATCCTTGCTATGGAAAAGGAATGCGGATGCCACCCTTTCCCCTCACACATGGAAATGTAGGCCTTCCAGGTACGATGGTATATCTTCCTAGAAGAAGACTTCCGTGCCCTCAACATAGTTGGAATCACCGAGCCCGACAGACACTGGTTCCTCAACACCTGGCTCTCAATAGCCATGCAGTCGATGGTAAAGCAGGATGAAAGATTGGACCTTGAGATAGGAGGTCCTCTCGCAACGGCAATCGCCAGGGAGCGTCTACCACCAGACGCACCAGGTCCACGTATCAGGGCTGCTGAGGCCAATCTGGGGCAACCAGGATTACTGGAATCCCCTCAGGTTCCACTCAGCGAAGCAGACGTGGCAACAGCTTCAGTGGAGGAAAGGTGTAGATCAGCTGGTACTGATCCCACGGAGCCACCAGCGCGTCTGACCCATCTGCCCACAGATCTCTTGTCCTGGACACGAATCTTGGCACCTTCCGATTGAGACGGGAGGCCAATAGATCCACATCTGGTGTGCCCCACTTCAGGCACAGCAGCCTGAAAATCTCCGGATGCAATACCCATTCTCCTGGGTACAGCATCTGTCGGCTCAGATAGTCCACCTGCCAATATTCCACCCCCGGGATGTAAATGGCCGACAGGGTCAATACGTGTCGTTCTGCCCACCCAAGCAGCGGCTGAGATTCTTGTTCCCCTTTGGTGATTTATCTACGCCACCACCGCGGCGTTGTCCGACTGTATCCTGATCGGACGCCCTTGAAGACACATCGACCATGCGTGGAGGCATAGCCTGATCGTTCTCAATTCAGAGAGCAGATAGAATCTGAGTTGCCGATCATTCGTCGGCCAGAGGTCCTGAGCCGACTGAATCCCCATCACTCCACCCCAGCCGGATAGACTGAAATGGATGGTGATCACTATGGACGCCAGAAGAAGGAATGATTTTCCGGACTGAATGACCGGGGACCTCAACCACCAGATCAGAGAGTACCTGGCTGGCTCGCTCACCTGGATCTGTCGATCCAGGGACAACTGAGATTTGTCCCACTTCAACAAGATCTCCTTCTGCAATATTCTGGTGTGGAACTGGGCGAAGGAGGCTACCATGTGTCCCAGTACTCGCATGAAAAACTGGAGCAACGACCACTTGCGGTGCATCAGCAGTTTTACCGCGGACCTGAGAGTCTGCAATTTGTCTGAAGGGAGAAAAACTCTCACTTCCCTGGAGTCGAACAGCAAACCTAGGTACTCCAGGCGCTGGGTCAGCACAATCACAGACTTCTTTAGGTTCATCAGCCACCCGAATTCTTGCAGGGTCTGCATGGTGATCGCCACATCCTCCTCTAATTCTGAGGCAGAAGATGCTCTCAGGAGGAGAACAGATTTGAGTAGAATCCCTGGAAGCGTCCGATTCCGGAACTGGTAAAATCACCCCTCGAGTTATCAAGTCCCTTACTGCCCCCAACAGGGCCTCCCGGCGAACCAGGGACACGGGTATGCTGGAGGGGAAGAATCTGTTTGGCGGCCAAGAGAGAAACTATCTTGTAGCCTGTGGAAATCAGATGGCAGACCCATTGGTCGGATAACCGGGAGGACCACTGGGCTGCAAACTCCCAAAGGCGACCCACCCAACCGAGAAATGGGTGGGGGCATACCTTCATGCGGTAGCACTTTTGTTCGCAGGCTTGCGGTTCCAGGGACGTTTCCAGCCACTTGAAGAAAAAAATTACTAATCTGCTAAATTTTATAACAGAAACAAGGGACTTTTTTTTTTTTTTTAACAGAATTTTCGGTCTTTTCTTTTATAGCACAAAAAAATAAAAAAAAAATAAAAAAAAAAAAAAACAGCGGTGATTAAATACCACCAAAAGAAAGCGCTATTTGTGTGAAAAAAAAAAAAAAAAAAAGAAGGACAAAAAATCCATATGGGTACAGTGATGTATGACTGAGTAATTCAAAATGCGAGAGCACCGAAAGCTGAAAATTGGTCTGGTTATTAAGGGCGTTTAAGTGCCTAGTGGTCAAGTGGTTAACCATAATTAGCCCTCCGAGTTCTTATCTTGGACTAAAAAAATAATGTGTCCTAAGTTGTAAAGATAGAAAACGATTGGTGGATAGGAGAAAAAGTATTTAGTACTTAGCAAATGACAGCTGGGCAAGGCTGACATTCAATCCACAAATTTGTGTGTTAGCGTTAGTTGCACTGCACCATTTCTACATTACATCCATTGGGGTGAGGGAATACATGACAGTGTTTATCAGCAACTGTGGTATATGCTCATTCACACATTTAGCTTTGCTTTAAGTTTTTTGATAGAGTACTATGAAGGGTGGTAGTGAAGGCTATGTATTGGTTTATCTTTAAGACTTGACTACCAGTGTAGTGTATAAATGGCCGCTATTAGAGTTTAAAAAAAATAAACTCAAACTCCCAGCTGCTGTAGCTTAGTTAATATGTGGCAAGGAAAAAAGTCCTTACCGCCATTTTATTTTCAGGGCCCCTGCTTTCAGAAAACGTATACAATTTAAGTGCTGGTTCACAATGGTGTGACTTCTGAAGTAACTTGAGTCACATATGGATTGATTTACTAAAATTTGAGAATGCAAAATCTGGTGCAACTCTGTATAGAAACCCATCATCTTCCAGGTTTTATTGTCAAAGCTTAATTGAACAAGCAGAAGTTAGAAGCTGATTGGCTACCATTCACAGCTGTACCACATTTTGTACCCTCTGGTTTTGGTAAATCAAGCCCAAAGTCGAAAGCTAAGGGAAAACATATTGTGACCCAAACTCAAAAAGGACAGGACCACTCAAGGCTCCACTGGGTCCTTTTATGTAGCGACCATTTAGTGTGCAGAAAAGGACAGTTCGTCCTAGCTCTAGACATCTAATGCACATTATGCTTTATTTAAACATGTTTCTATGTGGATGCCCCAAAAGGACCATAGGAGTTTTAAAGAGACCAGCACCTTGTTACCCTGGGTATCTTTCTATGGAAAGTGGAGATTACTGGAGTACCTTGGAAACAGATTCACTTTATTATCAAAGGCTTACAGTAATCCATCAAAAGGCGAGAGATCTGTGAGCACAGAATTGCCGCACAGTAGTTTAAGTGCGCTGTTACGTTTACTACAACACGCATGTACAATTTGTATATGAAGCGGTTGGCAATAAGGACGAGCTCAGGCCCGTTTGCAACTCCAGGCGCCTGCCAGGAAGCTGAGACTCCGCAGCACTAATCACAGGAAGTGGGACATTTCCCCACCCGCACAGATTGGCAAACGCCTCACTACCTGTGATCAGCGCTGCAGAGTGTGAGCATCCTGGCGGGCACGCGGAGTTGCAGACACGCCTGAGCCAATCTTTAGTTATCAACGGTCACGTTGGAAGATTGGATTTTGTTCAGCTACTTTATTGAACTCACATTTACATTTTATTATTCACTTATTTTACATTATTTGCATTTAATTTGTATTTGTGAGGCTGCACTAACCCACATCACACTTCACTATCTAATGGAAAAGTCCTGAGTCACATCTCTGCAAAACCCTGTGAGGTGGTGTATGACAGCCTCAGCTAGGGATCCAACTAGGCCATGCCCCCAAACGCATTTCACTCCACCCATGGAGCTCAGCCATGTCTAAGGTGCGTGGCCCGATTGGAGCCCGGGCTGAGGCTGTCATACACCTTCTTACAGGGTTTTTCAGAGATGTGAGAATTCCAGGACTTAACCTTTTCCATGAGGGGAAAGAAAAAAAACATGGTGCCAGTTCTTCATTATGAGACTCAGCTCAATGCAACCAAGGAAAAGGTTCTTGTGCTACTTTACAGTGAAATATATAGCCCCATAGAACAGATAGAAAAAATAGACTAGGGCAGCGCAGAGAGGGAGCCTGTGCTACCCACTTTCATTTTTTGGGTCCCCCTTATGAACTGTAGTAGCTAAAAGCTAAAAATGTTCTTCACACCCAAATTTAAAAATTTGTCATGCAGCAAAAGCAAAGGATTTTTTTGCATATCATTTTTAATTGAATTTACAAAAAAAAATAAAAAAATCCATAAAGGAACACAACACACATATACAGGTCTAGCTGCATGCACCCACTGAAGTGACAATGGAAAATCTCAATTTAGACAAGTAAGCATGGTTGTAGGCAAAATAAATCTGCATTTTCCAACACCCATATGTGATTAAAAAGGTATCACGGAAATAAATCCCCCCCCCCCCCCCAAAATAAAAATAAAGAAATAAAAAATAAAGAAAGAAATAAAAAATAAAGAAATAGCCAGCAATAAAGATCAGTCACCCTCTCCCGTTTGCCTCGCCCTGTTGGCATTGCATTCTTAGTATTGTTTAGTCTTACTGGTGTCTGAATGACCTAAATCCACTAAAGTATGTATTGCATCCTCAAGCAGTTTGAAGGGTTGCGTTATAAACTGACCTATTGTGCTGAATATTTCTAATTTCCCCCAGGCAGTAACATACCTGAAATATAATATAACATTGTAACTGAAATTCTGTGTCGATAATTGTACAATATCCCTGATGAAAATTATTTGCATGAGATATTGACACACGTTGGATTACCGCTACTCAGCACCACTTTTGCACATCAGTGGTTACTAAAAACTGTAGTAGGCTGTATCAATTATATAAAAAAAAATTCTTCATATATGCAATAGTAAAAAGTGCTATGTGCTTAAAATAAATATATAGAAAGCGAGTTCAAAATTTAGTCCATATAGCAAGTCTTTCAGTATAATTCAACGGCACCAGAGGTATTCAGATGGACTCAACTCAAAGTAGTAATTAAAAACATATTCGTGTACAAAGGAAAAAAATATTGGCTCCCAGAACTCTCACCTCTACTACAGGAAAAATAGGCACATCAAATAGAATAGGTAGCCTCCGTTCTCTCTTTAACCAGCATGGGGTCCTCAACAGTGAATATCTCCCAAATTATAAACATCCACTATTGGAGCTTTCTCTTCTCTTTTATGTGATTATATGGAGTGGCATTTGTTTGTGGACACTGCTGCCTATACCACAGTACAGTTATTACAGGAATGAATGGCCCTCTGGTGGCCCGTTGTGAATGTTCATAATTTGGGAGATATTCACTGTTGAGGACCCCCTGCTGGTTAAAGAGAGAACGGAGGCTACCTATTCTATTTGATGTGCCGATTTTTCCTGAAGTAGAGGTGAGAGTTCTGGGAGCCCATTTTTCCTTTTTACACAAATACGTTTTTAATTACTTGTCCTCCGAGTTAAGTCCATCTGAATACCTCTGGTGCCGTTGAATTATACTGAAAGACTTTCTATATGGACTACATTTTGAACTCGCTTTCTATATATTTTAAGCACATAGCACTTTTTACTATTACATATTGTATTTGCGCAGGACCATTATTGATTTTATGTGAATACTATTAGGTCCAGCTGCAGCTATTAGCACTTTAGTTGCTATTTGCACGTGTACACTTCTTAGCGACACTTGTTTATTTATTATCCGTTCATTTTGCATTTGTGTATGAGGTTTTTCACTTATATATCTATATATAGATATCTAGATCTTTTTATTTTTATTTCTAATTTTATACTTTTGAGTAGTAGCGCAAAGGCCTTTTTCTCACTATGTATTGATATAATATTTTACTATACATGTAAAATAAATGGATTTTATTAACATTCTTTGAAAATGTATTGCCTAAAAAATCCCAAGGGATGATGGCAATTACATTTCCTGCCACAGGATTCTATCAAAACTTCTTGCACACGTGAATTTTACAACATGAATCATTTAAGATCACTTGAAATTAGTGGATGTCAAATTTAATGCAAAAGAGAGATAGATTATATATTATATATATATATATATATATATATATATATATATATCTATATATATTATATATAATTATATATATTATATATATCTATATATATTATATATATCTATATATATATGTATATGATCATAGATCTAGGGGCCTCAACATATAAGGGGTGTATTTACTACAATGGTATATAGTAAGTCAAGGGACGTCAAACTTAGAAACTGCAATATAAAAAAAAAAAAAAAAAAAAAAAAAAAAAAAAAAAAAAAAAAAAGTTTCCACCTTTTGCCCATCATATTTGCTAAATTCTGAAAAGTTAACACATGGAGGGTTTGTGGGCAGAGAATCAGAAGACGTGTTATAAATAAAGAACATGAAATCAACTTTGTCTGACATTTAAAAAGCAGAAGTGAATAGAATGTAGACAGCATGTTACTACTCCAATAGTAGATGTGCAGCAAGGAGGCGGCTGCGATTCCTCAGGAAGAGGTAGTAGCAGTAAGAGGAATTGGCTGGAGGAGGACAGAGCTGAACCCTCAGGCACTGGAATGTACAGAAGACAGTTTGTAGCCATGGACTTACCGTATATTTAAACAAAAAGACTGAAGTTACTCTTTAAAAAGGTAAAGCTCTCAAGATTTATGCATGCGTATTAATGAAGTCTAAACAAAGTGGAAAAATACATAAAAAAATAAAATAAAATAGGAATAAAAATAAAATGTACGCATATACATCTTAATGCATCTACACATTTAAAAGCATCTATACACAAGTATTGTACTGATCATTATGCAGGAACGTTTCTCCTAGAAAACAAATGTAATATCAGTAAAATTTTTATGGTCACGCGAATGAAGCCCAAGAGTGACTAACCTGTTGCTGACCGCCTAATGCATATGTGCCCGCAGGAGGACAGGCGAACATGGATACCCATGTGCCTCACACATGCACAGATCACTGGCAAGTCCAAATCATTGATCACAATCAAGAGCTGGTGGGAGGGGCTCACAATCATGTGACAGCCAAAGTGGTCACCTGACCAGGAACTTTACCTCCCTTTATTCAGAACCCCTTTAAAGTGGAATATAATTAAAATGGTTCTAAAAATTTTAAATATATGTTTTACATTGATGCATTTAATAAAATGAAAAAAAAAAAAAAAAAAAAAAAAAAAGGTACTACTTGCTGGGATTATACAGTATATGGTGCATCACACACTTAAAACTAGAGGTTGCCCGATATATCGGCCGGCCGATATTTGCAGTTTTTTAATTAATCGGCATCGGCCGATTGTGCTGATAAAAAGCCGATTTAGAACTACAGCGGGACTTGGAAAGACTTCTGTAATAGAAGTCAGTGTAAGTTGCCTGAGTCCTCATAGAAACGTCTTCCTCCTCTCTGGGCAGGCTGCCAAGAAAAGAACAGAAAGATACAATGTTTACACTTGAATGAATGAAATCATCTCAGTGTGTAGAGTTCTCAGTTTAACCATTTAAAGACTAAATCTTTTCTGACACTTGTTGCTTACAAGTAAAAATCCTGTATTTTCTGCCAGAAAATCACTTAGACCCCCCCCAAAAATTATATATATATTTTTAGCAGAGATCCTAGGGAATAAAATAGCGGTTGTTGCAATATTTTATGTCACACGGCATTTGCACAGAGGTCTTTCAAATGCATTTTTTTGGGAAAAAAAATACACTATTTAAAAAATAAAAATAAAAACAGTAAAGTTAGCCCATTTTTTTTTTCGTCCAAAAGTTTTAACTACCTGTTTTTATTTAATATATAGGTTTTTTTTTTTTTAAATCTAAATTATACATCCAAGTAAACTGATTGGAGGTTTGTTTTGTTTAATAAATGTTTAAATATAAGACATTTTATGTATCACTTATGAAGGCTGCTTTCACACTGGAGCGGGCAGGCGTTGATGGTAAAACGCAAGTTTTAGCTGTGCTATTTGGCTGCTAGTGGGGCACATATAACCCAGCTAGCGGCCATGGAAGAGGTTAAATGCGCCCATGAAGCACTGCTGCCAAATCGCATTGCATGCGCTTCGGCAGTGGTGCCCATTCATATCAATGGGCAGGAGTGGTGGAGGAGCGGTATACACCACACCAAACGTGCTGCTTGCAGGACTTTTTTTTTTTTTTTTTAAGATCCTGCCAGCGCATCGCCTCAGTGTGAAAGCACTCCGTCTTTCACACAGACTGCAGGGGAGCCATTTTGCAGGCACTTTACAGGCGCTATTTTTAGCCCAAAAGCACCTGAAAAACGCCCCAGTGGGAAAGGTGTGTTAGATCAAGGGGGATTCAAAAATAAAAAAGGAAAAAAATAAAATAAAATCGGCCTAACATATCGGCCCAAAAAAATAAAAATAAAAAAAATCAGCATTATACATCGGCTATCGGCCGCCATGATTTCTAAATATCGGCATCGGCCAGAGAAAAAAAACCATATCGGTCGACCTCTACTTAAAACAGAATATATTCTGGTCTGTCTACAATGCATACAACACTTGCTAGATTAATTTTGAAGTTGGTTTCCTGAACATCATAGCATTGATTCCAAAGATTATGGGGAGTGGCTAGGGAAACATTTCTGATCATCCTCAGTTGGTACAATTGAAGTATTAATAGAGAGATTTCTCTCCCTTGTAAATTGGTTGCCTATGGTTTCAGATTATCCCAGGTATTCAACTTTATTACATTATCCTTCTTTCATCTGCACAATGGTTTTGTACAGAGCAGCCCCGATCCTGTTCCTAATAGCAAGTCTCTTGCAATGGGGGCACTTGAGCAGGCTCACGTCCGAACCACGCTCCTGTGAATGGACATTGTCCACACACACACACACACACACACACACACACACACACACACACTATATTGTGAGCCAATGAGGATAGCTAGACCAGGGAGAGCCACTGCTCCCATGCACATCGCTGGATGGAGACAGGGCTTAGGTAAATATAAGGGTTAAACGGGGGCTGCATTAAGGTAAGAAACCTTCTACCTTTAGAACCACTTTTAAAAGCAAAATGTTTAGGAATTGTATTGAAAAGCAAAATGCACAAGTAAATAGATAAAAAAAAAAAAAAAAAAAAAAAAAAATTTGAGAACCCCTCTGCTAATTCTCTGGAGAAACAAAGGAAAAGCGAGTGAATAGTACCCTTTTCTGTTAATTTATAGAGGGTATGTATATCTCTGGTACTGTCACCAGCTTCTATAGAGCTTTAGCAATTTTCATTAGTCCTGCTTTTGGACTTAAGCTTCAGCAAACACGGAATTCAGATAAATTCTTGCTTCCCACCAAAGCAACTGATCAGATTCTGAGATCTACAGTGCCTTGCGAAAGTATTCGGCCCCCTTGAACTTTTCAACCTTTTGCCACATTTCAGGCTTCAAACATAAAGATATAACATTTTTATTTTTTGTGAAGAATCACCAACAAGTGGGACACAATTGTGAAGTGGAACGAAATCTATTGGATATTTTAAACTTTTTTAGCAAATAAAAAAACTGAAAAGTAGTGCGTGCAAAATTATTCGGCCCCTTTACTTTCAGTGCAGCAAACTCACTCCAGAAGTTCAGCGAGGATCTCTGAATGATCCAATGTTGTCCTAAATGACTGATGGTGATAAATAGAATCCACCTGTGTGTAATCAAGTCTCTGTATAAATGCACCTGCTCTGTGATAGTTTCTGGGTTCTGTTGAAAGCGCAGAGATCATCATGAAGACCAAGGAACACACCAGGCAGGTCCGTAATACTGTTGTGGAGAAGTTTAAAGCCGGATTTGGATACAAAAAGATTTCCCAAGCTTTAAACATCCCAAGGAGCACTGTGCAAGGGATCATTTTGAAATGGAAGGAGTATCAGACCACTGCAAATCTACCAAGACCTGGCCGCCCCTCTAAAGTTTCAGCTCAGACAAGGAGAAGACTGATCAGAGATGCAGCCAAGAGGCCCATGATCACTCTGGATGAACTACAGAGAACTACAGCTGAGGTGGGAGAGTCTGTCCATAGGACAACAATCAGTTGTATACTGCACAAATCTGGCCTTTATGGAAGAGTGGCAAGAATAAAGACATTTCTCAAAGATATCCATAAAAAGTCTCGTCTAAAGTTTGCCACAAGCCACCTGGGAGACACACCAAACATGTGGAAGAAGGTGCTCTGGTCAGATGAAACCAAAATCAAACTTTTTGCCCACAATGCAAAACGATATGTTTGGCGCAAAAGCAACACAGCTTATCACCCTCAACACACCATCCCCACTGTCAAACATGGTGGTGGCAGCATCATGGTTTGGGCCTGCTTTTCTTCAGCAGGGACAGGGAAGATGGTTAAAATTGAGGGGGAAGATGGATGCAGCCAAATACAGGACCATTCTGGATGAAAACCTGTTGGAGTCTGCAAAAGACCTGAAACTGGGACGGAGATTTATCTTCCAACAAGACAATGATCCCAAACATACAGCAAAATCTACAAAGGAATGGTTCACAAATAAACGTATCCAGGTGTTAGAATGGCCAAGTCAAAGTCCAGACCTGAATCCAATCGAGAATCTGTGGAAAGAGCTGAAAACTGCTGTTCACAAACACTCTCCATCCAACCTTAGTGAGCTCGAGCTGTTTTGCAAGGAAGAATGGGCAAGAATTTCAGTCTCTCGATGTGCAAAACTGATAGAGACATAACCCAATCGACTTGCATCTGTAATCGCAGCAAAAGGTGGCTCTACAAAGTATTAACGCAAGGGGGCCGAATATTTCTGCACACCCCACTTTTCATTTTTTTATTAGTTAAAAAAGTTTCAAAAATCCAATAGATTTCGTTCCACTTCACAATTGTGTCCCACTTGTTGGTGATTCTTCACAAAAAATAAAAATGTTATATCTTTATGTTTGAAGCCTGAAATGTGGCAAAAGGTTGAAAAGTTCAAGGGGGCCGAATACTTTCGCAAAGGCACTGTAGCTGTGCCATTTAAAAGTGAAGAAGTGTGCCATTAAAAAAAAAAATTAAAAAAAAAACTAAAACACCAACATTCATCTGGGAATACCTTGAAGCCCTTTACCCAACTGGTCTCTTAATTCAATATACCCTTCTTGTTTCACATCAGTTTTATGCAGCTTTCCCATGCCCTCAGCAGTTTATTTCCTTCCACATCTCTCCAAATGGTACAATCATCTCTCTAACGGGTACTCAGATTAGATTGCTTTGAAGCCCACCTCCCATCTTTACACACACCTAATTATTATATCACTGCCTGATCTGGGGTCTCCGAGTGCTTGTGGCAGAGAGATGTTTTGCAACTGGACAATGATGACTGGGAAGATATCTGGGACTTTGCATTGTGTGCCCTATTTTTTCCCTGTGACAGACTGATACAATTTAAGATAGTACATAGAGCCTACTACACTGCCTCAAGACTCCATAAAATGAACCAGTCCCACCTCTCAGGATTGCTGGAGATGTGGGCAGGTTCTGGGAGATTTCTCCCACGTTTTCTGGACATGTCCCATAATTGCCAGGCACTGGAATGAGGTACTCTGTAGTGTCAATTCTGTGGTGTCTACCCATCTTCCTGTGACCATTGAAATGTGCCTACATGGGCTAGTAGAAAATCTCATTCCAAGAGTAGCGGAGTCTCCCGTTATTTTATACCAGTAAGGCCATAAAGCTACACCGGAAAACACAGTCCCCCCCATCCATCCACTTTTGGAAGCATTAATCGCCAATTATATAAAGATACTTAAGCCAAAAGGGGTTGCCTTGCTAAATATGAACAGATTTGGTCAAGATGGTTGAAAAAAATAAAAAAATAAATAAATAAAACTTCCACTGCATAGTTATCCTATTTACCTTTAGTATTGCCGATTGTGTGATCATTTTAAAGAGGAGGTCCACCCTAAAGTGGAGCTTCCACTCATTGGAACCCTCCCCCCCTCCGGCGCCACAATTGGCACCTTTCAGGGGGGAGGGGGGTGTAGATACCTGTACAGTACAGGTATCTGCACCCACTTCCGGCATAGATATCTGCAGAAGGTACGTCCCTTTCCGCAAAATCTAGGCCCCTTTCCGAAGGTCCCCCGCTGCCTGCTGGGAAACACACGGATCCCAGAGACAGCGGGGAACAACCTTATTGCGCAGCGCGACTCGCGCATGCGCAGTAGGGAACCGGGAAATGAAGCCGCAAGGCTCCACTTCCTGATTCCCATACCCAAGATGGTGGCGGCAGCACCCGAGAGACGATCAAGAGATCGGCTTCGGGTGCCGACATAGCGAGCGCGCTGGGCAGGTAAGTGACATTATTTTAAAAGTCAGCAGCTGCAGTAAATGTAGCTGCTGGCTTTAAAAAATAAAAAAAAACGACTTTAAGCGTCTGATGGAGTTATCCCCGGGGCTCTTCCTTTTCCATACTTGTTAGAGCTCTACACGCTACTCCCAATAACTGCTACTGTACATGTATGCTGAATCGCCTGCCTTACTCCCCTGAGTGGGTGCCATCTGGTTTATTTCACTCTTGTAGGTTCGTTTTGTGTTTGTGTATATTTGCACTGAAATGTTGAAAAAAAATAAAAATTTAACATTTATATATACCTAGGTAGACGCAGCATAGATGCAATGCAGTATCTGTCCCCCGCCACCTCTACACCACGAACTGAAAGATCAAAGACCGCTAATCGTTCAGTTTTGGGGTCTTCTCAGAGCACAGATCGGCGACGGACATTCACCTGTCCCTCCAGCGCTCAATGGAAGCGGTTGGCTCAGTGTTCCAGCAGAGAGGCCGAGACAGCTGCCAGTCAGGCATCTGGGGGGATGCCAACATTATTGTCAGGATTCCTGCAGTCTGGACCGGCTGACATCAGCCGACAGTGGACTTTGGCCAGCTGTTGGCTGAATCACAACACTCCTACAACAAGCTCAAGCTGGTTAATTTGAGGTTAGGGCACCATGAGCTCGGCCCTCCTGGACTAGTTCTATACTGTTAATTTATTTAAAAAAACGTCCCCACTTTTTTCTTCTCACGAGTGTACATATTCAAGTTTCTTAAAACATCTCCTGAGGAAGGTGTCCTGTTTGGAAAAGTCTCAGCTGAAGCAGCTTGGCTTTAATGAATTAAGGAACATGTATTAACGGTTATGATCTATGCTCATCCCAAAATTGGAGCTTAGGTAAGCTTCAAAGACTTCAACAAATCTGCTTTAAGCTTGCTTAAAGCACTGCAAATGCTCTGTAAAAGCTTGCTATACACAGTTCTTATAAAAGCTGAAGCTAGCATAAAACAGGACACACAAAAAACTTAAACGTTTTTATAAAAACGGGGTAAAAGGTCTTCTGTACATTTTTTTCTTTTGGCTGAAAACATCTTTTATAGAGATTCTTAAGGTCCTCTTTTACCTATGCGCCACTAGTGGGGGAAAAAAAGAAAAAAAAAAGAAGAAAAAAAAAATATGATATTATATAATATATATAAAATATATATTATATATACATACATACATACACACACATACACATATATACGTGCCTAGGCACCCACAGCTTGCACTTAAAAGAACAGAGATTAATCCCATAAGGGGATGCAAGTGGAGTGGATTCGGCAGGCACAAAGACATCTGGGATTTTTTGTCTCAACAGCACCGTCCACATGACCACAATATACATGCAATTCTTGCAACCATAGGCGGGAACGGAAAGGAGCCTCAATGGACGAGGTGCCACTGAGGCGAGATATTTTTTATTTAATTTTTTTAATTTGTAAACTAAAAAAAAAAAAAAACACACACACAGTATGAGTTTTTGCAACTTTTGAAGACTTGTCATGACTATATAGTGTTGTATGTTGCATTGAGCATAGATTTAGCAAGTGTTTGGTGACAAAAAAAAAAAAAAAAAGAAAAAAAAGAAAAAAGTAAGACATACATATGATTGCATGTTCATATATTGCCTAAAATGCAAAGTGTTAAGAGGTGTGTGCGCGTGCAATAAACAGTTAGGAGCCCTTTCACATTGCAGTAAAGTCCAGCAAGTTTTAGCGGCGCTTTTCGGGAGTTAGTGGGGTGCTTTTAACCCCCACTAGCAGCCGAGGAAAGGGTTAATGCCACCCATGTAGCCACGCTTTGGAAGTGGTGCCCATTCATTTCAATAGACAGGAGCGGTGTATATCCACTGCCCCAAAGACACTGCTCGCAAGTTTTTTTTTTTTTTTTAAGGTCCTGCCAGCAGCAGCGTCCCAGTGTGAAAACACTCAGGCTTTTACATTGGGACTGCAGATGAGGCATTTTTCAGGCGCCATTTTTAAGAGACCTACATATGTTGACACGTTCCTATATTGTCCACAATGCAAAGTGTTAGGAGGTGTGTATCCGTACAGTAAACCGTTAGGAACCCTTTCACATTCACGTCTCCAGTGTGAAAGGGGGTCTAAATGCAGAAGCACAGGCATAGATTAGGATAGCTTTGCATTACTATTCTGAATCTAACCAGTTGCATGCTTTGGCATGCTACAAACATATGCTCTGTACGTGATGTCTTGCTAAGTAACTGTACGGGGGGGGGGCTTAGTACAATATTTGATTTTTTTTTTTGTGTTGCATTACAAACAAAAACAAAAATTAATTTCATCGGCAGGTAGCTTCATTGCATTGCCTTGTACCAGAATTCTAGGCTTGTAAATAATTTTATCTACATTAACAAAACCTTGAAACATTTATTAACCACTTCCCATCCAGGCCAATTCTGGCACTTCGCTCCTACATGTTTTTGTACAAATTGACTCAGGACCCCCAAACATTATATGTTTCTTTAGCAGAGACACTAGGGAATAAAATGTTGTTGCAACTTTTAATTCCATGTGGTATTTGCACAGCAATTTTTCAAACTTTTTTTTTCTCAAAAAAATGAAACACCACCACTTAAGTTAGCCCAATTTTTTTTTTGTATAAAGTGAAAGATAATGTTAAATAGATACCTTACATTTCACGTGCTCGTGGAATGGTGCCAAACTTTGGTAGTCAAAATCCTCCATAGACAACGCTCTAAAAAGTTTTAGAGATTACCCGTTTAGAGTGTTACAGAGGAGGTCCTGGTATAGAATTTTTGCTCTCACTCCAACATTCAAGGCAATACCTCACATGTGTGGTTTGAATTCCGTTTACATGCAGTTATGATGTTGGTATGCGCTTGCTTCTGCGCGCGAGCTCGCAGGGACTTTTTTTTTTATTATTTATTTTACTTTCATGTCTTTATTTTTACACTTTCCCTTTAAAAAAAATGTTGATCACTTTTATTCCTATTAAAAGGAATGTAAACATCCCTTGTAATAGGAACAGTGCGCAACAGGTCCTCTTTATGTAAAGATGCGGAGTCAATAAGACCCCACATCGTTCCTCCAGGCTGGTAAGCCAGAGATCAGAAAAAAAATAACCCCAGGAGGATATCTGCTTTTCAGCCAAGTATATGGCATTAATTACAACTGCCAGGCTGGGTGTGACGTCTTAACATTGCACCCGGGCCTCTGAGAGTCAGAGATGACTGGAGACCATCTGTTCCCTGGAAATTTCTATGGTCATTTTCCGGCACCGGTGGATTCCTTCTCCGGTTTGCGGATCTCACGGGCGAGCCATAGAGCTGCAAGTTCTGGCTAAAATGAGAATCCCGATTTTTCTGCTTAGAAGATAGATCACGATTCTCGTGGCGTAACATCTTTCATATAAAAAAAAAGAAAAAAAATTGGGCCAACTTTACTGTTTTTTTTTTAATTCAATGAAGTGTATTTTTTCCCCAAAAAATTGCTTTTGAAAGACCGCTGGGCAAATACAGTGTGACATAAAATATTGCAGCAATTGACATTCCCTAGGGTCTCTGCTAAAATATAGATAATGTTTGGGGGTTCCAAGTCCTTTTCTAGCAAAAAAACCCCAGACGATTTTCCTATTTTTTTTCCAGTTGTATATATTATTGCAACTTTAAAAACAGAATAATTTGCACATTTGCCCACTGACAAAGAAATGACCAGTCTATAAAATTGTAATGGTAGGTTTATTTTAACAGTGAGACAGAATAAAACAAAAATATCCAGAAAAAAAAACGCATGTCAAAAAAGTTATAAAATTGATTTGCATTTTAATGGAGTGAAAGAAGTATTTGATCCACTATCAATCAGCAAGATTTCTGGCTCCCAGGTGTCTTCTACACAGGTAACAAGCTAAAATTAGGAGCATTCTTAGCCCTTGTATACACGGGCGGAGAATCCGTCGGAATGTGTCCTATCGGACCGTGTTGTCGGATAATCAAACTGTGTGGTATGCATCGGACTGATTCCGTCGGACCCAATTTTCCAACATGTTGGAAATATTTCCCGACCAACTGGGCCGATCGGACATACTCCGATCATGTGTAGAATACTCCGACGGATAAGGTGCCACGCATGCTCACATTCAAATTCCGACACGGAAGCGCTCGTTCAGGTAAAACTACTGCTCGTAAGCGATATAACACATTCGTCACGCTGCAATGTTAAAAATTCTTTCATCAAGCGCATTCTCTTGTTCTTTACAATGCTGCAAGAACGAACTTCTTTTGATGCTCATAGTCACATACACTTCTCCCGAACGTATTTCATTACTCTTTTTTAACCATTTCAGCAATCCAATTTTAGTTTGCGTCACATCTACACAATTTTAGATTTGGTTTATTCTTTTTTGGATGCTTTTTTATTTTTAAATTCCTAAAAATCTCCTTTAAAGACAGTTTGCTCATTTCTCCTTTTTTTGGGGTGTTTGTGTGTAAACTTAGCACAACAACATTATTTTATTTTTTTATCTTTGGTTTTTCAATTTTTTAATTTACAGGAGGTTGTTTAGTATTGGTACCCCTTGTTATTCATTTCACTTTGTATTTTTGAAATCTACCTGCCTGCTCACAAATAAACTGGCCTTTTGGAAGGAAAACACATTACACAAGTATTTCAGCAAACAAAAAAAAAACCTTCATTTTGGTCGCTATAAAATAAAAATTGGAACGCAGCACTGGAGAAACTTAACTTAACTTTGGTGCAGCCTTTGGCCCCCAGGGCAGAAATGAACAAATTCTAATAGAAAAAACATTGTTAAGTGACTAGACTATAGTTTTATGGGCCAAGAAGAGCATGGTGGAGAAGTTAGTGAGGCAAATATGCATGAGGACAAAGGGTCAGAGTATATGAATTTAGAGCATATTGCAATGATGGTAATTAGGGAATGAGGAAAGAAATGCAAGACATTAGCAATCACGAAATACATAGAATGTGATGTTTAAGGATAAAACTTAACATAATATAGTCCTTCTGCAGGAGCTGAATGATGGCAGAACAGGTCTCTGGAATAATGATCCCCAGAACCTGTACAGAACTTAAGGTCCTGAAGACTTCTCCCTGTCGCCAAGTAGCGCAACGTGGCGATGAGCCTTGCTCCGGAGTGATGGCTTGCCACATGCAGGTATCCTGCCTGCTGATATAAGGGGTCAGCAAAGCCAGCAGATGGTGAAAAACGGGGTCCATCATCCGGAGATAATTCCTGAAATGATCAGGATTATTCTCACGGATCTCACGGAGCAAAGGCATGTGTGAGAACTGGTGACGCTGGCGCAACCAATTCTTGGTCCACAAACGCCTCCCTTCCCTGTTCATGGACCGGGCTTGTGTCAAAGTAAGAACCCCAACATGAAGCCCCTGCACAGCACAAATTGTACGACAAGTACGTAGACGAAACATGGTTTGAAAACGGTCGGCTGGTCAGAACGGACACCAGAAAGCACCAATAAACAGCAAGGCCTGAAAGAACGACCTGAATAGCAGAAGCAAGCAGACAATAAAAAATGCCTTTCAAAGCGTACTATACCAAGATATAGCCCACAATGAGAAACAAATACTTAATGACTGCACGCACTGATTATCAGATACGCAAGCACAAACTGAAGAAGAGTAGCGATCTGAATCACTAATGTGAAAAGCGCGAATCGTCTCTCCACAAACTTCTACTAACACGAGATCAGCAGAAGGAGGCAAAAGGGTGCCGGACGTGGTACTGAAATTCCCTTTTCTAGTCCCACCGTACACGGCTTACATCACCACGTTCTTGTCAACCGCAAAATCAGACAACTTGGTCCGACCGTGTGTATGCAACAGTTTCGGACACAATCCGTCGGACAAAATCCGACGGATTTGGTTGGCAGAATGTCCGACCGTGCGTACAGGGGCTTAAAGGGTGTGCTCCTAATCTCAGCTTGTTACCTGTATAAAAGACACCTGTCTACAGAAACAATCAATTTCCAATCTCCCCACCATGACCAAGACCAAAGAGCTGTCCAAGGATGTCAGAGACAACATTGTAGTGATGTGGCCTTAGGCTTTGGAGTCAGACACATTGGGAATCTAGAGCTTGAACCTTTTGTTCCAAGCTGATAGGACACTGTTTTACAGCAGTCTCAAATGAAACTAAGCATAAGGAATGGCCTTGAATGAAGCCACCATCATTCCCAACAACCTCATGGAAAGTTGAATAGAAGAACTCCTCTTGCTTCGACCACCTAAATCAGTTTCGTTATGGCGCTGATCTTTGCCTGGGGCAAGAATACCATTTTCTGGGTGTACCTATGATCAGACCCAAGTATCATAGCTCTTTTCATGGTTTTAAAGAAGGTTTCTCCTAGGCTGAGAAACCGACCTAGATATTCCAGGTAGTTGAATGTGGGGACTATACTTTGGTTTAAGCGGGCTACCACCTGGACTATCAAGAACAGATCCTCCAGGTAAACCAGAATTGTTATACCTTAGGATCTTAATCTGGCTAGAAGAGGGGCCAGAATCTTTTACCTATGGTACAAAGAAAAGATATTGTCCCTGCATGCAGCTGCTGACACCAGTGGCGCATGGGCTTTGCAAATGAAGGGCACCCCCGCACATGCAGTCAGTCATCGCAGCTCTGGCCACTCACAGCGCTGGAGCCAGTGTTCCTGGAAGGCATGCCGAGGGAACATGTCAGCTCCCTCAGCCGTGACCAGGCGCTTCATTATAAAAGGCAAGTATATCATATTGCGCGATGCATACTAGCACATTATGCCATTGTCTTGCACGTTATATTTTTCTCCTCAGTGGTTTAAACACCACCAAGTCATATGATCAGCACGACAGCCAGAAAACCAGCACAGTTTCTATGCATCACAACTGAGCCATGGTCCATAAAAAAGGAATTAAATTGTAATGTCAACATTTCAATAAAGTTGAATAAAAAAATATATATATATAAAATAATATATTATGTGAAGAACTGAATCATAGCACAAATATGAGACTTGGTCCTCAATTGGAAGAAAATTCTATTGGCCGGACCTCTAAATATTAATTCAGTACCTCGGTTACATAGAAATAAACCATTTCCGTTGATCTTTCTGGGATATTTGATCTCTCTTGGTTCTGTAGAACTAATGTGGAATGCTTGTACTTGAATTCTAGAGGCTGGAAGGGAGAGAGAAAGTGTGAGGACGGTGGTAACGTTGGGATTTTTTAGGTTTACAAGGAGGATAGTGGTACCAGTGGTCATGGTGAAACCTTTATTTCCACAGAAGTAAGGTCAGTGGACATTCTTTATAGGGTATACTACAAAACAGTATGGTAAAGGGACTGGTCTTTCTACTAAAACAAGAAAACTGTCAGTGCAGTATACTGCAACTTGTAGATCTACAAAGACACCAATATGGTATGCTGGGACTTGTACAGAAATGTGAGGGAGGCCAGAGGGGCATGCTGGAACTGACACCAGTACAGAGAAAGATGCATTACTTTAGCATGCCTGGGGGCCCAAAGCACGCCAACTGCTCCAATGCCTTTGCAATAGTAAAATATGTACCCACTAACAGGGTAATTGTGGAACATGTTTTAAGATATTTAAATTTACAAGTGATGTTTTATCTGCTAATTCTAACCTGGCTCCTCTTTCCCTTCATTAACATGCCAATTCTTTTTTTTTTTATAAAACCCTTCCCTTTTCATTGCATACTTTATATTAGACCCAGTGACACATCTTGGATCTCTGTACCTTTCTATACAAAGCACATACATATTTAATCTGTATCCAATTACTACTATGAAAAATATTTTTTAATAATTTCTAGATACCATCATTGTCTGGACATTTTATATTGTCTTTTTCCTTCATCCTCTGATATATACCAACGTTAGAAGCCACGGGGCCCCATACAGACAACATGTGAGCGGTACTGATCACCCATTGTGTTCATTCAGGAAAAGGAGGTTGGTAAATATGACATATTTACCGGACCCTTCCCCCACTCTCAATCTTGAAGGATCCTATTGTGTGCTTTCAGCTACCAGGGGGAAGAAGTGGAAGGAACCCAGCAACACTGCAGGGGTAGGGGGCACACACGGGGGCCTGGGCAGTAGGGGAAAACTTATGGTGTGCAGGGAGGGTGATCAATTACTGGAACTGATCCTTTGTATGGGTCTCTATGCAGCTGGGGAAACCTAGCAGGAGGGAGAGGAGGAGAAGCAGAGTTTCAGCTGCTGCAGAGAGCCATACAGGGGATTGGTTCCAGTATTTGCCCCACTGCCGCAAAGATCACCCTCCCTGCCCATTTCCTATTCCCTCCCGCTGCTGCCTGGGCCCCTCTGCTGACCCAGACCCCATACAGCTACACTGTTGTCCATGCTATCAGGTTCCTATAAGAAGATTTTCATAGATTCTCAGTACCTGCCTTTTGAGCCAAGTGCATCAGGGCTGCAGGAATTCTGCATTGCACCCCATCCAGCCGCCGCATATTTCAGACGGTCAGATTTTAACAGGCTACTGACAGCAGGACTGGGCTCTGTACCTATTCCTCCCAGGTGCCAAAAACACAGAAAAATATTTGAGGCACATGGGACAAATCAATAGTGTGCATGCAGCAGTATCCAGCGACAATAGCAAAGTTATTTTAAAGGAGCCTGTGCTGTGCCCTCTGCAAAGATTATTATCATTGAGTGGACAGTCCGCCTTGTGACAGCAATATAGTATAAAGTAAAAAAAAAAAAAAAAAAAAAAAAAACACTGGTGAAGCTTTTAAAAGCGATGCATCTACATTTTTGGATACAGTATTTTTTGCGGTTTTATGTATGCATAGAGTTTTTTAGCCTTGGCATCTTTGGTAATGTACGGCCGGTTCACAGCAGAACACGTTGTGGGAAAGGCATGTTCTGTTCACATTTCCTGCATCGTGTTCATAACGCACTGCCTTTGCGATCTGCTGTGGGTGCCAATACATTATTATTGTCACCCCAAATACAGACTGCAAACTGTATTCGTGAGCACCAGGTTGCATCATAATACAGCGATTTGGTGCAGTGTATTTTTCAAAAGTAGTGCATACACTACTTTGTGTGCGTTCTGGTGTGATCTGCAGTCTATTCAAATCAAAGGGCTGCAAAAATTGCACTGCAGAGGCGTGTGCAGGAATGCAAAACACATCCCTGTATGGTCGTGGTGTGAACCACCCCTACAGGCTCACAGTTTATACTTTACAAAAAAAATTAAAATAAAAATAAATGTAGATTATACTACAGTATTTGCACTAAAATGAATTAGCATTTTGTACCAAAAATATAAAATCAACAACACTGCTTAAATTGGAATTAAAGCCTAACACAAACTAGTCTGGAAGGAAGGATGGAGGGAAGGAAGGAAGGAAGGAAGGAACGAAGGAAGCCCCAACCAGTCCATCCTATGAAAAAAATAAAAATAAAACGTATACTTACCTTTTTTTTAATCTGGTCATGTAATCCTGCAAATTCAACCTCCCTGTGCCATGAAGCGCTTAACATCTGTGACTTCCAGAAGCAATGACATCCCCCATAGGCTATTATGGCCCAACTAATGTTGGCACCATCTCCTCTCCCATGCAGCTGCCACTCACAGACACAGTAAGGCAAGAGCTGCAGGGTCACATGGCAAGTCTGGAGTGGACTAAGGGGAAAAGAAAAAAAAAGGGAGGAGGAAGGGGAACAAACATGTTTAAGAATAGTTAGTGTTGAGCTTTAATTCCACTTTAAATATTGCGTGACATAAAGGGGAGCAAGTGCCATTTCTTAGTCTACAGGGTTTTTGATTTTAGAACGTATGTAATGTTTTGTGCAAAATGCTAATTTTTACCATGTGAGAGAGAAGAAAAATAATTTTTTATAAATATATATATATATATATATATATATATATATATATATATATATATATATATATATATATATATATACATACACACACATACACACACATATACATACATACACACACTAATATAATTTTTTTATTTTTTGTCACCTTGTTAGTCTATAGCAAAAAGTAAAAAACCAAACACGCAACAGAAAAAAAAAAAAAAATTAAATGATATCACGTTTTTTTTTATTTGGTAGTGTATTGCCGTTAAACAATATAAAAAGGTCTTACGCTTACCAACCACCATAGTGATGTCTACCCCGAATGTGAAACATGAAAAAAAGTGACCCCTCATGGAAGATAATCAAAAGAACACAAGATATTCCAGCTTTGTGATCGCCATTATGACAACACACAGACGTCCAACCACTGAAATAACATGTGGAGAATCTTCACACAGACCTTGGATTTCAAAAGCATCACTTTCAATGCTAGAGAGAAATCATTAACCAGTGATCATTCACAATTTTTGAGGTTTTACAAAAAGAAAAAAAAAAACCCATGCCCCAGTAACATATAGACGTTGCCTTGTGAAGAGTATGGCTTATGTCCAATGGTGCCACACAAAACCACAGACACTAAAATAATCTCTATGCTGCTTATTGGAGAACACAGCTGAGATCTTTAGATGTTGGCCATTGCCACCTACATTTGTAATATGTTAGGTAGGAATAAATAGCCTAGGGGAAGCCCTGTTGGGCAGCTCAGTTTACAATCCAGCACAATGCCCGTATGTCGGGATGACTGAACTCCAAAGCATGTGTTTGAGTAATATCATCCTGCAACGGTCAATCAACATCGCCAAAGACTGGCCACTAGGGAGAAGCTGATGGACTCAGAGGGACCTCCCAGGTGTCTGTTGAAACAGAGGTAAGCAATACGGACTTTAGGTCCCCTTTGAAGGAAGTTGAAAAATAACAGATTTCCTGGCCAGACCCACAGGTAAAAATAACGGAAAAAAGCCAGATTAAAAATAAGAATTGCTAAGTGGCCATATAGTAAGTTTTTGCATTTATTGCTGCTTTAAAGTGGTAGTTAACTCTGCTATACAACTTATACCTACAGGTGCTGCGAGTATAAACTTGTACTGTTTAGGAGATGTGTACATACTGCATACAGGGACGGACCTTTAGAGCCCGAGCAGTAAACGGCAGGTCCCGCATGACAGCAACCAGCCCCCCACCCCCCCCGGCCACTCATGAAGCTGGAGCTTTTTTCATTTTGGATAAAGCAAAGGAGGGTTATACCCAGTCAGAACTTTTTTGCTTTTGTACACCTTTAGGGCTCATTTACACTTGCTTCAGCTTCAAAAACGCACATTAAAGCGCCTACTGCTTCAAAAAGCTTTTATGATGCGTTTTTGATGCTTCAATTAAAAGGGTTGTAAAGGTAATTATTTTTTTTTATTTTTTTTAAATAACAAACATGTTATACTTACCTCCACTGTGCAGCTCGTTTTGCACAGAGTGGTCCCAAACCTGCTCTTCTGGGGTCCCTCGGCAGCTGTCTTGGGTCCTCCCCGCAAGAACTAAGGACTAAGCACCTTCATGCGAGTTGTCTCACATGGTGGTTAGTTCTTGTGGGGGAACTCCCGTAAAAACAGCTGCTCACTGTATCACTCGGCCCCGCCCCAGGCGCACCGCATCATGGGATTGACAGCAGCGCGAGCCAATGGCTGCGCTGCTTTCAATCTACCCACTCTAACCGATCAACAGCCAGGCTGAGCGGCGAAGGGGAGATCGGGGAGCGTGCGCAGCAGGTGAACGGGCTCAGGCAAGTAAAACAGGGGGGGGGGCGCAGTATTGTTGGAGGCTTTTTCACCTTAACGCAAGGTGAAAAAAACGTGAACCTTCACAACCCCTTTAAGCTCTTTTGTAGCTTGGGAGGTGTGTGTGTGTGTGTGTGTGTGTGTGTGTGTTATACCCCATACCTGCAATTTCCACAAAACAAAGCGATGCTAAAGCTGAATTAAAGCCTTTTAAGAGCTGCAGGTGCTTTAAAGCAAGCTTTGCTATAGACTTCTATGGAGGTTTTGAAGCACCACTAAAGTGAAATTATTTTTGCAAAGCATACACAAGGTATAAACAGGACTGTAAGCTAACCATTTTAGTGATAGGGGCTTTGACTGGCGTTAAGAGAGCTTTAACAAAGCCTGTCCGAAGCCATGTTTTGAAGCAAGTGTAAACGAGCCCTTATAGAGATTTCTCATCACTTTCTATCCCATTGCAAAACAATAAGTGGGGGGATAGCCCTAAAAACTGAGGGAGGGTATCCCCGGTTGTCACCGAGTTCACCAGAATTAGTGTCCCCACTGGAGGATTTCCCCTTTATTAAAGTTCCGGGCAAAGCCCAAAATGTGAGGTTTTACTTCACTTTGAATTAATTGCAAAATTGACAAATAGGGTGAATCTTCACAATGATGCATGGACAGCAATAAAAACCTGACCAGCATTCCAGGCCTTCTCTGCTCTATACAATTTTTAAAGTTTTGCGTTTGGTTTATACTTTAACCACTTGCCGACCAGGCCATAGCCAAAAGCCGCTTAAGGTCCGTTCAGCTTATTCTGGGAGGGTGTCTAGGGGGGGCGTCACGTCCTCCCAGAATGTTGCTCTTGCGCGCATCACAGATCACGGTAAATGGCCGCTGGTAGCGGGCGTTTGCGCCATCATTTGAGCGATCACGTGGTAGTCATATGGGTACAGTGTTGCATGACTGAGTAAAAGTCAAAGTGTGAGAGCACCGAAAGCTGAAAATTGGTCTGGGTAGGAAGGGGGTTTAAGTGCCCAGTGGTCAAGTGGTTAAAGGACATAAAAAGAAAATGGTCAGGAAAGAAACACGGGAGCAACCATTGCTAAACGTGTTTTTCAAAAGGTGCAAGTCTTTGGTCATCACCAAATAGCGAGGTATGGCTGAAGCTCAGCTGGACTTCCACCTTTAAGTGGCTTTAAACCCCAACATATTCCCAGTGAAGTGACTGGATCAGGCGACATTTGAAACAATTACTCCTACACAAAGTTGGGTACACAGGGATCTACTGTTAAAAGTTTATCTAACTTCTGACGAACACGGATCAAAACTTACCCAGCACCTTGTGAACCAGCACAATGTTGATCCATGTATGACCAGCTAAAAAGGATAAAAGTTTTAAAATGTCTAAGACAAGTTATCATTGTTAAAGCAAACCTTTCCAATGCCCAAGCATTTAAAAAATAGTAATGCTATCACAATATGCACCATCAGCTGATACAACTCCATATTTGCCCAAACAAGCAGCCTAGGAAGGCTACAGCTGCTTCCTGGCACAACTCTGCCATACCGTTAGCCGCTTCCACATCTTAAGTATCATCTGGTTGCTTTTTCGGCGCACTCCATCTACCAACTTCAGGTCCCCTTAGTGGTGTTCCTTTGGAATGCTTTTAGGATGTGCCTATAGGCATTACATAGGAGTGCATTTATTCTTTTTAAGCCCTTTTCTTCTACACTTAGCCCCCTTTCACACTGGGGCAGTGCCCGCATTAGCGGTAAAGCGCTGCTAGTTTTAGACACTTTTTGACCACTAGTGGGGTGCTTCTAACCCCCCCTACTTGCGTGCAAATAAAGGGTTAAAAGCGCCCGTGTTGCTGAATCACTTTGCAGGCACTTCAGCACCACTGCCCATCCATTTCAATGGGCAGGGCGTTTTGGGAGCGGGGTATACAAGGTGCTGCTTGCAGGACTTTTTTCCCTGTCTTGCAAGTGCACTAACCCAGTGTGAAAGCACTTGGGCTTTCACACTGGGGGAGGCATGAGAGGCACTTTTCAGGTGCTTTATATGCACTATTTTTAGAGGTAAAACGCCTGAAAAAGCACCCCCGGTGTACAAGGGGTCATAAAGTGATTGTAAGGTATCTTTTTTCTAAACAAACATATTATACGCATCTGCTCTGTGGGATGGTTTTGTACAGGGCAGCCCAGATCCTCCTCTTCTTGGGTCCCTCTTTTCTGCTCCTGGCCCCCTTCCCTCCTATCGAATGCTCCCACAAGAGACACTGATCCAACAATCCAATGTTAGTACAGCGATCTCCCCTGCCATTCTACTATGCTCTATATGCACCCCCCCCCCCCAAAACACTGCTCTCAGACAGTCCTAATCAAATCCTCTATACCTGTTCTCAAGCCATTTCCCCTGACTGCTGATAAATGCAAATATATTATTGACATCATTGGAAAAGAAGAGGCATTTGTACACAGACTGACAGCTTGGCCTCACTTGTTCTACACTATGCAATATGCAGGAACCCAAAGGAACGAATGCGTCTCTGGGGATGAACCGGAGAAGAGCTTCTGCAAGTCAAATTAGGCTCTAGTCAGTTGCTCAGAATAGCAGTGATTTCTGTAAACACTGGAAAAGGGGTTAATTTAAAGCCTTAAAAAGGATAAAATTCACAAATTCAATGTAATGCAGCAATACCATTTAATGTCTACAGCAATGTTTGTTTACATGACAATTACAGTAACGTG
Source organism: Lithobates pipiens (assembly GCF_037356315.1). Lineage (NCBI taxonomy): Eukaryota > Metazoa > Chordata > Amphibia > Anura > Ranidae > Lithobates > Lithobates pipiens. The sequence continues at coordinate 151,546,219 of NW_027507791.1, read as the reverse complement.
TTACTATCAACCTGACAATTCCTTCCAAACTAGGTTTATTCTATTTGCTTCATTGTGGTACATATACTTCCTAAACCCCCCAAATGCATTATTGTCACAGCTTGATTGGATAGCATATGTAGTCACTGGCCCCAATCATTGAGGGGAGCACAACCTGCCCATGTTCCTTGGAGTATGACCCTCCCAGTACATTAAAAACCACCCAATATGCAAGGTTTCTATTGAGATAAGAAAGATCACAAAGAAACTGCACATGTGACTTTCCAATGCTGTGTGATCAGAGCTTATCAAACAAAACCACCGGGATTGCTGACCCCAGCAAATATATGAGGTCAAGTCACACTTATGATTTAAAGCCCTATTACTCACTCTACAAATAAGAATTCTATATGGAGCCAACAGACTTGCCACTAGACACCAGATCCATCGTTGCCCAGATCACTCCCTGCCTGTTGGACACGGACTCCCTTTCTAGGTACAGATCAGCCTCTCTGCAAACCTAAAACAACTCCCTCTCCAGTAAGTATCTCAATGGCTCATTCTGTGTATCAAAATGCTACCTACTGCTACCACTGCAAACTGGTTCCCTGCTAAATCCAGGAAGGAACATCCACTACATTGTATAAAAACAAAAAACTCAAAATAGTGCAAATACTCAATGGACCAAATAGAAAAGGACTGTTTGTTTTGTTAACTACTTGCCGACCCATGCCGTACCCCTACATTGCAGGACTTGGAGACTGCAGATACAGATTTCATCCTAGTATTGATTTTTTGGCCAGTGGAGCACTCATGTAAAATCAATCCTAGTGGCTATATAGCTACTGGATTGCTTTTACACCCCCACACTGCCTTCCCAAGCTCTCCCGTCCAACCAGGGAATGTGGGACTGCAGCTGTCATTTCTCCCACCTGACCATAAAGGTCATCGGGAACAAAAAAAAAAAAAACACAACACACACACAGTTAAAAACAGTCATCAGTCGTGCGTCGGTACGTAAACAGTGATGGCACCACACATGGGAGGTATCACCACGAATATCAGTGCCAGAGCAATAATTCTAGCACCAGACCTCCTCTAATACGAAAGTTGGAACCTGTAAAGGCTTTTAAAGCGTTGCCTATGAATATAATGTACATTTTTTGCTGTTCCACCGATGCATGTAGTTTTAAAGCGTGACGTGTTACTCAGCGTAACATCTTTTATACTGTTCCAAATAATTGGGTATTGTGTTTTTGTGCATTAAAGATTAAAGTATTTTTACCCAAAATAAGTGTGTTTGAAAAACCACTGAGCAAATATCACGTGACAAACAATTGCAACACCATTTTATTCTCTAGGGCAATGTTTCGCAACCTCTCTTTTACGTCAGGGCGACTTTAAAATGATGTACTATCTCGATGCACTCCATTCTAAGATTTTAAAAACGAATAGTTTTACATAAGGCAGCAACAACCACACACAGAGCACCCAAAAGGTGATTTATTCATTCTTCTAAAGCTTTGCCCGCTGGTACCGACTAGTGTGCCAGTGTTTCTCTTCTCCCTCAGTTTTTCCTCACTCAGCTACTTTGACCCCAGTGCTGACGGAGAAGGGAAAACAAAACCATCTACTGGATGGTATACAATTTTTTGGCATTTTGCCAAAGGCACCCTGCTTGAAAAAGGCTGCTCTAAAGATATATCATCTATACACACCAATTTTTTGTGGGGCCTTTTGGTGACGCCAGGGGCTGAATTTGAGGCCCCGTGTAACGCATAAGTTGGCGACCACTGATCTAGGTCAACTAATAGAAAAAAAAAATGAAAACAAATAGAAAACCGGATACTCTGTCCTCTTGGATACTCTTATGAGCCCACATAGGTGAACTCGCCAGGAAGCTGTCCCTTGTTATGGGCTAATCACCTGCGGCGGGTCTCTCAAAATGCAGGTTCAGGTGCCAGTATTTTTCATGGCACTTGAAATGCAGTACGGTTTTTGCTGCAATTGTCACGTGATTTACGGCACAACAAATTGCATTATGTGCAGCTTGTCATCTAAAGAGGTATTTACATTTATTTTTTACGTAAATTTTTAGCAAAAATAGACTTTTACAGTATGGGACAAGTGTCAGAAGAAGGCCTGGTCTTTAAGTTAAGAAATATAAAACCAGTAATCGTCGCAAATCATATCCCTGTGCATATCAACCTGCCCATCACATGCCAGGCAGTTCACACTCAGCATCTACTACTTTCCACTAAACCTGACAGCACAGAAATACCCCAATGAATGCTGGGAAATGTAGTTTCCTAATTCGCTTATAAGGCTTATGGAAAGCACTGTGACTTACAAAAACAAAACCCCCCGTCCATCGCACACTTCAAGCAGCGAAAGCATTGGATGAAGGTATACAATAGTTTTTCCACAAAAAAGCAAGGCGGGCAACGTTTGCATGTTATTAGTATAAGTATTTCAATGAAGCTTAGCTGGGCTATAAAATACATCATTTGTCAATGGGACGTAAAGACCTTAGCTGTACATTAAATACTTTGACATAAATGGGCAGCAACGTCACAAGCGGTCTACTATGCAGCAAATTGGAACAGATTTTAGATAAAAGGTCTTTCCTCTGTAGGATATCCTTTACAAATTCCCCACCTTTAGCCTCGGGGCTTTACCTGCATTTCAAGAAATCTGCTACCAATTTCTTTGCCCTTCAGGTATACAAGAATGAGTCAGAAGGCTACTAATCCCTAAATCACTGTGTTGTTACCAAAGGATATTAGAAAATATGCCAGCAATTGTAGAACTACAACTTAAAGTGGTATTAAACTCAAAAGCAAATAATTATTTTACTGCAGCTCACCAAATAAATTAAACAGAACTTCAGAAGAAGCCTACTGTGAAGCTGCAAGAAGTCACAGCCAGCTTACCAAAGTCAACATTGGCAGCACCAGGGACCCAAAGACCAGCAAAGAACTGACTCGAGTGAGGACAGCACTGGATCCGGACAGGCAAGTGTCCTTTTATTAATACTTGTAGCCGCTAACTTATTATTTTTTTTTAACTGCTTACAGACTGGAAGATTTGGCCGCTTAATGAACAGGCCATTTTTTTGCGTCAATTTAATGGACAACTGCACGGTAGTGCGACGTTGTACCCAAACAAAATCCTTTTTTTCCCCCCACAAATAGCTTACTTTTGGTGGTATTTGATCACCTCTGCGTTTTGTTTTGTTTTTTTTTGTTTTATAGTACAAAAAATAAGCGACAATTTTGAGAGAAAAAAAACAATATTTTTTTTACTATAATAAGCATCCCCAAAAATGTTTTAAAAAAAATAAAAAAAATAAATCTAGGATGGAAAAGGACCTGGGGGGTCCTAGTAGATGATAGGCTCAGCAATGGCATGCAATGCCAAGCAATGCCAAGCTGCTGCTAATAAAGCAAACAGAATATTGGCATGCATTAAAAAGGGAATTAACTCCAGAGATAAAACGATAATTCTCCCAACTCTACAAGACTCTGGTCCGGCCGCACCTGGAGTATGCCGTCCAGTTCTGGGCACCAGTCCTCAGGGAGGATGTACTGGAAATGGAGAAGGTACAAAGAAGGTCAGCAAAACTAATAAAAGGATCTGAATATTAATTATGAGGAAAGGTTGCGAGCACTGAACTTATTCTCTCTAGAGAAGGGATGCGATTTCAATACACAAATACCGTACTGGTGACCCCACAATAGGGATAAACCTTTTTCGCAAAAGGGAGTTTAACAAGACTCATGGCCACTCACTAAAATAAGAAAAGAGGTTTAACCTTAAACTACGTAGAGGGTTCTTTATGGAAAGAGGGTCAAGGATGTGGAATTCCCTTCCACAGGCGGTGGTCTCAGCGGGGAGCATCAATAGTTTAAAAAAACTATTAGATAAGCACCTGAACGACTGCAACATACAGGGATATACAATGTAATACTGACACATAATCACACACATAGGTTGGACTTGATGGACTTGTATCTTTTTTCAACCTCACCTACTATGTGACAAACCATTTAACACTGGCAGGGGCGCTTCCAATGATTAGATTTTATCTAAGTAAAAACTAAACCAACTGTTGCAGTAACTGCTTAAAAAGCGTTAGCGGGAGTTGGCGTAAATTTCTTTTAATCTAAGTGAATACGTGAAACGGTAATGTACCTAAATATTTCCTTATACAATCACGGACAAATATATAGTCACCCCTGCATTTCTCTCAAATAACACACCACTTCGTCCACAAAAATATTGCAATTACAGTGGTTAAGGCATACTGAGGTTTATTTCTTTTCACCTTAATGAAATGCATGCTCGGTATCGGCACAGATACTAGTACCGGTAAAACCCTATATAAAACGCCACACAAGGCCCTGAACTAGTTGCTGACCGCCGGCCGTCAAATGACGGCCAGGCGGCACACCTATTATGGCGGGAGGCCGTCATATGACGGCCTCCCGTTTAAACAGGGAATGCGCACGATTGTGCGCGCGCATCCCTGTTTCTTCGGTGGCGGCGTGTCACGGAGACACCACTCGCCACCGAAGGGGGTGAACAGCCATTAGTTATGGCTGTTTACCACATGGTCAGCCGTGATGAAGTCACAGCCGATCACAGATGGTCACGCCCTGGCTGTGTACGGCTCATGCGCGCGATCGCGAGCACGCTGCGAGTGCGCGTCGATGGCGGCGTGTTCCCCGGGAACACTGCTTGTCACCGACGCTGGTAAACAGCCATTGGCCGGCTGTTTACCCACGTGATCGGCTGTGATCCTTTCACAGCCGATCACTAAAATGTAAACAAACCGCGGTAACGAGATGTTACCGGGTTGTTCTCCTCCTCACACACCGATCGTGTGTGAGGAGGAGATTGCGGTAACATCTCGTTACCGCCTAGTGTACACCAATCACACCGATTGCCCCCCCCCCCCAATAAAGAGGACCTGTCACCACCCCTCATAGTACCTGTCAATCACAGTACATCAGAGTACCCGAGTACCTGTCACGGTTCAACAGTGTACCCGAGTACCTGTCACAGCCCATACGAATACCTGTCACAGCCCATACGAGTACCTGTCACAGCCCTTCAGAGTACCCAAATACCAGTCACCAGGCCATCAGAGTACCCAAATACCAGTCACCAGGCCATCAGAGTACCCCAGAGTACCTGTCACCAGGCCATCAGAGTACCCCAGAGTACCTGTCACCAGGCCATCAGAGTACCCCAGAGTACCTGTCACCAGGCCATCAGAGTACCCCAGAGTACCTGTCACCAGGCCATCAGAGTACCCCAGTACCTATTTGCAGCCCATGTCTCATAGAATATACGTTGGGATGTTTGCTTTCCAAAATGGGGTCATTTTGTGGGTAATTTCACTGTCCTGGTGGTCCAGGACCTTCAAAAGTGTGATAGGTAGGAATGAAATGCGATGTGTCATTTATGCTCCTAGAACGCCTGAACGTACTACTTCAATGTTCGGCCTCTCTATGTGGCCAGGCTGTGTAAAAGTCCTACACATGTGGTATCGCCATACTCGGGAGGAGTAGCAGAATGTGTTTAGGGTTGTAATTTTTGCTATATACATGCTATGTGTTAGAAATATCTCATAAATTGACAATTTTGTGTAAAAAAAAATAACAAAAAAAATGAGTTAATTTTTTTCCACATATTCCAAAAACTTCTGGAAAAAAATTAACCATTCAAAACAACTCATTATGCCTCACAGATTATACGTTGGGGTGTTTGCTTTCCAAAAATGGGGTAATTTTATGGGCAATTCCATTGTCCTGGTACTCCAGGACCTTCAAAAGTGTAATAGGTGGTTGAGAAATGAGATGCGTCATTTTTGCTCGTAGAACGTCTGAAGGTACTACATCAATGTTGGTGTTCTGTATGCAGCCAGGCTGTGTAAAAGTCTCACACATGTGGTATCGCCGTACTCGGCAAGAGTAGCAGAATGTATTTTGGGGTGTAATTTGTTGTATGCATATGCTGTGTGTGAGAAATAACCTGATAATATGACAATTTTGTAAAAAAAAAAAAAAAAAAAAAATAATAAAAAAAAAAATATCTTCATTTTGCAAAGAATTGTGGGGAAAAAAAAATGACAACTTAAAAAAAAAAAAACTCATCATGCTACTTACTTAATACCTTCGAATTTCTACTTTGTAAAAAGGGGTCATTTGGGGGGTATTTAGTGTCTCAAGAAATGAGACTCACCTGATGTACTGAAGGCCTGATCAGATGTGATCAATTTTCAGCGATTGGCACCATAGTTTGTAGACTCTATAACTTTCACAAAGACCAAATAATATATACTAATGTGGGTTATTTTTACCAAAGATATGTAGCAGTATAAATTTTGGCCAAAATGTATGAAGAAAAATTACTAATTAGCAAAAATTTATGACAAAAACAAAGAAAAAGGCATTCTTTTCACAAAATGTACGTTTTATTTTATTTATAGCACAAAAAATAAAAACTCACTAGTGATTAAATACCACTAAAAGAAAGCTCTATTTGTGTGGCAAAAAGGATGCAAGTTTCATATGGGTACAGTGTTGCATGACTGAGTAATTGTCATTCAAACTGTGAGAGCGCTGATAGCTGAAAATTGGTCTGGTCAGGAAGGGGGTGTAACTGCACTGTATTGAAATGGTTAAGTACAAACCTCTTGATGTACCATCAGTTCTACACCACCAATTGACAGCTATTCACAAAAAATGTTAATTGATACATTGTATGCTTTACTAATCAGTATTTATATTTCTATGTAAAACACATAAAAATGATAACCATCACATTTAGTTGGAATTGTGGATGTGTCTTTTTTCCAACCTTACCAACTATGTAACATTTACCATGCAAACATTACATGCAATTCCAAAATGCAGAACTTACACTTGCTACCATGTACACCTATGAGAAAATTTCAATGAAGAAACAAAAAAAAAAAAATAATAAAAAAAAAAATTTTATAGAGCAAAAATAAATTTACGCACGTAATGTACACAGCTTTAACTGGAGTAAACAGAGACACTGGGTAATGCCTGAGGCCAGTGCCAAGTAATTAAAGCACACAGCTGGCAACTCCTCAGGCAGACTATGCACTCATAAGGCCCTATGCTTCCAGGCAGACAAAAACATCAATCATGCAAACATTTTATAGAAGGCCTTAGCTTCTGCCCACTTATACTCCTATACCAGGCTATTACTATACTCATACCCAGAGATCACAAACTCTTTCGCTGTTTGAGCTGTTTTTTTGCATTTTCTGCACACAAATAATTTTAGGCCTAAAGATTACAATAGACACCAATAAGAACCTCATACATTTATCTCCATATTAGCAGTATTCAACATCACAAACAAGTTTTTGTGGCTATGGCCCCAAGGGGATGCTCACATCAGAATGTCCCCCAAAAGATCAAAGTGCCGAGACTCACAGGAAGAAGTAAGGCGAACATAAAAAAATAAAATAAAAAAAGAAGGTGGAAAGGAGGAAAAGGTGACCAGGTGAAAAAACACTTAAACATAAAGTTGGGTGCTTCATCTGCAGATGAAAAAGATAAACAAAAAACACACAGCACCAAAAAATAAAAAAAATCATGACCCAATGTAACATGGGTTATATCCATTATATATCCACAGACGTAGAGGACTTTAAAATGGTTCCAAAGCCTTAAAGCGGAGTTCCACCCAAAAATTGAACTTCCGCCTTTAAGTCACCACACCCCCCACATTTGGCTTGCGATTTTTATTTTTTATTTTTTTTGGGAGGGGTTACCCAGTTTTTAAGGGCACCTAGCTCCCTCTTCCTCCTTTGGCTCCACGGCACTGGAAGGAAGTTCACCTCTCCCCCTCCCTCCCATCTTCTGGGAAACGTCACAGGTCCCAGAAGATTGCCCAGCCACTCAGCACAGCACGCATATGCGCAGTGTGTGAAGCCACAGCCAAGCACCTACAGTTAGAAAGGCGGCGCTGTGGAGAGGAGCGAGATTTCATGTGCCTACATCACTGGACCGTGGTACAGGTGAGTGTCTGGTTATTAGAAATCAGTAGCTACACTTTTTGTAGCTACTGACTTTTAAAAAGGTGTAGGGCTGAAACAACTAATCGATTAATCAACAATGAAATTAATCAATTACGATTTTCATAATCGATGAATCGGCCAGTAACATAATGGGGTTAAACAAAAAAAAAAAAAATTAGCCCTTTATAGTATAAAAAGAGCAAATAATCGCTACTGTAAATATTACTTTCACAGTTCTGCAGTAAGAAAAATGAACCCCTTAAAGTAGTGATTATCTTTTTTTTTTTTTTTTTTTTTTTTTACTATAAAGGGTTTATTTTAGTCTTTTTAACCCTATTATGTTACTAAATGTCTTAGACCTGGTTCACATCTATGTGTTTATTGGTGCTTCTTGCAGAACTGCACTACAGTTAATTTACATGGTTTCCTATGGGACACATTCATATCTGTGCTTTTTTTCAGCCGCTGCGTATTTGGAAAGGGCCAGGGACTTTTAAACGCAAAATGGTGCTTCTTTGGTTCAATATACTTTGCGTTTTTGAAGCAATTTTTTTTTTGGGCAGATTAAAAAACACAAAAGCAAAAATGCAAATTTCAGTAAAATCACGTGCGCAGAAATGCACAGCAAAAAGCACTGTAGAAACAGATCAAAAGAAAACTGCATAGGTGTGTACCGAGCCTTATGCTGGCCACACAAATCAACTTTCAGATGAGACTCTTCAGACAAAAAATCTTTGTACATTCGCTGAAAGAACTTTGTTTGAAATTTTCACTTGTTTTTAACATTCGGTTTTTAAAATTAATATAATTTCTGAATGAAAATCCCATACAATGTCTGAAAATTCCTTTGACCAAGCAGTTTTCTATTTCCAAATTTTCCCATAACTGTGGTTGAAAATGGTCAGATTTGACCCACTTTTATTTTTTATTTTTTTTAAGGTTATTAACCGATTAATCAAAACAATAAATCGGCCAACTAATCTAGTTGTAGCCCTAAAAAAGGTGGAACTCCGCTTTAAGGTTTGCATTTAACCACTTTCAGACCGGACCATTTTGCTGGTAAATGACCAGAGGTCTTTTTACAATTCGGCACTGCGCTGCTTTAACTGGTAATTGCGCGGTCATGCAATGTTGTACCCAAACAAAATTTGCGTCCTTTTCTTCCCACAAATAGAGCTTTCTTTTGATGGTATTTGATTGCCTCTGCGATTTTTATTTTTTGCGATATAAACGTAAAAAGACCGAAAATTTTGAAAAAAAAATGATATTTTCTACTTTTTGTTATTAGAAAAATCCAATAAACTCAATTTTAGTCATACATTTAGGCCAAAATGTATTCAGCCACATGTCTTTGGTAAAAAAAAAGTCAATAATTGTATATTTATTGGTTTGCGCAAAAGTTGTCACATCTACAAACTAAGGTACGTTTTCTGGAATTTACGCAGCTTTTAGTTTACGACTGCCTATCTCATTTCTTGAGGTGCTAAAATGGCAGGGCAGTACAAAACCCCCCCAAATGACCCCATTTTGGAAAGTAGACACCCTAAGGAAATTGATAAGTGGCATGTTGAGCCCATTGAATATTTTATTTTTTTGCCTCAAGCGATTGAATAATGACAAAAAAAAAAAAAAAAAAAAATTTTTTTTTTTTTTTTTTTTTTTTTTTACACAAAGTTGTCACTAAATGATATATTGCTCACACATGCTATGGGCATATGTGAAATGACACCCCAAAATAAATTCTGCTGCTTCTCCTGAGTACGGGGATACCACATATGTGGGACTTTTTGGGAGCCTAGCCGCGTATGGGGCCCCGAAAACCAAGCACCGCCTTCAGGCTTTCTAAGGGCGTTACAGTTTTGAAGGCCATAAAATGCCAAGATGGCACAAACCCCCCCCCCCCAAATGACCCCATTTTGGAAAGTAGACACCCCTAAATTTAGGGGTACACTAGTGAGACTAGGTAATAAATGGCGGGTGCCCTCAAACTATAAAAAAATAACTAACCAACCAGCGTCACCTGTAACAGTTATATGGTGATCACTGGTGAAAGGGTTAACTAGGGGGCAATCAGGGGGCTTTATGCGGTAGTATATGGGGGTACCTGGCGCTATAAAAAGCTGCGGCGAACCTAAATACCTACCTGCCTAACTAGCGTCACCTGTGACACTAATACAGCGATCAGAAAAACGATCGCTTATTAGGCTGGGTTCACACTGGAGCGATGCGGGAACGCCACGAATCCGCGGCGGGTTCCCGCATCACATGCCTCCCGGCGGCAGTTCACACTGCCCTATGCGAACTGCTGGGAGTGTCAGTGAAATGTTAATGACACCCCCAGATCAGTTCGCATATCGCAGTGCGATCTGCAAACTCGGATCGCATGGTGTGAACACCCATGCGATCCGATTCTGCTGCGGACCAAAAAAAGGGTCCCGTGCGAGTTTGCGGCGGGTGCGACACAAATTCAGCCATACTATCTGTATGGCTGAACTCGAATCGCACAGAGATCGGATGTGATTTGCACTGCAGTGCGGTGCGAATCACATCCGTTCTCATAAACTGCTGCAATGTGAACCCAGCCTTAGTGACACTGGCGACGGGGGGTGATCACGGGGTTAAACCTTTATTGGGGGGGTTAGGGGGGTACCTTAGAACTAAAGGGGGCTAACCCTAACTGCCCTAACAGTTATTACAGTCACAAATGACACCCGCCGGGTGATCAGGGGGTTAAACCTTTATTAGGTAATAAATGGCGGGTGCCCTGAAACTATAAAAAAATAACTAACCAACCAGCGTCACCTGTAACAGTTATATGGTGATCACTGGTGAAAGGGTTAACTAGGGGGCAATCAGGGGGCTTTATGCGGTAGTATATGGGGGTCCCTGGCGCTATAAAAAGCTGCGGCGAACCTAAATACCTACCTGTCTAACTAGCGTCACCTGTGACACTAATACAGCGATCAGAAAAACGATCGCTTATTAGGCTGGGTTCACACTGGAGCGATGCGGGAACGCCACGAATCCGCGGCGGGTTCCCGCATCGCATGCCTCCCGGCGGCAGTTCACACTGCCCTATGCGAACTGCTGGGAGTGTCAGTGAAATGTTAATGACACCCCCAGATCAGTTCGCAAATCGCAGTGCGATCTGCAAACTCGGATCGCATGGTGTGAACACCCATTTGATCCGATTCTGCTGCGGGCCAAAAAAAGGGTCCCGTGCGAATTTGCGGCGGGTGCGATGCGAATTCAGCCATACTATCTGTATGGCTGATCTCGAATCGCACAGAGATCGGATGTGATTTGCACTGCAGTGCGAATCACATTCGTTCTCATAAACCGCTGCAATGTGAACCCAGGTCTTAGTGACACTGGCGACGGGGGGTGATCACGGGGTTAAACCTTTATTGGGGGGGTTAGGGGGGGTACATTAGAACTAAAGGGGGCTAACCCTAACTGCCCTAACAGTTATTACAGTCACAAATGACACCAATGCAAAATAAAAAAAAATAAAAAAAAAATGACATTGGTGTCACTGTGACTGGGGGGCAGGGGTAATTGGGGGGGGGTGATCGGGGGGTGTGAGTGTGCCTGGCATGTTCTACTGTGTAGTGTCGTGTTGGTGCAACTCACCGATCCTCTCTCCTCGGTGTCGGAACGAAAAATACCGACACGGAGGAGAGATTACATCACTTCCTCTCCTGTGTTTACATTACAGGAGAGGAAGTGATGTCACGGAGCATTTTCATTCGTCGGGAGCGATCGCGAGGGGGTGGCCATGAATGAATGGCCGTCCCCTCGTCCGGGATCGCTCCCGAAACGAATACCGACCGCCGCAGGCACCGGGCGGGGGCCCGATCGGGCCCCCGACCCGCGGGCAGGCAAGGACGTACATGTAAGCCCTTATGCCTGCCCGTGCCATTCTGTCGACGTACATCGTCGTGCGGCGGTCGGGAAGTGGTTAAACATTAAGGTGAAAGCCATTCTGTGCCCCCACTTACTCTTACATGAGTCTAAACCAATCCGGTGACATACATGAAAGCAGCCGTTCTCGCTACTGTCTCCCTGCTCTCTGAGCCGATTGATAGCTATTGGCTGTTAATCAAATGTTGCGCTGAGCAAGTGTGGGGCAGGGTCGAGCTGCCTACTCTGTCAATAGGTGCAGACAGGGCGGCCTGGAATCCAACCCACACAGGTGCCGCCATGAAAAGCAGCTTTCCATGGGGGCACCTGCTGAACAGGAGGAGCCTGGAGCGCAGGCAGGGGACCCAAAAAGAAGAGAAGAGGATCAGGGTTGCTCTGTGCAAAACCATTGCACAGAGCAAGTAGAACATATTTGTAATTAATTTTTTTTAATTTTTTTTAATGAAGCTTTAATATTGCTTTAACAGTAGCAATGTCATCCCACTATCTGGACCTATGATAATTATATTAAAATTACATTAATATTAGCTGTCCAATATCCAACAACAGACACCAAATCCTAGAGTAAGGGCCTTAATAGATAAACATGGACAATAATAAGTCCCCCTATAATAAAACAGCATATCTATGGGCATTTTATATAACATTCCTCAGACTCGGTTCACACCGATGTGGCTCCCAGCAGGGGTCCTGTGCATCCTGGGTTAACCCTTTTAACGTAAAATATCAGAATTTTGGACTGATTGCAGACCTGAAACAGACCAAAAGACGCACAGGGCTTCTCTGCGAATTCACACAGGAGCCGCATCAGAGGTATGTGAACCAGCTCCAAAGAGAGCCGGGCACATCCTCCTGCTTTTGGGAATTGGATGCCAGGATCCCGCATTTAATTTGCAATAGTATGAACCTGTCCTAAAACGTATGGTAGGGCCAGAAAGATGAATTCTGACATCCTTGTGTGGCACAGGTACATAGAAGATTTTTTTTTTTTTTGTTTTTTACGGTGACCAGTACTCCTCAGGACGCTTTGGGATATAACCAATTTGATTTGAAGTTCACTATGAAAAATCTGATGTAGAAAGGATTTCCTGCCTTGATGTGCAAATTTTGTATTGGATGAAGGTTCCTTGGCTACGACACTTTATAGGGGGGGGGGGGGAACGGTAAGGGAAATTAAGTACAATACCACATGCTAATAGTGCCCATCCGCGGGCAATAACCAGAAGTATTCCATACAGCCAATACCTAAGCCTGAAACTAAACTCACAAAAGACCAAAGATTAACCAAGAGAGGCAACAGAGACAGGTTGTTAGCATGTGGCCATAGTTAAAAAAAAAAAAAAAAAAAAGAACTAGAAAGAACTAGCTTGAGCTTTAATAAATGTTGTAAAGAACTAAGTGAGATAGTTACAGTAAGTTTAGAAGCACATTTTCGCAACAACATGCTAAAGTGCATAAGGTTATACAGAAACACTGGTATTTACTTAGCAATTATGAGACTATTGGAAAATATGTTAAACAGATATCCGGAAAATGTCGATATGAGATGTACAACTGTGGCCAAAAGTTGAGAATGACACAAATACAAATTTTCACAAAGTCGCCTACCTCAGTTTTTGTGATGACAATTTGCATATACTCCAGAATGTTATGAAGAGTGATCAGATGAATTGCAATAAATTGCAAAGTCCCTCTTTGCCATGAAAATTAACTTAACCCCATAAAAAAAATATTTCCATTGCATTTGTGAAGAAGGCTTCATTCAGGGTGCCCAAGAAAGTCCAGCAAGTTCTAGGACTGTCTACTAGAGTTGATTGAGCTGAGAGATCTGGGCACAGTGCAGAGCTTGCTCAGGAATGGCAGCAGGCAGGAGTGAAGTGCATCTTCATGCACAGTGAGCTGAAGACTTTTGGAGGATGGCCTGATGACATGAAGGGCAGTAAAGAAGCCACTTCTCTCCAGAAAAATCATCAAGAACAGACTGGTATTCTGAAAAAGGTACAGGGATTGGACTGCTGATAACTGGAGTAAAGTAATTTTCTCTGAGAAATCCCCTTTCCAATTGTTTGGGGCATCCGGAAAATACCTTGCCCGGAGAAAAAAAGGTGAGCGCTACCATCAGTCCTGTGTCATGCCAACAGTAAAGTTTACCGAGACCATTCATGTGTGGGAATGCTTCTCAGCCAATGGAGCTGTCTCACTCACAATTTTGTCTAAAAACACAGCCATGTATAAAGAATAGTACAGAGAAATCCTCTGAGAGCAACTTCTCCCAACCATCCAAGAACAGCTTGGTGACGAACAACGCCTTTTCCAGCATGATGGAGCATCTTGCCATAAAGAAAAAGGTGATAACCAAGTGGCTTGGGGAACAAAACATCGAAAAATATTGGGTCAATGGCCAGGAAACTCCCCAGACCTTAGCACAATAGAAAGGAAATTGGGACTTTAAAATTAAGCGGCTGAAGTGTGGAGGTCAAGAAAATGACCAGTTACACTTACCGGTAACGTCTTTTCTAGGAAATCTTCCAGGACGGCACACCTGAGAGATGACTGGTCCACCTGACAGGAAACACAATCAACAACAACTTTAAAAGTCCCCACCCCTCCCTCAGACCCTCAGTTATGGTAAAGAAAATCCCACACCAGTGTCAGAGGGAACATTCTGTGAGGAATCAATATACCACACCAATAAAACAAGGGTAGGGAAGTAGGCCTGCCGTCCTGGAAGATTTCCTAGAAAAGACGTTACCGGTAAGTGTAACTGGTCATTTTCTCCAGTCATCTTCCAGGACGGCACACCTGAGAGGATAAGCAAGAAGTTCAGGCCTACCTTTAGGGCGGGACAACCGCTGGTAGGACCTTCCTGCCAAATGCCAAATCCTGAGGGGACAACAGCTCCACTCTGTAGTGCCTCAGAAAGGTTCTATGGCTCGTCCATGTTGCTGCTCTGCAGATCTGGTCCATTGAGGCGCCTGCCCTTTCTGCCCAGGAGGTCGCTAGGGATCTGGCTGAATGCGCCTTAAGGCGGGTTGGTACTGGTTTACCTGCCTGTCTATAAGCGATGGATATGGTTTGTCTAACCCATCTAGCTATCGTTGTTTTAGAAGCTTGTAGACCCTTTCTCTTCCCTGAGAAGGTGATCAATAAATGACTGGATCTCCTAAAGTCTCTCACCCTTTCTAGATAGACTAGGAGACAACGCCTGACATCTAAGAAATGGAATCTTTCCTCTTCCTTATTCTTAGGATTCTGGCAAAAGGACGGGAGAATAATCTCCTGTGTTCTATGAAATAATGAAGCTACCTTTGGTAAATAAAGAGGATCCTGAGTGAGGATTACCCTATCCTCTAGGATGCGCAAAAACGGCTCTTTAATCGACAGAGCCTGTATATCACCCACCCTTCTGGCCGTAGTGATAGCCAGGAGGAAGGCCAACTTAAATGATAAGAGTTTAACCGAAGTTTGAGCCACCGGCTCAAAAGGCCCCCTTGTTAGGGCATCTAATACCAGGGACAGGTCCCATGGAGGGCAACTGACCGACCTAACTGGAACTACCCTTTCCCTGGCCGACAAAAATCTTTTTATCAGCGGCTCCTGTCCTAGCTTCTTATCAAAAAACACGGACAGGGCTGCCACCTGGACCTTTAGGGTGCTAACTGCCAAACCCTGGTCCACCCCCTCCTGAAGAAAGTCTAGGATGGTAGGTATCATCTGGAGAGCTCCCTCCTTAGACTGTAACCAGTGGGAGAAGACTTTCCAGACCTTTGCATAAATTTTTCTGGTGACACCCTTCCTACTGAGGAGAAGAGTATCTATCACTCTTTCCGAACAGCCCCTGCCTCGGAGTATTTCCCTCTCAATAGCCATGCTGTCAGAGAGAGACGACCCGGGTCGGGGTGAAAGATTGGACCCTGACTGAGTAGGTCTCGTTGTACCGGCAGACGCAGCGGGGGAGCTATCATGAGACTCTGAATGGTGGGAAACCAAACTCTCTTGGGCCACCAGGGTGCTATCAGTATCAGGTCTGACCTTGAGTAGGTTCATTTCTGTAGGACTCTGGGAAGGAGCACCAATGGGGGAAAGGCATAAGCCAGCCTGAAATCCCACACCTGTACCAGAGCGTCTATCCCTTCTGCTTCTTGATCCTTGTAAAGGGAGAAAAACCTGAGAACCTTCGCATTCTCCCGGGAAGCGAACAAATCTATTTCTGGCTTGCCAAAATGACTGCACACCAGGAAGAAGATTTCTTTGCTCAATCCCCATTCCCCTTGAAGGATGGGCTGTCTGCTTAGAAAGTCTGCTTGCAGATTGAGTGAGCCCTTTATATGAATCGCTGACAGTGAAAGGACCCTCTTTTCTGCTTTCACAAGGATCTGTAGTGCTAACCGTCTTAGTTTGTCCGATCTTGTCCCCCCTTGGTGGTTTAGGTATGCCACCGTGACCAGGTTGTCCGAGAGGACCTGAACCTCCCTGTCCTGTAGTTCCTCTCGGAAATAGTCTAGGGCTTTGCCTACTGCCAGAAGCTCCCTGAAATTGGAAGACTCCCTGGCTTGGCTGTGGTTCCAGGACCCCTGGGTATATCGGTCTCCCAGATGAGCCCCCCAACCCCAAGCGCTGGCGTCCGTGGTTAAGACCAAAGGGTTTACCTGAGACCAGGGGCGACCATTCAACAAATTCTGTGGGTCGAGCCACCACCGCAGAGAACGAGATACCTCCTCTGTGATGGGTACTCTGTTCTCTAATGTTTCTCTTCTTCCTCCCCATGAGGCAAGTAGGAAAGACTGAAGCTCCCGAGAATGGAGTTGTGCCCAGGTTACTGCCGGAATGCAGGCCGTCATGAGACCGAGCAGTCTCATTATATATCTCAGAGAGGCCTCTCCTCCTTCGAGAAGGGTGACAACCGCATTCTGGACCTTCGTTACCTTCTCTGTTGGTAAGAATACCTTCTGTGCCTGCGAGTCTAACAGGTAGCCTAGGTATAGTTTGGACTGAGATGGAGTCAGTGAGGACTTCTCCCGACTGACCATCCAGCCCAAGGTCTTCAGAGTTTCTAACACGATGTCTCTGTCTTTTACTGCTTGTCTTGCCTCTGATCCACACTGTAGATCAGCAAGTCGTCCAGATAGGGTATTAACCCTATCCCCTGCAGATGTAGATATGCTACTACTTCGGCTAACACCTTTGGGAATATCCTTGGACTTGCCGCCAGCCCAAAGGGAAGAGCCCTGAACTGCCAGTGTTGTACCTTCTGCTGTATGCAAACTGCGAAGCGTAGGTACTTCTGGTGTTCGGGAGCAATGGGTATGTGTAGATAAGCGTCTTTTAGGTCCAGGGTGACCATAAAGACTCCTCTCTGCAGATGTTTTCTTAATGAGTAAATACTCTCCATCCTGAACTTTTTGTGAAGTAGGTAACGGTTGAGTCTTCTCAAATTTATTATCAACCGAAATTTGCCTGAGGGTTTTGGAACCACAAATACGTGTGAGTAAAAACCCTGTGTAAGCTGATTGGTTGGTACTGGCCAATGACTCCTTGCTCTGCTAGCTCCCTTAGATTTTTCAGTAACCCTTCTGCCTTGGTTGGGTCCCTGGGAGGAAAAGTAACCAGAAACTCCTGTGGGGGATGAGTCTGAAATTCCAGTCTGTACCCCACTTCTAAAAGGTTTAAAATGTATGGACTCTGCGTAATCCTTTCCCACTGGGGAAGGAAGTCGCTGAGTCTTGCGCCTACCTTTACGGTGGCGTCATTTGCCTTCTTTCTGAGAGGCTCCAGAACTGGAGAAAAGAAATACACTTTTTTCTTTTCCTTTTCCCAAGTTCCATTTCCTCCTTTGTTCAGCTTTCCCCTTATGATGGGTCTTTGAATAGGGGCCTCGAAAAAATTTCTTACCCCTTTCCTTCTTGGGCCTTACCGGGAATTTCTTACCCTTTCTTATCTCCATCCCAGGTCTTGACCCATAGTGCCCTCCTGGCAGAGTTCAAAAGTGCTGCTGCTTTAGCTGTGGTCCTAACAGTCTCCACCGCTGCATCTGCCACATATGCTACTGCTCGACTGATTACCTCCAGCGAGTCTACGATTTCTTTAGTCTCCCTACTGCGGGAAACGTGATCCATTAATTTGCCAAGCCAGGTGTCAGCATTCCTGGCTACACAGGCGGAAGCTAGAGCAGGCGCCATTGCTGCCGCATTCGCCTCCCAGGCTCTTTTGAGTAAGGTTTCCGACTTTCTATCCATCTGATCCTGGATATTTCCAGAATCTTCAAAGGATAAATCGGACCTCTTGGATACCTGCGCTAAGGCTGCATCCAAGCGAGGAGCCTTAAAAAATTTTTCCTCCTCCTCATCTTTAAAGGGACACCTCCTTTTCCAAGCCTTCAGCCTGAGAAGCTTGCGTTCAGGTTCCTTCCATTCTCTGAGGATTATCTCCTTGAGAGACTGGTGGATGGGAAAGGTTCTGGTCTGTAACCTTCCTAAACCTCTATATACTCTATCCTGTGCTGAGACTTGAGCAGAGGGAACCTGGATATCTTCTGAGGTGTAAATGGCTTTTAATAAACCTTCCATGTCCTCACTCGAGAACAAAAATCCCCCAAGTTTAGCCTCCCCCTGGCTATCTTGGTCTGAATCTTCCTCTCCAGAACTACAGTCTGGGACCTGACCTTCCTCCACCTCAGATAAAAGGGAGACTTGGCCCTGAGAACTTTCCGCATAAGATGTGGAAAAATTCTCTTGTAACTGAGGAGTCTTTCTCTCGGATGGTACTTCCTCCAAACCCTTCACTAGGGTGGATTGAAAAGATTGAAGGGTAGCCAACATTTCTGCTTGTAAGGCCCTACATTCTTTCACGACCTGGGTGGTCTCCTTGCCTGCGAGCTTGATGATACATCGATCGCAGAAAGGTTTGGTGTGGTCTTGTGCTAACTTAGAGTTACAGTAACCACAACGCCTGGACTTTGAAGTAGCCTTTCCCTTAGACCTAGCAGCTGACCCCTGGGCAGAGCTTTCGGTCCCTGGGAATAGTCAAAAACAAAATTAGACAATTTAGCTAGACATGTCCTAAAAGGGGCACAGGAGCTCTTCCCCAGAGAAACCTGCCCCTAAATAAAGTTGGATCACTCACGCCCAGTGGCGACCTCAACGGTTGTCTGCTCAGACTGACCTTCCTCTTCCATAGCGATTTGCTGCCCTGCAGGATCGCTGGATCAGGTATAGTCTTGAGCATCCCCTTCTTGTCTTTTCTATCTGTGCTGCGGAAAAAAACTTTTTTTGCCGGCCGAAGAGACTGGGTGCATACATTACACCCGCTCTGTTTAAAAAACGCGCCGATCGGCGCCATCTTTAAGGAGGTCCGTCGTCCGGAAATGACGTACGGCCTCTTCCGGTCCTGCGCTCTGAGGCTGGAACGCACGCCAGTGCATCCAGCCGCCCCGGCTTCCGGAAGTCGATACCCGGAAGTGACGTCCTTGGACTTCCGGACATGCACTGTGGTGCTGGAACGCACGCCACTCGCGTTCCGCACTACAGGAAACAGCAGCTCACCCCACACCACCAACGAAATGGTTGAAGGTAGGAACTAAGACAAGACAAAAGGGGAAATAGCACTACTGGGACAACTCCCCTGTCCCACGAGGCTCTTACAGGGCTCCCTAAGGAGGCCTTGAGTGAGGGTAACCCCCCAGGTTTTCCCTGGGGGTACAAGGGAGCACCACAGACCCTGTCTGCTGGGTCCCAGGAAAAAAGCCTCACCAGGAAAAAACGGGGTCCCAGACCCCATAATGAAAAGATTAAAAAGGAAACTTGGTTTCGCTGCCATCCTGTGGGAAACACAATCAAGAACTGAGGGTCTGAGGGAGGGGTGGGGACTTTTAAAGTTGTTGTTGATTGTGTTTCCTGTCAGGTGGACCAGTCATCTCTCAGGTGTGCCGTCCTGGAAGATGACTGGAGAAAAAGGTAATTTAATTGAATTCATAATAATATAGGACACAGAGTAAATTCATATATACATACATACATACATACATACACCATTATTGGGCACAAATTATGTTATATGAAGACATCAAGGTGTATGTAAAGACACATCAAGTCAAAAAACATATGTAAACAATAAATAGTTGTGGAGCAACAGACCCAGACCTTAAACCAGTTGAGAACTTGTGATCAATCAAGAGGTGGATGAACTAAAAAAAAATAAAAATTTTTTTTTTTAAAAACCCCACAAAATTCTGACAAACGACAAACATGGATTATGCAATAATGGGCTGTCATCAGTCAGGATGTGGCCCAAAAGTTGGTTGACAGCATGCCGGGGTGAATTATAGAGGTCTTGAAAAAGAAGGAAGGGTCAACACTGCAAATATTGACTCTTTGCATAAACTGAATATAATTGTCAATGGCGGCCTTTGAAACTTATGAATTACTTGTAATTATACTTCAGTATATAATAGTAACATCTTACAAAAAAGATCAAAAACACTGAAGCAGAAGCCTTTGTGAAATTATTTGTGCCATTCATCAAAAAAATAAAAAAATAAAATAAAATTTAAAAAAAACACACACACCTTTTGGTCACGGCTGTACATACATATGTGATAAGGGGACTAAAAGCCATTAAACAGGTTCTAGTGAAGGAGAAATATGTAGTAAATAGGAGGGAACTTTTAACTGTTGACAATGCCTACAATGAACAAGGATACACTATACCTCAATTCCGATGCTACGAAACAGAGTACCATTTAACCCTAATTTGCAACACAACCGGGATTGTCTATTTTATGAGCTGCGGTTGCGGGGGAAATAACAAGTTACGTGAAATAATTTTTTTTTTTTAAAAAGCGCAGCTCCACATATTTTTTTTACCAGCAATGGTAAACTCAGCACTCCAGTGATCTTCGATATAATCATGAGACAACCTGGATTACATTTATGGCTCTTGATACTAGTTATGAAGATTCCAGGGGAGGCGATTTTGATAAACATGTGTTGCAAGGCAAAACCAAGCAGATTTCTATTGAAATTGAAATGAAACTGCACAAAAAAGGAGTGAGCCCACAGGTGCCCCCTTATAGGAAGCAACATTCTATTGGGTGCTCGGAAAAGAGGAGTAGCCGAGTGTTGGTGGAGGACCAAAGAAAAGGAGGTTCAGGGCTGCTCTGTGCAATACCATTTAAAGCGGAGCTCCACCTAAAAGGGGAAGCTCCACCTGTCTGCCTCCTCTCCACCTCCACTGCCACATTTGGCACCTTTTCATGCAGAGCAGTTACCTGTTTTTTGACAGGTACCCGCTCCCACTTCTGGCTCAGTTCGCCACAAGTTCGGACCCTCTTCTAACCCCCCCCCCCCTACACCCCCAGCAGCCGGTCCATTGAAAAAGCGCAGTGTGATTCATGCATGCACAGAAGTAAACCGGCTGTGAAGCCGCAAAGCCTCACTGCCAGTTTCCCTTAGCCAAGATGGCAGTGGCAGCTCCGGAAAGCCGATTCGAGAAAAGTCTACAGTATTTGTAGTTCATACCAAGATTTTTGCAACAACATGCTAAACTATGAAGTTATACAGAAATACTGATATTTACTTAACAGTGATACTTATGGAAAATACTTTATAACGATATCCACAAATTTTCTATAGGAGATGTAGAGCAATGTGTGTTAGGACAGGGATCCTCAAACTACGGCCCTCCAGCTGTTGCGAAACTACACATCCCATGAGGCATTGTAAAACTCTGACATTCACAGACAGGCATGATGGGAATTTTAGTTCCTGAACAACTGGAGGGCCATAGTTTGAAGACCCATGTGTTAGGGTGACTAAAAGCCATTATACAGGCTCTGGTCAAGTAGACATAGGTGGAGGAGGATGCTCTCCATAGTTATGGCCCCAGGGGATGCATCCATACCAGAGGCTTTCACTCCAGCCAGTAGTCACAGGATATAAATGGATATAAGCCATTTTAATAATGGTCAGTCATACATATTTATAATGCAGCTAAGCTAACTAAAGTTACATTAGGCAAGTCCCGACACTTGTCTTTTTATGGGAGCTTGCTATGGACTTATAAAAAGGAGACCTAGTTTGCAATGAAGAACATTGCCAATATAAGTATACATTTACAAGGTTTTTTTTTTTTTATTGAGATTTATATTGTTATAGTTTGTACCCATCAAGCACATGAAGCGGCTTTTTTCCTGAAAATGTGTAAAGTATCCCCCTATCTTTCACCGTATACTAGCTGAATTTATGATATGGACGTATTCTGAATTGTCTTCTGAACAGATATCAAATGACTGTGATGAGGGCTACTGTAAGCAATCACAGGAACCCGTACAGCTTTCCTGACCACCCCCCAAAAATATAAAAAAAAATTTTCACCAAATATACAGTGGTGTGAAAAAGTGTTTGCCCCCTTCCTCATTTCCTGTTCCTTTGCATGTTTGTCACATTTAAGTGTTTTGGAACATCAAACCAATTTAAACAATAGTCAAGGACAACACAAACACAAAATGCAATTTGTAAATGAAGGTGTTTATAATTAAAAGGTGAAAAAAAAATCCAAACCATCATGGCCCTGTGTGAAAAAGTGATTGCCCCCCTTCTTAAAACATACTATAACTGTGGTTGTCCACACCTGAGTTCAATTTCTCTAGCCACACCCAGGCCTGATTATTGCCACACCTGTTCACAATCAAGGCATCACTTAAATAGGAGCTGCTTGACACAGTAAGGTCCACCAGAAGATCCTTAAAAGCTACACATCATGCCGAGACCCAAAGAAATTCAGGAACAATTGAGAAAGAAAGTAATTGAGATCTATCAGTCTGGAAAGGGTTATAAAGCCATTTCCAAAGCTTTGGGAATCCAGCGAACCACAGTGAGAGCCATTATCCACAAATGGCGAAGACATGAAACAGTGGTGAACCTTCCCAGGAGTGGCCGGCCGCCCAAAATTACCCCAAGAGCGCAGCGACGACTCATCCAAGAGGTCACAAAAGACCCCACAACAACGTCCAAGGAACTGCAGGCCTCACTTGCCTCAGTTAAGGTCAGCGTTCATGCCTCCACCATCAGGAAAAGACTGGGCAAAAATGGCCTGCATGGCAGAGTTCCAAGGAGAAAACCACTGCTGAGCAAAAACAACATCAAAGCTCGTCTCAATTTCTCCACAACACATCTTGATGATCCCCAAGACTTTTGGGACAACATTCTGTGGACCGATGAGACAAAAGTGGAACTCTTTGGAAGGTGTGTGTCCAAGTATATCTGGCGTAGAAGGAACACTGCATTTCATAAAAAGAACATTATACTAACAGTAAAATATGGTGGTGGTAGTGTGATGGTCTGGGGCTGTTTTGCTGCTTCAGGACCTGGAAGACTTGCCGTGATAAAAGGAACTATGAATTCTGCTGTCTACCAAGAGATCCTGAAGGAGAATGTCCGACCATCTGTTCGTGTACTCAAGCTGAAACGAACTTGGGTTCTGCAGCAGGACAATGATCCTAAACACACCAGCAAGTCCACCACCGAATGGCTGAAGAAAAACAAAATGAAGACTTTGGAGTGACCTAGCCAAAGTCCTGACCTGAATCCTATTGAGATGTTGTGGTATGACCTTAAAAAGGCTGTTCATGCTCGAAAACCCTCTAATGTAACTGAATTAGGACAATTCTGCAAAGATGAGTGGGCCAAAATTCCTCCAGGACGCTGTAAAAGCCTCATTGCACGTTATCGCAAACACTTGGTTGCAGTTGTTGCTGCTAAGGGTGGCCCAACCAGTTATTAGGTTTAGGGGGCAATCACTTTTTCACACAGGGCCATGATGGTTTGGATTTTTTTTCACCTTTAATAATAAACACCTTCATTTACAAATTGCATTTTGTGTTTACTTGTGTTGTCCTTGACTATTGTTTAAATTGGTTTGATGTTCCGAAACACTTAAGTGTGACAAACATGCAAAGGAACGGGAAATGAGGAAGGGGGCAAACACTTTTTCACACCACTGTACACCAAAATCATTAGCCTCAAGCACACTGGGCATTTTTACAGCTGCTGTTTTTGGCTCCAGACATATTGTTTCTGCAGCCAGTAAACTCCCCAGCATGTTATCCTATTATCATCGTTTTTGCAGGGATGTTTTTTGGCTGGAAAAAAAAAAGAGAACTAATCTTAAGGAGTTTTTTCCAGCTGTAAAAAAGCACCAAAAAAAAAAAAAAAAGTGAAAAACTTGGCTATTAGGCATTTATCAGCGTTTTTATGCCGTGAGCATTTGTGGGAGTATAATTTCATTAACAAAAGCTAAAAAAGGCCACAGATTCATTCTACAGCTACAGCTTTCTACAGCCAACGCTACTAGCATTTTTATAAAGTCCAGTGTGCATGAGGCCTAAGCACAACATACCGTATATACTCGAGTATAGGCCGACCCGAGTATAAGCCGAGGCCCCCAATTTACCCCCAAAAAACTGGAAAACTTATTGACTCGTGTATAAGCCGAGGGTGAGACATGGCTGTCCATCCCTGTGTGTCCGTCCATCCCTGTGTGTGTGTCCGTCCATCCATCCCTGTGTGTGTGTCCATCCATCCATCCATCCCTGTGTGTGTGTGTGTGTGTGTGTGTATCCATCCATCCATCCATCCCTGTGTGTGTGTGTGTGTGTGTGTGTATCCATCCATCCATCCATCCATCCATCCGTGTGTGTGTGTGTGTGTGTGTGTGTGTGTGTGTGTGTGTGTGTGTGTGTGTGTGTGTGTGTGTGTGTGTGTGTGTGTGTGTGTGTGTGTGTGTGTGTGTGTGTGTGTGTGTGTGTGTGTGTGTGTCCGTGTGTGTGTCCGTGCAGCCTTGTGTGTGTGTCCGGCCTACCTGTGTCCCAAGCCTCCGTCCCGAGCCGCCGTCGTCCCAAGCCTCCTCCGTCCCGTGCCGTGCCTCCTCCGTCCCGTGCCGTGCCTCCCCCGTGCCGTGCCTCCTCCGTCCCGTGTCTCCTCCGTCCCGTGCCGTGCCGTGCCTCCTCCGTCCCGTGCCGATGGATCGCCGCTCTTCTCGGCGGCCATTCTACAATTCAAAATTCCGCCTCCGCCTGTGATAGGCGGAACACTCAATTTCCCAGCAGCCTGTGTTCCGCCTATCACAGACATCCTCTCATACTCGTCCGTAGTATGAGAATGAGCGGATGTCCGTGATAGGCGGAACACTGACTGCTGGGAAATTCAGTGTTCCGCCTATCACAGGCGGAGGCGGAGAAGGAGGCGCGGCTTTTGAAAATTAATGTCCGCCGTCTGTCTGCTCGATACGCTGATCGAGCAGTCAGACAGCGGCGACTCGAGTATAAGCCGAGGGGGCACTTTCAGCCTCAAAAAAGAGGCTGAAAATCTCGGCTTATACTCGAGTATATACGGTAACTGCAAATAGATCTAAAAGATTAAACTGTACGGAGTTAATAAAGCTCTGTGTGTGAATGAGGTCTTGGGGCTCATTCACATGGGTACCATGGGAATCAGTTTTGTATGTGGCTGGAGCGATGTACAGACAGCCTACATTACACTATGGGGTCATAGCAACTCTACAAACACAGCCGCAGGTCCTAATTTGAAAGGCATGTGGGTGTAGGTGTAAGGCCCCTCATGAGACCTACCTGTCAAATTAAGACCTGCATCTGTTTGTACAGACGCTGCTTCCCCATAAAAGCAGGGTTCTCCAAACTATGGCCTTTTGCTTGCCTTTATCCGGCCCTTGGGGCACTTCACCTTCCACTGATACAAGACACTATTTCTTCCACTGATGCCATCGATGGGCCACTCTTCCCCCCCCCCCCACTGACTCCAACAATGGGGCACTACTGCTCCCACTGACGCCAATGGGGCACTACTGCTCCCACTGACGCCAATGGGGCACTACTGCTCCCACTGACGCCAACAATGGGGCACTACTGCTCCCACTGACGCCAATGGGGCACTACTGCTCCCACTGACGCCAACAATGGGGCACTACTGCTCCCACTGACGCCAACAATGGGGCACTACTGCTCCCACTGACGCCAACAATGGGGCACTACTGCTCCCACTGACGCCAACAATGGGGCACTACTGCTCCCACTGACGCCAACAATGGGGCACTACTGCTCCCACTGACGCCAACAATGGGGCACTACTGCTCCCACTGACGCCAACAATGGGGCACTACTGCTCCCACTGACGCCAACAATGGGGCACTACTGCTCCCACTGACGCCAACAATGGGGCACTACTGCTCCCACTGACGCCAACAATGGGGCACTACTGCTCCCACTGACGCCAACAATGGGGCACTACTGCTCCCACTGACGCCAACAATGCATTCTTTAATACCACTAATGACAGAATAATTTACACTCCCAATGGCCACAGTGTGGCCCTTGTAAAGCCTGGAGAACTGTAAACTGGCTTTTATTTAGAAAGTTTGGAGAACCCTGCCTTAGAGTAACAGGCAGCTCCAGTCGCATGAACAATCCACTCAGTCAAACAAGGTTGGAGACGGTAAACCTGCACAGTTGAGCCGCGCTTTTACCACCAATTAAACCACAACCCCCCCCCCCCGCCCTTTAGCAACAAAGGTAGTGGATAGGGGGGTGTACACATGCCACAGCCACAATGCTATGTACAGCCATGGAAGAAATTAGACCCCCATCGAACAAAACCCATTCAACGAACATGTGTGGGGGTTAAAGCAGAATGCCCCTCTTACAGACACCTAAACAGATCTGCCAAGTGGCAATGGACCCAGACTTAAAGAGTCAATCCACTTTCTTTGGGCTTGACAAATCCCACCAGGCACCAGGTCACCATTCCGATTAGAAATTGCATCCTGTGTGTACTGAAATTGCAAAGCCATTCCAGTTTCAGTGAGATTTCAGTACAGGCGTGATAGATATCTATCTCTAATTCTATGTAAACACTTATCTCTACATGCCACTCTACTCTATCACTTGAAGGCAGGGTGCATAAAAAGCAATGATAATAAAATGAAAATCAGTTTTTTTAATTTAACAACTTATATATTCTTCTACATTTTCTTTTTTTTTTTTTTTTACCAAAAATAATCGCAATAAGCATATATTGATTGGTCTGCACAAAAGTCACAGTGTCTACAAAATAGGGGATAGATTTCTGGCATTTTTTTTTTTTTAATTTTTACTAGCAATGGCAGTGATCAGCAATTTTTAGCGGAACTGCAACATTGTGGCGGACAGATCAGACACTTTTTTGGGACCAGTGACATTTATACAGCAATCAGTGCTTTAAAAATGCTCCGAATTACTGTATAAACAACACCGGCAGGGAAGGGGTTAACACTAGGGGGCGATCAAAGCATTAACTGTGTCCTAGGAGGCGTTTCTAACTGTAAGGGGAGTGTACTGACTGTCCTGTCAGAATGGGGATCTGCTTTGTTTACACTGGCAGAACCCCATTATGCCTCTCTGTGAAGCACTCGCAGGTGGCCAGCAGACATCGCAGCCACACACATCAGGGTGCGCCCACTGTATCTATTAAATTAAGTGTTGTACTGGTAGGGCGATTCGCGCAATAGAGCCAACTTGCCACAGTATAACTGTGGTGGCTGGTCGGCAAGTGGCTAAATCTGATTTTTTTTTATTTAAAAAAGGATTTTTTTTTTTTATTTTTTTTTATCAAATTTTAATAAAATGCTTTTGGAGTAAAAATGTATGTAAAGATAGTTTTCTGTTTAAGATACATTAATAATTTAGGTTATTCAGCATGAAATAGCGCTTACTTATGTAAAATAAGGCTGTATATTCTGCAATATTTAAATTTTTGGTAAACTCCTTCAATGAATCCAAGCTCTGCAAGCTGATATAACATGCACTGCATTGATGCATTCACACAATTTTACAGTAACCAAAAGAAAACAAAGGTCTGGAATATTGAATGATATTTAGCCTGTCATGCAAATTGAGTTTGAAACCGCATCCAGAATTGCATATTTGTGAACCAGGTCGGCTCCATTTACACCTGCGCGTTTTGGGATCGTGGCAGAATTGCTGTGATTTTACCAACGATCACATAATGCAGGTTCGGGTGGCACCTAAAACATTCTGCGGTTTTGCCGTGATTGTCATGCAGCAACTCGCACGTCATGAAGCTTGTCGCCAAAAAGAAGCTCCTGCACCTCTTTAGATGACAAGCTGCACATAATGCGATTTGCTGTGCAGTAAATCACGTGACAATTGCAGCAAAAACCGTACTGCATTTCAAGTGCCATGGAAAATACTGACACCTGAACCTGCGTTTTGAGAGACCCGCCGCAGGCGATTAGCCCATAATAAGCGACAGCTTCCTGGCGAGTTCACCTATGTGGGTTCATAAGAGTATCCAAGAGGACTGAGTATCCGGTTTTTTATTTGAGGTTTCATTTTTTCCTATTGGTTGACCTAGATCAGTGGTCGCCAACTTATGCGTTACATGGGGCCTCAAACTCAGCCCCTGGCGTCACCAAAAGGCCCCTCAAAAATGTTATATATCTATATAATGCTTGAGAGGGCTTTCAGCAACTGATAAAGGAAACGAGGGTTTGGACAGGCTACTTTTACGATTGGGCATATGCTAGAGAAGACAATAGAAACTGGGAACATGTTACATGAGGCTAATAGAGATCAATGTTCCCACCACGGACTGCTAAGGCTTGAGGACCACACATCATATACCACAGGGTCGCAGGTTGGGCACCAGGGACCTAGATGGACTAGCGTCTTCTTTCAACCAGACTAACTATGTTCAGAATGTAGATGCTTATCATGGGACCTGGAAGCTAGTTGAGATGAATGGAGTAGCAGTGCCTCCTACAGCCATTTTCCAAACCCACCTGAGTGATCCCAATAAGGATATAGAAAATAGCTACTCAACCATATGAACCTCTCAGAGTTGGAAAGACCTGTGCATTGGCTGAAGTGCCTCCACACTCTGACAGTATTCCATGCAACCTAGTAAAGTCGGCTCAAAAATCTTTATTGGCTACAAGGTGACAACACAAACATGCTAACGCGTTTCAACTACAGAGCCTTATTCTGTGTACACACGACCAGATTTGCCGGGCAGCCTAGGTCCGACGGTCTTCCAGACGGACTTTCCGAATGAACAGACTTGGCCACACACACACACACACAATCACTCCAAAGACTGACAGATTTGACTGTAATGACATACAGCCGGACTAGAATAAGGTAGTTCATAGCTAGTAGCCAATAGCTGCCCTAGTGTTGATTTTCGTCCGTCGGACTAGCATACAGACAGATTTTTTTGACCGGGCTCAAGTCTGTCAGAAAGATTTGAAACATGTTCTAAATCAAAAGTCCGTCTGATTTTTCGACAGCAAAGGTCCAATGAAGCCCACACACCGTCAAATTGTCTGACGGATTCGTTCTGGCTGACCTTTGCTGTCGAAAAGTCTGCCCGTGCGTACACGGTATTACACATAGCACAGTGCCCTGAGTAAAGCCAGATATACATAGATTGAAAATCAACTGGCTCAGCAGGGACCAGCCAAGACTTGATCCATCTATGGGCAGGCTGATTGTACCCAAGTACAAGTAAAACCAGCCTGTCAGATTCTTTTACATTTGATTACTGCTGGTGGTTATAGCCACTAACAGTAATAATTGGGTTCTGCTGGCCAGGAAGGCTCCCTTTGTCCCCCTGCACTAGCAGAATGCAATAAAGTTGTGGGGGCCAATCCCTCATCACCCCTGTGTTAATGGGGAATCAAGCGATTTTCATTGTTTTCAGCCAAGGAAGCTACAATCTTGGCCTCCTCTTAGTCTTCAACTGCCATGATGCTACACATGTGATCAGTTATGACAACAGTCATTGGATGGTTTAACAATTTGGTTGAGAGCTCAGTCAATGTGACAGTTAGCATTTCTGGCATGCTGGGAATAGAACTGTGTGGTGGGTCTGGCGTGTATAGATAGAGAGGGATGGGTGGACATGGAGATCCCTCCATGGTACATAGACCGAGACATGTCCACATGGTCGGGACTGCAGTGAGTAGGGATGAGCTCAAGCGTCCACGTGCCCTCGCCCACCAGGAAGCCGGAAATGTTTCAATGCCCGTGATTAGCGCTGCAGAATGTCAGCTTCCTGGCGGGCGCGTGGAGTTGCAAAGAGGCCTGAGCTCACCCTTAGCAGTGAGTGTAGGAGTGCACAAAAGTCTGGGCTGAGGATGGAGCTCACTATAAACCTGGACTGACCCCAACCATATTTTCCATCTCCAACATAAGCTGAACCATTGAAGCTCATCCACCAGACCATGGCCTCGCTCCTACCGGCCTCCAATTAGCTGTACATTTCCTGACCTCCCACAGGGAACCCTCCACCCAGCTTCCATATTGTCCACCAACCTTCCGTGGTGGACCTCACTACTTCCCACAGTGCCCCCCACTTTCCCACACTGCCTTCCAACTATTAAAATTGATATTAAATTCCATTTAAAGACTCTGTAGCCAAAACATGTTAGGCAGTTGGTGCTGAAACTTACCAGGTTGCCAATAAAGATCACAATCCATGGAAGACAACCGGTTGTGTTGGCTTTATTAAATTGCGCGGATCACCTGCAAGCTATCACTTCACCGCCAATCCTAAGAGCCCCGGAGACTCCTCGCCTCACATATACAGATGAGGCCTCATTCATATGGGACACGTGTGCCCGGCTCCCATGTGTGTCCACACCGCTGGTCCATCCCAACCTACGAATGTCAATGGGGACACAATGTGACATCCATACAGGTGCACATCCCCGGACGCACGCAGGTTACAGATGTCACAATGGCAGGGTGGTCGTTTCTGGGCAGACGCTATGCCCCAATGGACATGAATGGGACAGGATGCCTGGACCACCTGTACACCCCCCATGTGGGTAGCATGACCCTCACATGACACCCGGATGAAAACACCTACTCTGATTGGCCCAGTGCAGTGACAGCTCCTGGTGGGATCAGATCCCTCATACAATACATAGAGAATGACGGCGGGCCAAGCTGGCCCAATACATACCCATCACCAGAACGGTCACTGACCATCTATAGAAGACACCACAGTCCATCCATGGGGAGGACACATCATACACACGGCCTGATCCCCGACAACATCCCTCCTCCGATCAGATGTCAGGAGGACTCCCCTCCACAACCAGCCGACCGTATCCAACACGTCACACAGCCCGGCATCACTAACACACACCTACCGTCCAATCCTGATATCTCCGGCACCGGTGAGAGGAGCTACCCCCCCTCTCCGACACAGCCTGAGGCGAAGAACGGAGCCACACTTCCCCAGCACAGGAGGAAGAGGACAGGGCGGGGGGGGGCAGATGGAGCGTACACACACCACGCCTGCGCACTCTGAGATGTGACCAACGGGGGCGATACGGAGGGGCGGGAAGGACAAATCATCTGCCTGTGACCCCGCCCATCTCCTCCGCCCACTTCTGGTCCATGGATCTCCTCTGTCCAGGTGTGGTGGGTCCTCCGTGAATATCTAGAGATGTGTGGATACGGATCCCACCATGGACCACCGAGACACGTCCACCGGCCGGGGCTGAGAGCATGTAGGCGGGACACGGGTCTGATCTGAGGATCAATATACACCTGGGCTGACCCGACCGTATCTCCAACATGAGCGGAACCAGGACCATGGCCTGCCTCGCTTCTAACGGCCTCCAACAGGGGCCCCTCCACCCAGCTGCCATAGTGCCCACCAACCTTCCATGGTGGACCTCACTACTTCCCACACTGCCCTCAACCTCCCTCAGTGCCCCTGCTTCCCCACACTGCCCCCCTCAGTGCCCCTACTTCCCCACACTGCCCCCTACCTCCCACAGTGCCCCTACTTCCCCACACTGCCCCCTGCCTCCCTCAGTGCCCCTACTTCCCCACACTGCCCCCTACCTCCCTCAGTGCCCCTACTTCCCCACACTGCCCCCTACCTCCCTCAGTGCCCTTACTTCCCCACATTGACCCCCAACCTCCCTCAGTGCCCCTACTTCCCCACACTGCCCCCTACCTCCCTCAGTGCCCTTCCTTCCCCACATTGACCCCCAACCTCCCTCAGTGCCCCTACTTCCCCACACTGCCCCCAACCTCCCTCAGTGCTCCTACTTCCCCACACTGCCCCCTACCTCCCTCAGTGCTCCTACTTCCCCACACTGCCCCCTACCTCCCTCAGTGCTCCTACTTCCCCACACTGCCCCCTACCTCCCTCAGTGCCCCTACTTCCCCACACTGCCCCCTACCTCCCTCAGTGCCCCTACTTCCCCACCCTGACCCCTACCTCCCTCAGTGCCCCTACTTCCCCACCCTGACCCCTACCTCCCTCAGTGCCCCTACTTCCCCACACTGACCCCAACCTCCCCCAGTGCCCCTACTTCCCCAAACTGCCCCCCAACCTCTCAGAGCCCCTACTTCCCCACACTGCCCCCCAACCTCCCTCAGTGCCCCTACTTCCCCACACTGCCCCCCAACCTCCCTCAGTGCCCCTACTTCCCCACACTGCCCCCCAACCTCTCTCAGTGCCCCTACTTCCCCACACTGCCCCCCAACCTCTCTCAGTGCCCCTACTTCCCCACACTGCCCCCCAACCTCCCTCAGTGCCCCTACTTCCCCACTTTTACCCCAACCTCCCTCAGTGCCCCTACTTCCCCACACTGCCCCTCAACCTCCCTCAGTGTTCCTACTTCCCACACTGACCCCCAACCTCCCTCAGTGCCCCTACTTCCCCACACTGACCCCCAACCTCCCTCAGTGCCCCTACTTCCCACACTGACTCACAACCTCCCTCTGTGCCTCTACTTCCCCACACTGCCCCCAACCTCCCTGGGTGTCCCTACTTCCCCACACTGCCCCCTACCTCCCTCGGTGCCCCTACTTCCCCACACTGCCCTCTACCTCCCTCGGTGCCCCTTCTTCCCCACACTGCCCCCTACCTCCCTCAGTGTCCCTTCTTCCCCACACTGCCCCCTACCTCCCTCAGTGTCCCTTCTTCCCCACACTGCCCCCTACCTCCCTCAGTGTCCCTTCTTCCCCACACTGCCCCCAACCTCCCTCAGTGCCCCTACTTCCCGACATTGACCCCCAACCTCCCTCAGTGCCCCTACTTCCCCACACTGCCCCTCAGTGCCCCTACTTCCCCACATTGACCCCCTACCTCCCTCAGTGCCCCTACTTCCCCACACTGACCCCAACCTCCCTCAGTGCCCCTACTTCCCCACACTGCCCCCAACCTCCCTCAGTGCCCCTACTTCCCCACACTGCCCCCTACCTCCCTCAGTGCCCTTACTTCCCCACACTGCCCCCTACCTCCCTCAGTGCCCCTACTTCCCCACACTGACCCCAAACTCCCTCACTGCCCCTACTTCCCCCACACTGACCCCTACTTCCCCACACTGCCCCCTACCTCCCTCAGTGCCCCTACCTCCCTCAGTGCCCCTACTTCCCCACACTGCCCCCTACCTCCCTCAGTGCCCCTACTTCCCCACACTGACCCCAACCTCCCTCAGTGCCCCTACTTCCCCACACTGCCCCCCAACCTCTCTGTGCCCCTACTTCCCCACACTGCCTCCCAACCTCCCTCAGTGCCCCTACTTCCCCACTTTTAACCCAACCTCCCTCAGTGCCCCTACTTCCCCACACTGCCCCCTCAACCTCCCTCAGTGCCCCTACTTCCCACACTGACCCCCAACCTCCCTCAGTGCCCCTACTTCCCCACACTGACCCACAGCCTCCCTCAGTGCCCCTACTTCCCCACACTGACCCCAACCTCCCTCAGTGCCCCTACTTCCCCACATTGACCCCCAACCTCCCTCAGTGCCCCTACTTCCCCACACTGCCCCCTACCTCCCTCAGTGCCCCTACTTCCCCACACTGACCCCAACCTCCCTCAGTGCCCCTACTTCCCCACACTGACCCCAACCTCCCTCAGTGCCCCTACTTCCCCACACTGACCCCAACCTCCCTCAGTGCCCCTACTTCCCCACACTGACCCCTACTTCCCCACACTGCCCCCTACCTCCCTCAGTGCCCCTACTTCCCCACACTGACCCCAAACTCCCTCAGTGCCCCTACTTCCCCCACACTGACCCCTACTTCCCCACACTGCCCCCTACCTCCCTCAGTGCCCCTACCTCCCTCAGTGCCCCTACTTCCCCACACTGCCCCCTACCTCCCTCAGTGCCCCTACTTCCCCACACTGCCCCCTACCTCCCTCAGTGCCCCTACTTCCCCACACTGACCCCAACCTCCCTCAGTGCCCCTACTTCCCCACACTGCCCCCCAACCTCTCTGTG
Source organism: Lithobates pipiens (assembly GCF_037356315.1). NCBI lineage: Eukaryota > Metazoa > Chordata > Amphibia > Anura > Ranidae > Lithobates > Lithobates pipiens. The sequence goes on along the minus strand of NW_027507791.1, from coordinate 151,511,934 downwards.
CCCCTACTTCCCCACACTGCCTCCCAACCTCCCTCAGTGCCCCTACTTCCCCACTTTTAACCCAACCTCCCTCAGTGCCCCTACTTCCCCACACTGCCCCCTCAACCTCCCTCAGTGCCCCTACTTCCCACACTGACCCTCAACCTCCCTCAGTGCCCCTACTTCCCACACTGACCCCCAACCTCCCTCAGTGCCCCTACTTCCCCACACTGACCCACAGCCTCCCTCAGTGCCCCTACTTCCCCACACTGACCCCAACCTCCCTCAGTGCCCCTACTTCCCCACATTGACCCCCAACCTCCCTCAGTGCCCCTACTTCCCCACACTGCCCCCTACCTCCCTCAGTGCCCCTACTTCCCCACACTGACCCCAACCTCCCTCAGTGCCCCTACTTCCCCACACTGACCCCAACCTCCCTCAGTGCCCCTACTTCCCCACACTGACCCCTACTTCCCCACACTGCCCCCTACCTCCCTCAGTGCCCCTACTTCCCCACACTGACCCCAACCTCCCTCAGTGCCCCTACTTCCCCACACTGACCCCTACTTCCCACACTGACCCCCAACCTCCCTCAGTGCCCCTACTTCCCCACACTGCCCCCTCAACCTCCCTCAGTGCCCCTACTTCCCCACACTGCCCCCAACCTCCCTCAGTGCTCCTACTTCCCCACACTGCCCCCTACCTCCCTCAGTGCTCCTACTTCCCCACACTGCCCCCTACCTCCCTCAGTGCTCCTACTTCCCCACACTGCCCCCTACCTCCCTCAGTGCCCCTACTTCCCCACCCTGCCCCCTACCTCCCTCAGTGCCCCTACTTCCCCACCCTGCCCCCTACCTCCCTCAGTGCCCCTACTTCCCCACACTGACCCCCAACCTCCCTCAGTGCCCCTACTTCCCACACTGACTCACAACCTCCCTCTGTGCCTCTACTTCCCCACACTGCCCCCAACCTCCCTGGGTGTCCCTACTTCCCCACACTGCCCTCTACCTCCCTCTGTGCCCCTACTTCCCGACATTGACCCCCAACCTCCCTCAGTACCCCTACTTCCCGACACTGACCCCCAACCTCCCTCAGTGCCCCTACTTCCCCACATTGTCCCCCAACCTCCCTCAGTGCCCCTACTTCCCCACATTGTCCCCCAACCTCCCTCAGTGCCCCTACTTCCCCACATTGTCCCCCAACCTCCCTCAGTGCTCCTACTTCCCCACACTGCCCCCTACCTCCCACAGTGCCCCTACTTCCCCACACTGCCCCCCAACCTCCCTCAGTGCCCCTACTTCCCCACTTTTACCCCAACCTCCCTCAGTGCCCCTACTTCCCCACACTGCCCCCTCAACCTCCCTCAGTGCCCCTACTTCCCACACTGACCCCCAACCTCCCTCAGTGCCCCTACTTCCCACACTGACCCCCAACCTCCCTCAGTGCCCCTACTTCCCCACACTGACCCGCAGCCTCCCTCAGTGCCCCTACTTCCCCACACTGAGCCCAACCTCCCTCAGTGCCCCTACTTCCCCACACTGCCCCCTCAACCTCCCTCAGTGCCCCTACTTCCCACACTGACCCCCAACCTCCCTCAGTGCCCCTACTTCCCCACACTGCCCCTCAGTGCCCCTACTTCCCCACATTGACCCCCAACCTCCCTCAGTGCCCCTACTTCCCCACACTGCCCCCTACTTCCCCACACTGACCCCAACCTCCCTCAGTGCCCCTACTTCCCCCACACTGCCCCCAACCTCCCTCAGTGCCCCTACTTCCCCACACTGCCCCCTACCTCCCTCAGTGCCCTTACTTCCCCACACTGCCCCCTACCTCCCTCAGTGCCCCTACCTCCCTCAGTGCCCCTACTTCCCCACACTGACCCCAACCTCCCTCAGTGCCCCTACTTCCCCACACTGACCCCTACTTCCCCACACTGCCCCCTACCTCCCTCAGTGCCCCTACTTCCCCACACTGCCCCCAACCTCCCTCAGTGCCCCTACTTCCCCACACTGCCCCCAACCTCCCTCAGTGCCCCTACTTCCCCACACTGCCCCCCAACCTCTCTCAGTGCCCCTACTTCCCCACACTGCCCCCCAACCTCCCTCAGTGCCCCTACTTCCCCACTTTTACCCCAACCTCCCTCAGTGCCCCTACTTCCCCACACTGCCCCCTCAACCTCCCTCAGTGCCCCTACTTCCCACACTGACCCCCAACCTCCCTCAGTGCCCCTACTTCCCACACTGACCCCCAACCTCCCTCAGTGCCCCTACTTCCCCACACTGACCCGCAGCCTCCCTCAGTGCCCCTACTTCCCCACACTGAGCCCAACCTCCCTCAGTGCCCCTACTTCCCCACACTGCCCCCCCAACCTCCCTCAGTGCCCCTACTTCCCACACTGACCCCCAACCTCCCTCAGTGCCCCTACTTCCCCACACTGCCCCTCAGTGCCCCTACTTTCCCACATTGACCCCCAACCTCCCTCAGTGCCCCTACTTCCCCACACTGCCCCCTACTTCCCCACACTGCCCCCCAACCTCCCTCAGTGCCCCTACTTCCCCACTTTTACCCCAACCTCCCTCAGTGCCCCTACTTCCCCACACTGCCCCCTCAACCTCCCTCAGTGCCCCTACTTCCCACACTGACCCCCAACCTCCCTCAGTGCCCCTACTTCCCCACACTGACCCGCAGCCTCCCTCAGTGCCCCTACTTCCCCACACTGACCCCAACCTCCCTCAGTGCCCCTACTTCCCCACATTGACCCCCAACCTCCCTCAGTGCCCCTACTTCCCCACACTGCCCCCTACCTCCCTCAGTGCCCCTACTTCCCCACACTGCCCCCTACCTCCCTCAGTGCCCCTACTTCCCCACACTGACCCCAACCTCCCTCAGTGCCCCTACTTCCCCACACTTCCCCCTACTTCCCCACACTGACCCCAACCTCCCTCAGTGCCCCTACTTCCCCACACTGACCCCAACCTCCCTCAGTGCCCCTACTTCCCCACACTGCCCCCTACCTCCCTCAGTGCCCCTACTTCCCCACACTGCCCCCTACCTCCCTCAGTGCCCCTACCTCCCCACACTGACCCCAACCTCCCTCAGTGCCCCTGCTTCCCCACACTGACCCCAAGCTCCCTCAGTGCCCCTGCTTCCCCACACTGACCCCAAGCTCCCTCAGTGCCCCTGCTTCCCCACACTGACCCCAAGCTCCCTCAGTGCCCCTGCTTCCCCACACTGACCCCAAGCTCCCTCAGTGCCCCTGCTTCCCCACACTGCCCCCTACCTCCCTCAGTGCCCCTACTTCCCCACACTGACCCCAAACTCCCTCAGTGCCCCTACTTCCCCACACTGACCCCTACTTCCCACCCTGCCCCCCAACCTCCCTCAGTGCCCCTACTTCCCCACACTGACCCCCAACCTCCCTCAGCGCCCCTGCTTCCCCACACTGACCCCCAACCTCCCTCAGTGCCCCTACTTCCCCACACTGCCCCCAACCTCCCTCAGTGCCCCTACTTCCCACACTGACTCACAACCTCCCTCAGTGCCTCTACTTACCCACACTGCCCCCAACCTCCCTCAGTGCCTCTACTTCCCCACACTGACCCCAACCTCCCTCAGTGCCCCTACTTCCCCACACTGCCCCTACCTCCCTCAGTGCCCCTACTTCCCCACACTGCCCCCTACCTCCCTCAGTGCCCCTACTTCCCCACACTGACCCCTACCTCCCTCAGTGCCCCTACCATCCTCAGTGCCCCTACTTCCCCACACTGACCCCAACCTCCCTCAGTGCCCCTACTTCCCCACACTGACCCCTACCTCCCTCAGTGCCCCTACCATCCTCAGTGCCCCTACTTCCCCACACTGACCCCAACCTCCCTCAGTGCCCCTACTTCCCCACACTGCCCCCTACCTCCCTCAGTGCCCCTACTTCCCCACACTGACCCCAACCTCCCTCAGTGCCCCTACTTCCCCACACTGCCCCCAACCTCCCTCAGTGCCCCTGCCTCCCCACACTGACCCCAACCTCCCTCAGTGCCCCTGCTTCCCCACACTGACCCCAACCTCCCTCAGTGCCCCTGCTTCCCCACACTGACCCCAACCTCCCTCAGTGCCCCTGCTTCCCCACACTGACCCCAACCTCCCTCAGTGCCCCTGCTTCCCCACACTGACCCCAACCTCCCTCAGTGCCCCTGCTTCCCCACACTGACCCCAACCTCCCTCAGTGCCCCTGCTTCCCCACACTGACCCCAACCTCCCTCAGTGCCCCTACTTCCCCACACTGCCCCCTACCTCCCTCAGTGCCCCTACTTCCCCACACTGCCCCCTCAACCTCCCTCAGTGCCCCTACTTCCCACACTGACCCCCAACCTCCCTCAGTGCCCCTACTTCCCACACTGACCCCCAACCTCCCTCAGTGCCCCTACTTCCCCACACTGACCCGCAGCCTCCCTCAGTGCCCCTACTTCCCCACACTGACCCCAACCTCCCTCAGTGCCCCTACTTCCCCACATTGACCCCCAACCTCCCTCAGTGCCCCTACTTCCCCACACTGACCCCTACCTCCCTCAGTGCCCCTACTTCCCCACACTGACCCCAACCTCCCTCAGTGCCCCTACTTCCCCACACTGACCCCTACCTCCCTCAGTGCCCCTACTTCCCCACACTGCCCCCTATCTCCCTCAGTGCCCCTACTTCCCCACACTGCCCCCAACCTCCCTCAGTGCCCCTGCTTCCCCACATTGTCCCCCAACCTCCCTCAGTGCCCCTACTTCCCCACATTGTCCCCCAACCTCCCTCAGTGCCCCTACTTCCCCACATTGTCCCCCAACCTCCCTCAGTGCTTCTACTTCCCCACACTGCCCCCTACCTCTCTCAGTGCCCCTACTTCCCCACACTGCCCCCCAACCTCTCTCAGTGCCCCTACTTCCCCACACTGCCCCCCAACCTCCCTCAGTGCCCCTACTTCCCCACTTTTACCCCAACCTCCCTCAGTGCCCCTACTTCCCCACACTGCCCCCTCAACCTCCCTCAGTGCCCCTACTTCCCACACTGACCCCCAACCTCCCTCAGTGCCCCTACTTCCCCACACTGACCCCAACCTTCCTCAGTGCCCCTACTTCCCCACACTGACCCCCAACCTCCCTCAGTGCCTCTACTTCCCCACACTGCCCCCTACCTCCCTCAGTGCCCCTACCATCCTCAGTGCCCCTACTTCCCCACACTGACCCCAACCTCCCTCAGTGCCCCTACTTCCCCACACTGACCCCAACCTCCCTCAGTGCCCCTACTTCCCCACACTGCCCCCTACCTCCCTCAGTGCCCCTACTTCCCCACACTGACCCCAACCTCCCTCAGTGCCCCTACTTCCCCACACTTCCCCCTACCTCCCTCAGTGCCCCTACCTCCCTCAGTGCCCCTACTTCCCCACACTGACCCCAACCTCCCTCAGTGCCCCTACTTCCCCACACTGACCCCTACTTCCCCACACTGACCCCAACCTCCCTCAGTGCCCCTGCTTCCCCACACTGACCCCAACCTCCCTCAGTGCCCCTACTTCCCCACACTGCCCCCTACCTCCCTCAGTGCCCCTACTTCCCCACACTGACCCCTACTTCCCACACTGACCCCCAACCTCCCTCAGTGCCCCTACTTCCCCACACTGCCCCCTCAACCTCCCTCAGTGCCCCTACTTCCCCACACTTACCCCAACCTCCCTCAGTGCCCCTACTTCCCCACACTGCCCCCTCAACCTCCCTCAGTGCCCCTACTTCCCCACACTGACCCCCAACCTCCCTCAGTGCCCCTACTTCCCCCACACTGCCCCCAACCTCCCTCAGTGTGTTATATCCTCTGTGTTGTGAGAGACACAAGACTCTGGTCTGGAACAATGGAAGTTTATTTCCAGTACTCACTGTACACTGCAACATGCATCTCAGGACAGTACATCTTATTAGGCTGCTTACATGTGTCCAAGATGGCTACTATACCCCTTGACCCTTGGCATCACTCCTGGGTGGAGCCAGCCTTAAAGTGGCAGTACATGTGAAACCCTTTAGGTATAACACCTTCCATCCATCCCTAAAAAAACAAACAAAAACAAAACAAAACGAGAAAAGGCACAAAACATTAACTAATAACTGTCCAATAACAGTCCTCCAAACACAGGAGATGCACAGGACTTTTCCTGCATCCAGATGTGAGAGCAAGATTCCAGGGACAGTTGCGGGGATACAATGTCATTGGATCACTTTCGGCGGCCCCGTTGAAAGTCTCGTAACCGGTCTTGAAGCTGAAACCGGTCAGGATGGCGACAGTGTCGTTGAGGGCGGGCACCCATCGACTCGGGATCGGAGGAAACAGGGTCGACTGGAATGGGCACTGGCGGTGCCAAGAAGGGATCCCCCAGCTCAGTGGGTGAACCAACCTCCGGACCAGGGCTGGAGGGCTCTGTTGGAGCTGAGTTCAAAAGATCAGAGTCCCCCCAATCATCAGTTCCCATGCATCCTGATCCGCTGGGAGCAGTTCCTTGCAACACTGGTGGTTCAGCCGGCGTCAGGGATTCATGCAGTTGAAAACGAGGGCGCAGTTGGTCCGCATGCCTTCTGCAAATGGAACCATCTTCCAGGCAGACCCTATACATCTTGGGTCCCAAAGTCTCTGCAATGACAGCAGGAAGCCAACGGGTGTTGGAAGCCCCATAAGATCGGGCCCATACCTTTTGTTGGGCTGTGAATCGGGGGATCTCATGGTGTTTGTCCATCTTGTCTTGGGACTGCAGTACATGTTCCTGGACTGTTTGTGGGCGGAGCATGTCCAAAACAGTCCATGGCTGCCGACCCAGAAGGAGTTCTGCTGGAGTTTTCCCAGTGGTTGCATGTGGTGTGTTTCTGTAAGCAGAAAGGAAGGAGTCCAGCTGCTGGGGTGACAGGGACTGCTGTTTACTTGTAGCCACTGTAGCTTTGAAATAGCGTTTAAGTCTGCACAAACCGCTCTGCTTGACCATTTGTAGCTGGGTGGTAAGGTGCGGTCAACTTGTGCTTGATGTTGTGGGCAGTCAAGAAACGCTCAAACTCCTGACTGGTGAATTGTGCACCGTTGTCTGTGACGATTTCTCTGGGGTATCCAAATGTAGCAGCGAGATGTAACAGTATGGAAACTGTTGCCTTAGTTGTTGGCTGAGTAACAGGAATGACCTCAGACCACTTTGAATGGGTGTCCACTATGATCAAGAAGGTGTGTCCTCTGATCGGACCTGCAAAGTCCGTGTGTGGTCGAAACCAAGGAACCGTGGGCCAAGTCCAGGGCTGGACGCACCCTCGAGGAGGGTCTCTTGCAGTTTGTGCACATCCAGCACAAGCATTCACATATGTTGTGATATCCGAGTCTAAGTTTGGCCACCACACATAGCCTCGTGCCTTTTGTTTCATACGTGTGCCCCCGGGATGACCAGTATGTAGCAAGTCCAGAATGTGTCTCCGGAGGGTCTGTGGAATGATCACTCGGTCTCCCCATAAAACACAGTTACCAGCCACAGTTAATTCCATACGCCTACGGAAATAAGGTTCATAATCCTGTGTGACGGTTGCAGGCCAACCGGACCGTACCCAGGAGAGTATTGTTTTCAGAAAGGTATCCTTGGCTGTATGGGCTGCTATCTCCCCAGAAGACAAGAAGGACAGGCTGGTGTAACGACAACTCTTGACCGGTGGAGAGGAGTCCATTGACCTCCCTGTCAGTCGGGACATTGTGTCCGCATTAGCATTGGCATCATGACCGCGATACTGGATTTTATAACTGTACGCTCCCAAGAACAGGGCATAGCGTTGGAGGCGGGCCGCAGTAGTCTGAGAGATGCCTTTGTCAGGGCTAAAGATCTGAAGGAGTGGTTTATGGTCTGTCAGTATGGTGAATTCCCTACCATACAGGTAAAGATGAAACTTCTTAATTGCCCATATCAGCGCAAGAGCCTCTTTGTCAATGTGAGAGTAATTGCTTTCTGCTTTTGTCAAAGACCTGGTGGCAAATGCCACTGGTTTTTCTGACCCATCAGGTAAGATGTGAGACAGTACCGCCCCCAGACCATAGGGTGAGGCATCACAAGCCAAGGTCAGAGGCTTCTGGAGGTCATAGTGAACAAGCATGCGTGACGCCAACAGCTTCCGCTTAGAGACTTCAAAAGCGCGTTGGCATGCAGCCGACCAGTCCCATCTGGAGTGTTTCTCCAAAAGCTTGTTCAACAGAAACAAGGTGTGTGCCAGATCTTGCAGAAATTTGTGGTAATAGTTCAGCAAGCCAAGGTATGATCGCAGCTGCTGGACATTGGTTGGGGCAGGAGCTTTGACTAAGGCATCAACCTTGGCTTCTGTGGTGTGTATACCGTCTGCATCCACAAGGTGGCCACAAAACTCCAATTTCGGCATCATGAATTGGCGTTTTGCTAAGTTCACTTTCAGACCCTGCTCTTGGAGTCTTTCCAACACAAGCTCCACGTTTTGCTTGTGTTCCTGGTCCGTCCGTCCCATGATGAGCATGTCATCTAACAGGCACTGAGTGAAAGGAATGTCCGCCAAAATCTCATCCATCTTCCGTTGCCAAATGGCTGGGGCAGAGGCTACACCAAACACCATCCGATTGTACTCATACAGTCCCTTGTGGGTGTTGATGGTCAGAAACTTGCGGGAAGAAGGATGGACCTCAAACTGTAAATATGCTTGTTTGAGATCAAGCTTGGTGAACTTTTGACCCCCTGCAAGAGAGGCAAAAATGTCATCTACTCTGGGTAGAGGATACAGGTCTATTTCCAGTTGGGAGTTCAGTGCCATGTGGAAATCGCCACAAATGCGCAAGTCCCCATTCGCTTTCTTCACTGGTACAACAGGTGATGCCCACTCGCTGTGCTCTACCTTTGAGATGACACCTTGTTCCTCCAGCCGACTTAGTTCTGCTTCCACTCCTGCTCGGAGTGCGAAAGGTACTGTGCGAGCTTTGAAGAACTTAGGCTGGGCGTTGGGTTTCAGCTTGAGTCTCACACAGTCATGCTTTATTTTCCCCAACTGGTCATCAAAGATCTTTGGGAACCTCTGCTTCAGGGACACCACCCATCCCTCATTATCTCCTAATGGAATTGTCACAGTGTTACAGGGATTTATGGCGATGTCTGGCATACCAAAGTGAGCAATCCAGTCTCTCCCAAAGAGAGGGGGTCCCCCATTCTCTAGTATATATAATGGCAGTCTCTTTGTCTGACCCTTGTACAATACCTGCACTTTTGCATAACCCAGTGGGTGGAGTATCTGCTTTGAGTATGTCTGCAGTTTGATTGGCGTTGGGCAGACAGTTGTTCGGGTCTGAAGTTGTCTCCATTGTTTCTCAGTGATAACTGAAACTGCTGCTCCTGTGTCTACATCCATCTTTAGTTTCTTTCCCTCAATGGTTACCTCTACAGTCATTGCAGAGGGTGCTGAATGCATATGATGTATGTCTAAACTGTGGAGCACTTCCTCATCCTCTGACTCAGATGATGATGTATATCTTCCCACCATATAGGTCTTTGTCTTGGGGTTCAGAGGTTGTTTATCTCGCACCTTCTTGCTCCGGCAAACTCGTTTCAGATGTCCTGTTTTACCACAATTATGACAGGTCTGATCCTTAAACCTGCAGACTTTGTGATCATGGTCTGTATTCCCACAACGGTAGCAAGCTGACCCCCGGCTTGGTGGAGGTCTGTATTTCCAGTTTGCGACTGTGGGCTTGACTGCTGTTCTGAAAACTTCTTGTTTCACCTCTTCTCTTCTGCCCTGGGGGTTCAATTCCTCTGTATCTTTCACAGCCATTTCCATCATTGAAGCTATATCAATTGCCTTTGCAAGGGTAAGGTCTTTCTCTGTTAACAGTCTCTTTTGGCTAGAGTCACAATTCAGTCCCATGACAAACTTATCTCTCACTGCAGTAGGTAGGTACTCCCCAAAAGAACAGGTAGAGGCTAGTCTGCGAAGGGCGAGCACATAAGCTTTAATTTCTTCACCTGGCTGCTGCTGCCTCTGATAAAAACGAAATCTTTCTGCAATCTAGTGGTTTAGGCTGGAAGTGACCCTCTAACAGTGTCAGGAGCTCTGCCAATGTCTTAAGCCCCGTACACACGAGCGGACTTTTCAACATCCAAAGTCCGACGGACTGAGTCCGTCAGACTATTCGATCGTGTGTGGGCTGCAACGGACTTTTGACTCGCCAAAGTCCAAAGGACTTTAGAATATGGAACATGCTTCAAATTTTTCCGAAGGAACTCCGCCGGACCCGGTCCCTTCGAAAAATTTGCTCGTGTGTATGCTATTCTGACGGACTAAAACCGACGCTAGGGCAGCTATTGGCTACTGGCTATGAACTTCCTTATTCGAATCCAGTCGTACGTCATCACGTTCGAATCCGTCGGAGTTTAGTGTGATTGTGTGTGGCCAAGTCCGCTCAGCCGAAAAGTCAGTCAGAACTCCGTCGGAACTCCGGCAGAACTCCGACGGAACTCCTTCGGAAGTCTGTCGGACATAAGTCCTCTCGTGTGTACGGGGCTTTCGTTGCTGGTTTTACAGGAAAAAGAAGATCCCTGAGAGTGTCATATGTCTGAGCACCGACCACTGTCAGAAATACTGCTACTTGCCTTTCACCTGGGATGGCATTTGCACTGAAATACTGTTCCAGTCTCTCCACCCAGGAACTCCAGGATGTCTGTTCTCCATCAAATTCACTTAATGTCCCGATCAATGACATTTTCCTGCTGGGATCTGTGATTGCTTTTATCCAGGTAACAATCCACAATGTCTTTGTCTCTCTCTCAGACTGATAGACACTTTGTAAATCCCACCCTCGTCGCCACTGTTATATCCTCTGTGTTGTGAGAGACACAAGACTCTGGTCTGGAACAATGGAAGTTTATTTCCAGTACTCACTGTACACTGCAACATGCATCTCAGGACAGTACATCTTATTAGGCTGCTTACATGTGTCCAAGATGGCTACTATACCCCTTGACCCTTGGCCTCACTCCTGGGTGGAGCCAACCTTAAATTGGCAGTACGTGTGACACCCTTTAGGTATAACACAGTGCCCCTACTTCCCACACTGACTCAAAACCTCCTCAGTGCCTCTACTTACCCACACTGCCCCCAACCTCCCTCAGTGCCCCTACTTCCCCACACGACCCCAACCTCCCTCAGTGCCCCTACTTCCCCACACTGCCCCCTACCTCCCTCAGTGCCCCTACTTCCCCACACTGCCCCTACCTCCCTCAGTGCCCCTACTTCCCCACACTGACCCCAACCTCCCTCAGTGCCCCTACTTCCCCACACTGCCCCCTCAACCTCCCTCAGTGCCCCTACTTCCCCACACTGACCCCCAACCTCCCTCAGTGCCCCTACTTCCCCCACACTGCCCCCAACCTCCCTCAGTGTGTTATATCCTCTGTGTTGTGAGAGACACAAGACTCTGGTCTGGAACAATGGAAGTTTATTTCCAGTACTCACTGTACACTGCAACATGCATCTCAGGACAGTACATCTTATTAGGCTGCTTACATGTGTCCAAGATGGCTACTATACCCCTTGACCCTTGGCATCACTCCTGGGTGGAGCCAGCCTTAAAGTGGCAGTACATGTGAAACCCTTTAGGTATAACACCTTCCATCCATCCCTAAAAAAACAAACAAAAAAAAAACAAAACAAAACGAGAAAAGGCACAAAACATTAACTAATAACTGTCCAATAACAGTCCTCCAAACACAGGAGATGCACAGGACTTTTCCTGCATCCAGATGTGAGAGCAAGATTCCAGGGACAGTTGCGGGGATACAATGTCATTGGATCACTTTCGGCGGCCCCGTTGAAAGTCTCGTAACCGGTCTTGAAGCTGAAACCGGTCAGGATGGCGACAGTGTCGTTGAGGGCGGGCACCCATCGACTCGGGATCGGAGGAAACAGGGTCGACTGGAATGGGCACTGGCGGTGCCAAGAAGGGATCCCCCAGCTCAGTGGGTGAACCAACCTCCGGACCAGGGCTGGAGGGCTCTGTTGGAGCTGAGTTCAAAAGATCAGAGTCCCCCCAATCATCAGTTCCCATGCATCCTGATCCGCTGGGAGCAGTTCCTTGCAACACTGGTGGTTCAGCCGGCGTCAGGGATTCATGCAGTTGAAAACGAGGGCGCAGTTGGTCCGCATGCCTTCTGCAAATGGAACCATCTTCCAGGCAGACCCTATACATCTTGGGTCCCAAAGTCTCTGCAATGACAGCAGGAAGCCAACGGGTGTTGGAAGCCCCATAAGATCGGGCCCATACCTTTTGTTGGGCTGTGAATCGGGGGATCTCATGGTGTTTGTCCATCTTGTCTTGGGACTGCAGTACATGTTCCTGGACTGTTTGTGGGCGGAGCATGTCCAAAACAGTCCATGGCTGCCGACCCAGAAGGAGTTCTGCTGGAGTTTTCCCAGTGGTTGCATGTGGTGTGTTTCTGTAAGCAGAAAGGAAGGAGTCCAGCTGCTGGGGTGACAGGGACTGCTGTTTACTTGTAGCCACTGTAGCTTTGAAATAGCGTTTAAGTCTGCACAAACCGCTCTGCTTGACCATTTGTAGCTGGGTGGTAAGGTGCGGTCAACTTGTGCTTGATGTTGTGGGCAGTCAAGAAACGCTCAAACTCCTGACTGGTGAATTGTGCACCGTTGTCTGTGACGATTTCTCTGGGGTATCCAAATGTAGCAGCGAGATGTAACAGTATGGAAACTGTTGCCTTAGTTGTTGGCTGAGTAACAGGAATGACCTCAGACCACTTTGAATGGGTGTCCACTATGATCAAGAAGGTGTGTCCTCTGATCGGACCTGCAAAGTCCGTGTGTGGTCGAAACCAAGGAACCGTGGGCCAAGTCCAGGGCTGGACGCACCCTCGAGGAGGGTCTCTTGCAGTTTGTGCACATCCAGCACAAGCATTCACATATGTTGTGATATCCGAGTCTAAGTTTGGCCACCACACATAGCCTCGTGCCTTTTGTTTCATACGTGTGCCCCCGGGATGACCAGTATGTAGCAAGTCCAGAATGTGTCTCCGGAGGGTCTGTGGAATGATCACTCGGTCTCCCCATAAAACACAGTTACCAGCCACAGTTAATTCCATACGCCTACGGAAATAAGGTTCATAATCCTGTGTGACGGTTGCAGGCCAACCGGACCGTACCCAGGAGAGTATTGTTTTCAGAAAGGTATCCTTGGCTGTATGGGCTGCTATCTCCCCAGAAGACAAGAAGGACAGGCTGGTGTAACGACAACTCTTGACCGGTGGAGAGGAGTCCATTGACCTCCCTGTCAGTCGGGACATTGTGTCCGCATTAGCATTGGCATCATGACCGCGATACTGGATTTTATAACTGTACGCTCCCAAGAACAGGGCATAGCGTTGGAGGCGGGCCGCAGTAGTCTGAGAGATGCCTTTGTCAGGGCTAAAGATCTGAAGGAGTGGTTTATGGTCTGTCAGTATGGTGAATTCCCTACCATACAGGTAAAGATGAAACTTCTTAATTGCCCATATCAGCGCAAGAGCCTCTTTGTCAATGTGAGAGTAATTGCTTTCTGCTTTTGTCAAAGACCTGGTGGCAAATGCCACTGGTTTTTCTGACCCATCAGGTAAGATGTGAGACAGTACCGCCCCCAGACCATAGGGTGAGGCATCACAAGCCAAGGTCAGAGGCTTCTGGAGGTCATAGTGAACAAGCATGCGTGACGCCAACAGCTTCCGCTTAGAGACTTCAAAAGCGCGTTGGCATGCAGCCGACCAGTCCCATCTGGAGTGTTTCTCCAAAAGCTTGTTCAACAGAAACAAGGTGTGTGCCAGATCTTGCAGAAATTTGTGGTAATAGTTCAGCAAGCCAAGGTATGATCGCAGCTGCTGGACATTGGTTGGGGCAGGAGCTTTGACTAAGGCATCAACCTTGGCTTCTGTGGTGTGTATACCGTCTGCATCCACAAGGTGGCCACAAAACTCCAATTTCGGCATCATGAATTGGCGTTTTGCTAAGTTCACTTTCAGACCCTGCTCTTGGAGTCTTTCCAACACAAGCTCCACGTTTTGCTTGTGTTCCTGGTCCGTCCGTCCCATGATGAGCATGTCATCTAACAGGCACTGAGTGAAAGGAATGTCCGCCAAAATCTCATCCATCTTCCGTTGCCAAATGGCTGGGGCAGAGGCTACACCAAACACCATCCGATTGTACTCATACAGTCCCTTGTGGGTGTTGATGGTCAGAAACTTGCGGGAAGAAGGATGGACCTCAAACTGTAAATATGCTTGTTTGAGATCAAGCTTGGTGAACTTTTGACCCCCTGCAAGAGAGGCAAAAATGTCATCTACTCTGGGTAGAGGATACAGGTCTATTTCCAGTTGGGAGTTCAGTGCCATGTGGAAATCGCCACAAATGCGCAAGTCCCCATTCGCTTTCTTCACTGGTACAACAGGTGATGCCCACTCGCTGTGCTCTACCTTTGAGATGACACCTTGTTCCTCCAGCCGACTTAGTTCTGCTTCCACTCCTGCTCGGAGTGCGAAAGGTACTGTGCGAGCTTTGAAGAACTTAGGCTGGGCGTTGGGTTTCAGCTTGAGTCTCACACAGTCATGCTTTATTTTCCCCAACTGGTCATCAAAGATCTTTGGGAACCTCTGCTTCAGGGACACCACCCATCCCTCATTATCTCCTAATGGAATTGTCACAGTGTTACAGGGATTTATGGCGATGTCTGGCATACCAAAGTGAGCAATCCAGTCTCTCCCAAAGAGAGGGGGTCCCCCATTCTCTAGTATATATAATGGCAGTCTCTTTGTCTGACCCTTGTACAATACCTGCACTTTTGCATAACCCAGTGGGTGGAGTATCTGCTTTGAGTATGTCTGCAGTTTGATTGGCGTTGGGCAGACAGTTGTTCGGGTCTGAAGTTGTCTCCATTGTTTCTCAGTGATAACTGAAACTGCTGCTCCTGTGTCTACATCCATCTTTAGTTTCTTTCCCTCAATGGTTACCTCTACAGTCATTGCAGAGGGTGCTGAATGCATATGATGTATGTCTAAACTGTGGAGCACTTCCTCATCCTCTGACTCAGATGATGATGTATATCTTCCCACCATATAGGTCTTTGTCTTGGGGTTCAGAGGTTGTTTATCTCGCACCTTCTTGCTCCGGCAAACTCGTTTCAGATGTCCTGTTTTACCACAATTATGACAGGTCTGATCCTTAAACCTGCAGACTTTGTGATCATGGTCTGTATTCCCACAACGGTAGCAAGCTGACCCCCGGCTTGGTGGAGGTCTGTATTTCCAGTTTGCGACTGTGGGCTTGACTGCTGTTCTGAAAACTTCTTGTTTCACCTCTTCTCTTCTGCCCTGGGGGTTCAATTCCTCTGTATCTTTCACAGCCATTTCCATCATTGAAGCTATATCAATTGCCTTTGCAAGGGTAAGGTCTTTCTCTGTTAACAGTCTCTTTTGGCTAGAGTCACAATTCAGTCCCATGACAAACTTATCTCTCACTGCAGTAGGTAGGTACTCCCCAAAAGAACAGGTAGAGGCTAGTCTGCGAAGGGCGAGCACATAAGCTTTAATTTCTTCACCTGGCTGCTGCTGCCTCTGATAAAAACGAAATCTTTCTGCAATCTAGTGGTTTAGGCTGGAAGTGACCCTCTAACAGTGTCAGGAGCTCTGCCAATGTCTTAAGCCCCGTACACACGAGCGGACTTTTCAACATCCAAAGTCCGACGGACTGAGTCCGTCAGACTATTCGATCGTGTGTGGGCTGCAACGGACTTTTGACTCGCCAAAGTCCAAAGGACTTTAGAATATGGAACATGCTTCAAATTTTTCCGAAGGAACTCCGCCGGACCCGGTCCCTTCGAAAAATTTGCTCGTGTGTATGCTATTCTGACGGACTAAAACCGACGCTAGGGCAGCTATTGGCTACTGGCTATGAACTTCCTTATTCGAATCCAGTCGTACGTCATCACGTTCGAATCCGTCGGAGTTTAGTGTGATTGTGTGTGGCCAAGTCCGCTCAGCCGAAAAGTCAGTCAGAACTCCGTCGGAACTCCGGCAGAACTCCGACGGAACTCCTTCGGAAGTCTGTCGGACATAAGTCCTCTCGTGTGTACGGGGCTTTCGTTGCTGGTTTTACAGGAAAAAGAAGATCCCTGAGAGTGTCATATGTCTGAGCACCGACCACTGTCAGAAATACTGCTACTTGCCTTTCACCTGGGATGGCATTTGCACTGAAATACTGTTCCAGTCTCTCCACCCAGGAACTCCAGGATGTCTGTTCTCCATCAAATTCACTTAATGTCCCGATCAATGACATTTTCCTGCTGGGATCTGTGATTGCTTTTATCCAGGTAACAATCCACAATGTCTTTGTCTCTCTCTCAGACTGATAGACACTTTGTAAATCCCACCCTCGTCGCCACTGTTATATCCTCTGTGTTGTGAGAGACACAAGACTCTGGTCTGGAACAATGGAAGTTTATTTCCAGTACTCACTGTACACTGCAACATGCATCTCAGGACAGTACATCTTATTAGGCTGCTTACATGTGTCCAAGATGGCTACTATACCCCTTGACCCTTGGCCTCACTCCTGGGTGGAGCCAACCTTAAATTGGCAGTACGTGTGACACCCTTTAGGTATAACACAGTGCCCCTACTTCCCACACTGACTCAAAACCTCCTCAGTGCCTCTACTTACCCACACTGCCCCCAACCTCCCTCAGTGCCCCTACTTCCCCACACGACCCCAACCTCCCTCAGTGCCCCTACTTCCCCACACTGCCCCCTACCTCCCTCAGTGCCCCTACTTCCCCACACTGCCCCTACCTCCCTCAGTGCCCCTACTTCCCCACACTGACCCCAACCTCCCTCAGTGCCCCTACTTCCCCACACTGCCCCCTCAACCTCCCTCAGTGCCCCTACTTCCCCCCATTGACCCCCAACCTCCCTCAGTGCCCCTACTTCCCCTCAGTGCCCCTACCTCCCTCAGTGCCCCTACTTCCTCACACTGCCCCCTACTTCCCTCAGTGCCCCTACTTCCCTCAGGGCCCCTACTTCCCCACACTGTCCCCTACCTCCCTCAGTGCCCTTACTTCCCCACACTGACCCCATCCTCCCTCAGTGCCCCTACTTCCCCACACTGACCCCAACCTCCCTCAGTGCCCCTACTTCCCCACACTGACCCCAACCTCCCTCAGTGCCCCTACTTCCCCACACTGACCCCTACTTCCCCACACTGCCCCCTACCTCCCTCAGTGCCCCTACTTCCCCACACTGACCTCAACCTCCCTCAGTGCCCCTACTTCCCCACTTTTACCCCAACCTCCCTCAGTGCCTCTACTTCCCCACACTGCCCCCAACCTCCCTCGGTGCCCCTACTTCCTCACACTGACCCCAACCTTCCTCAGTGCCCCTACTTCCTCACACTGACCCCAACCTTCCTCAGTGCCCCTACTTCCCCACACTGCCCCCTACTTCCCTCAATGCCCCTACTTCCCCACACTGTCCCCTACCTCCCTCAGTGCCCTTACCTCCCCACACTGACCACTACCTCCCTCAGTGCCCCTACTTCCCCACACTGACCACTACCTCCCTCAGTGCCCCTACTTCCCCACACTGCCCCCTACCTCCCTCAGTGCCTCTACTTCCCCCACACTGACCCCTACTTCCCTCAGTGCCCTTACTTCCCCCACACTGTCCCCTACCTCCCTCAGTGCCCTTACTTCCCCACACTGACCCCATCCTCCCTCAGTGCCCCTACTTCCCCACACTTCCCCCAACCTCCCTCAGTGCCCCTACTTCCCACACTGACCCCCAACCTCCCTCAGTGCCCCTACTTCCCACACTGACCCCCAACCTCCCTCAGTGCCCCTACTTCCCACACTAACCCCCAACCTCCCTCAGTGCCCCTACTTCCCCACACGACCCCAACCTCCCTCAGTGCCCCTACTTCCCCACACTGCCCCCTACCTCCCTCAGTGCCCCTACTTCCCCACACTGACCCCAACCTCCCTCAGTGCCCCTACTTCCCCACACTGCCCCCTCAGCCTCCCTCAGTGCCCTACTTCCCCACACTGCCCCCTCAGCCTCCCTCAGTGCCCCTACTTCCCACACTGACCCCCCAACCTCCCTCAGTGCCCCTACTTCCCCACACTGCCCCCTCAACCTCCCTCAGTGCCCTTACTTCCCCACACTGACCCCTACTTCCCCACACTGACCCCCAACCTCCCTCAGTGCCCTTACTTCCCCACACTGCCCCCTACCTCCCTCAGTGCCCTTACTTCCCCACACTGCCCCCTACCTCCCTCAGTGCCCCTACTTCCTACACTGACCCCCAGCCTCCCTCAGTGCCCCTACTTCCCCACACTGCCCCCTCAACCTCCCTCAGTGCCCCTACTTCCCCACACTGCCCCCTCAACCTCCCTCAGTGCCCCTACCTCCCCACACTGCCCCCCAACCTCCTTCAGTGCTCCTAATTCCCCACACTGCCTCCCAACCTCCCTCAGTGCCCTTACCTCCCCACACTGCCCCCCCAACCTCCCTCAGTGCTCCTACCTCTCGACACTTCCTCCCCAACCTCCTTCAGTGTCCCTAACTTCGCACACTGCCTCCCAACCTTCCTCATTGACCCCAACCATCCCACAGTGCCCCCCAACCTCCCTCAGTGCCTATACCTTCCCACACTGACATACAAACTCCCTTAGTGCCCCCAACCTTCCCACAGTGCCCTTATCTTCCCACACTGCCCCAACCTCCCCCAGTGCCCTCACCTTCCCACACTGCCCCCCAACCTCCCTCAGTACCCCCACGTTGCCCCCAGACTTTCCACAGTGCCCCTACCTTCCCACACTGCCCCAACCTCCCTCAGTAGCCCCACCTTCCCACATTGCTCCCCAACCTCCCTCAATATCCCCACCTTCCCACATTGCCCCCAAACTTCCCACAGTGCCTTGACCTTCCCACACTGACCCCCAACTTCCCTTAGTGTCCCTACCTTCCCACGGTGCCCCTCCAATCTTTCAGTGCCCCTATCTTCCCACACTGCCCCCAACCTCCTTCAGTACCCCCACATTGCCCCAAATCTCCCACACTGCCCCCAAGCTCCCTCAGTGCTCCTACCTTCCCACACTGCCCCCCAAGCTCTCTCAGTGCTCCTACCTTCCCACACTGCCCCCCAATCTCCCTCCATACCTCTACCTTCCCACACTGGCTCCCAACCTACCTCAGTATCCCCCACCCTCCCACAGTGTCCCTCGTATTCCCTCAGTACCCCTACCTTCCCACAGTGCCCTCCTAACCTCCCTCAGTGCCCCTACCTTCCCACACTGCCCCCCAACCTCCCTCAGTGTCCCTACCTTCCCACAGTGCCCCCACCTTCCCACACTACCTCTCTCAGTACTTCCCTCAGTACCCCTAACCTCCCTCATTGCCCCTACCTTCCCACACTTCCCCCAACCTTCATCAGTGCCCTCACCTTCCCACACTGCCTCCCATCCTTCCTCAGTGCCCCTACCTTCCCACACTGCCCCCCAACCTCCCTCAGTACCCACACTTTCCCACATTGCCCCCAAAATTCCCACACTGCCCCCCAACCTCCCCTAGTGTCCCTACCTTCCCACATTTCCCCCAAATCTCCCTCAGTGCTCCAACCTTCCCACATTGCCCCCAAATCTCCCTCAGTGCTCCTACCTTCCCACTCTGCCCCCCAACCTCCCTTAGTGTCCCTACCTTCCCATAGTGCCTCCCAATCTCCCTCAATACCCCCACCCTCCCACAGTGTCCCCCAACCTTGCTCAGCACCCCTACCTTCCCACAGTGCCCCCCTAACCTCTCTGTGTTCCCAACTTCCCACACTGCCCCCCTACCTCCCTCAGTACCCCCACCTTCCCACACTGCCCCCCAACCTCCCTCAGTGCTTCTACCTTCCCACACTGACCCCCAACCGCCCTTAGTGTCCCTACCTTCCCACAATGCCCCACAAATCTACCTCAGTGCCCCTATTTTCCCACACTGACCCCCAACCTCCCTCAGTACCTCCACCTTCCCACATTGCCCCCAAATCTCCTTCAGTGCTCCTACCTTCCCACACTGCCCCCCCCAACCTCCCTCAGTACCCCAACCTTCCCACACTGCCTCCCAACCTCCCTCAGTACCCCCACCTTCCCACATTGCCTCTCCCAGTTCAGTGGAGCAGTGGCCAGCAGGAGGTTGAGGCGTTGGTGTGCCTGGAGCCCTGAGGTATGGCTCAGGAAGCCGGGCGGCTCACCGTTGTTGTTTGGGCGGTGTATTCCGTATTGTGCGGTTCTGGGTCCTGGTGGGTGAGTCATGTCACGTCCAGTGGCACGGCTTCCTGCATGGGCATGGCGACAAGTGGTTCCGGTCGCCTGGAATGCAGAGGCAGACGGGGAGGTCTATTGACTGATGCTTCCTCTTCTGGCCATCGCTGATGACGCCGGAACCGGGAAATTTTAAAACAGACGAGTTTTTCTCATCCCCCTCTGCGCTCTCTGCTAAAATGAATGAGAGATCATCAGCAACGGTGGAAACAGGCACCCCAGGCACCAGTCAGGCCCAGGTAAGGGGCTTGGTGAAGAGGGTGATGCCTTTATTCTTCTCCTTATGCGCTTATGCTGTGACTGTTTGTTTTATGTTCCTCCCTGTAGGGAGCCTGTTATTGCTGGGTTAGAGGTTACTTCTCTCGGACCCTGCAGTTTGATGGTGCAGGTTTGCTATGTATGGGTTAAAGCCCTTCATGCAAGAACCTTCTTAAGCCTTGTACACACGGTCGGAGAATCCGTCGGAATGTGTCCTATCGGACCGTGTTGTCGGATAATCTGACTGTGTGTGGTATGCATCGGACTGATTCCGTCGGACCCAATTTTCCAACTTGTTGGAAATATTTTCCGACCAACTGGTTCGATTGGACATACTCTGATCATGTGTAGAGAATTTTGATCGGACAAAGTGTCACGCATGCTCAGATCAAATTCCTACATCAAAGCTATTGGTTACTAGCCTGAACGTAGTCCCATCGTAACGAAATTACGTCATCACGTTCTGAATGATCGGATTTTTCGACAACTTAGTCCGACCGTGTGTATGCAACAGTTTCGGACAAGATCCGACGGATTTGGTTGTCAATCTCCGACCGTGTGTACAGGGGCTTAGAGATGCTTGGCAAAAGGTTATGTGCAGATCCTGCATTAAGGATCTTTTTGAAGAGAAAACATCCCAGACAAGACTTGTTTTCCTCAGTACGGGAACACACAGTGAGTTCAGTGAAATCATTGCTGGGCCGTTCGGCGAAGCCAGAACTCTGTGGCGCTCATGGCCCACAATGCACTGTGCCATCGCAGTGCATTGCTGGCTTATGATTGGCCAAGCATGCACTGTGACCCCACATGCTTGGCCAATCACAGCGCCGGCAGTGAGGAGAGCCATGATTGGCCATAGGCAGAAAGCCTGTGGCCAATCATAGCTCAGGCTGTGTAGTACACGCCCCACACTATATAAGGCCGCCAGCACGGTGGCCTTTTGTAGTGTGTTGGCATCTGTAGGAGTTAGTGGGTGTTCTCTGTGTACCTTCAACGCAGTATACACCGTCCATTATCCACCGATTTAGCGTTCTTGCTCTTCTGTAATTGAGCTTTCAGCCAGCTGCAGGAGTTTGTGGGTGTTGTCTCTGTGCCCTGACCGCAGTATACACCATTATCCACCTATATAGCTATATTGCTCTTCTGTAATTGAGCTATCAGCAGGAGTTTCTGGGTGTTGCCTGTGTGACCTGAGTGCAGTATACACCATTATCCACCTATTTTGCTCTTCTCTAATTGAGCCATCTGCAGGAGTTAGTTGGTGTTGTGTGCCTTCAGCACAGCACAGTATACACCAGTATCTACCCTTTAATTCCTGTTGTTTTATAATAAAGGCATCTGCAGGAGTTAGTGGGTGTTTGTGCCTCCAGCACAATATACACTAACCAATTGCTGGTTTTCCAATCTCCCTTCAAGCCATTACCATGTCTGGAAGGCCAATAAGGAGAGGCAGACAGGCACGAGCCGATAAAAGAGGGCAAGCAGGCTCTGTGTCTAGAGACAACAGTGCTGGTCATAGACGCGGTGCATCGTCATTAGCACGTGGCCATGGGACATGCTTGTCATTATTTTCGGCAGCTGGACGTGTTGAGCCGCATCATGCTAAAGACTTGGTAGAGTGGATGACCAAGCCCTCTTCATCCTCATCCTCTCTCACCCAGGCTCAAGGTACTAGCAAAGCAGCTGCCAACGCATCGTCTTCCCTTGTCTCAATGTCATCATCAGTGACTCCTTCCCTAGACCCACCACGTCCTCCTGAGGAGTCTCCTGAACTCTTTGAGCACAGTGTTTGGTACATGCTCCAGGAGGATGCCCAGTGTTTTGTAGGCTCTGATGATGATACTCAGCTAGAGGAAGGCAGTAGCATGAGCGCAGAGAGAGGGGATGCTCAAGAAGGACAGAAATCTGGCATTCATGTTCCACAAGCTGCAGCATACTGCCAGGTTTGCTCCAGCGATTAAGAGGGAGGGGATGATGAGGGCACTGACTCCACATGGGTGCCTGGGAGGAGGAGGAGGCACATGTGCAACGAGGCAGGATGCCCTCCGGGGCCAGCTCAGGGGCAGCACATCGACTGAATCACACCGCAGAGCTCTGCCTGTGCAGGGCGCTGCCTCTGGGCGTTATTCTAAAAGTTCTTTGGTGTGGGCCTTTTTTGAGACGAGTGCATCCGATCGTACCGCTGCTATTTGCAACATATGTCTCAAGCGTATCTTGCATGGCCAAAACATCAGTCGCTTGGGCACCACATGCTTGACCAGACATATGTTGGCCTGCCATGCAGCTCGTTGGCAAGCGTACCTCAAAGACCCACACTAAAGAACAAAGCGGACCTCTCCTTGCCCCTCATCAGCTGGGATCTCCAACCCCACTAGACCTTCAGTCCTCTCTGAAACCTGCGCTGAGAGGAAGGAAGGTGTAGAATTAGGTGTGTCACAGCCAAGTGCTTGCGGGCACTCTGCTAGCAGTACACCCATGTCCGATTATAGCAGGCAAATTTCCCTGCCCCAGCTACTGGACCGTAAAAAGAAGTTCACTCCCAGCCATCCACATGCCCCGCGGTTGAAAACTAGCTTGGCTAAATTGCTAGCACTTCAACTGCTG
This sequence comes from Lithobates pipiens, assembly GCF_037356315.1. NCBI lineage: Eukaryota > Metazoa > Chordata > Amphibia > Anura > Ranidae > Lithobates > Lithobates pipiens. Next base: position 151,488,708 of record NW_027507791.1, on the reverse strand, counting down.
CCTTTTCCGTGTTTGTACAATGTGCGGTTCCTCAGTGGTAGGTCCCCAAACGCCACTTTTTCTCAAGGAAAAGGCAATTCCGGCTCTCTACTGGCATGTGGAGGGCAATGTCCTTGCCTTGCTGGACAGGGCGGTCAGAGGTAAGGTGCATATTACCGCTGACTCGTGGTCCAGCAGGCATGGACAGGGACGTTACCTGTCTTTCACGGCCCATTGCGTCACTCTTCTGGCAGCTGGGAAGGATGCAGGACAAGGTGCAGTAGTGTTGGAGGTTGTTCCGCTACCACACCTCCAAAATGCTACTACTGGTTGTGACACACCTCTCTCCTCCACCCCCTCCTCTTCTTCTTCCTCCATGGCCTCTTCCAGTGCTCTGTCCTCGGAACCAGCGGTGCTTCGTAGGCGTTCAAGGGCCTACACAAGTACACAGGCAAAACAATGCCATGCCGTGCTTGCGCTGGTTTGTTTGGGGGACAGGAGCCACACTGGGGTAGATATTTTGTCAGTTCTGCAGGGGCAGGCCGAGAGGTGGTTGACGCCATGCCAGCTTAAGCCAGGATTGGTGGTTTGCGACAATGGCACCAACTTCCTCTCCGCCCTCCGACAGGGACAACTGACCCATGTGCCCTGTGTAGCTCACGTCCTTAACCTGGTGGTGCAGCGGTTCTTGGGCAGGTACCTGGGCTTAAAGGATGTCCTGAAGCAGGCCAGGAAAGTCTGTGTGCATTTCCGCTGATCATTTAATGCCTCTGAGACACAGAGACAACACCCACAAACTCCTGCAGCTGGCTGAAAGCTCAATTACAGAAGAGCAAGAACGCTAAATCGGTGGATAACGGACGGTGTATACTGCGTTGAAGGTACACAGAGAACACCCACTAACTCCTACAGATGCCAACACACTACAAAAGGCCGCTGTGCTGAGCTCCAAGAGGAGTTGAACCTGCCCAAGAGCCGCCTTATATGTGACATGCCCACCAGATGGAACTCAACGTTGGCCATGCTGCAGCGGCTGCACACGCAGCAGAGGTTCCATCAATGAGTACCTGTGTGACTGCGGCACCAGGACAGGGTCAGGGGAACTCGGTTTTTTCTCACCACGCCAGTGGGGCATGATCAGGGATGCATGCACTGTCCTGTCACCGTTTGAGGAGGCCACAAGGATGGTGAGCAGTGACAGTGCATGCATCAGTGACACTGTACCTCTTGTCCACCTCTTGGAGCATACGCTGCGTGGAATAATGGACAGGGCACTTGAGGCAGAACAGAGGCAGGAAGAGGAGGACTTCCTTGCCTCTCAAGGCCCCCTTTATCCAGACAGTGTTCCTGCTGTCCCACCCATCACACAAGAGGAGGAGGATGATTGTATCAGCATGGAGGTGGAGGCTGGCACTCAGCAGCAGAAGCTGTCTTGTAGGGATGATTTACAGTACCAAGAAACCCGTGGACTTGTATGCGCCTTAGTGATCCAGAGGACTCCGGACCGAATGCCTCAGCTAACCTACGCTGCATGGCTGATCCTGCAAAGCCTGCGGAAGGATCCTCCTATTCTTCGGATCAAGGAGAGGGTATTGCTGCTCATTCCACAAGATCAACGGCAGTTTCCTGGGCTGAGAGGGCTGGTGCTACGCCTGATCAAATTTGCAAGGTGGCTACTTGGTCCAACTACTCAACATTTCTCCGACATTTTAGGTTGGACTTACTGTCTGCCGCTGATCAACCCTTCGGCAGGAAGGTACTGCAGGCAGTAGTCCAACCCTAGGGGAAGTTTCTCGGTTATTCTCTCCAAGGTTGTCCTGAAAGGTGATTGGAGAAAGGCCTAGTTAGACGTACCGGTGACGGTATTTCTAAGAGCCTTTCAGTACAACCGCTATTTCCCTCCCCTTGTATCTTACAAGTCGTTTAAGTATCTATCATGGTTGTTTGTGGTTTTCTGTGCTTTGTTTTCCAGTATGTCGGAGACCACAATAACTGAAGCCATGGTGGAAGAGAAGGGATTTAAAGGCTGCATATGTTTCCTGGAAAATGGGCGGAGCTGCGCTCAAGGTTGTCCTGAAAGGCTCTTAGAAATACAGTCACCAGTAAGTCTAACTAGGCTTTTTTTACTGTTAGGGCATGGAAGGTTTTGGAATTATTTACTAGGCCCTGGTCTCAAGGAGGTTGAAAACCACTGATCGATACACATACACTACTTAATGGCTCTGTGATCTATTGTAAATAAAAATGTTTCCTAGGCTGAGTTTCACATAGATGCAAATTGGATGCAGGTTTCTCCGCATCCAATTTGCATAACAGTAGAGTGTGACCGGCTCTTAATGGAGCCGATTCACATAGCTCCGGGGGGGGGGGGGGGGGCCGCAGTCATGTGTGTCTTCTGGTCTGATTCAAGTGCAAATTCAGGCAAAAATCCAGACCTTCATCGGTGAACAGACACGCACTGGACCCCATGCTGTGAGCCATGGCCGCAGTATATGAGAACGGAGCCTTATGCCCCATACACACTATCGGAAATTCCTCCAGCAAAAGTCCGATGTGAGCTTTTGGGCAGAAATTCCGACCGTGTGTATGCTACCTCTGACTTTTGCTGGCGGAATTCCCACTAGCAAAAGATTGAGAGCAGGTTCTCAGTTTTATCGGAAATTCCGATCGTCTGTACCAATTCCGACATGTAAAATTCCTACACATGCTCGGAAACAATTCGACATATGCTCTGAAGCATTGAACTTTATTTTCTCGGCTCGTTGTAGTGTTGTATGTCACCGTGTTCTCGACGGTCAAAAGTTCAGAGAACTTTTGTGTGACCATGTGCATGCAAGCCAAGCTTGAGCGGAATTCCGTCGGAAAAACCATTCAAGTTTTTTCAGATGGAAAATACGTCCATGTGTATGGGGCATAAATGTGTATTTCTGCCTCCTTGTAAAGTCCCCCATGAGCTCCTAAACTTTTGTTTTTGCTCCTGACTTCTATTTGGAACAAGCAGTGCGTGTGTCAGGGCTGGCTTAGCCCTTCCTTCTCTGGGCTGGCTCCTCAGCTGTCGGCTAATTGCCAGCTCTCATCTGTCTCCACAGTTACCCAGCTGTTCCTGATCCTGCTCATCTGACCTGCCTACTTAAGGATGTCCAGCTCACTTCATCTCTGCCTTTGCCTTGGTCACATCACAAGAAACCATCTCCTGCATTCCTGTTTAACTTGTTGCCGACCGCTGGCTGTCAAATGACGGCCAGGCTGCACAGCTCTTGTGACAGGAGACCGTCATATGACGTCCTCCCATTTAAACAGGGAATGCGCGCGATCGTGCGGGCTCATCCCTGTTCCTTCGGTGGCGGCGTGTCATGGAGACACCACTCGCCACCAAGGGTGGTGAACAGCCATTGGTCATGGCTGTTTACCATGTGATCAGCCGTGTTGATGTCACTGCCAATCACAGATGGTTCCACCCTGTTGTGAACGGCGCCTTCGCACGAGCGCACTGCTCGTGCACATTGGTGGCGGCGTGTTCCCCGGGTACACTGCTCATCACTGACGCCAGTAAACAGCCATTGGCTGGCTGTTTACCCATGTGATCGGCCGATCATTAAATGTAAACGCAGAGTGGTAACTGGCTGTTACCAGCTCTTCTCTCTTCACACACCATTTCCAGTGTTAGGAGAGAAGAGCCTGAAGCAGTGAGTTACCGATCTGTGTTCTGTAGTGTCTGCACCAACACCACACTTATCAGATCGCCCCCCCCCATTGTCATCTGTCACTTAACAGTCACATAAAGTGCACCTGTCACATAGGAGACTGCCATCAGTGACCATCAGCAGTGCACCTGTCGCCCATCCCCCGTCACCCATCAGTGACCGCCAGCCGTCACCCATCAGCCACTGCCAGCCGTCACCCATCAGCCATCACCTGTCACCCATCAGTGACCGCCAGACATCACCAATCAGCCACCGCCAGCCGTCACCCATCGCCTGTCACCCATCAGTGACTGCCAGCCATCGCCTGTCACCCATCAGTGACCGCCAGCTATAGCCCGTCACCCATCAGTGACCGCCAGCCATCACCCGTCGCCCATCAACCATCACTTGTCATCCATCAGTGACCGCGAGCCATCACCAGTCACTCATCAGTGACTGCCAGCCACCAGTGACCGCCAGCTGTCACCCATCAGCCATCACCTGTCAACCATCAGTGATCGCCAGCCATCACCTATAACCCATTGTGACTGCAAGCCATCAGTGAACATCACCCATCAATGACCGCCAGCCATCCGTGGCCTGTCACACCGTCATCACCTATCAGTAAAAGTCACCTGCCACCCATTGCACAGCCTATCAGTGACTGTCACCTGTCACACAGCCATCAGCGTCATGTCCAAAAGAGTATGCACCAGTGAGGAGGTGTTCTAGATTCTCTCCATGACCGATGAGAGCAACGGGCGTTCTCATCAGATTCCAATTCTGATTCCGAATCAAATTCAGCATTTAACCCGAATAGTGAATCGGAAAATGATTCGAGGAAGAATGGGTCCCTCCTAAAAGGGCATGGCACTCTGGAAACCAGGATTATATTCCCAGGCCCAGTACTAGCACTCCCGCCAGCAATAGGCCCTAAGAACTAATTCTCAGGCCCAGTACCAGAGCTGCCGCCAGTGTTAAGCCCCAGGAACAAATGCCTAGTACCAGCTTTGCAGCCAGTGATGGGCCCCACCAACAAATGCCCAGACCCAGTACCAGTGCTGCCACATCATGCCTGAATACCAGCACAGGAAATTCCAATCCAACTTCTGAAGTGTCACATCCTCCAAGAGCCAGGGCCTCTACATATATGCCAGATGGTCTTGCCAACCCAACATGGCTGCCTTCCAACTTGGCATCAACAATTATTCCCCCTTTCACAGCACAGCCAGGTGTGCAGACCAACACCCAAAATTTCTCAGAGATTGATTTCTTTCATCTGTTTTTGCCTGACACATTGCTGCAATTTGTTGTGGACCAGACAAATTTATATGCCCAGCAGTATATTACCGATAACCCCCAGTCATCATATGCCCGTCCCTATTAGTGGAGAGATCTCAATTTGGAGTTCAACATTTTTATGGGGCTTCACCCTGAACATGGGGATTACAAAAAAAAAAATGAAGGACATGCCTATTGGTCCACCCACCCCATCCACCACATGGCCATTTATTCTGCCGAAATGTCCAGGTCCTGATACAAGAAGATAATGCGCTTTCTTCACTTCAGAGACAACACCCAGTGCCCTTCCCACAATCATCCAAATTATGACAAGTTATATAAGCTTCGCCAACTGATACATTTCTTTTCCCAACAATTTCCAGAACTCTATTTCCCGATCAGAATATATATGTCGATAAGTCCCTGGTACCCTTTTCAGGCCAGCTAGGTATAAAGCAATATATACCTAGCATAAGGGCCAGATATGGAATAAAATTATACAAGCTGTGTGAGAGAGCCACGGGATATCTGTATGCATTCCGCATATATGAAGGAAGAGATTCCCAGCTCCAGCCCCCTGAGTGCCTGGCCTACATGGGCACAACTGGAAAGATTCTATGGGACCTGGCATACCCAATTCTGAACAAAGGATATGACATATACCTTGACAACCTTTACACCAGCCTGCCCCTTTTTAAACACTTATACCTTGCAAAAACCCTGGCCTGTGGAACCTTCAGAAAAAATAGGAAGGGCTTCCCACAATCACTAGCGAACAAAAAGCTGCGAAGGGGGGTAAAGAGCATCACTGAGATGCAATGAAGAGCTGGCCTTTTGGTGGAAGGATAAAAGGGACATGCACATGATGTCCACCATCCATGAGGACACTACAATTGAGGTTCAATGAAGATGAGGTCCCATTGAAAAGCCGACGTGTGGCAAAGATTATAATCTCTACATGGGGGGGGGGGGGGTGGATTTCAGTGATCAAATGATTCAGCCCTATTTGTCAATAAGGAGGTCCCGATTCTGTTACAAGAAAGTAGCAATTTATCTCATCCATTTGGCCATTTATAATTCCTAAGTAGTCTACACCAAATCCATGGAAAGCCCCGCCCCCTTCCTAAAATTCATCGAAGAAGTTGTCACGTCCCTCACCTATCACCAAAGACCCCCCCCCCCCCAGAAGACCTTCACTCTGAGGCTGTTTGCCGACTTCATGAGCGCCACTTCTCCTTCAGCATTCCACCTGAAGCAGGCTGAAGACGGCAAAAAAAATTTTGCTTGTGCACCAAAAGAGAGTTTCGAAAAGATACGAGCTACCATTGTCCCCAGTGTCCCTCCCAACCTTGCCTTTGCATTGGTGAATGCTTCCAACTTTATCATACATCCCTAAAATATTAGCCCATATTTTTAACCATTTCCCCATTTTCATCATCTGTGCTGACCATTTTTCATGCTTTCCCAAATAACCATGCCACTGCCTTCCACGTGGACTGACCTTGGCCTGTTTTGTGACTATGCCTTTGCCTACCGTTTGGATTGCTTCCATGTGAACTGACCCTGGGCTGTTTTATCAACTATGCTTTTGCCTACCGCTTGGACTGATCTGTTGCCCTGCTACTGTAATACACAGGGGTCTCACATATGTGAGGGGCTCCAGAATCGTTTTTTCTGGATGGAGAAAACAATTTTTATTATTTTCTCTGTTTTTCGGATTAGGTTCTGGAGTCCGGAGGCTTCATAGAGAGTTGGGTGGGTCAAAGCCTCTACCCCTGTGCCCCTGAGCACAGGTCTTACCTGATTGCGGCCCTCAGCCTGCCGCTGACTTACTGCCACCATGCCTCAGCCTGCCGCAAGAACGGACCACACTGCTACCTGGACTATGCAAATAATTTGCTGTAGCAAGAGGCAGCAAGTTTATGAAGGGCTGGAGAGCAGTACAATAATGAGTGTCTGCAGGTAACCGTGTACCAGGACCAATATTATGGCTGTACTAGCTGTCTCTGCCTGGACAATTTCTATGGACTGCTGTGCTGACAATATCCTTGTGCTGACTATAGACAATATTCCTGCCGGCTGCCTGGATAATTACTATTGCTGTCGCTAAGCACATCCCTGCCTGCTGCCTGGACCAGTGCTCTCTGTGGATACTACTAAAAGCACAGGTAATGCTTTTTTTTTTTTTACCCTTTGCACAATAGAATTTATTTTGGATTGTAATTCTTGGTATGTACGTGCTATGTGTTAGAAATATGAAGGGCCTTCAAAAATGATAGGTTGCCATGAAACTATATGTCATTTATGCCCCTAGAACATCTGATGGTGCTACTTGGATGTTGGGCCTTTGTATGTGGCCAGGCTGTGTAAATATTTCACACATGTGGTATTGCCATACTCGGGAGGAGTAGCAAAATGTATTTTGGGGTGTCATCTTTGCTATGTACATGCTATGTGTTGGAAATATCTGATAAATGGACAACTTTGTGTAAAAAAAAAAAAAATGCGTTTTTATTTTTTTCCACATTTTCCAAAAACTTCTGGAAAAAAATGAACCATTCAAAACACTCATTATGCCTCATAAACTATATGTTGGGGTGTTTGCTTTCCAAAATGGGGTAATTTGGGGGGCAATTCCATTGTCCTGGTGCTCCAGGGACTTCAAAATTGTAATAGGTGGTTGAGAAATGAGATGTGTCATTTATGCTCGTAAAACACCTGAAGATGCTTCTTCAATGTTGGGCCTTTGTATGTGGTCAGGCTGTGTAAAAGTCCCCCACATGTGGTATCGCCATACTCGGGAAGAGTAACAGAATGTATTTTGGGGTGTAATTTGTTGTATGCATATGCTCTGTGAGAGAAATAACCTGTTAATATGACAATAATTACAAATAACAAATAAAAAAATAAATCTTCATATTGCAAAGAATTGTGGGAAAAAATGACAACTTAAAAAAATTCATCATGCTACTTACTTAATATCTTGGAATGTCTTCTTTCTAAAAATGGGTAATTTAGCTGGTATTTGTACTTTCCTGATTTGTTAGTGTCTCAAGAAATTAGATACACCTGATAGACTGAAAGCCTGATCAAATGTGATCAATTTTCAGTGATTGGCACCATAGTTGTAGACTCTAACTTTCAAAAAGACCAAATAATTTACACTAATTTAGGTTATTTTTACCAAAGATATGTAGCAGTATAAATTTTGGCCAAAATTTATGAAGAAACATTATTAATTTGCTAAATTTTATGACGGAAACAAAAGAAAAATGCATTTTTTTCACAAACTTGAAGGCATTTTTTTATTTATAGCACAAAAAATAAAAAACCCACTAGTGATTAAATACCACCAAAAGAAAGCTCTATTTGTGTGAAAAAAGGACGCAAATTTCATGTGGGTACAGTGTTGCATGACTGAGTAATTGTCATTCAAAGTGTGATAGCGCTGAAAGCTGAAAATTGGCCTGGTCAGGAAGGTCAGTGCACTGTATTGAGGTGGTTAAAGACTGGCTTACTGACATCCCTTCTGGCTCCTTATCCTGCTTGCTGTTCCTCCACTTGGATCCCTGACTTCTGGCCTGGCTGATTACCTGCTCTGGTTTTTGAACCCTGGCCTGGCTGACTACTCGATCCGGTTACTGGACTATGCTTTGACTACGCTTACTCTATTTACCTTTTTTATTTTTTATTAATAAACAAGTGTGATTTAATTGTACTTCTGTCTCAGTCTGGTTCATGGTTTCTGACAGCATGTTAGTTGCGTTCATGTACACTGCTCTAGGCACACTACACATCTCATAGTCCATCTTGAAAGCAAGCAAGAGAGGGTCGCTACATTCCTACATACACTGGGACCATGGAGAATGAATGTAGTCACCCTTCAACAGGAAGTTGGATCACAGCAGATAAAATTTAAAAACAAAATGGAATTTGGAGAAGGCTGAAAGAAAAAAAGAAAAAAAAAGTATAGTAGTAAAAGTATAATTTGTGTATAAAAGGAAATCTGTAGTCTTGTTGTTTTCTTTTTCATATAGAAAAATGTAAAAAAAAAAAAAAGGTCTAGGGGGGAAAAAAAAAGAATTTGTATATTGAATACTACTGTACTCTCATTAATGGTTTTACCCTATACATTCATCATAACAATACAGTATGTTCCATTATAGTGGTCCCTTAAATTTCTATGTATTGACTTGATGTTCTTCCTGCTTAGTAATTCAATACACGTGTGTTTTTTTTATTGATTCTCTTCTAAATCAATTCAAATGTTACACTGTATACAAAGTAAATGAAATACACCACTTCCTTGTATAACTTCCTTCCTGAGATATAGTTTTCATAATGAATATAAGGTGTGATCACACCATTATATCTTTTGCTATTGTTAACCGTTGAAAGTGTCTCTGTCTCTTGGAAAAAAATAAAACAAATAAAATTAAAATCAAAGGGATAAAAGCTCTCTGTGCTGAAAAATGCAGCAAAAACACATATGCTTTTTACCATGTTTGTGCAACAAAGCAGTGTGAAAGTAGCCTTATTATCTATGTTACGGGGAGTGGATGAACTTAATATGGTCATAGCAAACAAGACCTGAGAGAATCTCATTTGTTTAAATTTTTGGTTTAATAATTAACATCTCAAAAATGGAAAAAAATACCACTTGCCTAAGCGCAAATGGATAAAACTCTAAAGACTCGTACACACGATCGGATTGTTGGCCAACAAAACTGGGGACTTTTGTCTGAAGGGCATTGGCCCAAGCTTGTCTTGCATACAAACGGCATATTGACGTACTACGTGGTTTTTCAGCTCTTTAGCGCCACCCTTTGGGCTCCTTCTGCTAATTTCATGTTAGTAGAAGATTAGTGAGTGTTAATTTGCGCTTTTCATTTTGCACTTTTAATTTCACGCTTTTCATTTCTCGGTTTTCAGTTTGTTTCTGAACGGCCGTTCGTCAACCAGCCATGTTGCGGAATTGGCCTTGGAGTTATTGTTTTGACCCCAGTCCAGGAACAGGAGGATTTCTTGGACCAAAAATTGGTTGCTTTTTTAACCACTTCCGGACCGCCCACCGTCGTTATACGTCGGTACTTTGAAGAGGAATATCATTGTTATGACAGCAGCTAGCTGCCATACACCCGGTATCCTCTTCTTCAGCGGGTAGTCCACTTCAAGATAAAAGTGGTCTCTGTGGCAGATTCTTCACAAGATCACTTTTATCAGTGGCAGGAGAGGGGTCCTGCCGCGCTTCGGTGCCCTCTGCCACTTACTGGAGCCTTTGGCAGCAGCGGAGGGCGATAGGTTATTCTCCCTTGTGTGACATGGAGACGAGTTAGGGGAAGATGGCCCCCACCCATCTCCAAATCAATGCAGGGTGTAAGCAATGTCAAAACATCACTTCCGCCCGTATCGCTTAAAGGGACATTTTTTTTCTCATATCGTCTTCCAGGACAGCCTTTGAGATATAGGGCTCCTCCCTCCGGGACAGGAAACACGTCAAGCCAATTAAATAAAAGGTGTGGTCCTCCAGGCCCTCCTCAGTTTTTGTGTTTCCTGCCGGACGGGAAGGAGCACGTTTTGGAACTGGTAAGGGGAGCTCCTTCTCAGGGGTTTTGCCTGGGGAGAGCACCTTGATGGACCTGACCCTTAGCACCCCTCGGTCCGTACGAAGGGAGGAGAGGGTAGCTTTCAGTCCCCGCTGCCATTTAAAACGTTCGGAGAGAATGGGACCCCGATGCGCGTCAATCTCCCCCTCGGATCGCTAACCGCTTGTACCTGTCGGTTGGATGGCGGCGGGAGACGTTCGTTCCACCGACCGGCGTCCGGGTACTGTGAGTGGTGCGTTCGTAAGGAACGCTCGGCGTCGGGGTGGAGTCTTTGCGCTCTGGCGTACGGAAGTGGGAGAGACGCACTTCCGCCGGATTTGCGTCATCAGGGGGCGCCGCAGGACCTGTTCCAGTCCTTTGGGCGTGGCGGTGTGACTACAGGGTTGCCTGGAGCGGTGTGAAGGCTCAGAGAGACTGAGTGAGACACAGGAACCATGGAGAGTGCAGTTGTGCAGGTGGACTCCGGTTCAACAGGCTCCAGTACCATAAGTCGCTAGTGGAGGCGATTCTGCTGGAGTGGGAACAACTGGAAAAAAGGCCATTTTTTTCAGGTAGCCTTAGAAGGAGGTTCCCTTTTGAGTCCGATGCGGTGCATCCCTGGAACAAGGTTCCCAAATTAGATGCTCCCTTGGCTAAAGTCTCTAAGAAGACAGATTTGGCCTTTTTGATGATATGGGTTCACTCAGGGACCCTATGGAGAAGAGGAGAGATGTGCTGCTTAAGAGAGCCTGGGATGCCTCTTCCATCGGGCTTAAACCGGCCCTAGCAGCTACCTGTGTGGCCAGAAACTTGGAGTGTTGGCTTACACAGTTACAATCGCATATTTCTGCGGGTACTTCTAGGCAACAGCTGTTGAAGTCCTTTCCGCTACTGTTCAAGGCTGTGGGCTTTTTAGCTGATGCCTCTGCAGAATCAGTCAAACTGGCTGCTAGATCTGCAGCACTAGTGAACACTGCCAGAAGGGCCGTTTGGCTTAAAACCTGGTCAGGAGACACAGCTTCAAAATTGAAGTTATGTGGATTACCCTTTTCAGGGGATCATTTGTTCGGGCCCGGCCTGCAAGAGGCGTTAGAGCGCACGCAGGATAGGAAGAAAGCTTTCCCAGAAAGGAAAAAGAGACCTGAAGGGAAGCGTCTTTTTCGAAGCCCCAGGCAGCAGAACCTGCAGGAAAGGGAGGTTTGCCCCAAAAAGCATTGGACAGGTCACAAGGGAAGAGGCAGAGGAGGAATCTTATTCAATCCTCCTCAACCCTCCCCTAAAACCCAGTGACTCCTGCGTCCCGGTGGGAGGAAGACTGGGGAAGTTCCTCCCACAGTGGGAAGCTTCAACCGAAAGTCCGTTCATTCGAGATGTAATAAGGAACGGCTACAGGTTGGAGTTTGGTTCAGTTCCCCTCCCAAATTTTCAAGTAACAAGGTTACCAAGGGACCAAGAGAAAGCAGAGGCTTTGGCTCTTCTTCTGGGGGATCTGGTGGACCAAGAAGTAATGGTGCAGGTGCCTCAGGAGGAGCGAGGCTTGGGGGTTTACTCCCACGTATTCGTGGTAAAGAAACCTTCGGGGAAGTTCAGGTTAATACTGTATCTCCGCCCCCTGAACAGATTTATAAAATACAAGCGGTTCCGGATGGAGTCAATCTTCTCGATAACTAAGTTCCTGTTTCAGGGCTGTCCCATGGCCACAGTGGATCTCAGGGATGCATATTTGCATATCCCGATTCATCTGGAATCTCAGAGGTTTCTCAGGTTGGCGGTGAGGTTGAACACTGGTGTGTTACACCTCCAGTTTCGAGCTCTCCCCTTCGGGCTCTCAGCCTCACCAAGAATCTTTACAAAGGTTCTGGCAGAGGCACTGGCCCCATTAAGGCTCAAGGCTATAACAGTGATCCCATATCTGGACGATCTACTGTTCATAGCCCAGTCGGCCCAACAACTGCAGAGGGACATACAGGAGGCCTTGGTTTTCCTGCGCTCACTGGGGTGGCTGATAAACCAGGAAAAATCCCAGCTGACCCCCTCACAGGAGGTCCTGTATTTAGGATACAGGATACAGGATTTCTTCGGTGGAAATGAGGGTATTTCTTCCGGAGGAGAAGATCTGCAAGCTAGAGCAGGCGGTAGCCCAGCTTCAATCTGGTCGGGAAGCCCAGATCAGGGAGGTTATGAGAGTCCTGGGGTTGATGACATTATGCTTTCCAGCGGTGGCCTGGGCAAGGCATCATCAGCGTCCTTTACAGAGACTCCTGCTCCGTTATTGGGATGGCAGGCAGGAGAGCCTGGATCAGGTTATGCCCCTATCCTCAGCAGTCAGGAGGTCTCTTTGGTGGTGGCGGGCCCAGGTCAACCTAGACAGGGGTCTTCCCTGGTCCCCACAAGCTACGGTGGTGGTCACGACCGATGCCAGTGCGCTGGGTTGGGGTGCCCACCTAGAGGGAACCTTAGCCCAGGGTTCCTGGTCGGACCTAGAGACAGGTCGTTCCTCAAACCAGAAGGAACTTCTGGCAGTTTGGAAGGCTATAGAAACCTTCCAGTCCCAGTTACATGGCAGGGATCTGCAGGTTCGCTCAGACAATGTGGCAGCAGTAGCCTATCTCAACAAGCAAGGGGGAACCAGAAGCCCTGCACTCCAGGTAATTGCGGACAGAATCTTCTGCTGGGCAGAGAAGAACTTGTCCTCAATATCAGCCATTCACCTAAAGGGAACGCAGAATTTACTGGCCGACTTTCTCAGTCGCCAGAAGATAGGTCAGGACGAGTGGTCCCTCAACAAGGAAGTGTTCGAGGAGATTGTGTCATGCTGGGGAAGGCCAGAAATATACCTATTTGCAACAGAAGGCAACAGGAAGGTGACGCAATTTTTTTCGGTTCACCCACAGGATCGGGCCAGGGGGATAGACGCCCTTGCCAATCCATGGCTGTTCGGCCTGTGTTATGCCTTTCCTCCCGTAAGGATGGTGGCGGAGGTCCTGCAGAAGTTCCGTTCGGAGACTACGGACCTCATTTTAGTAGCTCCTTTTTGGCCAAGGAGACCCTGGTTTGCCAGCATAAAGAAATTGGCCGTCCATCCTCCGCGGTTTCTGCCAGTCAGGGAGGACTTGCTTTCCCAGGGGCCGATCCTGTGCCCTCAGATAGAGAGGCTCAAGCTTGCGGCCTGGTATCTGAGGAACAAATCTTAAGGTCACAGGGTTTCTCAGAGTGATTAAGACCTTGTTAGAATGCCGTAAACCAGTTACTAGGGCAATTTACGCCAAGGTAGGAAAGAGGTTTAATTCCTGGTTGCGAGAACAGGGAATTGCAAGCCCCGGGGTCCCGGCAGTCCTGGACTTTCTACAAGCAGGGGTAGAGCTGGGCCTATCTATCAGCACTAAAGGTACAGGTGGCGGCCTTAAGCGTTTTCCTTCAGTCCTCCCTTCAGCAGAATCCATTTGTCAGGAACTTCTTCAAGGCTCTATCTAGATCCAGGCCTGTGAGAATGAAGTCCTGTCCTACTTGGTATTTGGCCTTGGTTCTTAGGGCTTTGACCCAAGATCCATTTGAACCTTTAGAGGGAGCATCACTTAAGTGGATGGTACTAAAGACTGTTTTTGATAGCGATCACGTCAGCTAGAAGGGTCAGTGATCTGCAGGCGCTCTCGGTCAGAGAGCCATTTCTGTTAATCTTAGAAGACAGGGTAGTACTTAAGACTGACCCTAGTTTTCTTCCTAAAGTGGTGTCCACTTTTCATAGGACACAGGATATTATTTTGCCAACTTTTTTCTCAACCTCAGACAAGGACGAGGCGAGATATTTAAGTTTGTTAGACGTCAGGAGAAGTCTATTAATTTTTTTAGAAGCCACTAGGGTCTTCAGGAAGTCAGACTCACTTTTTGTAAATTTTTCGGGCGCCCGCAAGGGCTGCAAGGCGTCCAAAGCGTCTATCGCCAGGTGGATACGAATGGCGATAGTTAAAGCCTATGAGTTAGAGGGGAAGCAGGCACCCTTAGTTAAGGCACACTCTACAAGGGCGGTTTCTGCATCGTGGGCAGAGAGGGCTGGAGCCTCTCCGAGGAGATCTGCAAAGCAGCAACGTGGTCCAGCTACTCAACGTTCGCAAGACATTACCGTCTGGATTTATGGTCTGATAAAGAGCAGACTTTTGGACGTAAGGTCCTCCAGGCAGTGATCCCGCCCTGACAAGGTGAGCTCCTTGCTTATCATCTCAAAGGCTGTCCTGGAAGACGATATGAGAAAACCGGAGTTAGACTTACCGGTAACTCTTTTTCTAGGAGTCTTCCAGGACAGCCTGGCTTCCCACCCAAAGTTGTTTAAATTGGACTAAGTGGTGAGGATGTGTATTAACGTGATTGTTAGTGTGTTATGTCTTTCAGAGCCTCCCGGCGGTTCTTGGAGTAAAACTGAGGAGGGCCTGGAGGACCACACCTTTTATTTAATTGGCTTGACGTGTTTCCTGTCCCGGAGGGAGGAGCCCTATATCTCAAAGGCTGTCCTGGAAGACTCCTAGAAAAAGAGTTACCGGTAAGTAACTCCGTTTTTTTATTGCATTTTAGTGTAAATATGAGATCTGAGGTCTTTTTGACCCCAGATCTCATATTTAAGAGGTCCTGTCATGCTTTTTTTCTATTACAAAGGATGTTTACACAGCGCTCCTTCAGTGTCACCTACAACTCTGTCTCCTCCTCTCCATTGCCCCTTTCTGTGGGGGTCCCCCAAGGCTTTGTTCTTGGACCCCTTCTCTTCTCTATCTACACATCCTCCCTTGGTAACTTGATAACTGCCCACGGCTTCTAATACCACTTATATGCCGATGACATCCAAATCTATCTGTCTACTCCTCACCTCACTCCTTCAGTCTCCTCTCGCATTACTAACTGACATATCAGCATAAATGTCGCACCACTTCCTTAAACAAAATCTCCCTAAAACTGAGCTATTAATATTCCCCCCCCCCCCCCCCATGCATGTGCCCCCTCCATGAGTTTTCCATCAAAATCAACAATGCAGCCATCATTCCCTCCACTCACAGCAGGGTACTAGGTATAATCCTACACTCCGACTTGTCTTTTCAGCCTCAAATCCAATCGTTGTCAGTTTGTAGAATTCACCTCCGTAACATTTCAAAAATTCGCCCCTTTTTAACAAATGAAACCACCAAGCTCCTCATTCACCCCCATGTTATCTCTCGCCTTGACTATTGCAACTCCCTTCTCATTGGCCTGCCTCTCCATAGGCTATCCTCTCTTCAGTCTATCATGAATTCTGCTGCCAGACTTACCCACCTTACCAACCACTCAGTGTCTGCCAACCCTCTCCTCCAATCCCTACACTGGCTCCCAATCACCCAGCGAATTAAATTCAAAATACTAACCACAACATACAAAGCCATTCACAACTCTGCCCTGAGCTACATCACCAATCTTGTCTCTAAATATCGCCCACATTGGCCTCTCCGCTCTTCTCAAGACCTCCTACTCTCAAGTTCTCTTGTCTCCTCCTCTCATGCTCATCTCCAGAGACTTTCCCATCTTCTGGAACTCGCTACCTCCACAGGTCTGGCTATCCCCAACTCTTGCTACCTTCAGGCGATCCCTGAAAACTCATCTCTTCAGGAAAGCCTATCTATCATGTCTCCAACTAATCTTCTACCACTTCCAACAACTCATTCCCCATAGTTACAACCTTTTGTACCACCTGCCCCACCCTATTAGATTGTAAACACTTCTGAGCAGGGTCCTCTTAATCCTCTTGTATTTTATTGTATAACTGTATTGTCTCCTTTGTATATTGTAAAGCACTGCATAAACTGTTGGCGCTATATACCATATTTATCGGCGTATAACACGCGCCGGCGTATAACACGCATCCCAAGTTTAGCAGGGAAGTTTAAGGTAAAAAACTTTTAGGAGGCAAGTTTAACCACCTTCAGACCGGACCATTTTGCTGGTAAATGACCAGAGGTCTTTTTACAATTTGGCACTGCGCTGCTTTAACTGGTAATTGCGCGGTCATGCAATGTTGTACCCAAACAAAATTTGCGTCCTTTTCTTCCCACAAATAGAGCTTTCTTTTGATGGTATTTGATTGTCTCTGCGATTTTTATTTTTTGCGATATAAACGTAAAAAGACCGCAAATTTTGAAAAAAAATGATATTTTCTACTTTTTTGTTATTAGAAAAATCCAATAAACTCAATTTTAGTCATACATTTAGGCCAAAATGTATTCAGCCACATGTCTTTGGTAAAAAAAAAGTCAATAATTGTATATTTATTGGTTTGCGCAAAAGTTGTCACATCTACAAACTAAGGTACGTTTTCTGGAATTTACGCAGCTTTTAGTTTACGACTGCCTATCTCATTTCTTGAGGTGCTAAAATGGCAGGGCAGTACAAAACCCCCCCCCAAATGACCCCATTTTGGAAAGTAGACACCCTAAGGAAATTGATAAGTGGCATGTTGAGCCCATTGAATATTTTATTTTTTTGCCTCAAGCGATTGAATAATGACAAAGTTAATACACAAAGTTGTCACTAAATGATATATTGCTCACACATGCTATGGGCATATGTGAAATGACACGCCAAAATAAATTCTGCTGCTTCTCCTGAGTACGGGGATACCACATATGTGGGACTTTTTGGGAGCCTAGCCGCGTACGGGGCCCCCGAAAACCAAGCACCGCCTTCAGGCTTTCTAAGGGCGTAAATATTTGACTTCACTCCTCACTACCTATTACAGTTTTGAAGGCCATAAAATGCCAAGATGGCACAAAACCCCCACAAATGACCCCATTTTAGAAAGTAGACACCCCAAGCTATTTGCTGAGAGGCATGTTGAGTCCATGGAATATTTTATATTTTGCCACAAGTTGCGGGAAAATTACAAACTTTTTTTTTTTTTTTTCACAAAGTTGTCCCTAAATGATATATTGCTCACGCATGCCATGGGCATATGTGAAATGACACCCCAAAATAAATTCTGCTGCTTCTCCTGAGTACGGGGATACCACATATGTGGGACTTTTTGGGAGCCTAGCCGCGTACGGGGCCCCGAAAACCAAGCACCGCCTTCAGGCTTTCTAAGGGCGTTACAGTTTTGAAGGCCATAAAATGCCAAGATGGCACAAACCCCCCCCAAATGACCCCATTTTGGAAAGTAGACACCCCTAAATTTAGGGGTACACTAGTGAGACTAGGTAATAAATGGCGGGTGCCCTGAAACTATAAAAAAAAACTAACCAACCAGCGTCACCTGTAACAGTTATATGGTGATCACTGGTGAAAGGGTTAACTAGGGGGCAATCAGGGGGCTTTATGCGGTAGTATATGGGGGTCCCTGGCGCTATAAAAAGCTGCGGTGAACCTAAATACCTACCTGCCTAACTGGTGTCACCTGTGACACTAATACAGTGATCAGAAAAACGATCGCTTATTAGGCTGGGTTCACACTGGAGCGATGCGGGAACGCCACGAATCCGCGGCGGGTTCCCGCATCACATGCCTCCCGGCGGCAGTTCACACTGCCCTATGCGAACTGCTGGGAGTGTCAGTGAAATGTTAATGACACCCCCAGATCAGTTCGCATATCGCAGTGCGATCTGCAAACTCGGATCGCATGGTGTGAACACCCATGCGATCCGATTCTGCTGCGGACCAAAAAAAGGGTCCCGTGCGAGTTTGCGGCGGGTGCGACACGAATTCAGCCATACTATCTGTATGGCTGAACTCGAATCGCACAGAGATCGGATGTGATTTGCACTGCAGTGCGGTGCGAATCACATCCGTTCTCATAAACCGCTGCAATGTGAACCCAGCCTTAGTGACACTGGCGACGGGGGGTGATCACGGGGTTAAACCTTTATTGGGGGGGTTAGGGGGGTACCTTAGAACTAAAGGGGGCTAACCCTAACTGCCCTAACAGTTATTACAGTCACAAATGACACCAATGCAAAAAAAAAAAAAGCAATTGGTGTCACTGTGACTGGGGGGGCAGGGGTAATTGGGGGGTGATCGGGGGTTAAAGGGGGGGTGTGAGTGTGCCTGGCATGTTCTACTGTATGTGTGGTGTGTTGGTGCAACTCACCGAACCTCTCTCCTCGGTGCCGGAACGAAAAATACCGACACGGAGGAGAGAATACATCACTTCCTCTCCTGTGTTTACATTACAGGAGAGGAAATGATGTCACGGGACATTTTCATTCGTCGGGAGCGATCGCGAGGGGGTGGCCATGAATGAATGGCCGTCCCCTCGTCCGGGATCGCTCCCGAACGAATACCGACCGCCGCAGGCACCGGGCGGGGGCCCGATCGGGCCCCCGACCGGCGGGCAGGCAAGGACGTACATGTAAGCCCTTATGCCTGCCCGTGCCATTCTGTCGACGTACATCGTCGTGCGGCGGTCGGCAAGTGGTTAAGGAAAAAACCTTACATTTTAAATGCCCATCAATGTAGCCTTCCACTGTCCCCCTGCAGCCCTCCACTGTCCCCCTGCAGCCCTCCACTGTCCCCCTGCAGCCCTCCACTGTCCCTCTGCAGCCCTCCACTGTCCCTCTGCAGCCCTCCACTGTCCCTCTGCAGCCCTCCACTGTCCCCCTGCAGCCCTCCACTGTCCCCCTGCAGCCCTCCACTGTCCCCCTGCAGCCTTCCACAAAATTGCAGTATGGTTAGTTTTAACTTTACCGCCGCCATCTTCGGCTCCTCCCGCTGCCATCTTCGGCTCCTCCTGCCGCCGTCGAGATCTTCGGCTCCTCCCGCCTCCACCGACATCTTCGACTCCTCCCACCGCTGTCGAGATCTTCGGCTCCTCCCGCCGCCGACATAGACCGAGCCGAGGGTACTCAGCTACTCGGCTGTGCTCGCAGTAACGCCCCCATCCCACCCCTTGTCCTGGCTCCTGTGATGGACACAACACCGGGCCAATGGCGGGACGTAAAGGCTAGGAGGCGGGACTGGGCGTGACTGAGAGTGCAGCCGAGTACACAGTACACTCGGCTCAGCTCGGTAAATGCCGGCGGCGCTCCACAGAGCGCAGATCAGCGGGGGGATCGGCGTATAACACGCACCCATGATTTTCCCCCGATTTTTAAGGGAAAAAAAGTGCGTGTTATACGCCGATAAATACGGTAAATCCTGTATAATAATAAATAATAATGTGTACATTCCTTGTAATAGGAATAAAAGTCACACTTTTTTTTTTTTAAGAACATTGTAAAAATAAAAGGTCAAATAAATTAGAAAAAAAGAAATTAAATATATTTTTAAACGTGCCCCATCCCAACGAGCTCGCATGCAGAAGCGAGTAACTCCCGCATATGAAAACAGTGTTCAAACCACACATGTGAGGTATCACCATGATTGGTAGAGCAAGAGCAATAATTCTAGCCCTAGACAACCTCTGTAATTCAAAACATGCAACCTGTAGGATTTTTAAGGGTAAAAGTTTGACACCATTCCACGAGCGGGACATGTTGGGTATCAATTTACTCGGCGTAACATTATCTTTCACAATATTAAATAAAAAATTGGGCTAACTGTACTGTTGTCTTATTTTTTTAATTAAAAAAAGTGTATTTTTTCCAAAAAAGTGCGCTTGTAAGACCTCTGCGCAAATACGGTGTGACAGAAAGTATTTCAACAACCACCATTTTATTCTCTAGGGTGTTAAAAATAAAATGTATAATGTTTGGGGGTTCTAAATAATTTTCTAGCAAGAAAACATGTTTTTAACTTGTAAACAACAAATCTCAGAAAGAGGATCGGTCCTTAAGTGGTTAATCGTGAACGATTATGGCATATGCCTTTGCTGCGGTAGCTCCAAGAGAGTAATCCAGATGTTTTTCGGACTCTTCTCCGGATGACGGACCCCTGCTTTCACCATCTCTTGGCATTGTTGATCCCCTATATTAAGAAGCAGGGCACATGTATGAGGCTTTTATTTTATTTTTTGGTTGAATAATAATGATTTGATTTGGTATATTTTTGGATGCATAGAATGCACTTTTTGGTTAAGTTCTATTGGCAGATAGCATGTCTAATTTTTTTTTTTTTTTTAATGCACAATAAAAGAATTGTGGAGAATAAATACTTGGTTATGTATTTTACTTTAAATGACAGTTTGGGAGTAGGCAGTAACATTTAAAAAAAATACAATGTAAAATTGACAAGGAACACCAACATAGTTGTATCTTTGATCTTAAAAACTATGGGATAATGGTGTTGTGGTTGTGTTTGCCCAAATAAAAAAAAAAATAAAGCATAATAATATTATTCTTGATATCACTAGAAAAAAAAAAGCCTTTGAAAATTCTTTTGCAATAACTCCATCAGTATCACCAGCAAAGTAGCTTCATTATTATCACATTAAAGAAGAGAATTGTGTGCTGCATTTCGATATTTTATAATTTGCCAGGTCACGAATGTTAATTCTCCATTACGATTGCTAGTTTACAACACTGGCTGCTTTTGGCTCGTCCTTGCTTCCGAGCCTGCGTGTTTTACTTTGGACTTTTGTCCGACAGACTTGTGTACACCCGCTCGGAAAATCCAACAACAGACATTTGTCCGTGGAAAATTTTAAAACCTTCTATCCGTCCACGGAAAATCAGACAACAATTGTCCGATGGAGCATACAATTGGTCGGATTTTCTGCCAACAGCCTGTCATCATACATTTCCCGTCGGAAAATCGGATCGTGTGTATGAGGCTTTAGGCTCATGCACACTAGACCTCATAAACTGCCTTTTTTGGAGTTTGGGTGTTTTTTTAACAGCCCATAAACTCCACTCTCTGTTATCCTATGTGTCCATGCACACATGGGCATTTTATAACTTTTATCAGCAGTGGAGTTTATGGGCTGTTCTCTGAACGCCATAAAATCGCATTCAAAGAGCCGTTTTTCTGACCACAAAAAAATGCCAAACACTGATAAATGTGAATAAACGCTATTACAAAATGCTGATAAATGCACATTTTCCACCAGCGTTTTCTGTTAGCAATCTGACGTCCAGAAAAAGCTTTTATGAGCTCCAGCGTGCACGGAGCCTAACTGTTGTAAAGTACATTGGAACCTTGGATTACGAGCATAATACTTTCCAGGAGAATGCTTGTAATCCAAAGCACTTGCATACTATAGCGAGTTTCTCCATAGAAGTCAATAGAAATTATAATAATTTGTTCTGCATTGACTTCTATTACATGCAATAACGCATGTGGCCAGAGGTCGGGGGTGCCGGAGAGCCTCAAAAATACTTGGGGACAGCTTGGCTGAACCCGCAAAGGCTCGGGAATGGCGTATTTCCGAGTGTTTCTGAGTATTTACGAGTGATTCTGTGTATGCAGTCAAATGCAGTACTGCACACCCCTTTAGCTTGAATTCTACTAGTTTTTGAGACAACACTCGCAAACCAAGTCAGAAGCTTAAAAAAAGTTGCTCGTCTTTCAAAACACTCCTTAACTGTGTTACTCGTAAACCAAGGTTCCACTGTATCAATTTACAACAAAGTAGCTGCCCTATAAAACAAAAACATCAATACAATTCAAGTACCATAAAAAAATCATTAGAACACAATTAGCAGCGCTCCACCAGTGAATGTACACTGTGAATATACAGTATACACTCAATATTCCCTAGTGACTGTGTTTGCATATAGTCCACCATTGTGAGTAAACCATAAAGTCTCTAGATGAGTGTAGCCCGTGGGATCGTGCTTGAATATTCTTAGATCACAGCCACCTGCACTATACCACGTGGGGATACAAAAAACACAGTCACTTCCAGCGCTAATAGCTCTTTCAAGGTAAGGAGTAACAGATGTCAGATAAAATGGTCGTGTGAAAGGTATATATGGTATCCCAAAACTAGGTGGATGCTGCCTTCCTCAGATGGGGTAATCCAAAAAGAACTACAAGAAAAACAGAAATGGAAGTCACTCACACCTAGTGCATTACCAGAGATAATTTCATAATAAGAAATATTTGTATAAAAGTGGATACTCACAATATGCAACTGACAAAAGGCCATAAACACAGTGCATGGACATGCGCAGAACATAGGGTACAGTTAACACGTTTCGGGGGGCGCACCCCCTTCCTCAGCGCTAGGCAAGTCTTGTACACCCTGGGCAAGCACTTTCATAGGGAATGGTGGAATTGAAAATTGTGTGTCAAAAAGAGCCACGCCCTCAAGGGGGTGGGAAAGGAAAAAAAAAAAAAATATATAAATATATATAAAAACAACAGAATCCATATCAAAAACCTCTATCCAAAACAAAAAAACTCCATGGAGTTCCTAAATCCCCAGGAACCAGAACCATGTAAACATATTGTCAGGTCACCTTGAGGCGAGGTGACAGGTGCACACCGTAGTGATCAGGAGTGCACCGCAAGGTTGTGGACCCTATGGCTGACTGCTGCAGACGGGGGACAGATCCCACTGGGGTTAGAGCGTAAGATTCCCTGGGGCGTGGAGTCTAAGAGCCAGCAGGTGTTCACCAGCGCCTCTAGTGGTGAGGATGGACTTGGCTGCAACTGGTTCCAGGTCGCAACCCCCAGGGTCCCCCAGCTCACACCCACAGTAGGCAACAGGAGGATAGGGATGGTGAGGGACAAAGCCAAGGTCGGGGCCACAAGCAGACAAGAATAGTCGTGTACACGCCAAAAGGTCAGGATCACAGGCAAACAGGGATAGTCAAGACACGCCAAAGTCGGTAACGGAAAACAGAAGCAGAGCACACGGCAGGAAACAGGAAGCTAACACACAAAGGAATACACAATGGTTGATCAGCACTGATGGCCTGCAGTGCACAGGTTAATATAGGGCTCCCTGATAGGGCCTGGGAAGGAGCCATGCTTAGAGGAGAGGTTATAAAAACCACCAAGTGGAAGTGGCTGACCTCTTAGTCTGAAGACATGAGGGAAGGTAAGCAAACACAGGAAGATCACTGCATAACCATGACACATATATTACAATCCATGGCTCTAGATCGGGAAATATATATTTATATTTATTTTCTTACATCAGGGGACACAGAGCCATGGTAATAATTATGTGGGTTATACCGGCATATCAGGTGCTGGACACTGGCACGCCCCTCAAGGTGTGAACTTCCCCCATATAACCCCTCCCATTACTGGGAGTCCTCAGTTTTTTCAGGAGTGTCTAAGGTGTTGGGAACGTGTAAGGATGTGTGTACTGAGCTCCACGGGCAGTAATTCTTTGATGAGAGCCAGCCATCCTGACCGGATCTGTTCTGATGTCTCCGTAATGGACTAAATGAACGGTACCCGGGCCTCATCATCCGAAGACACGAGGTTTTGCTTGTGAATGCTTTTAAGCTGGGCCCTGGGATCCAGTACTTTTTGGTAGTGAGGCCAATAAAAGTTTACTTGCAGGGTCTTCTCGCAGGTCCAGGATTGCGGGATTACCGGAGTGTACCCCTGTTTCCTTTCAAGGTCTCGGAGCCTACCATGAAGGATGAAGATTGGGTTTTTTATCTCTGATAAATCCCTGCGGCGTGGAAAGGTAGGGGAGATTTTCTGCAAGTAATCTCTCCTTCCATGTATTTATGTTGTCATGTCAAGTCTATGTGTCACCACTGGAGGCTGTATTGAGCACTCACCATTCTGATGCTGGAAACAGCAGAAGCTCCACTCTCCTCTCCGTTCAAGCCAGCTCAGACCCTCAGGTATGAAGGGGGGTCTGATCACTTCCTGGGCCCCCAGATTGGCGATTTTGATCTATTTGAATGCCAGCCAGCTGCCTCTTTTTTTTTAAAACAAAAAAAAGGAAAAAATATTTTTTTGGGCAAGTCGCGGTCGCTCGTTTACCTCCCTGCCGCCACCCACCATGATGCTGGTGCTCACGCGGGAGATTCGCTTCTCTATTTGAAAGGGGGGTTTTCATGTGGGGAGTGGCTAAACGGCGTCAGACGCCGGCCACACATGTAGGAACTAGTTAAAGCTCTGCAAGAGAAGCTACTGCCTGGCGTCGAGGGACAGAGCAGAGTGGTTGCTGGTCAGGTTTGGTGACACAGGCATTTTCCTTTTTGGCAACAATGTACTGTATAGCTAGGACTAATAGCAGTTATTGTAGTGTACTATAGCCTAGCAAGTGAAACATTCTTTTGCTGGTACTGCCTCTGCTTCGTACTGTAAGCTATGAGTGACAAAGGGACCAGGAACCCCTCTAATTATTGGGTTAATGGTATACAACAAACTAAAAACCCTTCCAAAAGAATGTCTGTCTTCCTCCCCCGAGAGCTAAAAAGAAAAATACGGCCAGTCAGATGAAGCCATCAAGGGTAGAACACTTCTGTCCCTGTGTATTTCATACAAACATGTTTTTCTTCTAACATTTAAAAGATTATTGCTATGATGTCTCTCGATAGTAGGACTAAACATAGCAGATTCTCATCTAGTCCTCTGGGCCCTTTAATTGAGGTGCAGGAGGCTGGGGATCAGGTAGATCTTCCCAAATATTGGAAGATATTTATTTTTCCTCTTCAGAGGATCCTAACAGGGAGAGAGTAGCCGCACAAGTCAGGTGTTTGTCTACTCCCTTACTTAACCCGTTTGTTGGCTGCCACAGGCTCTTGAGGTATCTACCTCTAATAGGGTTCATTTGAACCTCCCCCACCTGGGAATGTTTTTTCCCAAGTGTTCTTCCAGGACAGCCCTTGAGAGATGGAGCTCCTCCCATCGACACAGGAAACACATTGCCACAGTTCAAAAGGCGGTCCCTGGTCAGTCATTTGTGTTTCCTCCGTCGGAGGAACATGTTGCCAGGAACCTGGAGGCCCCTCTCAGGGGCTGCCTGAGAACCTGTAAGCCATAAGGGACCGGGTCCTGTTTTTTGGCTGCAGTTGGGTCCATACCTATTTTTTTGTGGCTCGGAGCAGACCCGTTACCCTCCTCCTTCCAGTGCCGAGGTGGCCAGGGGCAGAATGACGCCGGTTTCCCCCAGGAGCGGTGAGCGGAACCTTCCATCTCTGCTCCTTGTTGCGGTGGGGTCGGAGACGCCGAGCGTCATTTCCGGCGGAACCGCGTCATCACTGTGTGCCGAGACTTCCGGTTCCGGGTCTCTAGGGTACAAGGAGGAGAGGGAGAGCCAGCGCTGTGCCTGTGCAGTCCCGACCAGCGTCCAGCAATACCGGACTAGCGGCGGGATCCGGAGCGGCAGAGGGGGACCATGGAGGCTATTCCCCAGGACACTCCGGCGGAGACAGGCACCAGCCAATCCCAGGTAGGCTGCTGGGCATGCTATTACTCTGGTGGAGTGGTGGTGTTTGTAGGCTGGGTTCTGTAGTGCCCCACAGTGGTGGTTAACTCACAGTTAAGGATGTATGCAGTTGGTGGCGATTCTAAGGAGGGACATGGAGCTGATGCTAAAAAATTCTTTGTCTTCTTATTTTCAGGCTAAAGAGCTACCAAAGGAAGACAAGGCAGGCTGCAAAAAGTGCCCTAATTGTGGGAATAGGTTGTCCTCTGGCTCTAACAAAGCCCTATGCAAGCAATGCATTGCAAGCTTGCTTAAATCTGAGGCAGATTCCCCCTTAGCAAAATTTTTGGGCTCCTTTAAAGAGGAAATGGCGTCGACCTTTAAGTCCCTCCGGGAGTTAATCACTGACGTAGGATCAGCTGCCTCCACTAATAAAACAACTGCAATCTCCTCCTCACCATGCCTTACAACACCCAGCTCAGGGGAGCCCTGTATGGTCAGGGAGCCTAGCCCCACGTTGATTAGCCCCGATTCCTCTGACACAGACTCGGATCAGGAAGAGGATCAAGCAACATCTAAAGCCTCAAAGTATAGATTGTCTCTTGAGGAAGTAGATGAGCTAATGGGTGCTATCTATGATACACTGGAAATTGAGGAGGAAGAAACTCAGTTATCCAGACATAAGATGTATGAGGCTCTGGGGAAAAAGAAAGCAAGGGTTTTCCCTATACATAAGGTGCTTTCTGACCTTGTCCTTAAGGAGTGGTCTGAACCAGATAAAAAGGTTTTCTTTCCTAAATCCCTTAAGAGAAGGTTCCCTTTTGATGAGAGCCCAGAGGCGGTCTGGAATAAAAATCCTAAACTAGACGCCCCTCTGTCCAAAGTCTCAAAGCAGGCTGATCTGGCCTTTGAGGATATGGGCCACCTGAAAGATCCCATGGACAGGAGAACAGACATTGTCTTAAAGAGGGCCTGGGATGCCTCTATGGCAGGCTTAAAACCATCTCTAGCCACTTCTTGTGTAGCTAGAAACCTGGAGTTCTGGTTGTCCGACTGCAGGAACATCTAAAAGCAGGCACTCCTAGGGGGAGCTTCTGAAATCCTTCCCTATGCTTTTTAAGGCCACCAGTTTCATCTCTGACGCCTCCACGGACTCCGTAAAATTTACGGCTAAGTCAGCAGCACTTTCAGTGGCAGCAAGGAGGTCAGTATGGATGAAAACTTGGGGGGAGACACGGCGTCTAAAACCCGCCTGTGCAGCGTCCCTTTTACAGGAGACTTAGTCTTCGGGCCTGAATTAGATTCTGCCTTAGAAAGGACGGCGGATAAAAAGAAAACCTTTCCCGCAAAAAGAAAAATTTTCAAAGAATTTTTTTTCGTCCCTTTAAGGAACCCTCTAAATCAGAGAAGAGTTCAACCCCCAAAAAACATTGGTCGGGACATAAAGGGAAAGGGGGCATACTGTTTAGCCGCCCCAATCAGGATCCCAAACCCCAGTGACGTCAGGGTTCCTGTGGGAGGAAGATTAAGCAAATTTCTTCCACAATGGGAAGAGACAACCTCGAACGAGTTTGTCTTAAATATAATAAAAAGGGGTCACGCGCTGGAATTTCACAGCAGCCCTCCCTCAAAGTTTTTGGTGACAAAGCTTCCAAGTCACTCAGAAAAGGACAGGGCCTTACCTTTACTGATAGGGGAAATGGTGGATCAAGAGGTATTGACACCAGTCCCTATTCAGGAACAAGGAGATGGTTTTTACTCGCACATTTTCGTGGTAAAAAAGCCGTCAGGGAGGTTCAGACTAATTATGAACCTCCGACCACTGAATCGCTCCATCCGTTACAAGAGATTTCGGATGGAGTCCATTTATTCCATAAAGAACCTTCTCCAGAAAGAGATATTTATGGCCACCCTGGATCTAAGGGATGCTTATCTGCATATTCCAATAAGGGAGGAATGCCAGAAATTCCTTCGGATGGCAGTGCAGATAGACACAAAAGTTTACCACTTTCAGTGCAGAGCGCTCCCCTTCGGTCTGTCATCCTCCCCAAGAATCTTTACCAAGGTTCTCGGAGAGGCTTTAGTTCTACTGAGGCTTCAATCAGTCTCAATTATTCCCTATCTAGACGACCTGCTTGTAACAGCACACTCGGAGAGTCGTCTTTCTCAGGATCTGGAGTTGACTCAACTCAGCCTGAGTCGACTAGGGTGGACTCTTTATGCAAGAGTGTCCGTCTCCTCAAAGAATGCTCCTATGGTTCCAGAGAAAAAAAAGAAAAAAGAGAAACAAAGAAGAGAAGTGTCTCTTTCTGGTCTCTGGATCAGCTGTTATCTGAGTCGGTGATATCAGAGATTCCCTTAGTGCAGGGGTAGGGAACCTTGGCTCTCCAGCTGTTTTGAAACTACAAGTCCCATGAGATGTTGCAAGACCCTAACAATCACAGGTATGACTCCTAGAGGCAGAGGCATGATGGGATTTGTAGTTTCAAAACAGCTGGAGAGCCGAGGTTCCCTACCCCTGACTTAGTGGAACAGGGGTTTTTGGTTCAAACCTTTTAAGGTCCCAGAGCCAAGCAGAGAGGTAAGACCCACTCTAGATCTTGGAGATCTGAATCGGCACTTAAATATCCAATCCTTCATAATTCAATCGGCTGTGTCCATCCTGCAAGGAGGGGAGTTGCATATCTCCATGTGCCAAAGTTTCCCGCTTACCAGAAATCTCTGCGGTTTGAAATATAAAAATATTTTTATCAATCGTGGCACTGCCATTCGGCTTAGCCACAGCACTACAAGTGTTCTGAAAGATTCTGGCACCTCCTTTAGCCAGGTTAAAGGCTCAAGGCATAGCGGTCCTAGCCTATTAGAAGATCTACTTTGAATAGATCATTCAGTCTCAGGTCTAAAACCAAACCAGAGTCTGATCTCAGCTGTAGATAGCTGAAATCTCTAGGTTGGATTCTCAGCCTAGGAAGATTCTCCTTAAAACCATCAAGGAGGTTACTTGGGGGCTGGTTATAGAGACCATACAGAAGAAGGTTGTGAAAATATCATACTGCGCTGTCCTAAAGGTGATAAACACTCACTTAACTGCTGCAGCTAAATTATGTGAGATACCCACACTACCATGCCATTCCAAACTTATTAGCTGTGCTGAAAAAGTGTTTCTTACATAACTAATCACACAAAAACATTTACATACAAATATGAATAATTGTGATCAATCTGTGAAATTACACAATCCCCAAAGTGATCAATATTTGTGAAATGAATATATGCACAAATTCTCAAAGCGTCCAATCAGACAGATGAAAAAAATAGTAAATGAAAAAGAGTCCTCCAAATATGCTCCAAAGAATCTTTACCAAGGTTCTCGGAGAGGCTTTAGTTCTACTGAGGCTTCAATCAGTCTCAATTATTCCCTATCTAGACGACCTGCTTGTAACAGCACACTCGGAGAGTCGTCTTTCTCAGGATCTGGAGTTGACTCAACTCAGCCTGAGTCGACTAGGGTGGATTGTCAGTCAGGAGAAATCCAAGACAACCCCAACACAGGAGATCCTGTATTTGGGTTACTGGATCAAGTCTGTAGATCAGCAAATTATACTGCCGGAAGAAAAGATTTTGAATCTGTGGCAGAGAACATCTTTTGTTCAATGCAGCCCCAAATGTGCGGTGAGGCAAGTAATGTCGGTCTTAGGTCTTATGACGGCAACCATTCCAGCCGTACAATGGGCCAGGTTCCACCAAAGAGACCTTCAGGGATTTCTGTTGGAACAATTAAAGGGCAGAGATCTGGAGGAGGAGGTATCGATCCCCTCAAAGATAAAACGCTCCCTCTGGTGGTGGAAGGACAGGGAGAACCTAAACAAAGGGTTTCATTGGGTCCTTCCTATCACTTCAACACTGACAACGGATGCGAGCAGCTGGGGCTGGGGAGCCCACCTCGGCTTAAGCTGGGTCCAGGACAAGTGGACCCTGGAAGAGAAATGTTTCTCTTCCAATTGGAAGGAGATAACAGCGATCCTGAGAGCTATTTTAGCCTTTCACCCCACAATACAGGGTCACCATCTACAGGTCCATTCAGACAATATGACGGCCGTAGCATACATAAACAAACAAGGAGGTACCAGAAGTCCTCGTTTGATGTTGGTAGCCAGATGCATTTTTCAGTGGGCAGAAGCCAATCTGGAATCCATTTCGGCAGTTCACCTGAAAGGGGAGCTGAACAGCACGGCGGACTTCTTGAGTCGACAAAAAGTTTCGAACCAAGAATGGTCCTTACACCCAGAGGCATTCAATCTCATAACAACTCACTGGGGAAAACCAGAAGTAGACCTTTTTGCAAACAAAGAGAATGCAAAGGTTCCCAGTTTTTGCTCGCTAAACCCAGGAGATCAGCCCCTGGCTGTAGATGCCTTGCAAACTCCATGAACTTTCAGTCTGGCATATGCATTTCCCCCTCTTCATCTCATTCCGAGGGTCCTAGCAAGATTCCTCACGGAAAAAACCTGTTTGATTCTAGTGGCACCATTCTGGCCCAGGAGACCATGGTTCACAACGTTGCTACAATTGACAGACTGTCCGCCTCTAAGGCTTACCTGCAGACAGGACCTCCTGTCGCAGGGACCTCTTTATCATCCACAGGTGGCCAAAATGAAGCTTTCAGCGTGGTTACTGAGGAGGAAAGCTTAAGGAGTAAGGGCCTGACGGATGAGGTAATTGCGACCTTACTACAGAGTCGCAAACCAG
Organism: Lithobates pipiens; assembly: GCF_037356315.1. Classification (NCBI taxonomy): domain Eukaryota; kingdom Metazoa; phylum Chordata; class Amphibia; order Anura; family Ranidae; genus Lithobates; species Lithobates pipiens. The sequence goes on along the minus strand of NW_027507791.1, from coordinate 151,458,205 downwards.
TCACGAGGGCTATTTACAAAAAAGTCTGGAAAAAATTTAATAGCTGGCTGAATAACCGTGACATAAATACGGCTAATATTCTACAGTTTTTACAGGAAGGTGTAAACAAAGGATTAACCCTAAGTACTATTAAGGTACAGATAGCTGCCTTAAGTGTGTACCTAGATGAACGCTTACAGGAAAATCCTTTTGTCGCTAGGTTCTGTAAGGCAGTCGCTAGACGTAAGCCGGTCAGAGTCAGCAAAGTCCCATCCTGGGATTTAGCAGTTGTACTAAAAGCTTTCTTGGGGTCACCCTTTGAGCCTATCTCAGAGGCCTCCCTAAGGCTTATTACATTTAAGACAGTACTCCTGGTGGCAATCACTTCAGGGTCAGTGAAATCCAAGCCCTTTCCATCAGGGAACCATTTCTACAGATCCTAGAAGACAGAGTCATTCTAAAGACAGACCCTGGGTTCTTACCAAAGGTAGCATCTAGCTTCCATAGGTCCCAAGATATTGTCCTCCCCTCATTTTGTCAAAATGCAGCAAATGAGAAAGAAGAACGTTTTCATTTATTGGATGTGAGGAGGTGTATTCTAGAATATCTTAAAGTAACAAATCCTTTCAGAATCTCTGACTCCTTTTTGTCCTTTTTTCCGGGCAGCGTAGGGGGCAAAAAGCTTCAAAAGTAACCATAGCTAGATGGATTAGGCTAGCTATAGCAGAGGGCTATAAGGCCTTGAATAGAGATCCTCCTGAGGGTGTTAAAGCTCACTCAACAAGAGCGTTGTCTGCATCCTGGGCAGAAAGAGCTGGTGCCACCCCGGAGCAGGTATGTAAAGCAGCCACATGGTCAAGCTTTTCCACCTTTACAAGGCATTACCGACTGGGCCTAATGTCTAGTCAGGATCAGGCCTTTGGGAGGAAAGTCCTCCAGGCCGTGGTCCCCCCCTAATCTGGTAAGTACTTGGGGATCCTCTCAAGGGCTGTCCTGGAAGAACACTTGAGAAAACTGGAGTTAGTACTTACCGGTAACTCCTTTTCCGGTGGTCTTCCAGGACAGCACGATCCCACCCTTTATTTGATTATAGTGATGTACTAATGTTGTTACCTGTTATGGTTTATATGTTTTTCAGTTCCATCCTTCGGTTCTTGGTGAATGACTGACCAGGGACCTGAGGGACTGCCTTTTGAACTGTGGCAATGTGTTTCCTGTGTCGATGGGTGGAGCTCCATCTCTCAAGGGCTGTCCTGGAAGACCACCGGAAAAGGAGTTACCGGCTAAGTACTAACTCCAGTTTTCCTATTCATGCATAACTTATATATTCTGAATGGGAACATTTCTATGAAAGAAATGGAAGGTTACAGCTATTAATGCTGCAATCACCTCAGTGAGCAGAGTCTCACAGGTCCAGTGGATAATGTATTGATGTTAAAGGATCCAGCAAGTTAAGGTTGGAATTTCCTGTTAAAGACAAGATGTCTTTTGCAGTTCTGGCTGCAATTGGAGTAGCTCAGTCCATTAACCCTTTAACATCTGCTCCACTATTGTGGTGGAAAACACTTTGAGTCACGCCAATGCATTGGAATGTGGACTCCAAGGGGTTAAGGAACAGGTATGAGATACCTGAAAGTTCTGCCTGATCAGCAGGCCCGGCAAGGGGCTGGTGTATTTGACGCACTGTGTCTCGCAGATGCTATGAAGGACTAGATCGTTTAAGCCCTATGGCTTATACTTGGACTAGTGCATTTTTGCAGAGGTCCATGGCTGAGATATTGATCAGCTGAAGCACCAGGTGAAAACCCTTAGCCAGTCTGTGTCCCTTCCTGGGGTATGACTATTTAGAGTGGCTAAGTACATCCAAAAGGAGTAAAGCTCTCTTTACCAAAAAAGGAGGTTCAAACGGTTCTCCTTTAATCACGCAGCCTCTTCTAATGCCTGGAGTATCTGCCTTTAGGTGGTCTCGACAGGGGCAGCACCAGGATCTTGGGGCGGAAAGCCCATGAAGCAGAATGCTAAGGCCTTCTCATGAAGGAGCACCCTCACTCGTTTGAGTGAGGGGAAAGGTCCTGCGATTCTCAAAGTGTGGCAGGAACAATGTTAAGAGCAGAGTGATTTCTGCAATTTTTTTTCTCTAGGTTGCATCTAAAGTTTCAAGAGCCTGGGTGGCCCAGTCGGCTTTCGATCTGAGGGTCCGGGGTTCGGGTCCTGTTTGGGTGCTGCCTGTGGGGTCCTTGGGGCTGCTGATGTGGCAGTCTTTATGCAAGAGTGTCCGTCTCCTCAAAGAATGCTCCTATGGTTCCAGAGAAAAAAAAGAAAAAAGAGAAACAAAGAAGAGAAGTGTCTCTTTCTGGTCTCTGGATCAGCTGTTATCTGAGTCGGTGATATCAGAGATTCCCTTAGTGCAGGGGTAGGGAACCTTGGCTCTCCAGCTGTTTTGAAACTACAAGTCCCATGAGATGTTGCAAGACCCTAACAATCACAGGTATGACTCCTAGAGGCAGAGGCATGATGGGATTTGTAGTTTCAAAACAGCTGGAGAGCCGAGGTTCCCTACCCCTGACTTAGTGGAACAGGGGTTTTTGGTTCAAACCTTTTAAGGTCCCAGAGCCAAGCAGAGAGGTAAGACCCACTCTAGATCTTGGAGATCTGAATCGGCACTTAAATATCCAATCCTTCATAATTCAATCGGCTGTGTCCATCCTGCAAGGAGGGGAGTTGCATATCTCCATGTGCCAAAGTTTCCCGCTTACCAGAAATCTCTGCGGTTTGAAATATAAAAATATTTTTATCAATCGTGGCACTGCCATTCGGCTTAGCCACAGCACTACAAGTGTTCTGAAAGATTCTGGCACCTCCTTTAGCCAGGTTAAAGGCTCAAGGCATAGCGGTCCTAGCCTATTAGAAGATCTACTTTGAATAGATCATTCAGTCTCAGGTCTAAAACCAAACCAGAGTCTGATCTCAGCTGTAGATAGCTGAAATCTCTAGGTTGGATTCTCAGCCTAGGAAGATTCTCCTTAAAACCATCAAGGAGGTTACTTGGGGGCTGGTTATAGAGACCATACAGAAGAAGGTTGTGAAAATATCATACTGCGCTGTCCTAAAGGTGATAAACACTCACTTAACTGCTGCAGCTAAATTATGTGAGATACCCACACTACCATGCCATTCCAAACTTATTAGCTGTGCTGAAAAAGTGTTTCTTACATAACTAATCACACAAAAACATTTACATACAAATATGAATAATTGTGATCAATCTGTGAAATTACACAATCCCCAAAGTGATCAATATTTGTGAAATAAATATATGCACAAATTCTCAAAGCATCCAATCAGACAGATGAAAAAAATAGTAAATGAAAAAGAGTCCTCCAAATATGCTTATATCTTTAGAAGTCTATTCCTCGTGACATTACATGAAAAATGTACACCCGGAAAGTAGTGACCTGTTCCAAGAGAGAAATCCTCCACCTCTGCACACACTGTCGCTTACCAGATTTTATGATCTCTTTTTAGGGAGATCTACACAGGCATGTAATCCTTTCACAGGCAGGAGTTCACTTTCAGGCTCTCAAGAGGATGCCAGAGGATGCTGGGACTGTGACATCATAATAGCCGGGGACATCATCCGGTGATGTCCCTATATAAGTCACCGCGTGCCCGGGTCTCCATCATTGTGAGCGGAGGGAGCGACGAGGCAACATCTGAAGAGAAGAACAGAAGGCAGCGACGACAGCGGCGACAGAAGACCGGGTCACCACCTGTAAAAGAGCTATAAGAAGGCGCGGTGGCCCGGCAGAAGAGGGGGACAAGACCCCCGAAGTCGGAAGAAGAGGGCGGCGGCGAAGAAGAAAGCCGGGCTCCTCCGCTAGTAAAAGAGCTAGAAGAAGATAGCGGAGGAGTCCGGCGAGAAGACCCCCGAAGACGGAAGACCCCCGGAGCTGTGCAATAAACTATTTTAACCTTTGTGTGTTGTGTTTTTTTTGTACTTTATTTCACAGGTGAATGGGTAGGGGTACATTGTACCCCATACTCATTCACATAGGGTGGGGGGCCGGTATCCGGGGGCCCCCTTATTAAAGGGGTCTCCCGGATTCCGATAAGCCCCCTGCCCGCAGACCCCGACAACCAACGGCCAGGGTTGTCGGGAAGAGGCCCTTGTCCTCATCAACATGGGGACAAGGTGCTTTGGGGTGGGGGGGCTCGCTTTTCCCCCCTTTCCTGGCTGGCCGGGTAGCGTGCTCGGACAAGGGTCTGATGTGGACCTGGGGGGGACCCCCACGCCAATTTTTTCGGCGTTGGGGTTCCCCTTTAAGTCCATACCAGGTGGCGGGGCCAGCGACGCATCGTTCGCGGGCCCCGCCTACCTGGAGACGTGCTCAAAATGAGCGGACTTTTCTCCGGGCGGGAAAAGTCCGCTCATTTCAAAAGTACGGCAGACTGGCATACGCACAGCCGGATTGTCCGCCGAAATGCAAGTCTGGCAGAAGATTGGAGTGCAAAACTACTTTCTAAGTCCGCCGTACTTTCGGGTCAAAAAAGTACGCCGGAGGACTTGAGTTTGCCGGACTTTTCCACCCGATTGTTTGATCACGTGTACGCGGCATTAGAAACACTTTTTCAGCGCAGCTAATAGATACAGAAGAAGGTATTCTTACCCCAGACGTGAATCAGTTCCATTGTAGGAGATTTTTAGGGGAAAATGGTGGCCTCCTTCAAGGCCGTCCCTTACGCGCAGTTTTATTCAAAGACTGCTTCAAGACACCATCCTGTTGGTCTGTAATGAAGAGGGTTCAGGCCTTGTTTGTTTCCAATACGCTTGGCTCCCAACATAGTTCAGAGCCTAAATTGGTGGTTGTTATCCTGCAGGAGGGAAAATCTTTATCCTGCAAGGTGTTAACAACAGATGCCAGCCTTCTAGGCTATATATATTACCACATTACCACCTAAAGGAATGAATGTTGAGTTAGATATAAACGGTTTCGTCAATTGATTAGTAGCGCCTTTAGATATATAAAATGTATATGCTCATATGGATTGGTTGATCACAAGTTCAACTAGTAGGAGATATATACAGAATCCTTATGTATTCATTGTTTATTTTAATCTTCAACGTATATATTATGTTTTAATTTGATGTTAGTTGCTAACTTTTAAATTGTTTGGTATTGAGAAATATTCCCGAGTAGGGATGGCCGAACTGTTCGCCCGGCGGTCGGTTCGCGGCAAATTTTGCGTGTTCGCGATTCGCCAAACCGGCGGACTATTTTGCCACTCTTCGCCCAGCGGACATACAGTGGTGTGAAAAAGTGTTTGCCCCCTTCCTCATTTCCTGTTCCTTTGCATGTTTGTCACACTTAAGTGTTTCGGAACATCAAACCAATTTAAACAATAGTCAAGGACAACACAAGTAAACACAAAATGCAATTTGTAAATGAAGGTGTTTATAATTAAAGCTGAAAAAAAATCCAAACCATCATGGCCCTGTGTGAAAAAGTGATTGCCCCCCTTGTTAAAACATACTATAACTGTGGTTGTCCACACCTGAGTTCAATTTCTCTAGCCACACCCAGGCCTGATTATTGCCACACCTGTTCACAATCAAGGCATCACTTAAATAGGAGCTGCTTGACACAGTAAGGTCCACCAGAAGATCCTTAAAAGCTACACATCATGCCAAGACCCAAAGAAATTCAGGAACAATTGAGAAAGAAAGTAATTGAGATCTATCAGTCTGGAAAGGGTTATAAAGCCATTTCCAAAGCTTTGGGAATCCAGCGAACCACAGTGAGAGCCATTATCCACAAATGGTGAAGACATGGAACAGTGGTGAACCTTCCCAGGAGTGACCGGCCGCCCAAAGTTACCCCAAGAGCGCAGCGACGACTCATCCAAGAGGTCACAAAAGACCCCACAACAACGTCCAAGGAACTGCAGGCCTCACTTGCCTCAGTTAAGGTCAGCGTTCATGCCTCCACCATCAGGAAAAGACTGGGCAAAAATGGCCTGCATGGCAGAGTTCCAAGGAGAAAACCACTGCTGAGCAAAAAGAACATCAAAGCTCGTCTCAATTTCTCCACAACACATCTTGATGATCCCCAAGACTTTTGGGACAACATTCTGTGGACCGATGAGACAAAAGTGGAACTCTTTGGAAGGTGTGTGTCCAAGTATATCTGGCGTAGAAGGAACACTGCATTTCATAAAAAGAACATTATACCAACAGTAAAATATGATGGTGGTAGTGTGATGGTCTGGGGCTGTTTTGCTGCTTCAGGACCTGGAAGACTTGCCGTGATAAAAGGAACTATGAATTCTGCTGTCTACCAAGAGATCCTGAAGGAGAATGTCCGACCATCTGTTCGTGTACTCAAGCTGAAACAAACTTGGGTTCTGCAGCAGGACAATGATCCTAAACACACCAGCAAGTCCACCACCGAATGGCTGAAGAAAAACAAAATGAAGACTTTGGAGTGGCCTAGCCAAAGTCCTGACCTGAATCCTATTGAGATGTTGTGGTATGACCTTAAAAAGGCCGTTCATGCTCGAAAACCCTCTAATGTAACTGAATTAGGACAATTCTGCAAAGATGAGTGGGCCAAAATTCCTCCAGGACGCTGTAAAAGCCTCATTGCACGTTATCGCAAACGCTTGGTTGCAGTTGTTGCTGCTAAGGGTGGCCCAACCAGTTATTAGGTTTAGGGGGCAATCACTTTTTCACACAGGGCCATGATGGTTTGGATTTTTTTTCACCTTTAATAATAAACACCTTCATTTACAAATTGCATTTTGTGTTTACTTGTGTTGTCCTTGACTATTGTTTAAATTGGTTTGATGTTCCAAAACACTTAAGTGTGACAAACATGCAAAGGAACAGGAAGTGAGGAAGGGGGCAAACACTTTTTCACACCACTGTATATGTTTACAGTGTGAAAGAACTTTGACCCATGATGACACATCCATCATGGGGTACAGGACAGCTAATTGAGACATTTCAGCACATGGACAATTGGACATACCCCCTACCTTATAAATAGACCTTTTACATTTTACATTCTGTCTTATGTCAGTGTAGGGACAGGACGCTGTATGCAGCAGGGAGTGACTGTAGTGACACAAATCACTAGCTATTAGGTCCACAAAAGTCCTTTTAAGGACTGGTATAGGTGTAGTACAGTATATAGGGTTCAGTGCACTGCTGTGCTAGTGATTGCAGCTGTGTTTTGTCAGTGTAGGGACAGGACGCTGTGTGGATCAGGGACAGTCAGTTTAATCACTAGCTAGCTATTACTACTAGGTCCACAAAGGTCCTTTTAAGGACTGGTATAGGTGTACAGTATATAGGGTGCTGGTGCACTGCTGCTGACTGCTGCCCTATTCTGCAGCAGTCTTTTATCAGTGTAGGGACTGTCTGCAAATCACTAGTTACTAGGTCTACAAAGGTCCTTTTAAGGACTGGTATAGGTGTATAATATATAGGGTGCTGGTGCACTGCTGTTGACTGCTGCCCTATTCTGCAGCAGTCTTTTATCAGTGTAGGGACAGTCTGCAAATCACTAGCTACTAGGTCCACAAAGGTCCTTTTAAGGACTTGTATAGGTGTACAATATATAGGGTGCTGGTGCACTGCTGTGCTGCAGATTACTGCTTGTTTCTACAGCTGTCTTTTATCAGTGTAGGGACTGAGGGACAGTCTGCAAATCACTAGCTACTAGGTCCACAAAGGTCCTTTTAAGGACTGGTAAAGGTGTACAATATATAGGGTGCTGGTGCACTGCTGTGCTGCAGATTACTGCTCGTTTCTGCAGCTGTCTTTTATCAGTGTAGGGACTGAGGGACAGTCTGCAAATCACTAGCTACTAGGTCCACAAAGGTCCTTTTAAGGACTGGTATAGGTGTACTATTTGGTGTGCAGTATATAGGTGTGTAATACACGCATAAAATACTTGCACATATAGAAAGCATAGTATAGTGCATTTCCACTGTGCAGCATTGTGACTGCTGAGCCGTTCTGCAGTGATACTACAAAGAGTGACAAATGCAATAAAAAAAAAGTATTATAACTGGTGTGATAGGCCAGTGGCCCCCAAAAATGACAGATTGAAGAGGGGTGTTATATACCTTCTTCCACATACATATTGCACTTCTCTGGCAAATTGCAGAAGGTGCGTGCGATTACATCAAAGGACGCACTAGACTTGGTTGAGTGGCTCACTCAGCCTTACTCTTCTGCACCCTCCTCATCCTCTTGATCTGCACCCTCTTCTTGTCTCTGCTATGTGCACCCCCAAAGACACTACCACCAACACCACCATATACCTTCCGCTTGAGTCACAGGAATTATTTTCCGATCCATATCAAGACATTTCCGATGAGCAGCCACTCTTGGCATTGGATCAGGAAGAGGAGGTAGCAACAACCGCCACTCAGCAGTCTGACGACAGTACCCAGATCAGCCCAAGGAGATCCCTGCTGTTGCTGCCTACTCTGAGATCTCAAGGTGACGTCGATGATGATGTGTCTAGTGATGTCACGTGGGTGCCCACAAGAGAGGAAGAGGAGGGGAGTTCAGAGGGAGATATGGACCAGCAGATAGGGAGGAGAAGCAGGAATAACTTATATTGCACAGGAGGGACAAAGCAGACTGCTAATGTATCAGGAGCGAGGCATCGACCATGTATGGTCACATCTGGCGCTCCCAGGATGCCGGCACATGGCTGCACAGTGTGAGCTTTTTTAAACGTGTCCGCTGCTGACAATAGTGTTGCCATCTGCAATCTTTGCAGTCAACGCATAAGTCGCGGTAAGCCCAACACTCAGCTAGGGATGACTGCCTTAAGAGCTACCATCACTGAGCCCAGTGGGAGCAACGGAACCCACAAAGCCACACTCCAGGCTCTCACCATCCAGCCTCGTCTTCTACTTCTCCTTCTCCTCTCTCCTCACAATTGTCCTCCACTCCACCTTCCATCATGCCATCCTCACATTTTTCTGGAAAAAGGCAGGCTTCCGTGGGCCAAATGTTTGAGCGTAAAAAAATGATGATGCCGGATAACCCTCTTGCCCAACGGTTAACGGCTGGCTTGTCAAAACTGATAACCCGCCAACTACTGCCATATAAACTGGTGGACTCGGAGGCCTTTCGAAAATTTGTGGCCATTGGAACACCACAATGGAAGGACCCCAAATTCGTACGAACGTTAGAACCCCATTGAAGTCTATGGGACTCGAGCGTTCGAAATTAAAAGTGCTAATTTTAACGGCTAATATGCAAGATACTGTCCTAAAAAAGGGTTTGGGGACCTGGCTCCTGCCCCAGGGGACATGGGTCAATGCAAAAAAAACTTTTAAAAACTGACGTTTTGGCGGGAGCACTGATTTTAATGACGATTAAAGTGGAAAAAAGTGAAATATTCCTTTAAATATGGTGCCTGGGGGGTGTCTGTAGTATGCCTGTGAAGTGCCACGTGTTTCCCGTGTTTAGAACAGTCCCTGCACAAAATGACATTAAACGGAAATAACATCATTTAAAACTGCTTGCGGTTTTAATGTTATATCTGGTTCCTGCAATATGGTTGAAAATCATTGAGAAAAATGGCATGGGTAGCCCTCCCTGCCCATTACCAGCCCATTTGGGTCTTGTACGCATATTAAGGGGAACCCAGTACCCATATTAAAAAAAGGAAATGCGTGTGGCCCCCAGGCCCTATATACTCAGAACAGCAGTATACAGGCGGTGCAAACAAGACAGGGACTGTGTAGGTTTGTTGTGTTAAGTTGAATCTGTTTGTAATTTTCAACTGGTACATTTTTAAAGTGTAGCTCCAGTCAAAAAAACTATTTTTAAGCTTTTTGGAAAACATAGGGAAGGGTTATCACCCCTGTATAATTTGTTTTGTCGTCCATCTTTTTTCATCTCACTTGCTGTTGTCTCCTTCCGTTTGCAAGTAGGAGATGTTTGTAAGTTGGATGTTTGAAAGTAGAGGCCTGCCCTATATGCTCTGCAGAAATGGCGGAACAAGGTGTTGGTTTTGCCACAACATTGTAAGCCCTCAAAGTGACTCTTGGTGGGCGCTGGAGCGCCCTGCTGTGAACGATTATATCAAGAATTGTAATTACATGCCATTGTTGAACAGTGGTAGAAAAATTGACCTTTGGTGGTTGTGGTGCTGGTGCCACAACACTATAGGTCCTCACCGTTACTCTGGGTGGGCACAGGAAGGGGCCCTCCTGTGAAATATTATATCAAGAATTGTAATTACATGTCCCTGTTAAACAGGGGCAGAAAAATTGGGCCTTAGGCACTGGTGCTGGTGCCACGACACTGCAACCTCTCCCATATACTCTTGTTTTATTGCAGGAATTAGCCCTGCTGCAAAGCATTGCATCAAAAATTGTAATTAAACGCCCCTGTTAAACAGGGGCAGAAAAATTGGGCCTTAGGCACTGGTGCTGGTGCCCCCACACTGCAACCTCTCCCATATACTCTTGTTTTATTACAGGATTTAGCCCTGCTGCAAAGCATTGCATCAAAAATTGTAATTAAACGTCCCTGTTAAACAGGGGCAGAAAAATTGGGCCTTAGGCACTGGTGCTGGTGCCACCACACTGCAACCTCTCCCATATACTCTAGTTTTATTGCAGGAATTAGCCCTGCTGCAAAGCATTGCATCAAAAATTGTAATTAAACGCCCCTGTTAAACAGGGGCAGAAAAATTGTGCCTTAGGCACTGGTGCTGGTGACCCCACACTGCAACCTCTCCCATATACTCTTGTTTTATTGCAGGAATTAGCCCTGATGCAAAGCATTGCATCAAAAATTGTACTTAAACGCCCCTGTTAATAAATTGGGCTGATGGCATCACCCAGAACCAGAAATGTTCTTCCAACATATCAGCGGAGGAGGAAGAGGATAGACAATCAACATAACTGGACAGTCACTCAGCATCAGCATAGGCAGTCTTGAAGGGATGTGATATTTCAAAAAAAATTATTCGGTTACATCAGCTTCAGGTGCTTGGTAGCTGTGGGTTATCCAAGACTGATTCATCTTGATGAAGGTCAGTCGATCAACTGATTCGGTGGACAGGCGCACCCTGTGATCGGTAACAAAGCCACCAGCAGCACTGAAGATGCGTTCCGAAAGAACGCTGGATGCAGGACAGGCCAGTAGCTCAATTGCATACTGTGCAAGCTCTGGCCAGTGATCCATCCTCAAGACCCAGTAAGCCAGAGGATTTTCGGTGGGAAAGGTGTCCAAGTCTGACCTTGCCCCTAGGTATTCCTGCACCATGTAAATCAGACGCTGGCGATGGTTGCTGGAACCGATCATACCTTGGGGCTGCGGACTAAAAAATTGTCTGAAAGCATCAGTCAGACGGCCACCTTCTCCACCGCTCCTTCTGACCGATGCCTCAGCAACACGTTGTCCAGGACCAGGAGTTTGTAACCTCCCAGTCTCTGGGAACGCGTTGCACAGACCTTTCTGCAAGGCCTCCTGGAGATGTCTCATCCTCTGCTCCCTCTGCGATGGCAAGATAAGGTCGGCAACCTTACCCTTGTACCATGGATCAAGGAGAGTGGCCAGCCAGTAATGGTCCCTCTCCTTGATCCGAAGAATACGAGGATGCTTCCGCAGGCTTTGCATGATCAGGGAGGCCATGCAGCGTAGGTTAGCTGAGGCATTCGGTCCGGAGTCCTCTGGGTCACAACATGATCTGCAGTTACCTCCTCCCAGCCACGTACAAGTCCACGGGTTTCTTGGGACTGTAAATCATCCCTACAAGACTGCTGCTGCTGCTGAGTGCCAGCCTCCACCTCCATGCTGACACAATCATCCTCCTCCTCCTCTTCCTCCTCCTCATCCTCTTCCTGTGTGATGGGTGGCACAGCAGGAACACTGTCTGGATAAAGGGGGCCTTGAGAGGCAAGGAAGTCCTCCTCTTCTTGCCTCTGTTCTGCCTCAAGTGCCCTGTCCATTATTCCACGCAGCGTATGCTCCAAGAGGTGGACAAGAGGTACAGTGTCACTGATGCATGCACTGTCACTGCTCACCATCCTTGTGGCCTCCTCAAACGGTGACAGGACAGTGCATGCATCCCTGATCATGCCCCACTGGCGTGGTGAGAAAAAACCGAGCTCCCCTGACCCTGTCCTGGTGCCGTAGTCGCACAGGTACTCATTGATGGCCCTCTGCTGCGTGTGCAGCCGCTGCAGCATGGCCAACGTTGAGTTCCACCTAGTGGGCATGTCACATATAAGGCGGTTCTTGGGCAGGTTCAACTCCATTTGGAGCTCAGCCAGCCGAGCACAGGCATTAAATGATCGGCGGAAATGCACACAGACTTTCCTGGCCTGCTTCAGGACATCCTGTAAGCCCGGGTACCTGCCCAAGAACCGCTGCACCACCAGGTTAAGGACATGAGCTACACAGGGCACATGGGTCAGTTGTCCCTGTCGGAGGGCGGAGAGGAGGTTGGTGCCATTGTCGCAAACCACCATTCCTGGCTTAAGCTGGTGTGGCGTCAACCACCTCTCGGCCTGCCCCTGCAGAGCTGACAAAACATCCGCCCCAGTGTGGCTCCTGTCCCCCAAACAAACCAGCGCAAGCACGGCATGGCATCGTTTTGCCTGCGTACTTGCGTAGCCCCTGGAACGCCTACGGAGCACCGCTGGTTCTGAGGACAGAGCACTGGAAGAGGCCATGGAGGAAGAAGAAGAGGAGGGGGTGGAGGAGAGAGGTGTGTCACAACCAATAGTAGCATTTTGGAGGCGTGGTGGCGGAACAACCTCCAACACTACTGCACCTTGTCCTGCATCCTTCCCAGCTTCCAGAAGAGTGACGCAATGGGCCGTGAAAGACAGGTAACGTCCTTGTCCATGCCTGCTGGACCATGAGTCAGCGGTAATATGCACCTTACCGCTGACCGCCCTGTCCAGCGAGGCAAGGACATTGCCTTCCACATGCCGGTAGAGAGCCGGAATCGCCTTCCATGAGAAAAAGTGCCATTTGGGGACCTGCCACTGAGGAACCGCACATTGTACAAACTCACGGAAGGGGGCCGAGTCTACCAACTGAAAAGGCAGCAGTTGAAGTGCTAGCAATTTAGCCAAGCTAGCATTCAACCGCTGGGCATGTGGATGGCTGGGAGTGAACTTCTTTCGCCGCTCCAGCAGCTGGGGCAGGGACATTTGCCTGCTATAATCGGACCTGGGTGTACTGCTAGCAGAGTGCCCGGAAGCACTTGGCTGTGACACACCTAATTCTACACCTTCATTCCTCTCAGAGCAGGTTTCAGAGAGGACTGAAGGTCTAGTGGGGTTGGAGATGCCAGCTGATGAGGAGCAAGGAGAGGTCCGCTTTGTTCTTTGGTGTGGGTCTTTGAGGTACGCTTGCCAATGAGCTGCATGGCAGGTCAACATATGTCTGGTCAAGCATGTGGTGCCCAAGCGGCTGATGTTTTGGCCACGCTAGATACGCTTGAGACATATGTTGCAAATAGCAGCGGTGCGATCTGATGCACTCGTCTCAAAAAAGGCCCACACCAAAGAACTTTTAGAATAACGCGCAGAGGCAGCGCCCTGCACAGGCGGAGCTCTGCGGTGTGATTCAGTCGGTGTGCTGCCCCTAAGCTGGCCCCCGGAGGGCATCCTGCCTCGTTGGACATGTGCCTCCTCCTCCTCCTCCTCTCTCCTACCAGGCACCCACGTGGAGTCAGTGCCCTCATCATCCCCTCCCTCTTCATCGCTGTAGCAAACCTGGCAGTATGCTGCAGCTTGTGGAACATGATTGCCAGATTGCTGTCCTTCTTGAGCATCCCCTCTCTCTGCATTCACACTACTGCCTTCCTCTAGCTGAGTGTCATCATCAGAGGCTACAAAACACTGGGCATCCTCCTGGAGCATGTACCCAACACTGTGCTCAAAGAGTTCAGGAGACTCCTCAGGAGGACGTGGTGGGTCTAGGGAAGGAGTCACTGATGATGACATTGAGACGAGGGAAGACAATGCGTTGGCAGCTGCTTTGCTAGTACCCTGAGACTGGGTGAGAGAGGATGAGGAGGATGAAGAGGGCTTGGTCATCCACTCTACCAAGTCATTGGCATGTTGCGGCTCAACATGTCCAGCTGCCGAAAAGAAGGACAAGCGTGTCCCATGGCCACGTGCTGATGACAATGCACTGCGTCCACGACCAGCACTGTTGTCTCTAGACACAGAGCCTGCTTGCCCTCTTTTATCGGCTCGCGCCTGTCTGCCTCTCCTTGCTGGCCTTCCAGACATGGTAATGGCCTGAAGGGAGTTGGGTAAAACAGCAGTTGGGTAGTGTATATTGTGCTGGAGGCACACAACACCCACTAACTCCTGCAGATGCCTTTATTGTAGAACACCAGAGATAAAGGGGTATACTGTAATGGAGTCACACAACACCCACTAAGCCCTGCAGATGGCTCTATTAGAGAACAGCAATAAAGGGTAGATACAGGTGTATATTGTGCTGGAGGCACAAAACACCCACTAACTCCTGCAGATGCCTTTATTATAGAACACCAGAGATAAAGGGGTATATACAGATGTATACTGTGCTGTGCTGGAGGCACACACAACTTCCAATAACTCCTGCAGATGGCTCAAATAGAGAAGAGCTATGTAGGTGGATATAGCGGTGTGTACTGGGTACAGAGCACGCAGACAGCACGCACAAGCTCCTAACACTACTGACTGCAAGCTCTATTATAAAAGATAGATCACTAGCTATATAGGTGAGGTGAATATAGCGGTGTATACTGTGGTCAGTGCACGCAAACAACAACCACTACAGAAAAGCAAGATCGAAAATCGGCCGATAGCGATCGGTGTATACTGTGTTGAAGGTACACAGAACACCCACTAACTGCTTCAGACGCCAACACACTACACAAGGCCGCCGCGCTGGCGGCCTTATATAGTGTGGGGCGTGTACTACACAGCCTGAGCTATGATTGGCCACAGGCATCCTGCCTGTGGCCAATCATGGCTCTCCTCGCTGCTGGCGCTGTGATTGGCCAAGCATGCGGGGTCACAGTGCATGCTTGGCCAATCATGAGCCAGCAATGCACTGCACCATTGCAGTGCATTGTGGGCCGTGAGCGCCACACGAATTTGGCGCGAACGGCCCATAACGTTCGAAATTCGCCGAACGTGCGAACAGCCGATGTTCGAGACGAACGTATGTTTGACTCGAACACGAAGCTCATCCCTATGCGTGACGCATGCAGACTTCTGCGCCCATTTGATGAGATCACCAAACTGGTCAGTCGCAGCCATAGCGCCATCAGTGACATGGTACCTTATGCCTTCTTTATGGAGCGTGCATTGCGTTGTGTCATTGATCAAGCCGTGGAGGAGCAGGAGCAGGAAGATGCGGAAGTCGCAATGCTGGATGAATTCCCGGGGGGGGCTACTCTATCTGAGACAACAGGAGTCTGAAGAGGAGTCAGAGGAGGATGGTGCCGGGGCAGACGAGGAGGACCAAGAAGAGCATGCTTTAAACCTTTCAGGGATCCCTGTTGTTGTGCGTGGATGGGGAGAGGAGAACGAGGAGGACAATATTATCCTGGATTATGAGTAGGAGCCAGGCCACCACACCGCTTCCAGTTAAGTGCAAATGGGGGCCTTCATGCTCCAGTGTTTTAACAGGGACCCCCGTATAAAAAGCATAAGGGTCAAGGACCAGTACTGGGTGGCAACATACTTAGACCCCGGGTACAAACACAAAATGGTGGAAATGTTACCACCGTCACAGAAGGCTGTCAGAATGGAGCACTTCCAGGCCTTGCTTCGAGAAATGCTGCATTCTGCTTTGCGCTGGCAGAGGAGGAATTCCCACTCCCAGAGAAAGAGTTGCGGGTACCAATCCAACAGTGCCTGCAAGAAGAGGCCGGTTTGAGGATGTGTTGGTGACTTCTGATATGAGGTCATTCTTTCAGCCGACCCATCGACAGGTCTCATCCGGATCCAGCATCAGGGAACGCCTAGACCGACAGGTGTCCGACTACATCGGGTTAACGGCCGATGTGGATGCTCTGAGGAGTGATGAACCCCTGGACTACTGGGTGGGCAGGCTTGACCTCTGGCCAGAGCTTGCCCAATTTTCAATGGAACTGTAGGTTTGCCCCTCATCCAGTGTCCTGTCTGAAAGGACGTTCAGCGCAGCAGGGGGGATCGTGACTGATAAGCCCACTCGCCTAGCTCACGACAGTGTTGACTACCTCACATTCATAAAAATGAATGAGGCATGGATCTTGGAGGAATTCAACACCTGTGACCAGTAGACCATGTATATCTCTATAAACGATTTATTTAATTGAGCACACAGACCTTTTTTCTACATTTGGCTCACTTCCTTGTACAAAAAAAGCACACCGTACTATATGCCCCTACCCTCCTGTTTGAAGAGGTTGAGCGGTGTCATATTTTTGGGGCCCAGCAACGAGTTACTGGTATCAGTGCTGCTGTCAGTGCTCTCTATCTCGGTGCTGTTGTCAGTGCTCTCTCTCTATCTCGGTGCTAGAGTGGTGTCAGTGCTCTCGATCTCGGTGCTGGTGTGGTCTCAGTGCTCTCTATCTCGGTGCTGGTGTCAGTGCTCTATATCACGGTGCTGGTGTCAGTGCTCTATATCATAGTGCTGGTGTCAGTGCTCTCTATCTCGGTGCTGGTGTCAGTGCTCTATATCACGGTGCTGGTGTCAGTGCTTTATATCACGGTGCTGGTGTCAGTACTCTATATCACGGTGCTGGTGTCAGTGCTCTCTATCTCGGTGCTGGTGTCAGTGCTCTCTATCTCGGTGCTGGTGTCAGTGCTCTATATCACGGTGCTGGTGTCAGT
Organism: Lithobates pipiens; assembly: GCF_037356315.1. Taxonomy (NCBI): domain Eukaryota; kingdom Metazoa; phylum Chordata; class Amphibia; order Anura; family Ranidae; genus Lithobates; species Lithobates pipiens. The sequence goes on along the minus strand of NW_027507791.1, from coordinate 151,441,354 downwards.
GTCATTGTATTGGAACACTGTGTACAGACACCTTTGCAATGACTCTTGGACCTGTACCCAAGTGGAACGAAGACCACGGAGATGCTCTTCCAATGCAGGAATGTTCTGAGGAAAAAAAGAATTAGGCAACATGGATGGTTGGAAACCATAATTCACCATGAATGGAGATAGTCAGGAAGTGGTATTGGCGGCACTATTGTGAGCAAACTCCCCCCAAGGTAAAAGGTCTGACCAGTTTTTATGGTAGTCAGGAATGTAGCAATGTAAAAACTGTTCCAATGACTGCTTGGCTCATTCTGTCGCCCCATTGGACTGTGGGTGATACACAGAGGAGAAGGAAAATTGAGTTCTCAACTGTGCACAAAAGTTTTGCCAGAACCTGGACACAAACCGGCTACCCCTGTCCGAGATGATCACCATGAGTAGCCCATGTAAGCTGTCAGGAAAAAGTACCAGCCTTGCCAATATCACCACTTTCCTACGCACATGCGCGGTAGAGCGGCACCCCGACGCATCCCTGGGCACAATACAACGGAACGGCTAATGCACATGTGCAATTCAGCTAAACGGCTATCACATGTTCACAATTCAGTGAAATGACAAATGCGAGAGTGCAATTCAGCAGAACGGCGACAGCACGTACGCAATAGTGCGCGCACAACCTAAGCCTCCCACTACCTATAAAAGCCACTCTGTGCCATGGCCAAGTTACTGGTTTGTCTTTCAGCTTCTTGTGTGTTTCCTGCTTGTATCCTGAGTCTTGATTACTCGTTATGACCCGGATTGACCTTGACTTAGGCTGATCTCTTCCTGCATCTGACCTTCGGCTTGCCTCTCGGACCTCACTACTTGCCTCCTGTGTTTGACCCTCGGCCTTTCTACGGATATTGCTTCATGTCTCCAGTGATTGACCCTTGACCTGCTCTCAGACTCTGCTATTTGTCTCCAGTTCTTGATCCCTAGCTTGCTCTCAGACTTTGCCTCTAGTTACCTGAGTTTGACCCTCGGCCTGTTTTTTACGGACTTCCTATCAATCTTCAGCATTTAATCGTCAGGCTGTTTGCAGACCTGCTATCAGTCTCCAGCACAAGACTGTTCTGCCTATCTAAGAGACTCTTGCCAGTCATTGGTGTTTGACCCCCGGCCTGTTGTTGGACTAGCTGCTCATCTACCTCCCTGAACTTCAGCATCTCTCAGTCCTGCACAGCTGTCTTTTTCCCGGTGACCTTCACGCGAGACCTGCCCTGCCTGCTGGTGACTCGTGCCTCTTTGTGCCCTTCACCCCCTGTACCATCTCCAGGAGTGGAGTGCACTTAGTCGCAAGAGGTTACCGCTCTCAGCATCTTGGCCTCGGTAAGTACCCATATCTGACATAAGCAAAAGATCTCCCGAGCAAAAATGGCAGCTAGTTCTTTAGATGTGGGCAACTTCTTAAGAGGAATACAATGAGACATCTTAGAGAACCGCTCAACCACCATAAGGATAACTGTGTTGCCCTGAGATTTGGGTAACTCCATAATTAAATCCATTGACAGGTGGGTCCAAGGCCTCTCTCCATTGGGTATGGGTTGCAGGAGGCCCACTGGAAGGTGTGGTGGTGTCTTACTCTGAGCACACACAGAACAAGCAGCTACAAAGGTGACTACATCAGCACGTAGACTAGGCCACCAGAGTTGCTGGGAAATGACCCAAAAGAGTTGATTCTTGCCTGGGTGGCCAGCAGCCTTGGGAGAATGGTAAGTCTGGAGCACAGCAGTACGAACTCTCAGGAACAAAGCAACGGTCACAAGGTTTCTCAGGAGGAGTATGGATCTGAGAATTTTGTCACCCAAAGGAGAAGTGAGACTGGTGCAAACCGTAGCCAGAATACGATCGGGAGGAATCACAGGAACAGGAACCGACTCCATCTTTGAATTGGAGGAAAACTATCATGACAAAGCATCAGCACTTACATTCTTAGTACTGGGTAAGAACGAGACTATGCAATCGAAACTTGACAAGAAAAGAGCCCATTGTGCACTTCTGGAAGAGAGGCGTTTAGCCTCAGACAAGAATGTGAGATTCTTATGGTCAGTCAGAATAAGAACCGACACAGTGGTACCTTCAAGGAGATGCCTCCATTCTTAAAGGCTAAAATGATCACTAACAACTCTCTATCCCCAATCTCATAATTGCCCTTCGCAGGAGATAATTTCTTGGAAATGTAGCCACAAGGATGCATAGCGCTCTCAGAGATCAGACGTTGAGGGCAGCACAGTGGTTTAGAGGTTAGCACTCTCACCTAGCAGTAAAAGGGGTCGCTGGTTTGCTTGTTCACTGGTTTGAATCCCAACCACAACACTACCTGCCTGGAGTTTGCATGTTCTCCCTGTTCCTGCGTTGGCTTCTGTCCAAAATTGGCCCTAGTGTATGAATGTGGGTCGGGGACCTTGGATTGTGGGCTCCTTGAGGGTAGGGACCAATGTGAGTGTGCAATGTATGTGTAAATTGATGCTGCTATATTGGTACCTTAAATAAATAGTAATATAATAGATGAGCATCTTAATGAGATGCAATGTATAGGCATAGGGATAATTGTAGATGCGCACACTCACACAGGATGGACTAGTGTCTTTATGTAACTATGTTAAGACAGCAGGGCACCAACTCCAGTCTCAGATGCATCAACCTCAAGGATAAAAGGTACCGTAGGATCAGGATGTACCAACACAGGAGCAGAAGCAAAGAAAGCCTTGAGACTTTCAAAGGCATTAATGTACTCTGGAGACCACTTCTGTGGGTTACTGTCCTTTCTGGTCATATCAGGCCGGGGTTTGACCAGAAAGGAGAAGTTAGGCATCAACTTCCGATAATAATTGTCAAAGCCTAGATAATGCTGCAATAGCCTTAATCCATGGGTCGAGGCCACTGTAGTTCTGCTGAAAGTTTCTAAGGGTCCATCGAAAAACCAGCAGTGGAATTTAACCTGTTCATGATTAAACTCGCACAGGACAGCACTCAAGGTGGTGAGGGCGGGCCTGATGAGGGAACCTGACGGACGCAGCTGCTGCTGATGACCCGAGAAGAATGGACCTCCTCTCTGCTCTCTGTTCCTGTCTTCTCCTCCCTCCCTAGCCACCTGTTGACCGGACGAGTGACAGAGAACAGGATACATCGGAGCACTCCTGGAGTGTCAACGGGAACGTGTGGTGATGCTGGGATCTGGGGCTCGTACACAGACAGTGTACCAGGAGCTCAACAGTCACTCCTGGCCACCGCATGGTGGCAGCATCCTGGCTGAGAGACGTGCTGCAGATATAGTGGATGGCGGGTCAGACTGAAGGACAGGAGATGTCCGCGGCCCCCCCTCCCCGACCTCATACTCTGCTAACCCGGTTTTTGCTCTTATACTACATCTGCACTGCAGTACTACTGGATGGACTAAAACTTGGGATATAGAGAGACATTTCCGCTGGACTAAAACTGTGAAAGGGATTAAGCTTCTTAAAATCGGTACCTGGGTTTTATGCTAGACTGGATTGTGTTTACAGAGGTGTTTTGTACAACTTTAAAACTATGGGAAGCAAATAAGCAAGGCAATCCAGTTGAATAAAGGAGGATCTTGGAAGAATAGCAGAGGCAAAGACCAATTGGAGAGGTTTGGTGATAAGAGAGTGTTGGGAGAGCAGGGATGGTGAGATCCTCCCCTCATCATCAAACACGAGTGTCACAGCCCACTCCTATATCTGTCTCTAATAAAGGAAAAGTGTCTGAATTTAATATATTAGAAATGCAAGATAAACGCATTGTGCTGTTAATGTCATATCAGTGAATGATTGACCTGCCGTTGAGAACACCCTGTATTAACCAGTGTGATAACTGGAAGGGGGATAAGGCCACACAGTAATTAAGCAGTCACTCACCCTCCCCCTCTTACTGGGCCTGTTTGTGTCCAGCAGTTGATCTCTTCAAAAATTACTACACCACACATGTACCCAAAATATAAATAAAGAACAGGATGAGGGGGAAACCTGTAAAGGAAGCAAGTGTGAATCTACCAAGAATGAGTGTGAGCGCTGGCTCTAAAAATAAAAAAAAATATATGACACAGGACGGGGGGACAGAGAGCCCGGGGAAACAGACAGGGACTAAGAGTAAAAAACCCCTTGAGGGAGCACAAAAAAATGGACAGAGAAAACAACCCAAGGATCCGGAGATATCAGATATTTCAGAGAGCATCTGTGAGGACAGAGAGGAAGAACTGGTAACTGAACCTAGACAAGAAAAACAGTTGCCAACCAAAGGAGAGATGGCGGAGATGTTTGCAAAATTAGAATCATGTATCAAGGGGGAAATGGCCATTCTACATGAGGATTTAAATCATATCTTAATAAGGGTTGAAGGCACAGAAGAGTGTGATGGACTAGGGTTTATATGGTCACAAAACAGACACCCCAAAGCAAAGTACATATTCATTTTTTTTTTTTTTTTTCTAAATATGTCCCTTCTATTCTATTAATAACCAGTAGATGGCAGAGAAGGTACACATACAGAGTCTATATAAGGCCACACACCATGTGACTGGAAATTAAACTACTTCCAGCCATAAAGTCAGTGGTCATATCTCATGCTGTTTGTGTGATTCTTTGCAGGTATGTACTCTAAATTGTTCCTAATCTGTATTAACCTGTGATAGAAAGATTCCTAAACATCTTGAGCAGATGCAGAAAAAGTCTCAGCAGATTTTATGCTATAGTTTTGCTGTAATTAGAAGTTTAGAACAGCATGTGTGAGAAACAAGTGAAAAGGGCATAAGAACATGAAAATACTGCATTAGTCAGAACAAATGTCTATTATAAGCACTAAACCGTTCTAAATAGGTATATTTAAACCTGATTTATGGGAAATGGCATAGATTTATAACGCACATGATTTCTGTTATTAATATGGAAAAAAAACTATTGTATGTAAGCTTTTGCATTGCGTCATACAGACATGCAATGTGCTCCATCTAGTGGCTAAAAAAGAGTACTACCATGATACTATTTGTATTAAAGCAATGCATTGCCAGTATGATTATTACACAGTTAAAGTGTACCAGAGAGATAAAGATAATTATCTATAACACTGAATAACAGGGATATATATGTTATTAACATATAGTAATGTTCATTGTTGTAACTACGTTTTAAAATACTTTAGTTAAAATCAGTATTATATATTGTTAATGGTTATAAACATGTGACTATAAAAATGTAAAAGATGTATTGTTATGTAAAAATTAAACTACTTCCAGCCATAAAGTCAGTGGTCATATCTCATGCTGTTTGTGTGATTCTTTGCAGTCCACGCCAAGCTGATCACCTTATCTCATCGCGTCTACAATCATCGGCTCTCTTAATTCACATTTTGAGGCCGGTAACAAGAACTGGATTTACAAGCAGTAACAATAATGGATTTGAAAGAGCAGATGGTAAGATTACAAAGAGACCAGAAAGATACAATGTATCAGCTGGAAGACCAGGAAAATCGTAATAGAAGGAAAAATCTAAGAATAAGGGGAGTACCAGATATGCAGGGACAAGATCTACAAGTAAAAATTGATAAAATATTCGGGCATCTGCTGGGACTAAAGGAGACTGAAAAAATAAAAAGTTTTAAAGGGTGCACCGGATAAGAAAGCCAGCTACACTGGCAGCAGAAATACCAAGAGATATAATAGTAAGATTTCACTATATCCAAGATAAGGAACACATATGGCAAAGCCTAAAAAATAAACAACCTATTAAATACAAAGGGTCCATCCTGCAGATATTTTCTGACCTATCAGCCGAGACCCTGGCCAGAAGAACAACACTGAAACCCTTACTGGCGCACCTGAAACTTAAGGAGGAGGGAGAAGGTAGAATAAGAGAATGAGTAAAATGCTGTAGGGGGAGGGGGGGGGAAGGGTCATCCCTATTTTTATGTGCCAGCGGGTCTGACAGGAGTCTAACCTTGGGGGGGGGACCAAAGGGCCTAGGAGGAGGGTGTCAGGTCACCTTGAGGCGAGGTGACAGATGCACACCGTAGGGATCAGGAGTGCACTGCAAGGTTGTGGACCCTACGGCTGACTGCTGCAGACGGGGGACAGATCCCACTGGCGTTAGAGCGTAAGATTCCCTGGGGCGCGGAGTCTAAGAGCCAGCAGGTGTTCACCAGCGCCTCTAGTGGTGAGGATGGACTTGGCTGCAACTGGCTCCAGGTCGCGACCCCCAGGGTCTCCCAGCTCACACCCACAGTAGGCAACAGGAGGATAGGGATAGTGAGGGACAAAGCCAAGGTCGGGGCCACAAGCAGACAGGAACAGTCAGGGACACGCCAAAAGGTCAGGATCACAGGCAAACAGGGATAGTCAAGGACACGCCAAAGTCGGTAACAGAACAACAGAAGAGCACACGGCAGGTAACAGGAAGCTAACACACAAAGGAATACACAATGGTTGATCAGCACTGTTGGCTTGCAGTGCACAGGTTAATATAAGGTTCCCTGATAGGGCCTGGGGTGGAGCCATGCTTAGAGGAGAGGTTATAAAAACCACCAGGTGGAAGTGGCTGACCTCTTAGTCTGAACACATGAGGGGAGGTAAGCAAACAGGAAGATCACTGCATAACCATGACAGTACCCTCCCTCTTACGAGGCCTCCCCCTCCCCCACCTGGGTCCACGCTTAAAGGGAAACTCCAGATGGAACCTCCTCAACAGACGAGGAGCAAAGACATCAGATGCAGTGATCCAAGACCTCTCCTCAGGGCCCAACCCTTTCCAATGTACGAGGTACTGAAGAATGCCTTTACGGAGCCGGGAATCAAAAACTTGACTAACCTCATATTTTAGATTATCCTCAGAGACTGGAACCGAGGTAGGGAGAGGACGAGAGAACTTGAGGACTAAAGGCTTTTTAGGAGTGGGTAAGGGCATGAGAAGATCAGGAGCCTGAGCAGGGTCCCCCAGACCTTTAAAGATGAGCTAGGCATCCATAACAGGACCACCAGACTGGGCAGAGATCAGTGGATCCCTGAGGTCAGGTTGGTTAGAAGGTGACATGTCACAAGAGTCAAGCTGGATTGCTGAAACACAAACAGAATGCAGAGAGCCCTGAGAAAAAGATTGAAAACCCCTCCTGGACGAATGAGGTATTCTATCCAAAGGATGGATTGAGCCTCTTAAACGGGTTTGAACGGACATAGTAGCAGTAGGGTGAGGCCAGGTCACAGAAGGTGCTGAACAAGAAGCAGGAAGCTCATTGGGCATGGGCTGGACTGGCATAACTGGTGCAGAGGCCGACTGAATAGTATTGTCAGGTGTAGCCACCATCTCAATCGCATCACAGGGCATAGCGACTGTGGAACTTGCAGACAAGTTAGCCTGGCTGTGCGTCCAAGGAAGATTAGGGACAGGCAAAGGTAAATGGTTATGCAAACTGGAGTGAATGATCGACTCAGGTTCATAGGTGGGCCCCTCATCCAGAGTACCACATGACCTAGAGAGTGCATCAGTCCGACTATTGCAGGACGCATCCCAGAGATCGCTATATACAGCGGGAAGAGCAGAAGATACTGGGATGGTGGTAACAGGAAGTTTCTCCTTTGGGGTACCCTTGAGTAGGCAGGAAGAGGAACAGGAGAAACCCCAAGCCAGGATCTGTTCAGCAGACCAGTTAACGTGTGGAGAATGGAGCCGTAACCAAGGAAGACCTAATATGATAGGAGATGAAGCCTTAGGTAAGACAAAGAAGGATATCCACTCCTGGTGGAGTGTCCCTACTGACATCTTAACAGGAAGAGTCTGGAAGCGGATAGGGCCCCCTGGGAGAACAGTGCCATCAATCGCCAAGACCACCAATGGCGTTGTAAGGGGCAAAAGGGTAAGTCTCATGGAGGATGCAGTTTCCCAATCCATGAAATTGGCAGTGGCTCCGGAATCCAGATGTGCTAAGACCGAATAAGAGGAAGCACCGACATGAAGCAAAACAGAAAGGGGAAGACGAGAAGGTGAAGGTGATATTTCAGGGTCTAATACTCCACCTTCCAGATGTATTAGCCCTGAGCGTTTTTTCGGACGAAGAGAACAAGTGTCACGGAAATGGCCTTTGGCCCCACAATAGAGGGATAGGCCCAGAGTTCTGCACCTAGCACGTTCTTCGGGAGATAATTTAGTCCAGCCCAACTGCATAGGTTCCTCAGTAGTGATGGCCGAACGGTTCGCCCGGCGGTCGTTTCGCGGCGAATTTCCGACTTTCGCCGTCCGCGGGTTCGAACGCCTTTTTCCGTCGTTCGCCCCGGCGGACTTACGTGTTTAATGTATACAAGAACTTTAACCTTTCGTGACACGTTTATCATGTGTTACAGGACAACCAATTGAGACATGACAGCTCATGGACACTTGGACATTCCCCCTAACCTATAAATACACCCGATCCGGTGGCCATTTTACATTCTTTCTTCTGTCACTGTAGGGAAAGGATCCTGTGTGGAGTAGGGACAGAGAAAACGCTAGCTATTTGGTACACAAAAGTTCTTTTCAGGACTGGTATAGGTGTTAGGTCAGCAGCCTGAGTTTCTTTTGTCAGTTTAGATAAAGGGACAGAGCGCTGTATGCTGCTATTTTAGGGACAGCTCAGCCAGATTAGTCTTTCTTCATCATCATCATCATCATCATCATTAGCTGTTACTATCAGGTCCACAAAAGAGCTGTTCCAGCTAATCGTTCCAGCCTACTCTTTTTTGCCAATTTGTATAGGGACAGGCAGGAAGCAGTGTGTCAGGCAGTGAGGATAATTTTAAAGACTTGCTGTTACTATTAGTTCCACAAAGGTTCTTTTCAGGACTGGTATCAGTGGTACGGTAATAGGCTTGTACACGTATAATATTCTTTCTTCCAAATATAGAAAGAATATTATACTTGACTGCTGCCCTTCTGCTGCAGTCTGCTAATCATTCACAACTCACTTGTTCCACAAAGCTCTTTATCAGGACTGGTAACTTGGTCTGTCTAGGGTGCTACGGTACATAGGCTTGGGTGCGGTACAGTCTGCTGTTCTGTAAGGACCGCTATCGGTCCACAATACATAGGGTTGCCGTGCACTACTGCTGACCGCTGCCCTATACTGCAGCAGTCCTTCATTGGTATAGGGACTGACGTACAGTCTGCTAATCACTAACACACAACCTGCTTGGTCCACAAAAGTTCTTATAAGGACTGGTAACTTGGTATAGGGTGCTACGGTACATAGGCCTGAGTGCGTTACAGTCTGCTGTTCTGTAAGGACCGCTATCGGTCCACAATACATAGGGTTGCCGTGCACTACTGCTGACCGCTGCCCTATACTGCAGCAGTCCTTCAGCGGTATAGGGACTGACGCACAGTCTGCTAAACACTAACACACAACCTGCTTGGTCCACAAAAGTTTTTATAAGGACTGGTAACTTGGTATAGGGTGCTACGGTACATAGGCCTGAGTGCAGTACAGTCTGCTGTTCTGTAAGGACCGCTATCGGTCCACAATACATAGGGTTGCCGTGCACTACTGCTGACCGCTGCCCTATACTGCAGCAGTCCTTCATTGGTATAGGGACTGACGTACAGTCTGCTAATCACTAACACACAACCTGCTTGGTCCACAAAAGTTCTTATAAGGACTGGTAACTTGGTATAGGGTGCTACGGTACATAGGCCTGAGTGCGTTACAGTCTGCTGTTCTGTAAGGACCGCTATCGGTCCACAATACATAGGGTTGACGTGCACCACTGCTGACCGCTGCCCTATACTGCAGCAGTCCTTCAGCGGTATAGGGACTGACGTACAGTCTGCTAAACACTAATACACAACCTGCTTGGTCCACAAAAGTTCTTATAAGGACTGGTAACTTGGTATAGGGTGCTACGGTACATAGGCTTGAGTGCGGTACAGTCTGCTGTTCTGTAAGGACCGCTATCGGTCCACAATAGATAGGGTTGACGTGCACCACTGCTGACCGCTGCCCTATACTGCAGCAGTCCTTCAGCGGTATAGGGACTGACGCACAGTCTGCTAAACACTAACACACAACCTGCTTGGTCCACAAAAGTTTTTATAAGGACTGGTAACTTGGTATAGGGTGCTACGGTACATAGGCCTGAGTGCGTTACAGTCTGCTGTTCTGTAAGGACCGCTATCGGTCCACAATACATAGGGTTGCCGTGCACTACTGCTGACCGCTGCCCTATACTGCAGCAGTCCTTCATTGGTATAGGGACTGACGTACAGTCTGCTAATCACTAACACACAACCTGCTTGGTCCACAAAAGTTCTTATAAGGACTGGTAACTTGGTATAGGGTGCTACGGTACATAGGCCTGAGTGCGTTACAGTCTGCTGTTCTGTAAGGACCGCTATCGGTCCACAATACATAGGGTTGACGTGCACCACTGCTGACCGCTGCCCTATACTGCAGCAGTCCTTCAGCGGTATAGGGACTGACGTACAGTCTGCTAAACACTAATACACAACCTGCTTGGTCCACAAAAGTTCTTATAAGGACTGGTAACTTGGTATAGGGTGCTACGGTACATAGGCTTGAGTGCGGTACAGTCTGCTGTTCTGTAAGGACCGCTATCGGTCCACAATACATAGGGTTGCCGTGCACTACTGCTGACCGCTGCCCTATACTGCAGCAGTCCTTCATTGGTATAGGGACTGACGTACAGTCTGCTAATCACTAACACACAACCTGCTTGTTCCACAAAAGTTCTTATAAGGACTGGTAACTTGGTATAGGGTGCTACGGTACATAGGCTTGAGTGCGGTACAGTCTGCTGTTCTGTAAGGACCGCTATCGGTCCACAATAGATAGGGTTGACGTGCACCACTGCTGACCGCTGCCCTATACTGCAGCAGTCCTTCAGCGGTATAGGGACTGACGTACAGTCTGCTAAACACTAATACACAACCTGCTTGGTCCACAAAAGTTCTTATAAGGACTGGTAACTTGGTATAGGGTGCTACGGTACATAGGCTTGAGTGCGGTACAGTCTGCTGTTCTGTAAGGACCGCTATCGGTCCACAATAGATAGGGTTGACGTGCACCACTGCTGACCGCTGCCCTATACTGCAGCAGTCCTTCAGCGGTATAGGGACTGACGTACAGTCTGCTAAACACTAATACACAACCTGCTTGGTCCACAAAAGTTCTTATAAGGACTGGTAACTTGGTATAGGGTGCTACGGTACATAGGCTTGAGTGCGGTACAGTCTGCTGTTCTGTAAGGACCGCTATAGGTCCACAATAGATAGGGTTGACGTGCACCACTGCTGACCGCTCACCTATACTGCAGCAGTCCTTCAGCGGTATAGGGACTAAGAGTTTTGTCACAGGGTCATTTAAAAAATGACATGCAGAGGAAGAGGCAGGCCCTTCCGCAGGGGTGGTAGGGGTAGGGCAGGAGCAACAGGCTTGAGCCAAAGTGGGAAGTTGCAGAAGGTGCGTTCAATTACTTTAAAGGATGCACCAGACTTGGTTGAGTGGCTCGCTCAGCCTTACTCTTCTGCACCCTCCTCATCCTCTCGATCTGCACCCTCTTCTTCACTCTCTGCTATGTGCACCCCCAAAGACACTACCACCAACAACACGACCACCACCACCACCACCACATACCTTCCGCTTGAGTCACTGGAATTATTTTCCGATCCATATCAAGAGGACATTTCTGATGCGCAGCCACTCTTGGTATTGGATCAGGAAGAGGAGGTAGCAACAAGCGCTACTCAGCAGTCTGACGCCAGTACCCAGATCAGCCCAAGGAGGAGGTTGGTCCCCGGTGTTGCTGCCTACTCTACTTATAGCGGTGGGGAAGGTGACGTTGATGATGACGTGTCTAGTGATGTCACGTGGGTGCCCACAAGAGAGGAAGAGGAGGGGAGTTCAGAGGGAGATATGGACCAGCAGATAGGGAGGAGAAGCAGCAATGACTTACATTGCACAGCAGGGACAAAGCAGACTGCAAATGTATCAGGAGCGAGTCATCGACCATGTACGGTCACATCTGGCGCTCCCAGGACACCGGCACATGGCTCCGCAGTGTGGGCTTTTTTTAACGTGTCCGCTGCTGACAATAGCGTTGCCATCTGCAATCTTTGCAGTCAACGCGTTAGTCGCGGTAAGCCCAATACTCACCTAGGGACGACCGCCTTAAGAAGGCACATGAGCAGCCATCACCGAGCCCAGTGGGAGCAACGGAACACACAAAGCCACACTGCAGGCTCTCACCGTCCAGCCTCGTCTTCTACTTCTCCTTCTCCTCTCTCCTCACAATTGTCCTCCACTCCACCTTCCATCACGCCAAGCTCACATTTTTCTGCAAAAAGGCAGGCTTCCGTGGGCCTAATGTTTGAGCGTAAAAAAATGATGACGCCGGATAACCCTCTTGCCCAACGGTTGGCGGCTGGCTTGTCAGAACTCATAGCCCGCCAACTACTGCCATATAAACTGGTGGACTCGGAGGCCTTTCGCAAATTTGTGGCCATTGGAACACCACAATGGAAGGTCCCAGGAAGGAAGTATTTCTCAGAGAAGGGCATCCCAGAGCTATATGGCCATGTTCAGCGGCAAGTGAATGTATCTCTGGCACACAGTGTCGGTGCCAAGATACATCTGACCACAGACACGTGGTCTAGCAAACACGGGCAGGGAAGGTATATCAGTTTTACTGCCCACTGGGTGAACCTTCTGACGGCCGTCAAGCATGTAACCCGTGGCACCCGTGTAGATTTGGTTTTACCGCCACGGATTGCATGCAGGCCTGACTCTTCTTCTCCTCCTCCTACTCCATCCTCCTCCCTCTCCTCCTCAGCTGCCTCCTCCTTTTCCGCTGCTAGCGTCTCTTCCACTGCACCGCCCAAGCTCCCCAGAACCTATTCCACATGCCAGGTGAGACGTTGCCATGCCGTGCTGCGTCTGTTGTGCCTGGAAGCAAAGAGCCACACTGGCCCGGCACTCCTTTCAGCTTTGCGTTCACAGGCAGATGAGTGGCTAACACCGCTCAATTTGACAGTTGGTAAAGTGGTGTGTGACAACGGTGCCAATCTGCTTAGCGCATTGAAACAGGGCAAAATCACGCACGTGCCGTGCATGGCACACGTCTTAAACTTGGTCGTGCAGCGATTCCTTGTCAAATACCCTGGGGTCCAGGACATCTTGCGGCAGGCAAGGAAAATCTCGGCCCATTTCAGAAGATCTTACACGGCCATGGCTCGCCTTGCTGACATTCAGCGGCGACACCATCTGCCGGTCAGACGTCTTATTTGCGATTGCCCGACGCGATGGAACTCAACCTTCTATATGCTTGATAGGCTGCTCCAGCAGAAACGTGCAGTTAACGTCTACCTGTATGAACTCTGCGAAAGAAACGGTTCTGGGGAGCTGGGTTTTTTTTCACCGCGCCAGTGGCTGCTCATGCGCGACACATGCAGACTTCTGCGGCCATTTGAGGAGATCACCAAACTGGTCAGTCGCAGCCATGGCGCCATCAGTGACATGGTACCTTATGCCTTCTTTCTGGAGCGTGCATTGCGTCGTGTCATTGATCAGGCTGTGGAGGAGCAGGAGCGGGAAGATGAGGAAGTCGCAATGCTGGATGAATTCCCAGGGGGGGCTACTCTATCTGAGACAAGTCAACAACAGGAGTCTGATGAGGAGTCAGAGGAGGATGGTGCCGGGGCGGATGAGCAGGAGCAAGAAGAGCATGCTTTAAACCTTTCTGGGATCCCTGTTGTGCGAGGATGGGGAGAGGAGAATGAAGAGGACGACATTATCCTGGATGATGAGCAGGAGCCAGGCCACCACACCGCTTCCACTTTAGTGCAAATGGGGGCCTTCATGCTCCAGTGTTTTAATAGGGACCCCCGTATAAAAAGCATGAGGGTCAAGGACCAGTACTGGGTGGCAACGTACTTAGACCCCCGGTACAAACACAAAATGGCGGAAATGTTACCGCCGTCGCAGAGGGCTGTCAGAATGCAGCACTTCCAGGCCTTGCTTCGAGAAATGCTGCATTCTGCTTTTGCGTGCGCTGGCAGAGGAGCAATTCCCACTCCCAGAGAAGGATTTGCGGGTACCAATCCAACAGCGCCTGCAAGAAGAGGCCGGTTTGAAGATGTGTTGGTGACTTCGGATATGAGGTCATTCTTTCAGCCGACCCATCGACAGGTGTCATCCGGATCCAGCATCAGGGAACGCCTAGACCGTCAGGTGTCCGACTACATTGGGTTAACGGCCGATGTGGACGCTCTGAGGAGTGATGAACCCCTAGACTACTGGGTGGGCAGGCTTGACCTCTGGCCAGAGCTTGCCCAATTTGCAATCGAACTGTTGGCTTGCCCCTCATCCAGTGTCCTGTCCGAAAGGACGTTCAGCGCAGCAGGGGGGATTGTGACCGATAAGCGTACTCGCCTAGCTCACCACAGTGTTAACTACCTCACATTTCTAAAAATGAATGAGGCATGGATCTCGGAGGAATTCAACACATGTGATCAGTAGACCATGTATATGTCTATAAACAATTTTTGGAATCAAGCACACAGACCTTCTTAATTCATTTGGCTCACTTCCCTGACCCAAAAAAGCACACCGTACTATATGCCCCTACCCTCCTCTTTGAAGAGGTTGAGCGGTGTCATATTTCTACTGGGGCTGCTTATTATGAGGGGTTCCCACCATCCCTGTGCTGTGCTGACTTCCTCCTGGGTGTTCTTATTATGAGGGGCTCCCACCATCCCTGTGCTGTGCTGACTTCCTCCTGGGGGTTCTTATTATGAGGGGATCACACCATCCCTGTGCTGTGCTGACTTCCTCCTGGGGCTGCTTACGGTGCTGCTGTCAGCGCTGTATGTCACGGAGCTGCTGTCAGCGCTGTATGTCACGGAGCTGCTGTCAGCGCTGTATGTCACGGAGCTGCTGTCAGCGCTGTATGTCACGGAGCTGCTGTCAGCGCTGTATGTCACGGAGCTGCTGTCAGCGCTGTATGTCACGGAGCTGCTGTCAGCGCTGTATGTCACGGAGCTGCTGTCAGCGCTGTATGTCACGGAGCTGCTGTCAGCGCTGTATGTCACGGAGCTGCTGTCAGCGCTGTATGTCACGGAGCTGCTGTCAGCGCTGTATGTCACGGAGCTGCTGTCAGCGCTGTATGTCACGGAGCTGCTGTCAGCGCTGTATGTCACGGAGCTGCTGTCAGCGCTGTATGTCACGGAGCTGCTGTCAGCGCTGTATGTCACGGTGCTGCTGTCAGCGCTGTATGTCACGGAGCTGCTGTCAGCGCTGTATGTCACGGAGCTGCTGTCAGCGCTGTATGTCACGGAGCTGCTGTCAGCGCTGTATGTCACGGAGCTGCTGTCAGCGCTGTATGTCACGGAGCTGCTGTCAGCGCTGTATGTCACGGAGCTGCTGTCAGCGCTGTATGTCACGGAGCTGCTGTCAGCGCTGTATGTCACGGTGCTGCTGTCAGCGCTGTATGTCACGGAGCTGCTGTCAGCGCTGTATGTCACGGAGCTGCTGTCAGTGCTGTATGTCACGGAGCTGCTGTCAGCGCTGTATGTCACGGAGCTGCTGTCAGCGCTGTATGTCACGGAGCTGCTGTCAGCGCTGTATGTCACGGTGCTGCTGTCAGCGCTGTATGTCACGGAGCTGCTGTCAGCGCTGTATGTCACGGAGCTGCTGTCAGCGCTGTATGTCACGGAGCTGCTGTCAGCGCTGTATGTCACGGAGCTGCTGTCAGCGCTGTATGTCACGGAGCTGCTGTCAGCGCTGTATGTCACGGTGCTGCTGTCAGCGCTGTATGTCACGGAGCTGCTGTCAGCGCTGTATGTCACGGAGCTGCTGTCAGTGCTGTATGTCACGGAGCTGCTGTCAGCGCTGTATGTCACGGAGCTGCTGTCAGCGCTGTATGTCACGGAGCTGCTGTCAGCGCTGTATGTCACGGTGCTGCTGTCAGCGCTGTATGTCACGGAGCTGCTGTCAGCGCTGTATGTCACGGAGCTGCTGTCAGCGCTGTATGTCACGGAGCTGCTGTCAGCGCTGTATGTCACGGAGCTGCTGTCAGCGCTGTATGTCACGGAGCTGCTGTCAGCGCTGTATGTCACGGTGCTGATGTCAGTGCTCTGTATTACGGTGCTGCTGTCAGTGCTCTGTATCTCCTGCACCCTCTTGTTTGCCTACCCTGGTCCCTGACCTTCCCTCTCCTCCATTGCCTTCATTAGCTCCATAGTCCTGAATTGTCAGAACAATTTCCCAAATAAAAAAAAAATGCTTGTAGTTATCGATCCCAAATTCACCTCATACATGTATTATGCTATTGTCCAGGTGGTGGGACTACGTGCTACCCCCTAATAATTACCCCGTGGCCGCAAATTCGACCTAAAGGTTTGCGAAATTCGCCTCCCATTGAAGTCAATGGAGCCCGCGGCGAACGGTCGTTTTCGCGAACGTTTGTGTCCGTTCGCGTTTCGCGTTCGCGAAACGTCCCGTCGGAAGTTCGTCCATCACTATTCCTCAGTAGGCAGGGGGTGCTCCTTGGATCGAAGAGAAGGGACCGGGGGCTCAGGCTGCCTAAAGAACGGGGAGTGCTGGTGTCTTTTTTCCAGGGCCCTCTCCTGAAAGCGAATATCGATCTGGTTACACAAGGTGATGACACTGTCCAGATCAGCAGGAAGGGATCTTCCTGCTAATTCATCCTTCACTCTATCAGAGAGGCCATGTAAAAGGTTGCAACTAGGGCCTCATTATTCCAGCTCAATTCAGCTGTGAGGATACGGAACTTAAGAGCATACTGTCCCACATACGCGGACTCTTGACGGAGACGTAAAAGAGCGCTAGCCGCTGAGGAGACATGACCCGGTTCCTCGAAGATATTCCGAAAAAGTTTCAAGAAATCAGACAGGCTAAAAACCACTGGATCATTCAGTTCCCACAGAGGGGCAGCCCAAGCTAGCGCCTCGCTGGACAGGAGGGATATGATATATGCTACTTTTGCCTGATCGGACAGGAAGTTTTGGGGCTGAAGCTCAAAATGAATTGTGCACTGGCTAAGGAACCCCCTGCAAGCCTTGGAGTCCCCAGAGAAACGGGACGGAGCTGGCAGTAATAATGCATACGTGGATGCGACTGGTGCGATAGGTGCAGCTGCTGACTGTACTTGAGGCTGCAGGCTCGGGGTTCCCAAGGAAGCCTGTAGCTGCTCGAAGCGAGAAGCCAGATCTTGAAGGAATCGCATCACCTGGGTCTGATGCGATTCTTGGGTCTCAAGTCTGCGAACTAAGCCCTGCAACGGATCGACTGTAGGAAGCGGCACGTCAGCCGGGTCCATGGCTGATCAAACTGTCAGGTCACCTTGAGGCGAGGTGACAGATGCACACCGTAGGGATCAGGAGTGCACTGCAAGGTTGTGGACCCTACGGCTGACTGCTGCAGACGGAGGACAGATCCCACTGGGGTTGGAGCGTAAGATTCCCTGGGGCGCGGAGTCTAAGAGCCAGCAGGTGTTCACCAGCGCCTCTAGTGGTGAGGATGGACTTGGCTGCAACTGGCTCCAGGTCGCGACCCCCAGGGTCCCCCAGCTCACACCCACAGTAGGCAACAGGAGGATAGGGATAGTAAGGGACAAAGCCAAGGTCGGGGGCCACAAGCAGACAGGAATAGTCAGGGACACGCCAAAAGGTCAGGATCACAGGCAAACAGGGATAGTCAAGGAAACGCCAAAGTCGGTAACAGAACAACAGAAGAGCACACGGCAGGCAACAGGACGCTAACACACAAAGGAATACACAATGGTTGATCAGCACTCTTGGCTTGCAGTGCACAGGTTAATATAAGGTTCCCTGATAGGGCCTGGGGTGGAGCCATGCTTAGAGGAGAGGTTATAAAAACCACCAGGTGGAAGTGGCTGGCCTCTTAGTCTGAACACATGAGGGGAGGTAAGCAAACAGGAAGATCACTGCATAACCATGACAGAGGGCCTTGGATCCATGGGTCATGGGAAAGCCAACTACCTCAAAGTAAAGGGAGGGTGGGGGGAGGGTAAAAGAAAGAGGGAAAAAAAGGAGGGTTTCTCTCCCAGGGATTTGCTCCAGAAAGGATCAAGACATAGATGAGGGGAGAGGGGGTCTCTGCCCATGATGCTCCTGGAGAGCGAGAGGGGTAGAGATGTTCCAGAGCTCAGTGTGCAGAGATGACCACCCTTAACTTTGTGACTTACAGTGTTCGTGGCTTAAAAGCTCCTATAAAGAGAAATAAGGTAATAAGAGAAATCAAACATTATAAAGCGGACGTAGTCCTATCAGAAGAGACACACATATCACATGAATCAATTCTATAAATAATATCAAGAGACTATCCAGTCTGGGGGACAGTGGGATGGAAAGAGGGACAGTGGGATTAATAGGACAGTGGGATGGATGGGGGACAGGTGGAATGGACAGGCGGACAGGTGGAATGGACAGGGGGACAGTGGGATGGACAGGGGGACAGTGGGAGGAATAGGACAGTGGGATGGACAGGGGGACAGGTGGAATGGACAGGGGGACAGGTGGAATGGAGAGGGAGATGGGTGGAATGGACAGGGGGACAGTGGAATGGACAGAGGGGACAGTGAAATGGACAGGGGGACAGGTGGAATGGAAAGGGGACAGTGGAATGGAAAGGGGGACAGTGGAATGGGCAGGGGGACAGTGGGATGGGCAGGAGGCAGTTGAATGGGCAGGGGGACAGTGGGGTGGACAGTGGTACAGTGGGATGGATGGATGGATAGGGGGATGGATAGGGTGACTGTGGGATGGACGGGGCAGTGGGACGGACAGGGGGGCCGTGGGACGAACAGGGGGACTGTGGGGTGGACAGGGGGACCGTGGGATGGACAGGGAGACAGGGAGACTGACAGGGGGACCGTGGGACGGACAGGGGGACCGTGGGGTGGACAGTGGAATGGACAGAGGGACAGTAGAATGGACAGAGGGACATGGTGACAGTGGAATGGACAGGGGGACAGTGGAATGGACAGGGGGATAGTGGAATGGACAGGGGGACAGTGGAATGGACAGGGGGGCAGTGGAATGGAAAGAGGGACAGGGTGACAGTGGAATGGACAGGGGGACAGTGGAATGGAAAGGGGGACAGTGAAATTGACAGGAGCACAGTTTAATGGACAGCAGGACAGTGGGGTGGACAGGGGGACAGTGGGGTGGACAGGGGGATGGATAGGGGGACAGTGGGATGGACAGGGGGACAGTGGGATGGACAAGAAGACAGTGGGATGGACAGGAAGACAGTGGGATGGACAGGAAGACAGTGAGGTGGACAGTGAGGTGAACAGAGGGACAGTGGGATGAATAAGACAGTGGGATGAATAGAGGGACAGTGGAATGGACAGGGGGACAGTGGAATGGACAGGGGGACAGTGGAATGGACAGGGGAACCGCGGAATGGACAAGGGGATAGTGGAATGGACAAGGGGATAGTGGAATGGACAAGGGGATAGTGGAATGGACAGGGGGGCAGTGGAATGGAAAGGGGGACAGTGGAATTGACAGGGGACAGTTGAATGGACGGGGACAGTGGGATGGATAGGGGGACATTGGGATGGATAGGGTGACTGTGGGATGGACAGAGGGACAGTGGGATGGACAGAGGGACAGTGGGATGGACAGGGGGATAGTGGGATGGTCAGGGGGACAGTGGGATGGACAGGGGAACAGGGGGATAGTGGGATGGACAGGGGGACAGTGGGATGGACACATAGGGTGGACAGAGGGATGGACAGGGGGGCCGTGGGATGGATAGGGGGACAGTGGGAGGGACACATGGGGTGGACAGAGGGATGAACGGGGACAGTGGGAGGGACAGGGGGACAATGGAAGGGACAAGGGACAGTGGGATGGATAGGGAGATGGATAGGGGGATGGATAGGGGGACAGTGGGATGGACAGGGGGACAGTGGGATGG
Organism: Lithobates pipiens; assembly: GCF_037356315.1. NCBI lineage: Eukaryota > Metazoa > Chordata > Amphibia > Anura > Ranidae > Lithobates > Lithobates pipiens. The sequence continues at coordinate 151,421,371 of NW_027507791.1, read as the reverse complement.
ACAGAGGGACAGTGGGATGGACAGGGGGACAGTGGGATGGACAGGGGGACAGTGGGATGGACAGGGGAACAGGGGGATAGTGGGATGGACAGGGGGACAGTGGGATGGACACATAGGGTGGACAGAGGGATGGACAGGGGGCCGTGGGATGGATAGGGGGACAGTGGGAGGGACACATGGGGTGGACAGAGGGATGAACGGGGACAGTGGGAGGGACAGGGGGACAATGGAAGGGACAAGGGACAGTGGGATGGATAGGGAGATGGATAGGGGGATGGATAGGGGGACAGTGGGATGGACAGGGGGACAGTGGGATGGACAGAGGGACAGTGGGATGGACAGGGGGATAGTGGAATGGACAGGGGGGCAGTGGAATGGAAAGGGGGACAGTGGAATTGACAGGGGACAGTTGAATGGACGGGGACAGTGGGATGGATAGGGGGACATTGGGATGGATAGGGTGACTGTGGGATGGACAGAGGGACAGTGGGATGGACAGAGGGACAGTGGGATGGACAGGGGGACAGTGGGATGGACAGGGAAACAGGGGGATAGTGGGATGGACAGGGGGACAGTGGGATGGACACATAGGGTGGACAGAGGGATGGACAGGGGGGCCGTGGGATGGATAGGGGGACAGTGGGAGGGACACATGGGGTGGACAGAGGGATGAACGGGGACAGTGGGAGGGACAAGGGACAAGGGACAGTGGGATGGATAGGGAGATGGATAGGGGGATGGATAGGGGGACAGTGGGATGGACAGTGGGATGGACAGAGGGACAGTGGGATGACAGGGGGACAGTGGGATGGACAGGGGGACAGTGGGATGGACAGGGGGACAGTGGGATGGACAGGGGGACAATGGAAAGGACAAGGGACAGTGGGATGGATAGGGAGATGAATAGGGGGATGGATGGGGGACAGTGGGATGGACAGGGGGATAGTGGGATGACAGGGGGACAGTGGAATGGACAGGGGGACAGTGGGATGGACAGCGGGACAGTGGAATGAATAGAAGGACAGTGGGATGGACAGGGGGACAGAGGGACAGTGGGATGGACAGGAGGACAGGGGGACAGTGGGATGGACAGGGCGACAGTGGGATGGACAGGGCAATAGTGGGATGGACAGGGCGACAGAGGGATGGAGAGAGGGACAGTGGGATGGATAGAGGGACAGTGGGATGGACAGGGGGCAGTGGGATGGAGAGGTGGACAGTGGGATGGACAGGGGGACAGTGGGATGGACAGTGGGACAATAGTATGAACAGGGGCACAGTGGGATGCACAGGAGAACAGTGGGATGGATGGAGGGATAGTGGGATGGACAGAGGCATAGTGGGATGGACAGGGGGCAGTGGGATGAATAGGGGGACTGTGGAATGGACAGGGGGCAGGGGGGAAGTGGGGTGGACAGGGGGACAATGGGGTGGACAGAGGTACAATGGGTGGATAGGGGGATGGCTAGAAGGACAGTGGGATGGACAGAGGGAAGGTGGGATGGATAGGGGGATCGTGGGATGGACAGTGGGACAGACAGTGGGATGGACAGGGGGACAGTGGGGTGGACAGGGGGACCATGGAAGGGACAGTGGGATGGACAGAGGGACAGTGGGATGGACAGAGGGACAGCGGGATGCACAGGAGAACAGTGAGATGCACAGGAGAACAGTGGGATGCACAGGGGAACAGATGAATAGGACAGTGGGATGGATAGAGGGACAGTGGGATGGACACGTGGGATGGACAGGGGGACAGTGGGATGGAGAGGGGGACAGTGGGAGGGACAGGGGGACAGTGGGAGGGACAGGGGGTGGACAGAGGGACAGTGGGATGGACAGGGGGACAGTAGGATGGACAGGGGGACAGTAGGATGGACAGGGGGACAGTAGGATGGACAAGGGGACACTGGAATGGACAGAGGGACAGTGGAATAGACAGGGGGGACAGTGGAATGGAAGGGGTGGACAGTGGAATGGACAGGGGGACAGTGGGGTGGACAGAGGTACCATGGGATAGATAGGGTGATGGATATGGGGACAATGGGAAGGACAGTGGGATGGATAGGGGGACCGTGGGATGGACAGAGGGACAGTGGGATGGATAAGGGGGACCGTGGGATGGACAGGGGGGCCGTGGGATGGACAGGGGGACAGTGGGATGGACAGGCAGAGTTAAAGACCCGGAAGGGAGATATCTTTTTCTGAAGGGTAAAATTAATGAGGAAAAATACTCTCTGGCAAATATCCATTGCCCCAACAGTAATCCAATAAAATACACAATTAACATCATAAAAAAGTTCATGGACTTTAAGAAAGGATACACTATTCTAGGCGGAGATTTTAATTTTTGTATGACTCCAGGGATCGACAGTACGTCAAGTGCACAGAGGACTGGGATTGTACTGCGGAAGGCTTTAAAAAAGATCTTAGAAAAGAACCAGCTGATAGAAGTGTGGCGAATGCAAAATGTAAAATGCCGAGATTATACATTCCACTCCTCAGTGCACGAGACGTACTCAAGAATAGATTTTTGGTAGATAATAGATTGTTCGATACAGTTGTTAAGGTCAATATTAAAATCGCCACATTTTCAGATCATGCGTCGGTAATGATGGGAATTAAGAACGAGGAGAAGCCAAATATAAAAACCCCTGGAGACTAAATGAAGAGTTACTACAGGATGCAGAGGCAGAAGTGAGGATCAGGCAGGAATTAGAGTGGTACTTTAAAACTAACGATACGGAAGAAATATCAGAAGCCACATCGTTGGAAGCTCACAAGGCTTACGTTAGAGGTATAATTGGGAACAGAAAGAAAAAAAGTGTGAATAAGGAGAAAGAACCCTCTGATAAAAGATATCACGAGGATAGAACAGCAACACAAAAAACAGGAAAAGTAAAGACCTTGGCGACTCTTATGCGTAAAAGGGAAGAATTGAAAGAACTAGTCGAGCAAGACACACGGTCGGCCTATAATAAGATTAAAAATGAAAGGTATCTGTGGGGAAATAAAATAGGAAAACCCCTGGCAAGGATGATAAAAAAGAAAATAGCAGTAAATTGCATTGAAAAAATACAAGACAGTACAGGAAGAATGGTTTAGAACACATCTGGGATAGCTAAAATTTGAAAAGAATACTATGCAAACCTGTACGCGATTAATAAGAACAAATCACTCACGCAAAAAAATAAAAGGATAAAACCATTTTTTTTTTTTTTAGAAGAGATAGATCTAAATAAAATCTCAGAGGAGCAAAGGATTGGGTTTGAAGAACCTGTAACAGAGGAAGAGATAAGGAAAATACTAAGAGACTCCTTTGGGTAAGAGCCCAGGCCCAGATGGTCTGACAACGTTATATTATAGAACGTTTGGATATATCCTGGTCCCTAAATTATGTTCATACATAAAAGGGATTGGAACGAAGTGGGCAATAAGGAAGGAGGCTTTAGAGGCGGCCATAACCATAATACCAAAAGAGGGGAAAGACACTTCACTATGTTCAAGCTATAAGCCAATTTCATTGTTGAACGACAACATTTAGTTGTTCGCTAAGGTAATGGTGGGAAGTTTGAAACCATTAATGAGCGAACTAGTACATACTGACCAGGCAGGATTCGTACCCAGTAGAGAACGCTGAGACAATGGAATCAGGACATTGTTGGTGGTGCATGAAATATAGGAGTCCGGGACCCCTGGTCTACTCCTGTCAATTGACGCTGAAAAAGCTTTTGACAGGGTAGACTGGGGGTTCATGCAGGACACCCTAGCGAGGATAGGTATAGGTACTAGATACATGCAGTGGATAGGAGTGCTCTAGAACTGTCCCACAGCAAGGGTGATGGTGAATGGCTCTGTTTCAGGACCCTTTGAAATGCACAATGGAACTAGACAAGGGTGCCCCCTGTCCCCCCTACTGTTTGTTCTGTAATTTGAACCATGATTGGTGAAAATACAACAGGGCATAGACATTAGGGGGATCAGGACAGGAGAAGCGGAACATAAGATGGCCATATACACCGATGATATATTGTTTTTCGTTTCATGTCCCAGGATAACTCTGCCAAACTTGATGAAAGCATTGAAACAGTACGGAGAATGCTTGAATTTTCAAATAAACCCAGTTAAGTCGGCGATCCTGAATATAGGTGTCCCTTCTGAGGAGGCACTTATATATCAGGAGGAGTTCCTATTTACTTGGAGAGAGAAAGAGCTAAAACATTTAGGGGTTAAGATTACAACGTCCACGGACACACTTTACCAATCAAACTTCCTGCCCTTGCTGAATGAAATTAAAAAGGACTTAAGTAAGATAGCGTCTATAGACACGTGTCTTGGCTGGGGAGAATTAATATATTTAAAATGAGTCTACTGCCAAAGATCATGTATCAATTTCAGATGATGTCGATCCCTCTCCCACAAGTGTATTTTAACATTTGGAAAACAATACTCCTTAGGTTTATTTGGAAAGGGAAAAAGTTGAGAATAAGCTTACAAGTACTAACTAGAGACAGAAAGCAGGGGGGCCTTGGAGTGCCTGATTTAAAGAACTATCATAAAGCAGTTCTCCTCAAGCAGGTTATTGACTGGGCAAAAAATAATAAAAATAAAAGATGGGTGGAACTGGAAAATACAATTAGTAAGACAGAGTTGGGGAAAATGATTTGGGTACCTGCACATTTGAGTCATTTAGGAGAGAAATCACATAAGATGACAGAAAACATTAGAGACGTGGGATATGATACACAAAAAACAAAAATGGAGTTATAACTCCCCATGTATTGCACTGAAGGACACTGGGTATTTTCCATTGGGGAAAAGTAAATTTGTTTGGAAATTGGAACAAAAAACAGAACGCACAATTAAAAGATGTGATGGTAAGGGAAAGGTTATGCACATTTCAAGAGTTAAAAATGATTTAATGATGATAGATTAATGGCGTTTTTTCCCATCTAAAACATTTTTTCGATTTCCTCCCTCAACCAGTGAGGTCAGCAGATAATATTCTACTGATGAAGAAATTATGTACGGAGGTAGAAAAAAGGAGGGGGATATAGGTAATATATAAAATTCTAATAGAGGGAATTGGGATGGGAAAGCCGTCATACATCAGAAAGTGGGAGGAGTAATTAGGGTCACAGTCGGAGATGAGAAAAATTATGAGCTTGGTTTTTGTAACGTCACAGGATAGTAATATGGTAGAAATTAATTTTAAAAGTTTAGCACGGTACCCCCGGATGGTGGCCCTGTGGATGGGTTTTTGAATATGGTGGAGCTCCCTCAGCTCACAGCGGAACAAGTCTCTATTTTAGAGGCACCGCTGACGGTGGAGGAAGTTACAACGGCCATTGCGGCCTTTGCACGCTCCAAGGCTCTGGGCTCAGACGGTTTGCCAATAGAATTTTATGCCCAATTCTCTGAAATTCTTGCCCCTAAATTATTACTGTTATATACTCATCTTTTCCAAACTTCTGAATTACCTGGATCTATGAGAGAAGCCACTATAGTCCTGATACCCAAACCGGGAAAGGATCCCCTATTCCCGGAATCTTATCGTCCGATATCACTGCTACAAGTAGACGTTAAGATATTGGCAAAAGTCCTCGCCCTACGCCTTAATCAGGTTATACTTTCACTTATACACCCCGACCAGGCGGGCTTTATGCTGGGATGCAACACGTCCTTTAATTTTAGGAGGCTCTTTATTAATCTACAGGCGATGCATGAGGAAGTGGGTACGCGAGTAGTTGTGTCTCTTGACACAGCGAAAGCATTTGATTCCGTAGAATGGCCCTATTTGTGGAAGTGTCTACAGAGCTACGGGTTTGGTCCAAATTTTCTTAAATGGGTGCAGCTCCTTTATCATGCTCCGAGGGCTAGAGTGGTGGCAAATGGTTGGTCGTCTTCGATCTTTAGTCTGAGTAGAGGCACGAGGCAGGGCTGCCCGCTATCCCTGCTCTTATACTCCCTAGCGGCATAGCCTTTAACCGTAGCTGTTAGAGCAGACCCAGAGATCAGGGGACTGAAAGTGGGACATGTTATGGAGAAGATCAGCCTCTATGCCGATGATACGTTACTATACCTCGCTGATTCAGACTCATCACTAGCTAGAGCACTCCTACTTATAGAGCAATTTGGAGCATTTTCAGGCCTAAAAATGAATTGGGACAAGTCCCAGATATTGCCACTAGATGCCTTCCCCCCTGTGCAGTCTTCTAGCAATCTCCCTCTGCAAAGAGTTGCTACGCTTAAATATTTAGGATTACACATCTCCAGGGCCTCAAGGGATTATATTGCCCTTAATATTGAACCCCTTTTCACTATGATTAAAAGTAAAACGCAGGCATGGTCCCGTCTCCCCCTTAGAGTGTGGGGGCGCATTAATCTTATTAAAATGATTTTATTACCTAAAGTACTATATGTCCTCTGGCATTCCCCGGTCTATCTTTCCTTAAAATATTTTAGGAAACTAGAGGCTCTTTTGAGTCCATTTGTGTGGGGGCGAAATAGGCATAAACTCCGCTGGCAGACTCTAAAATGTCCAACAGACAGGCGAGGCGCAGCACTACCAGACTTTCGCCATTATTACATTGCAGCACAGCTCTCTCAATTTTTTCATCTGGATAAATCTGATGGGGAACTATTTATGACAATGCTCTGCCCCACCTGGGCCCGGCAAACAGGAGACCCCCTATATGCTATTACTGCGGGTTTGGGAGCCTCCGGTCTGGGTGGAACACATGCTCCAATCCTGCAACAGTATAGACGTATATGGGATATAGCTACCCACAGATTGAGGATCCCAACGTATAATGACTTTACGCTTTTATGGGCTAATAAACATATGCATAAATTTCTTGCTTTACAAAGGCAAGCGGTATGGAGAAAGCAAGGCATATATTATTTACAACACTTATTTCTAGATGGAGCCCTTAAGACCTTTGGTCGAATGCGGGAGGAATTTGGGGTCCATGACAGATTGCATTTCTCATACTTACAGGTGCAACACGCGGCTTTGACGCAGTTCTCACGAGGGAGATTCCCTCTGCCCACTCCCAATCCTATTATGTCCATAGCCAGAAGCGAGGACCCTAAGGGACTTATTTCCTCCTATTATGCTATGGTGTCTGCCCCTGTAGCAAGCAAATGTGCATATGCCCCCAAATCACGCTGGGAAAGAGATCTGGGGCCCATTGAGGATGGTGAACGGGAAGAAGCGCTGGAGACGTGCCAAATTGTCGGATAGATTGTCACAAATTTTTATAATACACAGGGCCTACCTTACCCCTCTTAGAATAGCAAGATATAGGAAAAACTTCCCGATGACTTGCCCAATGTGTAGACTCAGTACTGGTAGCTTCTTCCACCTCCTCTGGTCATGCCTACGAATTCAGGGATTTTGGGAACAAGTAGTACATTTTTTACATGACAATATGGGTACACCTGTGGGATTGGATCCCAAACAGTGTCTCCTGGGCATCTACCCCGAGGAGCCTGCTAGATACACCAAAACATTTATGCAGGAGACTCTGTTCTCAGCCAGAAAACTCATTGCCAGTAAGTGGATGAGGCCTACTCCCTCGACCTTAGCAGAGTGGAAAGCGGACATTAATCTCACTCTCCCCTACAAAAAATGTATGTACACTAACAGGGGCTGCCAAGCCAAATATTATAAAGTATGGGACAAATGGATAAATGACGCAGGCTCATGTGGGTAGACAGGTGATGCATGTGCTGCCATGGACCAGTTGGTTAGAGTTGGACTATATTCCTCATTTCCAAGTCTGATTTATGGGTATTGCCCTCTTATGGGGTCACCATTGATCGATGTATTATGTATTGCAATGTTATACCATGTTACATGCGCTTCTCATTTTTGTATGTTTACGTAATGTACACCGTGCTTTGACTGTCTGTACCTTGGTTCAATAATAAAAAACGTTGTTTGGAAAAAAAGTTTAGCACGGTGGCATATAACTGTAGATAAGGCCCACAAGTATCAAACGGAGACCTCGCAGTGCTATTGGAGGGGGTGCGGAGAATGGGGAACCGTGTCTTATATTTGGACATTTTGTCTCAAATTAGACAATTTTGTAAAGAAATAATACAAAAAAAAGAGTTAACAAAAGAGCAAGTCCAAGAAGATCCATGGGAGTGTTTGTTCCACCGGACGAAAACACCAGTTAACCAATATTTGAAAACCCTGGTTCCCTCACTTCTGAACGCAGCCAAAAGTTTAATTCCCAAACATTGGCAAGACCCAGAAAGTCCCATGCTGAGGAGCTGGAGTAATAGTGTAGATGATAGCTATAATCTGGCGTATTTGAGATTTAGCGGAGAAGAGGGTTGGGCGGGATTTGAGAGAAAATGAAAGGACTGGCATATATTTAAGCATACTTTGAAGTTTGCAGAAATGCTAGGAGCCTGATTGGTTTAGTTGGTACCGTGATAGATGTAAGCGACATTAAAAATCGGATCCAGGGGGGCGTGACCGGAAGCCAAGCTGGAAGTATGCTGTGAGTGAGAGCTCTCCTCCAACCCAGCTCTACAACGGCCTTTATCAGGGGTATTTTGCCTGCACTGATGGGGAGATCGCGAGCTACCAGGTCCTCATCCACCCAACCGCCCCCGGGCTCCTCAGCCTCCCTCAAATCTTTCTTCCAGCCACCCGGAGAATCGCCGGGCGGAGGCCGCAAGATGGCGCCAGACGGCTCGGCCACGCTGCGGCAGGACCTTGCATCGCCACCGCTGCAGCGACAGCGCGACTCCCGCCTGGAGCTTTTGCCTTCACGCTCCGCGGGCTCCCCCGGGACACGAACGATTCGAGCCCCTCCACATACTCCCCCCACGAGTCCCGGTGCGACCGGGCCGGGCTGGAGGACAGGCCGCGGCCCGGACTAGGCCACGCTGGCAAGATGGCGCCGGCGGGCACGGAGGCCCAGCACAAGCATCTTATGCCACCACCCGTGCTAAGCTGGGAGGAACCCCGGGACGGCCGCTGGTCCCCGCAGGAGCCACCACACACCGGAGCGGGGACATTACACAACATCGGGGGTGAGTGACCGCTCTTCTTCCTCTACGCCGCTGTCCACCCCGCTGGGACCACAGGACGCAGTTCCGCATCTCCCCCCGTCCCTCACTCAATGTTCCGAGGCATTACCCCGCCTACTGCGGACGGCCTCAGACCCGGCTATTGCAGGGTCTTTCTCCCCCTCTTCACCGGGAACCGCGGAGGACCCCCAAGGCCTCCCCTGTTGTGCAGAAGACGCAGCACCCCCCCGACTGAGAAAGGGGCCCAACATACATGGCAGCCACCTGCTCCCCCCAAGGCCCAGAGGAAGCCTCGGTCCAGAGACGCTAGACTACCCAGAGCCCAAGCAGCCAGCCATCCTTCCTACGCCCAGGTGGTCCGTCCCCGCTCCCCGCACCCACTGGATGTCCATCCGGACCCCTCAACCGGCTCCCCACAAGCCACCTCGTGGTAGGACCACCTGAACCCCCCACCGCCCTGGCCCCCTCTCTTGCAGCGAGGTCACAGCAGGGAGGCTCTCCCCAACACCCACTGCCGCCCCATTCCCCCATGGGGCAACACAAGGGTGGATATCCCCCCTGGCACTCTTATCTGACAGCCATCCCCACCAAGGATGACTTCAAACAACTCGTAGCAGACGTGAAAGCCACCTGTTGCGCCAAAATCCAGTCCCTGCACGCCAGCCTTAAACACCTAGCTGAACGGGTCTAGATGGCGGAGGAGGAGATCCAGGAGACTAAGCTGGCTGTACACCGCACTCAGGTAGAGTATTCGGACCACCGACTCCTCCTACGAGACATGCAGCGCCATGTGGAAGACCACGACAATAGAGGCCGGAGGAACAACATCCGTGTTCGTGGCCTCCCTGAGACCGAGGGACCAGAGGACCTGCAGACCTCTTTGCAAGCACTGTTTAACGAAATGCTGGGAGAAGACCCGGCCAAACACATTGAGATGGACAGAGCCCATCGAGCCCTCCGACCCAAAGGTCCTGCCTCCAAACCGAGAGATGTTATCTGTAGGATCCATTCCTTCCCCCTCAAGGAACACATCATGCGCAAGTCCCGCTCTATTCGCAACCTCATTTTTGACAACTTTCTGATCCAGGTTTATCCAGATGTCTCATGCATAACCCTCCAAAAATGTAGGCTGCTGCTGCCCCTTCTTCGAACCTTGCAGGACAAGAACATACTCTATCGGTGGGGATTCCCCTTTTGCCTTGCGGCTAGACACCAGGGGAAGTCGGCATCCCTTCGATACCCAGAGGACCTGGCCTCCTTCTGTGACACTCTGGGCCTATCTGTCCCCAAACTCCCTGAATGGGATCTGATTGCTTCTCCGCCACCCCCGCCGGTGATCTGGCAGAAAGTTCCCTCAGCCAAACGACACAGAGGACCGTTGCCAGACCGCAGATCACCTAAACACAAATGACATGGATCCCCCCATCAGCAGACCTTCCTGCCGTTTGTTTGTGTTCTCACTCATTTTGATCTGTTTGGGGTTTGTCCCCCCCCCCCCCCGATGGCCTGAGCATCACAAGGTTTCCTTCTTTTTTTCCTGGAATTGTTTTTCCACCCAGGGCTGGTCCAGGTAGAGTCTGAGGACAGATCGACTCCCGGGTTACAGACCCCCCGGCCCCCGTGGTTTTCCACCTATTGGTTCCTTCGAACTTTACAAACTATTGGTGTCTACCTGGCCTGGCTTTCCCCCCTACCTGCCCCTTTTTTTGTCTGGGGTTTGGAGACGCCCGGATCAGGAGACCTATAGGAACTGCTCAGGCTCAGTGTCCCTATAGGACATCTGGACTTGGCTCATGTTGCAGCTAACATTGGTTTTGTACTTTGTTTATGTTTCTACTCTCTTTTTCTTTTTTAGATTCCTTCTCTAACCCGCCCCCTGTGCGGGCCTCTGCCAGTGGTCCTGACGGTTGCCAGCCCTTCTCCGGCGGTCGCCTCTCCCCCCAGGGCGCGCATCCCTCCAATGGCTGAAGCTAAGTATGACTAACCCCGACCATCCCCTCGATTATGGCTGAGATATTATCACTTAATGTACATGGCCTAAACTTCAACACAAAACTTCATCTTGCGCTCCAGGAATTTAGGCAATCCAGGGCGGATATAGTGATGGTCCAAGAAACACATTTCAACCGAGGGGACTCCTTTAAATTAGCCTCTAGACATTTCCCCCTAGCGTACCAGGCCTTCAACTCGCGCAAAAGGGCGGGGGTGGCCATACTTTTTAGAATGGGCTCCCCCTTTACGTGCACATCGACATACCTAGATCCAAAGGGCCATTATGTCATCCTCCGCGGTACACGGCAGACGCAGGCTGTGACCCTATGCGCCCTCTATGCCCCAAATGTCCGCCAGCACCGATTTTTGTCTGGCGTGCTTTCTCGCCTCTTTAGGTCGCCTTCCTAGCTTCTGGTGATAGGGGGGGACTTCAATCTCATTCCATCTGTTACACATGACCACCTTGTGGTGAACCCACAGGCATCTCAAACCAGAGTCCTGAGGGACTCTAAGCTGTTCCTCCAGCTCACCAGAAGATGGGCTCTCTTTGACGCATGGCGCACTTTACACCCACGGGACCGCCAATACACCTTTTACTGGGCCCCACACCGCACCCACCCATGTATCGATCACTTCTTTGTGAACAACAACACACTGAGGGTCGTCCGAGCAGCACACATACTACCCATCTCTTGGTCCAACCACGCCCCGATAACTCTGACGCTAGACATTGGAGCCCCCCTTCGCAAGCCATGCAGCTGGCGACTGAACAACTATCTCCTGCAGCACCCCCTGGCCAGAACGGAGCTGGAATCCTCGCTCCAACTGTACTTTGCCGAAAACGACACCCCAGACGTTACTCATCCCACCCTGTGGGCAGCCCATAAGGCGGTCATCCGGGGTCGCTGCCTTGCTCCCTCCTCAGCTCTGAAGAGAGACACACAGGCCGCTAAGCGGATGGCTGAGGTGCGGCTAAAGACCCTTGAGGCTAAGCTTCGGGGGCCCCTCTTTGTCACTGGTTAAACAAATTGTACAGGCAAGATTAACTTTACGCGATCTCGCGTTAGGTTCGGTTGAAAAAGCGCTCATCCGCTTACGACAGCTCTATTATGATAAGGGCAATAAAGCGCAGACCCTATTGGCCAGAAAGCTGGCCGATCGAACACAAGCCTCCACGCCCTCCCAAATTAAAAACGGTAGGGGAGACCTTTTGTCTCACCCGCAGGATATTGCAGATACATTTGCAGACTTCTACACTGACCTGTACAACAAGCGGGACATACCCCATAATCCATCGACCCCTGACTTGACCGACCACATCACCAAATACTTAGCTAATGTGACACTGCCCCAATTGAGGGACGCAGACCTCCAGGATCTGAACGCCCTTATTACTGATAAGGAACTCTTAGCAACTGTGAAGGCGCTCCCGGCCCACAAATCTCCGGGTCCAGACGGACTCCCGTACGAGTACTATAAGACATTCCTACCCATTCTGAGCCCATACATGACCAAACTGTTCAACTCCTTTCTCACACGGACCCCTGTTCCAACTGAGATGCTGGCTTCCTTCATATCCCTCATTCCAAAACCGGACAAAGACCCGACCTCCTGCGCCAGTTATAGGCCTATTGCCCTATTGAACTGAGACCTAAAAAGATTTTCACAAAAATCCTAGCAAACCGCCTCAACGCGATTCTTCCCGCCCTGGTCCATAAGGACCAGGTAGGCTTTGTACCTCTCAGACATGCGGGCGACAACACCAGGAAAATCATTGACCTTATTGACGTAGCGAACAAGACTGGTCTCCCTTCCCTGGTCCTGAGTCTGGACACGGAAAAGGCGTTCAATCGCCTGAGCTGGCCCTTTATGACTGCAACCCTAAGTCACATGGGCTTTCAGGGTCTCTTCCTACATGCCATACAACACCTTTACACCACCCCCACTTCTCAAGTTAAAACCCCGTATGCAACGTCTCCGACTTTCTCTATCACTAATGGCACCCGCCAGGGCGGTCCGCTTTCTCCCCTGCTGTTTGCACTCTGTGTCGAGCCCCTGGCAGAGGCCATTAGAAGCAACTCGGATATTAAGGGTATTCCGGTTCGGGGCAGGGAATTCAAAATATCACTTTTCGCGGATGACGTCATCCTCACCCTGACCCAGCCCAGGACCTCACTGCCCAACCTACATGCAGAACTCAGTCGATACGGGGGGCGATCTCGGGATACAAAATCAATGCCTCCAAGTCAGTAGTCCTCCCACTCAATATACCGCCAGCTGAAGGGGCCCATCTGGGTTCGGTGTTCCCCTACCGATGGGAGAATTCCTCTCTTAAATACTTGGGGGTTCTACTTACCCCCTCCTTCCACACCCTGTACCAGGCCAACTCCCCCCCCTTTATAGGGAGATCAGGGGACTTATCCATAAATGGAAGGCACACCATATATCACTCACGGGGCGGATCGCGTCCATTAAAATGGTAATTCTCCCCAAACTCCTCTATCTATTTCAGACACTTCCTGTCCCGATCCCCTACGCGCACCTTCGTATGCTCCAGAGAAAGACTTGCTGAAATTTGTGTGGAACTTCAAAAAACATTGGGTCCCCGGCTTGGTCCTAACTGCCTTGCGCTCGGACGGAGGCCTGGCGTTTCCTGACTTGGTTAGGTACTATCAGGCGGCACAGCTAAGGGCAATAGTCTCATGGTTCCCACAACGATCGTATAACAAGTGTTCAGAGATAGAAAAAATATGGCTAGCTCCGGTACACCCGAACAGTCTGCTCTGGGGGGCGGATGTAGCGATTGAAACGAACCAGTTGTTGGGCCCGATGGCCCAGCTCCGTCAGCTTTGGCAGAAGCTGTCCTGTCAATGCAAGCTACACTCGGAGTCATCCCTGATGACCTCGTTCCTTTGCAACCCCAAGCTCCCGGACAGCCTGACCCACCAGATGTCATGGCCCTGGGCATCCCAAGGTCTATTTCACCTGGGACACCTAGTAGACCCCAGGTCGAGAAGACTGCTATGTTTCTCGGAGCTCCAGGCCAAACATGACCTCCCCCGACAGACGTTCTACAGTTACCTACAAATCAGACACTTTGCGCAATCCATAGCCCCAAGACTCCAATTCTCCCTGCCCTCCCCATTTGAACTGATTATATTGGAAGGACGGAATCGCAGGGGGCTAATCTCAGACCTCTACCGCATTCTCAGCTCACGCCACTTCCAGGTGAGGGGCAAGCACAAGTACATGTTGAGATGGGAGAGGGAACTAGGCGAGGAACTCTCACTCGAGGATTGGCAGGGGGTGTGGCAACAGGCAGCTAAATCTTCTTTATGCACCCTTTATAAGGAAAATTCCTATAAAATAATCTTCCATTGGTACCGGACCCCAGAGGTACTTCACAAAATATATCCCTCCACCTCTGATCGTTGCTGGCGCTGCCTAAAAGACAGGGGTACCCTGTTCCATATATACTGGACCTGCCCTTTGATATCCCCTTTCTGGAAATTGACCCAACAGCTCCTTGTCCGTTTGTTGGAGGTGCCCGTCCCGCTTGAACCCAAGTTCTTCCTATTCGGCCTGTCCCGACTTAAGATAAACCGCCCCGGAAGCTCTTACGACACATTCTCACGGCAGCCCGTTGCCTGATAGCCCTTAACTGGAAAATTCAAACAGCCCCAACTATGGAAGCCCTTTACTCCAGGATAAAGGACATAGAACTTATGGAAAAAATGACTGCCAGAATACGGGACAGGCTGGAGGAATTTGATCTGGTTTGGGGGAGATGGCGGCTGCTGGAGGACTAAGGGCGAACCGAGTCAGGTATGGCGACATGGACCTCTGGCTTTTTCATTCTTATTTCTTTTCTGTCTTCCTCCTGTTAACTTTGTTTATTTACACGGCGGACTCTTGCTGCTATGTTTTAAGTGTTATAGCATAGGCCTTATGGCAGAATTTACCGGGCCTCTCGGATCTGGGAGCGGGCAGTTGACTTCATGTGTCTCCTGACCCCCCACACTCGGCCGACCAACTTATTAAAATTTGCTGTACGCGCCCGAGACCCATTACTACATATAGCTTGTTCATCCCTGACCTTGAAAAGTTTTGTAATTACACTGTTGCTACTGTACTTCTGTACTGCTTATTTTCCTATGCAACTACCGAAAATAAATAAAACGTTATTTGAAAAATCGGATCCAGAGCCTGGGGGGGGGGGGATAGTATGGGGGAGGGGCGAGCTTTTCTTAGAAGCTTAGAGGTAATTTGTATCTAGCTGTAGAGAAGAAATTTCTCGTGTGATGAAATGTATGTTATTAAATTTTATTTGAATTGTTGTACTTAAATTTAATAATAATAAAATATATTGAAAAGGGGGCGTGGCCTGGACATGGCGGAGTAGAGAAGCATTTGAGTGTAGCTCCGGGCTCTCTCTGTCCCCACCCGTGTTAATTTGCTCCACTGACCGCAGAATGCTCCCATGTAGGAAGCGCTATTCTAAGAGAAGCGAAAAAGCTACTAGACGGACCCCTCCGACCCCCTCTCCGGGAGATATTCAACGATTATTTCTGAAGATGCCAGCGGGAACCCCGGACTCCAAAATGGTGGAGTCACATGTGTCATGCTCCCCGAGTCAGGAGAGCACGTCCCAACAGGCACCTCCATCAGGCTCCCGGAGCCCGGACTTATTTTTTATTTTTTTTATAATTAATGTTTATTAAAGAAAAGAGGCACGTACACTAGTATAGTAAGCAATACATAAACCAACATACATAGGGGGCAGTGGTATTACATCATTAGTTACCAAGGCTCAGAGCCATATACTGCCCTCGAGGGCTTAGCTACTATAGGCAGTCTATAAACCGGAACCACCGTCAGGCCTGCAAAGACGCAGGATCAGGTAAACGGTACCACCGCCGCTGGGACCAGTCAAACTCTGCGGCAATAAAAAATACATACCACTCTTCTATTATTAAAGAGAGAATACCAGGGACAGAGATAGAGACTGAAAAGAGAAAGAGAAGCAAGGAAGCAAAAGACATAGAGAAGTGAGGGGGATGAGGAAGTGGGGGGGAAGGGGGGGGAGGCAGGTCCACCTCTGATAACAGCCACAGAATTACACTAGAAACTGCAAAAGTTACAATCACATCACAATGGTTGAGACATTATGTCTGCATAATTAGAGGAGTATTTAAAGGCAACCCAACATGCCCAGATCTTCGTTGCCAGTTCAGATTTACCACGGAGGGAGAGAGTCATGTCCTCCATGTAATAGGTGGTATCCACGTTGAGTAACCAACGTCGGAGCGTGGGGATCTTCCTCAGTTTCCAAAACTGTGGGATGAGGGTTTTCGCAGCATTAAGAAGGTGGGGTGTAATTGACCTCTTATAAGGGCCTGTTGGCTTCCCTGTGCAGTGAAACAGAACATACCACGGGTCGTTAGGGACCTCCCAGCCCTGGATCTCTTTAATCCAGTATAGAATCGCCAGCCAGAATGGACGGATCCTTGGGCAGTACCACCAAATATGAGCATGAGTAGCTTCCTCTCCGCACTCCCGCCAACACAGTGGTGAGGACTGAGGAAAAAACCTGTGTAACACCACAGGCGTGTAGTGCCATCTGGTCAAAAGTTTATACGCCATTTCTGCCGCTTTAGAGGATCCGGAGGATGTATGTGCCAGGGTTAGAATTTGCGACGTCTGAGTCGGTGTAAGATCCGTATGCAGTTCCCTTTCCCAGTATCGTAGAAATGCGGGAGTGCCAGTAGAAATGAGGGACAGCAGAGCTTGATAAAAGAACGAGACCGGCCTCTCAATTGGGCTGGTGTCGGCAAATGCGGTTTCCACAGGTGTAAGCTCCGCCAAGGAGCGTAAGGGTTTAGGGAGCAAGCGAACAAAGTCCAGCAGTTGATGGTGTTTCCAACGGTCCATATATGATATGGGGGAGTCACCCATGATGGAAGACAGTGACACAACGCCGGAGGGGGCGGCGACTTGATGCAGGTAGATGTTGTTGCCCAGCCGCCAGGGATGAGTTTGGGGGTCCATATTACCAGGCGGGAAGAAATTGTGTCCCACCAAAGGCATCAGGGGGGAGTTATACGACCAGCCATGAGTCCTACAGATAGAGTCCCAGACCATCAAGGATGAGTACGTTAGCGGAGACATAGTAGGCGAGAGAGTCCGGAATTTCCTCGGGATCCACATCATCGTGGAAAGTTCAGCACCACACAGGTCCGATTCTAGAGTTTAAAGTTTCGTATCTTTGCAATATTTCAAATCAGAGAGCCTAGTCAGCACAATGGATCTATAATACAGCTTAAAATCTAGCACTGCTAAGCACCCTTTGCATTTAGGGCGAGAGAGGAGAGATCTAGGCAGTCGGGGACGTTTCCTATGCCATATATATCGATATACCATAGATGTCAAAGTAGTAAAGAAACCCACCGGTATCCCAAACGGGACCATCTGAAGCATGAAGAGCACCCTGGGCAGCAAATTCATCTTAACCAGCCCAATTCTACCCAACCAAGAATGCCGTAGCTGGGACCATTTCTGGATATCTGACCTAAGTGTGTTAAGCAGGGGTATAAAGTTAGCACGGAAAAGAGACAACAGGGAGGGCGTGAGTTGAATACCTAAATATTTCATGGAGTTCATCTGCCAAGTAAAGGGAAAGTTTCGTTTCAGGTGGGACACCTGTCTGGCGGGGACAGAGATGTTTAACAGTTCCGATTTGGACATATTGATTTTAAAATTCGAGACCAGGCCATATGCCGAGAACTCGGACATGAGGTTGGGGAGGGTGATCAATGGTTGCTGTACATAAAACAATATATCATCAGCGTATGCTGCGTATTTGTGCTCCGTCTTGCCTACTGCTATGCCATGTATATTCGGGTTGTGCCTGATGAGAGAGAGGAAGGGTTCCAGGGAGATCGCAAACAGAATTGGCGAGAGCGGGCATCCCTGGCGGGTGCCATTGTATAAGGTAAAGGGGTCCGGAGCCCAGACTTATATCCCAGCCTACCACCGGCTCTCTCTTCAGCCCCTGTGGACCCACCGGGGATGCCTCTGACCTACAGCGTGGATGAGGAGCTGAGGGCTCTCCTGCGGGCACTATCCACGAAAGCCGACATAGAGGCACTGGTGGGGCATGTTGAGGAAGCACACTGCAAATAATTGAATGCAGTGAAACAAGAGGTACACCTTATATCAAACAGGCTTACAGCGGGCGAGAGCTCTCTATCGGAGATGGATCGCAGGGTCTCTGTCTTGGAGGCACATCACCGGTCGCAAACAGAGAGATCGGTGGGGTTACAGATGCATATGGAGGAGATGGAGGATAGAAGCCGCAGGAACAACCTGCGGCTTCGTGGCCTCCCCGAAGCTACTTGCCCCTCGGATCTGGCGGCAACGGTGGCAGATATTTTCCGTGAGTAGCGGGCGATCAGCTGCAGGGTCGATTGGAATTTGACCGGATTCACAGGGTGCTTGGCCTGAGATCGGAGGACCCCGCCAGACCCCGGGACATAATTTGCCGGCTGCATCATTATTCCCATAAAGAGATTGTGGCCCGCAAGGCATGGGAATGCCGAGACCTGGAGTTGGATGGGGCACCCCTTAAGATTCTGCCAGATATCTCCAGAGCTACTCTCCAATACAGGGCTCTGCTAAAACCACTCCTAGACCTGGCACAGAGGAGGGGGGCGATATACCGGTGGGGGTTCCCCCTCTCAGTGACTTTCAGAAGAGACCAGCGCTCCTTTACTCTCCGCTCTCCAGCCTCCCTGCCGACTCTTTTTGCTTTCCTGGAGACGGAGCCCATACATGTCCCAAACTGGCTAGACTATCTGCCGGACCATCAGCCACGGAGGAACATCGCCAACACGGCCGGGGGGCTGCCTCCCAGACTTCCAAGGAGCCGACGCCGGTCGCGTGCCCCGTCCTCAGAGGATGGACGGGAGGCGTGAGCTACTGTGAGCCTATCCCTACTCCACGGCCTCGCAAGGTAATCCCTGCTCCCCCCCTGTTGCCTAACGCTACTGTCTCACTCCCTGGATAGGTATGCTCCTGTCTGTGCAGCCACCACCCATAGTACTATGGGGATTTTGACTACAGAGCGCCCACCTGGTTTTGATCCCGGAGGGACGCAGCTTTGCCCAACAGAACATATAGACCGGCGGTGTGGGGAGGGGGTTGCTACCCCTTACTGTGTCCGGGGTGTTTCTGTGCTGCACTGAGGATCTCCCCGGGGCTGTCCCCACTAGCGGACGTGATCCCCCTGCCTGGTCCTGTACCCACGTATTGGGGGCGGGACACCTTGCACCTTCCCTCTCCACTAGCTGCATCAAACACTGGGAACGTTGACGGGGGGAGTGGCCTGTGCCCTCACTCCGTTTCTTGCCTGCATGTGGGTGTGGATGATCTCTGGGCGATGTGGAGCAGACTGTAACTCAAAGGGGATGGTCACCCCTTTGCTACAGACCCTCGCAAAAAAATAACCTTTTTTTTTTTTTTTCCAGGGGAGAATGAGGGTTAAAGTTTGCCAATGATAGAATATGTGCCCTTTGAGACTTGGACTATTTTATGTATACACAGACTCATGTATTTGCTTTACCTCGATCCGCGCCTAATATCTGACACCTCATTGGCCCACATGCAAGTTGTTATATCCTCATGTGACCCGTGGGGTGGGATGTGCTGTGGGGGTGGGGTTTGGTGGCTCCCATCTCGGTGGGGATGGGTTGGGAGGGGACCAGGGCGTCTGTCATTACGCTCTGTCCCCGCAGAGTTATGGTGCCCTCGGATTGGGGGCTTAGAGGTGAGGTGCTCTGATGGGGGAGGTCTCTGCAGAGAGCGATGGCCTGGGGATTGGTTGGGATAAGGGGGGGAAGGGGACTGGCTATGCGACCATGGCAGGCACGGCTGTGCCACCGTTGGGAGCGGTCCGGGAAGAGTGGAGGTGGCTCTTCCCCCCCCTATCTCCCAGGGCTCGGGACTCCAGGCTGCCAGCACAGGGTTGAGTCTTCAGATGCGTTGTGGCACATTTTTTTGGTGGGGCGGATCGGGGAGAGAGGGGGCTTTCCGTGAGGTGGGAGAGTTTTGTCTTTTCTCTGGGGTCTGGGGGGTATCTCCGGGTATCTTTGTGGTAATACTCAGTTGAACCAATATATGTTTGTTTAAAAGGTTTGAATGTTTCTCTTTCTTGCTATTATGGTTATTAAACGCTACACTGCGGCTTAACACATCCTGGCCTACTACTAATTTAGGACGCGGGGGGGGGGGGCTGGGGCTCTTCTCTCTTGGTCACAGTCCAACCCATACCCCAATTAGGCCCACACGCATCTCTGAGTTTTAAGAGGCGACATGTTATTGCAAGTTTTGACTTGCCTATAGCAGACTGCTAGGTCTATTAGTTGAGACCTGCCCTATATACTTATTTTCTTAGCCAGGGTAAGTTGCCCCTTCCGTTGGCGGGGGCACTACCTGGCTCCTCTCTTTTCTCCTCTCTTCTTCTCCCTTCTTTACCTATCCTTCCCGCTCTCCTTTCCCACTTTCCTTCTCTCCTCCCTCCTCCCTCTCGTACTCCCAGGGGTCTTCCCTTCCTTGTCCAGCCGGAGAGATGGACTCTATACACATAATTTCAATTAACGCTAAGGGCCTCAACATCCTGGAAAAAAGGCGTATGCTATTACACGACCTCCGGAAATCCTGGGCGGACATCGCCTTTATACAGGAAACTCACTTTCAACAAGCTAAACTCCCACTACTTATAAACAGATTTTATCCCATTACTTACCACGCCACCAACCCTTTAGCGAAAACGAAAGGGGTTTCTATTCTGATCTCAATTAAGATGCCCTGGAAGTGTCAAACAGTACTTGGGGACCCGGATGGCCGTTACCTGTTCCTGAAAGGGCTAATTGGTGAGGTCCCAGTCACATTTGTGTCTGTGTATGCCCCCTACTTTTTTATTGCGAACACCTTGGACAAACTGGGAGAGTTTGCGACGGGCCATCTGATCCTGGGGGGGAGACTTTAATATCCCCCTCATACCTTCCTCAGACACCTCTTCAGGACATTTGTCGATACCACCATCCTACAGGAAATGGGTAACTAACTCCCTACATAAAGCAAAGTTGGTGGACATTTGGCGCCTTCAGCACTCTGGCGAGCGCGACTACACCTTTTATTCACACATTCATAGACTCTATACTAGAATTTATTTCTTCCTCATTCTCCACAACCAGCTACACTCGGTCATAAATTCCTCGATAGGGCACATTACATGGTCAGACCATGCACCTATATCCCTCACATACACACTCACTGGGAGGTCCACGGCTAGCTCACGATTTTGGAGACTGAATGAGAGTCTTCTGCAATGACCTGAAATAGTTGCAGAAGTAACTGCACTACTAAATCTATATTTCCAAGAGAATGATAACCCAGATTGTACCCCTGGATCACTCTGGGAGGCCCACAAAGCAGTACTTAGGGGACTCTTGATCAGCCACGGAGCTCGTATCAAGAGAGAGCGAAATGCACAACTTTCTCAGCTTCTAACCGATCTGTCATCTGCTGAGGCACGGCACAAACATGCCCCCTCTCTGACTCTGGAATCAGAATTAGAAACCATACGCAAACAGATTACAGACTTGTTGCACTATAGAGTCAAGGCGGCATTACAACGCAACCGACAAATTGCTTATGAATCCGGGGACCAGTGTGGAAAAGTGTTAGCTAGGGCAGTCCGGGAACAAAGGCAGGCCGCCTATATCCCTTATATTGTAAACTCTCAGGGACAGAGAGTGTCCCTTCCGAAACAAATTTCAGGGGAATTCAGTGACTTTTACACTAAGCTATACAATATACCACACGACAAGCCCTCGCAAATGGCTGTAGATGAATACATCAGGACATCCCAAATGCCTATCCTTCCCCAGGAGGTTTCAGCTGAACTAGAGGCACCGATTACTTTAGTTGAGCTTCAGGTGGCCATTGGAACCATGAAACCAGGTAAAGCACCAGGCCCAGATGGATACACCATCCAATATTATAAAACGTTCCTCCCTGTCATTGGTCCGCGTATGGTGGAGTTTTTCAACGATATCGGAGCGGAAGCAGTTTTTCCCAGGGAGATGTTGAAAGCTCACGTCTCCCTGATCCCTAAAGAGGGCAAAGACCCAGCCAGCTGCGGCAGCTATAGACCCATTTCTCTGATAAACATAAATCTAAAAATATTTACCAAAATACTTTCCAGCAGATTGGCACGACATACTCAGTCCCTAGTTCATCTAGATCAAGTGGGTTTCATACCCACTAGGGAGACAAGGGACAATACCACTAAGGTTCTGAATCTCCTCCATACGGCCAATGTTACAGGCTCTCCGTGCATATTTCTGAGCACCGACGCTGAGAAAGCGTTTGACAGAGTGGATTGGAACTTTATGCTCTCGGTGCTTCGGCATATCGGCCTAGGGGGAAGGATGCTTACCTGCATTGATAAAATCTATTCTAACCCTACGGCACAGGTCAAGGCCAACGGCCTCTTGTCGCCACAGTTCCCCATCACAAATGGTACAAGACAGGGGTGTCCACTATCCCCCTTACTTTTTGCACTCTCACTAGAACCGTTCTTATGTAAGATCAGAGGGAACCCAGATGTGCAGGGCCTCCGCATAGGAGACGTCGAATGTAAAATTTCGGCATATGCTGATGATCTGCTATTTTCATTGACTAACCCTATGATCTCTCTGCCCAACCTCCTTAAAGAATTTGATATTTATGGTGCACTGTGGAATTTAAAAATCTATTTCTCCAAGTCAGCAGCCATGGGGTTAAACATATCCCCGGTAGTTCTGAATTCCATGCAAACTCATTTCCACTTTAAATGGATAAAGGTGGCTCTTAAATACTTGGGAACCCTCATTCCCGCGAATATTAAACACACATACGAGCTGAATTTTCCACCCATGTTGGTCAAGATTCGATCTTTACTGGAGAGGTGGAATGGGGGCCTACACTCCTGGTTCGGCCGATGCAACCTCATAAAAATGTGCATACTTCCCAAAATCCTTTATTAACTGCAAGCCCTTCCGATCCATATACCACTCTCATTCTTTAAACAAATACAAACTCTGCGCGTTTTATTTGGGCCAACAAAAAGGCGCGTTTGAGTAGAACATTGATGTCACTTCCCAAAGATCATGGGGGCTTAGCAATTCCGGATATTAGACAATATTTCCAGGCCACAGACTTAGGCCGAATGCTAGATTGGAGACGTAACGGAGAAACCAAGCTGTGGGTACGGTTAGAACAAGAGCAGACGGATATCCCTCTTCAGGGTGCGTTGTGGTGTTATGACTCCCTCCCTGCGGCGCTGAAATCCCATCCCCTCTTGGGGACCACATTGTGTCACGGAAAACAAACCACTACACAATATTCTCTCACCTCCAATAGGTCCCCACTCTACCCGATACTGGGACACCCAGACTTCCCACCGGGCCTTCCCCCGACCGAGTTTAGGTCATTGAGGAGGGCGGGATTGGATCATGCTGCAAAGTTTGCAGGGACAGGACATTGGCCCTCTTTGGCAGAACTGACAGACTTGACGAGCACGTACTGTCTGCCTTTTTGGAAGGCGGTGCAGCTCCACCATTTTCTTCATTCGATCCCAGACCCTCGGGACTTTACCTGCCCACTGACAACCTTCAAAGAATACTATACGGGTTCAGAACCCCTGGGGCAAATCCTTTCTAAAATGTACAAGCTTCTAAATTCTCCCATGTCTCGACCCCGCTTACTTGGGGTAGAGAGATGGGAGAGAGACCTCGGACGGACATTCTCTGACACCCAAAAACAGAAAATGATTGTTTGTGCCCTGAAAACATCAATATGTGCTAGAATTCAAGAGACAAATTATAAAATTCTGACCCGTTGGTACCTTACACCTACTAGATTACATAAATGCTTTCCTGACACCTCAGATAGATGCTGGCGATGTGGGGAGGAGGAAGGCATGATGCTTCACATCTTCTGGTCTTGTTCATATCTCCGGGGTTTCTGGAGCACAGTCAGACGAATTAGTCAAACATTTACAGACTATGAAATACCGGATGACGCTGCCTTCTTCCTTCTTCACATATCACAGATCCCCCTTAAAAAATACAAAAAATCGTTGATTCACCACCTCCTAAATACAGCGAAGGCATGCGTTCCGCTTTATTGGAAGCAACAGAGGGTGCCCACGGCAGCGGACTTGATGCGGAAGGTGGAGGAAATTAGGAAGCTGGAAGACCTAGTCCTCACAGCGCAGCACAGAGGTGACAGATATGCTGCTACCTGGGCCATCTGGAACCTGTTTGTATATTCGGGGGAAGGAAAATCTCTGTTGGGATCATAAGTGGGCATGTATCATACAAGACATGGGACGGAGCACGCAGCCCGCCGATGGTCGCCCTCGCTCCAGCCAGGACTCCCCCCCCCCCCTGTTTTCCCACCCAACCCTCGCTATATTCTTCCTTCACTTCAATTATTCTTTTCTTTCTCCTTTCTCTGTCTTCTTTACCCTGGATTTACTGAGAAAATGTGGAAAATGCAGGGAGGTGCCCCGATTGTCACCAACCACATGGATGGAAAAGGGTACTGTACAGCTATATAGATTAATGTTTTATTAGATACTAATGAAGTTATGAGTACCGCTTGGGTACTGTCTGTGGATCTACATTGCAGATTTGACTACTGTGCATGTTTGTACCTCCTATTTGCCTGTAATGTTGGGATCTTCCCTGTTTTGGTGTTTAAATAAAATTTATACTTGAAAAAAAAAAAAAGATATTGAAAAAAATAAAAATAAACGTGCACTCGCACAATTTGCAATACAGGTTATTATCTCTCAACCTCTGCAGCACATGGCAGACATCTGTGTGACGGTTCTCTAGGGACTTGGAAAATGTGAGGATATCGTCGAGATAAACCACCACACTGCAACAAATCTCGGAGGACATTGTTGATAAATTCCTGGAAAACTGCCGGAGCACTGCAAAGACCAAACGGCATAACTAGTTATTAATAATGGCCACTTCCAGTATGAAACACAGTTTTCCATTTGTCACCCTTCTTGATCCTCACAAGATTGTATGCCCCTTGCAAATCAAGTTTCGTAAAAACATAGCATAGCTTTCACCTGTAGCCTTCATTCCATCCTTGTGCCACCTTGGATTTCAAGGCTCGGTTTAGGCTGTCACCTATTTGGAATGCTTCAGGCAGTTTTCACAACTGCTCAACTTTGCGGTTGATACCACTTTTCAATAGGTAACTTTCATTTATTTTATACCATTCATTATTATTTCACATGACATAATAAACTTTAATTGGTTGTTTTTCTTTTTTTTTATCAATTAACGTTTTTTTATTAGAATATACAACAACAAAATCAGAAACATGAAATGCCGAGGGCACAGCAGCAGGATGGGCATACAAAATAGAACTATCAGATGTGAAAACCACTGTGCCCAGTTAAAGAGAAAAAATCAGCAATCACTGGCACATCAGGCCCTACCGAAACAGTAGGCAGGGAACACCGAGTACCAACTTGTAGCTCACAGCGTTAGTAACAAACAGAAGTAACAAGAGAAGAAGAAGAAAAGAATGGGGAGGTAGAAGAGAGAGAAGAAAAAGGGGGGGAAGAGGAGAGGGGGAGGGGAAGAGAATAGAAGGGTAGGTAGATTAGCATCTCAGCTTCCAGGGCATCTCACCTCGTGTCCTCCCGAAGATGCCAGCGCTCCCAGACCACACCGTGCTCGTCCAGCTTGTCCCTCACCCTAGCCGTCAACTTTTCCATCAGTTCAACATCCTTAATTCTGGCGTACAGGTCCTCTTGGGATGGGGGTGTATTTTTTTCCAATTTAGAGCTATCAGGCAGTGGGCAGTTGTGAGTATGTGCCGGAGTAACTTCCTGGACGGCTTGGCCATCTTCAGGTGCGATAAGCCGAGCAGGAAAAATTGTGGCGTAAAGGGTATAGGTGCGTCAAAGAGGCGGGTCAATAAGTGTTGGACCGAAGTCCAATAGGAAGCTATTAGGGGGCATGTCCAGTAGATATGGACGAGAGAGCCCCTGTCACGCTGACAGCGCCAGCACCAGTCGGAGGTGGAGGGTTATATTTTATGGAGGAGGTCCGGAGTCTGATACCAAAAATAGAGGATCTTATAAGAATTTTCTTTATAGAGAGTGCACATCGAGCTTTTGGCTGCCTGCCTCCAGACTGTCTGCCATGCCTCCATCGGAAGAACCTCCCCCAGCTCTCTCTCCCATCTCAACATGTATGCGTGTTTGCCCTTCGTGTCCATTGGGATTGCATTAAGAAGTTGGTATATGTCAGATATGAGACCCCTACAGTTACGTCCCTCGAGTATTATCCGTTCAAACAAAGTCGGAGGGGAGAATTGCAGGGTGGGGGCTATAGTCTGGGCAAAGTGTCTGATCTGGAGGTAACTAAAGAGGGATCGGCTTGGTAGGTCAAATTTGGTCTGGAGCTCCGGGAACTGCAGCAGCCTGCGGGTTACAGGATGAACCAAGTGGCCAAAGTGGAACAGATTTCTAGAGGCCCAGGGCCAGGACATCTGGTGAGTGAGGCTGACTGGGATTTCGGGATTGTAGAGAAACGAGTTCATGACCGAACATTTAGATTGCAGCAGCCCGGAGCTAGACAACCTGCTCCAGAGCTGCCGAAGGTGGGACATCGGACCCAACAGTCGGTCGGGAGGCACTGTCACCTGCATGTTCCATAAAAGGCTGTCGGGGTGAATTGGGGCCAACCATATTTTCTCAGTTTGCGACCATTTATTGTAGGACCTCTGCGGGAACCACGCAAGGATCCCCCGTAATTGGGATGCCTGATAGTATTTCACTAGATTCGGGAATGCCAAGCCCCCATCAGCCCGGGACGCGGTCATAACGGAGCTTGGTATTCTATGTTTCCGATGGTTCCATACGTAGCTCAACGCGTCCCCTAGAAGTTTCCGCAAGTGGGCATAGGGGACGGGGATGGGTAGAGTTTGAAAGAGATAAAGAAGCTTCGGCAAGATAACCATCTTAATAGATGCGATCCTGCCCAGTAAAGAGATCCGGTGGGGCCTCCATTTTTGGAGAAGGGCTCTTATCGAACTGTACAGGGGCAGGAAGTTGGCGTGGTATAAAGTACTATAGGAGGGAGTAATATAGACCCCTAAGTATTTAATGGAGGCGGCTTCCCATCTGTAAGGGAAGGTGGACTGCAGGTGATCAACCTCCGCTGCCAGAATATTCAAGGGGAGGGCCGCGGATTTTGTTGCATTTATCTTGTACCCTGATAGTGCTCCATATGCAGCCAACTCCGCGTGAAGATTGGGCAGGGAGATCCTAGGGTGGGTCAATGTCAGAATGACATCGTCCGCAAACAGGGACACCTTAAATTCCTTGCCTCTCACCAACACCCCCCTAATATCTGGGTTGCCCCTAATGGCCGCCGCCAGCGGCTCCACACACAATGCGAAAAGCAAAGGAGAAAGGGGGCATCCCTGGCGGGTACCATTAGTCACCTGGAATACGGGTGAAGTAGAAAAGGGGGTTTTAACTTGAGATGTAGGAGCTGTATAGAGATTATTACCGCCTGCAGGAAGGGTCCCGTGGAGCCCAGGTGCCGCAGTGTGGCTATCATAAAGGGCCAGCTCAGGCAATCGAACGCCTTCTCGGCATCGAGACTCAGAAGTACCGATGCCATGCTTTCCTTATTGGCTACATCAGTTAGGTCAATGACCTTCCGAGTATTGTCCCCCGCCTGGCGCAAGGGGACAAAACCCACCTGGTCCTTATGAACTAAAGTGGGGAGGAGTGCATTCAATCTATTCGAGAGGATCTTAGTGAATATTTTCAAGTCAGAGTCCAGCAAGGCGATGGGTCTGTAGCTGGCGCATAGCGCTGGGTCTTTGTCCGGCTTCGGGATCAGGGATATAAAGGATCTCTGCATGTCGGTAGAGACCGGAGTTTGGTGGAGAAAGGCATTGTATAGTTTAGTCATGTGGGGGCTAAGTAGGGGAAGGAAGGCCTTGTAGTATTCATACGGTAGTCCGTCCCGACCGGGGGACTTATGAGCGGGCAAGCCTTTCACCGTCTCCTCCAGTTCCTCCGCCGTAATAGCGGCATTAAGACCTAGCAAGTCTTCCGTCCGCAGTTGGGGCAATTGCACGCGCTCTAGGTAACGAGTAATGCGGTCCGTCAGATCAGGTGACGGGGGATTGTGCGGTATCTCAGCTTTATTATAGAGATCCGTGTAATAGTCAGAGAAAGCGTTCGCAATTTCCTGGGGATGGGTCAAAAGAACACCTCGCCTGTCCTTAATCTGGTGGGGCGCAGACATATGGGTTAATTCCGCCAGTTTACGGGCCAGGTTGACTGTGCCTTGTTGCCCTTGTCGTAGTACACCTGTTTCAGGTGGACCAGGGCTTTTTGTACCTGGCCCATGGCTAAGTCCCGAAGGGTTGCCCATACACGAACGATCCGTCGGAGGAGTGGGATAGAGGGGGAGACTTGGAGTTTCGCCTCCAAGGACTTTAGTTTTGTGGTAGCCACCTGTTCGGCTGCCCTGGCATCCTTCTTCATAGCCGAAGAAAGGGCAATACAGCGACCCCGGAGGACAGCCTTATGGGCCAACCATAAGGTCTGGAGCGAGACGTCAGGGGTATCGTTTTCCCTAAAGTAGTGTTCTAGAGTGGATTCTAGTTCAGTTTTGGATGGAGGGTGCTGTAAAAGAAAGTTGTTTAGCAGCCAGTTACATGGCCGTCGTATAGGGGTACCGAGGTTCAGCGAGAGAGCGACGGGGGCATGATCCGACCATGAGATGGGGAGAATCTGCGCCGAATTGACAATACGTAGTACGTTGTTGTTTACAAAAAAGTAATCGATACGGGAGTGGGTCTGGTGGGGGGCAGAGTAGAAGGTATAGTGGCGGTCGGTCGGATGAAGGGCCCTCCAAGCATCAAAAAGACCGTGTCTCCTAGTCAGCTGGCAGAATAGTTTGGAGTCCCCAAGGACCCGTGCCTGTGGGGTTTGAGGGGTCACTGCCAGACGGTCATGGACAGCAGAGTGGGAAAGTCTCCTCCTAGCACAAGAAGGTCTGAGAGTGTGCGGGATAGGCGCGTAAGAACCTTAGCCAAAAAGCTATGTTGGCGCGCGTTTGGGACAAGGTAATGGCCTGCGCTTGCCAGGTGCCTCGAAGAATGATGAAGTGTCCAAGTGGGTCGAGATATACGCTGGAGCACGTAAAGGGGGCCCCTTTTTTAAAAAGGATAGCGACCCCCACTCTCTTTCGCGGGTTAAAAGCTTGGTAGGCCTGTGGGTAGTAACTGGATGCGAATCCAAAAGAGTCCCCCTTGTTAAAATGTGTTTCCTGAACCATAATGATATCGGCCCGTGATTGCCGGAATTCCCGGAGCGCCAGACGTCTTTTTTTGTTTGAGTTAAGCCCGTGGACATTTAGTGATTAGGGATGAGCCGAACACCCCCCGGTTCGGTTCGCACCAGAACTTTCGAACGGACCCCAAATTCGAACAAACTTTAGAACCCCATTGACGTCTATGGGACTCGAACGTTCGAAATTAAAAGTTCTAATTTTAACGGCTAATATGCAAGATACTGTCCTAAAAAGGGTTTGGGGACCTGGCTCTTGCCCCAGGGGACATGGGTCAATGCCTAAAATGTTTTTAAAAATGGCCGTTTTGGCGGGAGCACTGATTTTAATGATGATTAAAGTGAAAAAAAAATGTGAAATATTCCTTTAAATATGGTGCCTGGAGGGTGTCTGTAGTATGCCTGTGAAGTGCCACGTGTTTCCCGTGTTTAGAACAGTCCCTGCACAAAATGACATTAAACAGAAATAACATCATTGAAAACTGCTTGCGGTTTTAATGTTATATCTGGTTCCTGCAATATGGTTGAAAACCATTGAGAAAAATGGCATGGGTAGCCCTCCCTGCCCATTACCAGCCCCTTTGGGTCTTGTACGCATATCAAGGGGAACCCTGTAGCAATATTAAAAAAAGGAAATGCGTGTGGCCCCCAGGCCCTATATACTCAGAACAGCAGTATACAGGCGGTGCAAACAAGACAGGGACTGTGTAGGTTTGTTGTGTTAAGTTGAATCTGTTTGTCATTTTCAACTGGTACATTTTTAAAGTGTAGCTCCAGTCAAAAAAACTATTTTTAAGCTTTTTGGAAAACATAGGGAAGGGTTATCACCCCTGTATAATTTGTTTTGTCGTCCATCTTTTTTCATCTCACTTGCTGTTGTCTCCTTCCGTTTGCAAGTAGGAGATGTTTGTAAGTTGGATGTTTGAAAGTAGGGGCCTGCCCTATATGCTCTGCAGAAATGGCGGAACAAGGTGTTGGTTTTGCCACAACATTGTAAGCCCTCAAAGTGACTCTTGGTGGGCGCTGGAGCATCCTGCTGTGAACGATTATATCAAGAATTGTAATTACATGCCACTGTTGAACAGTGGTAGAAAAACTGACCTTTGGTGGTTGTGGTGCTGGTGCCACACTATAAGTCCTCACAGTTACTCTGGGTGGGCACAGGAACGGGCCCTCCTGTGAAATATTATATCAAGAATTGTAATTACATGTCCCTGTTAAACAGGGGCAGAAAAATTGGGCCTTAGGCACTGGTGCTGGTGCCACGACACTGCAACCTCTCCCATATACTCTAGTTTTATTGCAGGAATTAGCCCTGCTGCAAAGCATTGCATCAAAAATTGTACTCAAACGCCCCTGTTAAACAGGGGCAGAAAAATTGGGCCTTAGGCACTGGTGCTGGTGCCACGACACTGCAACCTCTCCCATATACTCTCGTTTTATTGCAGGAATTAGCCCTGCTGCAAAGCATTGCATCAAAAATTGTACTTAAACGCCACTGTTAAACAGAGGCAGAAAAATTGGGCTAATGGCATCACCCAGAACCAGAAATGTTCTTCCAACATATCAGCGGAGGAGGAAGAGGATAGACAATCAACATAACAGGACAGTCACTCAGCATCAGCATAGGCAGTCTTGAAGGGATGTGATATTTCAAAAAAAATGATTCGGTTACATCAGCTTCAGGTGCTTGGTAGCTGTAGGTGATCCAAGACTGATTCATCTTGATGAAGGTCAGTCGATCAACTGATTCGGTGGACAGGCACACCCTGTGAACGGTAACAAAGCCACCAGCAGCACTGAAGGTGCGTTCCGAAAGAACGCTGGATGCAGGACAGGCCAGTAGCTCAATTGCATACTGTGCAAGCTCTGGCTAGTGATCCCTCCTCAAGACCCAGTAAGCCAGAGGATTTTCGGTGGGAAAGGTGTCCAAGTCTGACCTTGCCCCTAGGTATTCCTGCACCATGTAAATCAGACGCTGGCGATGGTTGCTGGAACCGATCATACCTTGGGGCTGCGGACTAAAAAATTATCTGAAAGCATCAGTCAGACGGCCACCTTCTCCACCGCTCCTTCTGACCGATGCCTCAGCAACACGTTGTCCAGGACCAGGAGTTTGTAACCTCCCAGTCTCTGGGAACGCGTTGCACAGACCGTTCTGCAAGGCCTCCCAGAGATGTCTCATCCTCTGCTCCCTCTGCGATGGCAAGATAAGGTCGGCAACCTTACCCTTGTACCATGGATCAAGGAGAGTGGCCAGCCAGTAATGGTCCATATCCTTGATCCGAAGAATACAAGGATCCTTCCGCAGGCTTTGCAGGATCAGGGAGGCCATGCAGCGTAGGTTAGCTGAGGCATTCGGTCCGGAGTCCTCTGGGTCACTAAGGGCAACATGATCCGCAGCTACCTCCTCCCAGCCACGTACAAGTCCACGTGTTTCTTGGGACTGTAAATTATCCCTACAAGACTGCTGCTGCTGCTGCTGAGTGCCAGCCTCCACCTCCATGCTGACACAATCATCCTCCTCCTCCTCTTCCTCCTCCTCATCCTCTTCCTGTGTGATGGGTGGCACAGCAGGAACACTGTCTGGATAAAGGGGGCCTTGAGAGGCAAGGAAGTCCTCCTCTTCCTGCCTCTGTTCTGCCTCAAGTGCCCTGTCCATTATTCCACGCAGCGTATGCTCCAATAGGTGGACAAGAGGTACAGTGTCACTGATGCATGCACTGTCACTGCTCACCATCCTTGTGGCCTCCTCAAACGGTGACAGGACAGTGCATGCATCCCTGATCATGCCCCACTGGCGTGGTGAGAAAAAACCGAGCTCCCCTGACCCTGTCCTGGTGCCGTAGTCGCACAGGTACTCATTGATGGCCCTCTGCTGCGTGTGCAGCTGCTGCAGCATGGCCAACGTTGAGTTCCACCTTGTGGGCATGTCACATATAAGGCGGTTCTTGGACAGGTTCAACTCCTTTTGGAGCTCAGCCAGCCGAGCACAGGCATTAAATGATCGGCGGAAATGCACACAGACTTTCCTGGCCTGCTTCAGTACATCCTGTAAGCCGGGGTACCTGCCCAAGAACCGCTGCACCACCAGGTTAAGGACGTGAGCTACACAGGGCACATGGGTCAGTTGTCCCTGTCGGAGGGCGGAGAGGAGGTTGGTGCCATTGTCACAAATCACCATTCCTGGCTTAAGCTGGCGTGGCGTCAACCACCTCTCGGCCTGCCCCTGCAGAGCTGACAAAACATCCGCCCCAGTGTGGCTCCTGTCCCCCAAACAAACCAGCGCAAGCACGGCATGGCATTGTTTTGCCTGCGTACTTGCGTAGCCCCTGGAACGCCTACGGAGCACCGCTGGTTCTGAGGACAGAGCACTGGAAGAGGCCATGGAGGAAGAAGAAGAGGAGGGGGTGGAGGAGAGAGGTGTGTCACAACCAATAGTAGCATTTTGGAGGCGTGGTGGCGGAACAACCTCCAAACACTACTGCACCTTGTCCTGCATCCTTCCCAGCTGCCAGAAGAGTGACCCAATGGGCCGTGAAAGACAGGTAACGTCCCTGTCCATGCCTACTGGACCATGAGTCAGCGGTAATATGCACCTTACCGCTGACCGCCCTGTCCAGCGACGCAAGGACATTGCCTTCCACATGCCGGTAGAGAGCCGGAATCGCCTTCCGTGAGAAAAAGTGGCGTTTGGGGACCTGCCACTGAGGAACCGCACATTGTACAAACTCACGGAAGGGGGCCGAGTCTACCAACTGAAAAGGCAGCAGTTGAAGTGCTAGCAATTTAGCCAAGCTAGCATTCAACCGCTGGGCATGTGGATGGCTGGGAGTGAACTTCTTTCGCCCGTTCCAGCAGCTGGGGCAGGGACATTTGCCTGCTATAATCGGACGTGGGTGTACCTCTAGCAGAGTTCCCGGAAGCACTTGGCTGTGACACACCTAATTCTACACCTTCATTCCTCTCAGAGCAGGTTTCAGAGAGGACTGAAGGTCTAGTGGGGTTGGAGATGCCAGCTGATGAGGAGCAAGGAGAGGTCCGCTTTGTTCTTTGGTGTGGGTCTTTGAGGTACGCTTGCCAACGAGCTGCATGGCAGGTCAACATATGTCTGGTCAAGCATGTGGTGCCCAAGCGGCTGATGTTTTGGCCACGCAAGATACGCTTGAGACATATGTTGCAAATAGCAGCGGTGCGATCTGATGCACTCTTTTAGAACTTTTAGAATAACGCGTAGAGGCAGCGCCCTGCACAGGCGGAGCTCTGCGGTGTGATTCAGTCGGTGTGCTGCCCCTAAGCTGGCCCCCGGAGGGCATCCTGCCTCGTTGGACATGTGCCTCCTCCTCCTCCTCCTCCTCCTCTCTCCTACCAGGCACCCACGTGGAGTCAGTGCCCTCATCATCCCCTCCCTCTTCATCGCTGTAGCAAACCTGGCAGTATGCTGCAGCTTGTGGAACATGACTGCCAGATTGCTGTCCTGTTTGAGCATCCCCTCTCTCTGCGCTCACGCTACTGCCTTCCTCTAGCTGAGTGTCATCATCAGAGCCCACAAAAACACTGGGCATCCTCCTGGAGCATGTACCCAACACTGTGCTCAAAGAGTTCAGGAGACTCCTCAGGAGGACGTGGTGGGTCTAGGGAAGGAGTCACTGATGATGACATTGAGAGGAGGGAAGACGATGCGTTGGCAGCTGCTTTGCTAGAACCCTGAGACTGGGTGAGAGAGGATGAGGAGGATGAAGAAGGCTTGGTCATCCACTCTACCAAGTCGTTGGCATGTTGCGGTTCAACATGTCCAGCTGCCGAAAAGAAGGACAAGCGTGTCCCATGGCCACGTGCTGATGACAATGCACCGCGTCCACGACCAGCACTGTTGTCTCTAGACACAGAGCCTGCTTGCCCTCTTTTATCGGCTCGCGCCTGTCTGCCTCTCCTTGCTGGCCTTTCAGACATGGTAATGGCCTGAAGGGAGTTGGGTAAAACAGCAGTATAATGGAGTCACCCAACACCCACTAAGCCCTGCAGATGGCTCTATTAGAGAACAGCAATAAACGGTAGATACAGGTGTATATTGTGCTGGAGTCACACAACACCCACTAACTCCTGCAGATGCCTTTTGTTATACCTGAAGGGTTCCACATGTACTGCCACTTTAAGGCTGGCTCCACCCAGGAGTGATGCCAAGGGTCAAGGGGTATGGTAGCCATCTTGGACACATGTAAGAGCCTAATAAGATGTACTGTCCTGAGATGCATGTTGCAGTGTACAGTGAGTACTGGAAATAAACTTCCATTGTTCCAGACCAGAGTCTTGTGTCTCTCACAACACAGAGGATATAACAGTGGCGACGAGGATGGGATTTACAAAGTGTCTATCAGTCTGAGAGAGAGACAAAGACATTGTGGATTGTTACCTGGATAAAAGCAATCACAGATCCCAGCAGGAAAATGTCATTGATCGGGACATTAAGTGAATTTGATGGAGAACAGACATCCTGGAGTTCCTGGGTGGAGAGACTGGAACAGTATTTCAGTGCAAATGCCATCTCAGGTGAAAGGCAAGTAGCAGTATTTCTGACAGTGGTCGGTGCTCAGACATATGACACTCTCAGGGATCTTCTTTTTCCTGTAAAACCAGCAACTAAGACATTGGCAGAGCTCCTGACACTGTTAGAGGGTCACTTCCAGCCTAAACCACTAGAGATTGCAGAAAGATTTCGTTTTTATCAGAGGCAGCAGCAGCCAGGTGAAGAAATTAAAGCTTATGTGCTCGCCCTTCGCAGACTAGCCTCTACCTGTTCTTTTGGGGAGTACCTACCTACTGCACTGAGAGATAAGTTTGTCATGGGACTGAATTGTGACTCTAGCCAAAAGAGACTGTTAACAGAGAAAGACCTTACCCTTGCAAAGGCAATTGAGATAGCTTCAATGATGGAAATGGCTGTGAAAGATACAGAGGAATTGAACCCCCAGGGCAGAAGAGAAGAGGTGAAACAAGAAGTTTTCAGAACAGCAGTCAAGCCCACAGTCACAAACTGGAAATACAGACCTCCACCAAGCCGGGAGTCAGCTTGCTACCATTGTGGGAATACAGACCATGATCACAAAGTCTGCAGGTTTAAGGATCAGACCTGTCATAATTGTGGTAAAACAGGACATCTGGAACGAGTTTGCCGGAGCAAGAAGGTGCGAGATAAACAACCTCTGAACCCCAAGACAAAGACCTATATGGTGGGAAGATATACATCACCATCTGAGTCAGAGGATGAGGAAGTGCTCCACAGTTTAGACATACAGTGGTGTGAAAAAGTGTTTGCCCCCTTCCTCATTTCCTGTTCCTTTGCATGTTTGTCACACTTAAGTGTTTCGGAACATCAAACCAATTTAAACAATAGTCAAGGACAACACAAGTAAACACAAAATGCAATTTGTAAATGAAGGTGTTTATTATTAAAGGTGAAAAAAAATCCAAACCATCATGGCCCTGTGTGAAAAAGTGATTGCCCCCCTTGTTAAAACATACTATAACTGTGGTTGTCCACACCTGAGTTCAATTTCTCTAGCCACACCCAGGCCTGATTATTGCCACACCTGTTCACAATCAAGGCATCACTTAAATAGGAGCTGCTTGACACAGTAAGGTCCACCAGAAGATCCTTAAAAGCTACACATCATGCAGAGACCCAAAGAAATTCAGGAACAATTGAGAAAGAAAGTAATTGAGATCTATCAGTCTGGAAAGGGTTATAAAGCCATTTCCAAAGCTTTGGGAATCCAGCAAACCACAGTGAGAGCCATTATCCACAAATGGCGAAGACATGGAACAGTGGTGAACCTTCCCAGGAGTGGCCGGCCGCCCAAAATTACCCCAAGAGCGCAGCGACGACTCATCCAAGAGGTCACAAAAGACCCCACAACAACGTCCAAGGAACTGCAGGCCTCACTTGCCTCAGTTAAGGTCAGCGTTCATGCCTCCACCATCAGGAAAAGACTGGGCAAAAATGGCCTGCGTGGCAGAGTTCCAAGGAGAAAACCACTGCTGAGCAAAAAGAACATCAAAGCTCGTCTCAATTTCTCCACAACACATCTTGATGATCCCCAAGACTTTTGGGACAACATTCTGTGGACCGATGAGACAAAAGTGGAACTCTTTGGAAGGTGTGTGTCCAAGTATATCTGGAGTAGAAGGAACACTGCATTTCATAAAAAGAACATTATACCAACAGTAAAATATGGTGGTGGTAGTGTGATGGTCTGGGGCTGTTTTGCTGCTTCAGGACCTGGAAGACTTGCCGTGATAAAAGGAACTATGAATTCTGCTGTCTACCAAGAGATCCTGAAGGAGAATGTCCGACCATCTGTTCGTGTACTCAAGCTGAAACGAACTTGGGTTCTGCAGCAGGACAATGATCCTAAACACACCAGCAAGTCCACCACCGAATGGCTGAAGAAAAACAAAATGAAGACTTTGGAGTGGCCTAGCCAAAGTCCTGACCTGAATCCTATTGAGATGTTGTGGTATGACCTTAAAAAGGCCGTTCATGCTCGAAAACCCTCTATTGTAACTGAATTAGGACAATTCTGCAAAGATGAGTGGGCCAAAATTCCTCCAGGACGCTGTAAAAGCCTCATTGCACGTTATCGCAAACGCTTGGTTGCAGTTGTTGCTGCTAAGGGTGGCCCAACCAGTTATTAGGTTTAGGGGGCAATCACTTTTTCACACAGGGCCATGATGGTTTGGATTTTTTTTTCACCTTTAATAATAAACACCTTCATTTACAAATTGCATTTTGTGTTTACTTGTGTTGTCCTTGACTATTGTTTAAATTGGTTTGATGTTCCGAAACACTTAAGTGTGACAAACATGCAAAGGAACAGGAAATGAGGAAGGGGGCAAACACTTTTTCACACCACTGTACATCATATGCATTCAGCACCCTCTGCAATGACTGTAGAGGTAACCATTGAGGGAAAGAAACTAAAGATTGATGTAGACACAGGAGCAGCAGTTTCAGTTATCACTCAGAAACAATGGAGACAACTTCAGACCCGAATAACTGTCCGCCCAACGCCAATCAAACTGCAGACATACTCAAAGCAGATACTCCACCCACTGGGTTATGCAAAAGTGCAGGTATTGTACAAGGGTCAGACAAAGAGACTGCCATTATATATACACTAGAGAATGGGGGACCCCCTCTCTTTGGGAGAGACTGGATTGCTCACTTTGGTATGCCAGACATCGCCATAAATCCCTGTAACACTGTGACAATTCCATTAGGAGATAATGAGGGATGGCTGGTGTCCCTGAAGCAGCGGTTCCCAAAGATCTTTGATGACCAGTTGGGGAAAATAAAGCATGACTGTGTGAGACTCAAGCTGAAACCCAACGCCCAGCCTAAATTCTTCAAAGCTCGCACAGTACCTTTCGCACTCCGAGCAGGAGTGGAAGCAGAACTAAGTCGGCTGGAGGAACAAGGTGTCATCTCAAAGGTAGAGCACAGCGAGTGGGCATCACCTGTTGTACCAGTGAAGAAAGCGAATGGGGACTTGCGCATTTGTGGCGATTTCCGCATGGCACTGAACTCCCAACTGGAAATAGACCAGTACCCTCTACCCAGAGTAGATGACATTTTTGCCTCTCTTGCAGGGGGTCAAAAGTTCACCAAGCTTGATCTCAAACAAGCATATTTACAGTTTGAGGTCCATCCTTCTTCCCGCAAGTTTCTGACCATCAACACCCACAAGGGACTGTATGAGTACAATCGGATGGTGTTTGGTGTAGCCTCTGCCCCAGCCATTTGGCAACGGAAGATGGATGAGATTTTGGCGGACATTCCTTTCACTCAGTGCCTGTTAGATGACATGCACATCACGGGACGGACGGACCAGGAACACAAGCAAAACGTGGAGCTTGTGTTGGAAAGACTCCAAGAGCAGGGTCTGAAAGTGAACTTAGCAAAATGCCAATTCATGGTGGCGAAATTGGAGTTTTGTGGCCACCTTGTGGATGCAGACGGTATACACACCACAGAAGCCAAGGTTGATGCCTTAGTCAAAGCTCCTGCCCCAACCAATGTCCAGCAGCTGCGATCATACCTTGGCTTGCTGAATTATTACCACAAATTTCTGCCAGATCTGGCACACACCTTGTTTCCGTTGAACAAGCTTTTGGAGAAACACTCCAGATGGGACTGGTCGGCTGCATGCCAACGCGCTTTTGAAGTCTCTAAGCGGAAGCTGTTGGCATGCTTGTTCACTATGACCTCCAGAAGCCTCTGACCTTGGCTTGTGATGCCTCACCCTATGGTCTGGGGGCTGTACTGTCTCACATCCTACCTGATGGGTCAGAAAAACCAGTGGCATTTGCCTCCAGGTCTTTGACAAAAGCAGAAAGCAATTACTCACACATTGACAAAGAGGCTCTTGCGCTGATATGGGCAATTAAGAAGTTTCATCTTTACCTGTATGGTAGGGAATTCACCATACTGACAGACCATAAACCACTCCTTCAGATCTTTAGCCCTGACAAAGGCATCTCTCAGACTACTGCGGCCCGCCTCCAACGCTATGCCCTGTTCTTGGGAGCGTACAGTTATAAAATCCAGTATCGCGGTCATGATGCCAATGCTAATGCGGACGCAATGTCCCGACTGACAGGGAGGTCAATGGACTCCTCTCCACCGGTCAAGAGTTGTCGTTACACCAGCCTGTCCTTCTTGTCTTGTGGGGAGATAGCAGCCCATACAGCCAAGGATACCTTTCTGAAAACAATACTCTCCTGGGTACGGTCCGGTTGGCCTGCAACCGTCACACAGGATTATGAACCTTATTTCCGTAGGCGTATGGAATTAACTGTGGCTGGTAACTGTGTTTTATGGGGAGACCGAGTGATCATTCCACAGACCCTCCGGAGACACATTCTGGACTTGCTACATACTGGTCATCCCGGGGGCACACGTATGAAACAAAAGGCCCGAGGCTATGTGTGGTGGCCAAACTTAGACTCGGATATCACAACATATGTGAATGCTTGTGCTGGATGTGCACAATGATGGAAATGGCTTCCTTCCGTTGGCTTCCTGCTGTCATTGCAGAGACTTTGGGACCCAAGATGTATAGGGTCTGCCTGGAAGATGGTTCTATTTGCAGAAGGCATGCGGACCAACTGCGCCCTCGTTTTCAACTGCATGAATCCCTGACGCCGGCTGAACCACCAGTGTTGCAAGGAACTGCTCCCAGCGGATCAGGATGCATGGGAACTGATGATTGGGGGGACTCTGATCTTTTGAACTCAGCTCCAACAGAGCCCTCCAGCCCTGGTCCGGAGGTTGGTTCACCCACTGAGCTGGGGGATCCCTTCTTGGCACCGCCAGTGCCCATTCCAGTCGACCCTGTTTCCTCCGATCCCGAGTCGATGGGTGCCCGCCCTCAACGACACTGTCGCCCTCCTGACCGGTTTCAGCTTCAAGACCGGTTACGAGACTTTCGACGGGGCCGCCGAAAGTGATCCAATGACATTGTATCCCCGCAACTGTCCCTGGAATCTTGCTCTCACATTTGGATCAGGAAAAGTCCTGTGCATCTCCTGTGTTTGGAGGACTGTTATTGGACAGTTATTAGTTAATGTTTTGTGCCTTTTCTCGTTTTTTTTTTTGTTTGTTTTTTGTTTTTTTGTTTTTTTAGGGATGGATGGAAGGTGTTATACCTGAAGGGTTCCACATGTACTGCCACTTTAAGGCTGGCTCCACCCAGGAGTGATGCCAAGGGTCAAGGGGTATGGTAGCCATCTTGGACACATGTAAGAGCCTAATAAGATGTACTGTCCTGAGATGCATGTTGCAGTGTACAGTGAGTACTGGAAATAAACTTCCATTGTTCCAGACCAGAGTCTTGTGTCTCTCACAACACAGAGGATATAACACCTTTATTATAGAACACCAGAGATAAAGGGGTATACTGTAATTGAGTCACACAACACCCACTAAGCCCTGCAGATGGCTCTATTAGAGAACAGCAATAAAGGGTAGATACAGGTGTATATTGTGCTGGAGGCACAAAAAACCCACTAACTCCTGCAGATGCCTTTATTATAGAACACCAGAGATAAAGGGGTATATACAGATGTATACTGTGCTGTGCTGGAGGCACACACAACTTCCAGTAACTCCTGCAGATGGCAAGTGGGCTCAAATAGAGAACAGCTATGTAGGTGGATATAGCGGTGTGTACTGGGTACAGAGCACGCAGACAGCACGCACAAGCTCCTAACACTACTGACTGCAAGCTCTATTATAAAAGATAGATCACTAGCTATATAGGTGAGGTGAATATAGCGGTGTATACTGCGGTCAGGGCACACAGACAACAACCACTACACAACAGCAAGATCGAAAATCGGCCGAAAATGATCGGTGGGTACTGTGTTGAAGGTACACAGAACACCCACTAACTGCTTCAGACGCCAACACACTACACTAGGCCGCCGCGCTGGCGGCCTTATATAGTGTGGGGCGTGTACTACACAGCCTGAGCTATGATTGGCCACAGGCATCCTGCCTGTGGCCAATCATGGCTCTCCTTGCTGCTGGCGCTGTGATTGGCCAAGCATGCAGGGTCACAGTGGATGCTTGGCCAATCATGAGCCAGCAATGCACTGCGATAACGCAGTGCATTGTGGGCCGTGAGCGCCACACGAATTTGGCGCGAACGGCCCATAACGTTCGGAATTGGGCTCCGTCCCAAACAATAAGGGGGGGGTAAAAAAATCCGGGGAGGCAGGTCCCAGATAGGGAGGCCAGGAAAAACAGGAGTCCAAAAGGGAATGTAAAAACAGTTGACAAAGACGCCAAAAAAAAAAGGGGGGGGGGAGGCAGGGAACTATCAGGTGGCTAACAACGGGGGGTTGGGTAACTCCGAAACCGGCCTGTTCCGAAAGGAGTCCAGGGCCAGCCCAGTTCGTGTAGCGGGAGTAGGTAGGCTATAGGCCAATGGGGGGCACAAGAGAAAAAACAAGACAAAAAAAAGGGGGAAAAAAGAAACGTAGTGGTGTTCGTGGGAACTCAGGAGGGCAGGGTCATTGTGATCGATGTCTGGTTGGGAGGGTAGAAAAAGCAGTGTTCTGTGTGGCTCCTCCTGAGGGCTCATCCCATTCTGTGTTTGGGGGGTCTGCGCGGGTGCTCAGGACCCCTGGAGCGTTTAGTGGAAGGGACCTTCTGCCAGACCACCGGCGGTGGAGGCGGCGTGGCCAGCAGGTCCCAGGCAGGCAAGTTGGGGCGGGGATCTCCAAAGCGTCACAGAAGGAGTCCAGATCTTCCGGATAACGTAGGATGGCCGTCTTCCCCTGGTGTTTAGCGGTCAAGCTGAAGGGGTAGCCCCATCTGTAGGCAATACTCTTGTCTTGGAGTGTGCGCAGGAGAGGCTGCAGTAATCTGCGCTTTTGAAGCGTGATCCAGGATAGATATGGGTATATCTGC
This sequence comes from Lithobates pipiens, assembly GCF_037356315.1. Classification (NCBI taxonomy): domain Eukaryota; kingdom Metazoa; phylum Chordata; class Amphibia; order Anura; family Ranidae; genus Lithobates; species Lithobates pipiens. The sequence goes on along the minus strand of NW_027507791.1, from coordinate 151,379,402 downwards.
AGTGGGGAGTTATCAAGGGTAAGGTTACGGATGGAACGTGCCTTCCGCATGATATCTTCTTTCAGGGGAAAAGAGTGGACCCGACAGATAATGTCCCGAGGTTGCGATGAGGAGCCTTTAGGGCGGAGGGCTCGGTGGGCTCTGTCCATTTCAATAGGTTTGTCTGCGGGCTCTCCCAGCATTTCATTAAACAACTCCTGTAGCGTAGACTGGAGGTCTTCAGAACCTTCCGATTCTGGGAGGCCACGGACGCGGATGTTGTTTCTGCGCCCTCTATTGTCCAAGTCCTCCACCTGGCGCTGTAGTTCCCGGAGCATAAGGCGGTGATCAGATCCCTGCATTTGGGTCTGGTGGACTGTTAGCTTTGTGTCTTGTAATTCTTCTTCCACCATTTCCACCCGGTCTGTCAAGTGCTTGATGCCGGCATGTAAAGATTGGATTTCCGCTCGGCATGTGGCTTGCACGTCAGCTATAAGTTGCTCGAAATCGTCCTTAGTCGGGATCGCTTGTAAATAAGCTTGCCAGTGAGAGTCCAGTCCTACGTTCTGACCCCGGGTCGCAGGGGCAGGGGGAAGAGGCATCTGGGGGACCCCAGCATGGGGACCTCGGTACTGGAGGTGGGGTGGAGAGGGTCGGGGGTCCCACGGCTCAGACAAGGCCTCTCCGCGAGGAGACAGCACCGATGGCTCGGGGGGATCTCTTCCTCTGGTTAAAGGAGGAGCTCGTGCCATCCGTGCGTAAGAGGGGGGTGTAAGCACGTGCCCCCTTGACTTGCTGTGGTCTCTGGAGCGTGGGGGCCGTTGGGCCTTAGGGGCAGTGGGGCCTGGCCACTCAGCAAACTGTCCCCATCCCCCTGTCGAAGCAGATGTCATCGGGGGGTGCTTGGGGTGTATCAGCTCCGGGAAGTCCTCCAGCTCTGCAGACAAATCCGAGGGGGGGCTGCTCGCAGCAAGGGCCCCCGGGTCCGAACAAGTACGCAACAGCTGGGGGAAAGCTGCAGTGCACTGTGTGTACGTGAGCCTGGCTTCCGGATGGGTGGATGATGGGCCGGGTGAGCAGGGGGAGGCATGCTGAGAGTGTACCCCCCAGTGGGGGTCGGCTGGGGCCAAAGAGCTGCGCCCGGGATAAGCGTCTCTCCCTGGGGAGCTGTGGGGGCCAGCGGGCGGCGGCGTGCAGTGCTCATGGTGCGTGGCTGCCGGCTCCATCTTGGGACTCCCCGGGGGTTGTGGTGCGGCCTTGTCCCTCGGATGGTCGGGTGAGGAGCCGGGGGGCAGGGGGGGTCGTGGAGAGGACTTACCCCCTGGAGCACATCAGCCGGTGCTAAGAATCTGCGGGCGGTATCCCCGCTGCACCGCGGGGAGCTTGTGGTGGAGAGCGGCGGCGTCTGAGAAGGCTGGTGTAGCGTGGCAGCGGCCGGCGCCATCTTGCTGCTCCCATCCAGGGAGTCTTCGGGCGGGATGAAATAGCCCCGGAACGCTGCCGAGGAACCCGGAGGCGGTTGCGATGGCCTCCAGGTGGATGCAGAGCGGGTGGTCCGTGATCGGCCCATAGATGCTGGTTGTGGCCTGTGTAACGCTGGGCTGGACAGGAGCTCTCAAGCAAAGAGTCCGTCCAGGTTGGCTTCCGGTCACGCCCCCCAATTGGTTGTTTTTCTTGATGATTTTCATTCAGGTGGGTAGCTATCAGTAACCTGTCTACACAGTCTGGCAATATCATTTCAATAACGGTACACCTGTTCGAAGGCTTGATTGATTCAACCTAAGTTACTCTAACTACCTTCAGATATTTTTCTGCAATTGCTTCTTTTAGCACTAGTTCTATCATTTAATATAGCCCATATTGTCTCATTTTAAAAAATGTCTATCTCTGCAGATTGCTGGGGTCTATTGGTCTATCTGTGGGGCTTTCCTCACCTTCATTAGTTGCATTATATGGCGGATTCTGTTTTCTGAACCATACAATCTAGGAGCCTTGATCCACATGGTAAGATGCTACGTCACTTACCTGCCCACCCTGATCACTATTTTTAATGATATATATGTCCTATAATGCGATTGCTTAATCGATTGTAATCTTTATCTTCTATACGTATTATACTGTATATGTATCTACATATTTAAAATTCTTACATAATTATATCTTTATCTAATATATTGGTAATTTACTTTCCTCTTTTTTCTTAGTTTTTAACAAAAGCTGCATTATCCTGAAGAAGCTCAAGGGAGCGAAACATGTTGAAATTAGAAGCATTTTGTCATGTATAGGATTGGTAATACCTTGTGGTCATATGATCTACACCTCTTCTGTACACCCTGAATGAACTTATGTTCTGATGTTTACATGTCTATTGTTTTAAGCCTTGTTTCATGATTAATGAAATTATTGTCTATTTTTATATGGGTATTCTTCCTGTTTGCCTCTGTTTGGGTACCGTTTAAAAGTCCCGGGGGTTGGTTACCCTCCAGCCCCGTTCCTTTGTCCCTTTCTTTCTATGTTATGTACTTAATATTGGGATGTGGTACCCCTTTGTAACAAGTTTTTTGATCACTTCATCTCTGTACGTTCTTTTCCTCGAACAAATGTTCGTCGCAGACCCCTCAATGACCAACGCCTCCCATCTCCGCCTACAATCTAGGTTAACTAATCATCTACACTACGAAAAGGCGAAACAGGGCATGTTCTTTAGCAGACAACGCATTTTCGGGCGAGTGAGCGGGTAAATTGTTAGCCTACATGGCCCACCTGGACCATAGCCCCCCCGTAGTGGTCCGGCTCCGGACTTCAGTTGGAGACGTGACCTCTGACCCCAATTCAGTGGCACAAGAATTTAAACCCTTCTATTCCACCCTATACACCTCTACTGCGCGGCACACACAGGCCGAGCTTGCCCAATTTCTCTGCACTTTTCCCACTCTCAATCAGGCTCAAATGTCCCTCCTAGAAGCCCCCATCACCTCTGACTGCATTGCTGAGACGTTTGCCCAACTCCCACCCTCCAAGGCACCGGGTTCGGATGGCTTGCCCCTGGAGTTTTACACACAATTCCATGAAGTTCTTATCCCGGAATTGCTCACACGCTACACCCACATGTTTGACAAGGCGTCTCTCCCTGCATCTATGGGAGAGGCCCTCATTGTCCTTATCCAAAACCTGGTAAAGACCCTCTCTACCTGGAGTCCTACCGCCCCATATCCCTCCTGCAACTGGATATAAAAGTCTTAGCTAAAATTATGGCCCTGCGGCTCAATAAAGTTATACTCAGCCTGATCCACCCAGATCAGACTGGGTTCATGCCCAACAAGAACACCGCCTTCAATCTCCGCAGGCTCTTCATGAACCCGCAGGCCACCCATGACAATATTGGATCGCGGGTAGTGGTGAGCCTGGACGCCGCAAAGGCGTTCGACTTCGTTGAATGGAGCTACTTATGGAAATGCTTGAACAGATTTGGCTTTGGCCCTAAATTCATTAAATGGCTTCAGCTTCTCTACCAGGCTCCCACTGCCCGGATCCAGGTCAACGGTAGGATCTCTGACCCTTTCCCCCTGTCTCGGGGCACTCGCCAGGGGTGCCCACTGTCCCCCCTCCTATATGCTCTGGCAGTTGAGCTGCTGGCTATCGCTATCCTTGACCATCCGCACATCAGAGGTCTTCGCTCGGGTCCCCTGACTAAAACCCTAAGTCTCTGTGCGGATGACATGCTACTTTACCTAGAGGACCCGGGACCCTCCCTTGCGGCGGCTCTGTGGCTGATAGAGCAGTACGGGGAGTATTCGGGATTGCAAATCAACTGGTCCATCAACTGGTCCAAGTCCCAAATCCTCCCATTAGACCTGGGCGCCCCGTCTGCTGCCCAGGCGGCACTTCCTTTGGTTAGAGTGAGTCAGATAAAGTCTCTAGGTGTGCAATGCTCAAGTTCATTAACAGACTATGCTGCTCTCAATATAGAACCCCTATTCACCCACCTTAAAGCTAAAACCCAGGTGTGGTCTCGCCTTCCCCTTGGGGCGATGAGCCGCGTAAACTTGGTCAAAATGATCCTTCTTCCCAAGCTGCTCTACTTGTTCTGGCAGGCCCCCTTACATATTCCCCTCAGGATCTTTAAGTCCATGGAGGCCCTCCTCAACACGTTCGGGTGGGGCGCGTCCCACCATAAACTCTCATGGAGTACCTTGAAATGCCCTGTCCACCTAGGTGGCACCGCCCTACCGGACCTTTTCTACTATATAGCCTCCCAATTGTCACACTTTTACTACTACAATCAGGCACACAGAGACCGCTACACCACTTTGGTGTGCTCCCCACACGTCGGCCAGGTCGCTCACCCATTTCGCTTACTCATGCGGGGCACTCAGGGATCCCCTGCCCACAGGAGCACCATGTTGTTCCACCACTGCTCAATCTGGCAACAAGCTATGTCCATCACCGAGGCCCCTGGGCTCCACTCTCACACTCCCCTCTGGGATAACCCCCTGCTCCCTGAATTACACACCATCCTGGAACGCTCTCAATGGATAGCTAAAGGAATCCTTTTTCTCTCCCAGGTCATCAGTAATGGAACAATTAGACCTTTCCAAGTTCTGAAAGATGAGTTTGACCTCCCCAATCGAATACTCATTCGCTATCTCCAACTCCGCCACACTCTCGGCTCTCAGTTTGGAGTCTCTGTCCCCAGACTTGAGTTGCTGCCGCTCGTGAGGATGATCTCCTTCTTCTACAATCCTTTGCTAACGCCTGCGGCCACCTTGCGTATGTACCGGCTCAAGTCCAGATGGGAGGCGGATTTTGGGGCGCTGGAAGATGGGGACTGGGAAATCACGCTGGCTGTCCCCAGGACAGTTTCCCCGAAATTGTCAGATAGGCTCACTCATCTTTATATGCTCCATAGATCCTACCTAACCCCCATCCGCCTGTCCAGATTCAGCCCCAATTACAATCCGTCATGTCCCAAGTGCGGTGACCCCCAAGCCACGTTTTACCATCTGCTATGGTCATGCCCCAAGCTGCAGGACTATTGGATTCAGGTTGTCAAATTTCTCCATGACCAAATGGGCTCCCCACTGTCACAGTGCTTACTTGGCATCCTCCCTGTGTCTGAGGAGGCAAGGAACCTAACCATCTTCCTACAAGAAACGTTGTTCCTCGCCCGGATGCAAATTGCCCGCACCCGGATAAGCTCGACACCCCCCACCATCCAGAAATGGAAGGCGGTGGTCAACGTCGCCCTTCCCTACAAAAAGGTGTTATACAAACACAGAGGCTGCCCGAATAAGTTTAACAAGATATGGGATAGGTGGGTGGGGGACTCCGACACCTGCACGGAATGAGTATGACCCGGGACTACCCCACCATCATCTGTTGAGAGCCTGTGTGTCACCATCCCTTAGCTCTCGTAGGCGGACTGGGGGTCTCCAGCCATAGCGGGCGGATCTCTCCCTACGCCCTCCGGGCGGCCCTACACAGAATACACTGAATGATCACCTGTGGTCCTCATTTTCCGGGCTCCTCGCTTCATCGAACACAGTGAAGTACTGTCTATGCACTATTTGTAACACAATGTTAACAGCTGCTATATCCTTGTATATGGTGCATGTTGCACCCTGCACATGTTTATGTTGTCCTTTTTATTATGCTCAATATACGTTCTTTTGATTAAAAAAAAAAATGCATAGGTGTGAATCAGGCCTTAGGCCCCTTTCACACTACTGCGACTTCAAAGTCGTGCGATTTTGACATGATTTATCGTGATTTCAGGGAATACCTGTGTAAACTTGAGGTATATGGACCTCAACTCACATAAAAGTCGGACCAAATTAGTACAGGGACTACTTTGAAGTCGGCACAACTTGAAGTCGCACATATATGATCATTATAATTGGAAATAATGGGGAGTGACTTTGCAGTCGCAGGACAAGTCACACAAGTGTGAAAGGGGCCTAAGAGAAAGAAAAGGTTTCATTATCTTTGTTTTATGGGTGACTGGGTGAAGCCCTTCACCTCTGAGTTATGCCCCGTACACAAGATAAGATTATCGTAAAGAACGTTCTTCCGAATATAATCGGATGCGATTCTAGAATTGAATCGGCTGCCTTGTACACACATTAAGAATATCGTACGAACATTCATCCAAATATAACCGTATGCGCATCTAGAATCGAATCACCATCGTAGTTAATATCCAACTAATCCTGTACGATCAACTCAAGCGTCCCCTGTGCGTAGGCACGTTCTGAAGCGTGGTAGTGGGAGGTGATGTCAGAACTTGACCTTGTGTAGGCCACGCCTTTGGGTTCGCAGTGGCGTGGAGATCGTAACATACAAAGAGGTATGTTCATTCCTGAGAATCATTTTCGGTAATAATTTGGCAAACACTGCCACTGGTAATGCTTGGAGTTTTGGCCATCCAAAATGGTTTGAAAAAAAAAAGAAGAAAAGGAGGAGTCATATGTATAGCCAAATGTTTTCCAAATGTAATGTTTTATGTAATAAACTTTAATATATTTTTTTAATATTTGATTTTTTTCTAGTTATATGTTTTTTCTGCTTGGCACCTTAGAAATCCCACTTAAACCTTCCCCCCTGCTCATACATAGTATTCCACAAAGAACAACTCGGATTGAGATTGTGAGTTACGCAGTTTCAAGCGTATCACAAAATACAAGCAAGGATTCAAGCCTCTGCGCTGTGCAGTACCATGTAGTCAAGAGGAGGGGGGTTCCGGTGTTCTAAAGAGAAATGCCCCTTCTATCGGATAGTGTCCGCCTGTACGTAGTGTTTGCACAGTACGGATGACAAAGTAGACGCAGAAAGTCTATGAAGATGAACAGCTCTACACAGCGTCTGCCCACAATAGTACATTCTGTCACACGCTCCCGATGCTTGCGGAGGTTTGTAACAGGGCCCCTCGTGGGCTTGCCACACTTCTGAAACGGCCTCGCTATGTCCACTTGTATGTTGGTTCTTGAACCTGGACTCAGGGCATGTATTAAGTGTACAGGCACTGTGTAGAGCTGACCAACAGCTGTTCATCTTCGTAGACTTTCGTTGTCTCCTTTGTCCTCTGAACTGCAGAAGCGCAGTATAGGGAGGAAACTATCCGATGGGGGAGATTGACAGGACACTGATGACACTTTGAGCTGTTAGGATGAACCTGTAAATACTCAAACAAGTGTTTCCAAACCTTTCCTACGGTTTCAAAATCCATCTGATGGTCCCCCTCACCCATGACTAAACGTGCTATTGTATAGTATAGAAGTCATTGTGTAACGAATTCTATTCGTTTGTATAGACTACAAGTTGAAAAATCAGTTTGATCCAAGGTTCCACTGTATGCATCATTTTTTTAAAACATTTAAGTATAAAAATATAAAATAAAAAAGTGCCATCAAAAACTGTTTATATTTTCGGCCACAGGCAGATCCAAAAGATTCAGCCCTGACATTTAGCGAAGTACAATATGCGTCCACATGGCAACCGTGCCTATGTGCCAAAGGCCCACATATTGTATTTCAAGAGCGCCCACAGCACGTTGCCGATAGTGGGAGTCAGCTCTACACTTTTGAAAAAAAAACAAAAACAAACATAGACACTGAACAAAAACAAATAACATTTAGGGGAAACACTGAGAGGCAAACTACAAAGGTCTAATATAACCCTTGACCAATTTTGGCTAAAAGATCAATTAGATATTGCAAGCGAGAGATGATTGATGAAGTGCAATCCTTAATTGTTTGTAGTTCCGCGGAGCACTGCAATAATGCAGATGACATCTGTCCTGTAAATAGTGATAATAATCAAATTTCAGATTCTAGTGAATTGCAAAGGTGTAAAACATGTATTGTTAATGCCGTGTTAGGCAACCTAGAGAGGTATACATCTACCTGAACAACACGAGAGAATTCAAAGATCACTTGGGCTATTGATGGTCTGACGTCTTGCTAATGTATGCTTTGTATGTAACATCTAGGTTTTATATCATGTGTTGGGAAGAGAACATATCTCCTCCTCGCCACCTAACACACTATAATTGCTTTTCACAGGAGCAGTGCTTGATCAAGCAGCTAAAACAGCGTAATATAATAGAAGTCTATAATAAAATATGGCAAGTGCAACAAACGCACAGAAAAACTGCATGTACACCGCACTGCCCTTTTCCTCCCTTATAGGATCACCAAAAGGCCTTCATTGAAAATCACCCACTTGTGGGTCATCATATTCAGAATACAGCAAATAGAATTCATGTGCAGAATATATGAGCTGAGCGGCTTTCGTACTACGCCATGGCCATGTCTGCTGTAAGTGGGGACAGGGTACCTGTCAATGACTATCTGCCCCCCCTCTCCTTTAGGACAGGGTACCTGTCAATGACCATCTGCTCCCCCCTCTCCTTTGGGACAGGGTAGCTGTCAATGACTATCTGCTCCCCCCTCTCCTTTGGGACAGGGTACCTGTCAATGACTATCTCCCTAAGGTGACAAATGGGAAACGGGGGGTTGGGTGGTGTTGCAGTTACGCGGACATTCCTCATCTGGTTGTAATTATCTTTGGAGCTTCATTACTAAAATTATACCTATAGGATTCACATACGTGTATAAAATGTATAACTTTCTAAATTGTACATTATGTGAACGTGACAAGCTCTCCGAGAGATCTTCTTGATTGTTTGTTGACATTGTATCATCACCAGGCACATCTTTTATTTCCTGGTCCTTTTGAATGAATATTATATCATCTGAAAAAATAACAACATAAACTGTAATAAACGCTTTTTTTATCTTTAATTTACATTACATCTGTAGTGTAAATGAATGATTCTTTCGAATATATTAGAACTCTATAATAAAGAAATAGCTTCCCTGCAACTAATCATTTTTTTACTGTTATAAAAGAAAGAACATTTCTGATCTTTTTAGGCTGGGCTTCTCTAGGCTGGGCTTCTCTTATAGCTCACAGGAGTGCACTTCATTATGAACTCCTGTAACCCGTTATCAGCAGAGAGCGGTCTTAAAGTGGATGTAAACCCAATTTTTATTTTATTTTTATGTCATAATGTCAAGTATAAGATTTCCTATCATTTGAGCCCAGTCTTGCCACAAAGAGTTAATCCATCTCTCAGCAATCATCTTTTATTGTTCAGTGAGATAAATCTTTGCAAACAGACAAAAACTTTGTCAAATCCTCCCCCTTGTTGTGAGTGACAGGTGATTTACATATCTCGTGCACTAGCCTAAGAGACATGCATTATTCCCTCCCACACCTTTGTTCTGCTGCTCTGCCAGAATTGGATGTTCCCCACCTCAGCATGATTTGGCATGCTAAAGTCTTGTGGTTACTTTCCTGTCTTTTCACAGGATGTTAGAGATCATAGCAGAAGTTCAATGTAAGAAATACACAGGAGAATATGCATATTGACAAGGCGAGTGTAGAGGTGGGCGGGGAGTCTACTGACATCACGACTCCACCCACCAAGCTCCAGACAACAGACCCACCCACAGAATATGCAGTTTTTTCAGGTCTCATAGCAGACAGAGGGGAGACATTTGACAGGTAAAGATACATGCAGGAGTCATGTATATCCTTCTAGATATATATGGCAGTACTTTAGAGGATGGCATTGGGTTAAATCCACTTTAAGTCCGCTCTCCCTACTGAAGTCACTCCCATCATTCAGGTTAGCATGCCAACAATGACTTGGAGGTCTGGATCCCCCAGCTAACTTGATTGATGTCACTCTCAGCGAGCTGCTGAGACACTGCCACAGGGGCTGCAACAAGCACACTGAAGTAGAGCAGAAGCAATGCTCTACTGACAGCCAGCATCGCTCTGCTGGTGGAGGAGTGAGGTGGCGCTTGCTTCCGTCCCTGTTCTACGGCGAGGTGGAGCAAGGGTGGCAGTTGCTATGCAAAACCTGCTGGTGTAAAGGTGACCCAGTGCGGTTCATAGCCGAAAGGGAAGCCTTCTGATGGGGATGGAGAACCACTGGTTGATGCCAGGGGAGGGGACCTTGGCCTTCTGGCTTGGATTGTGGCAGCTTTAGCTCCGCTCAGTTTTTCGGGAGGGAACGTTTGTTCCCCTTTCTCCCACCGGGGGAACGGCCTGTACTTCCCGAATGTAATTAGGTAGGAGTGATGGGAGCGAGGGTGAGACCTGATGGCAAAGGGTCTCACTAAGCTCCTGGATCTCCATGCCTTTCTGGCTGGGGTGGGGGGTCGGGGATGCTTCTGTTGGAAAGCCTATGGTGATGTGCCCCTGAAGTGGCAGTTCAGGGGTGCCTTATGTTCACTGTGCTCTGCACTTTGATATTTGGCACCTTGGTCACGTCATTATATAACACGCTTTTTTACACCTGTCTCTAGGGCCCAGCCTTTTGGCTAGGACCAGAGGAATTTTTGATTCCTGGCCGGAGGGCCTGGCCATTGTATTGCACAATGGTCACTTTTTCACTCTCCTTTTCACTATCCCTTTCCTCACTTTTTATTTATTTTATATGTGTGGTTTGTCACGTTTTGTCACTGCACGTTTGATGAGTAGGGTGTCGGTCCTCGGACCTATCCTGAAAGTCTTGTGGGAGGGTGGACATAGGCCTTCTGGCTTGGTTCGCCCTCTATTTGGGGGGGTCTCCCTTCGGGGGAGCCCCTATTCCCTAGTACCTAGGTGGGTCTGTTTCAGCAGACCTTCCGGAGAAAGGCAGTTGTCCGGCTTTGGCTGGATGGGCCAGGAATCTGGTACCTCAGTCCCCGTCTGGAGCCTAACGCCCCGGGGGATCAGGGTAAGGTCCTTCCTTGTGGAGGACAGCAGACACGTTTTTGTGTGTCACTCTTTATGTGTGTGCACTTTTTTTTGGCACCGAGTGGAAGTTTTTTGGGTGTGTTTTGCACGCCATAGGCTTTTTCAATCGAAAAAAAAAAAAGGAGTGAGAATTGAGGCATCAACGGTGTTCAGTGGCTCAGTTGTCAGTGCATAGATGCCAGGGGCAGATGAAGCATCAGCCTGATGATGCATCCACTGAGTTAATAGCTAAAATAAACAATTAAAAAACAACAAAGAAAAAAAAAAGAATCCAAAAAATAAAAAAATACTATAAAAAAAAAAATCCAAAAAACAAATAAGAAAAATACATTTTAAATAGAACATAATCAAATATCCATTAGCGATTATGTATCCAACATACATAGACATACCTTTTTGGGGTATATCCTGATTTGATGATTTCTCAAAGGTCATGTGACCACTGTCTTCCTCTTCAACAAACTGTGTTTCTGCAGAAATAGATGGCCCCTGGCTTGACAGACAAAATACCACATCTTTGTCCAGTCTTTTCTTTTTACTAGGATCTATGCAGATTAGAAATTAAAAATTATAAGGTAATGATAAGGTAAATCGACTTAAAATGTATCTAAAAAAATGCACAGTGCTTTTATTCGGAAAAATTATTAATAAATGTATTACCTGGAGGACTTGTCGCTTGATCATGCTTTTCAGGATCTTCTTCATTCTCAATATGTTCTCTTCTGCTCTTTCTTTGATAACTTTATTTTCTTTCATGTCAAACATAATGTAATAAAATTATTTTAAAACATGCAATACAGGTATATACATATTTTTAACAAAACCAACATAATAACATTTGCATAATGCTAAAGACCATTGCATAATGATGTTTAATGTTAGAAAATGGTTCCTTACTTTTCTGAATGGTAACTTGTATTTGATTGAATTGCTCATGTTCTCGTAGCTTCAAGTCTGACCAGTGCTTTCTTAATTGGTCCTTTGAATGGTTAACACCATGTTATCTTTGTAGAAGTTCAACCACTTTTCTAGAATAAGATCCTCCTGGTGTTAGGCCTTTCATAGTGTTTCATCTTCCCACCGTAGTCATGCTTTTCCAGGATGAAAACCATGTCCACCATCTCTGCTCTTGACATGGGACTCTTACTGCTGGACTCTGCTCTTCTCTGTCCTTCTGCGTGGAACTCCTATCATGGTGCCTGGCCCAATTTTTAGCATGTTTTCTAGGACATTTAGCATCAGCAATGTCCATCATGCTGCCTCGTGGTTCCGTTCGTTGACTGATGTCGCAGTTGGTGCATCACAATGACGTTTCACAAGTCTGTGCAAATCATCTGAGAGGGGCAGAGCTAGGAGCACACGGACAGTGTCCAGCTTGCGTGGAAAGATCTTTCAGAACCAGCAATCTGAGGCCCTACGATCTTTCAGGCACAGGCCCAGCGATTTTTCAGACCCTGCGATCTGTCAGCATTGAAGAAACAATGTAGGTTCCATTCTTCTTATGATTTTTTGTTAACTATTGTCTTTGTTTAGGACAGTGTACTGATAGATGACAGCATATCAAATATACATATATCTATATTCTACACAATTTTATGTGATAATATTTGTTTGTGTGTGTGTGTGTGTTGATGTGTATATAAATACACACACATACACACACACACACACACACACACACACACAGACCAAGGACATACTAATAAAAATTTATTAAAGGTATGGGAAAAAAGAAACACGTGCTTTGATCCTAAATTGATTAAATTTACAGATACATCAATGTAGAACTGTCTATTTCATATTTGACTACATATGTCTGGCCACAAACTAATGAGGAGGAAAGAGGGGCAGAGGGAATTTACAATCAGGGACAGTCCCCTCAGAATCATGGACAGTTGTTAGTTATATATGTCCAAAGCATGTTATTTTCAAAATGCTGAGCATTTCTTTGCTTTTCCTAGGTATGGCAGATAAATTCACCAGGCCTGATTTCCTTATACAATTTATTGAGATGTACAGACAACTTCCCTGCCTATGGAAAGTTAAATTGAAGGGATACTACGACTGTAACAAAAGGCATGAGGCACTGGAGAAACTTGTAGAATTATGCAAAGCTGTTTGCCCGAATCCAACAATGGAATATGTTACCAAAAAAATAGCAAATCTGAGGACTGTATTTAAAAAAGAGTTGAATAAGATCAGAGCATCCCAAAAATCAGGTGCTGGTACGGATGATAGCTATGTACCACGATTATGGTACTATGAAAGTTTACAGTTTCTTACAGAAGAGATTGACTCAAGAGCTTCAATTAGTACTCTGCCATCATCCTCTGCTACTTCACCAGTACCTGATTGTCTCTCCCTGGAACAGGATTTTGAAAACTCGGGTGAAGAATTATTGACTAACTACAGGTAACTACAATTATGGTTCATTATGAATGTCATTATATAATGTAGGTGTACAATATTATTAAATAGCTCATTTTTATATATCACCCAGGACAACACAGAGTCGATTACAACCACCGTTTCCCCATTTCAAACACCTGAGCCAAGGGGAAAGAAGAGAAAAACTTCAGATGGTACATCTGCATTTCTAGCTCAGGCAGCTGCTGCATTACAGAGTAGACCGGATGACTCTGATTGCTTTGCCATTGTTGTAGCCAACAAACTGAAATTGATGTGCACTGAGCAAAAACAACTGGATGAGAAGTTACTCCTCGAGGTTCTACACAAAGGTGTTAATGTTAAATTAAGCCATGAGACCTATTTGGCGGAACAACAAGCTTTTGTACCAACAACACCTGTTCCTCCCATGGTGTCCCAACCATTACAGCAGCAAGGCAGCAAATCACTTCTTGTTGAGTTATTGCATTTTTTTGGCTCATTATTTGTAATAATCGTTAACGTATAATAAAGTTATGTGTTTATAATTGTTACTATATGTGCTAATATTATTTTTATATATCGCTGATATATGAATATCGAACCAATTAAATAAAGCATTACATTATAAAATCATATGCTATTATATTAGGGAACGGGTACATCAAGAATATTATATTCTATTATAGCCAATTTACTCATCTATTTAAGCCAGCCCTAATCAGTAATCTACTGTCACCAGTCATCCTCTCTTTTTAAAATGAAATGGTTGATAAGGGTACACACACATTATTCATCCCCTATCACCTACATACAGACGGGAGAGGGAAGAGGGTTTGATTTGCACCTCTTCCTCCCACCCATACACCTCTGTGTCTGTCCACACTCCAATCCCCAGCACTGTATATCGTAAAGTAACAAATATTTGAAGTCAACCAGCCTCACATACATCAGGAATAGAGGTGCTGACTATCAAGGGGTGAGGGAGATCACCATCCATCCCTGTCTGTGTTTGAAGTCTCCCACCTTCTCTCTTACATCAGGGTTCTCAGACCACCCCTTATGGGAGTACACATAGTTCTCCCTAACATCAGAGTCCCCATAGTTCTCCCTACAGTGTACTGATCTCTGCGGATTCACATGTATGAGGGGAATGCTGCAGATTCAGATTTAAAAGGGGGGCTCTGTGGATTCAAGGGGGAAATATTCAGATATGGGAACAAGAGTGAAAATTGATGTGATTGCAATACGACTGGAAACTTTATTTAATTGCAAAACATACGTATCATGTATTACAATTTGAAATTATTGTTATGTGCCACTGAATTGTCCGGGTTTAAACTTGTACAATGCTTGTGTCCTATCTGTTATAATGTACTAATCAAGTGAACTGTTGTATATGATACTGAACATGAAGAGAACAGACAGAGCAAACTTCATGTATACACAGAACCCCCACCCACAACTGATCCCCAAAGTTCCCCTCTCATGTACGTGTAGCGCCGGCTCCTGAATAGCATGCGCTATGTTTTTTTGAAATTTTATGTTACACCTGAACTGCAGTTTGGTTTGGGTAAAACTATTCCAAATTTGGACCTCAGGATCAGTCTGACTGGACTATAGGGTGTTCAGCCTGGCCATATGGGGCACTGTCTCTTCTGGCAGGCATGGAACCACAGTCTGTTTGGGTGCTTTAAGGTTACTTTCAGAGCCAGTCCAGTGGGAGTATCACTCTTGCTGTGCTTTCTGGGAGAGGGTACTTAAGATGCGGATGTCACGTGGTTTGGGGTTCCGGTCCAGAAGTATGTTCTGACTCCATGGTCCTGGTCCTCCTGACCAGCCCCCAGGAAGGCTATGGCCTGGGGTGCGGATCCACCCTACTTTATGTCTCGAGACATAAGAAAGGATTCCAAGGTGGTCGGGTGCTGTCTCCGGTCGTGGAGAGGCCCAGCAACTTCGTAGCTATCCAGGGAGGACTCTTCAGAAGAAGGCCACATACAGGTTGGCTTCTTAGCAAGAGCCTGGTGAGGCTGAGGTGCCTTAAGTGAATCCAATCTTGTGGGTATCGCCAAAACGCTTAAAGACACTGGTACCACACGAATGTTCTACAAGTTCTAGTTTCCTACATGTTCTACAACAACGTCTGTGGCAGAGACTTATTCCTACATGTTCTACAACAACGTCTGTGGCAGAGACTTGTTCCTGATTTAAGCACCTTGTTGGCTGCTAGACCTTGTGAGAGAGGGACTTTCCAACTTGAGTGAATGTCCAGCTGTGAATGGCTATTCTCTGGATTTAGTCAAAGTAAGCAAGTCCTTTATCATTGACTTTGACACTAAAGCCCCATACACACTATCAGTTTTTCTGCTGAGTTTTTCCTTTAGACTTACCAAAACCATATAATATGAGGTCAAACCTTAGGAGTTTCAATTTGAATGCAATCAGGCAGGCCCTTGCACTACATGGTTTTGGTAAACCTGAAGGAAAAACTCAGAAGAAAAACTGATAGTGTGTATGGGGCTTAAGAGTACCTGAACTTTCCTCCTAACCCTCTGATCCTATACTAAGAGACTGTTCGTTAACTAAGTTTTTTGCAAATAAAAATCCCTTTAACCACTTCAATACAGGGCACTTTCGCCCCCTTCCTTCCCAGCCCAATTTTCAGCTTTCATCGCTCTAGCGCTTTCAGTGATAATTGCGCGGTCATGCTACACTGTACCCAAATGAAATTTTTATCATTTTGTTCACACAAATAGAGCTTTATTTTGGTGGTATTTATTCACGACTCCATTTTTTATTTTTTGCGATATAAGCGCAAAAAAAGCGGAAATTTGGAAAAAAAACTATATTTTAGTTTTTCTATTTTAAAAGAAATACAATAAAATCTAATTTTGTCATAAGTTTAAGCCAAAATGTATTCTGCTACATGTTTTTGGTAAAAAAAATTCCGTTAAGTGTATAATAATTGGTTTGTGTGATCACGGACATATGTACGCAAATGATCATGTACATATGTGTGCAGGTGATCACGTACATATGTGTGCAGATAATCATTGGGACATGTGATTTTAGTGGGACATATGTGGGGGACATGTTTTTATTATTAGGGACATGTGTATTTATTATTTGGGGACATGTATGTTTTGGGGACATGTGTGGGGACATTGTGTTTATACTGTGTGGTGTGTTTACACTGTATGGTGATTTGTGTTTACACTAGACTGGTGATCAATGAGTAAAAAGCTGTAAAAACAGCTCAAACTCACTGATCATCAGCCGGCTGCAGCGATCTGCTCTCCTCTCCTCAGCGATGACTTCTGTGTGAGGAGAGGAGGAGCCGATTGCCTAGCAACCGGCTGTTTGTTTACATCACATGATGGCCGTGATTGGACACGGCCGTCATGTGATCAGGAGGGCCAATCACAGAGCCCTCCTGCCGATCTGAGATGCGCCGTGTCTGGGTGACATGGGCGCATCAGGATCGCGCCGCTGCGCGGGCATGCGCGCACGCGATCCGGCTCCTTCTGATGGACGTTCCTGAACGTCCTATCAGAAGTAGACGGCTCCCACCCGGCCGTATATGTGCATTGGCCGGGTGGGAAGTGGTTAAGCAGATCTGTCATCAGTCTCTAAAGTTTCTGGGCCATCTACCACGGGAAACCCCTAGATGCAAATCGAGGAGAAGAAGGTAACGGTAAGCCCAATCAAACCAGCAGTTCCTTCGGGGGGTTAGTGCTACATACAGTACATTAAAGTCTCCATCTATCATATTAAAATAGAACATGCAAGTAGGAAATATGACAAATAGCGGTACCTTTGTTTATTTTTATAGTTAGTTAGGTTGAATAAAGACACCAGTCCATCTGGTTCAACCTGAGTGAGTGTCTACAATTGTCCCTATCCCTGTACATTGCACACCCACAACAGTCCCTACCCTCAAGGAGCCCACAATCCAAAGTCCCCATTCATATACTAGGGCCAATTTTGGACAGAAGCCAATTAACCTACCTGCATGTCTTTGGATTGTGGGAGGAAACCGGAGTACCCGGAGGAAACCCACGCAGGCACAGGGAGAACATGCAAACTCCATGCAGGTAGTGTCGTGGTTGGGATTTGAACCAGTGACCCTTCTTACTGCTAGGTGAGAGTGCTAACCACTACACCACTGTGCCGCCCCAAAATTTTTCTTGGTTTTGTTTCCGGTTCGTTCATTTGTTTCCGATCATGTGCAGTACAATTCCCGATATTATTATTTACGTACGATAACCATACCAATGATACGATGATCGTTCGTTGTGTTCACAAACTGAAAACATTTTCAATCTTGTTCCTTCTATAAATTTTGCACGACCGGCCTTAATCGGATGCGTCAGACGTGTACTAATAATTAGATTTTCGAACGATGTATCCGAAAGTGGTATTTTTCTTGCGATAATCTTATCGTGTATATGGGGCATTAGGGACCTGCAATGTTAGTTAGTGCCAGGATGGCAAGGATTTATTTTCTGTTTGTTTAACCGCTGAAGGACCACCTCACGCTGATATAGGTCAGCAGAATGGCACGGCTGGGTACAAGTATGTACAGGTACGTTGCCCTCTAAGTGCCCAGCCATGGGTCGTGCACGCGCCGCCAGCGGCGGATTCGTGACCCAGTCCTGAGCTCCATGACCGCGGCCACGGGACCCGTATATAGCAAAAAGTCAAAAAAATTGAATTTTTTTCAAAATTGTTGCTCTATTTTTGTTTATAGCGCAAAAAATAAAAACCGCAGAGGTGATCAAATACCACCAAAATAAAGCTCTATTTGTGGGAAAAAAAAGGACGCCAATTTTGTTTGGGAGCCATGTCGCACGACCGCGTAATTGTCAGTTAAAGCGACGCAGTGCCCAATTGCAAAAAGGGTCCGGGGCTTAAGTGGTTAATGTTCATGCAACCTTTTTAAATAAAATTGGCTACAAGTCAGATTTTTAAGAAAACCTGCCATTTGAACTACCTATTTCCCAGGGAAGGTGACCCCCTTGTGCTAACCCCTGACAATATGCACAGTGTCCATTCACTGGTGGAGTGCTACTAATTAATAGTGTTCTAAAGATTTTATTTATGACACTTGAATAAACAGAAGGGGGGAAAAAAATAATTATACAATGTTATATACACAATCGTTTACCCACAGTTGAACCAGAGCAGTGGCGGCTGTTTTTGTTTTTCTGTGGGGGACGGAAAGACACCCCCCGGGGGATCTCGTGGTCAGAAGGTCTTACAGTCCCGCACTTACCTCATCTAGGGGCTGCGGGTGGGCAGCTCTCCCTTTAGGTGCTTGCTTGTCCTTTTAGCCAATCAGGTGACGGGTCTCAGAACCTGCTTCCCAATTGGCCAGGAAAAGGATCAGTGTGACAATAGTGAAAATGTATTTACAACTGGGTGGGCTCGGAGTGCACTGCTCTGCACCCTGAGCCCACCCTTTTATGAAACCTATTAGAGCCTCTGGCTCTAGTCACATGCTTAACCCCCCCTCTGGAATCCATGTGTCTGGCACCTTGAATGTAGATTAGAGGGCTGGACACATGGATGGGGCGTGGCGCCCATGTGCTCCGAATGGACGGGCTGGCACTGATCCAGAGGAAGGCGGAAAACCCCAATAAAGCATTGTCCAGATTGCTCCACCAGGGTGAGAAATTCTTTCCGGATCCCCCAATAGGCAATTGGACATTCCCTGGATCAATTTTACCAATAAATGTTAGTATCCAGTTATATTAAATATATATATTATATTATTAAAATCTCTTTTCCTCCACACATAAAGAGTGCTCCCTTGTGACTCCTCTGTGATGACCTTAAAGCAGGGGTCAAGTCCTGCAGGAACGCATGAGAACGGAGTTCCTGTACTTTTTCCACCACTCAGTTCCCGTTAGCAGCCATGTCCTGCAAGACTTTGAAGTATGCGAGCTGTGTGGCAGGTGTTACACCAGCAGCTGCCGACACAGCTCGCAATAGTAAGTGCCACACACCTGACCATTCAGGCATTGCCAGTAGGGGGCCCCATGACAGCTTCCTCTTCGATCTACCTGTCAATCACAGCTAGCTGATGGGTAGATCAGGTCCCTGTTGCTAAGAGATTGTATTTAGTCAGATCTCTCGCCATGTGCTCCTTCCTGCCGACCCCTCCTGATTTTCTGTCTCCTCATCCCCCCGCCCGTCTCCGGCCTACTTGCTCTGTGTGCCCCGCTGAATCCCCCCCCCCCCCATCTTCAGTGCCATATGATGAGAGAACCCAGAGGAGGAGCACAGCTATTCTGCTCACAGGACATGCAGGGAGAGAGGTGAGCTGAGGGAGGAACATCAGTTTGGGGTGGTAAGCTGAGCACAATACCTGGCAAAGTTTAATGCCAGGAGGGAAGTTTATCTGGAAATATGTGAAGGGTTGGAATAGCAGCGAGTGTGTGTTGGAGCCCTGCAGAGTTTGCAGCCCCCAAAGCTAACATACATCTCCTAAGCAGGAACACATCACTATCTCCCCAAGCATTCTGTCCAGATAATGTGCAGTTCATTTATGACCTTTCCGTTTAACCCTGTGTTATCCAAACTCTGTTCAATGAAAAGTGTAAACTCACCACATAAACACTATATATACAAAATAATATTCCCCAATAAAGATCAGAGCATGATGTTCACATTTGCATGGAAGAACCATTGAATGAATGCTGATTATTCAGAGAATTACTGTATTTATGTTTATTGAGTATTGTTTTTTTTTTTTTTTTATGTACTAACAGTTAAGCTTCATTCACACAGTACGAAAATTGGATGAAAAATACCACTTTTGAAGTGTTTGTGCATATGAGCGTATCTTTTTTTTTTTTTTGGTGGGCGAGTGGATCTTGGGTGGGAGTTCCCACGCTTTTTTCCCCCAGGACTTGACCCCTGCCTTAAAGTGAATAATTCAGCACCAAGTTCACCATGTATTTCTTTGCCCAGGAGTAAGAAGAATTCCACCTTGGAGTGAGGTGGGAGCCACAGCAGCAAAGGGTTTGCTACCTGTGTGCACAGAGTTGGTGAGCGAACAGTCTGTGAGAGACAAACAAGGGCCTGGATTATAAGCAAGCCAGAAGAACCAAATGTTTTTTTTTGGATGG
Organism: Lithobates pipiens; assembly: GCF_037356315.1. Classification (NCBI taxonomy): domain Eukaryota; kingdom Metazoa; phylum Chordata; class Amphibia; order Anura; family Ranidae; genus Lithobates; species Lithobates pipiens. The sequence continues at coordinate 151,359,096 of NW_027507791.1, read as the reverse complement.
AAGACAAATGTTGAATACCCCTGCCTGAGAAACTCCTGTTCTGGTGTTTTTCTGGAACCTCCATTTAAATCAAAAGCGACTGGCAGTGTCCTTAAAAGCTCTACCATTTGATGCGAATCTCACAACATGTTGATCATATCTCCCCTTAATCTCCTCTTCTCAAGAGAGAAAAAAATTCAGTTCCTCTAATCTTTCTGCATAGCTGAGTTCCTCCATGCCTTTCTCTGCACTTTCTCCAGTTATCCATTATCCTTTTTGTGAACTGGTGCCTAAAACTGAACTGCATATTCGAGATGAGGCCTTATTAATTTGTACTGGGGAAAAATTATATCTCTCTCTTTCTCTCTCTGCTGTCCATACCTCTCTTAATACAAGAAAAAATTAGCTTGCTTTGAAAACTGCAGCTTGGCTTTGCATGCTATTATTAACCTTAGGCTCCATGTACACTGGCTTAAAAATCGCTGCTTCTACAGGAGTTTTCTGATTTGCGTGTAGAAGCAGCTCAATGTTATCCTATGTGTCCATCCACATTAGGATGATTACAGGCAGAAGTGGGCAGAAGCAGGAAAAAAAAACCTTCTGGTTTGCGTTTGATGGAGTTTTCTGGCAGAAAAAAAATGCAAAATTCTCCTAAACTCATCTAAACTGTATAAAAAAATGCTCTATATGTGTGCATGGGGCCTTATGATTATTATTGGGAAAACACTTAGAGCCGAGCAAAAGTTTGGTCCGAACATTGGCTATTCACCTATTCAGCGAAAACCCAAATTGGCAGGATGTAAACCATTTGTTTGACAAACCAAACGCCCCACAATGCACTACGCGCTACCCTGATTGGCTGAAGCAATGAAGGCTTTGCCCAATCAGGGCACAGAGCACTGTCAGAGCCATGATTGGAGAAAGTAATGATTCTTTTGCCCACTCATCGCTCACTGCTCATAGACCCACCCCACACTATAAAAGTTAGTGTGCTATTGTGAGTCTATTATGAGTGTAGAGTGTCAGTGTAGTGTGAATATAGTGAAAGTGCAGCTTTAGCAGTTTTACTGAAGTATATTGAAGTGCATCAGTGCAGTTTTACTGTAGTATAATGAAGCGTTTCAGTGCAGTTTTATTGCAGTGTATTCTAGTGCGTCAGCGCAGTTTTACTGCAGTATATTGTAGTGTGCCAGTGCAATGTTATTTTTTGGGGGTTTTTTTTGTCCCGTGCTTGCCTCCTTTTTTGAAATTGTGAGCCGCAGTCTCTCTGACTGTGGCACTGTTTTTCCCACTTTTTAATTTTTTTATAGTTTTGACATTTGTCAGCAGCAGTCCTCAAGTTAAAGTACACCAAACACCACTTTCCATTGATTAAAGTGCATCCAATTACCCATTTCCTTGTCTCTATTAAATTCCAGTAATATGTCCCCCCCCCATCATGACTGGGAGGCCAACAAGGAGAAGCAGAGGTTCCTATGCCACAGTGAGGGGTCCAGCAGTGTATGTGTCCACAGGCAAAGGTAGACGTAGTCCGCCCTCAGGCAGGGCACCATTTTCTCTAGCCACAGCATGCAGAGGAGGTTGTGGATTGGCTTACTAAACCATCCTCATCCTTGTCCTCTTTCACCCAAGCAGAGACTAATGCGAAGTACACCACAGCTGCCAGAGCAGCTTATTCTGCCTCCTTGTCCATAGCTACTCCTGCTATAGCCCCAGCATCATGCATGGAGGAGTCAGCTAAGTTATTTGAACACAGCATCAGCCACTTGCTCCTCAACGATGCACAGACATTACTTGATTCTGATGTTGGTTCTGAGGTTGTGGAAGGTAGGAACATGAGCCTACAGAGAGGAAAGAACACTGATAAACAACAAATTGGTCGTCATGTTTCCCCAGTCACAGCATATTGCCAAGTTGGCTCCAGTGATGATGAGGATGGATGGGATGATGATTATGGGGTCACTGATGCGAATTGGGTGCCGGATAGCGTAGAGGAGGAAAGTGAGGGTGAGGCACAACCCCAGTGAGGCAGGATGTCCTCCAGAGGCAGCGATCGTGAAAGAGTAAGGAGCAGCCATCCTATTCTATCAGATTGTGGAGCGGTTTTCACCCAGCCCACTTCCTACAGCTCAGCTGTGTGGGACTTTTTTAGCATATGTACAGCTGATCACACAGTTGCAATTTGCAATCTCTGCTGCAAGCAGATAAAGTGTGGCAAAAACACTAGTCATTTGGGTGCCACATTCTTGACAAGTCATTTAACCCCCCACCACTCAGCCCGTTGGCAAGAGCACCTGAAAGCCACACAAAAGGGATGCAATTATTTGCCTCCTCACTCCTCACCTTTCAGATCTACCCCCCCTATATCTCATGACCTCAGTAGCCTCCACTGACAGGGATGATGGTATAGCAAAGGGTGTTACAGGTCCTTGCAACATGTCTGCCAGCAGCACACCACCAGCTGTAGCGTATAGCAGGCAAATTTCTCTGCCCCAGCTGCTGCAGCAAAAAAAATAAAAAATACAGTTCCTGCGACCCACATGCCGAGCATCTAAATTCCAGCTTGTCCAAATTGCTGGATTTACAACTCATTTCTTTCCATCTGGTGGATTATGCCCATTTCTGTGAATTTGCAGAATGTGCTGTATTTCTTTGCACGTAAGGCCATTCCAGCTCTGTATCATCATGTGGAAGGCATCGTTGTGGCATCATTGGGAAAGGCAGTCAGCAGCAAGGGCCATGTTACTGCTTACACGTGGTCCAGCAAGCATGGTCAGGGATGCTATATTTCATTCACAGCAAACTGGGTAACCCTGCTTGCAAGGGTGCAGGACAGGGCTTATTGCTGGAGCTTGTTTTGCTGCTGCATCTCCAAACAGCTGAAGGTGACGATGCCAGATTTGTTGGCTCCACCCCCTTCTCTTCCATGCATGATGCTGCTTGATTGTCCTATAAACCACCAGTACCCCCTAAGCATTCAAGGGGCTATTCAACGAATCAGGCTAAAAGATGTCATGCAGTGTTTCCTGGTCTGTCTAGGGGACAGGAGCCACACTGGAGCAGAGATTCTTTCGGCTCTGCAGGGGTAAGCCCAGAGGTGGTTCATGCCATGCCAGATTGAGCCAGGAATGGTGCTGTGCAATAATGGCACTAACTGTATGGTAAACTGGACCTCCAACACTAAAAGGCCAGTGCGGATACCTGCTCATGCTTGTACACATTGCACACGTGCTAATATTCATAAGCAAAGGACCAACATAATGCCCGCAATGCTAGGTGATCACGCACGGATATGTACACGTGCACACATTGGTGCGTGAACGAGTGTGTACGTGCACCCAACAATTAGCACTTGGCGCCCAGTGGCCTATTTAAATTGCTCTGTCACTGCAAACAAGTGCTGGATGATCTTCAGCTGCTTCCTGACCCACCAAGTCCTGATCCATTGCTCCTGCTTGTTCGTGTATGACCCGGCTCGCCTTTGGACTTCCCCTCTGCTTGCTCCTTTACTCTGTTACCTGGTATCCTGACTTTGGCCTATTTATTGGACTTGATATGCCTGCTGACTTGGAACCACATTGCCCGGCTGTTACCCAACCTTGGCCTGCCCTCTGGACTTGCTTTTGCCTGCTGATTCGGTACCCTGCTGCCCAGTTGTTGACTACTGCTCTTCTTCTGGTTTTGCTCCTGTCCACGCTCTGGTGCCCAGCTGCTTCTACTTCCTGCTCCAAGGACCGTGACTGCCAGCTCTACCCACCTTCAGAGGGGACATCACCAGTCAGCTACCCGGCACTCGGCACTCGTGCCACTCTTTGCCTTTACACTTTCTGTTCCCACCTTCAGGAGTGTAGGCGGGAGGGGCAAGGGAGGCCTCTATTACATTCCAGTCTCCACCAGGTACGTGATACTAACCTCCTGTCCGTCCTTCAACGGGGAAAGTTGACACGTGTACCATGCCTAATCACATGTCCTCAATTTGGTGGTGCAGCATTTCTTAAACAGGTACCCAGGGTTAGTTACATAAAGTGTAGCGCTAAAACTATTAATTCAGTGACCTAACTAAGTTAGTGTCAAAAAAAGCAGCATGTGCAAAAAATATAAAATATATGTATAGTGATTAATCGATAATATCCAATGTGTATCATACACGGTTCGTGATGATGTGGCTACTGTAGTGAAACACTAAACTCACATATACTGCACTTATATGTGCCCAAACATATTGATATCAGACCGAAAACATAAGGTAAATAGAAATAAAAATAAAAAATGTGCAAAAAGTCAATTTTTGTCCAAAAAAAGTCCCAAGTGTTGAAGCAAATGCTGAAAGATGAATAGACCACCAGATCCGGGGATGCAACGCGTAATAACCAATGTGACAACACCACCACCTCTGCAGATTTAGGCTTACCAGATAGTTCGGACCCAAAAGAACATACGTTCTGTTAGTCACCCACGTTACATAATATCGGCAGACAACTCTGGCTTCTGGCGTTGCGTCCCCAAATTTTTGGAAGATCCCTCTTTATATCTTTTGCAGTCCTCTATAAATTTATCCAGCCCCCCACTCCTGTCCATATAGATTTATAGAGGACTGCAAGAGATATAAAAGAGGGATCTTCCAAAAATTTGGGGATGCAACGCCAGAAGCCAGAGTTGTCTGCCAATATTATATAGCGTGTGTAATTTTGCTGTCCCCTCAAAATAACTCAACACACAGCCATTATGTCTAAACCACTGGCAACAAAAGTGAGTACACCCCAAATGAAAATGTCCAAATTGGGTTCAAATTGTCAATATTGTGTGGCCACCATTATTTTCCAGCACTGCCTTAACCCGCTTGAGCATGAAGTTCACCAGAGCTTCACAGGTTGCCACTGGAGTCCTCTTCCACCCCCCCATGATGACATTATGGAGCTGGTGGATGTTAGAGACCTTGTGCTCCTCCACCTTCCATTTGAGGATGCCCTACAGATTCTCAATAGGGTTTAGGTCTGGAGACATGCTTGGCCAGTCCATCACCTTTATCTTCAGCTTCTTTAGCAAAACAGTAGTCGTCTTGGAGGGATGTTTCGGGTCTATATCATGTTGGAATACTACCCTGCGGCCCAGTCTCTGAAGGGAGGGGATCATGCTCTGCTTCAGTATGTCACAGTACATGATAGCATTCATGGTTCCCTATCAGAAACTATGAAATCAGACCGAGACAGAAGTACAGTTTAATTACACTAAAGTAAAAAGAACAAACGTAGTCAAAACATAGCCAAAGTCCAGTAACCGGAACAGATAGTAGGCCAAGCAGAAGTCAGGCATCAAAGTAGTGGAACAGAAAGTAGGATCTGGAGCCAGAAGGGATGTCACCAAAGCCAGTCTTAAAACAGGAACGTAGGAGATAGTTTCTTGTGATGTGACCAAAGCAAAGGCAGAGCTCCTCTGGATTGGACGGCTTAAGTAGGCAGGACTGACAAGCAAGATCAACAGCTGGGTAACTGGGGAGAGAGATAGGAGTTGGCAATTAGCCAACAGCTGAGCAGCCAGCTCAATGAAGGAAGAAAGGTCTGAGCCCAGCTCTGACAGTACCCCCTCCTCAACGACCCCTCCCACTCGGAGGACCACTAGGTTTGAGGAGAAAACATCTAAACATCTATGGAAATCATGGAGGAGGACAGGGGCATGTAGGTCCGAGGATGAGACCCAAGAGCGTTCCTCCGGACCATACCCTTTCCAATACACCAGGTATTGTATACGCCCACGGAACCTACGGGAGTCAAAAATGAACTGTACTTCATACGTCTCATGGTTCTCAACCTGTGCAGGATGAGGACGTGGCGCCGAGGTGGTAAAGCGGTTGCAGACCAAAGGTTTTAATAAGGAGACATGAAATACATTCGAAATACAAATATTAGAAGGAAGGTCTAATGCGTAAGCCACTAGGATAATCCTGCAAAGAATACAGAAAGGCCCAATAAACAAAGGTGCGAACTTCAGTGAGGGAACATGAAGTTGGAGGTTGCGAGATAACACAAACTGACTACCCCGTCTGAGACAATCACCTTGGGTAGCCCATGTAAGCGAAAGATCTCCAGAGCAAAAATGGAAGCCAGTTCCTTAGAAGTGGGCAACTTCTTAAGTGGAATACAATTACATATTTTTGAGAACCGGTCAACCACCATAAGGATAATAGTGTTGCCTTTGGAGTTGGGTAACTCCACAATTAAATCCATAGACAGGTGGGTCCAGGGCCTCTCTCCATTGGGTATGGGTTGTAGGAGACCATTGGAAGGTGTCGTGGAGTCTTACTCTGAGCACACACGGAACAGGCACCTACAAAGGCAGTTACATCAGCACGTAGAAAGGGCCATCAGAATTGTTGGGAAATGGCCCAAAAGAGCTGATTTCTTCCCAGGGTGGCCAGCTGCCTTGGGAGAATGGTAAGTCTTGAGCATGGCAGTACAAAGACTCTCTGGGACAAAGCAGCGGTCACAAGGTTTCTCATAAGGAGCATGGATCTGAGCGGAAAGAATTTTGTCACCCAAAGGAAAAGTGAGACTGGTGCGAAACGTAGCCAGAATACGATCAGGAGGTATCACAGGAACCAAAACCGACTCCAACTTGGAAGTGGAAGAAAATTGTTGTGACAAGGCGTCAGCCCTTACATTCTTCGTACCCGGTAAGAATGAGACAATGTAATTGAAACTTGACAAGAAAAGAGCCCATCGCGCCCTTCTGGGAGAGAGGCATTTAGCCTCAAACAAGAATGTGAGATTCTTATGGTCAGTAAGTATGGGAACCAGCACAGTGGTACCTTCGAGGAGATATCTCCATTCTTTCAGGGCTAAAATGATCGCCAACAGCTCTCTGTCACCAATCTCGTAATTGCACTCCGCAGATGACAATTTCTTGGAAAAGTAGCCTGCCAGGAACAATCCACAGAAGAACTGGCATCAATGACCAGCAGAATCGCGGATCAACAAACGCAAATTCACCAATGCTGATGCACATGCGTGCACGCACACGGGCGAGAACGGTCAAGACATTGTATTCTCCAGTACGCATGCATGCGCGCCAAAGCGCACAAAATACGCGAGAGACTCTAGGTGCCCAGTGGCTTATTTATAGCCTGCTGCAGCAGTCATTAAGCAGCAGTCATTAACTGCTGCATGATCTTTAGCTTCCCTGAGTATTCTTGAGTTCTTGTTCCTGCTTTGGATGATCTGTTATCGACCCGGCTTGCCTCGACCTGATCTGCGTATGACCCAGGATTGACCCTTGGCTTGTTCCTGTTAACCCCACTTCTGTCTGTGATCCCTCCCTTGTTCTATTGACTCTACTTCTGCTTGCTGATCTGTGTATGATATGACCTGGCTCCTGACTCTGTTTCTGGTTCTCCCTGCTGCACGGTCTTATCTGGCACTTCCGAGTTACTCCTGCCAAGCAGTCTACCCTGCTTGTCAGCTGCCTTCCAGTGGACTTCTCTTCACCACCTCAGCCTGTCGCAGCTGGCAACCCCTGCCTCTTCGAGTATAGCACTCGCTGTGTAACCTTCAGGGGGCGCTCTGCACTTAGCCACAAGGGAAGCCCCCCAGCACTTCAGCCTCCGACCAGGTATGTGACATAGCCACAAGGATGCATACCGCTCTCAGAGGTAGGGTGTTGAGACAGAAGGGTGCCAACACCAGTCTCAGAAGCATCAACCTCAAGGATAAAAGGTAACGTAGAATGAGGATGTGCCAACACAGGAGCAGAAACAAAGGCAGCCTTGAGACTCTTAAAGGCCTTAATGGACTCCAGAGACCAACTCTGTGGGTTACTGTCCTTTCTGGTCATCAGTCAGTGGCTTGACCAGAGACGAGAAGTTACGAATAAACTTCCAATAATAGTTGGCAAAGCCCAGGAAACATTGCAGAGGACGTAAACCCACAGGTCGGGGCCACTGTAGGACTGCCGAAGGTTTCTCTGGGTCCATTGAAAAACCAGCAGTAGAAATTAGGAATTTAACCTATTCACAATGGAACTCACACTTCTCCACTTTACAATAGAGATTGTTCTCTCTTCGTTTCTGACGCACACGACAGACATCTGTGTGGTGGCTCTCCAGGGACTTGAAAAATATGAGGATATCATCTAGATAAACCAGCACACATAACTGCAACAAATCTTGGAGGACATCGTTAATAAATTCCTGGAAAACTGCTGGGTGTGTTAAAAAGGCCAAAAGGCATTACGAGTTACTTATAATGGCCTGTTCCGGTATTAAATGCAGTTTTCCACTTGTCGCCCTCCTTAATCCTCATGATTGTATGCCCCCCTCAAATCAAGCTTCATGAAAACCGTTGCTCCCTTGAGGCAGTCAAATAACTATGTAATCAATGGAATCAGATAGGCATTCTTAATTGTGAAATGATTGAGACCCCTATAATCTATACAAGGTCTCAGTTCACCGCTGTTCTTCTTCACAAAGAAGAAACCAGCACCAGCAGGAGATGAGGATTTGCGGATAAAACTTAGAGAAAGTGCGTCTGCAACATAATCCTCCATGGCCTTATCCTCCAAGGCCGGCAAAGGGTAAAACCAGCCACAAGGGGGTATGGCACCAGGTTGAAGGTCAATGGCACAATCATATGGCTGGTGTGGAGGCAAACTACTGGCTTGACCTTTGTCAAGGACATCGCTAAAATTGTGGTACTCTTCCGGCAGTGAGGAGAGTGAAGAGGTGCACATGACCTTGGCTACCTTCTGGAAGCATGTCTCATTGCATTGTGGTGACCAGGAGAGAACCTCAGCATGGAGCCAATCAAAAGAGGGGTTGTGCCTCTGAAACCAAGGATAACCAATAACCAACAGAAATTTGGTGAGGAAATAACTTGGAATTGGATTATCTCATGGTAAAGAGTCCCTACAGCCATTGACAATGGAACCGTATCATGAGTCACATGGGCGGGCTGTAGAGGTCTCCCGTCAAGAGCCTCAATGGCAAGTGCAGTGTCACGCAGCTGCAGCAGAATTGAGTGCTTTGATACAAAGGCAGAATCAATGAACAGACAAAGAGGGATTTCTTCAAAATAACAAAAGGAAATAATATCATGCTATAGTCTAGCTTATCTCCATTTTGGTTTGATTGTTGGGGTACTGCTCACGGAGCTTTTGGAGCCTATGGTATCCGAGAGTGGTATGATTCCCCATGTCATCTTTGGGATGCCCTGCTGAGTAAAGGCCCGGGCTGGGTTAAAGCCATATGTCCAAGTTGTGCGCTATCTGGTAAGTGTGTTGTCTGTGAGGTGGTGGTGCACTCGTTTGTGTTAATAGTCACTGGGGTGTTCCGAATACAATACAGCATCACGCTATGGTCTATTAATTTTTCATTTTGGGTTGATTGTCATACCATCTCCTACGGAGCCATGGATTTCATGATATCTATTTGAGTTGCATATCAACATGTATGCAGGATCCTGGTGAATCGTGGAAAGCAAAAGCCTGGGCTGGGTCAAAGCCATCTGCTCAAATTTACATACTATCTGGTAAGCGTGTTTTCTATGAGGTGGTGGTATACTTATTTTAGATTTATCTTCAGGGTGTTCTTCTTTGAAGTTTTTTTAACTACATACATTACCATTTGGAACTGTTTGTGCCTTGCAAATTCTATACGGACTGTAGTAGCACAATTTTTTCTCCTTCCCATCAATGAACAGGCCTGCAGCCCCAGAATTGATTAGAACCTGTATCTCTATGGACGACTCAGCCCAAGAATGGGTGACCGAAACCAGGGGATTATCCTTCTGGATAACTGCAGATGAAACAACGTCACCTAAGGTCTGTCCGCGACAGGACCTCAAGGTTCGAGTGTTCCCTGGACGGGTAGGACAAGACTTCAAAAAGTGACCTGCCTGGCCACAATAAAGGCACAATCTCTCCCTCCTCCTAAAGGTTCTCTCATCCACAGAGAGACGTGAGAAGCCATGTGTGTGGATTCATCTTCACTGACCGACTTGGTACCAGGAGGCATGGGAGGTGAGGATGGCACGGGTGGGACAGCAAAACATGGATGCAAATGTACAGGAGGCTTCTGCAAGCGCTCCTTAAAAGAGAGTCTTTCTCTGATTCTGGAGTCAATGAGGATGGCAAACATGATCAACTTCTCTAGCTCAGTGGGTATATCTTGGGTTGCTATCTCATCCTTGATGGAATCCGATCGAATCCAGTCCAGAGGAGCTCTGCCTTCACCTTGGTCACATCACAAGAAGAAGTCTTCATGATTAATTTATGATCCATATGCAAGTGCTTCTATGGACTTTTATATAATGAATGGATTGTGCCATTAACCCTTTATTCATATATGGGTCTTTGTCTATGAATATGCTTGAAGTGACATTTGCACATTTATAGTTAATTATTATCAATTTATTTTCTTCATTGTTCCTTTACTCATTGCTCTCTGCTTGTGAAGATTTATATGGGTGTTTTTTGATCAATTATTATTAGTTGGTGCTTGAGGTTTTTTTTACAGTATTATTATGATTTAGCACTGAGCACTTTATATTTAAATAGCACTTTATTTTTATTTGTTATACTGCACTTTAACACCTCTATACTGCACTTTATTGCACTTTATATAAATAGAAAGTTGATTGCAGGGAACTATTACTTGATATATATTATCTCGATGATATCCTCATATTTTCCAAGTAGGTTTCATGATAGCTTTACTTTCTGAGAGAGCCTTGGCCTGGGCAAACACTCTATAGGAGACGAAAAAACCTGTTGTCTTGAGTTACCCTTAGTTTGTGGCCTCCTTTAAAAGGGTATTTGACATTCCCACATGCTCCACTTCTACTGCCAAGTGCCTCATGTCCATCAAACACAGTATGAGAACTGTTGCTGACTACACCATTGAATTCCATTCTCTGGCAGCAGAGGTCGCTTAGAACAATGAAGACCTTGTGGCTGTAATAGTATGACCCTGAGTTGTGGGGTGGCACAATGTGGACGTGTTTCCCATCAATTTCCCCTCCGCAGTTGGGAAAGTCCCACCGCTGGGCAAAGTGGGATGCCACAGTCTGCCATTCCTGTGGCGTTGAAGGAAACAGTGGAGTTAAACAAGAAAAAAAAAGTACTTTTGCACATAACATTGCAAGCAGATTAGACACAAACATTCTTGGCCAACATCAGTATAACATTTATTTTAAGGAGTATTTAACCAGTTCCATACCAGCGCATGCCGATGTACGCCGGCAGAATGGCACGACAGGCATATTGGCGTACAGGTATGCCGCCGCAGGCGCGCTGGTTGGGACCCCCGTGAGTCCGGTCGCGGGTCCCGCAGACTCAATCGTCGCGGGCATACCCGCGATGGTCTTACTGGGCGGCTGAATGGGGAAATGCCGTTGTAAACAGCATTTCTCCATTCTGCCTAGCAACTAGTGACGCTGATCTCTGCTCCATGTGATTGGAGCAGAGATCAGTGTTCACTAAATGAAAGCCCAGCCCCCCACAATTAGTAACACACCCCTAGGTGTTATATATTTTTGGGGGATATTTATTATAACAAAAAGTAAAAAATAATGCGTTCTTTTCAAAATTGCGCTCTATTTTTGTTTATAGCGCAAAAAATAAAAACCGCAGGGGTGATCAAATACCACCAAAAGAAAGCTCTATTTGTGGGCAAAAAAAGGACGTCAATTTTGTTTGGGAGCCACGTCGCACAACTACGCAATGGTCAGTTAAAGCGATGCAGTGCCAAATCTCAAAAAGTGGTCTGGTCTTTGACCAGCAAAATGGTCCGGTCTGTAAGTGGTTAAGGACAAAAATATAAGGTTCACTTATCATATTCCTCACCCCCTCTGATGGTCCATTGTAAAAATTTTAGGGGTGGTGGGGTATGTTTTGGACAGGTAACCCTCTCCACATCATTGAGAGCTGAATGCATACATATACATTTAGCAAGGCCCTCCTTACTTACACTATTGGCAGCCCACTGGACAGGTAGGACGTGTCATAATACAAAAATATAAATACACACTGTACAAATTGAAGCCCAATTTTACATTCTGCAATTACCTATCAAAATAATAGGAGAACAATACTTTAAACAGTACCATTTGAAAGTATTCAGGCAGCCCCTTTCACTACATGTTTTGGTGAATTCATGGGTTTGGCAAAGTCAGCAGATAGAGGATTGGTATCGGTTGATACTCTGCCTGAATTTAAGGACAAAAAACACATCTTAAGGGGCGTTTAGGGTAAAGCAATACAATGGAGCTGACAAAATATATTGTTAAGTGTCTAGGCTAGGTGTGCATGGGCCCAGGATAGCATGCTGGGGAGGTTAGTGAAGGCAAATATTCATAAAGGACGAAAAAGGAACTTTAAAAACTTCCAGCATGCATGAGGACAAAGAGGACTTTCACAGCATATTACAATTGTGGTCATTAGGGAATGATGAAAGAAATGCAATATACTAGCAAACATTAAATACATACAGTGTTATTTTAAATAAGAAAACTTACCTTAATATAGTCCTTCTGCAGGACCCGTATGATGGCAGAACAGGTCTCTGGAATAATGATCCCCAGAGCGGGGGGAGATGCCTATCGAGAACTTGATGTCCTGCAGACTTCTCCCCGACGACTAGCCTCTGCTCAGGAGTGATGGTTTGCCGCATGCATGTGTCCTGCTTCATAATATAAGGGCACAGCAAAGCCAAAAAATGGTGAAAAACAGGTTCCGTCATCCGGGGATAATTCCTGAATAGTGATGGACGAACTTCCGACGGGACGTTTCGCGAACGCGAAACGCGAACGTGGCCGAAAGTTCGCGAACCGCAAAGATCGCGGCGGGTCCCATTGACTTCAACGGCAGGCGAACTTTACAAACCTACAGGTCATATTTGCAGCCACAAAATAATTACTAGCTGTGCACACATAGTCCCACCACATGGCCACTGACATAACACATGTATGAGGTGAATCTGGGATCGACAACTACAAGCATTCTTTTTTTATATGTGAAATTCTGACAATTCAGGACTCAGGAGCACATGAAGGCAATGGAGGAGGGGGAAGGTCAGGGTAGGCAAAGAAGAGGGTGCAGGAGATGATCACCAGCACCGTGATATAGAGCACTGACACCTTCACCGTGATAGAGTGATCTGACACCAGCAACGTGATAGAGAGCACTGACATCAGCAGCGTGACATAAAGCACTGACACCAGCACCATGATATAGAGCACTGACACCTGCACCGTGATAGAGTGATCTGACACCAGCACCGTGATAGAGAGCACTGACATCAGCAGCATGACATAAAGCACTGACACCAGCACCGTGATATAGAGCACTGACACCTGCACCATGATAGAGTGATCTGACACCAGCACCGTGATAGAGAGCACTGACATCAGTACCGTGATAGAGAGCACTGACATCAGTACCGTGATAGAGAGCACTGACATCAGCAGCGTGACATAAAGCACTGACACCAGCGCCGTGATATAGAGCACTGACACCTGCACCGTGACATCAGCACTGTGATAGAGAGCACTGACATCAGCAGCGTGACATAAAGCACTGACACCAGCACCGTGATAGAGAGCACTGTCATCAGCAGCGTGACATAAAGCACTGACACCAGCACCATGATATAGAGCACTGACACCTGCACCGTGATAGAGTGATCTGACACCAGCACCATGATAGAGAGCACTGACATCAGCACCGTGATAGAGAGCACTGACATCAGCAGCGTGACATAAAGCACTGACACCAGCACCGTGATATAGAGCACTGACACCTGCACCGTGATAGAGTGATCTGACACCAGCACCGTGATAGAGTGATCTGACATCAGCACCGTGATATAGAGCACTGACACCAGCACCGTGATAGAGAGCACTGACATCAGCACCGTGACATAAAGCACTGACATCAGCACCGTGATAGAGAGCACTGACATCAGCAGCGTGACATAAAGCACTGACACCAGCACCGTGATATAGAGCACTAACACCTGCACCGAGATAGAGAGCACTAACAGCAGCACTGATACCAGCAACTTGCTGCTGGGCCCCAAAAATATGACACCGCCCAACCTTTTCAAACAGGAGGGTACGGGCATATAGTACGGTGTGCTTTTTTTGTACAAGGAAGTGAGCCAAATGAAGAAAGAAGGTCTGTGTGCTCGATTAAAAAAATTGTTTATAGACATTGTAATATTTGGGGGTTATTTTAGCTTAAAGGTAGAGCTTACCAGTGAGCTGAGTCCACGCCAGATATGCAGTTTTAAGGGCTTGTAGGCCCACTTTTATTAAAGAAAGAAAAGTCCGATAACAAAATAGTTGCCCACACAGGGGTTTCAGCTTTCCACAGCAATAATGTACGTAGAACCAAAAATACCAAGCCACCTGGCTCTCTTTAGCAGCACTGCTGCTCAGACTTATGCCGCAGCCCTCTCGGCTCTGTAACAGAGTTCCTGTACACCCAGTACCTCAGCACTCTTTACTAGCTTCTTTTTCAGCCCACAAGCTTGGACCCTCTGTCTGCTCTGACAGACCGACCTGTGCAGACATGCACACTTCTTCTCCCTTACTCGCCTGGACTCCTCGGGAGGGTGGAGCCCAGAACCATGGTGTTGGCTTTGTTTTAAGCCCAAGACCCACCTGTGCAATCATCCAGCCAGACTGCTGGCTGTTCCCAAAACCCGGTCCCAGGATTGGAGATTCCGTACTACCACAACATATACATGGTCTACTGGTCACATGTGTTGAATTCCTCCGAGATCCATGCCTCATTCATTTTTAAAAATGTGAGGTAGTTAACACTGTCGTGAGCTAGGCGAGTACGCTTATCGGTCACGATCCCCCCTGCTGCGCTGAACGTCCTTTCGGACAGGACACTGGACGAGGGGCAAGCCAACAGTTTGATTGCAAATTGGGCAAGCTCTGGCCAGAGGTCAAGCCTGCCCACCCAGTAGTCCAGGGGTTCATCACTCCTCAGAGCGTCCACATCGGCCGTTAACCCGATGTAGTCGGACACCTGTCGGTCTAGCCGTTCCCTGATGCTGGATCCAGAGGACACCTGTCGATGGGTCGGCTGAAAGAATGACCTCATGTCAGAAGTCACCAACACATCTTCAAACCGGCCTCTCTCTTCTTGCAGGCGCTGTTGGATTGGTACCTGCAACTCCTTCTCTGGGAGTGGGAATTGCTCCTCTGCCAGCGCACGCAAAAGCAGAATGCAGCATTTCTCGAAGCAAGGCCTGGAAGTGCTCCATTCTGACAGCCCTCTGTGACGGCGGTAAAACGAAACTGGAAGCAGTGTAGTGGCCTGGCTCCTGCTCATCATCCAGGATAATGTCGTCCTCTTCATTCTCCTCTCCCCATCCACGCACAACAACAGGGATCCCAGAAAGGTTTAAAGCATGCTCTTCTTGCTTCTCCTCATCCGCCCCGGCACCATCCTCCTCTGACTCTTCTTCAGACTCCTGTTGTTGACTTGTCTCAGATAGAGTAGCCCCCCCCCCCCGGGAATTCATCCAGCATTGCAACTTCCTCATCTTCCCGCTCCTGCTCCTCCACAGCTTGATCAATGACACAACGCAATGCACGCTCCATAAAGAAGGCATAGGATACCATGTCACTGATGGCGCCATGGCTGCAACTGACCAGTTTGGTGATCTCTTCAAATGGCCGCAGAAGTCTGCATGCGTCGCACATGAGCAGCCACTGGAGCGGTGAAAAAAAACCCAGCTCCCCAGAACCTGTTCTCCCGCAGAGTTCGTACAGGTAGACGTTAACTGCACGTTTCTGCTGGAGCAGCCTATCAAGCATATAGAAGGTTGAGTTCCATTGCATCGGGCAATCGCAAATAAGGCGCCTGAACGGCAGATTGTGTCGCCGCTGAATGTCAGCAAGGCGAGCCATGGCCGTGTAAGATCTTCTGAAATGGGCCGAGATTTTCCTTGCCTGCCGCAAGATGTCCTGGACCCCAGGGTATTTGACAACGAATCGCTGCACGACCAAGTTTAAGACGTGTGCCATGCATGGCACGTGCGTAATTTTGCCCTGTTTCAATGCGCTAAGCAGATTGGCACCGTTGTCACACACCACTTTACCAACTGTCAAATTGAGTGGTGTTAGCCACTCATCTGCCTGTGAACGCAAAGCTGAAAGGAGTGCCGGGCCAGTGTGGCTCTTGGCTTCCAGGCACAACAGACGCAGCATGGCATGGCAACGTCTCACCTGGCATGTCGAATAGGTTCTGGGGAGCTTGGGCGGCGCAGCGGAAGAGACGCTAGCAGCGGAAAAGGAGGAGATAACCGAGGAGGAGAGGGAGGAGGATGGAGTAGGAGGAGGAGGAGAAGAAGAGCCAGGCCTGCATGCAATCCGTGGTGGTAAAACCAAATCTACACGGGTTCCACGGGTTACATGCTTGACGGCTGTCAGAAGGTTCGCCCAGTGGGCAGTAAAAGTGATATACCTTCCCTGCCCGTGTTTGCTAGACCACGTGTCTGTGGTCAGATGTATCTTGGCACCAACACTGTGTGCCAGAGATACGTTCACTTGCCGCTGAACATGGCCATATAGCTCTGGGATGCCCTTCTGTGAGAAATACTTCCTTCCTGGGACCTTCCATTGTAGTGTTCCAATGTCCACAAATTTTCGAAAGGCCTCCGAGTCCACCAGTTTATATGGCAGTAGTTGGTGGGCTATCAGTTCTGACAAGCCAGCCGTCAACCGTTGGGCAAGAGGGTTATCCGGCGTCATAATTTTTTTACGCTCGAACATTAGGCCCATGGAAGCCTGCCTTTTTGCAGAAAAACGTGAGCTTGGCGTGATGGAAGGTGGAGTGGAGGACAATTGTGAGGAGAGAGGAGAAGAAGTAGAAGACGAGGCTGGACGGTGAGAGCCTGGAGTGTGGCTTTGTGTGTTCCATTGCTCCCACTGGGCTCGGTGATGGCAGCTCATGTGCCTTCTTAAGGTGGTCGTCACTAGGTGAGTGTTGGGCTTACCGCGACTAATGCGTTGACTGCAAAGATTGCAGATGGCAACACTATTGTCAGCAGCGGACACGTTAAAAAAAGCCCACACTGTGCAGCCATGTGCCGGCGTCCTGGGAGCGCCAGATGTGACCATACATGGTCGATGCCTCGCTCCTGATACATTAGCAGTCTGCTTTGTCCCTCCTGGGCAATGTAAGTTATTCCTGCTTCTCCTCCCTATCTGCTGGTCCATATCTCCCTCTGAACTCCCCTCCTCTTCCTCTCTTGTGGGCACCCACGTGACATCACTAGACACGTTATCATCGACATCCCCTTCCCCACCGCTATAATTAGAGATTTCGGAGTAGGCAGCAACACCGGGGACCAACCTCCTCCTTGGGCTGATCTGGGTACTGTAGTCAGACTGCTGAGTGGCGGTTGTTGCTACCTCCTCTTCCTGATCCAATGCCAAGAGTGGCTGCGCATCAGAAATGTCTTGATATGGATCGGAAAATAATTCCTGTGACTCAAGCGGAAGGTATGTGGTGGTGGTGTTGATGGTAGTGTCTTTGGGGGTGCACATAGCAGAGAGTGAAGAAGAGGATGCAGATCGAGAGGATGAGGAGGGTGCAGAAGAGTAAGGCTGAGTGAGCCACTCAACCAAGTCTGGTGCTTCCTTTGACGTAATCGCACGCACTTTCTGCAATTTCCCAATTTGGCTCAAGCCTGTTGCTCCTGCCCTACCCCTACCACCCCTGCGGAAGGGCCTGCCTCTTCCTCTGCCTGTCATTTTTTAAATTACCCTGTGGCAAAACTCTCTAGAGAAGTGCAGTATGTATGTGGAAGAAGGTATATAACACCCCGCTTCAATCTGTTGTTTTTGGGGGCCACTGGTCTATCACACCAGTTACAATACTTTTTTTTTGGATTGCGTTTGTCAATCTTTGTAGTATCGCTGCAGAACCGCTCAGCAGTCACAATGCTGCACAGTGGAAACACACTATACTATGCTTTCTATATGTGCAAGTATTTTATATGTGTATTACACAACTATATACTGCACACCAATTAGTACACCTATACCAGTCCTTAAGGACCTTTGTGGAACTAGTAGCTAGGGATTAGCAGACTGAACCTCACTCAACCCTATATACTGTACTATGCTATACCGATACCAGTCCATATAAGGACCTTTGTGGAACTAGTAGGTTGTGATTAGCAGACTGTACCTCACTCAACCCTATATACTGTACTACGCTATACCATATCAGTCCTTATAAGGACCTTTGTGGAACTAGTAGCTAGTGATTAGCAGACTGTACCTCAGTCCCTATACTGATAAAGGACTGCTGCAGAATAGGGCAGCAGTCAGCAGTAGTGCACCTAACCCTATATATTGTGGACCTATACCAGTCCTTAAGGATTAGCAGACTGTACCTCACTCAACCCTATATACTGTACTACGCTATACCGATACCAGTCCTTATAAGGACCTTTGTGGAACTAGTAGGTTGTGATTAGCAGACTGTACCTCACTCAACCCTATATACTGTACTACGCTATACCGATACCAGTCCTTATAAGGACCTTTGTGGAACTAGTAGGTTGTGATTAGCAGACTGTACCTCACTCAACCCTATATACTGTACTACGCTATACCATACCAGTCTTTATAGGGACCTTTGTGGAACTAGTAGCTAGTGATTAGCAGACTGTACCTCAGTCCCTATACTGATAAAGGACTGCTGCAGCATAAGGGCAGCAGTCAAGTATAATATTCTTTCTATATTTGGAAGAAAGAATATTATACGTGTACAACCCTATATACTGTCCAACTCCTATACCATACCAGTCCTGAAAAGGACCTTTGTGGACCTAATAGTAACAGCTAATGATTAAACTGTCCCTCCCTGCTACACACAGAGTCCTGTCTGTCCCTCTCTACACTGACAAAAGACAGGCTGCTGCAACAATCACTTGAATAGCAGTGCACTCAACCCTATATCCTGTACTACACCTACACCATACCAGTCCTGAAAAGGACTTTTTTGGACCTAATAGTAACAGCTAATGATTAAACTAACTGTCCCTCCCTGCTACACACAGCGTCCTGTCTGCCCCTCTCTGCACTGACAAAAGACAATCTGCTGCAACAATCACTTGCATAGCAGTGCACTCAAATCTATATCCTGTACTACACCTACACCATACCAGTCCTTAAAAGGACTTTTGTGGACCTAATAGCTAGCGATTTGGGTCACTGCAGTCTCTCCCTACACACTGTACAAATTGAAGCCCAATTTTACATTCTGCAATTATCTATCAAGATAATAGGAGAACAATACTTTAAACTACCATTTTAAAGTATTCAGGCAGCCCCTTTCACTACATGTTTTGGTGAATTCATGGGTTTGGCAAAGTCAGCAGATAGAGGATTGGTATTGGTTGATACCCTGTCTCTCCCTGCTCCACATAGCAACCTCTCCCTATAGTGACAGAAGAAAGAATGTAAAATGGCCGCCGGATCAGGTCTATTTATAAGTTGGCTGTCTTGTACCCCATGATGGATGTGTCATCATAGGTCAAAGTTCTTTCACACAGTAAACACGTAAATCCGCCGGGCGAACAGCGGCAATGGTCCGCCGATCGGGCGAATTGCGAACAGCCGAAATTCGCCGCGAACCGACCACCGGGCGAACAGTTCGGCCATATTCCTGAAATCATCAGGATTATTTTCACGGATCTCCCGCAGCAAAGGCATATGAGAGAATTGGTCATGCTGGAGCAACCAATTCTTCATCCATGAACTCCTCCTCACCCTGTTCATAGACTGGGCTTGGGGTAAAGTAAGAACCCCAACACCAAGCCCCTGCACAGCATGAACTCTATGGTGAGTACTTACCCGCAACATGGCTAGAAAACAGTTGGCTGGTGAGAGCAAACTAACAGAACACACTGAAAATCAGAAAGGCCTGAGAAGAGCCACCTGAAAATTAGAATTGAGCAGACAAGAAGGCACTGCAAAACATAAGCAAACTATAAAAGAGCACACTGAAAAACATATAAGAACTGACTACCTGCACTGAAAACCAGATACAAACCCACAAACTCAAACTGAAGAGCAGTAACGAACTGAAAAGCACGAGGCTGAAAAGCGTGAATTGTCTCTCACTAAACTTTTACTAACACATCCGATTGCCTCTCGGGGGATCAGGAAGGAATTTTTTCCCCTGCTTTAGCAAATAGTGATGGACGAACTTCCGACGGGACGTTTCGCGAACGCGAAACGCGAACGGACACAAACGTTCGCGAAAACGACCGTTCGCCGCGGGCTCCATTGACTTCAATGGGAGGCGAATTTCGCAAACCTTTAGGTCGAATTTGCGGCCACGGGGTAATTATTAGGGGGTAGCACGTAGTCCCACCACCTGGACAATAGCATAATACATGTATGAGGTGAATTTGGGATCGATAACTACAAGCATTTTTTTTTTATTTGGGAAATTGTTCTGACAATTCAGGACTATGGAGCTAATGAAGGCAATGGAGGAGAGGGAAGGTCAGGGACCAGGGTAGGCAAACAAGAGGGTGCAGGAGATACAGAGCACTGACAGCAGCACCGTAATACAGAGCACTGACATCAGCACCGTGACATACAGCGCTGACAGCAGCTCCGTGACATACAGCGCTGACAGCAGCTCCGTGACATACAGCGCTGACAGCAGCTCCGTGACATACAGCGCTGACAGCAGCTCCGTGACATACAGCGCTGACAGCAGCTCCGTGACATACAGCGCTGACAGCAGCACCGTGACATACAGCGCTGACAGCAGCTCCGTGACATACAGCGCTGACAGCAGCTCCGTGACATACAGCGCTGACAGCAGCTCCGTGACATACAGCACTGACAGCAGCTCCGTGACATACAGCGCTGACAGCAGCTCCGTGACATACAGCGCTGACAGCAGCACCGTGACATACAGCGCTGACAGCAGCTCCGTGACATACAGCGCTGACAGCAGCTCCGTGACATACAGCGCTGACAGCAGCTCCGTGACATACAGCGCTGACAGCAGCTCCGTGACATACAGCGCTGACAGCAGCTCCGTGACATACAGCGCTGACAGCAGCACCGTGACATACAGCGCTGACAGCAGCTCCGTGACATACAGCGCTGACAGCAGCTCCGTGACATACAGCGCTGACAGCAGCTCCGTGACATACAGCACTGACAGCAGCTCCGTGACATACAGCGCTGACAGCAGCTCCGTGACATACAGCGCTGACAGCAGCACCGTGACATACAGCGCTGACAGCAGCTCCGTGACATACAGCGCTGACAGCAGCTCCGTGACATACAGCGCTGACAGCAGCTCCGTGACATACAGCGCTGACAGCAGCTCCGTGACATACAGCGCTGACAGCAGCTCCGTGACATACAGCGCTGACAGCAGCTCCGTGACATACAGCGCTGACAGCAGCTCCGTGACATACAGCGCTGACAGCAGCACCGTGACATACAGCGCTGACAGCAGCTCCGTGACATACAGCGCTGACAGCAGCTCCGTGACATACAGCGCTGACAGCAGCTCCGTGACATACAGCGCTGACAGCAGCTCCGTGACATACAGCGCTGACAGCAGCTCCGTGACATACAGCGCTGACAGCAGCTCCGTGACATACAGCGCTGACAGCAGCTCCGTGACATACAGCGCTGACAGCAGCTCCGTGACATACAGCGCTGACAGCAGCTCCGTGACATACAGCGCTGACAGCAGCTCCGTGACATACAGCGCTGACAGCAGCTCCGTGACATACAGCGCTGACAGCAGCTCCGTGACATACAGCGCTGACAGCAGCTCCGTGACATACAGCGCTGACAGCAGCTCCGTGACATACAGCGCTGACAGCAGCACCGTAAGCAGCCCCAGGAGGAAGTCAGCACAGCACAGGGATGGTGTGATCCCCTCATAATAAGAACCCCCAGGAGGAAGTCAGCACAGCACAGGGATGGTGGGAGCCCCTCATAATAAGAACACCCAGGAGGAAGTCAGCACAGCACAGGGATGGTGGGAACCCCTCATAATAAGCAGCCCCAGTAGAAATATGACACCGCTCAACCTCTTCAAAGAGGAGGGTAGGGGCATATAGTACGGTGTGCTTTTTTGGGTCAGGGAAGTGAGCCAAATGAATTAAGAAGGTCTGTGTGCTTGATTCCAAAAATTGTTTATAGACATATACATGGTCTACTGATCACATGTGTTGAATTCCTCCGAGATCCATGCCTCATTCATTTTTAGAAATGTGAGGTAGTTAACACTGTGGTGAGCTAGGCGAGTACGCTTATCGGTCACAATCCCCCCTGCTGCGCTGAACGTCCTTTCGGACAGGACACTGGATGAGGGGCAAGCCAACAGTTCGATTGCAAATTGGGCAAGCTCTGGCCAGAGGTCAAGCCTGCCCACCCAGTAGTCTAGGGGTTCATCACTCCTCAGAGCGTCCACATCGGCCGTTAACCCAATGTAGTCGGACACCTGACGGTCTAGGCGTTCCCTGATGCTGGATCCGGATGACACCTGTCGATGGGTCGGCTGAAAGAATGACCTCATATCCGAAGTCACCAACACATCTTCAAACCGGCCTCTTCTTGCAGGCGCTGTTGGATTGGTACCCGCAAATCCTTCTCTGGGAGTGGGAATTGCTCCTCTGCCAGCGCACGCAAAAGCAGAATGCAGCATTTCTCGAAGCAAGGCCTGGAAGTGCTGCATTCTGACAGCCCTCTGCGACGGCGGTAACATTTCCGCCATTTTGTGTTTGTACCGGGGGTCTAAGTACGTTGCCACCCAGTACTGGTCCTTGACCCTCATGCTTTTTATACGGGGGTCCCTATTAAAACACTGGAGCATGAAGGCCCCCATTTGCACTAAAGTGGAAGCGGTGTGGTGGCCTGGCTCCTGCTCATCATCCAGGATAATGTCGTCCTCTTCATTCTCCTCTCCCCATCCTCGCACAACAGGGATCCCAGAAAGGTTTAAAGCATGCTCTTCTTGCTCCTGCTCATCCGCCCCGGCACCATCCTCCTCTGACTCCTCATCAGACTCCTGTTGTTGACTTGTCTCAGATAGAGTAGCCCCCCCTGGGAATTCATCCAGCATTGCGACTTCCTCATCTTCCCGCTCCTGCTCCTCCACAGCCTGATCAATGACACGACGCAATGCACGCTCCAGAAAGAAGGCATAAGGTACCATGTCACTGATGGCGCCATGGCTGCGACTGACCAGTTTGGTGATCTCCTCAAATGGCCGCAGAAGTCTGCATGTGTCGCGCATGAGCAGCCACTGGCGCGGTGAAAAAAAACCCAGCTCCCCAGAACCGTTTCTTTCGCAGAGTTCATACAGGTAGACGTTAACTGCACGTTTCTGCTGGAGCAGCCTATCAAGCATATAGAAGGTTGAGTTCCATCGCGTCGGGCAATCGCAAATAAGACGTCTGACCGGCAGATGGTGTCGCCGCTGAATGTCAGCAAGGCGAGCCATGGCCGTGTAAGATCTTCTGAAATGGGCCGAGATTTTCCTTGCCTGCCGCAAGATGTCCTGGACCCCAGGGTATTTGACAAGGAATCGCTGCACGACCAAGTTTAAGACGTGTGCCATGCACGGCACGTGCGTGATTTTGCCCTGTTTCAATGCGCTAAGCAGATTGGCACCGTTGTCACACACCACTTTACCAACTGTCAAATTGAGCGGTGTTAGCCACTCATCTGCCTGTGAACGCAAAGCTGAAAGGAGTGCCGGGCCAGTGTGGCTCTTTGCTTCCAGGCACAACAGACGCAGCACGGCATGGCAACGTCTCACCTGGCATGTGGAATAGGTTCTGGGGAGCTTGGGCGGTGCAGTGGAAGAGACGCTAGCAGCGGAAAAGGAGGAGGCAGCTGAGGAGGAGAGGGAGGAGGATGGAGTAGGAGGAGGAGAAGAAGAGTCAGGCCTGCATGCAATCCGTGGCGGTAAAACCAAATCTACACGGGTGCCACGGGTTACATGCTTGACGGCCGTCAGAAGGTTCACCCAGTGGGCAGTAAAACTGATATACCTTCCCTGCCCGTGTTTGCTAGACCACGTGTCTGTGGTCAGATGTATCTTGGCACCGACACTGTGTGCCAGAGATACATTCACTTGCCGCTGAACATGGCCATATAGCTCTGGGATGCCCTTCTCTGAGAAATACTTCCTTCCTGGGACCTTCCATTGTGGTGTTCCAATGGCCACAAATTTGCGAAAGGCCTCCGAGTCCACCAGTTTATATGGCAGTAGTTGGCGGGCTATGAGTTCTGACAAGCCAGCCGCCAACCGTTGGGCAAGAGGGTTATCCGGCGTCATCATTTTTTTACGCTCAAACATTAGGCCCACGGAAGCCTGCCTTTTTGCAGAAAAATGTGAGCTTGGCGTGATGGAAGGTGGAGTGGAGGACAATTGTGAGGAGAGAGGAGAAGGAGAAGTAGAAGACGAGGCTGGACGGTGAGAGCCTGCAGTGTGGCTTTGTGTGTTCCGTTGCTCCCACTGGGCTCGGTGATGGCTGCTCATGTGCCTTCTTAAGGCGGTCGTCCCTAGGTGAGTATTGGGCTTACCGCGACTAACGCGTTGACTGCAAAGATTGCAGATGGCAACGCTATTGTCAGCAGCGGACACGTTAAAAAAAGCCCACACTGCGGAGCCATGTGCCGGTGTCCTGGGAGCGCCAGATGTGACCGTACATGGTCGATGACTCGCTCCTGATACATTTGCAGTCTGCTTTGTCCCTGCTGTGCAATGTAAGTCATTGCTGCTTCTCCTCCCTATCTGCTGGTCCATATCTCCCTCTGAACTCCCCTCCTCTTCCTCTCTTGTGGGCACCCACGTGACATCACTAGACACGTCATCATCAACGTCACCTTCCCCACCGCTATAAGTAGAGTAGGCAGCAACACCGGGGACCAACCTCCTCCTTGGGCTGATCTGGGTACTGGCGTCAGACTGCTGAGTAGCGCTTGTTGCTACCTCCTCTTCCTGATCCAATACCAAGAGTGGCTGCGCATCAGAAATGTCCTCTTGATATGGATCGGAAAATAATTCCAGTGACTCAAGCGGAAGGTATGTGGTGGTGGTGGTGGTGGTCGTGTTGTTGGTGGTAGTGTCTTTGGGGGTGCACATAGCAGAGAGTGAAGAAGAGGGTGCAGATCGAGAGGATGAGGAGGGTGCAGAAGAGTAAGGCTGAGCGAGCCACTCAACCAAGTCTGGTGCATCCTTTAAAGTAATTGAACGCACCTTCTGCAACTTCCCACTTTGGCTCAAGCCTGTTGCTCCTGCCCTACCCCTACCACCCCTGCGGAAGGGCCTGCCTCTTCCTCTGCATGTCATTTTTTAAATGACCCTGTGACAAAACTCTTAGTCCCTATACCGCTGAAGGACTGCTGCAGTATAGGTGAGCGGTCAGCAGTGGTGCACGTCAACCCTATCTATTGTGGACCTATAGCGGTCCTTACAGAACAGCAGACTGTACCGCACTCAAGCCTATGTACCGTAGCACCCTATACCAAGTTACCAGTCCTTATAAGAACTTTTGTGGACCAAGCAGGTTGTGTATTAGTGTTTAGCAGACTGTACGTCAGTCCCTATACCGCTGAAGGACTGCTGCAGTATAGGGCAGCGGTCAGCAGTGGTGCACGTCAACCCTATCTATTGTGGACCGATAGCGGTCCTTACAGAACAGCAGACTGTACCGCACTCAAGCCTATGTACCGTAGCACCCTATACCAAGTTACCAGTCCTTATAAGAACTTTTGTGGACCAAGCAGGTTGTGTATTAGTGTTTAGCAGACTGTACGTCAGTCCCTATACCGCTGAAGGACTGCTGCAGTATAGGGCAGCGGTCAGCAGTGGTGCACGTCAACCCTATCTATTGTGGACCGATAGCGGTCCTTACAGAACAGCAGACTGTACCGCACTCAAGCCTATGTACCGTAGCACCCTATACCAAGTTACCAGTCCTTATAAGAACTTTTGTGGAACAAGCAGGTTGTGTGTTAGTGATTAGCAGACTGTACGTCAGTCCCTATACCAATGAAGGACTGCTGCAGTATAGGGCAGCGGTCAGCAGTAGTGCACGGCAACCCTATGTATTGTGGACCGATAGCGGTCCTTACAGAACAGCAGACTGTACCGCACTCAAGCCTATGTACCGTAGCACCCTATACCAAGTTACCAGTCCTTATAAGAACTTTTGTGGACCAAGCAGGTTGTGTATTAGTGTTTAGCAGACTGTACGTCAGTCCCTATACCGCTGAAGGACTGCTGCAGTATAGGGCAGCGGTCAGCAGTGGTGCACGTCAACCCTATGTATTGTGGACCGATAGCGGTCCTTACAGAACAGCAGACTGTAACGCACTCAGGCCTATGTACCGTAGCACCCTATACCAAGTTACCAGTCCTTATAAGAACTTTTGTGGACCAAGCAGGTTGTGTGTTAGTGATTAGCAGACTGTACGTCAGTCCCTATACCAATGAAGGACTGCTGCAGTATAGGGCAGCGGTCAGCAGTAGTGCACGGCAACCCTATGTATTGTGGACCGATAGCGGTCCTTACAGAACAGCAGACTGTAACGCACTCAGGCCTATGTACCGTAGCACCCTATACCAAGTTACCAGTCCTTATAAAAACTTTTGTGGACCAAGCAGGTTGTGTGTTAGTGTTTAGCAGACTGTGCGTCAGTCCCTATACCGCTGAAGGACTGCTGCAGTATAGGGCAGCGGTCAGCAGTGGTGCACGTCAACCCTATCTATTGTGGACCGATAGCGGTCCTTACAGAACAGCAGACTGTACCGCACTCAAGCCTATGTACCGTAGCACCCTATACCAAGTTACCAGTCCTTATAAGAACTTTTGTGGACCAAGCAGGTTGTGTATTAGTGTTTAGCAGACTGTACGTCAGTCCCTATACCGCTGAAGGACTGCTGCAGTATAGGGCAGCGGTCAGCAGTGGTGCACGTCAACCCTATGTATTGTGGACCGATAGCGGTCCTTACAGAACAGCAGACTGTAACGCACTCAGGCCTATGTACCGTAGCACCCTATACCAAGTTACCAGTCCTTATAAGAACTTTTGTGGACCAAGCAGGTTGTGTGTTAGTGATTAGCAGACTGTACGTCAGTCCCTATACCAATGAAGGACTGCTGCAGTATAGGGCAGCGGTCAGCAGTAGTGCACGGCAACCCTATGTATTGTGGACCGATAGCGGTCCTTACAGAACAGCAGACTGTACTGCACTCAGGCCTATGTACCGTAGCACCCTATACCAAGTTACCAGTCCTTATAAAAACTTTTGTGGACCAAGCAGGTTGTGTGTTAGTGTTTAGCAGACTGTGCGTCAGTCCCTATACCGCTGAAGGACTGCTGCAGTATAGGGCAGCGGTCAGCAGTAGTGCACGGCAACCCTATGTATTGTGGACCGATAGCGGTCCTTACAGAACAGCAGACTGTAACGCACTCAGGCCTATGTACCGTAGCACCCTATACCAAGTTACCAGTCCTTATAAGAACTTTTGTGGACCAAGCAGGTTGTGTGTTAGTGATTAGCAGACTGTACGTCAGTCCCTATACCAATGAAGGACTGCTGCAGTATAGGGCAGCGGTCAGCAGTAGTGCACGGCAACCCTATGTATTGTGGACCGATAGCGGTCCTTACAGAACAGCAGACTGTACCGCACCCAAGCCTATGTACCGTAGCACCCTAGACAGACCAAGTTACCAGTCCTGATAAAGAGCTTTGTGGAACAAGTGAGTTGTGAATGATTAGCAGACTGCAGCAGAAGGGCAGCAGTCAAGTATAATATTCTTTCTATATTTGGAAGAAAGAATATTATACGTGTACAAGCCTATTACCGTACCACTGATACCAGTCCTGAAAAGAACCTTTGTGGAACTAATAGTAACAGCAAGTCTTTAAAATTATCCTCACTGCCTGACACACTGCTTCCTGCCTGTCCCTATACAAATTGGCAAAAAAGAGTAGGCTGGAACGATTAGCTGGAACAGCTCTTTTGTGGACCTGATAGTAACAGCTAATGATGATGATGATGATGATGATGAAGAAAGACTAATCTGGCTGAGCTGTCCCTAAAATAGCAGCATACAGCGCTCTGTCCCTTTATCTAAACTGACAAAAGAAACTCAGGCTGCTGACCTAACACCTATACCAGTCCTGAAAAGAACTTTTGTGTACCAAATAGCTAGCGTTTTCTCTGTCCCTACTCCACACAGGATCCTTTCCCTACAGTGACAGAAGAAAGAATGTAAAATGGCCACCGGATCGGGTGTATTTATAGGTTAGGGGGAATGTCCAAGTGTCCATGAGCTGTCATGTCTCAATTGGTTGTCCTGTAACACATGATAAACGTGTCACGAAAGGTTAAAGTTCTTGTATACATTAAACACGTAAGTCCGCCGGGGCGAACGACGGAAAAAGGCGTTCGAACCCGCGGACGGCGAAAGTCGGAAATTCGCCGCGAAACGACCGCCGGGCGAACCGTTCGGCCATCACTATTAGCAAATTGGATCATGCTCTGCTGGGGTTTTTTGCCTTCCTCTGGATCAGCTGTGGGTATAGAATTGGGTATATGGGCTGGTATGATATTATTATATATATATTTTTTTGTGGTTGAACTGGATGGACTTGTGTCTTTTTTCAACCTGACTAACTATGTAACTATGTAACAAGATAAACACAAGATTAGCAGAAGGGGCCCAAAGGTTGGCGCACTGGCTATTGAACTTCCCTTTTATAGTGCCCGTCGTACGTGTTGTATGTCAGCACGTTCTTGGCGATCGGAATTTCCGACAACATTTGTGCAACCGTGTGTATGAGTATAAGTATAAGTTTGAGCCAACATCCGTCGGAAATAAATGCAGGATTTTGTTGTCGGAATGTCCGATCGAGTGTACGCGCCATAACGAGTCACATGACACCAGGGAAGTAAAATGGCTAATTCGGCCACATTTGGACATTTTCACTTAGGGGTGTACTCAAGTTTGTTGCCAGCGGTTTAGACATTAATGGCTGTGTATATATATATATATATATATATATATATATATATATATATATATATATATATACATACATATACACACACATACACATAGATCTATTTAACCACTTGCCGCCCGCCCTATAGGCAATTGACGGCTGCAAAGTGGTTGCATAATCCTGACCGGACGTCATATGACGTGATCAGGATTATGAGCCGCTGCGCGCCCCCCGGTGATCGGCTTTCCCTCACTCGTGTCTGTCAGACGCGAGTAGATGAGAGCCGATCGGCTGCTCCTCTGACAGGGGGGGGGGTCTGTGCTGATCGATTATCAGCACAGCCCCCCCAAGGATGCCCACACTGGACCACCAGGGATGCCACCAGACCACCAGGGAAAAGGTAATCCTCCCTAGACCACCAGGGATGCCAGTCAGCACAATGGGTGCCAATCAGTGCCCATAATGGATGCCAATCAGTGCCCACAATGGGCATCACTGATTGGCATGCATTATTGTTTGGCACTGATTGGCATCCATTACTATAGTATAACACCAATGCCGCCTATGAGTGCCCACCTGTGCCGCCTGTGAGTGCCCACCGGTGCCGCCTATCAGTGCCCATCTGTGCCGCCTATCCATGCCCATCTGTGCCGCCCATCTGTGCCGCCCATCCGTGCCGCCCATCCGTGCCAGCTATCAGTGCCAATTTGTGCCACCTATCAGTGTCCGTCTGTGTCGCCCATCCATGTCGCCCATCAGTGCCGCCTATCAGTGCCACTTCATTGGTGCCCATAAGTGCCGCCTTATCAGTGTCCATCAGTGTAGCCCCATCAGTGCCCATCAGTGAAGGAGAAAACGTACTTATTTACAAAGTTTTGAAACTGAAACAAAAAAAACATTTTTTTTTCAAAATTTTCGGTATTTTTTTATTTGTAGCGCAAAAAATAAAAACCGTAGAGGTGATCAAATACCACCAAAAGAAAGCTCTATTTGTGGGAAAAAAATGATAAAAATTTCATTTGGGTACAGTGTAGCATAACCGCGCAATTGTCATTCAAAGTGCGACAGCGCTGAAAGCTCAAAATTGGTCTGGGCAGGAAGGTGTTTATGTGCCCGGTATTGAAGTGGTTAAACAAAGTTCCCAGAAGCTCAACAGTAATTCCACAAACTGTCACCTGTAGTTTTCTCAATCACAGTGAAATGCCTTCTTTCTAAAGTTGGTAGTGGCAACCAAGCGAGTTATCTTCCTCCAGATGGTGGGTGGGGCTAGCAGGACTGTGATTGGCTTTAGCAGTGGCCAATGACAGGCGTCCTCCTCCTGCAAACAGGGACCGCTCCCCCAAGCAGAACTCCACCCAATCTCTTCCCCATCACAAGAGCTGACAATCGCAGCTACAGCAAAGTTAGAGAACCAAACAACGTTTGCCGTCTTTTACAATGTGTGGGGCGCAGTGCCTCCCCTCAGTGCAGGTGCAGCATGGGGAATTCTGATATTGGAATGCATTAGTGCGGCAGAAGCTGTATCTCATTGACACTTCCCTGCACTGCTCTGCCAATGGGTAGGAAGTCCCGTGCCAGAAAAAAAGGCTTTGCATGCCGCTTGTGGAACCTGTGCAAGGGGTTGCCTACCCCTGGTCTAAGGGGTTATGCACATCTAACTATAAATTGTAGCTATAAAAAGCACAGTGGTATGAACACAACAATAAAATCATTAAAATAGATATGATCACAATATAAAAAAAACTACCTTGTGCTCCACAACTGTATTCTGACTCTGTTTAGTTGGCGTCGTAAATCAAAAGTAAGTCAAAAGAAGGTCTAACACTTGACACCTGGCAAGGTGTGTATTGGAAAGTAGTATTGTTCTTTTTTAAATGCAGGTGTCCATCTGTTTAAAGCCCAGGGGGAAATGCAGATGTTTTTTGAAAACACATATGGCGGTTTTAGAGAGTTTCTACATTTTTTTATACATTTTGTATGCGTTTTTATTTCTGGTCACCTGGGAAAGAAAATTGACATCTGGCTCAAAAAAACATAGTTACAAAAACGCATGTCATGTTTTTGGTATGTTTCCATTGACTATAGGTGCATGCAGCAAGAAATACTGTTTGTTTTCCTTGTGGTTACAGTGGTAACTGTTTTGTTTGCTTTTGTTAAAAGCAATAAGCAGAATAAAAAAAAAAATAGGATGCAGCAAAATGGACTTTTCAAAAACACAGCACGTTGTATAAAAACTCAGCGCACAAATGTTAACAGTTAGATAAGATTTAAAGGGGACTATTTCAAATGCGCTTTTGCTACACTGGGTAGGTGCGTTTTAGCATGGCAAAAGAGCATTACTATGAACAGGGCCTTAATTGTCCCCTTGTTGTTTGTTTCCATGGTAGCAGCTAATCTCTTCTTTACTTATTTCTATTTAAATGGTTGGGATTACATAGCTCTGCCGTAGAGAGTCTATTGTACTCCCTCTTGTGGTTAATTATCATTACTACTTTAATTTTTTTTATTCGTTTTGTTCATGGAAAGTACCCCCTAAGGCCGCGTACACACGCGCGGACTGTTCGCCCAACTTTGTCCGTCCAACAGTTTCGGCAAACAGTCCGCTCAAAATTAGCATGGACGGACATGGCCACACAAGACGAATGAACAGTTTGCTGAAACCGTGCGCGATGACGTGAACGGCACGTACGACGGGACGAAAAATACGACGTCCTATACACTGCATTATAGCTTTCGGCGTGAAAATCCTTTCTGAGCATGCGCGCAACTTTGTTTGACGAACAAGCCTACACACGGGCGGACTGTTCGCTCAAACAAGGTTTCAGCGGACAGTTTTTCGGAATTTCCGAAAAAACCTTGTCCGTCCAACTGTCTGCTGAAACTGTCCGCTGAAAGCCCACACACGAGCGGACTGTCCGCCCAAACACTGTTCAGCGGACAAAGTTGGGCGAACAGTCCGCCCGTGTGTACGCGGCCTTACAATCTATACCAGACTGGTATGCATTTTCGTTGGGGGGGGGGACCTTAGCAAATTTTTTCTTCCAATCTTGCTGCTGAATGAGCTACAGCAAAAATGTAATTTACAAAAAAAGAACAAAAAATTAGCATTTTGTAAGTTAAAAGATTCAGCTCCCATTGATTTCAATGGGGTTTGGGTTTGGCATTCAAACTTCTTTGAAGTTTGCAAAACACTGCTGAACCAATCCTAGGGCAGTTCCGCTCATCACTACTATTGATTAATGTACATTTCCCATCAGAGCATGGTATATAATATGATTTTAAAAGTCTTTATGGATCACTTTATATGAGCACTGCCACATAAATCTAATATTTATAAAACATAATAGAAGCCGTATAGGACAAGGTAGTTTATTTTATATTATATTGTGATCATATTTATTTATGATTATATCACTGTGTTAGAGGTAGATTGTGTTCAAAGTACTGCCCTTTTTTTTAGTTACAATGTATTCACTAGGGGGGCACCGATACCATTTTTTTTTTCACAACTGTATGAGTACCGATACTTTTTTTTTTAGTACTCTATCTACTGATACCAATTACCGACACCTGCAGTAACTGTTTTGTTTATTCTTCAGCTGTCCGCAATAGTAGAAAGCTCTAAAAAGTTATTTACAAATTAAATAACATTTTTTGCACGTTTTTCCAATGTGAAACGTGTAAATATATGTTAAAGGTGTAAAAATATTAACAAACAAAGCAAACAAAAAAAAGTTTTTAATATGAATCATTTATAAAATAGAAGTGAAAAAAAAAAATCAGCAGCAAAATAATTAAATAATAAACAAATAAAGTAAATTAAGGACTAATAAGGGGGTTAAAAAGAGGAACATTTAATAAAAAAATATATATTTTTTTTGCTTGATAGGTTGCTTTAATCACTTAAGAAGCATTTACCCACTTCCTGACCAGGCCATTTTTTGAGATACGTCACTGCATTACTTTAACTGACAATTGCGTGGTTGTGTGATATTGTACCCAATTAGTTTATGTCCTTTTTTTCCCACAAATAGAGCTTTCTTTTGGTGGTATTTGATCACCTCTGCAGTTTTTCTTTTTCGCTATAAACAAAAAAAGGGCGTCAATTTTGAAAAAAATATATTTTTTTTTATTTTCTGCTATAAAACATACCCAATAAAAAAAGTTAAAAATTAATTCAAAATATATTATAAATCTAATTTCTTCATCAATTTAGGCCAATATGTATTCTGATACATATTTTTGGTAAAATAAAATCTCAATAAGCGTATATTGATTGGTTTTCGCAAAAGTTATAGCAGCTACAAAATAGGGGACACTAGCAGGTAAGGATTTAATATCAGGGGCGATCAAGGGGTTTACTGTATTCCCTCAGTGTGTTTCTAACTGTGTGAGGGGATGGGCTGCCTGGGACAACGCAAAGATCTGTCTTTCTGCATTGCAGAAAGACAAGATCCTGTGTCACCCCCCTGTCAGAACAGAGATCTGCCTTGTTTACTTCGGCAGATACCCGTTTTGTCTCTGTGGGGAAACGATTGCAGGCAGCCAACAGACATTGAGATCAGCTGATTGGCTCTACCCCTCAGCCAATTGTCGCACCCGAGTGTACCCCCGGGGGTGCATACGCACCCACAGAACCCC
This sequence comes from Lithobates pipiens, assembly GCF_037356315.1. Lineage (NCBI taxonomy): Eukaryota > Metazoa > Chordata > Amphibia > Anura > Ranidae > Lithobates > Lithobates pipiens. The sequence goes on along the minus strand of NW_027507791.1, from coordinate 151,325,445 downwards.
GTGCATGAACTGATGTATACCTACGGCAATTTGCGCAGCTGAGCCAGCATGCCGCAGTATAACTGCGGCGGCTGGTCAGCAAGAGGTTAAACTGACTTTATCTGTAGATAGAAGTTCACACTTCACACATGAAGAAAAACAGTAAGATACAAAAAGAAACAATTTTTTGGCTCAGCGGCTAAGTAACGTTAAAAAAACATTGCCCAGCTGCTTTTTTTTTCCCCGACGGCTCCAATTGCCGGGAATTTAGTTTACACTTCAGTTGTCAACAGTTGTCATCAGTTGTTAAGGACGTGGCAGCCCCACTCCTTAACAACTGATAATTGACGGCGTTTTTTTACATTACAGCTGTCAGTGGGGGAATCCCCTTTCGACCCTGTGTGGTACAAAACTGTACCCTTTCTTACCCTGTGTGGTGACCTTTACAATCTTCTACCTCTCTTATCCTGCCTGGTGTCCTGCACAATTCTGTACCCCTTCCCATCTTGTCTAATGTCCAGCTCTCAACCTGGGTTCTGGAGTTCGGAGGCTTCAAAAGGTCGTGGGAGGGACAAAATCTCTGTTCATGTGTCTGGGTCTTGCTGGGACCAGCAGTGTGTGTGCAAAGCCCTTATAAGCTAAGGTTTTTTTTTTTTTAAACTTCTTTTCTTTTTATTATTAGTAATTGGTACAGACAGGTATGATATAACAGACATTGTACATCAGGGTGTAATACAAACAGGACATCATGTATAGTATCAAGTCTTACGTTTTTAGCTTCCCTGTGCTTCATTTATTCAGTAAGTGTGTACTTTTTCTCCCCCCCCCCCTCCCCCCTAAACCCCAACAACAATAAACAAACATACAAACAGTTGCACGCATATGTAAGACAGTCAGGTGGCAAAAAGTTTGAAGCACAAACCCATTCCTCTGAGGTCAAGAGAGTCTCATGGTAGTATTCTCATATAATGTTAGGTTCACAATTCAGCAGTTCCACATGTTTCTACCTTTTCCACCCAATCTCCCCATATTTTAAGAAACTTTCCTGCCCTTCCCCTTGCCTCATATATTATTTTGTATATTGGTATATCCTGATTAATCAAGGCTTTCCATCTGTTTAAGGAGATCATTGCGGTTTGTGTCCATTGTAAGAGTACAGTCTTCCTAGCATAATATAGCAGAAAGCGCAAAAATTGCTTACGGTAACTACTAAGATCTACCTCCTCAAATACCGAGAGGAGACACCATTTAGGACTACATATATTGGGCAGGTCAAAAGTGACCGCAGCAAAGTGGGTCATCTGAGACCAAAATGGTCTTATCTTCTCACAGTCCCATAGCATATGTAACAAGTTTCCCTCCCCTCTACCACACTTATGACACACTGGGGTAGGTATTTTCCGCATACGAAAAAGACGTAGAGGAGTGTAGTATATCCTGTGAAAAATACGTATCTGTATCCTTCTATCTCTGGCGGAGATAGCAGTGCTAAAATACGTATCCAGGAGTTCCTCCCAGTTACCCTCTGAAAGCTCAGGTATATCCCTCGTCCATTGTTGTTTCAGGATTTGTAATCTAGTAGCTCTAGGTTCATTCAGTACCTTGTAATAAGTGGAAACAAGTTTAACATGCTCTGGTCGTGCTAGCGCCCCCTCTAATGTAGAATTCTGAAAGAAAACATCCCTGAGTCCCAACTGAGAATCAGATGCGTGTTTCAGTTGTAAATATCGAAATCTCCAGGACTCAGGTATACCCAGCTCCTGTCGCAACGTTGGGAATGTTTTAAAGCCCCCCTCCTCGTACAGTTGGTGAACGTATTTTAAGCCTCTTTCAGCCCATCTGCCTGCAGCAGGTAAATCTCGAAAGTATGGGAATGAAGGGTTATTCCATATGGGCTGATTGGGTGATATCGTAGGGTGGGCTTCAGGCACCAGTGTCTGACATACTTTAAAGATTTTGAGAGAGACCTTGATCATGTCTGTACCACTCCTCCCAGCAACTCCCCCCCTTAATACAACGTTCGATAGTGCCTCATAGGAGGAAAGCAATGCTGCCTCTGCCGCAGTCGCAGCATTATTCAATTGTGGGAAGAGCCACCAATGTACATATACCAATTGTGAGGCATAGTAGTACAGTCTCAGGTTTGGTAGTGCCAGTCCCCCCTTATTTATGGGTAATTGCAGAGTAGTCATTGCTATCCGTGGGTTTTTAGGAGACCACAGAAATGTGGATACTAAAGAGTCAATCTCTTGAAAAATCGCCTTGGGCACATATACCGGGCAGTTTGCTAAGATGTATAATAGTTTGGGAAAAAACACCATTTTTAATAAATTGGCCCTCCCCATCAACGTAAGGGGTAAGTTAACCCAGTTATTAAGTTTAACCTTAAGGGAAGCTATACAAGGGAGAAGATTATCTGGGATGTACTTTGAGATTGGTAGCCGAACCACCACCCCTAAGTATTTAAACTTTGTGGCAATCTGCAGAGGACAGTTTTGTGGTAATTGATCAGGGGAATCTGAGTCTATTGGGAATATAATGGATTTGGTCCAATTAATCTTCAGCCCTGAATATGCGCCAAAAGCAGTGATCAACTGCAGCAACCTGGGAATCGTACATTTAGGATTCGACAAATAAAGCAGCATATCATCGGCATATAGTGATATACGCTCTTCCAACGGCCCTATCCACATGCCCTGTAGCTCCGCGGAACCCCTTAACAACCTTGCCAGAGGCTCCACTGCCAACGCATATAGAAGGGGTGACAGAGGACAACCCTGCCGGGTGCCTCTATGAATTCTAAAGGGTTTAGAAATGACACCATTAAGCCGAAGGCGTGCTATGGGTTGGTCATACAATATTCTAATCCAGGTAATAACATTGTGTCCGAAGCCAAATTTTTCCATAACATATAGGAGATAAGGCCATTCCACTGAATCAAACGCCTTATGGGCGTCCAGAGACACAATCGCTCTAGGGACTGTTAGTGGATTGGGGCAGTGGCGGAATTATCAGGGTCGCAACAGTCGCAGTTGCGACTGGGCCCTGGAATTCCATCACTGTCGGGGGGCCCCGGCGTGGTTGCTTTTCACAGGGCTGTGAGTGGAGAGCGTGTCTCATGTAAACAGCAGCACAGAGACACCGGCACTCCGGAGTGAAGTTTCATTTTCCCTTGTCCGCTCGCAAAACACACAGCTGATCCTGCTCCCCCTTCGGCCCCCCCTCCCCTCCTCTCCTCTCCTCTCCTCTCCTGTGTTCTCCGCGGGAAATGTGAGCTTGTTAGCTTCACACCTGAATGCCCGCGGAGAACACAGGAGAGGAGGGGAGGGGGGGCCGAAGGGGGAGCAGGATCAGCTGTGTGTTTTGCGAGCGGACAAGGGAAAATTAAACTTCACTCCGGAGTGCCGGTGTCTCTGTGCTGCTGTTTACATGAGACACGCTCTCCACTCACAGCCGTGCTGACCCCTCTCCAGTGTGTAGACTCGGGAAGATCCCGCCGCCCATCAACATCCATAGAGCTGCTGATCGCTGCCTCCCCCCAGGTGCGTGGGGGGGGGGGGGTGTACAGAGATCTGCTGGGGGCCAAGGTGCACAGCAGAGTCCAGCAAGGTACAGCGAAACCTCTTTAAGGGGGGTGACTGTCTAGGGACCCTAAAGTAAGGGGGGCTCTCTGGGGACCCTAAAGTAAGGTGGGGTATCTGGGGATCCTGATGTCCAGTACCACCGCCACCCCTCCTCCAGTGCCACCCCTCCTCCAGTACCACCACCACCACAACCACCGTGCTACCCACCTTCAGTACCACCGCCACCCCTCCTCCAGTACCACCACCACCCACCTTCAGTACCACCGCCACCCCTCCTCCAGTACCACCACCACCCACCTTCAGTACCACCGCCACCCACCTCCAGGACCACCGCCACCCCCTCTCCAGTACCACCACCATGCCACCCACCTCCAGTACCACCGCCACCCCTCTCCAGGACCACCATGCCTCTCCAGTACCACCACCCACCCTCTAGTACCACCACCGCCACCCACCTCCAGTACCACCGCCACCCCTCTCCAGGACCACTATGCCTCTCCAGTACCACCACCCACCCTCTAGTACCACCACCGCCACCCCTCTCCAGGACTACCATGCTGCTCCAGTACCATCGCCACCCTCCTCCAGTACCACCACCACCCACCTCCAGTACCACCGCCACCCACCTCCAGTACCACCATCCCCCTCCAGTACCACCGCCACCCCTCTCCAGGACCGCCATCCCTCTCCAGTACCACCACCCCCCCTTCAGTACCACCACTGCCACCCACCTCCAGTACCACCACCACCCACCTTCAGTACCACCGCCACCCACCTCTAGTACCACCACCACCGCTCTCCAGGACCACCATCCCCCTCCAGGACCACCACCGCCACCCACCTCCAGTACCACCGCCACCCCTCTCCAGGACCACCATCCCCCTCCAGTACCACCACCACCCCTCTCCGGGACCACTATCCCCCTCCAGTACCACCAATGCCACCCCTCTCCAGGACCACCATCCCCCTCCAGGACCATCACTGCCACTCCCCTCCAGGACCACCACCGCCACCCACCTCCAGTACCACCATCCCCCTCCAGTACCACCACCGCCACCCACCTCCAGTACCACCACCCCTCTCCAGGACCACCACTGCACTGGTGACACAGGTTCCACTGGGGACACAGGCTGCACAGAAATGTTTTACTTTGTTGTACAGTGGAAAAAAAATATAGTATCAAAATCATGCTTTTCGGGGGGGGGGGGGGGCCTTCCTGATTTCTTGCACCGGGGCCCTGAGGTTTCTAGTTACGCCTCTGGATTGGGGGTCTGTAGATTGGTATATAATCTGCGAACGTTACTATGGGTAGATCTTCCGGGGATAAAGCCGGTCTGATCCGGGTTAATTAGGGTGCTAATTATAGAATTTAATTGAGTGGCTAGAATTTTAGATAACATTTTCAGGTCCGTATTAATTATAAGCTAAGGTTTAGCTGCAATCCCACCCAGGAGATTGCAGGTCTCTATCTAGAAGACCGCAGGGATCCACCCAGGAGATAGGAGGTCCCCTGCCCAGGTCATGACGTGGACCCCATACAGCAGGGAGCTGCAAGAGTGGTATGCAGAGCGAGATACATGTGAGAGGTGCATTGATTGCATGTCAACATAGTAAGTACTGTGAATCGGTCTGAGGGACCAATGCTGACACAGTGGAAATGCACTATACTATGCTTTCTATATTTGAAAGTATTTTATACGTGTATTACACCTCTATATACTGCACACCAAATAGTACACATATACTAGTCCTTAAAAGGACCTTTGTGGACCTAATAGTAGCTAGCTAGTAGCTAGTGAATTGCAGACTGTCCCTGCTCCAAACACCAAACTGTCCCTACACTGAGAAACGACAGCTGCAGAATCGGTCAGCAGCACTGCATGCAGTGCACTATAATATGCTTTCTATATTTGAAAGAAAGAATATTATACGTGTATTACAACCCTATATACTGTACACCTATACCAGTCCTTAAAAGGACCTTTGTGGACCTAGTAGTAGCTAGCTAGTAGCTAGTGAATTGCAGACTGTCCCTGCTCCAAACACCAAACTGTCCCTACACTGAGAAACAACAGCTGCAGAATCGGTCAGCAGCACTGCATGCAGTGCACTATAATGTGCTTTCTATATTTGAAAGAAAGTATATTATACTTGTATTACCACCCTATATGCTGTACACCTATACCAGTCCTTAAAATGACCTTTGTGGACCTAATAGTAGCTAGCTAGTAGCTAGTGAATTGCAGACTGTCCCTGCTCCAAACACCAAACTGTCCCTACACTGAGAAATGACAGCTGCAGAATCGGTCAGCAGCACTGCATGCAGTGCACTATAATATGCTTTCTATATTTGAAAGAAAGTATATTATACGTGTATTACCACCCTATATGCTGTACACCTATACCAGTCCTTAAAAGGACCTTTGTGGACCTAATAGTAGCTAGCTAGTAGCTCGTGAATTGCAGACTGTCCCTGCTCCAAACTGTCCCTACACTGAGAAATGACAGCTGCAGAATCGGTCAGCAGCACTCCATGCAGTGCACTATAATATGCTTTCTATATTTGAAAGAAAGTATATTATAAGTTTATTACAACCCTGTATACTGTACACCAATACCAGTTCTTAAAAGGACCTTTGTGGACCTAATAGTAGCTAGCTAGTAGCTAGTGAATTGCAGACTGTCCCTGCTCCAAAAACCAAACTGTCCCTCCCTACACTGAGAAAAGACAGCTGCAGAATCGGTCAGCACTCAGCAGCACTGCAGTGCACTATAATATGCTTTCTATATTTTAAAGAAAGTATATTATAAGTATATTACAACCCTATATACTGTACACCTATATCAGTCCTTAAAAGGACTTTTGTGGACCTAATAGTAATAGCTAGTGATTAGACTGACTGTCCCTGCTCCACACAGCGTCCTTTCCCTACACTGACAAAAGACAGAATGTAAAATGGCCGCCAGATCAGGTCTATTTAAAAGGTATGGGGGTATGTCCATGTGCTGAAATGTCTCAATTGGCTGTCCTGTACCCCATGATGGATGTGTCATGGGTCAAAGTTCTTCACAATGTAAATGAATATGTCCACCGCAAACAGCGCCAGAAGTCCTCCGGTTTACCGAATCGCGAACGAGTAAAGTTCGCCACGAACCAACCGCCGGGCGAACCGCAAGGCCATCTCTAGTTATGCTGACCGGATGAGGAGGCGGTAGAGGATGAGGGAGCGGAGTAGGAGAAGTTAGCAACAGGAGGCAAACTGAAGCACCCTGCAATCTTTGGTGGTGGAAGGACATGCGCCAAACTGCTATCCGCCTGAGGCCCAGTATGCTGTTAGGGAGATATAATGTCCCTGACCGTACTTACTGGTCCACGTATCCGTAGTTAGGTGGACCTTGCCACAGATGGCATTGCGCAGTGCACACCTGATTTTGTCCCCCAATTGGTTGTGCAGGGAAGGTATGGCTCGCCTGGAAAAGTAGTGGCGGCTGGGCACGACGTACTGTGGGACAGCCAATGCCATCAGGCCTTTAAAACTCTGCGTCTCCACCAGACAGAATTACATGATTTCAAAGGCCAGGAATTATGAAATGCTGGCATTCAGGGCCAGGGATTGCGGGTGGGTAGGGGGGTACTTCTTCTTCTGCTCCAGTGTTTGGGAGATAGAGAGCTGGACGCTTCCATGGGACATTGTGGAGATGGTTGGTGACCCAGGTGGTAGTGTTGCTGGCAGATCTTCAGTTTGCAGGGTGGCAGGTGCCACTGTCACTACAGAGGTGGATGAAGAGGCCGAGACTGCAGCAGAAGAGGAAGCAGGAGAATCCAGAGACGTTTCTTGGTTTTTGAGGTGTCTACTCCACTGCAGCTCGTGCTTTGCACTTAGATGCCTGGTTATGCAGGTTGTGCTCAGGATGAGAATGTTTATGCCTCGCTTCAGGCTCTGATTGCACAGCGTGCAAACCACTCACTGTCTTGTCATCAGCACATTGTCTGAAGAACTGCCACGCTAGGGAACTCCTTGGACCTGGCTTTGGTGTGCTCGGTCCCTTGCTGCGTTGGGCAGTAGCAGGCGTACTGTCTAGGGGACGGACGATCCGCTTTTGCACCCTGATCCCTCTTCTGCTGTGCTGGTGGCTCTGTGTGACCGCCGCCTCTTCCTCCGAACTACACAGGTCACCTGCATGACATTGATTCCATATGGGGTCGAGGACTTCAACGTCCTCCACATCATCTTCCACCCAGTCTTCACCCCTGCCCTCCTTGTCGGTCTGCACAATTGTGAAAGCAGCAGCAGTTGGCACCTGTGTTTCGTCATCATCCAAGACGTGCTGCGATGGTCCTCCCATGTACTTAACTTCAAACATAAGTGGTTGGGAATCGGTGCACTCAATCTCTTCCACTTCTAGGGCAGGGCTAGGTGGATGGCCCTGGGAAACCCTGCTAACAGAGTCATCAAAAAGCAGAAGAGACTGTTGCATGATTTGGGGCTCAGACTGCTTGGTTGCTTTGCAAGAGGGTGAGGTGAAAGACTGATGGACATCGGCTGCAGGTGCCAACTCTGCTCTTTCAGCAGGAGACTGGGTGGGAGACAATGTGAAGGAACTGGAGGCACTGATCAGCAACCCAATCTACTATCGCCTGTACTTGTCCTGGCCTCAACATTCGTAGAGCTGCATTAGGCCCGACCAAATACCGCTGCAGGCTCTGTCGCCTACTCGCACCTGAGGAAGGTGTTTCACTTGTGCGTGTAGCTGGCACTGATCGACCACACCCTCTCCCTGCAACAGGAGCTCCACCAGCAGCACCATGACCGGGGCCACGTCCCTTATTTGACGTTGTCCTCATATTTCTTAAATTTAGGATATTGCCCTAAATGGGTGTTTTTTGAATAGCGGAATATAAGAACAGTACCTAAAGTGTATATCTCACACATACAGATATGCAGGAAACACTGCAAAATATATATTTTTGCCCTAAATGGGTGTTTTTAGAATAGCAGAATAGAGCAACAGTATCTAAACAGTGTATCTCACACGTGCAGATATGCAGAAAATGCACCAAAAAAATAATTTTGCCCTAAAAAAAAAAATTCGGAATAGCAGATTAAAACGGCACCTAAAGTGTGTATCTCACATGTACAGATATGCAGAAAACACTGCAAAATATATTTTTTTGCCCTAAATGTGTGTTTTTAGAATAGCAGAATAGACCAACAGTATCTAAAGGGTGTATCTCACAGTAACATATGCAGTGTTGGTGCACTGAGCTTGCATAAAATGCCCACCGACACCAACCTAACTAACAGATGGATAAAAGTTATCTTTTCACTGGCACTGGGCTCAGGGCAGGGTAAAAAGATTGTGCACTGCACCCACACAAAAAAATCAAGGTAGATCGCTGAGTAATTTGATTTCTGAATCAGGACTCCTATCTAATTCTCTCGCTCAAAGCAGCAGCAGCAACCTTTCCCTACATTATTTAAAGCATAGTGACGTGCTGTGCTATGTGCCTCTAGAATATATAGAGGCTGGGTCACATGCTGCACTGGCCAATCACAGCCATGCCATTAGTAGGCATTACTGTGATGGCTTCTATAGGCACACAAGTTAAGCAAATGTTGATTGGCTGCCCTGCAGCTGTTTAAAATGTGCCATTACATTGCCAAACACCAAACTCGAACCCAAACATACAGTAAATTGTTCGGGTTCGGGTCCGGGTACCAAAACCACAAAAGTCAGGTACGAACCCGAACTTTACAGTTCAGGTTCGCTCAACCCTATTCTCTATCTATACTGGCACCATAGATAGCTGCACAGTTAATAATATACACCCTGTAACCACACACTTACACCTCAGATCTTCTTCATAGTTTTTTTTCTTGTTCTGCCTTGTGGGTTCAGTCACCCGGTCAATAGCTTTCTACAAGACACAAAGGAAATTTTGTATGTCTATGTGCATTCAGCCTATGTATTACCGTTGTAAACTCTTCCACAACACTTTTCCCTGCAGGTAAGCCTATAATAAGGCTTACCTGTAGGTACTGGAAATATCTCCTAAACCCGCACAGTTTAGGAGATATTTACCATATACTCTTGCGCCGATGTCATCAGTGCATGGGCACTAAAGAAAGGGCACGATCATGTCCTTTCAATAGGGTCCATGCCGTGACTGTCGGCTCCCGCGTGCATGTGTGGGAGTGACGTCACACGACTCCATCCAGTCACAGAGCTGGAGTCCACAGCCCCGGAAGGAAGAGATGAGAAGATGGACTCTGCCCCCAGCGGGAACATCGCGGCTTTGTTTGCAGGTAAGTGCAACATAATGGGCTAGTATGCGATGCATGCTAGCCCATTATGCTTTTACTTTTCAGTGAAATCAAGAGGAAGTAAAACCCATCAGGGTATACTTCTTTAAGGTATTTAGAAAAGATTTTTGTTTTTTTAATGTGCTGTTTGGAACTAAAATATCAATACCGCCTATTGTTCCATACTTTAATAGACTAGATCCCTGGATAGCTACTTTACAAAGAAACAATAGGTGCTAGTGACCTATATTTTTGCAGTTGCTAAACAACGAGGGGGAATTTATCAAACCTGGAACAGCCAAAATCTGAAGTAGCTGTGCATGGCAACCAATTAACTTCTATCTTTATTTTCAAAGCCTAACTGAATAAGCTGAAGACACTGCTTGGTTACTATGCACAGCTACTCCAGATTCTGTCTGCTGCATTTTTCTTCAACAGTCAAAAAATGTATCTAAACAACATGCTGGTAATGAAAAAGCTTTCACACATTCAAAATTCATTTCAGTTGGGACACCATGAAAACTCTACACCTTAATTTACAACTAGGAAAATGAACACCAGATAAATGTTATCATTTAAAGTTAACCTGTGCTCTAACCAAGCAAGGAAAAGTAGTCGGATCACTTTAATGACAGCTTCCCATACTCCCCTTTCCTGTACTGGCACATTGTTTGGCCGACGGGGAAGGTAATAAAATGGAAGATTGAATGACAGATACTTACCGTAATTTTCCCTTCCTGATTAACCCAATGGCAGCACAGTTGGTTATAGACCTTGACCCCCCTATGCTTCCAGGACTTTAACTCAAAAATTTGAACCAACCTGCAGTCTCTGCGTTCTATAACTAGTCCTATTAAGCTGGGTGGGATCTATGCTGCCATGGAGCTCATCAGGAAAAGCAAGTTATGGTAAGTATCTGTCATTACATTTTTTGTTTTCCTGACAGCTCCTTGTCAGCACAACTGAAAACTAACTACCCACACAGGGGAGGGATAATGCTACACACTCCTTATAAAAACAGAAGCCAGAATGCCTCTGCCAAACTCAACTGTCATTAAAGGCTGCTTCTATACAGTAATGAGCCATGAAGGCATATATTGATGCCCACATAGCTACCTTACAGATCGTCTCTGGGAACATTTGGCCTGCTGCCACTTTCAAGGGTGAGACCCTTCTAGTAGAGAGTGCTGTGATCACCCTGGCACAGCCAACTCTTTCAACTTGTAGGTCAAGGAGATGAGCTTTACCAACCAGGAGGAAATAATCTTGTTGGAAGCCTTGAAATCATTATGCACTCCACCTGTAATAACAAACAGGTACTCTGACTTCTTGATGCCAGAAGTCGCCTTAATGTAACATTTTAAAGCTTGGCCCACATTTCTGATGGGCTAAAAGGGACGTAGGAAGGACAGCCTCTTGCCTGATATGGACTCTGAAGGCCACTTCAGGCACAAATTTGAGCACTGGCATGAGTAGAACCCTGTATGGGAAGAACATGACTGGGTTCTTTAAACCCCAAGGCCACTAATACAGACACTCTTTTGGTTGATGTAATTGCCACCAGGAAAGCAGTTTTCAGTAAAAGGTACCATAGAGGCCACTTTGACTGAAGGCATCTGATGTAAAAATATCCAAAACCAATGGGAGATCTCACTTTGGGAACAACAATCTCTTAGGAAGGTTTCAACCAAATTGCATCTTGAAGAACAGTATAATTAATTGTTGGATACCTACTGTATGCTGGTAAAGGCAGAGAAAGCCAAAATAGAGGCATATAGTGTACTTACACATAGACCCAAATCATGCCCCACCTGCAGAAACTTCAGAACGTGACAGATTCTAAAGTGTCTAGTGTAAAACCTTGATCAGCAACAATCCTGTGAATTTATGCCATATTCTACTATAGGCACTGTCCTTTTTTTGCTTTAGTAAAATTATTCACAACCTTTACAGAGTATTTAAGATCCATTAGCCTCTGCCTTTTAAGACCCAAACCATCAGCTTGAGCCTGTAGGGTGCTGGGCAAATGGGGCTTTGGAGAAGATTTGATCTTACTGGCACAGAAAGTCGACCCTTGACATTATTAGGAGGAACAAAGGGTACCAAGGCCCTTTTGGCCAATCTGGGATCATCACCAGAACTTTCCTCTTCCCCACCACAGCCTCACCAGGAAGCTGAGAATCAGAGGGAGTGGCAGAAAGCATAAGCTGCCTTGGAGAGTCACTCTGATCAGCACCTCCACCTCAAATGTCTGAACCCTGGAATAGAACTTTGGCAACTTGGTGGATATGTGAACAGGTCTACCTCTGGAAGAAATTACCAAGCCCTGTTAGTTCTCAAAAGACTCGCAGTAGTCCGGACCATTGTCCTGGACAAATATTTTCCTGAAGGTTCTTCCAACCAGACACATAGGCTGCAGATAGCTTCAGAAGACTGACTTGGACCAACTCTAGAATCAGAGAAACCTCCTTCAGGAGGGAGAGACTGAGCCTTGTTTCCAGATGTAGGCCACAGTGGTTGCCCTATCTAACCTCTCTGGAAACAAGGACAAAGGTTATCCTTATCTTCCTATTCAGAAAAGACTGAAGAGGATTGATTGGCTTGAAAAAGTTCTAAGACCAGTTCAAATGGCCCTAAAAACATGAACATTGCCAGAATAGATGGCTTTTGCAGAAGGAGAATTCAGCAATTGCTTTAGAGTGTCTTAACTCCATGCTTAAAGAGGGAGTCCACCGGGAGTCCGCGTTTTTTTTTTTTTTTTAAAGCCAGCAGCTACAAATACTGCAGCTGCTGACTTTTAAAATAGTGACACTTACCTGTCCAGCGCGCCCGCGATGTCGGCACATGAAGCCGATCTCTCGATCGTCTCTTGGGTATGGGAATCAGGAAGTGGAGCCTTTCAGCTTCATTTCCCGGTTCCCTACTGCGCATGCGCGAGTCGCGCTGCGCAATAAGGATGGACCCGCTGCCTCTGAGATCTGTGTGTTTCCCAGCAGGCAGCTAGGGACTTTCGGAAAGGGGCGTAATCTATGCCCCTTTCCGCAGAGAGCTATCCCGGAAGTGGGTGCAGATACCTGTACTGTACAGGTACCTGCACCCCCCTCCCCCCTGAAAGGTGCCAATTGTGGCGCCGGAGGGGGGGAGGATTCCAATGAGTGGAAGGTCCACTTTAGGGTGGACCTCCGCTTTAATTAATTGTGACAACTTGGTCATACCATCATCTTAATCACTGTCTGCTTGAATAAAGTAGGAATTATACAGTCGTGGTCATCCACATCTTCGTGAGAAGACTCTGACAAGGGTTGATCTGCCAGAGAAGGTTCTGAGATGGCTCATTGGCAGAATATAGGACACCTTCACAGTGTGAGTGGAAGCAACTCCTTTAGAATGTATTGACCACGTGTTTAATGAATATGACAACCTGTTAGGTGTGAACATCTTTATCCCTGGCTGCTTGAACCAGCAGGGTTTATACAGTCCTGCTCATCCGTAGCTTCTTTTTCTGGAAGAGTTTGAAGATGATTGTTTGCTTGGAAGGCTAGAAGACTGCTCACTGATAGAATAGATAACCTTTTCACAGGGTGAGTGGAAACATTCCTTTATTCTAGGTTCACATTTATGCAGTTCTGATTATTGTGTTTTTGAGGCGCGTTTTGCATTTTTAAACCTGCATTTTTTATGTGTTTTTGCATGCAGTTTTCATGCGTTTTGCTTTTGTTTCTCTTTAAACACACTGTATATAGCTGGTTGTTAAGGAGCAGGCCGGCAAAGCTGGCCACCGCGTCCTTAACAAGCCATGAGTCATCAGCTGTCAGCGGGATTCCCCGCTGACAGCTGAATAAGAAAAATTAATTATTGGCAAAAAAATTGTGAAAAAAATGGCGTGCCCCCCCCCCCCCCCAATCCCTACCAGGCCCTTATCCAAGCCCGGCAGGTCAGGAAAAGAAGGGGACAAGCGAATAAATCCGAACCATACCAGGCCACATACCCTCAACATGGGGGAGGTGCTTTGGGCAGGGGATGCATGCTGAGGTGGTGATGTCATAAGGGGCGGGCCCACCAGATGATCTCACCAGGTGGCCCTACCCCTTACCTATTTAAGAACTGTCAGACAGAGGAGTGGGCAGTCAGCAGTTAACCTTCAATGAGTACGGAGCTTTTTTTTGGTGTCTGGTGGTCCTGTGGGCCGTGGTGTGATTGATGATGGATCTACATCTACATTTTGGATTTTTAATAAAGGATTTGTGAAAAACTGTTTGTGTTTTTTTTTTTTCTAAGTGACACTTTTTGGATGAATGAGTAGGGTACAATGTATTCACATGGGGGGGCAGGATCTGGGCACCCCCTTGTTAAAGGTGGCTTACAGATTTTGATAAGCCCCCCACCCGCAGACCCCCACAGCCCAGAGTGGTGGGGAAGAGGCCTCTGGTATGGTTTAGGATACTTTCCTGGCCTGCCAGGCTGCGTGCTCAGATAAGGTCTGGTATGGATTTTGTGGGGCCCCACGCCATTTTTTTTACACAATTTTGCTGCCACTTCTATTTTTTACATTCAGCTGTCAGTGGGGAACTCGCTCTTTAGCGACCAGCTAAAAAAAAAAAAAAAAACGCATCAAAAAATGCATAAAATATGCAACAAAAAATAAGTCCCTGACCCTTTTTCAAAAATGCGCAGCACCGCAAAACTCACAGATGTGATCTACATTGATAGGAAACCATGTTAAATGGACTGTAGTGCATTTCTGAAAAATGCAAACCGCACCAAAAAGTGAACAGGTGTGAGCGTAGGTTTAGAGTGTATTAACTTCATGTGACAATCTGTTAGGTGTCTTATCCCTGGTTGCTTGAACAAAGCAGTCATCATACAGTCATGTCCATCAGCATCGCCCTCTTCGGAAACTCTGAAGAGGACTGTTTTGCTTTGTATGGCTAGGTGGCTTCTAATTGTCAGCGCAGATAACCCTTTCAAAGGGAGAGCGGAAACCACTCCTTTAAAGTGTATTGACAATGTGCTTATTGAATGTGACATCCTGTTAGGTATCATAATCTCTATCCCTGGCCGCTTGAACCAGCAGGATACATACATTCATGCTCATCTGCATCTTCCTCTTTATAGAGTCTGAAGAGGATTGTTTTGCCTGGAAAGGCTATGAGACTGCTCATTGTCAGAACATATAACCCCTTGATAGGGTACCGTATATACTCGAGTATAGGCCGACCCGAATATAAGCTGAGGCCCCCAATTTACCACAAAAAAACTGGGAAACTTATTGACTCGTGTATAAGCCGAGGGTGAGACATGCCTGTCCATCCCTGTGTGTCCGTACATCCCTGTGTGTCCGTCCATCCCTGTGTGTCCGTCCATCCCTGTGTGTCCAGCCCTGTGTGTCCATCCATCCCTGTGTGTCCGTCCATCCCTGTGTGTCCGTCCATCCCTGTGTGTGCAGTCTTGTGTGTCCAGCCTACCTGTGTCCCGAGCCTGCGTCCCGAGCCTGCGTCCAGCCTGCGTCTCGAGCCTGTGTGCTTCTGCCATGCCAGGATCGCCGCTCTTCTCGTCTGACAGACGGCGTCGGCGCCTCGGCGGCCATTCCACTGTTCAAAAGCCGCGCCTCCGTCTGTGATAGGCGGAACACTCAATTTCCCAGCAGTCTGTGTTCCGCCTATCACGGACATCCTCTCATCCTCGTCCGTAGTATGAGGATGAGCGGATGTCCGTGATAGGCGGACCACTGACTGCTGGGAAATTGAGTGTTCCGCCTATCACAGACAGGGAGGCGCGGCTTTTGAATAGTAGAATGGACGCCGTCTGTCTGCTCGACACGCTGATCGGGCAGGCAGACGGCGATGACTCGAGTATAAGCCGAGGGGGGCACTTTCAGCCTCAAAAAAGAGGCTGAAAATCTCGGCTTATACTCGAGTATATACGGTAAGTGGAAATAACTCCTTTTGAGTGTATTGGCCACTTGTTTAATGAATGTGATAACCTGTTAGGTACCATCATCCTCATCTCTGGTTGCTTGAACAAAGCATGATTTATACAGTCATGTTCATACGCATCTTCTATATTGGAGAGTCTGAAGAGGCTGTTTTGCTTGGGAAGGCTATGAGACTTCTCATTGCTAGAACATATAACCCCTTCACAGGGTGAGTGGAAACACTCCTTTTAGTGTATTGGCCACTTGTTTAATGAATGTGACAGCTTGTTTGGTATCATCAGCCTCATCTCTGTTTGCTTGAAGAAAACAACATTCATACAGTCAAGTTCATCCGCATCTTCTTTATTTAAGACCCTGAAGAGATTTGTTTTGCTTGGGAAAGCTCTGAGACCTCTCATTGCAAGAATAGATAACCTTTGCACAGGGTTTTGTCTGCCGCTTAACAAAGCAGCCCACAAAAATAATTAAATGCAGTAGAAATTAGCTTGCTTAGTAACAAACCCTAAAGGGTTAACTATTGCTAGAGGGAGGCTGAAGCGTCCATCCACAGCCTTGATTCATCAGGTAATTATTGAACTAAAACTTGCCCTGCCAGGAATCGGGACATAATGAGAATGTTTTGTTCAACAAAAAGGTAGGAATTTGCAACAGAATTACAATAATATTCTGCAATGTACACAAACCACTTTTGGACATCATAAAAGCATGCTCACTTTTTTTCCTGGGGTGAAAAGCTGGAGAGCACAAAGAAATGTTTAGGTTAGGTGTGTTCTAACTGTGGGGGGATGGGATTAGGAGAGGAGACAGATCAGTGTTCCTACTTAGTAGGATCACACGATCTATCTCCTCTCCCCTGACAGAACCAGGATTTGTGTGTTTACACACACAGATCCCAGTTCTCGCTCTGTTACGAGCAATAGCGGGTGCCCGGAGGTCATTGCATCCGCTGGGCACTCGCATCGGCTCCGGAGACATGCTGCAGGTGTGAACCTGCTAAAGCATCTTAAAGAGCCAACGTTCAGCTACAACGGCTCTCACAGGGGAGCCAATCTGCAGCTGTATAATTGCGGTGGCTGGTCGGGAAGGGGTTAAAGTGGTTGTAAACCCTTGCATATACTCAGTGAAGTGATTGGTAGAAATGAAACAAATCCTTCCACAAAAGTTGTATCTGTTTATCTGCAGCCATTTTTTCTGTAGAAGGTTTTAAAACACACAGATCAAAGGATTTTTTTCTAGCAGTAGGGGGCCGGGATTTGATGTCACACACTGCAGAGCTCAGAGTACTGAAATGGATATTTTGATGATAGGCAACTCCTATCCTCATATTGATTAGTGGTTCCAAATTAATAATAACTACTGCAGTAGGGAACAGACACAAAAGATACACTCAGCATCTTTCCAAATAACCGTTCACCTTTATTATGACGCATTTGAAGATGATTTGACGCATTTGAAGACGCATTTATACACATGATTACGTAGGTATCACATTAATATTACAATTGTACGTTTATGGTAACAAGGGGCGTTACATATGCAGGCTAATTCTAATCAGGACTTGAAAGAATGCAAAACATGTACTGAAAACATTGTTAGTGCCGTGTGCACAGTGAGGGCATCGTACAATACATATAAAATAGAATACAATTATATACAGAACCTACAAATTTCCATTACAGTCTCCTCTCTTTTGATCAATATTTTGATCACTAACCATACCTGCTATCACATTTAACCTGGAACCTCCACACGCTTAGGTAGTCCTGGCCAAAGAGGCAAAAACTCCATTGTGGAGAAAATAATAGATGAGCAGCTTTTTTCATTACAAAATGACTTTTCACTGTGAAAAACAAATGATTGATAAGACATATTTATAGAGTACTGGCTGTACACTCCTGTGGCCAGAATGGCCTTTTAGCTTAATTGCTAGTATGCTGACTTATCAGCATATGTAAACACAGACAATTCTACATAAAATGGAAGAGGTACAAAAGACAAATATGACTTCAACATGGCTAAACTACTTTTCAAATATATATATATATATATATATATATATATATCCCTTACAATTAAAGTAATTTAATCAAAAAGTACCCTAGACTGTGATTGCAAAAGGGAAACAAATCAAACATAGAGATTTCTTTCATTTAGTCATTTTTGCAGTGTCTGGTGTGGATCCAGGTGACTTTTCCTTCAAGTTTTGCAAAACTGTACATGAATAGACGCTGTATTGAGTCTCCAAACATTTCCTTATATATAAATGTCTCCTAACAATCCACATGTCATCTGGCTTTAGTTTTAGATCCTTCCAAACTTTTAGGATCTGGAATTGGGGAGAAAACACATAAATAAGTTTGTCAAAAACCTTCAAAAATCAGCAACATTCTCTGTGAGATCCGAATGGAGGACTTCAGCTGCTGAGACAAAATATAAGTAAGTGAGTAACACACTCCCAAACCAAATCCCATAGGGAAAGAGTCCAACATCCCCCTACGGGCTTGATAAAATATAATAAAACATTCAGGCAAAAGTTTTCTAGTTTCTTACTCTACTTTGTTTGCTACATTGTAGACAGCAGGGGGTGTAAAAAATAAAACCTCAAAACTTCTATTAAGGACTCTCCTATTAAAATGATTTCCTCTGTTACTCTCTGTAGATTCTGCACTCTGTACTTACAAACTACTTCTGATAACACTTTTTTACTGTGGCCTTTGCAGTAGCATTTGCCACTGGACATCCAGAAAACATGTCCATACACACAAAATGCATACTTGTAAGATCCTGACTTGAGCATCTGGATATATCTTTTTGTTATCTCTGGAAGGGATGTTCAGCTTTTGGTAACACCTTTGGTAACAGGCAAAACAAGAAGTGGTATGTTATAAAAACAACTGTGGAGAACCCTGGCTCTACCCACGCTCATTTACTAAGGCAGCCATAACTACTTGTGACTGATGACACGGTCCACGTGTCAAGCTGAAGGGAAAAGAGTGTCTGGCAAACATAAATAATCACCTTTTCCAAAGTCTTGTTTCGTAAGAAGTTGCACTCTGTGGACCACTTGTGCTTCTCGTTCTGGGGTCCTTAAAGTTGAATTATTAATCCCAGCTATACTGGGCCAGAACTGGGGTGGAATCTGTGAGTTGCACAGACCCAGCAAGTGTCCAGGGCTGTAAATGCAGCATCCTTAGAGTCGCCTGGTCTGCTTCCATATGTGAGTTTTACTGTTAGTATGGCTACCTCAGCAAGAACCTGGAAGGCTGAAAACAGCCGATCAAATTAACTTGGCATGCTTGATTGGTTTACCTGCCTAAGTAAAAACAAACTTCTGGCCCTTCAAATGGAACCAAAAGCTCTCTATATCTTGACTATCTATATAAATATATACTCTTTTTATAGCTCATGGGCTTTGCTTAAACATGGAGCTCTGCTTCTTGAGCTGGGGAAAAAGGATCCAATGACTCTGAATACAGGGAATCCTTCTGGATGATAAACTTCATCCTCAGTATAAAACCGGGAATAACACTACAAAAAAGTAAATACTCGCGTCTTCAGGGAGTGTGTCCTGCTCTGGGCCCACAGCGGCTGATTCCCACGTCATCAATTTAACACATGTGGTTTTTCTTTGTCTCCAGCCTCTTCCAATAGAGGCAATAAGGTGGCTGGATTCAAATGTACACAGTATTCATTGTTAGATTTGTACATAAACACACAAAACTAATTCATATTTTGAACCTTTCATTAGACAAACACTTAGTTAGCTATATATTTTCTGTGCAGAATGTCGGACTATTAAAAATTAAATATTTGACCAAAATAATGTCTGTAACTTTGTCTAATAGTGGGGGCGTGGCCTGGAGCTTAATGGCGTTGGACGTGCAGAGTGAGAGACTACATCCTTTTTGCTCATCATTGCGGGGAAAACCTGCTAAATTACCCTACAACGCGGATTATAGCGCCGGCTTCCTCTACAGCCTTTATGTCGCCTCCAAAGCGGTCCTCGGAGGCTGCGGCCAAGCTTGCATGATATCGCCATAACGGGCAGGGCAATGTGGAGGAAGATGGCGCCGGCCCCCCTCAGGCCTCTGAGGAGCCTTCTTCTAATGACACCGCTAAGATCCTCGAGGCAGTCTCTGTCTGCCAGACCACGCTCACATCGAAAATAGAAGAAGTCAAGGTTGACATTTCACTCATCCGGCAGGACATCCAGAAGCTACGGGACAGAGCTTCCGACACTGAACACAGGGTGAGCCATGTGGAGGCAGACATTACCCCCTTGCAGATAACCACTGAGCAACTCCAACATCAACTTAGCATTGTCCTCCATAAACAGGACGATATGGAGAACCGACTCCGGAGGTGCAACCTCCGGTTTGTCGGACTCCCGGAGAAGGCTGAGGGGAATGATCCTCCCACCTACCTGGAAAACCTCCTCATCAGGACGTAATGACAGAGAGGCCTTCTCCGCTACCTTCGTGGTTGAACGCGCTCACTGCCTTGCTGCGTGCCCTCCGCCAGCTGGTGCACCCCCGAGAACCTTCATCGCCAAGCTTCTTAATTACCGGGAGAGGGACACCGTGTTACGCCTCACCCGAGAACGTGGCAACATACCTGTCGATAATGTGTCGGTGGCGGTCTTCCCCGATTTCTCGGCCGAAGTACAAAAGAAGCGAGCGCAATTCACGGAGGCTAAAAGGCAGCTGCGGATTCACAATCTCCCGTACGCGATGCTGTTCCCGGAAAGGCTCCGTGTGATAAGTGATGGCAAAGTCCAGTTTTTTGAAGGCCCTGTGGCTGTTATACCCTGGTTGGAGAATCCCCAAGCCTATGGACGGGCGAACCGCTGACCGCGACTTTATACTTCTACAGCGGAGCCTTCCGCGCTGTAACTGGGGACCGGCTGCACTTTCTCTTGTCCGCCACAATGTGTTGAACTGCCCGAGTCCCCCTCTACCTTAACTCCCTCTCCTTCTGCCGGCAGGCCTCCGCTGTCCTTCTCACCATGGCACTGGATCGGATGGCTGCGCCTGGTCTACTGCATCTCCCCCGTCCCCTATTTGCACTTTTGGTTTTCCCCCTACTTACCTTCCTCTGCCCTCAGACGTTTCTCGGACCCTCTCTCGGACCATCCTACACACCTATTTAGCCATTGTACTATTGGCTCTGCAGTTTCCCCTTCTTGGGTCGCCCCTGATACCTTGCCATGGTCACCCCTGGACATGGATGCCCCTCTCCTACTACGCTGACCTGGCATTTGTATTTCGTTCTATATGATTTGTTTCCCTGGCCAGTTCTCACCTCCATGTCTGTGGAGAGTGTGTATTTGTGTATATCGCCATGCTGATTCAGAGCTGGCGCTGTTATCACAGTTTGTTTGGATTATATGCTTTGGTTGTTACATCTGACCACTTATGTATTTTATGCATTAACTCTACTTTGCATGCACTGTTTTTTTTAGGTTGCGGGGCCGCGGGTGGCTCCCCCTGATCTGGGACGGTCTGTCCTGGGACGGGGAAATGCCTGGCGGTTTGGGGGCGGGCATGCTCTCACGGATCCTTTCTGCACTGGGTGGCCTGCTCTGGGCCCCCGTGGAGGAGCAATCTGGAGACGGTATCTTGTGTAATGGGACTCCCACTTTTTGCATATGTGTGACGCTCAATGTATTTGGTTTATATGTACACCGCCTATGTGTGCAGACGTCTCCGCCCTCTTGCAGCACTAGATTCGGTAGGTTTCTGGCCGAATTTGCTATGACAGACTCCTGGCAACACAAGTACCCGACCAAAATAGCCTACTCATGCTATACCCCATCGCAGTTGTCACTGTCCCGCATCAACTTGATTTTGCTCTCCCCGACTTTGCTACTAGACCTAGTGGATGTGGGTTTTGGTACTAGAGTGCTCTCGGACCATTCCCCATACTGACTTACACTAAAACTGCCTTCACCCTCTCCCCCACGTCCCTGGAGGCTGAATCCCTTCTGGCTCACAGTCCTTCCTGGACTGGAGACCATCCAGGGGGAATGGACATACTTTTTTGACACCAATGAGGGATCGGCGTCCACCGGGGCGGTTTGGGAGGCTTTCAAGCTGCATTTGAGACTGGTGTTATCCACCCGCATTAACCGACACAAGACTACATCCAGGGTGGCACTGCAACAGTCAGAGGAGTGGTTAGACTCCCTTGAACAGATCTTCCAGGCGGACCCCTTGGATGCTAATGCATCTCTCGTTCGATTACAGGCTAGACTTACCAACCACCTACACTACGAGCAGGCCAAGAGGGGCATATTTTCAGCTGACAGCATGCATTTGAGCATGGTGAGCGTGCGGGCAAACTACTGGCCTACATGGCTCACCTTTATCACAGCCCTCCGGTTGTGGTCTGACTCCAGGTGGCCGACGGGACCACTATTTCGGACCCTGACTCGGTGGCGGAGGGGTTCAAGTGTTTTTACTCCACCCTCTATACGTCCACAGCACGACACACACACGACAAACTCACTCTCTTTCTCCAACATATTGACTTCACCTCCCTCACCCAGTCCCAGAGAGCCCAGTTAGAAGCGCCCATATCCCTAGATTGTATAGTGGAGGCCATGGCACAACTCCCTCCCTCAAAAGCCCCGGGCCAGGACGGTCTTCCCCTTGAATTTTACACACATTTCCAAGAAACTCTTGCCCCTAAACTTCACGCCCTCTATGCCCATATATTTGAGTCGGAAACTCTCCCAGTGTCGATGGGCGAGGCCCTCATTGTTTTGATTCTCAAACCCGGTAAGGACCCCATTTACCCTGAATCTTATCGCCCTATCTCACTCCTACAATTAGACATTAAAATTCTGGCCAAAATTCTCGCCTTGAGACTTAATAAAGCAATCCTTAGCCTGATCCACCCAGATCAAACTGGGTTTATGCCTCAAAAGAACACTGCCTTCAACCTCCGCAGGCTCTTCATGAACTTGCAATCCACTCATGACAATATTGGATCGAGAGTGGTGGTGAGCCTGGACGTCGCAAAGGCTTTTGACTCCGTGGAATGGAGCTATTTATGGGAATGCCTGTCCAGATTTGGGTTCGATCCCAACTTTGTTAAATGGCTGAGGCTCCTCTACCAGGCTCCCACCGCTCGGATCCAGGTCAATGGTAGGATATCTGGCCCCTTCTCACTGTCTCAGGGCACTCGCCAGGGATGCCTGCTCTCCCCTCTACTGTATGCTTTGGCCGTTGAGCCACTGGCCATTGCCCTCAGAATCCAACCACGCATCAGGGGCTTGCGTTCAGGATGTCTGACTGAGACTGTAAGCCTCTATGCGGACGATATGCTCCTTTACCTAGAGGACTCAGGGCCGTCCCTCGAGGCTGCTCTGCGTCTTATAGAGCGGTTCAGGGAATACTCCGTTCTTAAAATTAATTGGACCAAGTCTCAGATATTCCCCCTAGATCTGGACGCCCCCTCTGCGGATCAGGTGGTGCTGCCGCTAGCTAGGATGAGCCAGATTAAGTATCTGGGAGTACAATGTTCCAGAGAACTGACCGATTACATCGCACTGAATATCGAACCATTATTCTCCTTTCTCAAAACGAAAACCCAGACGTGGTCCCGACTCCCGCTTGGAGTTATGGGGCGCATAAACCTAGTCAAGATGATTCTCCTCCCTAAATTGCTCTATCTATTCTGGCACTCCCCTCTCTCTATTCCCCCTAGAATTTTCAAATCCATGGAAAGCATTCTCAATACTTTTGTATGGGGTTCCTCCCGTCATAAGCTATCGTGACGCACGCTGAAATGCACCCACTTAGGCGGCACTGCCCTCCCCGATCATGCGTTTTACTACATGGCCTCCCAGCTGTCCCATTTCTATTACTACAATCAGATGGATAAAGATCGCTATATGTCCCTTGTATGCACGGCACACAAACGCCGCATTGTCCACCCGATTCAACTCCTCCTCTGTAGTCCCCTCAGGTCTGCGCAACCTAAAAATAGCATGCTCTTCCACCAACGCAGGGTATGGTGCCAGGCTACTGATGCGATCAAGGCCCCCGTACTTCACACACAAACGCCTTATGGGATAATCCTCAGCTCTCCAAGCTGCACACGGTTCCAGACCAAGATCAATGGGTGACCACAGGAATACTGTTCCTCTTTCAGGTCCTGGACGGCGGGGCGATCAGATCCTTTCAGGCTCTCAAGGTCGAGTTTGACCACCCCAACCGCATGCTTTTTAGATACCTCCAACTACGGCATGCTCTCCGCACGCAGTTTACAGGCCCCATCCCCAGACTGGAAAGACTGCCGCTTGTGTCTGTGATTGTCAGCCATGACCCTAGAGGGTTGATCTCTTTTTTCTACAACCAACTCCTTACGCCGACGGCCACTGCTCAGGCCTACTGACTTAAACTACGGTGGGAGGCGGACTTAGACGCCATCGAGGATGCAGACTGGGAGGACTCGCTTGCTGCCTCCAGACTAGTATCCCCCAAACTCTCAGACAGACTTACTCATTTGTACATGCTCCATAGATCCTACTTGATCCCCATCCGCCTGTTCAAATTTAAACAGAATTACAGCTCGGCCTGCCCCAAATGCGGTGACCCTAGAGGCACGTTCTATCACTTGCTGTGGTCATGCCCCAGACTTCAGGACTACTGGTCCCAGGTGGTGAAATTCCTACACGACCAAATGGGATCCCCACTGACCCTGGGCCCCCGCCAATGCCTACTGGGCATCCTTCCTCTATCTGAAGAAGAAAAGCATCATAACATTTTTCTGCAAGAGTCGCTGTTCCTTGCCAGAATGCAGATCGCTCGGGGGTGGATTGGGGTGTCCCCACCCACTGTCCAACAGTGGCGGGGGCGGTCAATGCCACCCTCCCATACAAGAGGGTGCTGTATTTGCATGGGGGTTGCCGGGCTAAATTTAATAAAATATGGGACAGATGGATGGCCAATTCCTCCACTTGCACGGCACAGGACTAGTCTCTCCATATGGTGGGTCACTCACTCCGCTTTTGTATGCTCCCCCGAGCCGAGTATGATTGGTCGCCATTCCTTTCCCAACGGGTGCCCTGCCCGGGTCCGCTACCTCAGGCTCCGCATCCCTTTTTGATTTTACCTGGGGGGGGGTGACTGCTGGATCCCTGAGGGGACTCCGCCTACCCCTCCGATATGTAAGTTTTGTATGCTAACTTACCCTCCTTTTTTCTGTTTGTGTCAGATGTGTTATCCTTCTATTTGGTGCATGTTGCACTATATTCATATGTTTGTTATATCCGATCTTTATGCTCAATAAACGTTTTTGAATTAAAAAAAAAAAAACTTTGTCTAATAGCACCTTTGCATAAAAGCTACAGCTCTGATATATCGGGATGAAGCCTTCATTACTGGGTCCATCTTGCATAAATATAACAATGGCTTGTTTTCTATCATGCTGTTTGTGTAAGAACTCCAGTTTCATGTTTCAAAAAGACAACTTTTTCCTGGCAATATTATAATAAATGATAAGAATACCCTGCAGTCATGCAGAGATGTCCATAAATCCAAAATATTCTTCTACTTATACTCACTGCACTTACAAGGAAAAGGGGAGCATCATTTCACAATCCACACATTCTGCTTTGGATTTCAAAAATAAAAATACATAAAAACAAAAGGACCAACAATATGTATGACGGACCAGAAAGCACTTGGCCATCAAAAACTATAAACCAACTGGCTGCAGGCAGCAGCTATCCTAACAGGGTGTGTGGACTTGATGTGATGGGTCTGTTATATTTAAATGTTATTATTACTCTGACACCATGGACCGCACATTAAGTTATTATCAGACTTTAAGATTTAATTTCTGTAGAAAAACTTCCTTATGTATCTCATTCATCTTGGCTTTGTTAAACATTATTGCAGCTGTATTCAAATTAACAACCTCTTAATCTTTTTTTTTTTCCACTCAATAAATGTAAAATTAAAAAATTGTTATCTTAATCTAAACTAATCCCATTTTTACCAATTCCCCCATTAACCTGGATTTAATTTCCAACCAAAATTTCAATATATCTATATTTAATAATAAAATTGTTAAACTCATATTAGAAATTAATACTCATATGATAATTTCAATATCACACACTAATATATATGCACAGATAAATGTCCTGAAAGGGGGACATATTACTTAATTTTACAAAATTTCTACTATTTTCCACTATCACAGATATTCAATTAGTGTAAGACATGTAACCTTATGTAATGTAACTGTAACCTTCATTTTACCATGTTTGGAAAACAGATTCAAAAATAATTGTGATACTTGGTCTCTTTTCACGGACGTCATGCTATATGTGCCGGGCACTAGGCGTCCTCGTGGCGCACTGGTGCCGTCGGATTGCCACTCTTCTGCGAACACACTGGGGAGATGGACTGGCGCAAATCGCCAGACGGCTGAGCCGCCCAGGTGAAAGCTGTCCTACTCTCCGGTAATGTGTTCGCCTGCGTGGCGCCCGTGTTTGGAACCAGGATGGTTCCCAATTGTGGGCACTTCACAGGTTGAGCTATACACATTTCCCTCTCCCTCCCTGCACAATCGCATACAATTTTGACACTAAGTTCACTCACCTAATCACTTTAGGTTTCTTCATTGTTTATACCCCCCTTTTCTTTTTTTTTCTTTTTTTTTTCTTGTTTTGGTGGTCATTGTCTTTTGCTAGTTTGATAGCCCCCCATCCCAAAGCACCTTTTCCCCATGTTGATGAGGACAAAGGCCTCTTCCCGACAACCCTTGCCGTTGGTTGTCGGGGTCTGTAGGCGGGGGGCTTATCGGAATCCGGGAGCCCCCTTTAATAAGGGGGCCCCCAGATCCCGACCCCCCACCCTATGTGAATGAGTATGGGGTACAACATACCCCTACCCATTCACCTGGGGGAAAAAGTGTCAATAAGGGGCACCCCCCTTCCCCAAAGCACCCAC
The DNA here is from genome assembly GCF_037356315.1 of Lithobates pipiens. Classification (NCBI taxonomy): domain Eukaryota; kingdom Metazoa; phylum Chordata; class Amphibia; order Anura; family Ranidae; genus Lithobates; species Lithobates pipiens. The sequence continues at coordinate 151,298,675 of NW_027507791.1, read as the reverse complement.
CCCCCATGTTGAGGGTATGCGGCCTGGTACAGTTCAGGAGGGGGGGCGTTCGCTCGTCCCCACCCCCTTTCCTGACCGGCCAGGCTACGAGCTCGGATAAGGGTCTGGTATGGATTATTGGGGCACCCCCAAGCCGTTTTTTCGGGGTAGGGGGTTCCCCTTAAAATCCATGGTCTGGTATGCTCCTGGAGGGGGGAAGCCATGCCGTTTTTGTTATTTAAAATTTGGCGTGGTGTTCCCCCTCGAGAGCTGATTATTCTGTGAGAGAGATGACATTGTCGCTTCAATATAGATGAAGATCCGACTTGGAGGCGACTTCCATTGAAATCAATGGGTACAAGTCGCCTAGAAGTCGGATTGAAGTAGTACAGGAACCTTTTTTGAAGTTGGAGTGTCTGCTGTAGTATACATTAAGATGGCTCCATTAACTAACATTGATTTTCTCAACAGCGCGACTTGGGGCGACCTGAAGTCGGATCCTGAGTTGCCCCGTGTGAATGGGCTCTAAAGGTACCATTTACAAGCACTGTATAAACAGCTATGCATTGTATACAAAATATCAATGCTCTAAGCTGTATAACTACAGTAAAACAACCTGGTATACAGCTGAAATACATTAATGTAAATAGTTTTACAAGACTGAACAGAATTATAAATCTTTTGAAACTTTAATATATTAACACTTTCTATGGTTTCTACATACCTTCCAACTTTTTGAGATGGGAATGAGGGACACCTATCAGCAAAAGTATGCAGGCATAGGACACACCCATTGCCACTCCCCCTTAAGCCCGGGTTCACACATGTGCATTGCGAATTAAAGCTCAGGTTTCACTGCGAAGATAAAAATCAGTTGTTCAGAGGTTTCTCTGCGTTTTAGCTGCGGATCAGTGAGCAGGGAGGAGGGGGGAGGTGTAGTGAGGAGAAGGAGAGAATTTGTGCTCAGAACGGAATGCATCTGTGAATCAGATGCGTTCCCATAGAAGATAATGGGTTGTAATTCGCACCGCAATGCCCAGGAAACGCACACGTTTTTTGTGCAATGCGCAGTGCGAATGCAACGCACATATGTGAACCAGATGCATTCAAATGAATGTATTTTAAAATGTCCTGCGGTGTAAGCCGCATCTAATTCACATAGGTGTGAACGGGGGCTAAAGGAGAATTGTGCAAAAAAACTAAATTTGTTAAACGCACAGATGCTTTTATTTTACCCCTAATATTCCTTTATATTGGCCTTTGGCATTTACAAATGCATCAATTTAGAAATCAGATGAAAGATTTAGCGCTGGAAAACAGTTTTTGATAAAAAAGTGCATTTTATATACAACTATATAGATCAGATCAAAATGAGGGACAGATGAAGAGGAATGAGGGACAGAGGAACATTGCTTCAATTCAGGGACAGTCCCTCAAAATCAGGGACAGCTATGGTTTCTGTGCTCACTTTTTGAAGGCCTCTGTCTACTATAAAATTCAGCGGGCTGTGTATGAGTTTGGAGGCAGAAGGGCATGTCCCTTTTCACTCTGTTGTGTGTCAGTAAATTGATATCCTGTTAATCTGCTAGAAAAAGAACAATGATATCCCACTGGGTAATGGTAATAATGAGTAAAAAAAACCTGTGGAAAAGCACTGACCTTTAATACATATAATGTCAAAAAGAAATTCAATAAAGGGCCATAGAGCCTTTCACATATCACATTCTATACATTAAAAGAAATTCTTTTATATATCTACAAAACCATCACAGACATACAATGTTATGTATAATCCTGAAACCCATAAAAACACGGGATTAGCAACAGACTGTACTCAATTACTTTATTCTGACCACCGGAAAATTGGTGTAAACCATTCAAAAGTAGATATCTTATAATGTGGCTGTTAACCCAGCAAATACAAAGCTTTAGCATTTGCTTTCATTGTCTTCCATGCTGGAAATTAACCACTTCAGCCCCCCAAGGATTAACCCCCTTAACGATCAGGCCATTTTTTGCGATACAGCACTGCATTGCTTCAAATGACAATTGCGCGTTCATGCGACGTTGTACATGAACAAAACGTATGTCCTTTTTTCTCCTCACAAATAGAGCATTCTTTTGGTGGTATTTGATCACCTCTGTGGTTTTTCTGCACTAAAAATTTTACAAATAACAATTTTGAAAAAAAACAATATTTTTTACTTTTTGCTATAATAAATATCCAAAAAGAAACAAACAAATTTCTTCACCAGTTTAGGCCAATATGTATTCTTCTACATACTTTTGGTTAAAAAAAAAAAAAATCGCAATAGGCGTATATTGATTGCACAAAATTTATAGCATCCACAAAATAGTGGTTATATTTATGCCATTTTTATTTTATTTTTATTTTTTAATAGTAATGGCAGTGATCAGTGATTTTTAGCGGGACTGCGACATTGCGGCGGTGTCAGGGCTGGGCACAGCCCTTCCTTCTCTGAGCTGGTCACTCAGCTGTCAGCTAATTGCCAGCTCCTATCTCTCCACAGTGACTCACCTGTTGATGATATCCTGCTCGTCGGTCGTAAAGCCGCTGACTTTTTTTTCCCTACACCTGTAAGGGAAAAGGCATAATGAGCTAGTATGCACCGCATACTAGCTCATTATGAAACACTCACCTTAGAACGAGGCGCCGGTATCTCACCTGATCCACGACGAGGTAGCTGACATTTTCCCTCAGAGTGTCTTCCGGGTTTTGCAGCTCCGGAGCTGTGAGTGGCCGGAGCCACAATGTTGTTACTCCCTCGCATGCGCGGGAGACTTCTTTCCGGCAAGGTCTGACGTCTGCCGGACTTTCAGCCGAGAATCCCCAGAGCGCATGCGCCTCTGAAGTCAGCAGCTCATTGCGAGGAGAATATCTCCTAAGCCATACAGGTTTAGGAGATATTCTTTTTACATACCGGTAAGCCTTATTATAGGCTTACCTGTAGGTAAAAGTTAAAACATTTACTATAATACCGCTTTAAGCTGTTCAGCCCAGATGATCTCTGCCTTCTCCTTGTCCTTGTTCACATCGCTAGAGACACTCTCCTGTGTTCCTGTTAGAGACTTGTTTGGCTGACATTCCTTCTGGCTCCAGATCCTGCTTGCTGTTCTACTACGCCCATCTCTGGCTCCCTAACATTTTGGCTTGTCTGATGATCTGTTCTGGTTCCTGAACTCTGGCTATATTTTGACTACGTTTACTCTGTTTACCTTTTTTATTATTATTAAACAAGTGAGATTTCACTGTACTTCTGTCTCAGTCTGATTCATGTTTTCTGACAGTAGGCTAAAACCATGAATTCAGAAGATGCAGTCAATCCACTTGTTGGTTATATTTTTTCCAGATTAGATGAGCAGGATCATCATATGGATCAGTTTGCCATGTCGTTATAAACGCTTGTGAGTCGCATGGCTCACCTGGTATCTCCCACTGTGGCTGCTCCAGTACAACCTGTGTTGCAGGCCGTCCCTGCTGCTGCTCTAGTCTCTATGCAGGCACCCGCCTCGAGTATTACCTCTATAAGAGGTATGTCTGGTACTGCTCCGCTTCCCCAGCGATTTGGGGCGATAAAGTCCACTGCAGAGGGTTTCTCAACCAGGTTGAGATATACTTTGAGATGCTGCCCCAAGCGTTTCCCACGGACAGAAGCAAAGTAGGTTTTGTGATATCTTTGCTTCTATCTTTGTAGTGCCCCGGCAGTTTTCCAGGAATTAACAATGTCCTCCGAGATTTGATGCAGTTATGTGTGGTGGTTTATCTCAACGATATCCTCATATTTTCCAAGTCCCTGGAGAGCCACCACACAGATGTCTGTCGTGTGCTTTAGAAAATAAGAGAGAACAATCTCTATTGTAAATTGGAGAAGTGGGAATTCTATTGTGAACAGGTTAAAATCCTGGATAATGTCATTTCCACTGCTGATTTTTTGATGGACCCAGAGAAACTTTCAGCAGTCCTACAGTGGCCCCGACCTGTGGGTTTACATACTCTGCAACGTTTTCTTGATTTTGCCAACTATTATCGGAAGTTTATTTTTAACTTCTCAACTTTGGCCAAGCCTCTAAATGATATGACCAGAAAGGACGGTAACCCGCAGTGATGGTCTCCGGAGTCCATTAAGGCCTTTGAGAGTCTCAAGGCTACCTTTGTTTCTGCTCCTGTGTTGGCACATTCTGATCCAACGCTACCTTTTATCGTTGAGCTTGATTCTTCTGAGACTGGAGTTGGCACCCTTCTGTCTCAACATCCTACTTCTGAGAGCGCTATCCATCCTTGTGGCTACATTTCCAAGAAATTGTCACCTGCGGAGTGCAATTACGAGATTGGTGACAGAGAGCTGTTAGCAATCATATTAGTCCTGAAAGAATTGAGACATCTCCTCAAAAGTATCACTGTGCCGTTTCTCATTCTTACTGACCATACTGAAACCATGAATTGTTTCCGAAATGGGATCTCCCATTGCTGTTAGACGTTATTGCATCAGATGCCTTCAATCGCCCTGTGGTACCTCTCACTGAAAACTGCTTTACCAGTGACAATAACATCAGCCAGAAGAGAGTCAGCATTGGTGGCCTTGGGGTTTAAAGAAACCATACTAGCGTACTTCCCAGACAGGGTGGTACTCATGCCAATGCTCGGATTTTGTGCCTGAACTGATCTTCAGAGTCCATATCACACAAGAGGTTGTCCTCCTATGTTCATTTTGGGGAGTACTCAAGAAATTAGCCAATTGGATGTGGGCCAAGCTTTAAAATGTTTAATCAAGGCAACTTCTGCCATCAGGAAGTCGGAGCACCTGTTTGTCATTCCAGATGGAACACACAATGATTTTACGGCTTCCAGCAAGATTATTGCCTCTTCGTTGGTAAAGCTCATCTGGTTGGTCTACAAGTTGAAAAGGTTGGACATGCCAGGAGAATCACGGTACCTTTCATTAGAAGGGTTTCGACCTTGAGAGTGGCAGCAGACCGAGTGTCTGAAACTTTCTGCAAGCCAGCTACGTGGGCACCAAAATATTCATATTCATGGCTTAATGACAGTTGAGTTTGGCAGAGGCATCCTGGCTTATGTGTTTTTAGTCAGAATTGAGGAGTGTATAGCATTAGCCCGCCCCTGTTTTGGCTAGTTAGTTCCCAGCTGTGCTGACTTGGAGCCATCAGGAAAATGGAGAATTCAAATAACTTACCGTAATTTTCCTTTCCTGACAACCTCCATGGCACCACAGATCCCACCAGCTTGGTAGGACTAGTTACAGAATGCAGAGGCTGTAGGTGGGCTCAAATTTATATGAGTTAAGTCCTGGAGGCATGGGGGGCAGAGCCTATACCCAGCTGTGCTGCCATCAGCTGTCAGGAAAGGAAAATTACAGTAAGTATTTGAATTCAATTTTCCGTTATTTGATATACTGTGTTACCTCAATAAAAGAAATATAAATCAAGTGCTATGAAGTGTATGAAACAAGTACTTCAAATAAAGTCCTGTCAAAGGCGTGTGCGGGGGGTGCCGGGTGTGCCTGGGCACATAGTAATCCCTTGACATACCCTTGAAATCGTGAAAAATGTCATTCATGAAACTTTGGAAGACAGCAGGGGATGTTACACAATACAACTGGCATAAAGAGATATTCAGAATGTCCATTACAAGTGTTGAACGCTGTCTTTCACTCCTCCCCACCTTTAATTTGAATCAGATTATAAGACCCTCGTAGGTCCAGCTTAGAGAAGATAACGGCTCCCTTAAGTACATCAAACAGTTCAAGAAGGAGAGGCAAAGGGTAGGAATCTTTTACAGTGATTTGATTTAACCCTCTATAATTTATGCATGGTTGAAGACCCCCATCTTTTTTTTTCAACAAAAAAAACACCTGCTCCTACTGGAGAAGAAGAGGGTCGGATAAAACCTCTTTCCAAATTGTCTTTTACGTATTCCTCCATGGATTTTTGTTCAGGCAAAGACAGGGGATAGGTCCTTCCTTTGGGAATAGATGCTTCGGGAATCAAATTAATTACGCAATCAAAAGAACGATGTGGAGGTAAAACCTCTGCCTTTTGCTTGCAAAATACATCTGCAAATTCATGGTATTCACGAGGCAAGGTAGGTGGGATGGCCACAGAAGCAGACAGACAACCAGAAAGTCTTTTGGGTTGAGACAAACAGTTTAGATGACAGAATGACCCCCAAGAGTTTAGTTCTCCATTTTCCCAATCAAAAGAAGGGTTATGTTGTTGTAACCATAGGTAACCAAGGATAACGGGCAGAAGTGGGGAATCAATAACAAGACAAGACAACTTCCTCTTCGTGGTGTACGCCTACCCGAAGGGTGATAGTCGTAGTCTCAAATTTTTACAATGCCATCTCCCAAGGGTTGTGCTTTCAAGGTGGTGATGTTCAGGGGTGTAGACTTTGGAACAAATGGGATTTTATTTTCTTTAGCAAAAGAGTAGTCCAAGAATATGCCCGCTGCTCCAGAATCCACAAAAGCCTCACAGGAGACAAGTTTAGAGGGTAAGTGGATGATTGCGGGAACAGTAATCTTGGTCTTGGAGGATATATCTGTAAGGTCTAACCCAGCACTGGTTAGACCCTGCCTTTTACTGGACGGGAAGGGCAGACAGATAACAAATGTCCTTTAAGTCCACAGTACAGGCATAGGCCCAATGCACGCCTCCTTTGTTTCTCCGACTCAGTTAGGTAGAGACGGCTTACTTCCATGGGTTCCACAAATTCCTGGGGTTCAACTGAGGTTTCAGGTTCTGGCTGAGGTGGTGCTTGGAAGTTAGGGGTAAACTGACCTAGGAAACTTGCGAGTTCTAAGTCTCTTTTGGCATCTTTCATGATACCAGACATCCAGACGGACACACTCTATGAATTCTCAAGGTCTTCTGGGGAATCTTTATAGACTAATTTGTGCTTGATGCGATCTGTTAGCCCTTTTCGGAAGGCTGCACGTAATGCCCTAGAGCAGGGGTGCCTAACCAGTGGCCCGGGGGCCACATGTGGCCTGCGGAGCCCTCTGATCTGGCCCGCAACCTCCTGCTCTGGGATGGTGGGTTGGAAAACCCAGATTGCAGGTTGTCTACCCGCCATGCCAGAGCATCAGTGTTGTGAATGAAGCCAGCGGTAGAGGAAACAAGCAGCTGTGGAGCAGAGCTGCATAAGCCAATGCTTCCTGTATAGCACTAGCTCCTGTCATAGGTGGAGTGATACCAAATGCACTCTGCCTGGGACAGCAAAATCCCTTATTACTAAAAATCACAGCGTATATATGGACATATCTGTTCTGGGCTGCTTTTAAACTGATTTGCAGGTGTAGCACAGTGTACTTGCGCCTTACCTGCACTGAGCCATAGACTTCAAATCTTACCTGTGGGTTTGGTGCACTTTCAGAAAGAAATTCTATGGCAAAGTACAGATAACCTGCAGGAAAGCCACAGGTGTGGGTAGACCACAGACCATCAGTGTAAAAGTAGCCTTAGGCCCCTTTAACATGATCTGTCTGACCCAATCGGACCCTCCATTCACCTCTATGGAGCGGCAGATGTAAACAGACTTGTGTCCGTTTACACCTGCCTCCTTCCAATACAATCTGCTAAAAAAACGGAAAGTGGATCCATCCCCTTCCATTTGATCAGATGAGAGGGCCCATAGAGTAGAGTGGGCTGTTTCTGTGTCTGCTTTGCATACGCAGAGTGGACGCAGAACTGTCATCTGCTCATTGTGGCCCGCGACTGGTTACTAAGTCGCTTAAGTGGCCCTCGCTCTTCAAAAGGTTGGGCACTCCTGCCCTAGAGTCCCAATTAGTCTCAGCAGCCAGGGTACGGAACTCAATAGCATACTGTTTCCACAGACCTGGTACCTTGTTGTATGTCCAAAAGTGAGTACTGCAGAATCTCTATCTGGCTTGGCAAAAATAGTCTGGAGAGAAGCCAGAAATTTGTCAGCATCTATCAGCACAGGATCATTGCGTTACAGGTAGAAAAAAGGAAGTGGTATCTATTCGCCTGTGCTCCGTCAGCTCCCGAGCAGGACACTTATTGCCACCACCATGACAACAATGGTCAGTGACCAAGCCCAGTGGCTTGGTGAGTATGAGGTCCCCGCTTTGTGGACCTCCCTTGCCAATTACTATATTTTTGTTTTCCCCTTTGCTCTCACCGACATATACCCACTTATTTCAGTATATTTCATTTTTGTTCCAGACAAGACTAATATGCATCTGCCCCTGAAGTCAAGCAAAAGACTTGCGAAACGCGTAGGGTAACACCGATGCTTTCGACATATTCATACTGCTGGGTACTCCCCGTCGGGACATCATTAATGCTTTTCATGTGTTTATTTTGTTGGGTATCTCTATTGTGTGCATTGTGGTTCATATATTGCTCTATACTTGTATGTATAACCTTCTACCTCATATTATGTGTACATATATCAATTGATTTATTTATTTATGATGAATTTTATTATCTCTTGGATGTATTTGGAATGTAGTGAATTGATATTTGTTTTTACCACTGCTTTTAACTTGGCCACTATGCCGGGTAATGCACATTTATTGTTGCTCCCAATTGGTTACACAGCATTATGTAATTAATACATTTAAAAATTTTACACTTCCGTGTGAACATATGCCTACTCTCTCCCACGTCATTTTAAAGTCCCAGGGCGATCTATATTTTTCTTTTCTTTTTTTTTCTTTTTTTATTGCGTTACAGGTAAGGAGAGACCCAGGCCAGGGCCTTCCCCTTTGATAAGGAAATTACAAAAGTTACTTTGTTAAGTGTTAAAAGTCCCAGGGTTATTGCGGAAATGCAAACGGCAAACATTTAAAAAGCCTCTGCCTTCCTCGGTATTACCACGCAGGGGAAGTTTGGGTGGTACAGAAGAGGTGGGTTGGATTGGGTTGGATTGGAACAGGAGTCTGGACCGTTGCAGAAGGACCAGCCAAGCAAGATTTAAGCATAGTACATAGTTCATGTAACTTGGCGTCCAGGGAAGAAAGGTGCTGTTCATGAGCTCCAATCAATTTTCCCTGATGTGAAATCGCCTTAACAATCTCAGCAGGGGCCAATGCCATTGTGGACCGTTTGTAATGTAAGGTACCTGTGATAGGTAGTGTCCGAAGTGGAGCTTGTATGCTGAGAATAACAACAGATTAAGCAAAGCAGTACACGAGGCAGGCAGGCAGGCAAAGGTCATACATGAGCTGGCGGTGAAGTACAAAATCAGCAGGCTAGAGAGTAGTCAGGAATTCAGGCAGAAATTCAAATATGGTATGTAGCGTCACAAAGCAGTCAACCCACCCAGGAAGCTTGTCCAAACAAACAGGCACTGAGAAATAGGAAATGCTGCTATTAATGGGCTGCTTTGATTGTAGATTGTCCACAGCTGGCAGCAGGTGGGGCTAGTGAGTCCAAGTTAATGCATTAAACTAAGAGAATATAGCAATAACTCCAGGTCTCCTCTGTGGCACAACAAGTAAGACTGCAGCTGTGGGACCAGGAACATATCAGTTCAAATACACCCAGGGACATGACAGAGCACCCTCCCCAGTGGACCCCTCCAGAAGCCCAGTGGGGTTTAGTGGGAAAGGAGGCATGGAAGTTTCGAAGAGCAGGAGCATGCAAATCTTTGGCTGGGATCCAGGAATGGTCTGTGATGGGATATCCCTTCCAATGAACCAGATACCATAGGCCACCACCCTGTCTACCTAGAATCAAGAAACTTAGAGACTTCAAACTCATTTTGCTCATCAACAAGAACAGGAAGAGGTAGGAGGATCTATTAACCTTCTATGAGGATGTGAGTTGCCATGTAGATAAAGAAAGGCCCGTAGATGGTGTATCTGGAATTTCCAAAAGCATTTGACACAGTTCCCCATAAACTTTTACTGTACAAAATGAAGTCCATTGGCATGGACCATAGGGTGAGTACATGGATTGAGAACTGACTACAAGGGCAAGTTCAGAGGGCGGTGATAAATGGGGAGTACTCAGAATGGTCAGAGGTGGTTAGTGGGGTCCCCCATGGTTCTTGCTGGGACCAATCCTATTTATTTTGTTCATAAACGACCTGGAGGATGTAGTAAACAGTTCAATCTCTGTTTTTGCGGACAATACTAAGCTAAGCAGGGCAATAACTGTGGAAACCTTTCAAAAAGATCTGAACAAGTTAATGGGGTGTACAACTACATGGCAAATGAGGATTCATTTAGAAAAATGTAAAATAATGCATTTGGGTGGCAAAAATATAAATGCAATCTATACAATGAGGGGAGAACCTCTGGGGAGTCTAGGATAGAAAAGGACCTGGGGGTCCTAGTAGATGATAGGCTCAGCAATGGCATGCATTGCCAAGCTGCTGCTAACAAAACAAACAGAATATTGGCATGCATTAAAAAGGGGATTAATTCCAGAGGTAAAACGATAATTATGCCGTTCTACAAGACTCTGGTCCGACCACACCTAGAGTATGCTGTCCAGTTCTGGGTACCAGTCCTCAGGAAGGATGTACTGGAAATGGAGCAAGTACAAAGAAGGGAAACTAAGCTATTCAAGGGTCTGGAGGATATTATGAGGAAAGGTTGCGAGCACTTAACTTATTCTGTCTGGAGAAGAGACGCTTGAGAGGGGGATATGATTTCAATTTATAAATACCGTACTGGTGACCCCACAATAGGAATAAAACTTTTTCGGGGGAAGGGAGTTTAACTGTCAGGGCTGGCTTAGCCCTTCCTCCTCTGGGCTGGCCGCTCAGCTGTGGGCTAATTGCCAGCTCTCTTCTCTTTCCACAGTTACCAGCTGTTCCCGATGATGCTCGTCTGACCTGCCTATTTAAAGCTCACATCCTGCTCACTTTTTAATTTGCCTTTGCGTTGGTCACATCACAGGGAACCATCTCCTGCTGTTTGTTTCAAGACTGGCTTGCTGACATCCCACCTGGCTTCTTATCCTGCTTGCGGTTGCTCTCCTTGGATCCCTGACTTCCGGGCTGGCTGATTACCCGATCTGGTTAATGAACTTTGGACTGGCTGATTACCCGATCTGGCTACAGGACTCTGGCTATGCTTGACTACGCTTTTTTCTATTTACCTTTTTATTTTTATTAATAAACAAGTGTGATTTGATTGTACTTCTGTCTCAGTCTGTTTCATGGTTTCTGACATTAACAAGACACACGGCCACTCATTAAAATTAGAAGAAAAAAGGTTTAACCTTAAACTACATAGAGGGTTCTTTACTGTAAGAGTGGCCAGGATGTGGAATTCCCTTCCACAGGCGGTGGTCTCAGATAAGCACCTGAACAACTGCAACATACAGGGATATACAATGTAATACTGACATATAATCACACACATAGGTTGGACTTGATGGACTTGTGGCGGAATGACCTGTGACAGGAAAAGGGGTCACACGCCCCTTTAAGGCATAGGCCTGAACCACGATCTGTCTGATCCACAGAGAAATGGTCAACGACGAGACCGCCAGACCTTTTTTCAGACTAGCCACCGAGACAAACAGAGAGTCTGACTTCCAGAAGGGAGCCGTAGCAGACAGATACACCCGTAAAGCCCGGACCACGTCCAGGGAATGTAAGGCACCCTCTTTTGGGTGTCTTGGCTTAAGACATAAGGAAGGTAACACAATGTCCTCATTTAGATGGGGTGCCAAAACCACCTTTGCAAGGAAAGAGGGCTGTGGACGTAGCACCACCTTATCCTTGTGGATGACCAGATAGGGAGACTTGCACGAAAAGGCCGCCAACTCAGAAACCCTCCTGGCAGATGTAATAGCCACTTGAAAAACGACTTTCTGAGAGAGTGTTAACAAGGGAATCTCCCTAATGTTCTCAAACGGCGGTTTCTGAAGAGCCAATTAACACCAGATTCAGATCCCACGGAGGTAGCGGTGGTCGAACTGGAGGGACTACGTGTCGAACCCCTTGCACAAAGGTACTCACCAATGAGTGAGTCGCCAAGGGGCGTTAGAAAAAGACAGTCAGTACTGATATCTGTCCATTGAAGGTGCTTAGGCAAGTTTCTGATCCACTCCTCGCTGCAAAAACATCTGGACCCTGGAAACTGAATAAGTGCGCGGACGCCACCCCATCTCCTCACACATGGACACGTAAATGTATCAAAGCGCACAGAGTGGTACTGTGGATACATAAAGATGTAAATCTGTGCCACATCCCAGTATATCATGAAAACGAAAAAAACAATAATGGGCTTATGGACTTTTTAGGCACCATAGACAACACAAAATCAATAATATAAAATATATACTTTATTATTTAAAACATAGCTTAAAACCATATTTCACAATAATACTAGAGGTCGACCGATATGGGTTTTTCTCTGGCCGATGCCGATATTTAGAAATCATGGCGGCCGATAGCCGATATATGATGCCGATTTTTTTGGGCCGATATGTTAGGCCGATTTTATTTTATTTATTTTTTTTTTTCCTTTTTTATTTATTATTTATTTTTTTTAATCCCCCTTGATCTAACACACCTTTCCCACTGGGGTGTTTTTCAGGCGCTTTTGGGCTAAAAATAGCGCCTGTAAAGTGCCTGAAAAATGGCTCCCCTGCAGTCTGTGTGAAAGACAGAGTGCTTTCACACTGAGGCGATGCGCTGGCAGGATCTTAAAAAAAAGTCCTGCAAGCAGCACGTTTGGAGTGGTGTATACTGCTCCTCCACCACTCCTGCCCATTGATATGAATGGGCACCACTGCGAAAAGTGCATGCAATGCGATTTGGCAGCAGTGCTTCATGGGCGCATTTAACCTCTTCCTTGGCCGCTAGCTGGGTTAGATGTGCCCCACTAGCAGCCAAATAGCACCGCTAAAATGATGGTAAAGAGCCGCTAAAACTTGCGTTTTACCATCAACGCCTGCCCGCTCCAGTGTGAAAGCAGCCTTCATAAGTGATACAGAAAATTTCTTACATTTAAACATTTATTAAACAAAACAAACCTCCAATCAGTTTACTTGTATGTATGATTTAGATAAAAAAAAAACAAAAAACTATATATTAAATAAAAACAGGTAGTCAAAACTTTTGGACGAAAAAAAAAAATGGACTAACTTTACTGTTTTTATTTTATTTTTATTTTTTAAATAGTGTATTTTTTTCCCCAAAAAATGCATTTGAAAGACCTCTGTGCAAATGCCGTGTGACATAAAATATTGCAACAACCGCTATTTTATTCCCTAGGATCTCTGCTAAAAAAATATATATAATTTTTGGGGGGGTCTAAGTGATTTTCTGGCAGAAAATACAGGACTTTTACTTGTAAGCAACAAGTGTCAGAAAAGATTTAGTCTTTAAATGGTTAAACTGAGAACTTCTACACACAGAGATGATTTCATTCATTCAAGTGTAAACATTGTATCTTTCTGTTCTTTTCCTGGCAGCCTGCCCAGAGAGGAGGAAGACGTTTCTATGGCAACTTACACTGACTTCTATTACAGAAGTCATTTCAAAGTCCCGCTGCAGTTCTAAATCGGCTTTTTACCAGCACAATCGGCCGATGCCAATTAATAAAAAAACGGCAAATATCGGCCGATATATCGGTCGACCTCTAAATAATACTCATAATTGTTTTATATGACGGACAACAATGACCGCTAACTAAATTCTGTTCATTTACCAAAAAGGCTCTAAAAGTAGTAATAAACAATATACATTGGCGTCAATGTTTTTCATATACAGAAATAGTACTCACGGTATAAAATGTATTGTTTGAAGAGAAGGCTCAACATGTTTCTCCTGAAGCTTGTGTTATTATGACTAGCAAAAACAATGAAAAAGCAAAAATTATATAAATATAAATACAAATAACAATGATATTGAATATAAGAAAAAAGAATAACAAAAAACACATAGGTATGTGGCAAGGAGCAAAAGGTCACCAAGGGGGCGTGTATAAAATGATACAAAAAGGGCTCAAGTGTTTGAAAGCATGTACTGTACTATCGAAAAACTCACTCAGAAAGCTGCTTTTAATAGAGGATATTAGAGATCCGGACTACACCCCATATGGAAAACGCTACATATCCACCAATGATGACAGTCATGTAAGAAAGGAGGTTTTTTTTTTTTTATTATTCTTTATTTTCCAAACTATCAAATATTATAACTCGTTTACAAAATAATATCATCAGTACATCACAGTTTCTATGTTAAATACTTCCTTTGACCCCAACCTCTCCCTCCCTCCCCCCCCCCCCCTCTCTCACTCGATCCTTCCAATATTATTTCTCACTAACAATCAAGCAAATTCAAATAGTTTTCAGTTTTTCTAAATTGCAGCCATTGCCGCCACTTATTCTGGTACCTCTCCTCTAGATGTTCTGACTTGTATATTGTCTCTTCAATATTTCTTATCCTTTCTAATCTTTCTACCCACTCCTTCATTGAGGGAGGTTCCTGTGTTTTCCATCTTCGCGGTATCAATGCCTTAGCAGAATTCAAAAGGCAAGGGGTCAGAGAGTACCCATACTCTCTCTCCCCTTTTTCAGAGTCATGAAATAGGCACACCCATGGGTCCCTCCTGATCCTTTCTCCTGTTATTTTAAAGCTAGCTTCAATTATTTTCCCCCAAAATATATGTATTTTGGGGCACTCCCACCACACATGTGCAAAGGTTCCCACTACCGAACAGCCTCTCCAACACGTTGAGGGATTCTCTCTACTAATTTTATTTCCTTGCTGTGGAGTTATGTACCACCTTGCTAAGAGTTTATATGACATCTCTCTTGTTTGTGTGTCTTTAGCTACCGAATAGGTTCGTCTGATTATCCTATTTCTCTGATGGTCATTACTTAAGGGGCCTATTTCCCTTTCCCACTTCTCTAAATAACCAAGGAAATTATGATCCACTGCGTCTATTAGATTTTTATATATTTTTGAAATCCTTTTTTCAAGGCATTGACGGCTCACTAGTAACTTCTCCAGGGGTCTAAATTGCTCCTTACCCCTCAGTGGCTGTGGCAAAGACTGGGTAAAATAGTGTAATTGTGAATATCTCCATTTATCTAATGTCTTGTGTCCCCACTTCCCTGTGATTTCCTCATATGTGCATAGTCTATTTCCTTCCATAACCTCATGTAATCTAATATTATCTTTCTTAGCCCACCTGTTAAAATATATATATTCCTCTTGCCCTGGTTTAAAAAACGTAGTATCCATTAACGGGATTAGTGGTAAATTGTGATCCCAATTATGTCTCTTATGCCGCGTACACACGATCAAACAATCGGGTGGAAAAGTCCGGCAAACTCAAGTCCGCCAGACAATCCCCCTGTGTGTAGCCTCCGGCATACTTTTTTGACCCGAAAGTACGGCGGACTTATAAAGTAGTTTTGCACTCCGATCTTCCCGCCGGACTCGCATTTCGGCGGACAATCCGGCCGTGTGTATGCCAGTCCGCCGTACTTTTGAAATTAATGGACTTTTCCTGCCTGGAGAAAAGTCCGCTCATTTCGTGCGGGTCTCCAGGTAGGCGGGGCCCGCGAAGGAGATGTCGCTGGCCCCGCTACCTGGTATGGACTTAAAGGGGAACCCCAACGCCGAAAAAATCGGCGTGGTTGTCCCCCCAAGCCCACATCAGACCCTTGTCCGAGCATGCTACCCGGCCGTCCAGGAAAGAGGGGACGAGCGAGCGGCCCCCCTACTGAGCCATACCAGGCCGCGTGCCCTCAACATGGGGGGTACCTTGGGGAAGGGGGGGCCGTGCGGCCCCCCCACCCCAAAGCACCTTGTCCCCATGTTGATGAGGACAAGGGCCTCTTCCCGACAAGCCTGGCCATTGGTTGTCGGGGTCTGTGGGCGGGCGGCTTATCAGAATCCGGGAGCCCCCTTTAATAAGGGGGCCCCCGGATACCGGCCCCCCACCCTATGTGAATGAGTATGGGGTACAATGTACCCCTACCCATTCACCTGTGAAAAAAAGTACAAAAAAAAACCACAACACAGGGTAAAAATAGTTTATTGCACAGCTCCGGGGGTCTTCCGTCTTCGGGGGTCTTCTCGCCGGACACCTCCGCTATCTTCTGCTAGCTCTTTTGCTAGCGGAGGAGCCCGGCTTTCTTCCTCGCCGTCGACCTCTTCTTCCGACTTTGGGGGTCTTGTCCCCCTCTACGGTTCTTCTGCCGGGCCACTGCGCCTTCTTATAGCTTTTTTACAGGCGGTGGCCCGGTCTTCTGTCGCCGCCGCCGCCTTCTGTACTTCTCTTCTTCTCTTCAGATGTTGATTCGTCGCATGCTTCGCTCACAATGGCTCCGACGCGATGCGCTGCGACTTATATAGGGACATCACCGGATGATGTCCCCGCTCATTATGGTGTCACAGTCCCAGAGGATGCTGGGACTGTGACATCATAATAGGTGGGGACATCATCCGGTGATGTCCCTATATAAGTCGCTGTGTGCCCGGTCCCCGTCATTGTGAGCGGAGGGAGCGACGAGGTAACATCTGAAGAGAAGAACAGAAGAACAGAAGAACAGAAGGCGGCGGCGACAGAAGACCGGAAGAGGGGGACAAGACTCGAGAAGAGGGGGACAAGACCCCCGAAGTCGGAAGAAGAGGTCGACGGCGAGGAAGAAAGCCGGGCTCCTCCGCTAGCAAAAGAGCTAGCAGAAGATAGCGGAGGAGTTCGGCGAGAAGACCCCCAAAGACGGAAGACCCCCGGAGCTGTGCAATAAACTATTTTTACCCTGTGTTGTGTTTTTTGTACTTTTTTTCACAGGTGAATGGGTAGGGGTACATTGTACCCCATACTCATTCACATAGGGTGGGGGGGCTCCCGGATTCCGATAAGCCGTCCGCCCCCAGACCCCGACAACCAACGGCCAGGGTTGTCGGGAAGAGGCCCTTGTCCTCATTAACATGGGGACAAGGTGCTTTGGGGTGGGGGGGCCGTGCGCCCCCCTTCCCCAAGGCACCCCCCATGTTGAGGGCACGCAGTCTGGTACGGCTCAGGAGGGGGGCCGCTCGCCCGTCCCCCCCTTTCCTGGCCGGCCGGGTAGCGTGCTCGGACAAGGGTCTGATGTGGACTTGGGGGGACCCCCCATGCCGATTTTTTCGGCATTGGGGTTCCCCTTTAAGTCCATACCAGGTGGCGGGGCCAGCAACGTCTCCTTTGCGGGCCCCGCTTACCTGGAGACCCGCTCGAAATGAGCGGACTTTCCTTCGCGTGTGTGGGCGAGTCCGTTCATTTCAAAAGTAAGGCGGATAGTATGGCGGACTTAGTACGCCGTATTAGTCTGCTGAAAAAGTGCCGTGTGTGGGCAAGTAGCCCGTTCGGAAAGTCGGACGGACAGTCTGGCGGGAAGTCCGCCAGACTAAGTCCGTCAGATAGTCCGCTACGTGTGTACGCGGCATTATTTATTGTGTCCCAGACCCGAAGTGAACTTTTTGTCAATATACTTGTGTTAGGCCCTAATTCTCTACATCTTGCCGGTATCCATATTAACTGTCCTATTTTCTTTTTACTTAACTTAAATTCTAATTCCACCCAATCCTTACCGTTTTCATTATGGATCCAATCCGTGATTCGTGATATCGCTATAGCCTCTTAATACTTTTTAAAGTCGGGTACTGCCAAACCTCCTCTGTCCTTACCTCTGGTCATAATGTTAAAAGCTACCCTCGCCGATTTTTTTTTCCAAATAAGTCTTATGATCATGGTTTTTAATTTATTTAAGTGGTAATGATATTGGGACCATTTGACATGTATATGTAAATATTGGTAAAATAAACATCTTAACTACGTTTATTCTCCCTATCCATGAAAGAGCTTTATATCGGATCCTACCTAAATGCTGTTTAATTTTGTTCAGGAGGGGGATATAGTTGACCTCAAACAGGTCTCCCATCTTTGCTGTCAATTTTACTCCCACGTAACCTAATTCTTTCGGGCACCCCTTAAAAGGTAATTTGGTTTGGAATGCGCTCTGTTCTTCTACCAGTATATTTAAATTTAATATTTCAGATTTGGTCATGTTCACTTTAAAATTGGAGAGCTTCCCAAATTCTAACAATTCATTCACTATCCCCAGAATAGAGGTCCTGGGGTTAGAGATATAGAGCAGAAGATCGTCTGCAAAGGCAGCGGTTTTATACTCCCTCCCCTCCACCCGTATTCCCTGGATATCTTGATTTTTCCTTATAGCCGCCAAGAGGGGTGGCAATACAAGGCTTTTATCCATCCCTTCATCCTCTCTCCTAATCCATGACATTCCAATGTCTCAAAAAGGAACCCCCAACTGATCCTGTCAAATGCTTTTTCAGCATCTATGGACATGAGTACCATGGGGGCACCCTGTCTAATAGCTTCCTGAATTAGCATAGTGGTCTTCAATACATTATCCCACCCCTCTCTCCCTTGGATAAATCCCACCTGATCATTCTGTATCCAATCTGGCACATGAGGCCCTAATCGCTCCTCAATAATTTTTGCGAACAGTTTGATATCTGAATTTAATAGAGAGATTGGCCTATAGCTTTCAACTGCCATAGGGGCCTTTGCTTCTTTCAGGATCAAGACCACATGCGCCGAAAGTGTCTATTCTCAAAATTTTTCTCCCCCCCCCCCCCACGGCATTAAAATAGTCGCATAGTTTTGGGGCCAGCTGTTTTTAACATTTCTTGTAATATGAAATCGGGAACCCATCAGGGCCAGGGCATCCTCCTGTAGCTGTGTTTTTGATTGCTCTCTCAACTTCCTTGTTTGAAATTGGAGCTTCTAATGCTTCCATTTCTACTTGCGTAGCCCTGTGTAAATCTAACCCCTTCAGGTAATCCTTTATTTCGTCTTGGCCTCTATTCTCCACACTATCCAGATGTCCAATATTATAAAGGACGCTATAATATGCGTAGAACATATTAGCAATATCCTCCGGCATTTTTTGTACTTCCCCCTCCCTATCTCTCACTTTTGGGATAAAAATTCTGCTCTTCCTTTCCTTCACCCTCCTGGCCAACCATTTACCTGATTTATTTCCCCATTGATACCTTTCCTTATCAAGAATGTGATAAGCAGCCTTCCTACCATGCTCTAAACAGTCTTCTAGCTCCCTCTTTTTCATTATCAGATCCTATCTGTCCTGGATCCCCCTTGGTCTCCTGCTCTGCTCCAGTCTCTGGATTTCCTCATACAATAGGGTTTTCCTTCTCTTCCTGTCCCTCTTTTTCCCTTCTCCAATCTCTATTAGTACCCCTCTTATTACTACTTCATGCTTTTCCCATAATGTTGGGCTGGAGATTCCCGGGGTATCATTCAATCTAAAGAATTGTTCCACCTCCTGCTCAAACCTACTTACTGCCTCCTCATCCTGTAATAATGATTCGTTCAGCCTCCAATTTATCCCCGGTCCACGAACTTCCTTTATCTCCAGCTGAATCTTTACTGGTGCATGATCTGACACCGTTCTTGTTTTTATTTCCACTTTCTTAAGTGCCGACAAGAACCGATGTTCCAAAAAAATATAATCTATTCTAGAGAAGGAACCGTGGACCGGGGAGAAACATGTATAGTCCCTATCCTTTGGATGTAGTACTCTCCAGGTGTCTTGCAACTGGTAGATAGCTAGAGCCCTTAAGAACATTCTCCGCTTGTGTTCAGATGTCCTATTCCCTCCCCCTGTAGTGTCTATTTTAGGGTCCATACTCCAGTTGAGATCACCCGCTAGAATCAATTTACCCTCCTTAAAACCTTCTATTTTATTTAACACTTTCTTTAGGAATTTGTCCGCATTCTCATTCAGAGCATAGACATTTACAATTGTACATTTCATATTAAACAACATACCTTTTATACACAGGTACCTTCCCTCCGGGTCCACTAGTCACTCCTCTAGATCAAACCTCATTGTTCTACTAAAGCCTATCGCTGTCCCTCTGGAGTAAGAGGAAGGGGAATCCCCATAAATCCATACCGGAAAATTAACCAAGTTCAATCTGACACCTGAAGTGTGTGTTATATGCGTCTCCTGAAGGCACACTATATTTGCTTCCAGATATTGCAATTCATCATTTATCCTATATCTTTTCCTTTTTGTATTTAAACCCCTTACATTATAAGTAACTATGTTAATTACTCCCATATCTCTCTTCTAAGGCTTGATTAATTCCCTCTCTTTTTGGAGCGTCCAGTAAACCCAGTGGCATCTGTTCTTACTAAACCTATGGAAGGATCGAGTGAGAGCCCAAAAATAAAAAACAACAGCAAAACAACAGCAAAAAACAAAAAATTCCCAGTGAACCTCCTCCATTCCCCCTCCCTCCCCCTTTGTTCTATAACGGAACGTCTCACAAGACTGGGTAGGACTCCCCCTTCTCCCCCATAGTATCCCTGGGGCTCACACCCACGTTCGTCTGAGACCTTCCCGCGGAGTCTAAGAGCCAGCAGGTGTTCACCAGCGCCACTAGTGGTGAGGATGGACTTGGCTGCAACTGGATCCAGGTCATGACCCCCAGGGTCCCCCAGCTCACACCCACAGTAGGCAACAGGAGGATAGGGATAGTGAGGGACAAAGCCAAGGTCGGGGCCACAAGCAGACAGGAATAGTCAGGGACACGCCAAAAGGTCAGGATCACAGGCAAACAGAGATAGTCAAGGACACGCCAAAGTCGGTAACTAAACAACAGAAGAGCACACGGCAGGTAACAGGAAGCTAACACACAAAGGTTGATCAGCAGGGTTGGCTTGCAGTGCACAGGTTAATATAGAGCTCTCTGATAGGAGCTAGGGTGGAGTCATGCCAGAGGATGGATTACAAAAGCAGTCAGGTGAGGGTCAGCTGGTCTCTAGAGATGAACACATGGAAACAAGTAACCAAACTATTGCAAAACCATGACAGATATCGGCTGCCACCATCAATTTCGTAAGTGGTTTTAGTCATCTCCTTCTTCTTAGTGTCTCCACCGCTAAATCTGAGTAAATCTGCAATTTTGCACCCCCGTAGACCACCCCTGGTGATGTTCTAACTCTTCTCATTACCTGCATTTTTTCTTCAACATAATGAAATCTCACTATGACATCCCACGGGGCTTCTGATCTTAATCCTAAGGATTGTGTCATTCTGTGTATTCTATCTATTCTCAGTGGTTCTGAAGCTTCCTTATCTAGCAGGGGTTCTCCTGGTCTTCTAACCTATACATAATTGTTCTGTTTTCCTTCCAGAGAGCTGTTACCTGCCCTAATATTTCATCTATCCTTTTCTCATGGGCTTCTACTCTGTTTTCTATCTCCTCCACTCTCCCCAAAACTTGGCCGATATCTGCCCTTATTGTCGCAATTTCTGCTTTTAGAGAGGTTTCCATTCTCGAGAAAATCTCCAAAAGCATCTCTCTTATTTGTAGTGCTTGTTCCAGGGGTGGGGTTTCCCCATACCCTCCCAGAGCTAATTCTCCTTCCTCTGTTTACTTCCCCCCCCCTCTTTCTTGAGGTCCTTTCTGCCTTAGATCACTGACTTGTGAGTTTACACCATTTTTTTTTTATTCTGTTAACTTTGTGGAGGGATTCTTCACCCCCCTCCTCTCTTCCCCTTTCTGTCTACTTGGTCCGGACCAAAGTAATTTTTCAGCTCTGGGGCACCCGGCCTCTTCTTCTCTTATACTGGAGTTTGCGGCCATATACTTCTGAATTCCGACCGGACTTGCAGCTAATCGGCCAAGCGCATTGCGCATGTGCAGGAAGCTGGTGGGGCGCATGCGCAGTGACAATATGGCTGACTCGGATGATGTCACGTTGGCTCGTATAGCCAATTGGTTGACTACGAGTGGGACGTGTATACAAAACAGCACGCTCTGCGCAAGCTCTGCACAGCTGAACTAACCTGTCCGGACACATTATACTGCTGACATGCAGTTATAGATTCTTTCAGGTAAGCGATGGGGTAACTTGATTTATGTACATACTATTGATCATACTAAGGTACTCCTGGGGATTTAGTATGCTCTATTATATGTTTGCAGATATTCCACTGGTTACACTTCAATTACCTAGCGCTGACCTCCGGTGGGAGCTATTCTTCCCCCCCCCCCCCTCCCCTTCATGCTGCACTGCCTATTATTATGGTTTTCCATCCACAGTTGAACCTCTGTCCATCCAGCGAAATAAGTATCCTGGCTACATCACAGCTTGTGTCTGTGGTGAGTCCTTTATTGTTTATAACTTGCAAATAATTTTGCTTAGGAGCGTGTAAAACCTTTTCTATCCTGCCGCAGCAGAGCAATACATTTATACACATTACTATATGTCTATGATTAATTAATTTCAGCTATATGCTAAAAAATGTAATATTTATAATAACGATTAGCATTTATTTTAAATAAGATTGATATTAATATAATTCCTATTATAAGTTTACCAACATATTTGTGCGATTTTTCTTCACACAAAATAATGGCATATCATGCTCTGTTTAATCTTTTTATTTATAGGTTCCTTTAGGATATAATATTTTTGGGTCGAGGTTTGATCCATGGATCTTTTAAACCTCCTCTCTTACATGACTGGCATTATTGGCGGATATGTAGCGTTTTCCATATGGGGTGTAGTCCGGATCTCTAATATCCTCTATTAAAAGCAGCTCTCTGAGTGAGTTTTTCGATAGTACATGCTTTCAAACACTTGAGCACTTTTTGTATCATTTTATACACGCCCCCTTGGTGACCTTTTGCTCCTTGCCCCCCTCCTGTGGCTGGTGTACCCCTGACACACCTTTAAGGGTCCTAGACAACGTATACCCATGTGTTTTTTGTTATTCTTTTTTCTTATATTCAATATCATTGTTATTTGTATTTATATTTATATAATTTTTGCTTTTTCATTGTTTTTGCTAGTCACAATAACACAAGCTCCAGAAGAAGCGTGTAATTCACGCAAAACATGTTGAGCCTTCTCTTCAAACAATACATATTATACTGCGAGTACTATTTCTGTATATGAAAAACATTGGAGCCAATGTATATTGTTTATTACTACTTTTAGAGGCTTTTTGGTAAATGAACGGAATTTAGTTAGCGGTCATTGTTGTACGTCATATAAAACAATTATGAGTATTATTGTGGAATATGGTTTTAAGCTATGTTTTAAATAATAAAGTATATATTTTATATAATTGATTTTGTGTTGTCTATGATTCCTAAAAAGTCCATTAGCCCCTTATTGTTTTTTTCGTCCTCACACATGGAGATGTAAGCCTTCCATGTATGATGGTAAATCTTCCGAGAAGAAGACTTCCGTGCCCTCAGCATAGTGGAAATTACCGAGCCTAACAGACCTTGGTCCTTTAGCACCTGGTTTTCAACAGCCATGCCGTTAAAACCAGCAATGGTAAAGCAGGATGAAGTACCGGACCTTGAGCTAGAAGGTCCTCTCGCAGCGGTAGCCGCCAAGGAACACCGCCACCAGTCGTACTAGGTCAGCATACCAAGGATGCTGATGCCAAACTGGGGCAATCAGAATTACTGGAATCCCCTCGTTCTCCACTCTGAGTAGCAGACCTGGTAGAAGCTTAAGTGGGGGGAAGGCATAAATCAGCCGATAACGCCCCATGGAGCCACCAACACGTATGACGCGTCCGCCCAGGGGTCTCTTGTCCTGGACACAAACCTCTGCACCTTCCGATTGAGCTGAGAGGCCAAGAGGTCCATATCTGGTGTGCCCCAAGGAGCCTGAATACCTCCGGATGCAACGACCATTCCCCTGGGTCCAGCATCTGACGACTTAGGTAGTCCGCCTGCCAGTTTTCTATGCCCGGGGTATATATGGCCGTCAGGGTCGGTACATGTCGCTCTGCCCACTGGAGGATGTGAGCGAACTCCCATGCTACAGCTGAGCTCCTTGTTCCTCCTTAATGGTTGACGTACGCTACCGCCATGGCGTTGTCTGACTGGATCCTGATCGGACGCCCTTGTACCCTCATTGACCATGTGCAGAGGCAAAGACTGATCGCCCGAAGCTCGAGCACATTGATCAGCAGTTGGGATTCTTCCTGCGACCAAAGGCCCTGGGCCAACTATACTCCCAGCCCTCCCCCCCAACCAGTCAGGCAGGCATCCGTTGTGATCACCGTCGAATTGAGAGGAAGGAACGATCTCCCGGACCGAAGAGCCGGAGATCTCCGCCACCAGAGAAGGGAATCCCTGACTAAGTGTCTCACCCGAATTTGACAATCCAGGGATAATGGAGATTTGTTCCATTTTGACAAAATCTCCTTCTGCAAGACTTGAGTGTGAAATTGAGCGTATGGAACTGCCTCGAATGTGGCTACCATGAGGCCCAGAACGCGCATGCAGAAGCGCAGCGACTATCATCTGCGGCTCATCAACAACTTCACCGCAGCTTGAAGAGTCTGCAGCTTGTCTGAAGGGAGAAAAACTCTTGCTTCTGTGGAGTCCAACAGCAAGCCCAGGTACTCCAGGTGTTGAGTCGGCACTGACACCAATTTCTTTTGGTTCAGCACCCAATCAAACTCCTGGAAAGTCTGCATGGTGATCACTACATCCTGAATCAAAACTAAAAAACACTGCGCTATCTTAAACAAAAAGCCGCTAACACACTAAAAATGGATGTTTTAGTTCAAATAGCATATAAAGAACAAAGTGTCGCGCTAAAAATAATAAAAAATAGATGAAACATAAATGTGTGCAGACCCAAATAACCTGTGTAAAAGTGAAATTATCAGCACACAATCCAAATCATAATCATACCATTGGCATGTGCATATATACATGAAAGAAAAAAAATACAAAAATAAGAATCCTTTAGTGAACACTAGTACAGTCCTTCACAAAAAAACAATCAGATGTCCCCTTTAGTGAAATGAAAAGATGGAAATATCCTCCAATCTTCCAATATGTGAAATGTATACACTCTTGTGTCGACACCACCACCTGAAACGGATAAAGGCTTACCGAACGCCTTTGACCCAAACGAACATACTGTTCCAATATCCTGTGAACGTGATCTCATATATATTTTGATTAATCTCATCAAAAAAGCTTTGTAGTTCATCTTCTGTTAACTGATAACTTGTAATAGTACTTACGTTACCTATGTTATAGAATGTCCATGCCACAAACAAAATATGTGGGGAGAACCACAAGACAGTTATGTGTCAGAATTAGGGAACACATTACTAATATAAATAACGGGTTCAAAAAACACAGTGGGGCTTATTTACTAAGATGAATGTGCTGCGCCGGTTCATACCACCATTTGTGCGTCACATAAATTATCAAGTGAGCGCATTAACCGGCGCACGCATAAGCACAACACATAATATGCCGGCGCAATTGAAAATAGCGCACGCCGTATAATTAACAGTCCATTCACACAGGGGCAACACGACTTCCAGAGCGACTTTGGGAGGCAACTTGGACACGACTTGAGTATGAATCACAGCGTGACTTGGGGTGACTTACGACATGACTTTAAGTCGCCCCAGGCCAGGCGACTTTAATTTAAAAAAAAAACAGTATGGGTTCCCCTCCAAGAGCATACCAGGCCCTTCAGGCCGTGGGGTCCCCCTCAAAATCCATACCAGGCCCTTATCCAAGCACGCAACCTGGCAGGCCGCAGGAAAAGAGGGGGGGGGCGAGAGAGCGTCCCCCCTCCTGAACCGTACTAGGCAACATACCCTCAACATTGGGAGGGTGCTTTGGGGTCCCCCCAAAGTACCTTGTCCCCATGTTGATGAGGACAAGGGCCTCATCCCCACAACCCTGGCCGGTGGTTGTGGGGGTCTGCGGGCAGGGGGCTTATCGGAATCTGGAAGCCCCCTTTAACAAGGGGATCCCCAGATCCCGTCCTCCCCCCGTGTGAAATGGTAAGGGGGTACAAAAGTCTTCTTTCTTCTGGTCTTCTTCCTTTCTTCATCCTTCGGTTTCTTCCTCCTATCTTCTTCTTCTTCTTTCAATCCGCTTCTTCTTGCTCTGGTGCTCTCGTCCGGCATCTTCCTCCACAGCATCTCTTCTTCGTTCTCAGGCCGCTCCGCACAATGGGAGGATCCCGCTGTGCGACGCTTCTCTTCTTCTGACAGGTCTTATATAACGGAGGGCGGGGCCACCCAGTGATCCCGCCCCCTCTGATGCACGGAACCGTGTCCTCATCAACATGGGGACAAGGTGCTTTGGGGGGGAACCCAAAGCACTCTTCCAATGTTGAGGGCATGTGGCCTGGTACGGCTCAGGAGGGGAGGCCGCTCTCTCATCCCCCCTCTTTTCCTGTGGCCTGCCATGTTGCGTGCTCGGATAAGGGTCTGGTATGAATTTTGAGGGGGACCCCCACGCATTTTTTTTGGACGGGGTTCCCCTTAATATCCATACCAGACCGGAAGGGCCTGGTATGGAATTTCACGCATTTTTTTTTTTTCTTCATTTTTTTTTTTCTTAATACTAACATGACCTGTGTGCAAATAGCCTTAAAAAAAACCATAGAAGTGAACCAGCGCAAAAAAAAAGTCAAGTTGAGAGGTGAGCCTGTTCAACTTAAGCAAATGAATCTACGTGGCTTGACATTTATTAAGATTTTGCCGGCGCAGTGAACCAGAGCACTTGAATGGACGCAAATGCCGCTTGCGAATGCGCAGTGCATAAATTGACCTAGCGCAGTTCCAAGTGTATTTGCACGCGCAGCAAGCTTGCTCAGAGAAAGTTACTTTTCTGTTCTATTTTGGGCATATTTGTTACTTGGACAGTCATATCTATACTTCCTCACATCACCCCCATAATATTGGCACTTCCAGCTTCTTTTAATTCTGAGTTGCGCCAGGTCTATAGCGGCACACAGATCGCGGCCGCCCGTGCGCCGGCATGCTAATAGTAAATGGGGAATTGCGCTGTGTTATAGGCACAAATGCTTTGTGAATACGAAAATGCCCGTTGCGTGTCGGCGTGCGCTGCAACTCATGGCGCAAACCTTTTGTAAATCAGCCCCAGTGTTTCAAGACACTTCAGAGATTACCATGGCCGGGACCCAACATGTATGACATTCTATGCAGTAGACAAAATTAAAGGCCACTAGCGGGGTGAGGACAAACAAATTAAAGTTTCACAAAACTAAACAAAATGGATTTTTAATTTAGATACACTCCAGCCAGCAGGGTTAAATATAGATGTGAATTGTTTTCTGACAAATTTCTGAGAAATATCCTCTTTCGCCCCTTTTTCAAATAATATATTATAGGTCTTCATATTTGTTATGTCCCTTTGACACAGGCATGGGCGTCCGCAGCAGGGGGCAAGGGGGGTCAAGTGCCCCCCCCTGGAATCCCCAAGGTGTTGCCGCCGCCGCCATGCTGCACTATTTTTTTTTCTGAGTCCGCTCTCTCCTGTGTATCACAGCGCTGGATGGCTGTGTTCGGCGGCCGCTCTGTAACACAGTCCCGCCCCCCCCAGACCATCTCGTGTGATAGTAGAGAGAATCAACGCTCCGCCTATCACATGAGCCGGTCTGGGGGGGGGGGCGGGACTGTGTTACAGAGCGGCCGCCGAACACAGCCATCCAGTGATACACAGGAGTAAATGCCCATCCATGCTACAGTGCCTGGATAGGAGGATCGAGGGGGGAGGGGGGCTGCAGTGCTCTCCTCCACCACCGCACTCTCCTGCCCCCCCCCCTGCTCTTCTCTTCCACCACCGCACTCTCCTGACCCCCGTGCTCTCCTCCACCACCACACTCTCCTGACCCCCCCCCCCCCCAGTGCTCTCCTCCACCAACGCACTCTCCTGCCCCCCCCCAGTGCTCTCCTCCACCACCGCACTCTCCTGCCCCCCCCCAGTGCTCTCCTCCACCACCGCACTCTCCTGCCCCCCCAGTGCTCTCCTCCACCACCGCACTCTCCTGCCCCCCCGTGCTCTCTTCCACCACTGCACTCTCCTGCCCCCCCCCAGTGCTCTCCTCCACCACCGCACTCTCCTGCCCCCCCAGTGCTCTCCTCCACCACCGCACTCTCCTGCCCCCCCCGTGCTCTCTTCCACCACCGCACTCTCCTGCCCCCCCCAGTGCTCTCTTCCACCACTGCACTCTCCTGCCCCCCCCCCCCAGTGCTCTCCTCCACCACCGCACTCTCCTGACCCCCCCCCAGTGCTCTCTTCCACCACTGCACTCTCCTGCCCCCCCCAGTGCTCTCCTCCACCATTGCACTCTCCTGCCCCCCCCAGTGCTCTCCTCCACCACCGCACTCTCCTGCCCCCCCCAGTGCTCTCCTCCACCACCGCACTCTCCTGCCCCCCCCAGTGCTCCTCTCCTCCACCACCGCACTCTCCTGCCCCCCCAGTGCTCCTCTCCTCCACCACCGCACTCTCCTGCCCCCCGTGCTCTCCTCCACCACCACACTCTCCTGCCCCCCCCAGAGCTCTCCTCCACCACCGCACTCTCCTGCCCCCCCCGTGCTCTCTTCCACCACCGCACTCTCCTGCCCTCCCAGTGCTCTCTTCCACCACTGCACTCTCCTGCCCCCCCCCAGTGCTCTCCTCCACCACCGCACTCTCCTGACCCCCCCCAGTGCTCTCTTCCACCACTGCACTCTCCTACCCCCCCAGTGCTCTCCTCCACCACCGCACTCTCCTGACCCCCCCCCCCAGTGCTCTCCTCCACCACTGCACTCTCCTGCCCCCCCCAGTGCTCTCCACCACACTCTCCTGCCCCCCCCCCAGTGCTCTCCTCCACCACCGCACTCTCCTGCCCCCCCAGTGCTCTTCTCTTCCACCACCGCACACTCCTGCCCCCCCAGTGCTCTCCTCCACCACTGCACTCTCCTGCCCCCCATGCTCTCCTCCACCACTGCACTCTCCTGCCCCCCCCAGTGCTCTTCTCTTCCACCACCGCACTCTCCTGCCCCCCCAATGCTCTCATCCACCACCGCACTCTCCTGCCCCCCCCAGTGCTCTCCTCCACCACCGCACTCTCCTGCCCCCCCCTCCAGTGCTCTCCTCCACCACCACACTCTCCTGCCACCCCCTCCAGTGCTCTCCTCCACCACCACACTCTCCTGCCACCCCCTCCAGTGCTCTTCTCCACCGCCACACTCTCCTGCCCCCCCAGTGGTCTCCATCACCAAAACACTCTCCTGCCACCCCCTCCAGTGCTCTCCTCCACCACCACACTCTAGTGCCCCCCCCCCACAGTGCTCTCCTCCACCACCACACTCTCCTGCCCCCCCCCCCCAGTTTTCTCCTCCCCTGTTCTTGCTGCTCTCCAGCTCTCCCCATCCTTCTCTAGCCACCATCCCAGTGCTTTCCCCCCCAGTGCTCTCCGCCCCTGTTCCCCCCAGTGCTCTCCCCCCCGTGCCCTCCACTCCCTCCAGTGCTCTCCCCCACTGCTCTCCTCTCTCCCCCTGTTCTTTCCCCTCCAGTGCTCTCCCCTCAGTGCTCTCCCCTCCCCCCAATGCTCCCCCCCCCTGTTCTCCCCCCCCAGTGCTCTTCAGCTCTCCCCATCACTCTCTAGCCCCCACCCCAGTGCTCTCCAGCCCTCCTTACTACCCACCCCTGTTCTATCTGCCCCCCTGGTGCTCTCCAGCCCCCCCCCCCCAGTGCTCTCTACCCTCCGTGCTCTCCACCCCTGTTCTTTTTGGCTCCCCCTTAGCACCCTCCACTCCCCACCCCTGTACTCTCCTCTCCCCCTGCATTTTGCGCCCACCCATGTGCTCTCCACCCCCCATAGTGCTCTCCAGTACCCCGTGCTTTCCACCCCTGTTCTTTCTGGCCCCCACTGGTGCTCTCAAGCTCCCCCCCATTGCTCTCCACTCACCCCTGCTCTTTGTGCCCCCCCCAGTGCTCTTCACCACCCCACACTCTTAGCCCCCCCAGTGCTCTCAGCCTACCGTGCTCTCTACCCCTGTTCTTGTTGGCCCCCCCAGTGCTCTCAAGTTCCCCCCAAGTGCTCTCCGCTCCCCACCCCTGTGATCTCCACTCCCCCTCACTCTTTGCCCCCACCCATGTGTTCTCCAACCCCGCCAGTACTCTTTGCTCCCCCTTCTCTCCAACTCCCACTCAGTGCTCTCCACTTCCCCGGGACCAGAGGGCAGGCTGACTGGGGCCAGAAAATGAGGACGGCTGAAGGTGCAGGTGGCCAGGGACCACTCCATCTCACAGCAGACAAATCCTCTGGAAGGAGCACCGTCCCCATCCAAAACGAGAACAGACCCTGCTGCTGGCCGTCATGGATATCCTGCTGGCATGCAAGGTACTGTACTGAGCATAAACAACACACCTTCCCACAGACAGGGACTGCAGACTGGGACATGGGGCACAGGAGGGGCTGCAATGATGTGCACAGTGAGACTGCATTCACGGCACACTAAAGCTGCATTTGATGGACACAGTGAGGCTGAATTTGATGGACACAGTGAGGCTGCATTTGAAGGGCACAGTGAGGCTGCATTTGGTGGGCACAGTGAGGCTGCATTTGGTGGGCACAGTGAGGCTGCATTTGATGGGCACAGTGAGGCTGCATTTGATGGGCACAGTGAGGCTGCATTTGGTTGGCACAGTGAGGCTGCATTGGTGGGCAAAGTGAGGCTGAATTTGATGGGCACTGGTGAGGCTGCATTGAGCTCTTGCATCAAGTCTGCAGTCTCTGTCCATCTCCTGTAGCATGTCTGAAGTCTCTGAGGGAGTCTGGAGAGGAGTCAAAAGTGGGAGCACCGCCGGGATGGGGGTCATGGGAGAAGTCAGACTTGTGTGGACTGTGGATAGGAGACTATAGGATAAAACCTCCAAGCTGGAGCCGACTGACTGAGCCCTGCACAGTGCACCTGAGAGGAGGCCAGTGAAAGCACCGCCAGGCCAGTCGGGGGTCACTGATGTAAGGGGGGAGTGAATACGATAATGTAAGGGGCACTGACATAAAGGGTTTCCTCCTTATATTAGTAACCCACCCCCCTTACCTTAGAGTATTCTTTCTGAAGAAGGTGGTTCCCCCCCACGTTCTGAGTTTCTGGGGTCCCCCTTGATGATTGATCACTTACCACTATTAACTGGAATTTGAATATATATATATATATATATATATATATATATATATATAAAGCCCTATGTGATTTAATATCTATGTCTAATACTCTCTTCATCAAAGGTGCTTTAAAATGTATGGTTTTTCCCTTTCATGAACCAGAAAATAATGACGTTATGCTGTTGGGCTGGTATAATAATGCTGTTGGGCTGGTATAATAATGCTGTGAGGCTGGTATGAAATTTTTTTCAGGGCTGGTTTTTGAAAGCATGGGCGTCCGTAAGGTTACTCAGGTGGCTGCGTACCATGCCCATATAGCCTAGAGAATGTACATTGCAATACATCTGTTGTTGCCATATTTTTATCTTGATGAAAACAGTCTATACAGTGACAGTATGAGATCAAAATATGGCCACAACAGATGTATTGCAATGTAAAAACATGTACATTCTCTAGGCTATATGGGCATGGAACACAGTCAGAGTAACTTCCAATACAAAGTGAAGATGAATTATCTGTTATATAACACATATGTATTACCAGTGTAAAGATTTTCATGAGATTGTCGAAAAGGGGCGGAGCATGAGTGGCGTTGAAATGATGCCCCCCCTTGGAAAAAGTTCTGCGGACGCCCATGGACACAGGGTCTCTCAGGGTGTTGCTAGCAATGCTGCCAGTGTCTGCTCAGCAAGTTACACACAGGCTGGATGCACTTCTTAACCAGGGAAGGGTTTATTACTCACTCAGAAAGCGATGTACATTCTTCTATGGAGGATTCATATACAACAGATCTCCCTCTAAGTAGCATGCTGCTGCTTCCAGTCCCACACACACTGTGCATGACTTCCTGGTACAGCCCCTCCCCCAGTATGCATCAGGAGAAAGGGGTTAAGGGTCACAGTGATTCTGCATAAACATTTTCTATAGAAATTCACCTTTTCTATAGAAAATTATATAATAATAAATTATCTAATGTACGGGGATATCATTATAGGAAAGGAGTAGTATTCCTTGATATGGATTACGTATGCACTTTTTGTTTGTCTGAATTAAGAGGTAACCGTTTAGAGTACTCCACCCCCTCCCCCTTTTTTAAAGAGGCAGTACCCCCTTTTTTTTTTTAAAAGGCAGTATTTCTTCTTGATTTTAATTTATTCATTCCTCTTTTTTACTATGCATTTATCCAAATCATGAATTATTTCATGTAATCTTCATATTATTTTATTTATTTATTTTTAAGCAGTTTGGGAGTACATTTCTACTTCTTATCCCCTTTTTTTAGGGAGGTCCCTATGGATAATGCACATTTCTGACCCCAACTGCATATAACATTGTTTCATTTTAGTAATATCTTGGTATATTACTTTTCCCAATTTCCGACTACCATTTTTCCCACCATTCTTGATTCAGTTGTCTACCATCTTCTTTTTAGGTTTATTTTATATTTTAATACATTTTTAATATTTTATAACAATTTTTTCTTTTTCTTTTTACTTTTATTTTTATTTTCTTAAAGGGCTATATCTCTTAAAAACCTTAGCCACCCCCATCAAATCATTCTCTGCAGCTATTACCTTTTGTACCACCACCCCCTCCCTTTAGAATATAAGCTCTACGAGCAGGGCTCTCCTGTACCTTTTGTATTGTACTGTAATTGTGTTGTCCCCCCTATACATTGTAAAGCGCTGCGTAAACTGTTGGCGCTATATAAATCGTGAATAATAATAATAATTAATAAGATAGCTACATATAATTAAAGATTTTATTTAAGTTAAATTTTTATGGCATAAATACGGTATACACCATTTTAATCTCCCAGTATTTGCATATACTAAATCATTTAAGTATGAGCTCCTATTCATGACACTAGTAATTGATTTTAGAAAAGATGTTTGTGTATTAATTATCATGTGGTTTTAAAATATGTAATTGTTAGGTAAATGCATTATTTGGCGTTACAAATTGTTTTGGTCCAATAGGATGTAGTCACGCTGTTTACCGGCCAGTATTTCAATTAATTCTTTTCAACTTTTATTACCAAGAATACTGATCAACAATATTAATATTTTTATTTTCATTATCTTTAAACCACAGTCTCACTCCGTTCGCTCCATTTGCGATAAGAAAAAAATATGGAAAGTGAGCGGGGTGACATTATATAATGTGGTAGATACGATCGCTATAGTTTTTGTATTGGCTTGTAAATACCTTATCAAAAATGGCCACGGAAGTCGCTCGCGCAAGCGCGGAAGGGACACTACACCCTATAAAAGGATGGGAGGTGTAGCAAGATGGCTGCTTCAGATGATGCCTTGAAAGACAAAACAGTTACAGCACATCTTTGCATCACCTCCGATCAGGGCCATGACAGTTCATCCTAAGCGGCGCCTGTTTCATATTTGCTATTTTGCACACATTCTATGTATGAAATGTGAATACATCATTATTTTATTTAAATAAATTAAATTTATAAAAACAATATCATGCTATGGGCATCCCTCTCTTCTATATATGAAAACCCGACGGGATGCCAGCATATGATAAGTGGAAGTGCCCAGCTGATTCCAGAGATCTACATGGGCTTACACTGTGAAAGTGCGGTACCCCTGGGGGGTAAGGGCATCTGGAGAGTGAAAAATCACTATCAACACGGATAAGGTCACTGGCACTATTGTCACCTAAAGGATTGATAACAGCTCTTTGACCAGGCACTAGATATCATTTGCTGAGCACAAGTCACTTCATCACTATATTAACAGACTAAAAAAGAGCTTTTTTCATACTTAAAGCGGTGTTTCAGTCGTAAAAAATTTTTTTTTTTAAAGTCAGCAGCTTTTAATAAGGAGACTTACCTTTCCAGGGCGCCCGCGATGTCGGCCGCCGAGGCTGACATGTTCCTCGGCTCTCAGGTCATATCGCTGCCATCCTCACTAAAGGAAACAGGCAATGGAGCCTTGCGGCTTTACTGCCCATTCCCTACTGCGCATGCGCGAGTCGCGCTGCGCTTTGTGAATGGGAAGCACTGTGTTAGCGAACACACAGTTCCCAGAACACAGCGCGCCTCATTTATCCAGAAGACAGCGCGGAGGAGGGGAGAAAACGAGGAGCTCACTGAGGAGCAGGAAGAAGGCAGATTAGGAAGACTGCCTAGCAACAGGGATTTCTGGCAAGGTAAAAAAAATATTTTTTTGAAGAATAATAATGCTCTTTTTGTTTAGGGTGGCCCTCCACTTTAAGTCTGTTTTTCTTTCTCATGTTACATATTTTTTTCTTTTCATTTTCATGTTTTTGTAACTATCTAAGTGGCATATTATTCATACAAGATGTGATGTGGTTGGTTATGACTATAGTGACTACAATTTTTTTTTTACTGCAGGGGTCTAACACAGTAGAAATGTAATATTTCCATCACTATAGTAGTATTATGTGCCATTTGGAGGTTTCTTCATTTCATATCAACATATTTATTACACCTTTCACACACACCTGACACTACTTACAACACAGGGGGTCTAACACACCTCTAGTATATTAGTCAATTGTCATTATTTCTTCTTTTTGTTAGTCATATGGTTTGACCTTTCATTATATATTTATATATTTTCATATTTTGCCTTCTGCTAATTATTGCATGCTGTAGCAAGTTCTTACTGCAGAGGGTAAAACACATTTGGTGGTTAAAAGACAACATATTACCACAATTTCTCAACATTTTAATGTGTAATTCATATTGATTTTTATTTCTATTTTTATTCAAACATTTTTCTTAATTGCATTATTACTCACTTCATCATTTTTTCTTTTTTTTCTTTTGATTGTTTTGGCTGTTTTTCAGCACATTAATAAAAAAATGTCTTTAGTCACTTCTTTACACACTAGACAGAGAGTCTAACACCGCAGTTTGGGTTTTTGGTATTTACTGATTTTTTTTACTTTTATCACCATGGATAATTCTTCATTTCTTTATATTAAAGTGGTTGTAAACCCTTACAAACCACTTTAACCTACAGGTAAGCCTAGATTAAGGCTTACCTGTAGGTCCAAGAAATATCTTCTAAACCTATACGGTTTAGGAGATATTTGCCCGAAGACAGGCACCGATGTCTACGGGGCATGCGCCGTAGACAGCGGCGCGCAGGCGCACTGAGCGTGGCATCTTCGATGACGAAGATGCCGCGTGTCTCGGCTCCCGTGCGCATGTGCGGGAGTGACGTCATCGCGGCTTCGCCGAATGACAGCGGCGGAGCAGCGAGATCCACAGAGAAGATGGATGCGTCGGACTACAGGGGACAGCGGTGACTTTGCTGGCTCCTGTGTCAGGTAAGTGACACATAATAAGCTACTATGCGATGCATAGTAGTCCATTATGCTTTGCCTTTGCAGGGAATGAAAGAGGAAGTAAACTCATCAGGGTTTACTTCCTCTTTAAGATCCTGTCAGGGAATCTTTGTCACAGTTATTGGGCTCCTATTATTTATATTAAGTACATCACCCAGCAAACAATATACCTTTACCCACCAGGGGTTTAACGCCATTTCTACACTACTCCATTCATTTCCTTTTCTCCACTTTTGGGTGGTAGCAATTTGTAGAGGCAGCTATTCCTTTTTAGTTTTTTCTATTGTCAAATTTATTTACATTTAATTTCTATTCCACTTCTATATATTCCGTGGCACAGCATCACACATTATTTTCGATCTGAAAAAGTTGGAGTCTAAAAAGCGCGAATCGTCTCTAAGCAAACTTCTACTAACACGGGAATAGCAGAAGGAGCCCAAAGGGTGGCGCAGTGGCTATTGAACTTCTTTTTTCTAGTCCCATCGTACGTGGTGTACGTCACCGCGTTCTTGACGATCGGACTTTGGTGTGATCGTGTGTAGCGGAATTCCATCAGAAAAATCTTCTGAGTTTATTCCGATGGGAAAACCGTTCATGTGTACAGGAGAATAGACATTTAACAGGGGATATGATAGCAATACACAAATATATTAATGTTGATTCCAACATTGCGAGGAAACTATTTCGTCTCAGGTCACTCAAGAAGACACAGGGCCACTCAATGAAGTTAGGTGAGAAGCGGTTTAACCTTAAATGACATAGGGTTTTTTTACTGTTAGCCTACGTACACACGGTTGGAGATTTTGCCAACCAAATTCGTCCGTGTACGGCGGGACTAGAAAAAGGAAGTTCAGCTCCACGTCCGGCACCCTTTGGGCTCCGTCTGCTGATCTCGTGTCTATCACGTGTTAGTAGAAGTTTGGTGAGAGACGATTCGCGCTTTTCAGATTTGTGATTCAGATCGCTACAGCTCTTCAGTTTGTGCTTGTCTTTGCGTATCTGATAATCAGTGCGTGCAGTCAGTAAGTATTTGTTGATCATTGTGGACTATATCTTGGTATAGTACGCTTTGAAAGGCAGTTCTTATTGTCTGCTTGCTTCTGCTATTCAGGTCGTTCTTTCAGGCTTTGCTGTTTATCGGTGCTTTCTGGTGTCCGTTCTGACCAGCCGACTGTTTTCAAACCATGTTTCCTCTACGTACGCGTCGTAGAGTTTCTGCTGTGCAGGGGCTTCGTGTTGGGGTTGTTACTTTGGCACAAGCCCGGTCCATGAACAGGGAGGGGAGGCGTTTGTGGACCAATAATTGGTTGCGCCAGCGTGACCAGTTCTCGCACATGCCTTTGCTCCGTGAGATCCAGGAGAATAATCCTGATGATTTCAGGAATTATCTCCGGATGACGGACCCCGTTTTTCACCGTCTGCTGGCTTTGCTGACCCCTTATATCACCAGGCAGGATACCTACATGCGGCAAGCCATCACTCCGGAGCAGAGGCTCATCGCCCCGTTGCGCTACTTGGCGACAGGGAAAAGCCTTCAGGACCTCAAGTTCTCTACAGGCATCTCCCCCCAGGCTCTGGGGATCGTTATTCCAGAGACCTGTTCTGCCATCATTCAGGTCCTGCAGAAGGACTATATGAAGGTAAGTGTTATCCTTTAACATCACATTCTATGTATTTCATGATTGCTAATGTCTTGAATTTCTTTCCTCATTCCCTAATTACCATCATTGCAATATGCTCTAATTCATATACTCTGCCCCTTTGTCCTCAGGCATATTTGCCTCACTAACTTCCCCACCATGCTCTTCTTGGCCCATAAAACTATAGTCTAGTCACTTAACAATGTCTTTTGTCAGCTCCATAGTATTGCTTTACCCTAAACACCCCCTAAAATGTCTACAAATGTGATGTGTGTGCTTCAATTCATGCAGAGTGTTTTTTTTTTTTTTTTTTTGGGGAGGTTGTGCCAAACTCATTAGGAACCCCCCTCCCCCCAACTGCTAGCTCAGCTGGTAGCAATCCTCTATCTGTTGACTTTACCAAACTCAATACACACTATACCTACCTTTTTGATGCTCACATTTATGGATGAATTCACCTAAGCATGTAGTGTTTTTTTTGCTTTTAACCTATTAATTATCTGGATATGTAATATAAGAATGTCAAAAATTGCTTACATTTTGTTGAATTTATGTTATTCTGACACTTCTTACCTGTCCGGTGGGCTGCCAATAGTGTAACTAAGGAGGGGCTTCCCAAAGTATCACACATTATTTAGCCATTCAGCTCTCAATCAAGTGGAGAGGGTTACCTGTCCTAGACATCCCCCCCCCTCATTTTTTAGCAAGGGCCCATCAGATGGGGGGGATGGGGGGGGTGATGACTCTCATAAGGGGACATTAGACTTTAGGCTTTAAATACTCAGTTCCCAAAATGTTTAACTAATTTAGTCACAAAATGTTTGTGTGTAATCTGCTTGGAATGTTGATTGGTCAAATTACAAATTTTTGTTCTTGTTTCAATCCACAGTGTCCTTCAACGCCACAGGAATGGCAGACTGTGGCCTCCCACTTTGCCAGTCATTGGGACTTTCCCAATTGTGGAGGAGCAATAGATGGGAAGCACGTCCGCATCATCCCACCACCCAACTCGGGGTCATACTATTTTAACTATAAGGGGTTTCATAGTATCGTGATGTTGGCGGTGGTGTCTGCTACATATGAGTTTTTGTATGTGGACATGGGGCAAAATGGACGGATGTCGGATGGTGGAGTGTTCTCACGGATGGAGTTCTACTGGCGTCTCCAGAGTGGCAGTCTGGGCTTGCCACCCCCAGAGGAGAATCAGGAAGGACTCCCGTTCGTCTTCGTCGTGGATGAGGCGTTTGCCCTGGGGAACCATCTGATGCGTCCTTTCCCCATGAGGACCCTCACCCTAGAGCAGAGGATTTTTAATTTCCGCCTGTCCAGAGCCCAAAGAGTGGTGGAGAACACTTTTGGTATACTGGCCAGCCGGTTCCGCCTTTTTCTTACACCTATTCACATGGCAGAATACAAACTGAATCACATAGTGCTGATGTGCTGTGTTCTTCACAATTATTTGAAAAAAGTTTCTGCGAACTATGCGGTCTCAGTTGGCCAACAAGAAGCAGACTTGATGGACAATGCAGATAACCTCACGGCCTTCAACATGCTCATCCTGGCTTGCCCCCCCAAAGCGCCCGTGAGGTTAGAACACAATACATGGACTACTTTGTGGGTAGGGGGGCCATTGATATGCCAGACAATGTCTGAGCAGCATTTTAAAAATACATTTTTATCTGAAACTCCTTCATTTACTGCTTGGCTTGGTTTTATGTGTCTCGTAGGTATAATTAGGTTTGATCAAGTTGTGCCTTTTTCACCAACAGTGCAAACCCAAGTTCAGAGCGAGATGAGAGGACAGTCTCTTCTTCAGATAATCTTATTATGTTGTGGGTCTGCTACACACACACCTTCTTTTTTGGTAACTAATGTATGTAGTGCATTACTGACCCAAATCGTGCTCATTTTCAGCACCATGGCAGGAAAATGGCATGATTGTCAAAATTTACACTTCACTGTGGGTGTTTTTTTAGTAAAGGCACATCCACTATGCACTACAAGTGCACTGCAAAAGTACACCTGGGAGTGCAAAGTGGAGTTGCCTTTATTAAATCACACTCCAAATACATTTTTTGCTGCCATGAAAAAAGAAGCCACACATTGTTGCTAATTGAACTGTTTAATCCAACCACATTCACATGTGCGTTTTGAAAAGGTTTTTACAACCAACCAAGAAATTGTGTGTTTCCAAAACTTATTTTATTAAAAATTTGGTTTAATTGTTGTTTTTGTGTAAACAGGCATGTATCTAACTGTAAAATACAGAACACAGGAACTTACAAAGTTCCACTTTGAAAAGTGAAGACAATATCAGACATGAGTATGTACAAACTGGTCTGATCTTGCCTTCATCACATGGGGTGTCACCCCTGAAAAATCAAAATTTTGAAGATGCACACAGTGTGTCAACATTTGCTATCTCCCATCATGGGGGATCAATGTACATGCTTTGGGGCTGCAACCCCTTCATCTCAGAACCTAAACACAAAACACATACATTGATCCCCCATGATGGGAGATAATGCATGTTTACACACTCTGTGCATCTTCCAAATGTCGAATTTGGAGAAATACAACATTTTGTTAGTAAAATTCCAAAAATAAGACCCTATCTAGTTTGGGGTGTTTCACACTCTCCCCAAAACATCAATGATGTTTTTCAAATTTCAATTAACATCATTGATGTTTTGCAGGATATGTTCCCAATCCTGATTACACCCCATTATCTCCCCGATCTGGGCACTTTCACTGGTAAAACGGAAATCTTCTTCCACATCACCTACAAAACAAAACAAAACAAAAAAAAAACATGTCATATAAATATGGTGACATTCATTGATGAGCTTACCGGAAGCTGTGTTCTCCGACACTCACCTGTTGTGGTGACAATTTGCCCAACCTGCACGATCTCTCCTTCCTCCTCCTCCTCCTGCTCCTCTGTGCTTTTGGAAGTTGTCCTTCTTTGTGAGGGGTGGGGTCCCTGGTGTCCTCATACTTGCCGAGTCTTCTCTCCCCTATGAGATTTTCGAAAAAATAAAGAATGAACACACAGAGTGAAGAATTAACAATATGAAACATTGTTTGGAAGTGTTGTTCAATTGTTTATTTTGGCCGAGCTTCAAGGTCATAACATTATTGGGGACACTGTGTTCAGCTAGAATACTTACAGGAAGAACGATGTTTCCTACGAACGAATGAAACCATGAACTTGAAAGTGGCCATTTTAAAATGCACAACATGAACTCAAAGCACATGGAGCAGTATGCAAGCAATAATAATCATATGAACACACGACAACTACTTACTTTTGGCAAGAACACGCTTGATCCTTATGTACGGCTCGTGCTCCCTCAGTTTCAGGGTTGACCAGCGTTTTCTCAGTTGATCCATGGATCGGTGTACCCCAAAATTAGGCAGAAGACTCTTCACAACTTTATTCATGATCTTGGCCTTTCTGATATTTGGGTTTGGGTGAGGTCCATACTTCCCATCATAGTCAGTCCTGTTCAATATGTTGACCATCTCCAACATCTCTCCAAAAGACATATTTGCGGCCTTAAATCTTGTCTTCCTGGATCGGGACGTTTCAGGCTCCGGGCTTTCCTCACCCTCCTACTCGTTAGTGTAATTATTAGTGCGCACCTGTGTTCTCTCCGCCATATGCTCTCCCCACTGCGCCGGAAGCGAAGGGGTGGGGAAAAGTCTGGAAAGAACGTCAGGGGCGGGCGGAGTTGCATGCATGCGCACTGTATATAAAACGTAACACGCGTGTGTCGTCCGTACGATCTGTGACCAGAGGGAGAAGCTGAGGCGACGAACGCACAAACGAAGGTAACATTTTGAACTTGGCACATCATTAGGCTACACTGCTTCTAGATTGAGGCCTGCATTAGTGGAGTTTAGCCCGACATTAGGGTTTGTCTTGTGTTGTGTCTTGCAGACATTATGGATGGGTTTAATGACTACAGCTTCCTCCCTCTGTTCATCGATAAATATCGAGACATGCCAATCCTATGGCAAAACACGCACCCTTTGTATAGTAACAGACCAAAGAGGAAGGCAGCACTGTTGGAACTGGTTGAGTTTGTGAAGCCGGTGGTCCCCAGGGCAGATGACAAATATATCAAAAAGAAAATTGGGAACCTCAGGAGTACATATATGAAGGAGAGTAATAAGGTGCTGAAGTCCATGAAATCTGGAGCTTCAGCAGCTGAGGTTTATGTCCCCACCCTGTGGTATTATGACAGGATGAATTTTCTGGCAGACCAGGCTGAGGCCAGAGAATCCCTCTCTACTCTTCCTTCCACGCGTCCTTCTATGCTACATTCCACACCTGATGAGTCTTCCTACGCCCAACCTGGCCCTTCCACTCAGGAAGAACTGGAGGAGCCCAGCTTGAGCCAGGTATAGTATTGTTGTACATATTTGTGGAGTCAAAATGAATGATGTTAACTTGATTTCTGATCCCTAATTGGTGAGTTTAGAAAGTGTTTCACATATCAATAGACAGTAGTGGCCAAAACCTTTGGGACAAGAAAGAAAAATGCTGGGCTCACAATTATAGTCTTTTCTATTGGTTAACAATTTGCAACAGTGTTAATGTGAAAATTGTGTGTGTTTGTTGAACCAAAAACTCAAACTATGTCCCTTTTTCATACGCAGGAAGAACTCAGCCAGGACCAGGAGGGTGTGGAATGCAGCAGCCAGGAGGTGGCTGTGGAAAGTGGCAGCCAGGAGGAGGCGGGGGTAAGCGGCAGCCAGGCGGTGGGCAGCCAAAGGAGCCTCACCGAATGCCAGGTCCCTCCCCTTCCGCCTTCCACGCAGAAGGGTGAGAAAGGGGGGGAATGTTGAGGAGTCGGCCCTGAGGCTGATTGGTGAGGCTTCTACGGCACTCCAAGCAAAACCAACCTACCAAGAGGCCTTGGCCGCCTTGGTTGTATGCAAGCTTGAGAAAATGGAGCA
Organism: Lithobates pipiens; assembly: GCF_037356315.1. NCBI lineage: Eukaryota > Metazoa > Chordata > Amphibia > Anura > Ranidae > Lithobates > Lithobates pipiens. The sequence continues at coordinate 151,256,758 of NW_027507791.1, read as the reverse complement.
GGGGCAACAGATCTTGTGTGAGCAGGTTATTCTCCAAACCCTCAACACAGGTCTGTTGGGCCAAATGACACCAGAAACACACTTGTGTCGTTTGGCCCATGCCCCTGCTCCTCCTCCTCCTCCTTCTGCCACACCTCCAGCAACACAGCCACAGCCTGAAAGGAAGCGTGGAAGGAAGACCAGAGTGTGAGGACCTGGGTTCAGTCTGGTCTGCCAGAAGATGCAGCCTGTTGTAGTACCACAGCCTGGGAACATAGATGTCATCTGCTGCTGTTCCGGGTTTCATGGACTTCAGGACCAGACTTCTTTCCCTCAGATATGTACTCCTCAGGCCACCAAATTTTGCGTTGAAATATTTGATGTGTGCCCTGGGGGCCAAAGGCTTCACAAATCTCCCCAGTTTCAACATTGATGCCTCCCTCTTTATCTGTTACTGACACTGAAATAAAGGTATTTTTTGTTTGGATAAAATACTTGCGTATGTGTTTTCCTTCCAAAAGGCCAGTTTATTTGTAAGCAGGCAGGTACATTTCCAAAAAACAAAGTGAAATAAATAACAAGGGGTGCCAACACTAAACAACCACCTGTAGATTAAAAAAGAAAAACAAAATCAAAAAAATAGAATAATGTTGTTGTTGTAAGTTTACACAAAAATAAAAAAATAAAAATAAGGAGAAATGAGCAAAGTGTCTTTAACCACTTGCCGACCAGCGCACGACGATGTACGTCGACAGAATGTCATGGGCAGGCGAATGGGCGTACATGTACGTCCCTTTAAATTTGCCGCCCTGCCATCGGGAGGCGGCGGCGCGCTCCCACGCTGGTCGGGACCCCCGTGAGTCCGGTCGCGGGACCCGCGGACTCGATCGCTGCGGGCATCCCCGCGATCGTCTCACGGAGCGGCCGAATGGAGAAGTGCCGTTGTAAACAACATTTCTCCATTCTGCCTAGCAACTAGTGACGCTGATCTCTGCTCCATGTGATTGGAGCAGAGATCAGTGTTCACTAAATGAAAGCCCAACCCCCCCCCACAGTTAGTAACATGCCCCTAGGAACACTTAACCCCTACACTGCCACCCACTGGTTAACCCCTTCACTGCCAGTGTCATTTACACAGGAATCACTGCATTTATATAGCAGTGATTACTGTATAAATGACAATGGTCCCAAAAATGTGTCAAAAATGTCCGATGGGTCCCCCACAATGTCGCAGTCACAATAAAAATCGCTGATCACCGCCATTACTAGTAAAAAAAAAAATAATAAAAAATTATTAATAAAAATGCTATAAAACTATCCCTATTTTGTAAACGCTATAACTTTTGCGCAAACCAATCAATAATCGCTTATTGCGATTTTTTCTTTACCAAAAATATGTAGAAGAATACGTATCGGCCTAAACTGAGGGAAAAAAATGTTTTTTATATATTTTTGGGCGATATTTATTATAACAAAAAGTAAAAAATAATGTGTTTTTTTCAAAATTGTCGCTCTATTTTTGTTTATAGCGCAAAAAATAAAAACCGCAGGGGTGATCAAATACCACCAAAAGAAAGCTCTATTTGTGGGAAAAAAAGGACGTCAATTTTGTTTGGGAGCCACTTCGCACGACCGCGCAATTGTCAGTTAAAGCGACACAGTGCCGAATTGCAAAAAGTGGTCTGGTCTTTGACCAGCAAATTGGTCCGGTCTGAAAGTGGTTAAAGGAGATTTTTAGGGAATCCCCCCCACAAAAACATACAAAAAAGAAAAAACCTAATCTAAAATTGTGTAGATGTGACACAAACTAAAATTGTATTGCTGAAATGGTTAAAAAAGAGTAATGAAATCCGTTCGGGAGAAGTGTATGTGACTATGAGCATCAAAAGAAGTTGGTTCTTGCAGCATTGTAAAGAACAAGAGAATGCGCTTGATGAATGAATTTTTAACATTGCAGCATGACGAATGTGCTATATCGCTTACGAGCAGTAGTTTTACCTGAACGAGCGCTTCCGTGTCGGAATTTGAATGTGAGCATGCGTGGCACTTGGTCCGATCAAAATGCTCTACACATTACCGGATTAGGTCCGACCAGCCCAGTTGGTCGGGAAATATTTCCAACATGTTGGAAAATTGGGTCGGACGGAGATTCGGACGGAATCAGTCCGATGCATACCACACACAGTCGGATTATCTGACGACACGGTCCGATAAGACGCATTCCGACGGATTCTCCGACTGTGTGTACGCGGCATTAGAGCAGTAAGGATGTTGCATCTTGCATCATGGGCAGCTTAACCCTTTCATGACTAAGCCTATTTCTGACATTTGGTGTTTACAAGTTAAAATCCCTATTTTTTTCGAGAAAATTACTTAGAATCCCCAAACATTATATACATATTTTTAGAAGAGAATCTAGAGAATAAAATGGCGACTGTTGCAATATTTTATGTCACACGGTATTTATGCAGCAGTGTTTTAAACGCAATTATTTGGGAAAAGGGACACTTTCATGAATGAAAAAAAAACTAAACAGAATAGTTATCCCATTTTTTTTGTATAATGTGAAAGATGATGTTACGCCGAGTAAATAGATACCAAACATATTGATTGCACGCACTCGTGGAATAGCGACAAACTTTGGTACTTAAAAATCTCCATAGAAGACACTTTACATTTTTTTTATGGTTTCCAGGTTAGAGTTACAGTCTAGTGTTAGAATTATTGCTCTCGATCTGACGATCAAGATGATACCTCACATGTGTGATTTGAACACAGTTTACATGTGTGGGCGTGACTTCCGTATGCGTGTCTTTGCTGTGTGAGCCCGCGGTGACGGGGGCGGTTTGAAATTTTTTTTTCTTATTTATTTTATTTATTTTTAAATGATTAAATTCTGTTTAAAAAAAAAAAAATTGATCACTTTTATTGCTGTCACAAGGAATGTAAACATCACTTGTGACAGTAATAGGTGGTGACAGGTACTCTTTATGGAGGGATCTAGGGTCTAAAACTATGCACTTCAAAGTATTCAGATCACTGAAAACAGTGTATCTGAATACTGTATATTTTTTAAAATCCGGCACCACTGGCAGCTGAGTAAACAGGAAGTGACGTCATGACGTCGCTTCCATGTTTACATCAAGGAGACTGGAACGAAGCCAAAAACGGCATGCAAAAACACATAAAAATGAGGGTTTAAAAATGCAAAACGTGCCTGAAAAATGCATCAAGCGCAGCTGCATAGACGTGAACCTAGACTTAAAGCTGACCTTTAGTCATTTTTTTCATCTTTCCATCTATTAAAATCCTCTGCTCTTGTTGTTGTAACTTTGGATAGTAAAACATTTTTTTTTGTTGCCAGTAAATACCTTATACAGCCCACTTTTTGTTTCTTGTCTGGTAAAAAGCCTAGGGGCTTTCTGACATCATGCACAGCTCTCTCTCTCACTCTGAAGTTCCTCTTTAATCTCTTCCCACCCACCAGCCGTCAAAAGATGGGTGTGGTGGGTGGCACGGCTCTCGTTCTGGGTGGACATCATATGACGGCACTCCAGAACGACCAGGGGGGGGGGGCGCATCGATCGCGGTCACGCTGTGTTGCTAGGACGCGACAATCAGTGTAAAGAGCCACGGCTCTTTAACCATGTGATCGGCTGTGTCCAATCACAGCCGATCACATGTAAACACGGAAATGCCGGTAATCGGCGCTCTTCGCCTCACACTGACAGAGTGTGTCCGATCAGCGGCATCTCCTCACAGAGGACATCTAGGGATGTCATCAGGGCTCTGATCATCAGTGTCCTGATTACAGTTAAGTAGCAGAAATGCAAAGCAATGCCACTGCCGGCAATCAGTGCTCAGAATTGGTACCAATCTGTGCCCACAAGTGCCAGCAATCAGTGGCCATCAGTGATGCCAGTCAGTGCTGGCTATCAGTGCTGCCCATCAATGCTCATCACTGCTGCCCATCAATGCCACCCATCAATGCCCATCAGTGCCGCCTATCTGTGACCACCAGTGCTGCCTATCTGTGCCCACCAGTATCACCCATCAGTGCCGCCTATCAGTGCTCATCAGTGCCACATATCAGTGCCCACAAGTGCGGCATATTTGTGCCTCCTCATTAGCGCCCTTCAGGGAAGGTGAAAAATGTATTATTTATAAAATGTACTGGCAGAAACAAAAAAAAGGAGTGATTAAATACCACCAAAAGAAAACTCTTATTGTGTGAAGAAAATGATAAAACTTTCACATAGTTACAGTGTAGCATGACTGTGCAGTTGTCATTCAAATTGTGAGAGCGCTGAAATCTGAAAAATGGCCTGGGCAGGAAGGGGGTGTAAGTGCCCTGTACTGAGGTGGTTAATGTGGTTGTAAACCCTTTATAACCACTTTTGCCAACAGGTAAGCCTACAACCGCTTCAGCCCCGGAAGATTTTACCCCCTTCCTGACCAGAGCACATTTTGCGATTCGGCACTGTGTCGCTTTAATTGACAATTGTGCAGTCGTGCGACGTGGCTCCCAAACAAAATTGACGTCTTTTTTTCCCCACAAATAGAACTTTCTTTTGGTGGTATTTAATCACCTCTGCGTTTTTTATTTTTTGCGCTATAAACAAAAAAAGAGCAACAATTTTGAAAAAATATGCATTCTTTTTTACATTTTGCTATAATAAATCCCCCCCCCCCCCAAATATATATATATATATATATATATATAAATTCCCTCAGTTTAGGCCGTTACGTATTCTTCTACATATTTTTGGTAAAAAAAAAAATCGCAAAAAGCATTTATTGATTGGTTTGCTTAAAAGTTATAGCGTCTAAAAAATAGGGGATAGTTTTATGGCATTTTTATTAATATTTTTTTTTTTTACTAGTAATGACGGCGATCAGCCACTTGCTCCGTTTAGGAGATATTCAGTATATTCTCCTACGTGCCGGCTCTTCAGCTGCTATGCCATTACTGGCGGGAGTGACGTCATCACGGCTCCGGACAATCACAGCGCCGGATAGGGTTGCCACCTGTCCGGGATTCACCCGGACAGTACGGTTTTTGAAACTTGTGCCCGGGTCTCTGACCACCTGAGACCCGGGCACATTATTCACTTCAGACCCGCCAGTGTCATTAGTGCAGTGGCGGCCGTGTCTCCTCGATTTCGGGTCCGCTCGGGTGCAGCACTGCTTGACTTCTGCTAGTGCTCAGCTGTCTGAGTGCGGGACAGGAGTCGGGGATGCAGAGGCGGAGCCTCCATGGTGCTCTCCTCCAATCCCCTGGCTGGCTGCAGAAGGGACAAGGAGGTGGGCGGAGCCTCCCTATTCCCTGCTGCTCTGAAATGTGTGAAGAGATCACGCTGGGACTGCAGACAAGCTTGTAAGGTAAGTTTTTTTCCATGTCAGAATTACAAAGTAATCTAACCCCCCCCCCCTCCTTCCACCATACACTATACACCCCCCTCCCCCACCATACACTGTACACCCCCCCTCCCCCACCATACACCTTCCTCCCCCCCACCATACACTATACACCCCCCATCCCCCCACCATACACCCCCATACACTATATATACACCCCCCTCCCCCCACTATACACTCCCCCCCCCACCATACACTATACACCCCCCATCCTCCCACCATACACTATACACCCCCACCATACACCCCCATACACTATATATACACCCCCTCCTCCCACCATACACTATATATACACCCCCTCCCCCACCATACACCCTCCATACACTATATATACACCCCCCTCCCCCACCATACACCCCCCTCCCCCCACCATACACTATACACCCCCATCCCCCCACCATACACCCCCATACACTATACATACACCCCCTCCACCACCATACACTATACATACACCCCCATACACTATATATACACCCCCCATCCCCCCACCATACACTATACACCCCCCTCCCCACCATACACCCCCATACACTATATATACACCCCTCCCCCCACCATACACTATACATACACCCCCATACATTATATATACACCCCCCTCCCCCACCATACACCCACCATACACTATATATACACCCCCCTCCCCCACCATACACTATACACCCCCATACACTATATATACACCCCCTCCTCCCACCATACACTATATATACACCCCCCTCCCCCCACCATACACTATACACCCTCCATACACTATATATACACCCCCCCTCCCCCACCATACACCCCCCTCCCCCCACCATACACTATACACCCCCATCCCCCCACCATACACCCCCATACACTATATATACACCCCCTCCACCACCATACACTATACATACACCCCCATACACTATATATACACCCCCCATTCCCCCACCATACACTATACACCCCCCTCCCCACCATACACCCCCATACACTATATATACACCCCCTCCCCCCACCATACACTATACATACACCCCCATACACTATATATACACCCCTCCCCCCACGATACACTATACATACACCCTCATACACTATATATACACCCCCCTCCCCCACCATACACCCACCATACACTATATATACACCCCCCCACCATACTCTATACACCCCCCTCCCCCACCATACACCTAACACCCCCCCTCCCCCACCATACTCCACCCTCCCCCCACCATACACTATACCCCCCTCCCCCACCATACACCCCCATACACTATATATACACCCCCTCCCCCCACCATACACTATACATTCCCCTCCCCCCACCATACACCCCCCCTCCCCCCACCATACACCCCCTCCCCCCACCATACACTATACACCCCCCATCCCCCCACCATACACCCCCCTTCCCCATACACCATCCATATGTACAGTTCTCACCAGGTGACACTGTCCACTGCCCTACCGACACCATCCACTGCTCTACCGACACCGTCCTCTGCTCTACTGACACCGTCCTCTGCTCTACTGACACCGTCCACTTCTCTACTGACACCGTCCACTTCTCTACTGACACCGTCCACTGCCCTACTGACACCGTCCACTGCTCTACTGAACCGTTTACTGCTCCACTGACACCATCCACTGCTCTACTGACACCGTCCACTGCCCTACCGACACCGTCCACTGCCCTACCGACACCGTCCACTGCCCTACCGACACCGTCCACTGCCCTACCGACACCGTCCACTGCCCTACCGACACCGTCAACTGCCCTACCGACACCGTCCACTGCCCTTCCGACACCGTCCACTGCCCTACCGACACCGTCCTCTGCCCTACCGACACCGTCCTCTGCTCTACCGACACCGTCCACTGCCCTACCGACACCGTCCACTGCCCTACCGACACCGTCCACTGCCCTACCGACACCGTCCACTGCCCTACCGACACCGTCCACTGCCCTACCGACACCGTCCACTGCTCTACCGACACCATCCACTGCTCTACCGACACCGTCCACTGCCCTACCGACACCGTCCACTGCCCTACCGACACCGTCCACTGCCCTACCGACACCGTCCTCTGCTCTACTGACACCGTCCACTTCTCTACTGACACCGTCCACTTCTCTACTGACACCGTCCACTGCCCTACTGACACCGTCCACTGCTCTACTGAACCGTTTACTGCTCCACTGACACCATCCACTGCTCTACTGACACCGTCCACTGCCCTACTGACACCGTCCACTGCCCTACCGACACCGTCCACTGCCCTACCGACACCGTCCACTGCCCTACCGACACCGTCCACTGCCCTACCGACACCGTCCACTGCCCTACCGACACCGTCAACTGCCCTACCGACACCGTCCACTGCCCTACCGACACCGTCCACTGCCCTACCGACACCGTCCTCTGCCCTACCGACACCGTCCTCTGCTCTACCGACACCGTCCTCTGCTCTACCGACACCGTCCACTGCTCCACCGACACCGTCCCCTGCTCCACCGACACCGTCTCCTGCTCCACTGACACCGCCCCCTGCTCCACCGACACCGTCCCCTGCTCCACTGACACCGTCCCCTGCTCCACTGACACCGTCCCCGGCCCTACTGACACCGTCCCCGGCCCTACTGACACTGTCCCCTGCCCTACTGACACTGTCCCTTGCCCTACTGACACTGTCCCCTGCCCTACTGACACCATCATCTGCTCTACTGACACCATCCACTTCTCTACTGACACCATATACTGCCCTACTGACACCATCCACTGCTCTATTGACTCTATTCACTGCTCCACTGACTCCGTTTACTGCCCTACTGACACCATCCACTGCTCTACTGACACCGTCCACTTCTTCTCTACTGACACCTTCCGCTGCCCTACTAACACCGTCCGCTGCCCTACTGACACCGTCTGCTGCCCTACTGACACCGTCTGCTGCCCTACTGACACCGTCCTCTGCCTTACTGACACCATCATCTGCCCTACTGACACCATCATCTGCCCTACTGACACCATCATCTGCCCTACTGACACTGTCCACTTCTCTACTGACACCATATACTGCCCTCCTGGCACCATCCACTGCCCTACTGACACCATCATCTGCCCTGCTGACACCGTCCACTTCTCTACTGACACCGTCCACTTCTCTACTGACACCGTCCACTGCCCTACTGACACCGTCCACTGCTCTACTGAACCGTTTACTGCTCCACTGACACCATCCACTGCTCTACTGACACCGTCCACTGCCCTACCGACACCGTCCACTGCCCTACCGACACCGTCCACTGCCCTACCGACACCGTCCACTGCCCTACCGACACCGTCAACTGCCCTACCGACACCGTCCACTGCCCTTCCGACACCGTCCACTGCCCTACCGACACCGTCCTCTGCCCTACCGACACCGTCCTCTGCTCTACCGACACCGTCCACTGCCCTACCGACACCGTCCTCTGCTCTACTGACACCGTCCACTTCTCTACTGACACCGTCCACTTCTCTACTGACACCGTCCACTGCCCTACTGACACCGTCCACTGCTCTACTGAACCGTTTACTGCTCCACTGACACCATCCACTGCTCTACTGACACCGTCCACTGCCCTACTGACACCGTCCACTGCCCTACCGACACCGTCCACTGCCCTACCGACACCGTCCACTGCCCTACCGACACCGTCCACTGCCCTACCGACACCGTCAACTGCCCTACCGACACCGTCCACTGCCCTACCGACACCGTCCACTGCCCTACCGACACCGTCCTCTGCCCTACCGACACCGTCCTCTGCTCTACCGACACCATCCTCTGCTCTACCGACACCGTCCACTGCTCCACCGACACCGTCCCCTGCTCCACCGACACCGTCCCCTGCTCCACTGACACCGCCCCCTGCTCCACCGACACCGTCCCCTGCTCCACTGACACCGTCCCCTGCTCCACTGACACCGTCCCCGGCCCTACTGACACCGTCCCCGGCCCTACTGACACTGTCCCCTGCCCTACTGACACTGTCCCTTGCCCTACTGACACTGTCCCCTGCCCTACTGACACCATCATCTGCTCTACTGACACCATCCACTTCTCTACTGACACCATATACTGCCCTACTGACACCATCCACTGCTCTATTGACTCTATTCACTGCTCCACTGACTCCGTTTACTGCCCTACTGACACCATCCACTGCTCTACTGACACCGTCCACTTCTTCTCTACTGACACCGCCCGCTGCCCTACTGACACCGTCCGCTGCCCTACTGACACCGTCCGCTGCCCTACTGACACCGTCTGCTGCCCTACTGACACCGTCTGCTGCCCTACTGACACCGTCCTCTGCCTTACTGACACCATCATCTGCCCTACTGACACCATCATCTGCCCTACTGACACCATCATCTGCCCTACTGACACTGTCCACTTCTCTACTGACACCATATACTGCCCTCCTGGCACCATCCACTGCCCTACTGACACCATCATCTGCCCTGCTGACACCATCATCTGCCCTGCTGACACCATCATCTGCCCTACTGATACCATCATCTGCCCTACTGACACTGTCCAATGCTCTACTGACACCATCATCTGCTCTACTGACACTGTCCACTTCTCTACTCACACCATATACTGCCCTACTGACACCGTCCACTGCCCTACTGACACCGTCAACTGCCCTACTGACACCGTCCACTGCCCTACTGACACCGTCCACTGCCCTACTGACACCATCATCTGCCCTACTGACACTGTCCACTTCTCTACTGACACTGTCCACTTCTCTACTGACACTGTCCACTGCCCTACTGACACTGTCCACTGCCCTACTGACACTGTCCACTGCCCTACTGACACCGTCCTCTGCCTTACTGACACCGTCCTCTGCCTTACTGACACCGTCCTCTGCCTTACTGACACCATCATCTGCCCTACTGACACCGTCCACTTCTCTACTGACACCATATACTGCCCTCCTGGCACCATCATCTGCCCTACTGACACCATCATCTGCCCTACTGACACCATCATCTGCCAAGCTGACACCATCATCTGCCCTGCTGACACCATCATCTGCCCTGCTGACACCATCATCTGCCCTGCTGACACTGTCCAATGCTCTACTGACACCATCATCTGCTCTACTGACACTGTCCACTTCTCTACTGACACCATATACTGCCCTACTGACACCGTCCACTGCCCTACTGACACCGTCCACTGCCCTACTGACACCGTCCACTGCCCTACTGACACCGTCCACTTCTCTACTGACACTGTCCACTTCTCTACTGACACTGTCCACTGCCCTACTGACACTGTCCCCTGCCCTACTGACACTGTCCCCTGCCCTACTGACACTGTCCCCTGCCCTACTGACACCATCATCTGCTCTACTGACACCATCCACTTCTCTACTGACACCATATACTGCCCTACTGACACCATCCACTGCTCTATTGACTCTATTCACTGCTCCACTGACTCCGTTTACTGCCCTACTGACACCATCCACTGCTCTACTGACACCGTCCACTTCTTCTCTACTGACACCGTCCGCTGCCCTACTGACACCGTCCGCTGCCCTACTGACACCGTCTGCTGCCCTACTGACACCGTCTGCTGCCCTACTGACACCGTCTGCTGCCCTACTGACACCGTCCTTTGCCTTACTGACACCATCATCTGCCCTACTGACACCATCATCTGCCCTACTGACACTGTCCACTTCTCTACTGACACCATATACTGCCCTCCTGGCACCATCCACTGCCCTACTGACACCATCATCTGCCCTGCTGACACCATCATCTGCCCTGCTGACACCATCATCTGCCCTACTGATACCATCATCTGCCCTACTGACACTGTCCAATGCTCTACTGACACCATCATCTGCTCTACTGACACTGTCCACTTCTCTACTGACACCATATACTGCCCTACTGACACCATATACTGCCCTACTGACACCGTCCACTGCCCTACTGACACCGTCCACTGCCCTACTGACACCGTCCACTGCCCTACTGACACCATCATCTGCCCTACTGACACTGTCCACTTCTCTACTGACACTGTCCACTTCTCTACTGACACTGTCCACTTCTCTACTGACACTGTCCACTGCCCTACTGACACTGTCCACTGCCCTACTGACACTGTCCACTGCCCTACTGACACCGTCCTCTGCCTTACTGACACCGTCCTCTGCCTTACTGACACCATCATCTGCCCTACTGACACCGTCCACTTCTCTACTGACACCATATACTGCCCTCCTGGCACCATCATCTGCCCTACTGACACCATCATCTGCCCTACTGACACCATCATCTGCCAAGCTGACACCATCATCTGCCCTGCTGACACCATCATCTGCCCTGCTGACACCATCATCTGCCCTGCTGACACTGTCCAATGCTCTACTGACACCATCATCTGCTCTACTGACACTGTCCACTTCTCTACTGACACCATATACTGCCCTACTGACACCATATACTGCCCTACTGACACCGTCCACTGCCCTACTGACACCGTCCACTGCCCTACTGACACCGTCCACTGCCCTACTGACACTGTCCACTGCCCTACTGACACTGTCCACTTCTCTACTGACACTGTCCACTTCTCTACTGACACTGTCCACTTCTCTACTGACACTGTCCACTGCCCTACTGACACTGTCTCCTGCCCTACTGACACTGTCCCCTGCCCTACTGACACCATCATCTGCTCTACTGACACCATATACTGCCCTACTGACACCATCCACTGCTCTATTGACTCTGTTCACTGCTCCACTGACTCCGTTTACTGCCCTACTGACACCATCCACTGCTCTACTGACACCGTCCACTTCTTCTCTACTGACACCGTCCGCTGCCCTACTGACACCGTCTGCTGCCCTACTGACACCGTCTGCTGCCCTACTGACACCGTCTGCTGCCCTGCTGACACCGTCTGCTGCCCTACTGACACCATCATCTGCCCTACTGACACCATCATCTGCCCTACTGACACCATCATCAGCCCTACTGACACCATCATCTGCCCTACTGACACCGTCCACTTCTCTACTGACACCATATACTGCCCTCCTGGCACCATCCACTGCCCTGCTGACACCATCATCTGCCCTGCTGACACCATCATCTGCCCTGCTGACACCATCATCTGCCCTACTGATACCATCATCTGCCCTACTGACACTGTCCAATGCTCTACTGACACCATCATCTGCTCTACTGACACTGTCCACTTCTCTACTGACACCATATACTGCCCTACTGACACCATATACTGCCCTACTGACACCATCCACTGCCCTACTGACACCGTCCACTGCCCTACTGACACGGTCCACTGCCCTACTGACACCGTCCACTGCCCTACTGACACTGTCCACTGCCCTACTGACACTGTCCACTTCTCTACTGACACTGTCCACTTCTCTACTGACACTGTCCACTTCTCTACTGACACTGTCCACTGCCCTACTGACACTGTCCCCTGCCCTACTGACACTGTCCCCTGCCCTACTGACACTGTCCCCTGCCCTACTGACACCATCATCTGCTCTACTGACACCATATACTGCCCTACTGACACCATCCACTGCTCTATTGACTCTGTTCACTGCTCCACTGACTCCGTTTACTGCCCTACTGACACCATCCACTGCTCTACTGACACCGTCCACTTCTTCTCTACTGACACCGTCCGCTGCCCTACTGACACCGTCTGCTGCCCTACTGACACCGTCTGCTGCCCTACTGACACCGTCTGCTGCCCTGCTGACACCATCATCTGCCCTACTGACACCATCATCTGCCCTACTGACACCATCATCAGCCCTACTGACACCATCATCTGCCCTACTGACACCGTCCACTTCTCTACTGACACCATATACTGCCCTCCTGGCACCATCCACTGCCCTGCTGACACCATCATCTGCCCTGCTGACACCATCATCTGCCCTGCTGACACCATCATCTGCCCTGCTGACACCATCATCTGCCCTACTGATACCATCATCTGCCCTACTGACACTGTCCAATGCTCTACTGACACCATCATCTGCTCTACTGACACTGTCCACTTCTCTACTGACACCATATACTGCCCTACTGACACCATATACTGCCCTACTGACACCGTCCACTGCCCTACTGACACCGTCCACTGCCCTACTGACACCGTCCATTGCCCTACTGACACCGTCCACTGCCCTACTGACACCGTCCACTGCCCTACTGACACTGTCCACTTCTCTACTGACACTGTCCACTTCTCTACTGACACTGTCCACTTCTCTACTGACACTGTCCACTGCCCTACTGACACTGTCCCCTGCCCTACTGACACTGTCCCCTGCCCTACTGACACTGTCCCCTGCCCTACTGACACCATCATCTGCTCTACTGACACCATATACTGCCCTACTGACACCATCCACTGCTCTATTGACTCTGTTCACTGCTCCACTGACTCCGTTTACTGCCCTACTGACACCATCCACTGCTCTACTGACACCGTCCACTTCTTCTCTACTGACACCGTCCGCTGCCCTACTGACACCGTCTGCTGCCCTACTGACACCGTCTGCTGCCCTACTGACACCGTCTGCTGCCCTGCTGACACCGTCTGCTGCCCTACTGACACCATCATCTGCCCTACTGACACCATCATCTGCCCTACTGACACCATCATCAGCCCTACTGACACCATCATCTGCCCTACTGACACCGTCCACTTCTCTACTGACACCATATACTGCCCTCCTGGCACCATCCACTGCCCTGCTGACACCATCATCTGCCCTGCTGACACCATCATCTGCCCTGCTGACACCATCATCTGCCCTACTGACACTGTCCAATGCTCTACTGACACCATCATCTGCTCTACTGACACTGTCCACTTCTCTACTGACACCATATACTGCCCTACTGACACCATATACTGCCCTACTGACACCGTCCACTGCCCTACTGACACCGTCCACTGCCCTGCTGACACCGTCCACTGCCCTACTGACACCATCATCTGCCCTACTGACACTGCCCACTTCTCTACTGACACTGTCCACTTCTCTACTGACACTGTCCACTGCCCTACTGACATTGTCCACTGCCCTACTGACACTGTCCACTGCCCTACTGACACCGTCCTCTGCCTTACTGACACCGTCCTCTGCCTTACTGACACCGTCCTCTGCCTTACTGACACCATCATCTGCCCTACTGACACCGTCCACTTCTCTACTGACACCATATACTGCCCTACTGGCACCATCATCTGCCCTACTGACACCATCATCTGCCCTACTGACACCACCATCTGCCCTGCTGACACCATCATCTGCCCTGCTGACACCATCATCTGCCCTACTGACACTGTCCAATGCTCTACTGACACCATCATCTTCTCTACTGACACTGTCCACTTCTCTACTGACACCATATACTGCCCTACTGACACCATATACTGCCCTACTGACACCGTCCACTGCCCTACTGACACCGTCCACTGCCCTACTGACACCATCATCTGCCCTACTGACACTGTCCACTTCTCTACTGACACTGTCCACTGCCCTACTGACACTGTCCACTGCCCTACTGACACTGTCCACTGCCCTACTGACACCGTCCACTGCCCTACTGACACCGTCCACTGCCCTACTGACACCGTCCACTGCCCTACTGACACCGTCCTCTGCTCTACTAGCCGACAGTGTCCACTTTTAAGGTAGGCTATTTTCATCGACAGTTCTTTTATTAATCAAATCATATTTTATGTATACGCTAATGCTTTTGTTTTTTACCATGCCCCTTTAAGTCTTCTCCCCCACTGTTAATGCAATTTGGCTACAGCCACTGTTCACCATAGCATACCTTCTTACTACTCCTTTTGGGTAACGCAAGATATTTTACAATCCTATAGTGCAGGGGTCATCAACCCCTGGTTCGCGGCCCACTACCGGGCCATAGCGTCTATGTAGCCGGACTGCGGCAGGCTGTAAGGCACCAGTGGATCAGAGAGGAAAGCGGGCGGGCGAATAAGAGAAGCAGGCTGGTGAGCAGAGATGACATCTCTCTCCGCCCACCTAGCATCCCTGCTCTTCCGCCCTCACAGCATACAGAATGTCAGAGGTGCGGCGGGGAGCAGAGAGATGACATCATCTCTCACTGTCCATCCCGCATCTCTGCTCTCCTGCCCTCATTTAAGAGAGACCACTGAACCAGTGTCACCAATGCAGTGACAATCCTCATCTGGTGGCACTGGCGGGTGATGTGGCAAGTGGCATTCCTCAACTGGTGACAGGCAGCCTGACAAGTGGCATTTCTCATCCGGTAGCAGGCGACATGGAAAGTGACACACTCAGGGCTCCCACTGATTCTGCATTATGGTGAGTTGAACTATTTCATTCATATTACAATGTAATATAAGAAATAATGCGCTTCAGTCATTCTGACACCATACCAACCATGGTGCCATGATAATGGAAGTACCAACAGCCGAACACCAGCTATTGTCCGATAAATTGCCAGCAAAATTCGCTTACCCCTCCCACGCGTGTGCGTACATCACCCCCAGTCCCTCGCTGGGCCTTGGCACAATATTCTTCCACGCAGCCGGTCCCCAGTGCCAAAAAGGTTGAGGACCACTGCTATAGTCTGTACTACAAAAAAATTGCTGTGCACCGCAAAAATGTTTGGGTTTGGCTTGAAGAAAAGGTGGCAACCCTAGCGCCGGAGCCCGCAAATCTGTAACATTCTGGAGACATGTCGCCAGTCACAGCGATGTACGGGGATAGCTGCAACAGCTTCCTTCTAAGGTAAGTAGTTCATTATGAGCTAGTATGCGATGCACACTAGCTCATTATGCCTTTGTCTTACAGGTTATTTTTTTAAAGGTTTACAAGCACTTTAAGTGGTTAAAGATAAAGAGGCTGCACACTGAGTGATCTTCTGCTGTTGCTAGCACTGAAATATCACTGTAGGAAACTGCTATGACTGGGGGAGAAGTAAACACATGAAAACAGCCAGAGTGTGCATAGGATGGACGTCACACACACAGGAATCTGTCACAGTGAACGTCAGCTCCATGAGGTATTTGTATACATCCTCCGTGTTTCCCCTATAACAGGCGGGGCACAGAGCCCTGTCCACCTATCAGGAGACAGCTCTTAGGAAACCCCTCCTCTCATCTCACCGCCGCCTCGCTTTACGTCTAAGTCTAGGACGTCCTGCAGTTCTCTCCTCCAGCCCTGGCCGCCCAGGACTACGTTTCCCGGCATCCCCTGCGTGCCGAGGACCGGAAGCGGAGACTCTGCTAGTGAGTAGTCACGTGTGGCTTCCGGTGATCTGTTTTCCTGGGCGCAGAGAGGTTGTCCTCCTTCCTGCCTCTTCGGGGTGATTTCCCCGGGTCTGGATGGTGTGTTGTTTTTTTCCTGGTCATTGTTCAGTGAAGAGTCATCCTGTTTTCCCCGTACGGAACACCGTCTGCTCCGGTGGATGAAAGCATGAGCGATAACGATGACATCGAGGTGGAGAGCGACGTAAGTGTATGCTGACATGTCATCCTGTGTTGTGTTTACAGAGGGGGCTCTTCTCTCCATTGTCTGCTCTCCTCACCTCAGGTTATTCGGGGGTTCGTGGCCTGACCCAGAAATGACCAATCAGCAGTCAGGAGGGTAGAGGACCTCTTTATTGTACTTGATCCTATAGAGGACAGTGGTGGGTGGTGGAGGGGCCTCAGAGACGTCATATCCAATTATATTCTTTTTATTAATATTTCAATAATCTCTCCAGTCTGAGAGGAGGCCACAAATAGACTAAGATCTACTTTATTGGTGGTTTACCATGGAAACCTGATGTGTTTCATTGATGGGGGGCCGTTCGCACTGACCTGTTCGGTAAGCCCAGGGTCACATATGTGCGGCATGTTTTGTGTACTCATCGCCAGTACAGCACAGAGTCCCTGCCTGTTTTTGTTACATATGTGCGCTGTAACACGTGCTGTGCACCATGCGATTTGGCTTTGGCTAAAACGCAGGGTAAGAATTAATCGCAGCCTTCTTTGCTAAAGAGCAGCGTGTTTGACTATTAGCAGGGGATCTGCACTATTTTGGTGAGCATTGCCCACCTGTACAAGTTGGGGGGGATGGGCCTAGCCTTGTGTCATCGAGTGCCCCGCCCACTGAACCCAGTGCTGGTGGGCCTTTCAATGACGTCACAATATGGCGGCACAGGATCAAGCGGTGGCATAAGACGAGGATCTCAGTGGGATAACGCTGGATCCTCTGGATGAGTGGGTATGTGAAATGTCCATGGCCCACCTCCCGGGAAGTGGGGGTAATAATACAAATAATAAAAATAAATTGTTGGTGAGGTGGGCTAAGATTTGCTTAAAGCGGAGCTCCATAAAAGAAAAAAAAAAACAATGAAGTCAGCAGCTACAAGTACTGCGGCTGCTGACTTTTAAAATACGGACGTTTACCTGTCCAGGGCGCCCATGATGTCAGCACCCGAAGCCGATCTTCGGTAAGGGAATCAGGAAGTGAAGCCTTGTTGGCCTTCACTTCCTGGTTCCATACTGCGCATGCGCGACTCATGCCGCGCATTCCCACTGGTCCCTGCTGTCTTCTGGGACCTGTGTGTCTGCCCAGAACTGTGAAGTGTATTAGACAGGTACCCCCCCCCCCCCCCCCAAAAAAAAAGGTGCCAAATGTGACTTCGGAGGGGGGAGGAATTTGAAAAGCGGAAGTTCAGTTTTTGGGTGGAACTCCCACTTTAACCACTTGAGATCCGCGCTATTGCCAAATGACGGTATTAGCGCGGATCTACTTTTCCGGGACTACGTCTATTGACGTCGTCCCGGTTACGAGCGGCCTGCGCGCCCCCTGAGGGGCGCGCGCGGCGCACTCTGTGATCGGCGAGTCGACGAGACTCGCCTGATCACCGATCCGTGCAAGGGGTCGATCCCGACCCCTTATCACGTGATCAGCTGTCAGCCAATGACAGCTGATCATGTGACAGAACGGAGCCGGTAATCGGCCCGATCACCGGCGGCCGTGATCGGGACATCAGTCCCGATCACGGCCAGCAATACAGCTGACCACCTGCCTCCTGCCAGTGCCCACCTGCCCACCGCAGTGCCATCCTGAATGAAAGTAAGTGCCCCCCATCAGTGCCACCCACAGCGCCACCCACAGTGCCATCCAGCAGTGCAACCAACAGTGCCACCCACAGTGCCCACAATCTTCCTTAAAGGTGCTGCACCCCAGTGCCGCCCATCAGTGCCCAGCAGTGCCGCCCATCAGAGCCACCTATCAGAGCCACCTATCAGTGCCCATCAGTCCCATCTATCAGTGGTACCTATCAGTGCCCATCCGTGCCACTTATCCGTGCCACCCATCCATGCCATCTTATCTGTGCCCATCTTTGCCCATCAGTGCTGCCTTATCTGTGCCGATCGGTGCCGCCTTATCTGTGCCTATTAGTGCCGCCTTAACTATGCCTATCAGTGCCCACCAGTGCAGCCCATCAGTGCCCACCAATGCAGCCCATCAGTGCCCACCAATGCAGCCCATCAGTGCCCACCAATGCAGCCCATCAGTGCCCACCAATGCAGCCATCAGTGCCGCCTAATCAGCGCACTTCAATGAAGGAGAAAAATGACCCGTTTGCAAAATTGTATAACAAACTATTAAAACATGATTTTTTTTTTTTTTTGCATCTTTTTTTGTTTGTTTAGCAAAAAATAAAACTCCCAGCTGTAACTAAATACCACCAAAAGAAAGCTCTATTTGTGGGAAAAAAATGATAAAAATTTCATTTGGGTACAGTGTTGTATGCCCGCGCAATTGTCATTCAAAGTGCATCAGCGCTGTGGAGTCCTTGCGGGAGGGAGCCGAGACAGCTGCCGAGGGACCCCAGAAGACCTGGTTCGGGGTCACTCTGTGCAAAACATGCTGCATGGTGGAGGTAAGTATAACATGTTTGTTATTTAGAAAAAAAATAAAATTTCCTTTAGTGATCCTTTAAGTCTAACTTCACACATATGCAGTACATGAACTGGTGCATATTGGCACAGGTTTCCAACCCACAGACAAAAAACATGTTGCTCTGTAGCAGATGTGTGGGGGTGCCATTAATTCTTTATGAGAATTGGAAAATTCAGGGAAATTTCAGCCTGTTTTTTGATGCTGGAAAACACATGGTGCTGCTCTGCAGGTGCATTTTGGAAGAAGGGTTGGGAATTTTTCTGTTTCTTGCAGGTGCATCAGCTTATTAAAATGAATGGGCTGCTCTGCCCGTGCAAATGCACCCACACAAAACGCAGAGGTATGAATCTAGCCTAAGGGTACTTTCACACTGCAACGTGCCTAAAATGCACCCGCGGTCAACTTGTTCTTTTGCACATTGCCATGAAGTTTTATGCACTTCCCCCTCAAAGGCCTCTTTCTTCTGACCTAATTGAGGGTGGGAGGTACGTTTTGCTATGCATTTTTCTTTTTGTGTGTTTACACACGTTTCTGTGTGATATTATGCAAACATATTGCATAAAATCACACAGCTTTGGAAAGCATAGAAACAGAATTGAATTTGACACGTAAAAAAACATGATTTTTTTTTCTTGTTGTTCCATTGCAGTTACCTGTGTTTTTCCATGCTTGTTAGCCACTGGATCGTTTTTCAGAAGCGGTGAGAGTGGATGACTCTTGCCAGCGTTTTTCGAGCTTACCGTTTTTACCAATGCGTCCGAGAAACAATCTGACGGTGCGGCCGGCTCCTTAGAGGCGATAAGAGACTAGATTATCTCTGACAGCCTCTATGGCTTTGGAGGACCAGAGCAGCACCATTGCGTCACTTCCGGTCTAGGTGGAAATAAAACTCATCATTTTTGTTTTTTTTAAGCAAAAAATCAACTTTTCTTTTTTATCTTGCTTGTAAAGGAGATATGTGGGGTCTTTTTGAGCTGAAATCTCCCCATAAAGAGGAACTGTCATCCTTATTTCTATTACAAGGGATGTTTACGTTCCTTTGTAATAGGAATATAAGTGATCAAAAAAAAATTAAAGGGACAGTGTTAAAAAAAAAAAAAAAAAAAAAAAAGCTCACCCTCCGTGCAAAAAAAAAAAAAATGCTCCAAATATGCTGTTTTTTTTTTCTCACAGAACTTGGCAAAAAAAAATGCCTCCTAATGTTGGATATGTATGCACGTTTTTGTGTGTATGGAGTTGGGCATACAGTAAATGCATTCTACTGTCCAGAATTTTTTATTTTTTTTGCTTTTACTTGTTGCTATTAAGCAGATGTATACTCTACCTAAAGGAAACCCAGTTTTCACTCAATATCGAGCAAAGTAATCTACTTTGTTCGTACACCATAGTAATAGAAGAATTACAAATGTCAAAGTGAAACTGAAAGCTTTTTTTATCTTTAGTGATAGAGTGGAGAGAGATTAGAGCATCTTGCTTGTATGGAGACTTACACTCTATTTACTGTTAACATTAATAGCCGGTTCACAGAGGGGCGACTCAGATCCGACTTCAGGTCGCCCCTAGTTGCCTTAAGTCACGCTACATGTAAAAATCAATGTAAGTGAATAAGAGCTGTCTTAATACACACTACTGAAATCGCTCCGACGTCAGAAAAGGTTCCTGTACTACTTCTATCCTACTTGAAGGCGACTGATACCCATTGATTTCAATGGAGGTCGCCTCCAAGTCGGATCTCAGTCTATATGGAGGTGACTCTCACAGAATTATCAGCTCTCAAAAGGGAATTGCACGGCAAATTTTTAAAAATAATTTGGCGTGGGTTCCCCCTCCGAGAGCATAACAGGTCTGGTATGGTTTTTAAGGGGAACCCCCTACGCCGAAAAAAAATGCGTGTTCCCCCCCCCCAGATCCATACCAAACCCTTATCCGAGCAAGCTACCCGGGCGGCCAGGAAGGGGGGTGGGGACGTGCGAGTGCCCCCCCCTCCTTCTGAGCCATACCAGGCCGCGTTCCCTCAACATGGGGGGTGCCTTAGGGAAGTTGGGGCCGCATGACCCCTCCACCCCAAAGCACCTTGTCCCCATGTTGATGAGGATAAGGGCCTCTTTCCGACAACCCTGGCCATTGGTTGTCGCGGTCTGTGGGTGGGGGTCTTATCGGAATCCGTGAGCCACCTTTAATAAGGGGGCCCCCGGATCCCGGCCCCCCACCCTATGTGAATGAGTATGGGGTACAATGTACCCCTACCCATTCACCTGTGAAAAAAAAAACACAACACACAAGGGTTAAATTAGTTTATTGCACAGCTCTGGGGGTCTTCTGTCCGTCTTCGGGGGTCTTCTCGCCGGACTCCTCCGCTATCTTCTGCTAGCTCTTTTACTAGCGGAGGAGCCCGGCTTTCTTCTTCGCCGCCGCCCTCTTCTTCCGACTTCGGGGGTCTTGTCCCCCTCTTCGGTTCTTCTTCTTGCCGGGCCACAGCGCCTTCTTCTTCTAGCTCTTTTACAAGCGGTGGCCCGGTCTTCTGTCCCCGCTGCCTTCTGTTCTTCTCTTCTGGAGATGTTGTCTCGTCGCTGTCTCCAGTCACAATGACGGGACGTGCGGCGACTTATATAGGGACATCACCGGATGATGTCCCCGCCCATTATGATGTCACAGTCCCAACGGACTGGTGCTCACATAAAGTCTTTGGGTACTGCCAGGGTGGATTTGATTTAAATCATTACTAGTAAAAAGGTTTATTTTTAAATCGCTACTGTCATTTCTGTCACGCAGTGGCCCCCCCTCTGACCCGCTGTTGACTTATTGACAGTCCCATTCCCTTTAATGGGACGGCTGGTGATGCGGCACTGACACAACAAGGTGAGGGATGTGGCGGCAGCAGGTGAGTGGATGCCCGCTAACAGGCGCTGCCAAGATCGATCTGAAATGACAGGTGCTCTTTAAATGTTAGGTCTTATTCTTGCCAGTAATTGGAATCTTTAAAGCGGAGGTCCGCCCACCACTGCAAAAATTAAAAGCCAGCAGCTGCACATAATGCAGCTGCTGACTTTTAATAATCGGACACTTACAGTATCTCATAAAAGAATCTCACATTTTTGTAAATACGTTATATCTTTTCATGTGATAACACTGAAGAAATGACACTTTGCTACAATGTAAAGTAGTGAGTGCACAGCTTGTATAACAGTGTAAATTTGCTGTCCCCTCAAAATAACTCAACACACAGTCATTAATGTCTAAACCGCTGGTAACAAAAGTGAGTACACCCCTAAGTGAAAATGTCCAAATTGGGCCCAAAGTGTCAATATTGTTTGTGGTCACCATTATTTTCCAGCACTGCCCTAACCCACTTGGGCATGGGGTTCACCATAGCTTCACGGGTTGGCACTGGAGTCCTCTTCCACGATGACATCACAGAGCTGGTGGATGTTGGGGACCTTGCGCTCCTCCACCTTCCGTTTGAGGATGCCCCACAGATGCTCAATAGGCTTTAGGTCTGGAGACATGCTTGGCCAGTCCATCACCTTTACCTTCAGTTTCTTTAGCAAGGCAGTGGTCTTCTTGGAGGTGTGTTTGGGGTCGTGAGTCCAGGTTCTAGCCCCACCATCCAAGTGGACATAGAGTTGGAATAAAAAGAGGCGAGGCCGAGCCCGAAGCGTGGCGAGCGAAGCAAGCCCGCTAATATTGCCAGCCCTATGTCCGATTGGATGGTGGGGCTACCACCCCGACTCGCGATGCAGGCGCCGTTCATCTTTGGAGATTTTCCGAAGCTTATTCTGCTCTGTACTGCGGAAGCGCTGCGCATGTGCAGTATGGGGCGGACAGTATCCAATGGCAGGACACTATATGCCAGAACACCGGCTCCATTGCGAGTAAGTGAACCTGGCAGTTAAGCCTCATGGCTTCACGCTGGGAACCCTACTGCGCATGTGCGAGGCTCCTCTCTGCTAGTGGCCCAGCAGCCGGGGAAGGAGGAGGGAGCCTGGGCGGTGATGTCAATACCCACGGCTGAGGCTCCCAGAAGTGGGAACAGGATACCTGTGAATGATAGCTATCCTGCCCCCCCCCCCCCCCTTCCAAGAGTGCCAAATGTGGCGCCTGAGGGGGGGAGGAGTACAACAAGCAGAAGTTCCACTTTTGGGTGGAACTCTGCTTTAATATTTGCAAACAAAATGAAGGTTTCCTGCTTTAGAATAATAAGCTTTCAAGTTAGTAAAACAGCGATATCTGAACTGATTTTAGCTTAATAGGTAATCAAATTGTGTGAATGCACCAATGCAGTGCATGCTACCTAAGCTTGCAGAGCTTGGATTCATTGAGTTTACCAAAAATGCATCATTTCATGCTGAATAAACTAAATTATTGATATTTCTTAAATAGAAATCTATCTTTACATAGATTTTTACTCCCAAATCATTTTATTAAATTTTTTTTTTTTTTATCCACCCTGGCTACTGCATATTTCTGTGCACCATAGCTGAGCATTGGTACATAGAATTTGTTAAAATTTTAATTTTGACATTTCAATAAGCAAAATAAAATCAAATTGCTAGCAGGCATCTTTTTATATTGCAGAAGAGACATACAATGTCCCTTCCGCAGTAAAATACTTAGTGCCAGTTCACACAGGGGCAACACGACTTCAGCGCGACTTTTCAAGGCGACTTGCAACATGACTTCAAGACGTCCCCAGGACAGGCGACTTTGGCTGTGGCCAATCAGAGAATAATCAGCTCTCTGGGAGGGAGGGGTTTGCCTCGGTAAACTCATTTCTTTTTCTGTAAAGTCACTTCAATATAGATGGAGATCCGACTTGGAGGCGACTTCCATTGAATTCTATGGGTACAGGTCACCTTGAAGTAGCACCGGAACCTTTTCTGAAGTCAGAGTGACTTCAGTAGTGCACATTAAGAAGGCTCTCATTGACTATAATGTAATTCCCAATGTCAAGCGACTTGAGGGCTGACAAGTCTGATCCCAAGTCGTTGTATTGTGAACCGACCCTAAGTGTTACTAAACCATCCAAAGTAAAATCAGTCTGTATATGCAGTAAAGCATGCTTGCTATACTCACTGTGGAACCTAATGGGTTAGTTTTCTGCATTGTGTAAAAAGGCTGTTTGATCCTGTCTTCTCTGATCCTCCCCTTCTTCCATCGTCCCTAATCCATCTGCTAGTACAGAGCCTTGGATGCACTCTGCACATGCTCAGTTTTGTGTGTATTGCCAATCGGCCCTGTCCAGAAAGAGGGTCAGGGGTCTTGGCACCTCATAGGACAAACCAGTGCTTGGCTGGACACTGATCAAAGTCACAAGACTGCTATATACTGCTGCTGAGAGAGGGTATTTAGCGGTTTATATATATTTTTTTTAACTGCATTTCCATATTATTTATGTGTACTGAGGGAGACCAGATAGTTAATACAGGGTCCTGGGTTTAGTACCACTTCAACAGCTTGTTCAGTCTTCTTTTGAATGTACAATGAGCTGTGCATGCACAACTCAGAATGCCTTCTCAGCATAGAGCTGGGGTGCAGGAAAGAGTGACTCTTATGTGGAAGCACAGGAGTCACATTAACCCTGCAGGCCAATGAAAAGGCTGAAAACCTGGCGCCTGAAAGAAGCCCGGGGAGAAGATTTTAATGGTCAGTGAGGAATCCAACGATCTCATCGCTTGAAGGGTAGAAAATATTCTGTCTCCTTCAGTTCCGCTTTATAGTAGTGATAAGATCGAATATTAAACTTTTCCTTGTAAGTAAGCTTGTAAGTCTTACCTTTTTTAAGTATCATGAATATCTACTAAAGTTATACAATTTAGGAGATATTAGCTTGAGCTGATGATGCTACTCGCACATACAGTGTGTTCTGCATTCCCAGCACACCGAGCGTGCCTTGATTGCATAAAGTGCTGTGCCACAATGGCGACTCCCATGCATATGAGTGATACCATTGTGGCCTGGCCAGTCACGTGTCTGGAGCGTGACCCCCAGAAGGAAGACCAGGCGAACATTGAAGCATCAGGGCCCTTTCAGCTCAGTGTGGGAGGGCTCTGGTTGAAAGGAAAGTCTGTAATAATTTGCTAGAACACATTATGGTATAAAAACTACAGAAGTTGATTCACATTTTTTTGTTTACTACTGCTTTAAGGCTGGGTTCACACTGGAGCGGCTACAAGAACTGGATGTGATTCGCACCCTGGGTTCACACTGAAGCGATGCGGGAACGCCGTGAATCCCGCATCGCATGCCCCCCGCCAGCAGTTCACACTGCCCTATGCGGACTGCTGGGAGTGTCAGTGAAACCTTAATGACACCCCCAGATCACTTCGCATATCGCAGTGCGATCTGCAAACTCGGACAGGAATCGGATCGCATGGTGTGAACACCCATGCGATCCGATTCTGCTGCGGACCAAAAAAAGGGTCCCGTGCGAGTTTGCGGCGGGTGCGATGCAAATTCAGCCATACTATCTGTATGGCTGAACTCGCATCGCACAGAGATCGGATGTGATTTGCACTGCAGTGCGATGCGAATCACATCCGGTTCTCGTAGCCGCTCCAGTGTGAACCCAGCCTGAAAGAAAAGTGTGCATGTGTAAAATGGGGGAGGGGCTGGTGACTGCCAGGTGTTTTTTGACCTTAAGGCCCCTTTCACACTAGGGAGGGAGGTGAGTCGGCGGTAAAGCGCCGCTATTTTTAGCAGCGCTTTTGTCCGGATTTGCAGTGCTATTCGGCCGCTAGCGAGGTGTTTTTACCCCCACTAAGGGCTGAGAGTTAAAAACCACTGCAAAGTGCCTCTGCAGAGGCGCTTTGCCAGCGGTATAGCCGAACTGCCCCATTGACTTCAATGGGCAGGATTGGTGTATACACCGCTCCAAAGATGCTGCCAGCTGGACTTTTTTTTTTTACCGTCCTGCCAGCGCACCGAGGGCTTTCACACTGGAGAGACAGCAGCGGCTGTTTCAGTTCAGTTTGCAGGCGTTGTGTTTAGAACAATAGTGCCTGCAAAACGACCCAGTGTGGAAGGGGTCTAATGCATCCTATGATGCAAAAGATGAACCTTTACAACCCTTTTTTAATGGCTGTGTGTTGAGTTATTTTGAGGGGACAGCAAATTTACACTGTTATACAAGCTGTACACTCACTACTTTACATTGTAGCAAAGTGTCATTTCGTCAGTGTTGTCATATGAAAAGATATAATAAAATATTTACAAAAATGTGAGGGGTGTACTCACTTTTGTAAGATACTGTAAATAGGCTCTTCTAACATAACACACATTAATGCCCAAATGACTGTACGTTAATATGCTTATTTTTTAACGTACCACAAAGGTGTGAGCTAGCCTTTAGACTGTTACACTATATGGCTAATTTCAGTCTACTTTGGTTAACCGTATGGCCATATGCTACATGACAGTACAGTTTCTATCATAAAGGGGGGAAAAAAAACTAACAAAAATGTAGCCTTTTGCAATAATTAATATTCAAGGTATTGTAATATCTGTGTGCAATATTTGGAGATGTAATCTTGTGTTGGTGGAATACTCTATCACTTTTTCTGCTTTTGCTGTGCTGTCTATGCTACTGAACTAAGTGAGCATGTTTTAATTTATTGCTCACTACAACATAAACTTTATTTTCCTTTTGTATATATCAATCATATTACTATTAGCACATCTGTACCTCTTCTAAATATGTGATTTTACCCCTTCATGCCAACAGTACACATATATATGCAGCCTCAGTTGACTGGGCCTTTTGGTGTGGGGCCGCATATATGCATATATGACTTTGTGTTAGGAGTGCTCCACACAGCGAGCTCCAAGCAAAGAGACTGAGTCTCACCAGGAGTCCTGGGTCCCGTACTAACAATCGGGACCCTGGGCTACAGGTTCTCGATCACACTGAAAGCCTCTGATTGGCTATCCCAGTGATCAGTCACTGTGAAAGCCCACCCCTGTGTTTTCTCTTTGAATGGAGGGGAGAGACGCATTGTGGTTGATTTTACTAAAACTAGTACAATCAGAATCTGGTGCAGCAGTGCATAGTAACCAATCGGCTTCTAATTTCAGCTTGTTCAATTAAGCTTCAATCATAAAACATGGAAGCTGATTGTCTATTTACAGCTCACAGAATAACCAAAAAGTGCAGCGCTGGGTAATAGACTAATAATGCAAGTGATTATGAATAAAAGTGGTTTCAAAGGCGCTCCTGTCAGATGATCACTGCGCATCAATGGACGTTTCCTTCCACCAGTGGGACGTGGTTATCCAATAGGTTTCCGAAAAAAGTTATGAGGAGAAAAAAAATTGTAATAGTGCAGAGATGCCTTTTGACTAATTTATTCAAAAAAGGTACCAACAGGTTCACAATGCCTAAAAACGTTCCTTGCAAGAATAAAGGATAAAAAGGCTCTGCTAATCTCCAAAAAAGCTTCTTTTGGAGATTAGCAGGGCCTTTTTTAAAGTGTTGGGCCATTATGGAGAGGGCATCAGAAGACGTTTATATAAGGTACATGCAGTAGGGACCAGAGCGGTGAGGAGGCTGTTTTGAGTTTTATTTCATTCGTTTCCCTAATCAGAGGTCCGCCGTGACCACCAATGCCCCAGTATACTTAGGCATCTGATGAGTTCAAGTGTGAAGTGGAGTGGTTTATGATTTGGCTTGTCCTTTTACTGTTCATGTGAGTGCTTTGAGATTGTTTGTTTTTTATTTAGTGCTGAAACTGTATCACGCTATTGGAGGCTTCCATTATTTTTTCTGCAAGGTACATATATACGTATTTTACCGAGAGGTGATCAAGGTGTATGGGCTTCGCAAATTTGATGGTTTACAGTCTTTGCCTATCTAGAGGATTTAAAGCTCTATTGGCCAAACACGAGAGTGTGAGGCTCAGTAGCTGGGGAGTGTACTCACAACGGGGGATTCACGGTCACAGAAGGTGTGGTAAAGGAGCAATTAACTTGTCTGGACACTGAGCATCACTTTCACGTGGATTTTTACTGTATTGGACTGATATATATTTTTA
Source organism: Lithobates pipiens (assembly GCF_037356315.1). Taxonomy (NCBI): domain Eukaryota; kingdom Metazoa; phylum Chordata; class Amphibia; order Anura; family Ranidae; genus Lithobates; species Lithobates pipiens. Next base: position 151,228,315 of record NW_027507791.1, on the reverse strand, counting down.
ACTTTATTGTTATTTTTATTTTTTGATTATTCTGCATATATTGGTATATTTTCACATTTATTTTCACTGGATTATTATGTGTGGTAGTTAGGTGTTATATATATTTTTTTTTTTCTAGCCTCTTATTGACCCCATATCTCACTGTAAATATGTCCGATCGTGCCATATTCCTATTACAAGGGACGTTTACATTCCTTGTAATAGGAATAAAAGTCCTCTTTTTTTTTTTTTTTTTTTTTTTTTTTTTTTTAAGTGTCAAACTAAAAAAATAAAATTAACAATAAAAAAAATGTAAAGTGCCCCTGTCCCCGTGAGCTCGCACACAGAAGCGAACGCATACGTAAGTCCCGCCCACATATGAAAACGGTGTTTAAACCACATATGTGAGGTATCGCCACGAACGTTAGAGCGAGAGCAATAATTTTAGCTCTAGACCTCCTCTGTAACCCAAAACATGTAACCAGTAAAAAAATTTAAAGCGTCGCCTATGGGGATTTTTAAATACCAAAGTTTTGCGCCATTCCATGGGCGCGTGCAATTTTGAAGCGTGACATGTTGGGTATCTATTTACTCTTTCACATTAAGCAAAAAAATTTGGCTAACTTTACTTTTTTTTTTTTTTTTCTGAAAGATAAAAAGTTGCAACGACCGCCATTGTATTCTCTAGGGTCTTTGCTATAAAAACATATATAATGTTTGGGGGTTCTATGTAATTTTCTAGCAAAAAAAAATTAGGAATTTTACATGTAGGAGAGAAATGTCAGAATTGGCCTGGGCGCAAAGTGGTTAAAGCGCACTCCACCAGGGCTGTTAGTGCTTCTTGGGCAGTGCATCACGAAGCCTCCATGGCTAAGATATGCAAGGCTGCAACTTGGTCTTCAGTCCGTACATTTACCAGATTCTACCAAGACCCCTTTCACACTGAGGGTGTTTTTGCAGGCGCTATATCGTTAAAAATAGCGCCTGCAAAACACCCTAAAACGGCTGCTCCATGCACTCCAGTGTGAGAGCGGTGCGCTGGCAGGGCATCAGAAAAAGTCCTGCTAGCAGCTTCTTTGGAGCAGTGAACTCACCGCTCCTCCGCCACTGCTCCCCATTGAAATCAATAGGGCAGCGCTGTGATACCGCCAGCAAAACGTCGCTCCGCCGAAGTTTTGTGGGCGGATTTAACCCCTTCTCAGCCGCTAGAAAAAAATAGCGCTGCTTTACCGATGACACCCTAGACGGCTCGATGTGAAAGCGGTCTTAAAGATTCATGTGGCTCACCTTTTGGGCGCAGTGTACTGCAGGCTGCAGTATACGTCATCTAGTGTCTTAGTTCCCTACTTTTGTTGCGTCTCCCTTCAGTTGGCATTGCTATGTGACATCCCACATAGTAACTTCTATGGCTCCGTGTCCCGTGATGTACGATAAGAAAATAGGATTTTTAAAATGGCTTACCTGTAAAATCATTTTCTTTGAAATACATCACGGGACATCGAGGTCCCTCCCTTCTTTTGTTATACACGTGTATTGCTACAAAACAAAGGTACTCCCAGTAGCGGGAGAGGTTATATAGGGAGTGCACTTTTTGTCTTGGGGCGTGCCAGTGTCCATCACCTGAAGGTGGCCTATAACCCACATGGTAACTTTTGTGTGGGGTGCTAAGGGGTGGGGTGCCTGTGCAACCCAATCAGGATGACACTCGTCTGTCAGAAAGGAGTGAGCGGGCAACATGTGCCCACATAATACTAAAAAATTGTAACTTGCAGAGCTTTTTGACTTTTATTTTGTCACGTACCTCTTTTAATAAAACAAATATTATCAAATACTCCCTGGTATGTGCCATATTTTCTACAGCAGTGTTTCCTAACCTGGGTGCCAAGGCACGTTGGAGTGATGTTTGGGTTCCCCTGTGGTGCCATCTGCACAGGGTGGAGTTTGCATGCTTCCCTCTGCTGACCGGCTTTATGGAGAAGCTGATTTCTTTTTCCAGTAGGACTTGGCACCTGTCAACACTGCCAAAAGTACCAGTGCCTGGTTTAATGATCATGATGTCACTGTGCTTTATTGGCCAGCAAACTCGCCTGACCTAAACCCCTTAGAGAATCTGTGGGGTATTGTCAAGAGGAAGATGAGAGATGCCAGACCCAACAATGCAGATGAGCTGAAGGCCCCTGTCAAAGCAACCTGGGCTTCCATAACACCTCAGCAGTGTAATATTCAAATTTTCTGAGATACGGAATTTGGGGTTTTCATTAGCTGTAAGCCATAATCATCAAAAAAAAAATGCTTGAAATATATGACTTTGGGTGTAATGAATATATATAATATAGGAGTTTCCCTTTTTTGCATTGAATTACTGAAATAACTTTTTGACAATAATATAAAAAAATTTTGAGATGCGTTTGTGTGTGTAATATCTATATCTCTCTATCTCCCAACCGTTTACTGCAGTCACCAGTGACATTATGGCAGCTTCCTTTTTCTTCCTCCAGCTTTCGGCAGGCGTTCTTGCAGGGCTGAGCGGCACTCATGTAATGTGAGTGCCACTTCGCCTTTGATCGTAAACACTTAGATCCCAGCCTGTGTGATGACGCACCCCACTAAGGGGCATGTAAATGATGGCTCACAGGAAATGGGCTGAGTGACATGTCTGTTATGCCTGAATAGGACCGTTGGTGCTGGATCTAGGCGGAAGCCATGTATAGTGATGGAGTGTTTAGAAGGCAAATAGAACTTTGTTTTTTTTTTTTTTTTTTTCGTTCTGTGGTAGTGAAAATCTAAAAAAGTTCCCTATTTTTCAGTAATTACAGCCATTCATATGTATCTTAACATGCATGTACAGTTTGCATTCCCTGGAACTGAAAAGGAATACCATTAAATTTGTTGCAAAAATTAAATTTGAACAGGACTTCATGCTAACATACATTGTGTGTCTAAGGATGAATAAAGCAAGACATTAATAAACTTTTTCACATGTTTTTTTATTCTTGCTCTTCACTTCAGTCGAGAATTACTACTGAATTGATTTTAATGTGTTGAGTGTGAAAAAAAATAACAGAGCCATATGTATGTATTTTTCCATTTTTATTTTAGGAAGAAAGCTCAAGATTTTACTCCTCGGTATGTTAATTTCCCTACCAATCCATTTTTCTTCTGTTCTTCAGTTTTGGTTTAGTTATTGTTCTTTATCACTCTGTGTTCAATACCTACTTTTTATGTAATTTTAAATATTCTTTATAGGCCTGTGCTTGAAATCCTGGCGGTAAGACTTAAGTGAAATTAACCAGTGTGATTTAGCAAAAGGGATATCTTTAATACCTAAAAGGTTTATTTCTAGTTAGTTCTCCTCTTGCAAGACATCTTGGACTAATATCTCCTTAAAAGACCCGGTCACCACCCTAAAAAAAATAATGCAGATGAACCAAATGTAACCTGTAATGTTTTATTTTACAGAAAAGTCAAGTATTTCACATGCTTAATTGCATTTTTCCTTTCTATTTATTACCTGTGCTGGCTCTGCTTCTCTGCCCCTCACTTACCTCCCTTTTCTGTTACAGTTGGGGAGGTAACATAGGGGAATTTTAGAGGGCAGCCTTGCTCAACCTTTTTCCCCAAAGGAACCCTTGAAATTTCAATTGTCAGGGAACCCCTGTTCATATATATGTAATGCATTATTGCATTTGACCCCTCTGATTTTGTTTGGCAATATTTATAACATTTAAAATGTAAAATAAAAATGGTCCCTTAAGAAGTGCAGGCGCGATTACTAGATGGTTAGCAGAGCAATGCCTCCTTACCCTATAGTTCAGTGAGAGGGTCCCTTACACGACTGCTATAAATGTGACTTGAATCACTGAGTCTGTTGGGGTTGCTGACTTCACAACCCAGATGGCTAGGCACAGCGCTAGTCTCAGGAATTTTAAATATTCACACAAAGGAGGATTTTACAGGTAAATTAACATACATAAAATAGGTTAAAATGTATATATTCTTTTGGGAAGGTTAAGATGAAAGGTCTGGGGACAGGGTATTTTTAACAGATATTTTTCTTTAGTGCAGGGGTCTTCAAATTTTGACCCTCCAGTTCACGAGCTACAATTTCCATCATGCATAGTCATGTCTGTGAATGTCCGTTTTACAATGCCTGATGGGATGTGAATTTCTGCAACATCTGGAGGGCCATAGAAGATACCTGCGTGGTTATTTCCTAGTTTAACAGGTCCAGTGTTTTGGAGAAAAGGCTTACTCTAAACGGCAATATTGGGACTGTTTGGCCGGCATAATGTCCCCTTTTTTAAGCGCTCTGTGCACTTAGTGTGGTAACCTTTTGACTTCTGGTGTTTAGATCACCTGCCTAGTAAATGGACTGATTGTGTTGGCCTGAAGTAAGCCTGTCAAACTAGGAACACTCCATAACTGATTTTCTTCTTCACTATATCAGTAAATGCTTTCCTGTCCTATGGTCACACCATAGACAGGATGACAATGGCGCTAAGAGCAAAAGGGCATTTTAATATATGTAACCTGCATGTACATGTGTGAATTTGGATTTCTCCTGGTTTAGTGCTGGTTTGTCCCTTCCCGCACCTTTTTTTTTTTATTTTTTATTTTTTTATGGCCAATGACTGTGGTGATTGTCCTATATCGCCTACAGTGAACCATGAGAGGGCAGACTAGAACTTGATTCATCTTTAGGTTAATTCCTCTAACTTTTCTAGGGTTTAAAGAGTGTAACTGTAATACAGGTACTCCTCCCTTAACGGCCGGGTTCCATTCCAAAGACTAGGTCGTTAAACAAATTGGTTGTTAAAGGAGGAGCCACAAGTAATCAATATTTTAAGCATTCTTAAAAGGGAAGTAAACCCTTCCAAACAACTTGGACCTATAGGTAAGCCTAGATTAAGGCTTACCTGTAGGTCCAAGCAATATCTCCTAAACCTATATGGTTTAGGAGATATTTGCCCGAAAATGGGCACCGCTGTCTACGGCGCATGCGCCGTAGACAGCGGCGTGCAGGCGCACTAAATGCGGCAAATCCAAGAATGGATTTGCCAAATTTGTCGACTCCCGTGCGCATGCGCGGGAGTGACGTCATCGCGGCTTTGCCGTATGACAGCAACGGAGCTGCGAGGCGCGACTCCCGTGCGCATGCGCGGGAGTGACGTCATCGCGGTTGCGCCGCTGTCATTGGTCGGAGCTGCGAGACGCCACCAGCAAGATGGACGCGGCGGACTACAGGGATCAGCGGCGACTTCGCTGGCTCCTGTGTCAGGTAAGTGACACATAATGAGCTACTATGCGATGCATAGTAGTCCATTATGCTTTACCTTTGCAGGGAAAAAAAGAGGAAGTAAACCCACGAGCGGCATATCGCCGTGATCTGCGGCGTGCTCAGTGCGCCGCTGTCTACGCCGCATGCGCCATAGACCGCGGTGCCTGTCTTTTTGTAAATACCTCCTAAACCGTGTATCTTTCTTCACACAATGTGAGCTTGACCATTGTAGTGTTTTTTTAACATTACTATATTGCCACTTAAGGACCTCTTTCTGAGATTTGTTGTTTGGCTACCACTGATGACTCATTCAATGAGGAGAGGGTGTCTCGGGGGAAGCCGAGGATCTCGTGCACATTGCTGGATCGAGAGGTAGCTCAGGAGGGTATTAGGAGGGCCTGTGGGGGGGTGCATGAAGGTAAAAAACCTTCAGCCTTTACAACCTCTTTTAAGCTGTGATGGGGTTGGTCTTATAGAATTAACACTACTGCAGCTAAAATTAAAACGTCACCCTAATGAAACGGCAAACAGTTACTACAACAGTCCTGTGCACTACAGTTGTATGATAGTAAATGTTGGGTTATAATAATTGCATAGTTTCAACATACAGTAAATAAGTCAATTCAAATAACTATTTTTATCAATCAAATGAAATATTCTCTATTTACGATTACATGTAATAGTATGCGATAAGAAGAATAAACACAAACATTGGAGAAGGGTAGTTTGGGTAAGTCGTGTTAAAATGTCAAATTGAAGAGAAACAGTTTAGCCTCCAGGAAAAGAATGGAGTTTGCCATTGTTCATCTCTTTGGAGAATGCTAGTTCCCCATACCTTTCTCGTAACATCACTTTGAACAGGAATAAAATAGTTTGCTTTTAATTGAATCATTCTTTTCCTGGATTTTTTTTCTGGTTAGCTTTCACAAATAGCATTATAGATACCTGAAATGGCATATTGGGAGGTCACAATTGGTACTCATTTACCATGTTCAGGATCCCAGTCAGAACTATAAACAATGTTGGTGGTTCTGTTCCCTTACAGTTCAAGTTGTCAAGAGGATTGTTCATGTGTAGACCTTGGAGCACTATTTTATATTCCGATGGGATAATCTTTTAAACTTCTCAATCACTTTGTGAAGAGAGATTTTGTTTAGGATTTTATTACTGAACAACAATAGGAGGAGCTGATTTGTCTCCAAGTTGGACAAGGCTTAAAGATTTTTATATAATCTTTTACCTAACTTTTTTATATTTTTTTTTTTTTTTCTTTAAGCAGACCATTTTTGGCTTTTATGCCTGTTCCTTTTTATTGTTTACCTTTTTTTTTTTTTTTTTTTTTTTTTTTAAATCGGGGATCCTCTTCATATCTTGGCATATATAACATTACTTTTTTTTTATTAATATTTTAAAATAATAAAATAGTTAACAGGGATATTGAGTAAATGTATAATTTTATGAAATATTGTATTGCATAATTTATTTTCAACTTTGAGCATTTATGAATCATTTTTCTAGAAATACAACTACCGGTAAATAAACAGCACCCTGAAGCCAACGGAGTTACTAAAAAGAAAGTAAAAAAATAATTCTGCATAAGGTTTAAAGAATAAAATGAAATCCCGCACTGAACTCCCTTAACCACTTCAGCTCCGGACCAATAAACACCTTAAGGACCAGAGGTCTTTTTGCAATTTCGCACTGCGCTGCTTTAGCTGGTAATTGCGCGGTCATGCAATATTGCACCCAAACGAAATTTGCGTCCTTTTCTTCCCACAAATAGAGCTTTCTTTTGATGGTATTTGATTGCCTCTGCGATTTTTTTTTTTTTTTTTTTGCGATATAAATGGAAAAAGAGCGAAAAATTTTTAAAAAAAAGATATTTTCTTCTTTTTGTTATAAGAAAAATCGAATAAACTAAATTTTAGTCATACATTGAGGGCAAAATTTATTCAGCCACATGTCTTTAGTAAAAAAAATGTCAATAAGCGTATATTTTTTGGTTTGCGCAAAAGTTATAGCGTCTACAAACTAGAGTACATTTTCTGTAATTTACACAGCTTTTAATTTTATGACTGCCGATCTCATTTCTTGAGGTGCTAAAATGGCAGGGCAGTACAAATCCCCCCCAAATGACCCCATTTTGGAAAGTAGACACCCCAAGGAAATTGCTGATGGGTATGTTGAGCCCATTGAATATTTATTTTTTTTGTCCTAAGGGATTGAATAATGACAAAAAAAAAAAATATTTTTTTTTACAAAAAGTTGTCACTAAATGATATATTGCTCACACATGCCATGGTTATATGTGGAATTGCACCCCAAAATATATTCCGCTACTTCTCCCGAGTATGGGGATACCACATGTGTGGGACTTTTTGGGAGTCTAGTCGCGCACGGCACCCCGAAAACCAATCACCACCTTCAGGATTTCTAAGGGTGCAAATTTTTGATTTAACTCCTCACTACCTATCACAGTTTCGAAGGCCATAAAATGCCAAAATAGCACAAAACCCCCCCAAATGACCCCATTTTGGAAAGTAGACACCCCAAGCTATTTACTGAGAGGCATGTTGAGTCCATGGAATATTTTATATTTTGCCAAAAGTTGCGGGAATATTACAAACTTTTTTTTTTTTTTGCACAAAGTTGTCACTAAATGATATATTGCTCACACATGCTATGGGCAGAAGTCAAATTACACCCCAAAATAAATTCTGCTGCTTCTCCCGAGTACGGGGATACCACATGTGGGGGACTTTTTGGGAGCCTAGCCACGTACGGGACCCCGAAAACCAAGCACTGCCTTCCGGATTTGAATATAAAATGCTATAAAAAACAAACTAACCAGAGTCACCCGTAACACTTATACGGTGATCAGTGGTGAAAGGGTTAACTAGGGGCAATCAGGGGGTTCAAATTTTTATTAGGTAGTATATGGGGGTCCCTGGCGCTATATAAAAACCTGACGGGGAACCTAAATAACTAACTGGCTAACCAGCGTCACCAGTGACACTTATACTGTGATCGCTGGTGAAAGGGGGTGAAAGGGTTAACTAGCAGCAATCAGGGGGTTAAAACCATTATTGGGTAGTATATCGGGGTACCTAGCGCTATAAAAACCTGGCGGTGAACCTAAAAAAATAACTAGCTACCTAGCGACACTGATGCAGCGTTCAGAAAAATTATCGCTTAGTGACACTGGCAAAAGGGGGTGAAAGGGTTAACTAGCGGAAATCAGGGGGTTAAAACCATTATTGGGTAGTATATCGGGGTACCTAGCGCTATAAAAACCTGGCGGTGAACCTAAAAAAATAACTAGCTACCTAGCGACTGTAGCGACACTAATGCAGCGATCAGAAAAACGATCGCTTAGTGACACTGGCAAAAGGGGGTGAAAGGGTTAACTCTAGGGGCAATCAGGGGGTTAAATCTTTATTGGGGGGTGATAGGGGGCTACCCTGGACCTAACACTAACTGTCCTGACAGTTTTTACTTTTACAACTGACACTGAATGCATTGATCAGTAAAGAAATGATCAATGCAATCAGTGACACTGTGACTGGGGGGGGAGGGGGGGCGGGGGGGGGGATCGGGGGGGGGTTTGTGTGCCTGTGTGTACCTACATGTCAGTGTAGTGTTGGTGCACACTTACTATTAGTCTTCTCCTCGTAGTCCGGTCAAAAAGACCGCCCCGAGGAGAATGACATCACTTCCTCCTTCCTGTGTAAACAATACACAGGGGAGGAAGCTTCTCATTGGCCAGGAGCGATCCAGAGGGGGTGGCCGAAAACCAACGGCCATCCCCTCATCACGGAGCGCTCCTGGACCGAATCGGACCGCCGTAAACAGCGGGAGGGGGTCCGATTGGACCCCCCACCCGCTGGAAGGCAATCACGTAGATGTACGTGATTGTGCCTGCCTGTGCCATTGTGCTGACGTACAATGGCAATACGGCGGTCCTGAAGTGGTTAATCTAGTCTTGAACCCTTGATGCCTAGACCAGATTCAGCAGGGTCAGTGTGTGATTTAGTTTACCAATATCTCTTAATATGCACTCCTAAATCATATTCATGTTTTTAAGGATATATTAGGTCTTTATTTCATGTGCCATTTTCAATATAAAAAAAATATTGCTTTATAATAGTCTGACAAATGTTTAAAAATAAATAATACATTTATTTTTATTTTTTTTCATAATGCAGTAGTATCTTAACAGTTAAACTAGATTGAAGTGAAAATGAATATTATTGCCTGTGGTGTGCAGTGGTTATGTTGCAGCCTCAATACTTCAAAGGCTAAGTACACGTTTTGTAACATGTTATACCTGTATTTAGGGGGGCACATGTTACCTTAATACATGTGCATTTTTTTTTTTTTTTTTAATTGGCTGAGACAGAACAGCGACACCATTGGCTCCTGCGGCTGTCAAAGTCAGCCAATCAGGGGAGAGAGGAGGCAGGTCCAGGTCAGGGCTCTGTGTCTGGATACAAGGAGCTCTGACTCGGCTTGGGTGCCCCCTGTAGCAAGCTGCTGTCTGAGCAAAGGAGGGAGGGTCTAAGAGCAGCAAAGAGGGACCTGGAAAGAGGAGGGCTGCTCTGTGCAAAACCAGCTGCACATAGGAGGTGAGTATAACATGTTTGTTATTTAAAAAAAAATAAAAAAATTAGACGGGCCTTTACAATCACTTTGAGAACCACTCTCATTAGTTCTCAAAAGTCAGTGGGGAAACCTAGTTGTCATTGACAGCTGGGATAGAGAACTGGTCAGGACTCGGGACAAGATTGGATAAAAATGCAAGGCACCCATCAAAGAAATACTGTTTGCCTAGAGATTTTTGAAGGAAAGCTCATCTTTCAGCAGGGCAATGACCCTGAAGGTGCAGCCAGCACTACAATTTAGTGTTTGAAGTACCTGAATGTCTTAGGTTGCCCATGTCAATGCCCAGACATTAGTTCAACTGAAAATTGTTGTTCCTTAATGCCCCATCTGATGTTTTGCTTTTGTTTTGTTGTGTAAACCAAGTGGTAAAAATCCTAAAATACATTTTACTTCAAACTGTGATAAAACCCAAGGACGTCAATAATAATGCAAAACATTGTATAAGATGGTACAATGTGCTAAAGCAAACATTTTGCTTGCATTTGGACCCAAACTGTTTTGCACATGTCTTTATATTGGGGGAAAAAAATTGACGCATTTTGGCCCAAACTTGTCTTGCATACACGCGGTCGCACAAAGTTGTTGGAAAATCCGATCGTTAAGAACGCAGTGACGTAGAACACGTATGACAGGACTATAAAGAGGGCAGTAGCTAATAGCTTTCGTCTCGTCTGAGCATGCGTGGCGCTTTGTCTGTCGGAATTGTCTACACACGATCGGAATTTAAATGATTGGATTTTGTTGTCGGAAAATTTTAGATCCTGCTCTCCAACTTGTGTGTCGGAAATTCCGCCAGAAAAAGTCAGATGGAGCCCACACACGACCAGATTTTCCGACAACAAGATCCGATCAGACATTCTCCATCGGAAGGTCCAACCGTGTATACAGGGCATTATCCTAAGTTGGGCCCACCATTTTATTTTTGACTTTTCCTAAATAAAGCTAAGGCTTTATAACGCTTATACTTCATACTGAGGCTTTTAAAAATAGCACCTTTAAACTGGCTCTTCTGCTGCCCCAGCGTGAAAGCCCTGAGTGTTTTCACACTGGGGCCGTGCACTTGCAAGGCAGGGGAAAAAAACCCTGCAAGCAGCATCTTGTGGACAGTGCGGGAGCCCCTGCCATTTAAATCAATGGGCCCTGCTGTTGAAGCGCTTTGGTGCTTTTAGGGGGGATTTTTACTCTTGGCCGCTAGCAGGGGTTGAATGCGCCCCGCTAGTGGCTGAAGAGTGCCGCTATAACAGCGGCAAATCGGGATTACGCTATGGAGATTGCTTAGTTGTGTGTGTGTGTGTGTTTTTTTTTTTTTTTTTTTTTTTTTTCTTCACGTACATAGATGTATGACGAACCAATAGAAAGGAGAATCCATTCATTCCAAAAGGGGACAGTACAAAGACCATTGGTTTTGCATATAAAGCGCTTGCATTATCATGTTCTGGCGAGTGTGGGAGCACAGTTTTCGCACAGACCACTGAATATTGTGAAGTTTGGAGCACTGAGCACCTTTTTAATACATTGCACTCTATGCATATTTATGGACTTTACAATATTATAGTTGTAATTTATTGCTAAACACAGAGCACTTTTGGCATTTATGAGCTTTATTATTTAGGAATTGTAGATAGAGTAGTTTTTGTATTTTATTGATTTCGACTTACAAGTTCAATGGGTTCTCACTTTGTGTAGCATTAATACACACTTAGGTTTAAAGAGTAGCGCCGTATACCTAAACATGTCATTCATTTTAACTTCACAGACAAGCCCTCATACAACACATTTGTGTGCATGACATAGTTTAGATCTACAATCAGATTGCAAGTTGTATGGCTTAAAATAGACGAACGGCTATTAGGCTGATACTGTATGCACTTCTGACTGTGCACTTAGTAACGCACAACCCTGCACAATGGCTTTCTGATCATTGCTCTTTATCTCTCCCGGCCCAAGGTACTCTGGGGCAATTTAAGCCCTAATAATCCCTGAGCATTGTCAGTGACCACAATAATACTACTACTAATAATAATAATTGCTGTCAGGTCATTCCCCCTCACATGCATTGGTGCTCGGTAGCAGTGAAATATCACCATCTTCCCCCACCATTACCTGATCACATGCTCCCAAGCCGCTCCAAACTTTCTGCATTAGTATTTGCCGTAAAATCCCTTTTTCAAATAGAGTACAAAGCAGATTACTGCAGTATGAAATATAACTTTAATAGGACCGATAAAATTACAGTAAAGGCAAAGTAACACTAAAATGCAAGATCTATATCTCCCAATGAACTATTTGTGGGGGATATTTCAAGGAAGCCTTGAAAGCGAGACCCAGCAGAAGTGTAGAAATGCACCAAGCGGAAAATATGGAAATTTTAACCACTTCCATACCGGGCCCATTCTGGCACTCCTACATGTAAAAATCATTTTTTTTTTGCTAGAAAATTACTTAGAACCCCCAAAAACTATTTTTTATGAATTAAAAAATAGCATAACAGTAAAGTTAGCCCAATTGTTTTGTATAATGTGAAAGATGAAGTTACGCCGAGTAAATACCCAACATGTCACGTTTTTAAAATTGCGCGGACACTCGTGGAATGGTGACAAACTTTGGTACTTAATCTCCATAGGTGACGCTTTAAATAAATTTACAGGTTACCAGTTTAGAGTTAGAGGAGGTCTAATGCTAGAATAATTGCTCTTGCTCTAATGCACGCACTGATACCTCGCATGTGTGGTTTGAACGGCGTTTACATATGTGGGCGGCGCTTGTGTGCGTGTTTGCTTTTGTGTGCAAGCTGCCGGAGCAGCTTAAGGAGCACTTAAAATTTTTAATTTTTTCCTTATTTTACTTTTATTTTATTTTTTACTTGCACATTTTCTCTTTAAAAAAAAAAAAAAAAAAGTAAATCACCCCTGGCTGAACAAGAGGATATCTGAATGATGCCTGTAGCTGCAGGCATCATTCAGATATTCCTATGGAAACGCAAGGACGTCATATGACAACCTTGGGCAGGAAGTGGTTAAGGAAGGAATTTTGAGAAAAGTACTGATAGTTGATCTTCCAACCTGTGGAAGTAACTTTGGCAAAGCCAAATTTTAACAAACTTGAGGAGGTGGCTATCTACCTGAAATGACAGATGGGGGCGCTAACTTTTAATGCTTATGCAGACTTGTCAGACAGTCTGGAAAATGTTTTGAGCCTGTAGACTTAAACCTAGGCTATGAGTGGGGTAGGATCTGTACTGGAGGGGGGCCAAAACTTTCCAGAAGACATGACAATTTTTTTTTGGGCCTGGGGGAGTAATTTTCCTTTTAGTGGCTCCTTTGATAATTCTGTCTAAGGTTGCCTCAAAAAGGTAAAAGCCTCAAAGTTCCCCATAGAACAACACCTGAGCACAGCACAGGAGAGAAGGGGCATGCAACATCCAGGGAAGCTTCTGACCACTGAATTTTACTTGCTAATCTGCAAGGTCAATCCATTGTTGGTGGAAACCCATGGAGGCCAGAATATGTTGCAGCATTCTAATATACAAGCAGTTAAAATCTGGTTTAAGGGCACAGCTAGAGGCACTGTCTGTGCACATAATTCCATGTGTCTGTAAAATGGATCCTTGAAAGAATAAGAATAATGTACCAAGGCGATGGTAGCTTTAAGACAAGAAGTCTTGAAATCTATGTAGGGGAGTGTAATGAAGTCTATAAATCAGTCCATGGAGTATAGAATAAGCAGCACGGTGTGCACAGTGGTGTTATGGAACATGGTAATAATTTACTGTGCGTTTTTGTTATAACCTGATATCTACATCTTGGAGGCAGCTTGGATTTGAGGGACCAATGTCTGGAGATATGGTCTAAACCCCAAAAAATTTTTAGTTGTACAAAGTCCCAATTTTTTAAAACTTGGGATAGGACTTTTTTAGGGTCAGCTTATGAGGTCATTATCATCCTTTTTAAATACCAGAATCATTTTGTTATAACAGACAGGTAGTGGAAACCTTACACATTCTCCCCCTCCTCTCAGAAAGTGTAGTTTTACTCTGCATAAGTACATAAGAAAACAGGTTCATATTTCCCTACCTGTCACTGGTGAGACATCTGTCTATGGCAAGCCTAAGTCATCAGGTTTAGCTAAGTAATACTGTTCAAGTTTGGGATTGACCACAGACCCACTGATATACTGTGGCTTGTTCTGAATTTGACCATTGAGACCAAGGCATTCCAAAAAATCAGTTTTATACATCTGAATGGACCACCATGCCTTCAACCCACCGCAAATATATAATCGGCAATAACCACATGTTCCCCATTTTACATTCTTCATAGTAAAGTTTCATTGGTTACAAATGAGACACTTAGGCTCCCTTGGTAAATTAGCCCTCTGATTCAGTAGTTTTATTATTTTAATACAAATGTTCATCAATGATATGGCAACTTAAAAATCTGTGACTGTTCACTTGGATGCTATAAAAGGCAAATGTGTATGTAGTCCTATAAACTGATGTATCCTATGTGAATCCCAAGTTTGCAACCAATGGCCCAGTGTATAAATCTTGCTGATGTGGTCATGTGTGAAGATTCCATGCCTATGAAGATTAATTTGTATAGGTTAGTCTTGCACAATGTGGCAACATACATACCGTGTGGTTCTCATGTTTGTCTTATGGTTCTTCTGCATTTTGTCTGTCTAGTGCTGTTCAGTTTGCCTCTACGACTTTCCATTGGGGTTTTCTTTGCAGTATATAAATTTAGATATTGAAATTCAATTTCAAAGCTTTTGTTTCCTACAGACTATTCAGATGTGGGCCAATAGGAATCAGACCTGTGCAACCCAACTCTGATATTTTGATTGTAGGAGGAAGCCCCCAAACATGAATAGAATAAACAAAAATACATAGGGATGTCCTTTTTGGTTGTCATGTGATCCATTGCTTTTTTGGTACTCAAACAAAAAGAATAAACATATGGGTTGTACCGATACTAGTATCGGTATCTGTGCTGATACTAGGCATTTTTGTGAGTATTGGTGCTCAAAATCTCCGATGCCCTAAATTGATACAGGAAGTAACCTCAGACCTGAACTGGACACATCAGTCCCAGCCTGTCAGCTAAATTTACTAGAATCGGGGCTTTTTTTTTTTAAAGCTTTTCTCCCTGAGTGCAGTGCCAAAGGAGATACTGGCACTCCAGGTAGTACTGTCAGGGGCAGGAAGGGGGCTTCCCGAGGTAGGATGCACTTTCTCTGACCCTGACGCCTGGATGCTGATGCCCCCAGATGATCTGGCTTCATAGAGGCAGCTCTTGCAATAGGGGGATGTCTGTGCTATAGCTGGCCAGGTACTCTGCATTAGTACAATTGTAAGGCATGTGCAGGATGTAGCTTTTAAGGGAGGTGTGAGAAGATGAAGGGCAGTAGAGGAGGTGTAAACACAAGTTAGAGCTGAGGGGTGGATGAGAATGCAGTGGAAAGGAGTGATGGAGGAGAACTGACCCCTGCACTCTGCATGTACTGTGCCAGAACCCTGCCCTCCTAACCGCTTGTGCTTTGCCCTCCATGTGTTGCATCCTCCTTCCCACCACCAGCTGTTACCTCTGCCCTATGTCTTCCAATGCTCCACCCTCCACCCCAAGCAATCACAGCATTTTACATCCCAATTCTCTCACCCCACAATCCCCTATTTCGCCTCACCCAACTCCCGAACAACCCCCACTTCCCAAACCACCCCTGTACCAACCTTTCCTAGGCAGTGGCTATTGGTAATTGTTATCAGCAAGTACTTGGGTGGGGAGGGGGAAGTATCGGTACTCGGTGTTAAAAAAATAAAAAAATAAAAAAAAGTACATCCCTAATAATTTACTAAAAAGTGAACCTGTCAAATACAAATGGTTCAGGGCCACTAAAAATTTCCAAAAGCAAAAACCTCTCCCTAATGGTTATATGCAACATGCATATAAATACTTAGCAAGTATCAGTTACCTGTTCGCTGGAAGACAGTGAAGGAACCCCACAATCTATGGGTCTCAATAGTGTTGCCTTATGAGTGAAAGCTTTAAGTACCATTGAATTCGGTTGCAGTGTGTTTTTAAAAGTAGCCCATGCACTAAATTTTGTACCATACTGTGCGATTACAGCCCATTAAAATGAGTAGGCTGAAAATCGCATCATGCAAGATGCTTTCCTGTGCAATTCTGGTTTGAACCAGCACTAAAGAATGTTCTGTTGTACTGAGAAAACTTTTTTGAAACTATTTTGAGTTCTTGATCCGCAATTTTTCATAAAATTATTTGTTGGCATAGAACCATTAGGTCTGTTGGGGGGGGGGGGGGGGGGAGATACTGAGAACCGCTTTTACATCCCTATTCTTCTGCAGATAAAGCAATGCACTGTCAGTCTGAGAAACTGTGGGCATTGCTGCACTGGGAGGATGGAAGAACATCACCTTAGCCGATTGATTCTTTTGGCAGGATAAACCGGTATTTTAAAAATGTTCCAGGGATTACTTAGAAAAACATCAAGCCCAGTCTTATTGGCAGGGGCAGCCTAATCCCATTTGTGATTATAGCATGGCATCCTGCAACATTAGTAACAATTCTTGTTTAAGTGCTTTATTCACAACAAGAAAATCTTTATTTTGGTAAAATAATTTAACAGGTTTAGCACATGCAGCCCTTCAGATGTTTTTTCTGTGAAGCTGCTTCGGCCCTTATTATTCTACTCTGGAAATTCAAGACTATATGTATTTTGGTATTCTCTATACAAGATTACAATAGAATTGCTACTCTATAGTATGGGTAGTATGTTTTTGATATGGTTACAATGCAATATTACCTGCTATCTGGTAGTTTTCTATAAATAGAACTTTTTCCCCTGGGAACTATCCTATTATTAAATCACTCTTAACTTTTTTTTTTTTTGTAGGCGGACAAAAGAGCACATCACAATGCGCTAGAACGTAAACGCAGGGACCATATTAAGGACAGTTTCCACAGTCTAAGAGACTCAGTACCTTCACTCCAAGGGGAAAAGGTGAGTTTACTTGTAGCTCAAAATAAATATACACACACGAATGTAAATACTTAGTACTAAGCTTATGCTCTATATCAGTGATGGTGAACCTTGGCACCCCAGATGTTTTGGAACTACATTTGCATGATGCTCATGCACTCTGCAGTTTAGGTGAGCATCATGGGAAATGTTGTTCCAAAACATCTGGAGTGCCAAGGTTTGCCATCACTGCTCTATATATGTTCCTTAACCTCTTGCCGCTTGTTTAACACATGCTGCAATATGGGTCACTCGGCAGCTAATGTTTTGTGTTCCCAACATAGAGACTAAGCCAGTGATGGCGAACCTCGGCACTCCAGATGTTTTGGAACTACATTTCCCATGATGCTCAACTACACTGCAGAGTGCATGAGCATCATGGGAAATGTAGTTCCAAAACATCAGGGGTGCCAAGGTTCGCCATCACTGGACTAAGCTATGAAGGATAGTAGGTGTCGGGATCAGTTCTCAATCGTGACAGACAATCACTGGTCACCTGACTGACCCCCCCCCAGGCATTCAGAACCCTAATAAAGGTATACTGGGGCTGAGTGGGAAGGGATTAAATGGGTATTTTTTTTATAATGACTTTGTTAAGGCTGATATGTGCAAAGAATTAATGTTGAAATGTTATTAGATTGTTCTCCTATAAGACACCAAGTCAAGGATGGATTATGGAAAATGGTGTCTTTTTTAACATTAAGGATTGCTATAGCCACAGAAAAGCAGCCCTATTTGCGTTGTCTGTACTGTTGCAGTTACAGCCTGCCCTAAATGCCTACAAATACATCACTCCTTGTGAAATGGCAAGCAGGTTTACACCTTGGACCAGTTGTGCCATCTCCCTGGTTTGCACCTCAACAGTGTTATGCCAGGAACTTGGCACATAGAAAACAATTAATTTTTATGTTCCCTAGTGTTGAGCCTGTGTGAAGAGCAACATAGCTCAAAAGACATGGTGTGAATGAGCCATTAATCTCCTTTTTACCAATTTTATATGTTGGATTTATTGGTTTAAAGTTTCCCACATCCAGTGTCTTAACCTCCTGTTTTCAGCCCTATATAAGCTTTTTACCAACAATAACGCTTAGAGGAATTTACTAGAAACTGTTCCTCCATATGTAATGGGGAGGAAAAACCTATTAGTGGAAATTAAGTGCTATCATTTTTTTATTTTTTTTTTAGGCCCCTCAGGTGGGTTATGTGCGGCTCAGTGAACATGACAGCTGAGAGGCAGAAGGATGCATTTATGGCAGAAGAGACCAATGACCAATCAGCCATTCACTTAGAGGGCAACTTTACGTCCACTTTAATAGTATTAGGTTTTGGGGTATCCCACTTGACACTAGAACATTTTACGGGCTTCATTGCTCATGTTTCCTAGGGTTATATATTGGTAGATTTTATCCACAACAGGTTGACTCAACCAGATTTTGATTACAGGCAGAATTCAGGATATCTTTAGACTGTAACACTGCTATACGTTTCCAAAATTGAATTAAGAAATAAAAATTAAACTAGAACGAAAACGCACAAAGAACTGGTGTAACGCTCAGCGCTAAAATGTCTTATGATTAGAAATAGTAGGAAGAATTGCATGGGTATGCTAGTTCATCAACGCAACAATAAAAAAATGGAAAATAAAAATTGATAATTTATAAAATGCATGAAATTCAAAACAATCTATCAAGTCCTGAGATGAAAAGAGATTTCACATGTGTTCTAGGAGATGAGCCCCTGTCTGATCTGAGTCTCTGAAATAAGTACTGCAGAGGGAGCAAGGCTGCTTCAGGCATGGGCCTGGAAACCCGATCACTGTGAGAAAGAGGGAGAAGCGCCAGGCAAATCCTAGTGCAGCATGAATTAAGCTCATGAAGGCTATAGCGCTGATGAAGCCATGGCCGCGCCTTCCAAACACGTGATGGCCAGACACAGTGGTAGGCGGCTGACCAGTTTGACAGCTCTGGATTACTTCCACACACAGTTACTCAGCCGGCTTCCTCCAGAGCTCCCTCGAGGCTTCAGCTTCCTGCTGACATACAGCGCTCGTGGATTACTCCCAGGGACACCCCAGTGGCTCTCCTGTGAGGCTGAATGTGGAAAGCACCCACCCTTATTAGCACTCTGTAAGTGCACCTTACACTGTGTACGTTTTTCGTATTTTAATATAATTAATTCATGCTGCACTAGGATTTGCCTGGCTTTTTTTTTTTTTCCTTCCCTTTTCTCAAATATTAAGCCCTGCCCAAAAGATTTCTGATCCTTTTTAACTACATATGAATCTGATTTATTTAGGTCTACCCAGATAGATGGATAGATATACATATATACTATATTCCCAATTGTATTGAGACGCCTTACACACATGAAAGTCCGTAGGGTTAAATATTGAGTTGTCTTTGCTTCTATAACAGCTTCAGCTCTTTTTGTCCTCAATGTTTAGGAGCGTGTATGGGAATGTTTGACCATTCTTCCAGAAGTGCATTTGTGAGGTCAGGCACTGATGTTGGACAAGAGGGGGCCTGGCTTGCAGTCTCTGCTCTAGTAAATCCCAAAGATGTTCTATTGGTTTGAGGTCAGGGCAGTCATGTTCCTCCACCCCAAACTCTCTTATTCATGTCTTTATGGACCTTGCTTGGTGCACTAGTGCACAGTCATGTTGGAACAGGAAGGGACCATCCCCAAGCTGTTCCCACAAAGTTGGGAGCATGATATTGTCCAAAATGTCTTGGTATGCTGGCACCTAAAGAGTTTCACTGGAACGAATGGGCTGAGCCCGAACCCCTAAATAAACAAACAAAAAAAAAACACCCACACCATAATCCTGCTTCCACCACTATACCATGGTGTGATGTATGTTTGTGTTTTTTTTTTTTCTTGTACACTTTTGGTTAGTGTAGGGAAGGGCTAAAACTAGGGGTGCAACAGATCGTCCCCGATCCGTGATCCGAACGGGTCACCCTGCTCGGATCGGCACATGCCGCGCTCCGCGGTCTCGGCCTTAGGAAAGGCCACGGCTTCGAACTAGCTCTAAAGCGGCAGCCATCTTTCTACACCCAAGCTGTTTACACTGATCGCTCCGACAGATCCGGTTCCTCTCTCCCCTCTCTGTACTAACCTGTACAGTGGAGGAGAGAGATCCTGAGAGCCATCCCTCCATACCCTGCAGTACCCAGCAATACCCTGCCGATACTCTGCAGTACCCCGATACTCTGCAGTACTCTAGCAATACCCCAATACTCTAGCGATACCCTGCCGATACTCAGCAATACCCTGCCTGCCAATACTCTACGATACCCAGCCATACTCAGCCAATATTACAGTGGTGGAGATTGTGGATATTACAGTGGGGACTATATGGTGGTGGAATTTTCACAGGTTTTTGCAAATTAAATTATTATTTGCTGATCTGAAAAATGATCCGATCCGTGACTGATCCAAGGAACGATCTGATCTGTGAGTTTTTTTGATCCGTTGCACCCCTAGCTAAAACCTTTTTGACTCTTTGTGAAAATTTCCCTTCACTTCCTATCATAAAGATGTAACGGGAAGTGAGGAGAATTTTCTACAAATTGCAGGGAATTCCCCTCAAGACGGTGGTTGCCCAGAGAGGTGTGCTTGATGAAATATTTCTCCTTCTTTTCTGGTGAAAACTAACATTTTGTGATTTTTTTTTTTTTTTTTTTTTTTTTTCCCATCACTTTTTGTTTTGGTGATGGTGGTCACCAGGAGAAATGGCGAAGATGAATCTTCCCAGTGGAAACACACACAGTAATAAAAAAAAAAAAAAAAAAAAAAAAGCTTTGGGAGTGCTAATCCTTCTCTATTAAAAAATTTAATTAATGATACATTACTAATACTAACATCGTAATCACTATAGGGGCCAAGATGGGCACCTATTTGATGATAAGCTGATGAAATCTGATAGTTTACATACAGAATATAGTTTATTCACTGTTAGATGTAGCACCCATCTAAATCTGCTCTTTGGATTCAGCAGAAATGCTGCCAAGCTGATAAATTTCAATAAATTGTGTTTGATCTTTTTTAGTTTCTTTAACCACTTAATGACTGCCCGCATTTGTACTGCAGGCGAGTGGCCGCTGTGGGCAAAGCGACGCACTGGTACGTCACCTACTTCTGGGTTTAGAGCGCAGGCATGCGTACCCCCCTGAGTGTCTCCCGCTGTGATTGCATACAGCGGGAGCCTGTCGGCAAGTCCCGGCCAATGGTTTACGGCCAGGACGTGCTGATCGGCTGTGTACGTTCACAGCCGAGAGCTCTGTGTTGAAATTCAACACAGCTCTGTGCACAGGGAGCGATCTGTCAGTTTCTCATCCCAAACTAAGATCATTAGCAAAAAGCAGCACACTTTACACACGCTACACATAGTTAGGCACATATTTAACCCCTTAATCACCTTGGATGTTAACCCCTTCCCATCCATTGTCATTAGTGCAGTGTCGGTGTATATTTTTAGCCCCGATCACTGTATTCATAGCACTGATGTCAGTTAATGTCAGATTGTCCACGGCAGTATCGCAATCCCATTATAAGCAATTGATCTCAACCATTAGTTGTATACAAAATAAAAAAATTCAGTTTATCTATACCAAAGTTTGTACTAACTTTCACACAAACCAATATACTTATTGGTATTTTTTTTTTTGTTTTTCTCAAAAACTTAGCAGAATTTATGAAGGAATTTTTTTTTTTTTTATGGTTTTATAGCAGAAAGTAAAAAAAAAAAATATATTTTTTTTTTATTCACAATTTTTTCTTATTCGCAAATGATGATCAAATACCACCAAAATAGGGCTCTATTTGTGTGGTCATGCAATGCTGTACTCAATCACCAGTTAAAGTAGCACAGTGCCGAATAGCAAAAAACTACCTGGTCATGAATGGGGTAACATTTTCCGGATTTGAAGTGGTTAATAGATTTATAGAGATGAATCCTTTCCTGATGTTGACCGTGACCAGGTTTTACTTGTCCAGCGGGTTGCTCTGAATTCAAAAACTGTTCATTAGAATTATATATTTTATTTAGAACACATATGTAGTATGAAAATGGGAATTTTTTTTTTTTTGGCACCAAAAGACACAATCCATAAAATTACAAAACCATAAAAGCACATATAAAAACAACCATTTTAGTCTGATACAAATTACAAGCACCACCCTGACAGCAAAACATGTTTAGGGGGATAAATATGGGTGGTATGGTCCAAAACACAAATGGATACATGTCAAACATTTGAACAAGTAATAGCCATAGTTACTGCAACATAACATACTACGTGTAAATTTACCATATGGCTGCCAATGTGAAATGCATATATCCAAAATCTAATATCCGAGAAAAAAAAAAGTTTTTTTCTTGGTTTCTAGTGGCAGGTCCTTTTTTGGCATCTGTGCTCTTTAAAGTTATTGTAAAGGGTTTTAGTTTTTTTTCAATAACAAATAAGTAGTACTTGCCCTCTCTGTGCAAGAGTTTTGCACAGAGCGGCCCATCTTCTGGGGTCCCCCCGGCAGCACTTCTGGCTCCTCCTCTGCATAGAGTGATTCCACAGAGAGCAGTTTTCTATGGGGGCACGCATGCGGGCATTCTCCCGAGTCCTGTTGCAGCGTCCATCCACACAGACAGCAGGACTTGGCCCTGGCTCCCGTGTCACTGCATTTGATTGACAGCAGTGGGAGCCAATGGCTACTGCTATCCCTTTATCCAATGAGGACCCAGAGACAGCATCTGGTGCTGCTGGGCTTTTATCGACAATGGAAAGATCGGGTTCAGGCAAGTGAAAGAGGGGCTCTGGGGGGCAGCTGCACCACAAGTTTTTTTTCACCTTAATGCATATGGTGCATTAAGGTGAAAAACTCAAAACTTTACAACTTCTTTTTAAGTGCTCCTCAAGTTTCGATCCACACGTTTCACGTTGGCAGCCGCACCCACTCCAATATCTGATTTGGATTTTGTACGTTTTTTTTATATTTAGTGTGTTATGTTGTAGTTCCTATTGATATCATTTGTTCAAATGTTTTGACATGTATCCATTTGTATTTCAGACTATACCACCAATTTTTTCCCCTGATGAAGATTATTTGAATGGAAATGGAGTTAATTGTTATTTGTGACAGCCTGTTTTGCTGTCAGGGTGGTGCTTGTATTAGACTAAAATGGTGGTTTTATAATATGTGCTTTTAATGCTTTGGTCTAAAATAAAAATGTATAATTTTTGGGATTTTGTTTTTTGGTGCCTAAGAAAATCCTATCCTACTATGTTCTCTGTAATAAGGGATGTGGCACCTTAACAACTAGTACTAGCCGGGATCTATTGTATAGTAATATTTTATTTAAACAGGAAAAATGTAATATTTAATGTTTACCACATACAGCCAGCATGTGGCAAGCTTTGCCCGAGTCGGAGGTGGACCACATCTCTCTTATTCTCTCAGAGCACAGATGGGAATGGCCTGGTTGGAAAGGATGCAGAGGATGACAAAAAGTATAAAGTAAATGTCTTAATTTTAATTACAGAGCCTTTGCAACAATACAGAATAGTTTTTGTTTTGTTTTTTCTTTTGGTATTTGTTTATTTTTTTTATAGGCAATTTAAATATCTACTTTAAGTTCATTTTTTATTCTTGTCAAAAATAAATATAGGCTTAGGATTTTTTTTCCCCTATTAAGGCTTCACGGGCACAGATCCTGGACAAAGCAACAGAGTATATACAGTATATGAGAAGAAAAAATCACACACACCAGCAAGATATTGATGACCTAAAGAGACAGAATGCTCTGTTAGAACAACAAGGTGAGAACTTGTGAAGTCTTTCAGTCTTTGTTTTGTCAGACACCTTGCAAAGTGTTAATTTAATTGTACTTTGCTATGAGTTATAAATGTGGCAGGGTGGATAAAAATCGTTGATTTAAAAAATAAAATTATATATATATATATTCTATTATATTCTATTATATTTTTTTAATCAAATTTATTTTAATAAAATGCTTTTGGAGTAAATATAGATTTTTATTCAGGATACATTAATGATTTTGTTTTATTTAGCATGAAATGGAGCTTGGTTATGTATCATGTAATAATATGACCTGACACAACCTAATCATAGCAATGGGGCAAACCTCCATCCCTAATATGTGTTTGAACAAAAAAGAAAGTTCTGTAGCATGAGGCTGTATATTCTGCAATATTTACATTTTTGATCAACTCAATAATTCTAAGCTCTGCAAGCTGAGATAACATGCACTGCATTGATACAATTTCACAGTAACTATGAGATGAAATAAAGTTCAGAAATATGCCTTTATCTCATTGTTTTGCAAATCTATGTACACTACAAACTGTGTGAATCGTTTCTGATATCGCTGTTTTACTAACCTGACAGCTTATTATTCTAAATGGGAAACCTTTATTTTGTTTGCAAATATAAAAAATTCTAACTACCAGCAAGAATAAGTCAATAAATTGGCTTGTTGCATATTTTTTTGTTTGCCCCATCTGCAATACTCTTTCAATTTAGAGTTGTCTTTGGCAGCATCTTTTCTCTATAAGATGTCCTCAGTCTTACAGAAGATTGTGCACTGTCATGTCGCCATGCCCTTCATTTACAATGTACTAGTGAAATCACAGTACTGACATTGTTACATCAGTGCCACACTCTGCATTAAGATAGATTACCCAACCCAGAAAAGAGACAAAGATCAAGAGGACCCTGTAGCGCCATGAAATTTGGCTTTAAGTCATCCAAAAAAAAGCATTTATTGTGTTTTTATTTATTTATTTATTTTTTATATAGCCACTGTACGTTGAAAAAAAGTCTACACAACCCTGTTTTAAAATGTCAGGTGTCCGTGATGTAAAAAAATGATACAAAGATAAATAATTTCAGAATTGTCAAAAATGTAACCTATAAACTGAACAACTCAGTTGAACAACAAATTGAAATCTTTTAGGTGGAGGGAAGTAAAAAAAAAAAAATGGTTGCAAAAGTGTTTTAAACAAATACTTTTGTTGAATCACCTTTTGACTTTATTACAGCACTCAGTCTTTGGGTATGAGTCTATCAGCTTGGCACATCTTGACTTGTCAATATTTGTCCATTCTTCTTTGCAAACACACTCCATATCTGTCAGATTGCTAAGGCATCTTCTGTGCACAGCCCTCTTCAGATCACCTCACGGTTTTTCAATCTGCTGGGCTATTCCAAAACGTTAATCCTCTTCTGGTGAAACTATTACTTTGTTGATTTTGGATGTATGCTTTGTCATACTGAAAGATGAAGTTCCTCTTCCTGTTCTGCTATCTAGCAGAAACCTGAAGGTTTTGTGTCACTATTGACTGGTATTTGAAACTGTTTATAATTTGCTCTATCTTGACTAAGGCCCCTGTTCCAGCTGAAGAAAAACTGCCCCAAAGCATGATGCTGCCACTAACATGCGTCACTGTGGATATGGTGTTCTATTGGTGATGTGCAGTGTTTTTTGCACTAAATATCTTTTAGAATTCTGGCCCAAAAAAATTCTTGGTTTCATCAGACCACAACACATTTTTCCACATGCTTTTGGGAGACTTCAGATGTGTTTTTTGCAAAAATGTACCCTGGCTTGGATGTTTTCCTTTGTTAGAAAAGGATTCCGTCTTGCTACTCTACTCCATAGCCCAGACCTATGAAGAAAAAGGGAGATTATTATCACATACACATCACACAGCCTGTACTTGCCAGATATTCCTGTAGCTCCTTTAATATTTCTGTAGACCTCTTGGCAGCCTCCCCGACCAGTTTTCTTCTCGTCTTTTCATCTTCTTCTTGGTAAGGTCACTGTTGTGCCATATTTGCCCCGCCCCCCATACCCCCCAAATAGATTACAGTTTTTGTTTTGCAATTGAGTTGTACAGTTTATAGGTCACATTAAAAGTGGAAAAAGTTATGAAATGATTTATTTGTTTTTTGTTGTGTTTTTTTTTTTTTACATCGCAGAAACCTGAAATTTTTACAGGGGTGTGTAGACTTTTTATATCCATTGTAACTATGTAACACTGTTTGGAATACTACTGCAAACTGATTTACATTAGTTCCCCTGGCACAGCCCTCCCCCCACCCCATTAAATGTGGGAAAATTCTAAATGTGTCTCCCTCTCTTATTCTTATTCTTCTCTAATTATAGTTATGTTCTGAAAACTTTTATATTAACAAATATTTTTGTTTTGTCTTCAGTTCGTGCTCTGGAGAAAGCAAAATCAAACTCAAGGCTTCAGTCCAGCTATTCTTCCTCTGACAGCAGTCTTTACACCAATCCTAATGGCAGTGCCATATCAGCTTTTGATGGAGGATCTGATTCCAGCTCAGAGTCAGAACCAGAAGAACCTCAAAGCAGAAAGAAACTACGGATGGAAGCAAGTTGAGCAAAATAAAGCAGTAAAGAGAACATCCTATACCAAGCTAAACTTCTTTAGCACCCCCGTCCCCCTCCCCTTGACCCTTATTTAGGCCCTGCTCAGCTCTTTTAAGGACTTTTCCCCTGTTATCTTTAGTTTATTGGACTCTTTGATTTCTTGTTTCTCAATGTCATTGTTCCCTCTCCATGCTGTATTAAAATATTAAGGAAACATCCAAAGGCTTGCCAGGTAAAGATTCTCTGCAAGTAAAACGTGGTGCTGCACTGGAGTGCAGCCTTCTTGATGACGATTTGCAGTCACATTCGTCTATAAAATTATTTTTAACTGCATTGCGATATTGTGTTTATTTTTTATTTTTTTTTGTTTTGTTATTTTGTTAAATTTTTTTTATCTTACATGTTACAGATTTTAAACACTGTTCATTTGTTAACAACTTTTATCATTTAGTCTCTGATTATGAGAATGCATATGTGTAAACGGCTCCCAATTTTTGACAAATGTTACCCATGAATTTTTTTATGAATATGTTGCATAGATCTGATTGTTTCTGCATCAACTTTTTGGCATGAATATCTGTCGGGAGGCAAATCTATAAACTTGGCCACAATATAATTTGTTTGCACAGTCTTCTTTAGATTTTCCAAAACTGTTGTGTGATGTCTTACCTTAGTGACCTTCATACTACATGGTTATTGGTAAGCCCAAAGGAGATTGTATTAGAGTATTAAAAGCTTATTGTGATGTTGGTTCAAAATTGAGGGGGGGGGGACACACGATCAGTTTTTTTTTTTTCAATTAAGATGTATTTAAACCCAAAATTAAAAAAGTAATATATTGCAGCTTACCAGTCCATATGTGTGGGGGCTGCAGAAAACATGGAAGTTGTCCACAAAAAAATACCTTTTTGACTTTGCTAGAAATCTTGTAATTAACAAAGCAATATAACAAAATTATTTTGATTGTATATTTAACAGATCGAGGGACCAAATAATAGCCGTTCATTGTTGGGGTTTACATACCCTTAAAAATGACCATATGTGTTCCTATTTGATATCTTAGCTGCCAGGTTTAGATTTGCCTACATTTTGTGAGATGAGGACAAAACACCTATCCAATTTGTGTCCAATCATGATGGCCATTGCATTACACAGTTGTTGGTAAGAAAATTAGAAAATGGTGATGGAGCAATTAAAAATAAATGATCGATGTTCGATTAAACAAAGTTATTGAATCAATCACTGAATCGGATACAACAAAAGCTGATTGATGGCCACCAGCGCGGCTTGTTTTGGACTGACTGGCTGGCTGTGGCAGGGGAAAAAAAAAAAAAATATTTGGTCAGTTTGCATTGACTGGTGCTGGGAGATGAAAATGTGTTTGTGGTGGTTTTCTTTTTATTTTAGATGCCACCAATCTTCATTCAGTGTGCTTTATGAATAGTGCAAAAAGGACAATAAGCACAATCTGTCAGTATAAAAGGGACGGCAAAAAAAAAAAATTACAATATTTTTGATTTTGTTATATGTTGCATTTCATTTATTGTAAAGTCCATGTGCACACAAATGACCCCTGTGATAAACCTAGAAAAGTATCTTCCAAGTCTTAAAAATGTAATTGCCATACGTGTATTCACCCAATGTGCAAATTAAATGCTCACCTCCAAGTTTGACCTACCCAAAGGTAATTGGGTCAATGCTTTATACACTGCTCCAAATAATAATAATAATAATAATAAAAAAAAAATTAAAGGAACACTTTGAGAACACATTTGATCTTTAAGTGGTTGGCTAGTCCATTTTGCAGAAACTCAAAATGGTACCTAGTAGTTTATATGGCCCTCACGTGCTTGTATGTATGCCTGAAAATGTCAGGGCATGCTCCTAATAAGATGATGAATGGTGTCCTGGGGTATTTCTATCCAGATCTGGACCAGGCAATCGCTGAGCTCCTGAACAGACTGAGGTTCAACCTGGTGCCGTTGTATAGACCGAAACATAATGTCCTAGAGCTATTCTATTGGATTTAGGTCAGGTGAGCATGGGGGCCATTCAATGGTATCAATTACTTCCTCCAGGAACTGGCTGCATACTCGCCACATGAGGCCAAGCATTGTCGTGCACCAGGAGGAACACAGGACCCCCTGCACCAGTGTAGAGTCCTACAATGGGTCCAAGTATTTCACCCCCGATACCTGTGTGTCTACCAGTAGTGACGATGACCTTAGCCAAATGCAAAACTAGTGAAAAACTGAAAAGATGAGTAGGGGGAAAAAAGTCGATGGCCTCCACCTGTAAAATCATTCCTATTTTGGAGATTGTCTCATTGTCGTCCATCTAGTGCACCTGTTAATCAGTTTCAGCTGCTTTGATGTTAGTGAAATTAACAACCCCCTCTGCTTAGACCAGATCAATATCCCAGGAATTTAATTGACTTGACGCTATGCTCTAATTAAAAAGTGTTCCTTTAATTAAATTTTTTTGACTAGTGTATCATTCACTGGGCTAGAATCAAACTTCTCTGAACGCCACCTCTGGGTAATTGTAGGTCTCGGCTTACTAATTGCTCTTTTTATCTCCATATATACTTTTCAAAGAGATGTATAGGCATATGCAAACAGAAAAAGTGCTCTCTATATAAAAATGCAATCTAAAAGGCTAAAGGAATGCACATAGTTGTCTGGTACAAGCATGTACCAATGAGATCATTCTGATCTCGCCACGCAGTAATCTCTCCAATATGGTTGTAGAATGTCATCACTAATGTGGCCCTGCCCCCTATATGCAGCACATCCTTTGATTGGACTTCCTCAGTAGAAAGATTCCAGGTTTAGCTTTGCCAAATATGTGTGAAATGAGGACAAAAGGCTATATCCAGGCTGAAAGTTAAAAAAAAATAAAACGGATTCCTCTATCCACATTAATGGTGTACCTTGTGGAATTGCCTCCACTGGGCAGTTGCAATGTGGAAGTGGCAACCATTGCCATTATAATGCCCAGAACAGTGGCTGTAGCAAATTGGATGCACATATGGTTCATCCAAGGGTTTTCGGACCAGGTCCTTCAGCAAAAGTCAGTACGTGCACATAACTGATCGATTAGTCCCCCCTTGATCTATTAATTTTGACCAGTGTATGCCCCCACCCTTCTCCGATTCTGTCTTATGAGCCATATGTTGCAAATAAAATATTTTTTGGGGAAGAAAAATGTACAGTGGATCAACTATAATCTTTGTTGTACAGTGCCTTTAAAAAAGTATCCATACCTCCGTTTTAAATTTTCCACATTTTGTCATGTTACAACCAAAAACTTAAAAGTATTTTATTGGGATTTTCTGTGATAGATCAACACAAAGTGGCACATAATTGTGAAATAGAAAAATTATGGTTTTCAAAATCCTTTACAAATAAATCTCTGAAAAATGTGGCCTGTATTTGTATTCAGTATTTTTGTATAACCACCTTTTTCTACCATTAGGCCGGGTTCACACTGCTGCGGGGGGAGATCCGGATGTGATTCGCACCGCACTGCAG
Organism: Lithobates pipiens; assembly: GCF_037356315.1. NCBI lineage: Eukaryota > Metazoa > Chordata > Amphibia > Anura > Ranidae > Lithobates > Lithobates pipiens. The sequence continues at coordinate 151,198,413 of NW_027507791.1, read as the reverse complement.
TGCAAATCACATCCGATCTCCGTAACGATGCGAGTTCAGCCATACAGATAGTATGGCTGAATTCGCATCGCTCCCGCAGCAAACTCGCACGGGACCCTTTTTTTGGTCCGCAACAGAATCGGATCGCATGGGTGTTCACACCATGCGATCCGATTCCTGTGCGAGTCTGCAGATCGCACTGCGATATGCGGACGGAACTGGGGGTGTCATTAACATATCATTGACACTCCCAGCCGTCCGCATAGGGCAGTGTGAACTGCCGGCAGGAGGTGTGTGATGCGGTAAAACGCTGCGGATTCGCGGCGTTCCCGCATCGCTATAGTGTGAACCTGGCCTTACAGCTGCAAGTCTTGGGTGTGTTTTTAACAGCTTTGCACATTTAAGCCCCAACACACTACCAGTTTTTCTGCTGAGGTTTTCTTTCAGATGTACCAAAACCATATAATATGATGTCAAACCTTAGGAGTTTCAGCTTGTATGCAATCAGGCAGGCCCTTGCACTACATGGTTTTGGTAAACCTGAAGGAAAAACTCAGAAGAAAAACTAATAGTGTGTATGGGACTTTAGAGTGAAAATTTTGCCCATTCTTTGCAAATAGCTCAAGCTCAGTCAGATTGAATGGAGAGCGTCTGTAAATAGCAATTTTCAAGTCTTACCACAGATCCTCAATAGGATTTAGGTCTGGACTCTGACTGGGACATTATAGCACATGGGTATGCTTTGATCGAAACCATTCCATGGTAGCTCTGGCTGTATGTTTGGGGTTGTTGTCCTCTTGGAAAGTGAACCTCTGCCCCAGTCTCAAGTCTTCTGCAGACTCTTAACAGGTTTTCTTCTAAGATTGCCCTATATTTGGCTCCATCCATCTTCCCATCAACTCTGACCAGCTTCAATGTCCCTGCTGAAGAAAAGCATGCTGCCGCCACCACCATGTTTCACAGTGGGGATGGTGTGTTCAGGGAGATGTACAGTGTTTATCGCCACACACATTTTGCTCTAAAAGCAAAACGCTAACATTTTGGTTTTATTTGACCAGAGCACCTTCTTTCACATGTTTGCTGTGTTCCCCACATGGCTTCTCGCAGACTGTACTACTTATGGCTTTCTTCTTGCCACTCTTTCATAAAGCCCAGGTTTGTGGCGAGCACGACTAATAGTTGTCCTGTGGACAGATTCTTCCACCTGAGCTGTGGTTCTTTGCAGCTCCTCCAGAGTTGCCATGGGCCTCTTGGCTACATCTCTGATTAATGCTGTCCATGGACGGCCATGTCTTGGTAGGTTTACAGTTGTCATCCATTTTTGAATGATGGTGTCGTGCGTTTTTTTTTTAAATATATATATATATAAAAAATAAAACCTAACCCTGCTGCTTTAAACTTCTTCACAACTTAATCCCTGACCTGTCTGGTGTGTTCCTTGGCCTTCATGCATGCAACACTTTTCAGATATTTATTTGTAAAAAATGTTGAAAACCATTTTTGTGCCACTTTGTGTTTGTTCTATCACATAAAATCCCAACAAATGTTATTGCTTGCCTTGCATGGTTATGATGATATCTCAGCTTTTGTAAAAAGAAAGTAAAGAGGGAGGGCGCACCAACCTTGTGCATTATCTATGGTAAAACTTTATTGAAAGCACTGTCTGTCCAGGCTCTGAAGAAAAGGGTACGCCCTTGAAACGCATCAGCCATTTTGGGACATCGTCTGATCCCCTCAACATCAGGTCTGGTTTGCCGTATTTAGAGACGCAGTCTCACCAATTGACATGCCTCATATACATGCTTGTTTGTCAGTATAAACTTTGTCTTTTATGCTTTCAATAAAGTTTTTGGGGAAGAAAAATTGACAGGGCGGCACAGTGGTGTAGTGGTTAGCACTCTCACCTAGCAGTAAGAAGGGTCGCTGGTTCAAATCCCAACCACGACGCTACCTGCCTGGAGTTTGCATGTTCTCCCTGTGCCTGCGTGGGTTTCCCCCGGGTACTCCGGTTTCCTCCCACACTCCAAAGACATGCAGGTAGGTTAATTGGCTTCTGTGCAAAATTGGCCCTAGTATATGAATGGGGACCTTAGATTGTGGGCTTCTTGAGGGTAGGGACCAATGTGAGTGTGCAATGTACAGGGATAGGGGTAGATACTCACTCAGGTTGAACAGGATGGACTGGTGTCTTTATTCAACCTTACTAACTACAAAACTATGACCATTGGTAATGCACCGGGTCGGTGCGCCCTCCCTCTTGCCTTAATTTTTTACAGTTTTAAGAATACCCATTTGTCTGAGGAGGGCTGCAAGATGACAGGTATTGCTCTAAAGAGTTGGTCGCACCGCGCACATAGAGACTAAACACCCAAGTGCAAGAGATTTTTTACTGTTTTTTTTAATCTCGGCTTCTATGCTATGTAAAATTTAACATTTTATTATATGCTGTTATTGCCTTATAATAATTACAGTATAGGGGTTATTACAAAATGTAGATTGTGTACGGTGGTTGAACTGAGATTTCAACAGGATGCCATTCTATTGCTGAATATGCAACACGCCTACTCTCAGATGTTTTGAAAACACAATCTGGTTTATAGCACATAACTTTCCACAACACACTTTGGCAGGGTTGAGGTACTTGTCAATGTTATTGGTAGTTTGTGATGAAGATCATGGCCAATAAACCAATGGTACATGATTTGCTGAGTATGGTGTACAGAATTTCTCATACTGGTAGTGGAGAACATTACACATTGATGTACATCTTGCTTGGTTTTATATACTTTTTATATCTATAATTCTCCTTTTTTTAAAAGAGAAGAGTGAGATTAAAAAAAAGAAATCTATTTGGTTGCAGCATCAGTCCCCTGCTGGCTGTAAGACCGAAAAATATGTTTCATAAGGTTGAATAAAGATACTAATCCAGCTAATTTAACTTGTGTAGGAGTTTCAAACTTTACTGGGCATGGTGACTGTCAGTCATTGTTCCCTGCTCTGCCCCTCTATCGCTTACTGGACCACTAGGCTGTGGTGAGGGCCAGAGCAGCTGGCTCAGGCTCTTGGGTGTGCTGAGAGACAGTTTCTGGTCAGGCACTCTCAGGGATGCCCACTGTCGGCTGAACCTAGGTCACAGGAGTGCAGAAATACGTGCACTCCTGTGACCCACAGGGGAAGTATGGCCAAAAGAGCTTTGATCCATCCTTTATTTCTGTTGGTACTTGATTGATGCACATGATAATGCAAGAAGCTATTTGTGTTACGTTTTTCCATATATATATATATATATATATATATATATATATATATATGAGTACAGGTATTTTCTGCTAAATCTATAATGCCCTAAAATGCATATAACCCATAAATGAACAAGTATCTTGTTCTATAGCACCTTGCCATGCATCCACATTCAGTTTTAGCTGAGGATGGCCAATAAAGAAATGATTAAGACCTCAAGGTATGATGTATTTGTTACTTTGGGTCAGCTTGGCTCAATGTAATCCTGCATGTACCACATCTGGCGGGCCATTGGGGATGTACAAATACTCTGTAGTAGGAAGTGCTTTATACAATGAATGCTGTGTATAAAAGATGTTCTCTGAATGGGATGACATCATGATCACTGCCTGGAATTCAGCTTTAGGGCTTGTTTACACTTGCAGTTGGGAGGGGTAAAAACAGGTAGTTGTTGAGCTGCTTTTAACTGCCCTGCCCCCAAGCTGAAAAAGCAGCTGGACAGGGGTGCCACTGCAAAACTGATACACGGGCACTGCCCACTGAATGCAACCTTTTTAATGTGAATGGGGCAGCGCCACAACTTCATGTAAAGCATACAGTGGTGTGACATTTACAGAGTTTAGAGGTGGTGAGCAGATGACATATATCCTCCTTCCTGCCTGTCAAACATCTCAGAAAAGGCATCCACTACAGATTGTTTATCAGTAGGTGTGAAAATGCTATCCACCTGTCTAAATGTTAACGTACAGGGCAGTAAAATTTTAACATTTGTCAGGCAGTTAGAGGAGAAATGTATTACATTCTGCTATATAGTGCTAGGCACAGAATGAATTCCACTGATGAAGTCACGTGCCCCATGACGAACACGCATCGGGACACTAAGCAACCGGAAGTAACGTAGACCGAGCCTGCCGCTCATTTGTACACTGCCTACACACACTCTGTGTTTGAGTATTCTTGTATTTTTTTAAATAAATAAAGCTGACTGTTGAAACATCTTACACTATGGAGTACCCTTCCTCTATGTCTGCTTAAACCCACATACACGCCATACCATTGAGGAACCCTTAAAGGGACCACACCATTTGTCAGGACCTGGGAACTCCACACTAAAGGGAAATTCCGCCAAAGGATCCTAAAGATCTTTACACACGCTGTTACCTTACAGCGGTAAGGTAAGGGAACACCCATCATCAGTATACACGGAACCACAAAGGATTCATCCCCTATCACCAGCACCACTGCCTTCCCCATCGCAATATTCCCACACTGTTCACAAATTACCATGTTGAAGGAATCACACCTTGTGCGATTATAGGAATAATCGCAGCACTTTGCACTTGAAACAGACATTTGTCCAATACACCTGTATTGTTTGCCACTATAGTCTTGCATATACTTGAAGGTTTGCCTATGTGCATCACACCAGAACACTTGCACTTTATGCGATCGCAACACGCTGCACTTTGTAATTGATATTGTTTCTTTTTTACACTGTTTTTTTAACCGTTTCTTATTTTTTGATGTAATATGCCACACAGGTTTATATTTTGATTGTGCTCTTATCTATATTAGTTCATCCTAAATTTTATTCTGCACTTCCTAACTGTGGATTCAGTATACCGCCCTTACCGATAGGTAGTTTCTAAGCTATTTCTAGCTCAAAGCATGTACATAGCAAAAATTACACCCCAAAATACATTATGCTACTCCTCCCGAGTATTGCGATACCACATACAGAGGTCCAACATGGAAGTGGTACCTTCAGGCTTTTCTAGGAGCATAAATGACATCTCATTTCGTTCCTACCTATCACACTTTTGAAGGTCCTGGAGCACCAGGACAATGGAATTACCCACAAAATGATCCCATTTTGGAAAGCAAACACCCCAATGTGTATTCTGTGACGCATGGGCTGCAAATAGGTACTCCGACGGGCTGGTGACCAGTACTCAGAAGGGTGATGACAGGTCCTCCTTATTGAGGGGGGGTAATCAGTGAGTGGTGTACACTAGGCGGTAACGAGGTGTTAGTGTGTACCCGGTAACATCTCGTTACCGCGGTTTGTTTACATTCTGTGATTGGACACAGCCCGTCACGTGGTAGAGAGCCAATTTCATTGTCTCTTTACTGCGATCAGGGTTGGGCTGTGTCAGGGTGACAAGCCGCATCCCCGATCGCCGCTCTGCACGAGCGCTGTAACGGCACAGTACATGTGACCAGCAGTGATTGGACACGGCCGGTCACATGTATCGGGGGGTGGATGGAGATAAAAATCCCACAGATCAGGGATGGGCTGTGTCCGAGGTACACACCTCATCTACGATCGCCCCGGGGGCCCGCAGGAGCAGCGAAATACCAAGGCCATCATATGACATCGACCCAGGATGGGAGATCCCATCTGTGACCGTCTTATGACTATGGCCGGGTATTGAATTGGTTAATGGAACATCAGCATATTTAAGATGTATGGATTAACGCATAACCTATATTTATCAATTAGATCTCTAGAAATAAAATCTGATAGGGTTTAATAATAATATTTGGTATATATAGTTATTTATGAATTACCGTACATAATATACATCTATATATCTTATTACGCCCAATTTATACATATTTTTGTTTTTCAAGCCTATACAAGCAGTGCATGCGTGATTTTTAGATTGGTGCACGGTTCTGCATACATGCTTGCTGTGTTGAGATTTTAATCTGCTCACTTTGCTCCTCTCCCTCCAGAACCTTAGGGTTGGTTCTCTCTGTGCTCCTGCCTACCGCCGCACTAAGGTGTTTTTTTTTTTATTATAGGCGCTGGGCCGTTTTTATTGTTAATCATTTCTACATGATTATCTCTGTATTAAAAATTTCTGTTTTGTTGTAATTTGTAAAAAATAAGTATATCTAGAGGTTATTTCTCCTGAAGAAGCTATAACTTAAGCGTGGAACATGTAGAGCCACCATGTCAAGCAGCACAGTGGTGTAGTGGTCAGCACTCTCATCTAGCAGTAAACAAGGGTCGCTGGTTCGAATTCCAACCACGACACTACCTGCCTGGAGTTTACATGTTCTCCCTGTGCCTGCGTGGGTTTCCTCCCACACTCCAAAGACATGCAGGTAGGTTAATTGGCTTCTGTCCAAAATTGGCCCTAGTATATGAATGGGGACCTTAGATTGTGGGCTCCTTGAGGGTAGGTACTAATGTGAGTGTGCAATGTACAGGGATAGGGGTAGACACTCATTCAGGATGGACTGGTGTCTTTATTCAACCTTACCAACTATGTCAACTAAATTGGACCTACACGCCTGACAATACCTCCAGGACTAGACTCAACATACCTTTAAGCTATTTTTTTTTTTATACTTACCGTTAAAATCAATGGGTCTGCATTGTATATCTAATTACGATTCTTATGGGAGGATGTCCGATCTAGCTCTGTGCAGGCCCTATTGGTACTACATCTTATTCTTTTACGCACATACAAATGTTTAAACTTTGTTAAAATAAATTAAAAAAAATATCTGTTACCTTTTAGATATAGTACTTATGTGCCTTTTAAAGTCCACAAAATTAGAATTTTTTTTTCCGTAATCATTATCGGGACGTTGGCACATTATTATCGGTGTGTTCGCAGTGTCACCCTGCGACAACCACCTTTCAAATTGCACAATTCTAATTTCAAAACATTCTTAATAACATAATCCAGCAAGGCTCCAAATAGCCTCTATAGCAAGTCCGCTGTTTTTTTTTTTTTTTTTTTTTTTTTTTAAGATGCCTGGTCCGCAGACCAGCATTTCAGCCAAATCAGGCAACGTAGCACTACTGCTGATACTGAAGCTCTAGAGAGCAAGGGGGGGGGGGCATATTTAAGACTTATGCACACAGTGGTCCGCCAGCTCAACGCAGACCAGGGAAGCCTGTTGCTTCTCCAACTGACAGTGCGACAATTTAGCCCATTCAGTAAGCGTTAGCCAGGGGGGGGGGGGGGTTTAACAATCGGAGATGTCCATTTCTTCAAAAAAAAAAAAAAAAACTCTCCTCAAAAGGGATAGCACACCACCATGCATTTCAGGACTGAAAAGGCCTGCTGCGGTTTTCCCCAATTCTTGTACATAAGCTTATCAAAATAAGTTGGGTAAGCAAACCTGGGACCTGAAAGGCAACGACACCTCTGTAGATGTCATCCATGAGGTGTACTGTGTAAAAGCACGCTGTTCTAGAAGGAAACAAGCACCCAGCGCTAGAGGCAAAAAAAGCTGAGGCTACTAGAAAATGGCCGCCTCAGCAAAAAGCATGTGTGGGCGCCAGGAAAATGGGCACCGGACTTCAAGAAAAAGTCTGACAGGAAAAAACTGGCTACAGAAAAAAAACACCTTAGATGGATCTGGCAGAAATCTTCCTTTATCTGCAAAAAACTACAAATCTTTAAATAGTGCGATGATCGCGCTTAAAATGGTTGTAAACCTTTACAACACACTTTGACCTACAGGTAAGCCTAGATTAAGGCTTACCTGTAGGTCCAAGAAATATCTCCTAAACCTACATGGTTTAGGAGATATTTGCCGAAAGACAGGCACCGCTGTCTACGGCGCATGCGCCGCAGACAGAGGCATGCAGGCGCACTGAGTGCGGCACTGTCAATGGCGAATATGCCACGCGTGGCAGCTCCCGTGCACATGCCCGGGAGTGACGCCATTGCGGCTTCGCCGAATGACAGCAGCAGAGCAGCGAGACCCACCGAGAAGATGGATGCGCTGGACTACAGGGGACAGTGACGCATAGTAGTCCATTATGCTTTACCTTTGCAGGGAACGAAAGAGGAAGTAAACTTATCAGGGTTTACTTCCTCTAAGTTTTCGTGAAATATCTAAATGTTTTCATACCTTGCCCAAGGCATTGAACTATTTCACTCTCTTCGGGCAGCAGAGATCCTTTTTCTTCCCCATATTGCTTCAAAATGGTGCTCTGCTTAATAACGTGGAACACTCTCCTTTAGTAGTTTTTGCTTTATTGGGCGCACCTGGCAAATTATCACAGGTGTACAAGATTTTTTCAGTGATCAAAAGAGCCCTGAGACACAATGCCATCCATGAGTTAAACTGAAAAACAAAAAATATTTAATCTTTGACACTGAAATGAATGAATGAAATACTTGTATAGCACACAATGCAAACTGAATCGCCTCTAGGCGCTGTGGAAGTAGAATTTGCAGGGGCGTGGCTTGGAGCCGGGACGAGATGGCCGCATGTTAGTGTAGCTCCGTCCGCGGGAGTCCTATTAAGCCTTCTTTTCCGGAGCCATCGCCGCATTCAGATGGGGAAATCACGGGGACAGCGTTCTCAATCCCGCTCGCGCTCCCCGAGGAGCTCCGAAGCCCCGACGGGGCGCGGTATACCGGAGCTGTTCCGTCCCCGATCACGCGAGGCCGAGGCTTCACCTCCGGCCTACCCAGAGGCCGCATCTCCCTCCAGGAGCTCGCCGCCGGCGGAGACCTCCCCACGAACGGACGGCCCGCTGAGCCCACACAGCAGGCAAACACTCACTGTTGCGGACCTCCGGGATGTAGCCGCAGACATTAAGAACTCCCTCTGGGCGGCTATAGGAGAGCTCCGCAGGGACATCCAGGCCATGCACACTAGAGTTACTGATGTGGAGGAAGTAACAGGCCGCCATGACTCCGCCATTAGGCAGCTGCAGCATACCTCTTCTTCCTACAACGCGCAGCTAAGAGATATGAATAGGTACATGGAAGACCTTGACAACAGGGGACGCTGTCACAACTTGAGGGTAAGAGGCATCCCCGAGAATGTTGAACCCGCTCATTTAACCCAGGCCACTACACAGATCTTTAATGATGTCCTAGGCAGACCCCCAGAAACCTCCCTGGAATTTGAACGTTTGCATAGAGCCTTGAAACCCAGGGGCAGGGACACAGACCCCCCCCTCCCCCCCCCCGAGATGTTGTCTGCTGCCTAGTGAACTTTAAAACTAAAGAAGAAATTCTGAGGAGGGCCAGAGACAGACGGCAGCTGCTGTTCCAGGGCACAGAAGTGAAGATTTTCCAAGATCTATCTCCCGTAACTCTACAAAACAGGAGAGGCCTGCGCCCCCTCTTGGAGGTCCTGCGCCGTAAAGGCATTCCCTACAAGTGGAGATTCCCTTTTGGACTTTCAGCGACTGTTTCGGGTCGCACCGCCATTTTGAGAGTACCAGAAGAATTGGGAAGATTCTGCGATGCGCTTCAGTTGCCTCCGATTGACTTACCTGATTGGTACAAAGCCTTCCGTTCCGACCATCTTCGCAGATCGGAACTCGATGGACACCATCCCTGAAAGAGATGATTTTCATATCAGGCGGCGCAGATCATCTTCGCCAAGCCCGCATCAGCAAAGAGCACATGGCGACAGGGCCTACAATAGCCCTACTGCCTCACCAGCTCACAGGCGAGCACGACCAGACGGCCCTTAACTCATCGCTACTTTTCATCTTTCAAGTTTGCAGGTTTATGCACTTTTGTCTACTTTACTCAGGATTCTCATTCGGTCCCGATGCTTTTTGGTGGATCTTCCCTCCCTACCTGGAGGACTGGGGGTACACTGGAACTGATTTATTAACTCGTACACCCCCGTTTGTTTTTCTGTTTTTTGTCTCCATTTCTGCCTTGATCAGTGGGGTGCCCCTCTCCCCCCCCTCCCTTGAACCCATGGGTCCCTCTTGACTTCAGCTACCTTTTTGTACTAACTTAGCCTGATCAGTTGCCATGGTCAGATGGCTGTTATCGAGCGACATCCTCATGTTGATTCGTTTGCAAAATGCTTTTTTTTTTTTTGTAAGTCGAGACAGGATTTATTTCGCTAAGGGGCTTTTCTTTCTTTTTGCAGGTACTGACATTGATATCGTTGGGGGGGGGGGAGTGGTCCCCCACTCTGCTATAGCCCCCCTTTTTGTTTTTGGGTTGTTTTTTTTTTGTAACCCCTCTCTCTCCCATTCTCATAGCAGGACCCTTCCACAGATCAGGCTGCTGCATTCAGCCAACTCGAAGAGGACCTCTTTCACGAATCGGCCTGTGATTTGATACTGTGTGACACTATTTCGTGATTGAAACAGGCAGTGGGGTCCATGATTCCTGCTTTGAACTGCCAAGATGATTATGTGGGGGGTGGGGGGGAGGCGGGGGGGATTGAAAGGTATGTGTCAGGATGCGCATGAGATGGACCATTGTGTTATTAGAAGCAGGGGGATGGTTAGACATATGTTAGTTTTTGCATGTCACATATCCCTCCTGGCTCCATTTTTCAATATGAAGCACAGTTCCGTGGATTAGTACTTTTATTGAACTTCCCTTGTTTTGTTTTCTTTTTGCTGCTGTCTTACTGTTATGTTTATCTCAGGTTACAGTGTCATAGTGCTATAATTTACCATCTTTCCCCCGCTTACTCCATATAGTAGGCTCCTACTACACCCGCGGTCTTTTCTCAAGGACTCCCACTGGACTGACCCCGAGAGGACTACGACCCGGACACCCTTCCACGCACTCACACAACGGACGGACTCCCCGACTGTTGACCCACTCCGGACTTACCGCAGAAGGTCAGGGTAAGGTAGCTGTGCTACACAACCCTCCGGCTTTCTCTCTTCCTTGTTCCCTTTTCCTCCCTTTTTCTTTTTCTCTTCTACATTTCCTTTCTCTATCTTTCCCCTTTACCCTCCTCCCTATTCCCTCTCTTACTCACCCTTTGCTCCCTCATCCCCGTATATTTCTCTCCGGCCTCCCCCAAACCGCTCGTCTTCCCACGAGGGGAGGATCTCCTTCCTAGCGCCAGACCCCACACTTAATTGCTCGCACATCACCCCACTCGATCTTGATTTTGGGGAGCCCGCATTGCTGAGCGCAGAGCTTGACCACACTACCGCACGCAATTTAGCTCACTTTTCACTACACAACTATGTCTAACTCAACCCCCTACCCCGGGCCCCTCCACTCTAAAAATCTGGTCGCAGAACATGAAAGGCCTGAACAGCCCCGAAAAACGTAGCCAGGTCTTAAACCTTATATCCAAACAGAAAGTAGATGTGGCATTCCTACAGGAAACACTTCCGTACTGGACAGATCCCTAACTTTATAAGTCGTAAATATCCTACAGCTTACCATTCTACAAACCCCTCTGCAAAAACTAAGGGTGTCTCAATTCTTATCGCTAGGCACGTCCCATGGCAGTTAGAAGAATCTATTATTGACCCAGATGGAAGATACGTCTTCTTGAAGGGTACCATATACAACAGACCAGTTACTCTAGCAAGCATTTACAGCCCTAACACGGCACAGGTGAGTTTTTTCCCGAAAGGTCGTGGACCTTCTCACGAACTTTCAGGCGGGTTTGACAGTACTGGGCGGCGACTTTAATGTTGTACTGCAACCCCTCCTGGATTCCTCGTTGGGGACGTCCTCCCTTCCCTACAGCTCTTTACGACAGGTCAGAACCTTACTGCAAGCTCTTGCACTACACGACGCTTGGCGCACTCTACATCCCACCACTAAAGATTACACCTTTTTTTCCACACCACACAACAGATATTCCAGGTTAGATTATCTATTCCTCTCCCAAAGAGACCTGCCTCTGCTCCAATCGGCTAGGATAGAACCACTCCTCTTAGCAGACCATCACCCGATCTCAATGCTCCTTACCCTCCCGATCCAACATAGAGCCACAAAAATTTGGCGCTTGGACGCATCCCTCCTTTCCTCTGAGACAGACATCAATGCTATTTCATCTAGCCTAAATCACTATTTCCAAGAAAGTACAGTCCCCGGGATCTCCCCTATAACGATCTGGGAAGCACACAAGTGCACCATTAGAGGGAAGTTTATAGAACTTGCCGCATTACGAAAAAAAGCAAACCAAGCCCGTATCTCCGATTTAGTCCATAAAATTCAACAGCTGGAACGAGCCCACAAACACTCATTAGCGCAGGCCACACTTCAAGACCTGACTGACACGAGAAAGCTCTTACAGGAGGCGTTGAACCGTAAAACTCACCGTAAATTTATTCTTACCAGAAACTGTTCTATGAACAGGGCAATAAAAATGGTAGACTCCTGGCCCAGGCCATCCGCACCAAGCGCATCTCCACTACTGTCCACACCATAAAGGATCCAGGGGGCACTGCACACACATCATCGGAGGATATTGCGTCCCAATTCGAAACGTACTACAAGAGCCTTTACAACTTACACGGCCCAACAACTACTCATTCGACCCAAAGACATAGGGAAATGCTCCTTACAAACTTCTTGGAGAAATATAGCCCCAGGAAAATTTCAGGTGAACTGGCCTCTGAGTTGGACAATCCTATCTCAGATTTGGAGCTCAGACAGGCCATCAAGCAATTGAAACCAGGCAAAAGCCCGGGACCGGACGGTCTGTCTGCCCCTTATTACAAGGCTTTTACGGAGATCCTCGCTACGCCCTTTTTACGGGCCTTTAACTCCCTCAGCGACTCAGATACTCCATTCCACCGGCTTTTAGAAGCCCACATCACGGTCATCCCTAAACCAGGGAAAGACGCTTCCCTCGGTCACCAGTTATAGACCCATTTCCCTACTTAATTCGGACATCAAGCTCTTTGCCAAAATACTGGCCAACCGCCTACTCCCGCTCCTCCCCTCTCTTATTGGCAAATATCAGGTGGGCTTTGTTCCTGGCAGGGAAGCCAGGGATAACACTATCAAGGCCATTAACCTACACCACTGGCTTACGTCCCGCAATGAAAAGGGATTTTTCCTGTCTCTGGATGCGGAGAAGGCATTTGACAGGTTGGCCTGGGACTACCTAGCTGCTGTACTCCAACACTTAGGCCTACCCAACAGACTGATGACCTTAATCCTGTCCCTTTATACTACCCCCACTGCGAGCATAAGAGTTAATGGCCACCTGTCGGATGCCTTCCCCATCCGGAATGGAACGAGACAGGGATGCCCTCTGTCCCCTATTCTGTTTATCTTGACGCTTGAGCCTCTCCTCCGCCGCTTGCATTCCAATGAAGACATTAGGGGAATTCAGGTAGCAGGACACACTCATAAGTTAGCGGCATGACATCCTTCTGCTCCTCAGCGAGCCGCTAACGTCTATCCCAAATGTGCTCAAGGACTTCGAAACCTTTGGCAAGCTCTCCAACTTGAAAATCAATTTTTCAAAGTCTAACGCGCTAAACGTTACTTTGTCTAACGAACTAGTTTCCCAATGCCAAACCGCATTCCCTTTCTCCTGGAAACAGGAAGCTATCACATACTTAGGAATTCAACTCCCCAAGCATTTATCCAACTTATACTCCAAAAACTTCCTCCCGCTGTCACGCTCTATCACCGAAGACCTATGGAGATGGGACAAACCCCACTTCTGGTTTGGCAGGGCAGCGATTCTCAAGATGAATGTGCTCCCTAGAGTCCTGTATCTTTTACAGACAATTCCCATCCAACTCCCTGCCTCCTTTTTTGTGCACCTTAAGCGCGCGTTCACGCAATTTTTATGGAAACAAACGCCCGAGAATCAGCTATAGCCAACTTACGAGCCCTAAAACTGTAGGGGGCATAGGTCTTACGGATCTCAAACTGTATTCCCTTGTCTGCCAAATGGTCAGAATCTTTGATTGGTCAGCCCATGGGCCGGATAAGGATTGGGTCACTATAGAAAACGCTTTCTCGAACCTACCCATCAACCACACACCCTGGATCCCCCCTTCTTCAGTACCTAAGGCCCTAAAAGAACATCCCCTAGTTTACGCCACCCTGACAAACTTTAAAGAAGCTTGCAAAAAATTCAATGTCTCATCCAATCCTGGGCCTCTCATGCCTATTCGGCTTAATCCCGCGTTCCCACCTGGCATGTCCGCAACCTTTCTCAAAAATAGCTGGCCACATAAAGAAATGTTTGCGCATCAGTTTTATAAAAATGGGGAGATCCTGGATTACTCTGCACTCCCGACAGAGGGGGATATTCCCCCCCCATACCTAAATGGTCTTACTTTCAAATACGCCATTTTCTTAAACAGGTACATAGAGAAGCTGAATTATCTAGGCAGCTGACACCTTTTGAGACCCTCTGCTCACAGGCCTCTCCCCAGCGCCACCTAATTTCGATGACCCATTCATTTCTCTCCCAGTCCAAATCACCAAAAAATTGGAAAGCATGTATAGCGTGGGAAAGGGATCTGCAAATGGAGATCTCGGAAGAGGAGTGGGAAAAAATCTTTATCATCACGCATAAAGGTTCCCTGAACGTGCATACCCAAGAGAACAATTTTAAACTTATTTCCAGATGGTATCGAACACCGGCTCTGATTACCAAGTTTAACCCAGAGATCCCTAACAAATGCTGGAGGTGCCTTGGTACTGATGGATCCCTACTACACATATGGTGGTCATGTCCCCATATCCAGAACTTCTGGACCCAGGTACATAGCATAGCCAGCTCCATTACTGACCTCCCTATTGAATTTACAGCTGCTCGCATGCTCCTAACACCATACTTCAATTCCAAACCGCTCCTATACGCACTCACTAGGCTTGCATCTACTCAACGCTGCCAAACTTTGCATTCCTATTCATTGGGGATCTCCCACTGTCCCCTCCACCACTGAATGGTTACAAAAGGTGGCAAAGATAGCTGAGATGGAGGAACTCATTTACATTGCTAAAGACGCCCCACATAAATTCGCACAGATCTGGGATAGATGGATAACTTTTCAAAGCAGCAACCCCTTGAACTCCGGGGCCAACTTGTCTTGTCCTATACTTAATGGGGAATCACCTGTCTGATCTAGAAAACCCCCCCACCCCGACCGCTCGGCCCCAGGTTGTTATTTCAGCTAGGCTGCTGGGCTGCTTTATCGATCCCACCCTCCATTCTGCACATAGACAAATGGGGGAGCCCGGAGAGAAAACCCCCCTTCCTAACCTATGTACCCGCTATCTACCCCCCATCCCCTCTTTGCTGTTCCCCCGTCCCTACTCTTTCCTTCTTTCTTTTTGAGTTCGCTATCCCCCCACACGGGGGTTAGACCTTCGACGTTGACACAGACACCCATCCCCAAGGACGGTTGCCAGCTTCTTACTGACGGAGTGAACCCCTTCCCGGCCCCTTACGCCTCTCTTCTGGCTGCAGTGTTACCGCCCACCCACCACTTCCCTCCATCATACTCCAGGGAAATAGCACGACAGCCCGATTGCTATGGACGACTGAACATCCCCGAGATGAACAATTTGCCGGTGATCAGCTACCCCCCCGACACTCATTGTGAGTACAATCTTAAAGAGGAAATGGATAGGAGTTGAGACGTAGGGGTCGTAGCACTGTGTTAAGCTTGAACAGGAGATGCTGGGAAGGTCTCACCTCCGTGTTCCACTTCAAAACTAAGCTCTCTCCGACTGTTCACCTGTTCTAGTACTTACATTGTTATTGTCTGTGATATCGACTTGTATTATATTTATGTAGTACACCAAGTCTTGCTTGTTACACTTTTTTCTTTGAAAATAAATAAACATTTTATGAAAAAAAAAAAAATTTGCATAATCATTTGGAACAGGGTGTATTCCCTAGGGTCCCTGCTAAAATAAAATATATATATTGTTTAGGGGTTATTAGGTAATTTTCTAGAACAAAACACAGATTTAAACTTGTAAATAAAAAGTGCCAGAAAAGGCCTGGTCTTCAAGTGGATATAAAGGTGTGCCTGAGCATGTAACAAAACCAGTCATTGAGTGTTAGAATATAAAGCACCAAAATGCATGTGCATTACAATAGGAAAGCTTGCCATCAGCTTATTATGCTTTGTAATTGTACATTTTCTAAGGTTATGAAAGGGGGGCAGACTCAGCCCCTAGTAATTCTTAATTATAACGTTAAATGGAAATTAATAAAAGGAGTAAGAGTGTGTGAGTGTAGAAATAACCTGTTGAAGCATGCACTCCACACACTGCCTCAGCCAGCTTGCCTTCTTTCCATAATGCATCCTGGTGTCATCGCTTCCCCAGGTAAGTGATGCTCATGCACCTAGCCATCCACATAATGTAAAAGAAGAGTCATCAGACCAGGCCACCTTCCATTTCTCCAAAGTCCAGTTTTGTAGTCCCTTTTGGCTGTGGATGAGGTTCTGTATGGCAGGGGTTGACAAATTTGCTTTGAATTTAGGAGCCAGTTTTTTTTTTCAGCTCCCGGGGTAAGGCCACTCATTTTCACCCCCTATCCGTAACTCACAATGGAGCACCCAGTCAATAACTCCATTGAAACGCTGTTAGATCAGGGGTATGGGCTGACCAGAAAGAGTAAGGCTGGCAACAGATGGAACTGGCTGGCACTGGCAGGTGGCACTGGAAGGCACGTGGAACTGCCAGATGGCACGGGCAGGCGACACTGGTTGGTGATGGCAGGTGGCCCTGGTTGGTGATGGCACTAGTTGTCACTGGCAGATGGCACTGATTGGCGGTGGCACTGATTGGCGGTGGCACTCGGCACTGGCAGGTGGCACTGACTGGCGGTGGCACTCGGCACTGGTAGGCACTGAGTGGTGGCAGGTGGCACTGGGTGGTGGTTGCAGGTGGTATTGATTGGCGGTGGCACTGGTTGGCACTAGTAGGTGGCACCGATTGGCGGTGGCACCGATTGGCGGAGGCAGGTGGCACTGGTTGGTGGTGGCAGGTGGTATTGATTGGCGGTGGCACTGGTTGGCGCTGGCAGGTGGCATTGATTGGAGGTGGCACTGATTGGCACTGGCAGGTTTCACACGGAGGAGCTGGCGGGACCCTGCTGGGGTGTGAAACTGACAAGTAACAGAGAGGTGGATATGTCAGATTTCAGCCTGATGTCGGGGTGGGCGGGGCGGGACGCGGCCGGGGTGGGCGGGACGCGGCCGGGGTGGGCGGGACGCGGCCGGGGTGGGCGGGACTCAGCAGCTATCAAACACCAGCCAACGATTGGGCTGCTTAAGAAAAGGGGCGGGCTATATACACGTAGCGGCCCACCCAGATCCCATTGGCTGGTGTTTGATAGCTTGCTGGGTCCCGCCCACACCCCGGCCGGGTCCCGCCCACCCCGACATCAGGCCGACAGATCCTCCTCTCTCCATTGCGTGTCAGTTTCACACACAGCGCAGGGCTGCAGAGTGTGAAGGAGGGAGGACGACGGCAGTCAGTGTTAATGCTGCTGCATGTCTGGGGCATTGATAGTGAGTGGGCTGGTGGCAGTTTAGGCGCCAGGTCGCGATTTCTGGTCGCATTGGCGACCTGGCGCCTGGGGTTTGTCGAGCCCTGCTGTATGGGCACTCTGACCAGTCTATGGCTATGCAGTCCTAGACACACCAAATTGCAATGCATCTTTCTAACGGAACCAGCATTAACTTTTTACATCTACAGTAGCTCTTATACTGGATTGGACTACATAGGCCAGCCTCAACTCCCCACGTGTGTCAATAAGCTTTGCAGTCCATGACCCCGATGCTGGTTTACCTTCCTTGGACCACTTTTAGTAGGTCCTGGCCAGGAACATTCCACATGAGCTGCAAATTTGGAGTCGCTCTGCCCCAGTTGTCTATGCATTAGAATTTGGTCCTTGTCAAAGCCTTACGCATGCTCATGTTAAAAAGAGGGGGCCCTGAATATGGGTGTAACACATTATGAAAGATGAACTTACCCTTTAATGCATTCAACATTCACTTGCTGCCAAGTATATACCAACCACTTGCACATGCCATTGTGAGAAAATTTTATGCATTTAACCTGTCATTGGTCATAGTATAGCTGATCAGTGTATAGAAAGAGGATGATTGTAGTGTCAGTTATCCTTTTAGTCAGGTTGGGGAAAACAGCGTTAGAGAAAATTTTTACAAAATACACTTTGCAGAATCATGAAAAAAAAAAAAAAAAAAAAAAGATTCTATTGCAAACATGTCTTTAATATGAGGATTCAAATAATATAATGCAATCGGGAATATGTTGCAATGTCCAACGTCACATGTTAAAATGTACCACAACTTTAGGCACAGTTTTTTTGCAGGGGCGTGCAGTCACACGGAAGTGCATTTGTCCATAGGTTTTGTTACTTACAAAACTGTATTCCAGTGATAGTAGAAAGCCAGCAGAGCAAGGTTTCCATTGTCCTAAGAGGAAGAGTAGAGGGTACTCTTGCAGAAATACTTGGTAAACATTACCTCTGAACTTGAAAACCGCTACCTCACAATAATACTACTTCAATATGAAGCAGGTAGTCACCACCCTGACTGTGGCTGTATAGCCAATGGGCAGTTTTGAGACGGCGCTTTTTCATGAATCAGGTCTTTCACTACTTGTCCATTTCCTTCTGGCGCAATCTTTCACAGCTTCGGAAAAGCCCACATGATATCACTGGTCTGGCAGCACAAACGAAAATGCAGGATGTTGTGTGTAACCTTAAATCAATGTAGCTGTGATAAGTAGCCATCCAAATCCTGGGGGGTGGGAGAAAAAAAACCTGTTACTTTCACATTAGTAGTGCAAGATCTTTGTTGACAATACCTCATCAAAAACAAGATTTTTCAACTTGCTTTACAGGTGAGTGCTATTCCATTTAAAGTAGGGCTAAGGCTAGGTTCACACCTATGAATGTGGCTGCGGGTGCAGGAATCTTGTGCTGCTGTGAGAAAATGTGCAGGCATGCCATTCATTCTGAATGGCACCCCACACGCAGTTCATGTACCGCAGCAAAATTGCATGTTCAAAACAATCATGAGATTTTCCTACGGCCACGTTTTGAAAAAAGTGCAGCCATTTTTCTGTGGGACACACAGGCATGGCAGCCCATTTAAATAAGGGCTGCCGTGCCCACAAACATATAGATGTGAACCTAGGGTAAATGCATAAAAAAAAAAAAAAAAAAACAACACCCCCCCCCCCCCCCCCAACTTAGTGGTAAAGTATTCCTAATTTGATAGTCTTTGAATGGCAATTGGTTTTGGTTTAAAAAGTGAACTGTACTTCAACCACTATAAGTCAATAGGTCAGCTGCTCAAGAGGAAAGAGTGCCAATACTTACCTTTCTTAAGCCCCATACACACTATCAGTTTTTCTGCTGAGTTTTTCCCTCAGATTTACCAAAACCATATAATATGAGGTCAAACCTTAGGCATTTCAATGTGTATGCAATCAGGCAGGCCCTTGCACTACATGGTTTTGGTAAACCTGAAGGAAAAACTCAGCAGAAAAACTGATAGTGTGTATGGGGCTTTATACTTCCAAGATCTCTCAAAAGATTCCTGTGCAAGTTTAAGATTTCACAGGACTCCAGATTGGAAACAGGGAAAAATAAATAAAAGTCTGCTGAGCTGCAAACCTGTCACATTGCCTACTATTGCCAAGATGCACATTCTCAAAAAAAAAAAAAAAAAAAAAAAAAAAAAAGTCAAGCAAATTTTGCAAGATACACTGAGTAATAAGTCATAGTTACATAGTAGCTGAGGTTGGGAAAAAAAATATATATAACAAGTCCAACCTATGTGTGTGATTATATGTCAGCATTTCATTGTATATCCCTGTATGTTGGTCGTTCAGGTGCTTTTTTGAAACTATCGATGCCCCCCCGCTGAGACCGCCGCCTGTGGAAGGGAATTCCACATCCTTGCAGCTGTTACAGTAAAGAACCCTCTATATAGTTTAAGGTTAAACCTCTTTTCTTCTAATTTTAAATGAGTGGCCATGTGTCTTGTTAAACTCCCTTCCGTGAAAAAGTTTTATCCCTATTGTGTTCTCCCCCCAGTGTATAGATTGCATTCATATTTTTGCCACCCAAATGCATTATTTTAAATTTTTCTACATTAAACCTCATTTGCCATGTAGTTGCCCAGCCCATTAATTTGTTCAGATCTTTTTGCAAGTTAATTGCCCTGCTTAGCATCGTCCACAAATACAGAGATTGAACTGTTTACCCCATCCTCCAGGTCGTTTAGGAACAAAATAAATAGCATTGGTCCTAGCACAGAACCCTGGGGGACCCCACTACCCACCTCTGGCCATTCCGAATACTCCCCATTTATCACCACCCTCTGAACTCAACCTTGTAGCCAGTTTTCAATCCATGTACTCGCCCTATGGTCCATGCCAACAGACCTTATTTTGTACAGTAGAATGTTTACGGGGAACTGTGTCAAATGCTTTTGCAAAATCCAGATACACATCTACAGGCCTTCCTTTATCTAGATAGCAACTCACCTCCTCATGGAAGGTTAATAGATTGGTTTGGCAAGAACGATTCTTCATTAATCCATGCTGATTAAATACCATTCTAGCTACTAAAATTGTGTATACAGGCCCTCCCTCCAAGATCATGGATACTATTGATGTTAGGCTAACTGGTCTGCAATTCTCAGGGATGTATTTTGGGTCCTTTTTAAATATTGGTGCTACATTGGCTTTTCTCCAATCACCTGGTACCATTCCAGTCAGTAAAAATTAGGAACAATGGTCTGGCAATTACTTGACCGAGTTTCCCCAAGTACCCTCAGATGCAAGCCATCTGGTCCCAGTGATTCATGAATGTTAAGTTTCCCCAAGACTAAATTTTAATTCTGTCCTTTGTTATCTCCTGATATTGCATGAAAGCTTACTGTATTTTAAGCGAGTACAACACTCCTTTCTCCTAATCGAACCATCTTTTGCCATACACCTTTACCTTAACTAAAGAAAAAAATAAAAAAAATAAAAGAAAAGAAAATGGATCAATAACTTTCGTGTAAAAGCAAGCGACTGTTCCTCCTCCACTTCCTGCTACGGCAAACTCTGTATTCATGGCATTTGGTACTGCACTCCGTTTTCTGATTGGACCAGTATTTTGGGCTTCTCCTTAACTTTTGCTGCTGGAGTACCTCTTTCTGCAACGTTGATGGCCAAACTGATTTCTCAATTGTATATGTGCATCAATAAAATGCATATCACTTAAACAGTTGAATTCCAGTGATGCACTTACCATACCTGACTGATGCATCTGTAAGCTGGAATTCGATGTATTAGGCACAAATACTACAGCTTCCGGGACCTGTGCCAAGTGGTTGCCCTGCTGCTTACAAAACACAGGAGGTCATGCTCTCAGAACACACCTTTCAGAGAACACGTTGCAATTTCTCAATAAATTCAAAATGGATCCGATTGGATGAGGAACAGAGCGCGATATCCCCACCCACACCTCTACCTCATCCAATCAGAAAAAGTTTTGCATTCATCGAGAAAATTAAAAGCAATCTCTGAATGGTACGCATGTTGAGTCGGTGAAGTCTAGTTTTCACAATGCAGTAACTCATCACAAGACCCAAAGGCTAGTTGATATCATTGGAGCAGCTATGCCTACTACAGTAAATTTCCAGCTTTCAAGGGCATGGTATATGCGATATATGTGCCTTCAGGCTTCAAAGATATAAAATTTTAATTTTTTGTGAAGCATCACCAACAAGTGGTACACAATTGTGAAGTGGAATGAAATCTATTGGATTTTTGAAACTTTAACTAATAAAAAAAATGAAAGAGTGGGGCGTGCAAAATTATTCGGCCCCCTTGCGTTAATACTTTGTAGAGCCACCTTTTGCTGCGATTACAGCTGCAAGTCGCTTGGGGTATGTCTATCAGTTTTGCACATCGAGAGACTGAAATTCTTGCCCATTCTTCCTTGCAAAACAGCTCGAGCTCAGTGAGGTTGGATGGAGAGCGTTTGTGAACAGCAGTTTTCAGCTCTTTCCACAGATTCTCGATTGGATTCAGGTCTGGACTTTGACTTGGCCATACCAACACCTGAATACGTTTATTTGTGAACCATTCCTTTGTAGATTTTGCTGTATGTTTGGGATCATTGTCTTGTTGGAAGATAAATCTCCGTCCCAGTTTCAGGTCTTTTACAGACTCCAAAAGGTATTCATCCAGAATGGTCCTGTATTTGGTTGCATCCATCTTCCCCTCAATTTTAACCATCTTCCCTGTCCCTGCTGAAGAAAAGCAGGCCCAAACCATGATGCTGCCACCACCATGTTTGACAGTGGGGATGGTGTGTTGAGGGTGATGAGCTGTGTTGCTTTTACGCCAAACATATCGTTTTGCATTGGGGGCAAAAAGTTCGATGTTGGTTTCATCTCTTCCACAAGTTTGGTGTGTCTCCCAGGTGGCTTGTGGCAAACTTTAGACAAGACTTTTTATGGATATCTTTGAGAAATGGCTTTCTTCTTGCCACTCTTCCATAAAGGCCAGATTTGTGCAGTGTAGGACTGATTGTTGTCCTATGGACAGACTCTCCCACCTCAGCTGTAGTTCTCTGCAGTTCATCCAGAGTGATCATGGACCTCTTGGCTGCATCTCTGATCAGTCTTCTTGTCTGAGCTGAAAGTTTAGAGGGACAGCCAGGTCTTGGTAGATCTGCAGTGGTCTGATACTCCTTCCATTTCAAAATGATCGCTTGCACAGTGCTCCTTGGGATGTTTAAAGCTTGGGAAATCTTTTTGTATCCAAATCCGGCTTTAAACTTCTCCACAACAGTATTACGGACCTGCCTGTTGTGTTCCTTGGTCTTCATGATGCTCTCTGCGCTTTCAATAGAACCCTGAGACTATCACAGAGCAGGTGCATTTATACAGAGACTTGATTACACACAGGTGGATTCTATTTATCACCATCAGTCATTTAGGACAACATTGGATCATTCAGAGATCCTCGCTGAACTTCTGGAGTGAGTTTGCTGCACTGAAAGTAAAGAGGCCGAATAATTTTGCACGCACCACTTTTCAGTTTTTTATTTGCTAAAAAAAGTTTAAAATATCCAATAGATTTCGTTCCACTTCACAATTGTGTCCCACTTGTTGGTGATTCTTCAATAAAAATGTTATATCTTTATGTTTGAAGCCTGAAATGTGGCAAAAGGTTGAAAAGTTCAAGGGGGCCAAATACTTTCGCAAGGCACTGTACACATAATTAGTTCAAGAGGCACTCCCCTATAAGAGTCCCACTATGGGGCATATTAATAAAGCTGTGAAATGTGATAGCCACCTATGAATGTTTTGTGACTAACACTTCACTGTAATTTAAAAACATACCCGGACATTTCACCTGCAGTAAGCCACACTCCCTGCTTTAGAAATATGGCACTGTTGCAATGCAAAAGTGTTTCACGGTAATAAAGAGATGTCCATGAAAACACCACAACTTGTGTCAACTAAAACTAAATCTTTTTTTTTTTTTTTTTTAAATGAGTATAGCACCGCCCCCTCTAAAAATTATACTGACCTAGGTGGATGCAGCATCAATCCAATGCACTGAGTGAACACACACCACTAATCACGCAATTTTCCCCTCAGAGCACGGTACCCATCAGTCAGAGGCTCTC
Source organism: Lithobates pipiens (assembly GCF_037356315.1). Lineage (NCBI taxonomy): Eukaryota > Metazoa > Chordata > Amphibia > Anura > Ranidae > Lithobates > Lithobates pipiens. Next base: position 151,174,815 of record NW_027507791.1, on the reverse strand, counting down.
TGCTCTGTCCATCCAGTGCTCACTGGGGTGCTGGGCTGTGGAGGGGCCCGGAACAGCTGGTTTAGTCTCCCCATCCGGCTCGCTGAGAGACTGAGCTAATTGCTCGTCTAGGCATCTAGGTGGATACCAACTATAAAGTCGGGATCAATCCAGTGCCTGGACTAGAGTGACAGCTGAATTCGAGCTCTCTACAATCTGATCCGGGGCAGGCAAACCCACTGCAGATTACACATACACTTCATTTTGAACAAAGGGCGGGAAACAATCTCAGAATTCGGGTTGAGTTCTGGGCCCTAAAACCACTATTTTCGCACACACACACATCTTCAAATTTCTGACAACATAAAAATACAAATAAAAGGTCTTCACTTTTGTAAATGCTAAATTGTATTTGACAAACCCATCTCTATATCACTGGGCTCATGTTACATACTGGTCTGTAGTCTCCAGGTGCTGGCAACAGCTAGTTTCTGTTGATATACTGTATCTTGCAAAATTGCAATTGAAAGAATACTGCACACCAGAATGCATGAAATTATGGGCAGAAAGCACAAACTTTAATAAAACACAGCAGTCAGTAATACATTTTGATACAGTTTATCAATTTTAAAGTAAAAAAGTACTGCATGCCGGAGTGCAGTGCTCCTTCAATTGCAAGTTTATAAAGTACAAGTCTAGAAAAATGCCTCCCCGGGGACACGGGTGCCAGATCTACCATTCACAAGGAGCTACGCTGAACACAACCTGGAATTTGCTGTTACTGCGCAACACACCCCCCGACTTTGGTCTCAAGAATGTTTATGTTTTGGAATACTAACTGGGGAGAAATCAGACAGCTCTGGCAAATAACTGAAAAAGAGTGCTTACATTGTAAGGAACTTTACCATGCTCACCAAATGTTACATGTAGATAATCTTACACCCTTTACAGCAGTTTATAAAGATACTAGAAACATCCAATTTACCTTTGCTATGTTGCCGGTATAACCTGGAACTGATGCAAGGTAATTTTCCTGAAGCCAAATGCCACTTAGTTGGTGTTTTAGCATTAAAACATTTCTGGAATAAAGAAAGTAAATTATAAACTATTCAAACCAAAAGTATATAAAAAAGTATAGTCTCCCTCTCTGCAAGTGTAACATATCCCCACTATAGTCTAAAAGAACAGAAGTGCAAACCAGAAGAACAAGCAAATGACTAGAGAAACAATGAAGGCGGGTGCAGTTTGAGACTCGTGCTTCACATAGATTCAATCTCTCGAGATTAATTTACTAAAATAGTCAAAGCCATTCACTTAGGAAAGTGAAAGGTCACTGAAAAACTAGTTCACTTTGCAATACCTACTCATACCAAATATAGAATAGGGCGATTGAAGTTATAGCTTTACCTCCTATACAAAGTTCCAAGTACATTCACTTTGCTAAGTAAACAGTTGTATTTTAGTAAACCAAACCCATTGACTGAGCCCTTCTGAAAGACTTGCCGATTACAGGACTATGGGCTTTTGATGGTAAATCCTAAAAGCAGAACTGATGTGGGTTGGAAAAAAATAACACTGACAACTTATGACCGGAGAGACTATACATAATCATATGCTTCTCCCTGCCTTTTAGAATTAATTTTCCCTTCGGTGCACACGGAGCAACACATGCACAGAAGTTACGTCACCCCAGTCAGGCAAATAGGATGGCCAAGGACTCAGAACCTAAATCATCAGGCAAGGTATGCCATAAAACAGGCATATAAAAGCTCCTTGGAAAATCTCCCTGAAAACGGATTTTAAAATCTTCCATGTCACATACATTCCATGTTCTAGATATAACCATTATAAAACCTTTTCCTATGCCCTTACAACTGTCCTGCAGATTATGGTGGTGTGGTCTTCCATTCTTGCCCTCCTCAAAACAGCTCATACTGGTAAATAGTGTCTGCCTGTTTCGAATGAAAAACTATACATGTTGCTTGGTTTAAAGTGGCTACACTTGTGATGGATTTGTAAAGGAGAAAAAAAAAAAAAAAAAAAAAAAAAAAAAAAAAAAACATAAATTGCTATAAAAGCATGAACAGCATGCTTCATGTGGAAAGATGAAATGTTCAGCAAATGAAAAATGCCATTTCCTTAGCAGCTAAAACCAAGACTAATTTAACATTACCATTCATACACTTACTCATCTAATGAATTTTCAGGGCTTGTAGATAATTGTGTCCACCACTTCTTTACAATTGCTTGAAGCCAGTTAAGACCAACTATTACATATCTGAAAAGATAAAAATATAGGTTGTCAACCTGTATATTTCTGTTTTGATATCAATCATGAAATTTACACTGGTTAATTACAAAATATAGTGGTAAAGAACATTCTGATGCCGATCATTTAACCACTTCCATACCGGGCCTATTATGGCACTTCTCTCCTACATGTAAAAATCATCTTTTTTGCTAAAAAATTTACTTAGATCCCCCAAACTTTTTTTTTTTTTTAAGCAGACACCCTAAGGAATAAAATGGCGGCCGTTGCAACTTTCTGTCACATGGTATTTGCGCAAAACATTTTTAAACACTTTTGGGAAAAAAAGTATCATGAATTAAACAGACACGTTAGCCCAATTTTTATGTATAATGTGAAATATGACGTTACGCAGAGTAACTAGATGGAATGGCGCCAAACTTCGGTACTTAAAAATCTCCACAGGCAACGTTTAACTTTTTTTTTTTTACAGGTTGTCAGTTTAGTTACAGAGGAGGTCTAGTGCTAGAATTATTGCTCTCACGCACGTGGTGATACCTCACATGTGTGGTTTGAATGGCGTTTACATATGTGGGCGGGACTAGCGTGTGCGTTCACTTCTGTACGCGAGCTACCGGGGACAGGGGCGCTTTATACATTTTTCTTAATTGCTTATTTTACTTTAACACTCTTAATTTTTTTGACCACTTTTATTCCTATAACAAGGAATGTAAACATTCCTTGTAATAGGAATGGTGTGTGACAGATCCTCTTTATGGAGAAATGTGGGGTCAATAAGACTCCACATCTCTCCTCCAGGCTGGAAAGCATGAAAAAAAAAACCCCCACGATCTCATGCTTTGATCGTTCTTACGGTGCACAGAATCGCCAGCTGAAAAAAGGAGGATATCTGAATGATGCCTGCAGCAGGCATCACGCAGATATTCCCACTGAAAGTCAAGGATGTCATGACGTCCTTGGGCTGGAAGTGGTTAAACAAGCATATAACTCAAGTGCTCAATCCTTAATACATTAATGTATAAGTTGTAGGTCTGTAAACTGCAACAAGGTGGCAGTAAGTGCTAGAGATGGGAGTCCAAAATCTATAGACCTGAAAAAAAAAAAACAACCTGAAAATTAGCTCCACTACTTCCTAGGGTCCCCAAAATGTTTTTTAGAAAAGCCAAAAACGTTGGCAAAAATATAGCGCCCGCTAGAATCAAATTCAAACACATTTAACCATCTGAAAACTAGGCTTATATTCTGACATTTTATTTACATGGGGAAAAAAAAAACAAAAAAATGTAATTCTTTTGCTAGAGTTGCTTATAACCCCCAAACTTTTTTTTTTTTTTTGCAGAGGACCTAGAGAATAAAATGGCGGGTTGCTGCAATGTCAAATGGTATTTGTGCAGCAGCTTTGTTTAAAAAAAAAAAAAAAAAAAAAAAAAAAAAGTATGTACCGTATTTATCGACGTATGACACACACCCCAAGTTTAGGAGGGAAGTTTAAGAACAAAAAAAACAAACTTACATTTAAATGCCCATCAATGCAACCTTATTGTCCATCTGCAGCCTTGTCAGTGTCGTTGCAGGCTTGCCGTTTAAAAATGGCACCGCCAAGATACAGAGAGGATGTCCTGTCTATCTCGGCAGCGCTTGGTAGCTCTCGGCTGCTCGACGGCTTTAGTCTCTCTGAAAGCCGCCAAGAAGCTCACAATCGGCAGGGGGGAATGGGTGTATAACACACACCCACAATATTTGTATTTATCAGTTTTTTTCCGATTTATTTATTTTTTGCACAATTTTTTAGGTCACATTTAGTGGCCAAGCGCTGAACTTTTTTTCTTCTATAGCTCTAGAATTATTACTCTCACTATAAAGTTTACAGCAATACCTCAAGTGTGGTGAAAACCCCATTTACATATGCATTTGCATCTGCCAATTTTTTATTTTTACACTGTCGATTACATATTTTTTTTAATCACTTTTATTGCTGTCACAAGGAATGTGAACATCCCTTATGACAGCAATAGTCCGTGACAGGCAGCCTTTACTGAGAGATCTGGGGGTCTATTAGACCCCAGACAACTCCTCTGCTCTTAAACACTGATCTTGGTGTGATCAGAAGCTTTCACAATTTAAAAGTGGCATTTTTACATTCAGGAAGTCATAAGTTACTAAGGTGCTTTTTGCTTCCAGGTCTCCACCTCAGTCCTCAAGTAACCCTAACAGGCCATGTTTACAGGTTTTCCTTTATCTTGCACAGGTGCTTTAAATCAGAGTCAATGGCTTGGTATTTTGGACAGCTTTTTTTTCTAAGACAAATTCCCAAAACATGGCCTGTTGGGGTACTTGAGGACTGAGGTTGAGAACCACTGCCCTAGACCATAGAAGTGATAGGAAACAATTTAGTCACCTCTATTGTAAACAGCTGTAAGTCCTGGATCAGATGCCGGGCTCCCTTGCCACTGCCTGTAAAAGCTAATTCAGTAGCAAGTAGTCAAAAGAACTGTCTACAGTCTGAGGGGCATGTATAAATGCAAAGAAAACATTTACGTGCAAGTTTGCTCCCCATGAACAAAAATCATTGGATGGAGCATTTTTTTTTTTTTTTTTTTTTTTTTGACGGTTTGAAAACTAAACTACTAATCTGCATGTAGTGTACATGTCCCTCTTTTCCATGAAAGTCACACTATAAAACCACTTAAATCTAGAGACCACTGTAGTGCATTCGAAACCGGTCCAGTGTACCAAAACAATCTGCCAAAACATGGCTGTTCCACATAAGGCTTACAATAAGCAAATAAATCTCTAGAAGTTTAAATGTTCACAAGTAGAAAGGCATCACAGGCTTTGTAACCAAAAAGCATTCTGGATATTCACGCCGAACACCATGTCCCAATTTGGACTGTCATATGGACTGCAGTGTTGGTGTCAGAAATGGTATTTAGCCTTTTCATTTCTAACCCACACACTTCCTTTCGTTAGTGGCTGCATATCTATATGGCATACATGTAAAGTCACATTCTCTTTACAAACACTAAGTTGCATTACATTGAACTCCGAGCTCAGATAATTTAAGTGTTGGCACCATTTGTAGGACTGAAACGAATCGATTAATATATAGACACACACTACGTGTGTGTGTGTGTGTGTATGTATGTATGTATGTATGTATGTATGTATGTATGTATGTATGTATGTATGTATGTATGTATGTATGTATGTATGTATGTATGTATGTATGTATGTATGTATGTATATATATATATATATATATATATATATATATATATATATATATATATATATATATATATATATACACACACACCTCCCCTCTAATAGTATATAGACACACACTATTTCTCCCCTCTAATAGTATAACCTCCAATAGTATATACAGTATCTCTCTTCTGTCTGTTATTCTCAGAGTGGATTAGATATTTTGCTCTATAATCATATAGTTGGTTATTTATATTTACCATTGCATAGAGATATTTAAAAATAAATTGCCTTTTTTAAACTTTACATACTAACTAAATTATACATAACTTTTTTTTTTTTAAGGTTATTAACCAAAACAATCGCCCAACTAAACGATTATGAAAATAAATAGTTAGTTGCAGCCCTAACCATTTGTGCTATTCAGAATATAATACAGTGAAAGGACCTTTTTAAAAACATTACTTGCCTGTCTCTAGGTTTAATACCTTGTGTCACTTAGCTCATCACGAGTCAGAACTCACTCAACTCACAAATTTAGAAATGGCAGCCTATGGATTACTTTTAATTTTATATGTCTTAACTTCAGTGATCTGTATTTTTCCCAGTCAAACATACAGCTATCACAACATTGCAATTTACAGAGGTATTAAACCCAACAACAAGCTATTATACTACAGCTTTCCAATTCTTAGATGTGATGGCTGCATTGTTTTTTATTTGTAATCGGGTTATCTGGCCAGTACGTCTGTTTTTGCAGTTGTAGCAGTGAGGGTTGGGATAAACCATTTACCCCTGGCAGGGGTATTTACAATGATCACCTTTTATTTGTTATGTATACCAAAGAGAAAAAAAACAAAACAAAGCAACTCCTCAAAATTTGTGAGCCATTACTCCTTCACCCCGTGTTAGAACGTCCTCACTCTGGATGTATTTCCAGCCAATCACCAGGTGAAAAGGGGGGGGGGGGGGAGAGAGAGAGACACAGCCATCACATCTAATCCAAGGATTAGTAAACTGATTACATTTTTAGTTCTAGGAATAATGTAAAGTTAAATATTTGGGGATCTATAGGCCACTTACTCTTCAAATTTGCTCTTAAGTAGAGACTTAACCAGTGGTAACAGGTCAACACAACAACCAATTGAAATTGAAGCCTTGTCTTCCTGTAAGCTGGGAAAAAAAAAAAAAAAAAGTTAGGGAAACAAAAAAAAAATTAAAAAATAAAAAACACAACACACAAGCTATACTTAGGATTTTAAAGCTTTACGCCAGGAAAAACTATTTTTGCTGTTGGACATGTAAAAATAAAATACGATTAAAAAAAAAATTGATTTCTTCTTTTTTTTTCTCAAGGAAGGTCATTATCTAATTTTTGAAAGAGGGCAGTTTTTCTGGTGATGCGTTTCCCTGTTACCAAACAGATTCTATTGAATGTCCTAATCCAAAAACTATTAGTTTTGGAGGCATTGCTACCAAAATGTATACCAGGGATCCTCAAACTACGGCCCTCCAGCTGTTGCGAAACTACACATCCCATGAGGCATTGTAAAACTCTGACATTCACAGACATGACCAGGAATGATGGGAATTGTAGTTCCTGAACAACTGGAGGGCCATAGTTTGAAGACCCATGATGTAGACCATGGTGGCGGAGAGGCCTGCGTATTCATCTTGGATAGCCTAGTTGGAAACATACAACTGTATCAAATGTCTTGCTGAAATCAAAATATGCCATGTCCACAGCAGCACCCTTGTTCAAAACATTGAGGATAGTCAAAAAATTCTGATTAGTCTGACATGATCTGCCCTCAGTAAAGCCTTGCTGATGATCCTTTTCATGAGCGATTCATTAACTTGACCAACTTAACTACAACCAATGTTAAACTCACTGGCCTGTAATTGCCAGCTTCTACCTTGCTGCCCTTCGTGTAGATAGGTACAATATTAAACTGTCCGCCAATCATGTGGAACATCTCCTGGTAGAAGATGGTTTGATCCTCTTATACAGTCGGCACGCCAACATGAACGCTACTCCAAAATGTGGACATTGTGGAATATGTCCGTCTTCTCGGATGAGGAACAAAACCTCTGTGGAAGCGACACCAAGACCCCTTTCACACTGGGGGATTTTTCCGGCGCTTTAGCGTTAATAAAAAAAAAAATCTGCAGTCCCAATGTGAAAAGCAAGTGCTTTAAGAGCCCTGTCACAATATCAGTGCCCAAAAAACGCTCCTAAAGTGCCGCTTAAACTAGCAGCGCTTTACCAGCGTTTTCCGAGAGTTATTGGGGCGTTTTTAACCCCTACTAGTGGCCAAATAAAGGGTTAAAAGCGCCCACAAAACACTGCTGCCAATAGCGTTTTTCAGACGCTTCCCATTGATTTCAATGGAAGGGGCGCTTTAGGAGCGTTGTATTCACCGCTCCAAAAGCGCTGCAAAGAAGCTGCTTGCAGGACTTTTTTTTGACGCCCTGCCAGCGCAGCGCCTCAGTGTGAAAGCACTCGGGCTTTTACATTGGGATTGCAGTTGCAGCTTCTTTCAGGTGCTTTTTTTTAACGCTAAAGCACCTGAAAAACGCCCCAGTGTGAAAGCACTCGGGCTTTTACATTGGGATTGCAGTTGCGGCTTCTTTCAGGCGCTTTTTTTAACGCTAAAGCGCATGAAAAACGCCCCAGTGTGAAAGGGGTCTAAAGACTAGATATTTATTTTTATGCACCAGTAGGCGGGAACCTGTATTCTGGTGGTACTGCCTGAGTCATTCACATGTGAACTTGCACAGTGCAAAAGTAACATCTCTCCATCTCACCCTTCTGACCATACCCTTGTCCCTACTCTTCTTCCCCCCCCCCCCCCCCCCATTTTTCTTCCTCTCCCACGGTCTCTTTTCTAGCTTGCTCCCCCTTTCCAATTCTCTATCTTGCCATATTTTATACGGTTCTAAAATGATCTGGACATGTTTTCGTCCCGTTTAGCAATCTATTCCCCGGCAGTGTCCAATCTCATCCTTGGGAAGTTATGGCGTCTTGCTTTATATGTCCTCTGGTCAGGGATACATGAAACAATAGGGGTGTTAGGTATGCATACTATCTTTATTATTGTTGTATGTGGTTACTTCAGATAGGATATTGGTTTGTGCTGTTCTATACGCCATTTTGCGTCTTCAATATTTTTGACGCTGTGGTGAATGTTTTAACATGCTAAATGGAAAAAAAAAAAAAATCTGTAGAAAAGATGGTTTGACAGTTCGGTTGAGAATGCAGCAAATGTGACAACTATTCACAGTACGCTTTAAATGTAACCGTTTTGGAAAGAAGATAAATGGATGGGTTTAGTTCCTCTAACGGCTTTGGGAACTTGCTAAAATTGGTGGTTTAATTCTGCCTAAACAGGGCCAAGTCGAAAAGGGAGTAAATCTAAAACTTCACTGCCTCTGGCTGAATTTTTTCTTTTTAAGCAACTTACCTAGGAACAAGCACGCAGCATGTGCCAAGTCATAACTCCTAATTGCATACTTGTGCCAAGCCAGCAACTCAATACTGTGACCGAGCTCTGCAGCCTGATCTGACCCATCTCAACCTACTTCCTCACTTGCCCAAACTTGTACCTGCTCAACAAAAATCACAAATTCCTCTCCAAACTGTCAATACTGGTTAGTACTGCAAGTTGCACAACATGTAGTTGCAGATAAGCAACCCACTGACACTTAGTACATCCTGTTCTAGGAGAGCATGCATTATATATTGCGTATATATTTATGTAGCAACCGGCCAAGAGATGCGCTTTAAAGCGATTGCTTGCATATGCACATGGGAACTTTCCTGGCAGCCTGCTTGTGCAAAGTAACTGTCTCAAAGTATTGAAGTCAAAAGGCACAGTAGAACTTAGCAATTTAGAATGAGACCAGCATGTATATTTAGCTCCGCACAGGTTACATACCTGCAAGTCTAGTGTAAATGGCTTTTCACCTTACCATGTTTGTAAAGCCAAAAAATTTTGCTTGACAATAAGGAATTGGTTAGGACACCTGTAGTTTTTGTTTCCCATCTGTCCCAGAGACAATAGGAAGTCAGAGGAAATCCTCTTCAGAAGTTTACATCAGTGCCCTTATTGAAGTTTACCCCTCACCATACATGCCTTTGACAAATCCAGAATTTTGCATTTCCCATTACTTTCTGTATCCACATCTCCCCAGTGAGGTCACCATCCCTCCTCTCCACCTTGTCCGTTACAGAACATCTCATAAAGGTGTTCTGTGTGAATGGCAGCAATACCAAACAGGCGACCCACTTTGGCTACTGTGCAGAGGGGAGAGGACCTGGAAGATTGTGGCCATCACTGTAGTAGTGACAACTACTACACTTATTGTCAGCTTCCACAACAGGCCCACAGGCATATTTGCATGCTTACATTGGACCAGCTAGGCACAACATAGGTATGCAAGATCATACTTTGACTATCCAGTGGATAAAGAAAAAAAAAAAAAAAAATTATTCAAGTTTCTTAAAAGACAGACAATACAATCTATCTTCTCATGAAAACTATACAATTTCAATTACACTATACTATCAAAAACAAAATCACAGGTGCAGTCAAAATTTGAAAAGCGCACAAGTACAAATTTCCCTTTAAATGATTTAAAGCCTAAACTTTTTTTGTACCTTAATCCATTTCTTGCATGAAGGTAAAAATGGTTTAGGCACCAATTTTGGCCACTCACCTCCCCCTAATACTTATTGGACCCAGTGCTGTGCATGTCTGCAGCTCTTCTCTGCACTCAATTCTGGGTCTCACTGGGTTTGCTGGGACACTGGGAGCCACTGGCACCCAGTGGTGTCAATCAAAGCCAGTGACGAGAGACAGGGTAGAATCCGTTGTCTGTCAGTGGACACAGCAGCGGGGCTATGGAGCGAGCATGCACGAGTGACTCCATCGGAAGCAGTATCCTGTGGGGGCACTGGACAAAGGAAGAGCCAGCAGCAATACCATTGCACAGAGCAGATAAAAAAAAAAAAATTCTTTACAACCACTTTAATTCCTCCCACAATTCACAATCTTCAGTATATATTAATTATAACTAAAAGGCAAAAAAAAAAAAAACACATTTAATTTTGGATAGCGTGGGGGGGGGGGGGTTACAACCCTGTCCGCGTTTTTCCCCTTATATCCTGTCCCATAGCCAAAACAGGAAGCGAGAGGATATCCCGCCAAAGTGAGGGAATCCTGGTGTGTCACCAGAACTAGTGTCCCCATTGGAAGGCTTCCCCTCCATTAACATTTGTCAATGTCAAACCAAAAATGTAGGATTTTTTATTTTTTTTTGCCTTCACGGATAATGGTAAACAGGACAAAGAGTGAATTACCCTAAGAGGAAAAAGACAGCAATAAAGCCTAACAGGTTTTAACCCCTCTCCACTATCCAAAACTAAAAAAGTTTTGCATTTAACCACACTTTAAAATGTGAGGGAAAATGTATTTTATAATATATCTCCAGTACACACCGTAATTCAAAATACAATTGGAAGTTACCTGTTTGTAAGAACTGGAAGACAATCTGCTATCACTCCTAAATCTTGCATCCTGTAGAAATAGAGAGGGTAAAGCATTTTTCAACATGACTGTCACTCATAAAAATCGAAGTTACAAAAGTCCGCTAGATATAGAATATTTAACAATCCAAAAAGAACATCTGTAAAAGTGACCTTACATTGGATCCCCCCCATCCCGCTGTACTGTAGTCCCGCTATACTCCTGTCAGTTATTGGAAAGCCGCTCCACACGACCTGGGGATTTGAAATCCTCCTGGCTCTTCTCACAGTGCTGACAGGGAAGGCTAGACAGTCTGATTGTTCAGCACCATTAATGCGACAGCAATGATCAATCAGGATGGCTCGTCTGTACACGCTTAGAGGTACGGAAAGGAGGCGATTAGGGATTTCAAATCCTCGGACTGAAGCTTGCCAGATGCCTCTCTGTGTTGGTTATCTATTGTATGGATTTTTGTATTCTTGCTAGTAACTGTTTCTAAGGCCCCTTTCACACGAAGGTGTGGGTGATGGCGGTAAAGCGGTGCCATTTGTAGTGCCACTATTCGGCCGAAAAAGGGTTAAAATCACACGCAAAGCACAGCTGCATCGTCGCTTTGCCGGCGGTATAGCCACGTTGCCCCACTGATTTCAATGGGTAGAAGCGGTGAATACACCGCTCCTTCACTGCTCCAAAGAGGCAGCTAGTAGGACTTTTTACCATCCTGCCAGCGCACCGCTCCAGCGTGAAAGGAGCTGCTTTTTTCAGGCGATATTTTTAGCGCTGTAGCGCCTGAAAAACGCCTCAGTGTGAAAGGGGCCTAAATGCATCTCATACATGCTGTAAAGAGGCATTCATGACCTGTTTGCAGCGTGTTTATATAGACATCAATTGAAACATTTTGGGAGCAGTAAAGCCTGGCAAACAGCACGTCTTAAAATCTGATGCACCAACGTGACCATGTTAACACGGAGCGCTGCAATGCAAACAATTTTGACATGAGTTTGTGGAGCTTCAATCCCTGCTTTTTTTTGCAGTGGTATTGGGTTCCGGCCCGTATTGCCCATGCTAATCAGACACAGGGATCACAGTTTTCACAGGTATGGCCATCGTGGGGATGCTCTTCATTCTGGTGGACCTGCCCTCGATTGGTGGGCTTTTGGTCCTGAGGGTTTGGTCTGCTGTATTCCCTGTTCCATTTGACGGTCTGAAAGTAGGCCAAGGCTGGATTCACACCTACGCAGTTTTAGTGCTTTTTGCATTTTGCAGATTTGCACTAGAGTCCATTTAACATGGTTTCCTATGGAACACGATCTGTAGTGCAAATATGCAAAAAGCACAAAAAATGCATAGGTGTGAACCCAGCATAAAATGTGCATTGCACCATTCCCGGGCCTTTTCGTTCATTAACAAAAATTGGCATCTTATTCATAGCAGTCAAAAGGATGATTGCCCAGGCCTGGAAGAAACCTACAGTCTCTTTCCAGGAAGTGACCACGATAGTTAAAGTCTAGTATTCTTCACAGCATGCAAAGTTCCTGATAGTCTTGGAACCATGGTTGACATAAGTCTTCCCTTGGCAAGCGTGGGGCGACTAATTGAGGTCTCTGGTGACCCTGTGTCCCCACCCCACTGCTTTTACCACTCTCTCATGTCTTGCTTTCTGCTCCCTCTTGATGGAGTTTTCAGCTCGCTTTCTCCCTTTTGGTGTGCAGGACTACCTACTGAGGGGGTCATTGTCACATGTCCTGGCCATTTTGGTAGTTATGGTGTTTTCCCCCAAACAACCCATGTCTGTTTAAGTTAGATGTGCCTGTTTGAGGAGGTGGCCCTCTTTGCCTAAGCTGTTATGTTCATCTATGTTGCCAGTCATAGCCCATGCGTGGGGGGTGGACTAGGTGCATCTGTATTACTGACTACCTTTGATATATTTACAATAAAAATCATTGAACAAGGAATGACTGCTTTTGAAGATTGTGTAAACAGCCTGACAGACAAGTGGCTTGAGCCAGCAATTTGAAGTGATATTAAAATACATTTTTGTGATGAAGATGCCAACAGAACTTACATGCACTTTTTTCCCCTCCTCTGAGCTTCCTTCTCAAACCTTAACCATGGTGCTCTGCCAGATTCCAGTTATGCTTTTACCCCTTGTGCCTGCAAGGAAATCTGGAGTCCCGGCTACACGCATGCTCCGGTTTGTTACATTTAGCAGTTTACAGCACCAAACACATAGCTGGTGTGAGAGGGACAGAGCCAGGACTCTCCTTCTCCACAGTAGCGCCTGACAGCTCGAGAGCTGCTGTGAATTACCATTGTGGTAGAGAAAGAGGCATGGTGAGGGTGTGGCTTTGTGTTCCGTTTGTAAAAAGGGGACTCTAGCATCATGACCAGGAGAGCGTAAAAAAAAAAAAAAAAAAAACACCCACAGAAAAAAGCAAAAAGACAAAACAAAACCACACACTTTAACATAACGTTTGAGGCCAAAGGTGGTGTTATTTCACTAAAGTAAATGAGATATTTAGGCGGTGTTAAATATATATACACACACATATACACAGTCCAAAACAAGTAACCAAAAATCAGTCAAAATAAATACCTGACTAAATAGGCAACAAGTTCATTTACACTGTGCTTCTTCCAGAATGTTAGTGCTACGTTTAGCCTGAGATTCCTGCTAAACAGGACCTGGGACATTATTTCATGATCCTTTGAGACCTGCAAAGAGATCTGAAATGGTTACACAACTATAAATTTACAATTAGGGTAAAGAAGCAACTCACATACATTACATTTCATTTATGGAAAAAACAAAATAATACGAGGTGAAAAAAGTTCTTCTGAGGTCTCAGCCAATGCATTTCTATTCCCTGCAGCACAAGACCACCCCCCATTTCAATTTTTAAGAAATAAAATTGAAGGTGTTGGGCTATATTATTGCATGTAACAGCCACCTTGAATCTTTGTGATTTGACATACGCTTATAAAATACTGTACAAATTGAATACATGCATACATTAAGCTTTACAGATCTGGGCAATTAAATCTTTGCATATTTAACCACTTCCTGCCCGCCATATAGCAAAATGATGTGCACAAAGTGGTTACGTTATTCTGACTGAACATATGATGTCCAGTAAGATAAGCCACAGGGGTGCGCGGCGATAGTTGGTGTGTCAGTCTGACACACCGTCACATCGATTTTGGTAAAGGGCACCTGACATAGGCTCGTTACCATGTGATCAGCTGTGTGCAAACAGTGTAAATAGGAAGAGCCTTTTCCTCCACCCACGCTGACAGACACAGACGCGAGTAGAGGAAAGCCGCTCTGACGGGGGGGGGCTGCGCTGACTGGTTATCAGTGAAGAACGCCTCCCCCCCAAAGGATGCTCAGCCAGGACCACCAGGGATATCAGTCAGTGCCCATCAGTAATGCCTGCCAGTGCCTCATCAGAGTCACCTATCAATGGGTACAGTGTCTGTGCAATTGTTTAACCACTTTCAGACCGAACCATTTTGCCGGCTTAAGACCAGACCAACTTTTGAGATTCGGCACTGCGTTGCTTTAACTGACAATTGCGCGGTCATGCGACGTGGCTCCCAAACAAAATTGACTTCCTTTTTTTCCTACAAATAGAGCTCTCTTTTGGTGGTATTTGATCACCCCTGCTGTTTTTATTTTTTGCACTATAAACAAAAATAGAGCGACAATTTTGAAAAAAAAAAAACAAAACAAACAAAAAAAAAAAACACAAAAAAAACATTTTTTTACCATTTGTTATCATAAATATCCCCCAAAAATCTATAAAAACTAAAAAAAAAAAATTTCCCTCAGTTTAGGCCTAGGTTTGGTTAAGTAAATGATAAACTCGCAAAAAAATGCAGGACTAAAAATAACTTGTCCATAATTAAAGGCTGCCTTGTAAAAATGTTAATTAGCTTTAGTACAAAGACACTTGCTGGAAAAAAATAAAATAAAAAAAAACCCACACACAAACCTAATTCAATTCATAAAACAATGCGACCTATGCCAATTAGGAAAGGAATACCTCTGTGAAGAAGCTGCTATACTTTGAAGAAGCTCCCTCGGTCTGAGTAGAGCCTGAGTCACTGGAGTTCAATAGAAAGGTGTGTCTGTCGTTTTGGAGCTTATCCTGCAGGTTTCCTCCCGCCAACTCATTTTCCTTATTTGCCATGTCACAGTCCCAGCCTTTTAGATGCTGTTTTCTTCTATAGGCGGGGCTCAGGGCTTTCCTCTTGAAAACCACCACTTTATAAAGCTGCTGATTGCTGTTTGGAAATTAAAGACCTGGTTATTGGAAACAAACGCTATAGATCTGATCAATACATTCAGAACATCAACCTCCTCCGTTTAAATCTGCATTGGATTTACACAAGAGCTTCAAAATGATAGAAAACACGCGGAGGGGGGGCGCTAACTCATCTGTTCCTCCTTGTGTAAAAAAGAGGTTATGATTTTGTGTGCGTTTTGTTTTTCTGGAGACAAAAGTATATGTAGCACTTTGTCCTATCTACAGTCTAAGGCTAGCTGTGAGGTCAGAATACATCTCCCCTCCACCGCTGTCAGACAATGCAGCTAGCAAGAAAGCTGCTTCGAAAGAAGGCACTTTTCTCCAAATCATTTGTTGGAGACGAGCATCTCATGAGGAATGGAGTTACAAAAAAAAAAAAAAAAAAAAAAAGGAAGTATCTGTCAAAGAAAGCAGCTGTCTCTTTGCTAGCTGCGTTGTTGGAATGTCATAGAGGAAGAATGGTGCCCTGTCCAACTTAACAGCTAACCTTAGACAGCACATAATTCCCTTAAAGTGGAAGTAAACCCTCCTATCGTTTTCAGTCAAGGAAGCGGCCATCTTGGCCTCTTAATTCTTCAACTGCCATAATGCTGCACATGTGATCAGTTATGACAACAGCTATTGGATGGTTTGAAAGTTTGGTTGAGAGCACAACCAATGTGAAAGTTAGCATTCCCGGCATGCTGGGAATGTAAGCGTTTTTTTGAAACTGGGTTTACTCCCGCTTTACTAAATGGAATGCTACAAATGACCTTCTCTGAAGCACTTTGTAGCCCTGGAGAAAATCCAAGTTCTAGTATAATGAACATAATCTCTGCTTTATCACAATACAGCATTCATAGACTGAGTGGTTAACCAACAGGACCTGGTGCAGTCACACTTGAAGGAAGTGCTAGCAGAAGGTAAGAATCAATAAGGTAGGTTTGGCGAATATTGTCAGGATGCAGCAGCAGGGCCTGAAACAATGGACAGCAGTGTCCATTGTTTCAGGCAATGGACGGCAGGTAAAAAGGCACCCTACTTCATATCTGTTTTTCTACAGTACGAAAGTGTTGCATTACTGTACCGACCTGCCATCCAGCTGCATCAATGTGCAATCCTGGAATTTAGCTGAAATATGCAACATTTCCAAAATCAATGGATAATGTGGCCACTGGACTCTCCTCTTCTGAGGAATCCCTGCAGGTTCAGAAGAGCCCGTCAATGGAGACACGTGGTGCAAATGTAGAGCTACATTCAGCCACAGTCAATATGTCAGGAACACATTTACACACGCACTACAACATGTTTTATCACTGACCAGATAAATACAACAGATCACAATGTACAGTTGAAACAGAAGAGCAATTCAACCAGTAACACTGATTGAAGATGTGTCAAAACAAACGTCATTACCAATGTGAGAAAAACATGGTAAACAAGCTGGCTAACGTGGCAGCTACATTCCCATAGAATCATATTGGGGTCAGTTCACTGAGGGGCTTCTGAACCCATTCACACCAGAAGGCTGGGCTGAACACAGCTGGAAGAAACGATGATGCGCCAAACCCAGCAAATTGCACCATTTACTTTTTTGTTAGAACCTTTTAAAATGTCAGAAGTGATTTTTCATTGTTCTATTGACTGCAGCTGCATTGTGACCCACACTTTGGGTTGTCAATCGGTGCTTTCTGCTATGCCCTTTCAGTGTTTACTGGAGCACATGGCTGCAGCTGGCTCAGGCGCTCAGCGGTGTGTTGCCAGGCTGGCATCTGGGTGAATCCCAACCTTAAAGTGGTTGTAAAGTCACTGAGGACAATTACTGGAATCATCTCTTATTCGCAAGCTATGTGCAGCGTGTTTATTATAAAGCTGAATACCTTAATTTACAGTTCCGCTGTGTAGTCATGTGACCTCCCACCACACCTTCCCCGATCCAAAGGCTACAGCAGGATGGGCTGGGATTCCACTCTGACATTAGCCAGGTGGTCATGTGACCGCACAGCGGCTCTGAATAAGGCATTCAGTTAAAACTGCACACTGCAAAGCAGTCACAAAGAATAGCAGCAGGAGGGGAGGAGATTGGCTCTCACAGCAGACTTGAGCTGACAGAGCAGGGAGAGGGGAGGACAGAGGCATGTAAACTGACCATGATCAGCACACCTAGGGTGCTATAGGAACAGACAGGATCAACCATTTTACAGCATAGAATGGGACAAATGACAAGGCAGAAGCACTAGGCTGTTTATGGTGCTTTAAAAAAGGAACAGGATCTTTTCTTTTAGGGTTACAACCGCTTTAAAAGCGTTGGCCATACTTCTGCTTTACATCTCGTAAATACAAGTAAATAGAATACCTTTATCTATTTACGAATGCTGGAAACACATGGAAAGGAAATAGTTAATGTTGTTTGAGAGACTTAAGTTTTGAGCAACATTCATTTCCCTGGGGATCACTGGTGTAGAACAATGGCAGCACTCTAAAAACAGCAGATCTGAGAGCTGGAATTGCTTTGCTTACCAATGCCTGGTACAGTTTTTTCTCATTCAACCCAGCAAAAAACACACACACACACACACAGGACACCATATCAAACTATAGGATCTCCCCTCTCTCTTTCTATCCCCAAACCCCCCCGCCCAAGCTATTGTGTTCTGACAGGGGGACTGCCGCCCCTCCCCCAGAACACACTGGTCACTGCTCACAGCCATTGGTTGCCAGGGCTGATGATCGGCTGCTGGTTTTGAAGCTTGTCCCTCTGACACAACCGTGTGTCAGATAAACAGCTGTGTACACACACACACACACACACACACACAGTCTCAATGCGGGCCAGTTTCTGTTGAACTGGCAGATATGTGGATGATGTAACCAACATTAGTATTGACAGAGAACCCTTTATGGAAAAGCACTGAAATGGAGGACCTTGGTATACAAATTTTTATTGAGTTTATGGGTGTGTAGTGAAACTAGAGGGTTGTTCAGGTTCAGTGAGAAATGACATCCCCAGATGGATTGGTCTTTGAGAACATCTTTTTTCTTTGTCAAGGAATGACCATCACCTGTGGTTTCATACAGTTTAATCTGTGGCTTTTAGTGTAAAAAGTGGCTCTTTATTTCAATTTTGTATAGTATTGAACTCTGAGATCATGTATTTCTTAAAAAAAAAAAAATGTCATTGGTTTATTTTACTTTTATAAACGTGTATTTTTGGAAGTACTTCTTCATTTTTGTGAAACTTCTCCAGTCCCAAGGAAAGGGATTGTGTGGCCCAAACATGTTGGCTGTCTTTTGCCCCTCTTGTTGTAACCAGTTAAACCAGACTTTGGACTCCTAAAGATTTTTCATTTGCCAGTCTGAATGGTTAGACTGATTTCTCAACGTGGGTGAATGCCCTTTCCTGGAGAGTCCCTGTCTTTGTGAAAGGGTACCGAATACAAGCCAACTGGGCTCAAGAGAAGACTATTTTGACGAGCTGTGAAAAGCGTGTCCATCGCAACACCACCTCTTAGAAATGTCAAATCCAGGCAGTGTTGTACACATCGTTTGCATACTTGGCTCGCTCTTCCTGCCTTAAAATTCAGCTCTGAATCCAGAGATGCCTGACACTTTCTAAGCAGAGTTGGCCATCATTTACACTTTGTTGCCACAATAAAGACAGCCTGCTTTCTATCAACTACAACAGATCAGAAGTGTCATTAGAAGCACAAAGCAGACTAGAGATCTCTGCACTCCTAAAATGTAGTCCTATTCAATACAGAGTAACTTCAGATTTACCCTACGTTCACACTTATGCATTTTTGGTGCGTTTTCCAATTTGCAGAAATGTACTACAGTCCATTTAACATGTTTCCGATGGTACACATTCACATCTGTTTTTGTAAAGGGTCAGGGACTTATTTCCGCCCGCAGCAAATTGTGTTTTGTGCGTAACAGACTTCAACGGAGTCGCACAAGAAACACAAGTATTGCTTTTTTTTAATCTGTCCCCTTTAAAAACATTGTATATAGATGGTTGCTAAGGAGTGGGCCAGGTCCTTAACTGACGAGTCTTCAGATGACAGGGAAAGTTGGTACCCAATTTGTTTCAATGGGCTACTTTAAAAACACAATGTGCGGTATTGCACAGAAATGTAAATAAGACCTTAAGGTTTGCTAAAACAATTTAGCAATTTTTTTAACCACTTCAATATAGGGCATTTTTCACCCCTTTCCTGCCCAGGCCAATTTTCAGCACTGTTTCATTTTGAATGGCAAATGCGTGGTCATGCAACAATGTACCCAAATTAAATTATCTTTCCCGCCCCCACAAATAGAGCTTTCTCTTTTGGTGGTATTGGATCACCTCTGCGGTTTTTATTTCTTTCGCTATAAATAAGAGTGACAAGTTTGGGGGTGGGGAACAGCCCCCCCCCCCCCACACCCAATATTTTTAGTTTTTAGATTTTTTTTTTTTTTTTTTAATAAAAACAAAATTTTCCCTCAGTTTAGGCTGATATGTATTCTTCTACATATTCTTGATAAAAAAAAAAAAAAAATATTATAATAATGATTTGCGCCAAAGTTATAGTATCTACAAAATAGGGGATAGATTTATGGCATTTTTAATTTACTAGTAATGGCGATGATCTGCAATTTTTTTGGGACCATTCACATTTATACAGTGATCAGTGCTATAAAAATGCACCAATTACTGTACAATGTCACTGGCAGGGAAGGGGTTAACACTAGGAGTTAAATGTGTTACCTAGGGAGTGATGCCAACTGTAGGGGAGGAGACCGATCGGTGTTGCTCTGTACTGGGAACACAGAATCAGTCTTCTCTCCCCTGACAGACACAGGGGAGAGGACACCGACACACAGATCCATGTCCCGCCTCTGTTGCCGGCAATCGCAGGTGCCTGGTGGATATGGCGGCCGCCAGGCATACGCATCGGCTCCCAAGTCGCGCACCTCCTAGATAGCCGGGAAGCCGAGGATGTCATGACGCCCGCCCAGGATGGGAGATCCCTCCTGCTAACATTTGACTATGGGCAGGGAAGAAAGTGGTTAACAGCAGTGGAAGTGACAGTACAATTCTGTATTAATTTCACACTGAATTTTAATTTCCTCCCCAATAAAATAAACGCAGTCACCATTTTACACTTACCTGTCTTCCAAAGACTCTCCTTGTCCTTGTGAAAGACGGTCCTGTAAAAACAAAACATTTAATGTAGTTGGCAACTTAAATAAGCCTAATAGTTTGTCTTAACATCCTTATAAAAAGGTTAAAGCACATCTAAACCCAAAACACAAGTTTACTTACATTGACACTAATCAACTCTCAGCTAACCATAAAGTTAGCACACTTTTTTTACATTGTGAAAGATAACGTTATACCAAGTAAACCGATACCCAACATGTCACTTCTAGACTGCGCCCGCTCGTGGAACAGCGGCAAACGTTTGCCCTTAAAAATCTCCATAGGCGATGTTCTAAAAAAAAAAAAAAAAAAAAACACCTGCATGACAGAACCTCTTAAAATGAGAGCTGGGGTCAGAGGAATAATAAATAAATATTTAAATAATGGTTACCCTGCATCTCCATACCCAACAAAGATCTGATTACCTCTGCTGGCAGCTCCGGTAAGCAGCAAAGGGCACATGAGAGCAGCAGGAGGGGGGCCCTCTCCTGCCGCCCATAAAAGGGATCTTGTGGCCACTCCGCCACTGAGCCCACTTATCTGAAAGGGACTTCCCACTGAAAAGAGGATACCAGGGTTATGGCAGCTAGCTGCTGCCATAACAATGATCTCCCTCTTTAAAATGCCAACGTATATCGCCGTGAGCCGGAAGTGGTTAAAGTGGAGTTTCACCTAAAAGTCGATGGTCCACTTAAAGCACTTCTCGCCCCCTTCTATGGTGTGTTGTGGGGGGGGGGGGGGGGGGGGAAGTACCCAGTTTTTGCCGGTACCCTCTCCCACTTCCGCTCAGGCCCCCTACGTGACTCTCCTCTGCCCCTCCATCCCTGCAATTTTCTGGGACACATCAGTGGTCCCAGAAGATTGCCTGACTTGCGCAAGTGTTCACAGCTGGGTGCCCACACTTACAATGCTGGCGCGGGGTGATTGAATCGTGAGTTTGGGCAGCTGCATCACTGGATCGTTAGACAGGCGAGTGTGTTTATTAAAGTCAGCAGCTACACTTTCTGTAGCTGCTGACTTAAATACAAAAACGTCTGGAACTCTGCTTTAAAGTACAGAACATGCCTGCTCACGTTGCCAGAAATGAATGTCCTCATTTCCTGTAAGCTTAAGAGACAGCAAAATCATTCTTATCTTGAGTAAACTACAAATCACCACACCCGCTACGTAATGAAGATAAACAAAGACGACAGGTTTGAAGTCTAGCCTAGGGTGACAACCATGGCTTTCTTTATATTCAGTGGGGAATAAGTGTACGCAGGGAGTGCATCATTTGCAGATCACCAGCTGAAAAAGACCTGAATAGAAAACGAATACAGCCTCCTTAATCCAAGGACTGGTAATTTGCAATATTACGTTTTGGGGATACACAGAAAAGAAACCCTACAAAAGTTGCACCTATTTATCTGAAGTCTTCTCTTTCTACAGCTGTTCAAAGTGCTGAATTTATAAGCTTGTTAGAGTTTAGGAAAGAAAAAAAAAAAAAAAAAAAACACGAAGATCTAAAAGTTACTTGGCAGAGCTCAGTGAGGAGAGCTCCGAGAACTGACTGGAGGGAGGAGAGAGACACCCCTTCACACAGGAACAGAGCTGAGGCCATCAGCTGGAGCTCCCTCCTGTCACCATTCTCCTCTTGGTGTCATGAAAAATTGTCAGAAGTGATTCATACTGGTAGAGGAACAAAGTAGCAGACAGAAATGCCACTTAGTGCTCTAGATTCTGAAAAGTACGCACTAGAGAGGGATAGGCTGTGTTTATATTTTATGTTTGAGGTTACAAATCACTTCACAGTGCAATATTCCAACACAGTCTGAAAATCCTTCCACAAAAACACAAGAGACTACAAAAGGAATCCCTACACTAATGCATCATCACTCCTTGTATCCAATTTCTGTCCTCTGAGGTAGTGGAAAGATTTCTAAATCATGCAACATAGTTAGTAAGGTTAAAAAAAACACATCGGTCAATCCAGTTCAACCTGTAAACGTTTGTGTCCGTTTATGTCACTACCAATTTCAATATCTCCGTTCGCCAAGAAGAAAAAAAAAAAATATATAATAATAATAATAACAATAGTTTTAAATTCATCTACACTCCCCTGCTGACAAACTGTGGGAAGGAGTTCCACATCCTCACTGCTCTAACAGTAAAGAGCCCCTAACAATTTTAGATTGAAGTTGGAGAAGTGGTTCATTGTGTGGCCGTGTGCCTTCTTTGCAGACCTAAGATATAGATAGTTTTCTCCTTGTGATAAAATACAAATCTGTAAATGGTGACTGTCATATCACCTCTTCTCCAGAGGTTGAACGTGAAGGAGTCTGGTGAAGTTTAATTATATGGACCTCTCGGTGGTGGAAGGATAAAAACTCTGTCCTTTTATGCGATGGGTGGCTTTAGTGACTAAAA
This sequence comes from Lithobates pipiens, assembly GCF_037356315.1. NCBI lineage: Eukaryota > Metazoa > Chordata > Amphibia > Anura > Ranidae > Lithobates > Lithobates pipiens. The sequence goes on along the minus strand of NW_027507791.1, from coordinate 151,151,955 downwards.
GGAAGACTTAAAGGGGAGGTGGGGAGAAATGTTTTGCTCTTCTCTATTTGTGTACTTATTCATGGCCAACAGTACACTAAGAAAGCAAAAAAAAAAAAAAAAAAAAAAAAAAAAAAAAAAAAGAGAAACACCCGCGCTAGATTACTGGAAGAACCAAGTAATGCATTTGCACTTCAGCTACATGCATCTCTTGATCTATTGGTCGTTCCTACCACTTAATTTTCATAGAAAACATTGGTTTATTTTATTTTTATTTTTTAAACATATCCTCGGTCTGAACAAGTGTCTGTCCCAGTTTTAACCATTTCCTGCTTGGCCTATAATAAAAAAAGGGATGATGGGGAGCGCTGCTATCCTGGTTAAACATATGATGTCCTCCCAGGATTGGGCTGCGCTGCAGTGCGTCAGATCAGTGTACCGGACTGATCACAGCAGGTCACATGGCAATTGTACACCATGAATGGCCTCCATATATAGCAATTCATTGTTTACATCTCTGATTCATCCAGTCTGTGACCAATCACAGTGCATCTGTACCATGTGATAGCTGTGGCCAAAACACAGCTTCACAATAGTAAACACTGGAAGAATGGATGTCATTCATAAAAAAAAATTAAAAATACAAGTTATTTTTTTCAACATATACGTCAGACCAATCAGCGTCCCCGATCACCGCCATACCAGTTATATGACACTGTACTGCACTGGTGACAGTATGTTTTAAAAAAAAAACTGTACTTTCCAAAAATTGGGTCATTTTTATTGGTATGCGAGTCTGTGCGGTCTTGTCATTTTCAGACCTTTGAGAAATAAAATGGGAGCTAGTGGCACTGCCTACTGTTTTGACATGCCTGTCATTGTAGGTAGATATACCAGTACATGCGATACTTGAAAAATGTGAATATTGTGCAAAAGTTAAATTTCACTAATGCAACTTAAAAGGTGAAACTAATTTAGGAGATAGCTCAAACCGTGATTTGTCAGAATTCTGACGATTATGGCTTACGGCTCATGAAAACCCCAAATCCAATCTCAGAAAGTTAGAATATTACATGCAATCAATAAAACAAGGATTGTACATAGAATATTGGACCTCTGAAAAGTATAAGCATGCATATGTACTCAGTACTTGGTTTGGGCCCCTTTTGCAGCAAATACTGCCTCAACCCGGCGTGGCATGGAAGCTATCAGCCTGTGGCACTGCTGAGACGTTATGGAAGACCAGGATGCTTCAATAGCGGCCTTCAGCTCTTCCACATTGTTTGGTCTCATCTTTCTTTTGGCAATGCCCCATAGATTCTCTATGGGGTGTAGGTCGGGCGAGTTTGCTGGCCAATCAAGCACAGTAACCTCATGGTCATCGAACTAGGTTTTGGTGCTTTTGGCAGTGTGGGCAGGTGCCAAGTCCTGCTGGAAAATGAAGTCAGCATCCCCATAGAGCTGGTCTGCTGAAGGAAGCATTAAGCGCTCCAAAATCTCCTGGTAGGCGGCTGTGTTGATCCTGGACTTAATGAAGCACAGTGGACCAACACCAGACTGGAAACTTCACACTGGACTTCAAGCATCTTGCAATGCATGCTTCTCAATTCTTCCTCCATACTCTGGAGCCTTGATTTCCAAATGAGATGCAAAATTTTCTCTTTTTAGAAAAAAGGACTTTGGACCACTGAGCAACAGATCACGTCTATTTTTCTTTAGCCCAGGCAAGAAACTTCTGATGTTTGCTCAGGAGTGTCTTGACAAGAGGAATATGACATTTGGAGCCCATGTCCAGGACACGTCTGTGTGGTGGCTATTGATGCCCGACTCTAGCCACAGTCCACTCCTTATGAAAGTCCCCAACACTTTTGAATGGCCTTTTCCTGACAATCCTCTCCAGGCTGTGGTCATCCCTGCTGCTTGTGCACCTTTTTCTTACACACTTTTCCCTTCCACATAACTTCCTATTAATGTGCTTTGATACAGCATTTTGGGAACATCCAACTTCTTTTGCAATTACCTTTTAAGACTTTCCCTCCTTAGAAGGTATCAATGATGGTTTTCCACACAACTGTCAGGTCAGCAGTCGTTCCCATGATTGTGATTCCTACTGAACCTGACTAAAGCTGGCCAAACACCTATAGATCATCTGCAGATTTTCTATGGTTAAATGGAAAAAGTGCAACAGATTTCTCCATGTTCGCTAAACTGTGTGGATGGAGGAATCTCCCACTTTTTCCATCTAACCATAGAAAATCTGCAGATAATCTATAGGTGTATGGTCAGCTTGAGAGACCATTTAAAGGCTCAGGAACCCTTTGCAGGTGTTATCGTTTAATTCGCTGGATTAGAGTGGGACACTGAGCCTAGAATATTGCAACTTTCACAATATTCTGATTTTCTGAGATTGTGGATTTCATGAGCTGCAAGCCATAATGACCACAATTATGACAAATCACGGCTTGAACTATCTTGCTTCGCATGTAATGTGTCTATCTCATTAGTTTCACCTTTCAAGTTGCATTAGTGAAATAAATGAACTTTTGCACGATTTTCAAATTTTTCGAGTATCACCTGTATAAAAAAAAAAATTGCTGTATATTGTAATTGCAGTTTTATACAATTGCAGGAATGTTTTGCCAGATTGTCATCATGGGATGGAAAGAGGATATACAGTTGAGTCTCCTTTTGATTCTGTTTTCACAAGCGATAACACACAATACTAATGGATTATTTTGATAGTTTTCGCAAGTGGTGTCAGTAATATTTTATTGGTGGAAAAAATTTTTGGGGGAAATTAGGGGATTGGGAATAAAAAATAAGAGAACCTTCACATAAAAGACCTCAAAGAAAAGTGTGGGTTCAATTGGACTTTTTAGGCATAAAGGACAGTTGTGGAAACAACCGACATGTTCAAGAAAGTATCTGTTTATTTAAAAAAAATTATATATATATATATATATATATATTAAACAATCAAAATTTAAAAGGAAAACAAGAAATTTTTCTCCTTATAAATACACATTAAGTCTCATTTGATATCCTGTCGAGGTTGATACAGTCCAGACAGAATTTACAGCTAAAAACTAACAGTTGTACATATATAAAAACGTAGAGGATATCAAATATTAGAGGTCGACCGATATTTGCCGTTTTTTAAATAATCGGCATAGGCCGATTGTGCTGATAAAAAGCCGATTTACTTTGAAATGACTTCTGTATAGAAGTCAGTGCAAGTTGACTGAGTCGTCATAGCAACCCTTTCCTCCTCTCTGGGCAGGCTGCCAAGAAAAGAACAAAATGATACAATGTTTACACTTGAATGAATGAAATCATCTCTGTGTGTAGAAGTTCTCAGTTTAACCATTTAAAGACTATGGCCTCATGCACACGAGACGCAGTTAAACGCACGTTCAGATGCAGTTGGACAGTTTTTTCAACTGCCCCTGAACTCATTCAATGTTATCCTATGTGTCCATGCACACAGTCTCGTTTTTTTCAGTTTTTATGCAGTTGCGTTTAATCTCGTTTTTCCAGAAGCAAAAAAATGCGTCCAGAAGCAAAAATGTCCACGTTTGAGACGCAAAACGCCGCTACCGCGTTTACCTGCGTTTATATGCGTTTTTAAAGGTGACTTTTTTTTACATTAAAAATCTCAAAAATGATTGCAAATGATGAAAAATCATTAGAAAAATATTTTAAACAATTGCAAGTGGACAATCCACAACTTGTGGCAAGTGACATGGCAGGTGGCAAGTGGACAATCCACAGCTTGTGGCAAGTGACATGGCAGGTGGCAAGTGGACAATCCACAACTTGCGGCAAGTGACGTGGCAGGTGAAGTGGCAAGTGACGTGGAAAGTGGACAATCCACAACTTGTGGCAGGTGACGTGGCAAGTGACCTGGCAGGTGATTCGGCAAGTGACCTGGCAGGCGACGTGGCAAGTGGAAAATCAACAACTTGTGGCAGGTGACTGGCATGTGACGTGGCAAGTGGACAATCCATAACTTGTGGCAGGTGACGTGGCAAGTGGACAATCCACAACTTGTGGCAGGTGATGTGGCAAGTGACGTGTGGACAATCCACAACTTGTGTCAGGTGACGTGGCAAGTGGACAATCCACAACTTGTGGCAGGTGATGTGGCAAGTGGACAATCCACAACTTGTGGCAGGTGATGTGGCAAGTGGACAATCCACAACTTGTGGCAGGTGATGTGGCAAGGGACGTGGCAAGTGGACAATCCAAAACGTGTGGCAAGTGACGTGGCAAGTGGACAATCCACAGCTTGTGGCAAGTGACATGGCAGGTGGCAAGTGGACAATCCACAACTTGTGACAGGTGACGTAGCAAGTGGACAATCCCCAACTTGTGGCAAGTGACGTGGCAAGTGGACAATCCACAACTTGTGGCAGGTGACGTGGCAGTTGGACAATCCACAACTTGTGGCAGATGACATGGCAAGTGACGTGGCAGGTGATGTGGCAAGTCACGTGGCAAGTGGACAATCCACAACTTGTGGCAGGTGCCGTGGCAAGTGACACGCTAAATACAAGTACACTGCAGCTCTCACAGCTGCTGCTACTCACTCTGGTCTCACAAAATTGCTGAAATAGTTAATTTTTGAGCTGGGGAGGGTCTATGATGTTAGCTTAACTAAACGCTTCTAGACGCAAACGCGGTAAAACGCCGCTAAATCGCGGTAAAAATCGCGGCAAAACGCGCGTTTCTAAACGCCGGTTTCAACATGTGTCCAGCAGCGTTTGCATCTGCGTCTCGTGTGCATGAAGCCTTAATCTTTTCTGACACTTGTTGCTTACAAGTAAAAATCCTGTATTTTCTGCCAGAAAATCACTTAGACCCCCCCAAAAATTATATATATTTTTTTAGCAGAGATCCTAGGGAATAAAATAGCGGTTGTTGCAATATTTTATGTCACACAGCATTTGCACAGAGGTCTTTCAAATGCATTTTTTTGGAAAAAAAATACACCATTTAAAAAATAAAAATAAAAAATAAAAAAACAGTAAAGTTAGCCCTTTTTTTTTTTGTCCAAAAGTTTTGACTACCTGTTTTTATTTAATATATTAGGTTTTTTTTTTTTTTTTTTTATCTAAATCATACATACAAGTAAACTGATTGGAGGTTTGTTTTGTTTAATAAATTTTTAAGTGTAAGAAATTTTCTGTATCACTTATGAAGACTGCCTTCACACTGGAGCGGGCAGGCCTTGATGGTAAAATGCAAGTTTTAGCGGCTCTTTACCATCATTTTAGCGGTGCCATTTGGCTGCTAGTGGGGCACATATAACCCAGCTAGCGGCCAAGGAAGAGGTTAAATGCGTCCATGAAGCACCGCTGCCAAATCGCATTGCATGCGCTTCGGCAGTGGTGCCCATTCATATCAATGGGCAGGAGTGGTGGAGGAGCGGTATACACCACTGCAAACGTGCTGTTTGCAGGACTTTTTTTTTTTTAAGATCCTGCCAGCGCATCGCCTCAGTGTGAAAGCACTCTGTCTTTCACACAGACTGCAGGGGAGCCATTTTGCAGGCACTTTACAGGCGCTATTTTTAGCCCAAAAGCGCCTTAAAAAACGCCCCAGTGGGAAAGGTGTGTTAGATCAAGGGGGATTAAAAATAAATAAATAAAATAAAATCGGCCTAACATATCGGCCCAAAAAAAAAAAAAATCGGCATCATATATCGGCTATCGGCCGCCATGATTTCTAAATATCGGCATCGACCAGAGAAAAACCCATATCGGTCGACCTCTATCAAATATATAGCCGAAACTTAAGTATGTTCTGGTGCTCTACATGTTTCTCGTTTATTAGATAACGCTTCTTCAGGAGCTTTTAGCAATGTTATTTCTTCGTGGATATGTCCCAGGAGGGGAACAAAGCCATAAAGGGAACAGGAAGATTGAAAAAAAAAATTAGGAAAAGGCAATTTTTCCAAAAAGGTTAAAAATAATAATATAGATTTAGGTTAGTGGGACCACTTCACATTATGTTGAGCCCTAAGGCTTCACATGTAAGATTTAGGTGGATATTTGTGATATGTTGTAGCCAAAAAGCATGTAGTGGTAGAGAGTCTGGTATCCCGTGCACTTTAAGCGAAGTGGTCCCTTCCAACAGTTACAGCAAACCGATTTCCCGCAAAGTAAAAACGAGGGGGAACATAAAGGTAGCCTGTTCACCCCTATGGTACTTATTGTTTACGTTTTTTGTGGCCGCTGGTATATGCATGCATTTTAGGATTATATTCACATACAATATTTACAGGTACAGTACAACAATACTGCTAGATCCAACACACATGGATGTTTAGAAAGCTAAAGAGACTGAAGCATGCTTATCCATTCAGGACTGGGAATATATGCAGTACAGATGGCAGGCAAGTAAAAGCCCAAAACATTTCTTTGCAGGGAAGCACTGGGTTTGGTTTTTTTTAACCACTTAAGCCCCAGAGCAAAGTGTTTTTTACAATTTTGCACTGCACCGCTTTAACTGGTAATTGTGTGGTCATGCAATGTTGTACCCAAACAAAATTTGCGTCCTTTTCTGCCCATAAATAGCACTCTTTTGATGGTATTTGATTGCCTCTGCGATTTTTATTTTTTTATGATATAAATGGACAAAGACCGAAATTTTATTTATTTTTTTCTTTCAAAAAAGATATTTCTACTTTGTTATAAGAAAAATCAAATAAAAACTCAAATTTTAGTCATACATTTAGGCCAAAATGTATTCAGCCACATGTCTTTAGTATAAAAATGTCAATAAGCGTATATTTATTGGTTTGCGCAAAAGTTATAGCGTCTACAAACTAGAGTACATTTTCTGGAATTTACACAGCTTTTAATTTATGACTGTCCATCTCATTTCTTGAGGTGCTAAAATGGCAGGGCAGTACAACCCTCCTCCCCCCCCCCCCCCCCCCATGAACCCATTTTGGAAAGTAGACACCCCAAGGAAATTGCTGAGAGGCATGTTGAGCCCATTGAAGTTTTTTTTTTGTCGTCCCAAGTGATTGAATAAAGACAAAAATAAATAAATAAAAGTTTACAAAAAGTTGTCACTAAATGATATATATTGCTCACACATGCCATGGTTATATGTGGAATTGTACCCCTAAATACATTTTGCTGCTTCTCCTGCGTACAGGGATACCACGTGTGGGACTTTTTGTGAGCCTAGCTGCGTATGGGGCCCCAAAAACCAATCACCGCCTTCAGGATTTCTAAGGGGGCAAATTTTTTATTTCACTCCTCACTACCCATCACAGTTTTGAATGCCATAAAATGCCAAGATGGCACAACTCACTAACACCCCCCCCCACCCCCCAAAGGACCTCATTTTGGAAAGTAGACACCCTAAGCTATTTGCTGAGAGGCATGTTGAGCCCACTAAATATTTTTTTGTCCCAAGTGATTGAATAATGCCAAAAAAAAAAAAAAAAGAAGTTTACAAAAAGTTGTCACTAAATGATATATATTGCTCACACATGCCATGGTTATATGTGGAATTGCACCCCAAAATCCATTCTGCTGCTTCTCCCGAGTACGGGGATACCACATGTGGGACTTTTTTGAAGCCTAGCCGCGTACGGCACCCCAAAAACCAAGCACCGCCTTCAGGATTTCTAAGGGCATTAATTTCTTTATTTCACGGAGCCTAAATCTGACAGATGAGCGACTTCCTCTTCACTATCTGTCATGCTCAGAAGCGTGTAGGCCTCTTCACTAGTGTACCTTCGCTTTTCCATTTTGGACTCTAAATTTAGTGGTACACTAGTGAGATTCACAGGCAAAAAAGCTCCTGTCAGCGACTGTATAAAACGCTACCAAAAAAAAACTGTTAGCAATCGCAGGGATCAGGCCTGACTCTGCAGTTATGCGTTTAGTGTTTTGTAAGTGACAGTGATCGATCGATACTTGGGTGGGCTGGGCGGAGGGGCAAAACACAGCAGTTAGCAGGTATCTGGACTGATCCCGCTAACAATGCGTTTTTGGGAACCCTAAACTGCTGGGGACGCTAGTATAGATCTGATCAGATATTGATCTGTTCAGATTCTATATCACTAAGGGAGGTTTATGCTTTGCGCGTGGGTGTTAGCGGTACTGGCACTAACCTAGCGCTGCCTGGGGTGACGCAGACCCTAAAACCTAATCAATATTAGAGGTCGACCGATATATCGGCCGGCCGATATATCGGCCGATATTTGCCATTTTTTAAATAATCTGCATCGGCCGATTCTGCTGATAAAAAGCCGATTCTACAGCGGGACTTTGAAATGACTTCTGTAAGAAGTCAGTGTGAGTTGCTGAGTTGTCATAGCAACACTTTCCTCCTCTCTGGGCAGACTGCAAAGAAAAGAACTAAATGTTACAATGTTTACACTGAATGAATGAAGTAATCTCTGTGTAGAAGTTCTCAGTTTAACCATTTAAATACTTTTCTTACACTTGTTGCTTACAAGTAAAAATCCTGTATTTTCTGCTAGAAAATCACTTAGACCCCCAAAAATTATATATATTTTTTTTTAGCAGAGATCCTAGGGAATAAAATAGCGGTTGTTGCAATATTTTATGTCACACGGCATTTGCACAGAGGTCTTTCAAATGCATTTTTTTGGGAAAAAAATACACCATTTAAAAAAATAAAAATAAAATAAAAAACAGTAAAGTTAGTCCATTTTTTTTTTTTTTGTCCAAAAGTTTTGACTACCCGTTTTTATTTAATATATAGTTTTTTTTTTTTTTTTTTTTTTTTTTTTATCTAGATCATACATACAAGTAAACTGATTGGAGGTTTGTTTTGTTTAATAAATGTTTAAGTGTAAGAAATTTTCTGTATCACTAATGAAGGCTGCTTTCACACTGGAGCGGGTAGGCGTTGATGGTAAAACGCAAGTTTTAGCGGCGCTTTACCATCATTTTAGCGGTGCTATTTGGCTGCTAGTGGGGCACATATAACCCAGCTAGCGGCCAAGGAAGAGGTTAAATGCGCCCATGAAGCACCGCTTCGGCAGTGGTGCCCATTCATATCAATGGGCAGGAGTGGTGGAGGAGCGGTATACACCACTCCAAACGTGCTGCTTGGAGGACTTTTTGTTTTTTAAGATCCTGCCAGCGCATCGCCTCAGTGTGAAAGCACTCTGTCTTTCACACAGACTGCAGGGGAGCCATTTTGCAGGCACTTTACAGGCGCTATTTTTAGCCCAAAAGCGCCTTAAAAAACGCCCCAGTGGGAAAGGTGTGTTAGATCAAGGGGGATTAAAAATAAATAAATAAAATCGGCCTAACATATCGGCCCAAAAAAAAAAAAAAAAAATCGGCATTATATATCGGCTATCGGCCACCATGATTTCTAAATATCGGCATCGGCCAGAGAAAAACCCATATCGGTCGACCTCTAATCAATATCACCCACCGGGTGATCAGGGGGTTAAACTTTTATTGGGTAATAAATGGCGGGTGCCCTGATGCTATAAAAAGCAAACTAACTAACCAGCATCACCCATAACACTTATACGGTGATCACTGGTGAAAGGGTAACTAGGGGCAATCAGGGGGCTAAAATATTTATTAAGTAGTATATGGGGGTACCCAACGCTATAAAAACCTGGCGGTGAACCTAAAAAATAACTAGCTACCTAGTGGCACCAGTGACACTAATGCAGAAATCAGAAAAACTATTGCTTAGTGACACTGGCAAAAGGGGGTGAAAGGGTTACACCTTTATGGGGGGGGGGGGTAGGGGGCTACCCTGGACCTAACACTAACTGCCCTGACACTTTACAGTCACAGACACTAAATGCAGTGATCAGTAAATAACTGATCACTGCAATCAGCGACACTGACTGTGGGGCCAAAAGTGTGCCTATGTGTACCTACGTGTCAGTTGACTGTTGGTGCACTTACTATGTCCGTCACTCTCCTCGTGGCGGTCTTTTTGACCGGACGGCGAGGAGAGAAGATATCACTTCCTCCTGCCTGCGTTTACATTACACAGGCAGGGGAAGCTTCTCATTCGCCAGGAGCAATCGCGAGAGCATGGCCAGAAACCAACAGCTGTCCCCTGAAGCCAGCAAGCGGGAGGGGGTCCGATCGAACCTCCCACCAGCTAGAAGGCAGGCACGTACGGGTACGTGCTTGTGCCTGTCGGTGCCATTGTGCCGACATATAATTACAAACGACGGTCCTTAATTGGTTAAAATTGTAACAGAGTTGCTTATAAATCATACTTCTTTTGCAAGTGAATCCTGAGGGTGGAGCCAAGGACCAGACATACGGTACAGCTAGCACTGGCAGCTGTAATATTTATATCGCTTTTTTGCCAAGATCTGTTTTTTGCCATTTGTGACTGTTTTTAAAGTTTTTTTGTGCGTGCAGTATTTTTTGGTTTGCTGTGATTTGGCATGTACTGTGTAGAAAACCCAACAATATTGCACTATTAGTCTTTTCTGCCCTGCATGCTGGACGGAGGAAGAGGTCGCATAGCCAGTGGAGGAAGTGAAGTGCTGTCTGTGGTCTGCAGCTGTAACACGGAGGGGAGGTGATTGCTGCACACTGATTCAAGCTGAGGAGTTGGAGGTGAACATCGCTCTGTGTGGAGGCTTGGGTCTGAGATATGCTCATCTGAATCTTGTAAGCGGCCAACTGATTATATTTCTCCTTTCCTGTAAAGCTATTATATACAGAGAGATGTGCACTACTGCTAAATGGAGAGAGGGCTGGAAGATGGACACATTAGCAACAGTCTGTTTTTACTACATTTCTGGAAAAACAACTTTGATGTTCAATATCCATTTGATTTGTGCATTATACAGACTTTTATAACTAGTTTATTAACCACTTGAGATCCGCGCTATAGCCAAATGACGGCTACAGCGCGGATCTCCTTTTCCAGGACTACGTCTATTGATGTAGTCCCGTGTACGAGCGGCCTGCGCGCCCCCTGAGGCGCGCGCGCGGCGCGCTCTGTGATTGGCGAGTCCATGAGACTCGCCTGATCACCGATCCGTGCAAGGGGGTCGATCCCGACCCCTTATCACGTGATCAGCTGTCAGCCAATGACAGCTGATCAGGTGATATAACGGAGCCGGTAATCAGCTAGTATTCCTCCTCGCGCTGTCAGCGCGAGGAGAGAAAAAAAAAAAAAGCCGATCACCGGCGGCCGTGATCGGGACATCAGTCCCGATCACGGGCAGCAATGCAAGCGCCCACCTGCCCCCTGCCAGTGCCCACCTGCCCCCCGTCAGTGCCACCCAGCAGTGCCCACAATCTGCCTCAAAGGTGCTGCACCCCAGTGCCGCCCATCGGTGCCCAGCAGTGCCGCCCATCGGTGGTACCTATCAGTGCCCATCCGTGCCACCCATCCGTGCCATCTTATCTGTGCCCATCTTTGCCCATCAGTGCCCACCAATGCAGCCCATCAGTGCCCAACTAATCAGCGCACTTCAATGAAGGAGAAAAATTACCCGTTAGCAAAATTTTATAACAAACTATTAAAACATGATTTTTTATTTATTTTTTGCATCTTTTTTTGTTTGTTTAGCAAAAAATAAAACTCCGAGCTGTAACTAAATACCACCAAAAGAAAGCTCTATTTGTGGGGAAAAAATGATAAAAATTTCATTTGGGTACAGTGTTGTATGCCCGCGCAATTGTCATTCAAAGTGCATCAGCGCTGAAAGCTGAAAATTGGTCTGGGACTGAGGGGGGTTTAAGTGCCCAGTAAGCAAGTGGTTAATGTGGACTTGTTTTGAGCAATTACTTACCATTTACCACTAACAATGGTTTACTGTCACTTGTAGTTTTATTGAGTGAGAGAGTGTTTGGCACAACACAGGGGACACTATTTGATTGAATTTTTTTTTTTTTGTTGTTGCTGGTCTGCGTGAGAGGTAGATTCACCATATATTTCACATATTGATTTATATTTTTCATATAGTTTATGAGCGGTATAACAGGGATATTTTTCATTAACACCAAGTATTTATAACTGATTATTGATCTTTTGGAGTGGTTTGGGCACGGAAACTTGTATTCGAGATTCATGTGAGCACTCGTTTGATTAATTTATTCAGGTTGCGTGATCAAAGTTTTCTTTCAAGTGTATCCTGAGGAATTGAATAAAATAACTCATACCTCCTTCATGTTCTGCTTGGGTGAATAAGAGACCCTCTTCTTTGGGTGATCATCTGTTCTACTGTCATGTAGGTCCCGCTTCTTAATATGGCAGGCCCCTGGTGCCATAATGTACAGAGAATCTGTAAGAAAAACACAAAATACACAAGTTGGTAACGTAAAGGCTTACTGATCGTTTACCAATGCAAATAATGTTGAAGAGTACAGTTTTGCATCTTGCATAGCACAGTCACCTAATTCCTATTAAAATAGGATATACTGACAGTACTTTGCCTGTCAAGCAAGCTAAATTCTTCAAGATCAGGAAAACCTTATAAGCATTACCAATTCATGCAAGGGGCCCAAAAGGAAAAGATATTGCTGGAAACCCAGCCATTGGTTCTATTTAGCCCTGACTTCTTTAGAACTTAATTTAAGAAGGGTGGGGGGGCGGGGGGAGAGAACATGTCATACTTACCTCCTTTGTGCAGTTGGTTTTGCACAGTGGCCCCCGATCCTCCTCTCCTGGGGCCCCTCAGTAGCAATCCTCTGGCTCCTTAAGTGCCCTATTGGAGAGCCACTCTCCCTCATGGCACTCGTGTGCCCACTCTCCCGAGTCCTACTTCTATTGACACAGAAAGCAGGACCCGGCCCCGTCCCCTTCGTCATTGGATTTGATTGACAGCAGCGGGAGCCTATGACTGCGCTGCTATCAATCAATCAGGCTGGAGCTGGTGTGCTCGCCCCCATTCGGGTAAGTAAAAAGGGGCTGCTACATCACAGGAGGTTTTTCACCTTATGCATAGAATGCATTAAGGTGAAAACCCGAGGCTTTACAACCCCTTTAATGCATTCTATGAAAACCTTCTGTATGCAGCTTTTCCCCAGCCCCCTTATACTTGAGCCCAATCTCAATTCAGCCCCCCCTGCCCAATCCAAGCTAGCACCCTACATGTTTCACTGGCAGCTCTCTCCGCTTTATTCCCCCTCTGTGGACATGTCTGTGAGAAAGGAGCAGGCCCGGCTCAGGATAGAGCCCACACGAGTGCCCCCATAGCAAGAGGCTGGCTATGTGGCCACACGGAAGAGGGGGGGGGGGGGGGGGGGGGGGGAGTCGGCAGCGCACCTTAGAGGAGCATCGAGCTGCTCAGTGCAAAACCAATGTTTAATTGAAAAAAAATTTAAAAATCCTCAACTATCACTTAAATATTTTAATCAAAATTTCATATTTCTGATGTCTATGTTTTACCATGTACTTGTGTTATCTTTGCACCGGTTCCTTTGTGTGAAATACAGTGGGTATAGAAAAGAATCACCCCCCCCCCCTTTAACTACTTCAAGACCAAGACTCCATACATATAGGCTTTTCCGATTGGAAGCCAATGCCATCTTGCCCAGGTACTGCCAGAGATTTTACCCCTTATTTTAGTCCCTGCAAAACAAGGAAGGAAACCCCTTATTGACACATGAAACAAAGTTCAAAGGAAGATCCCATGAGGGCCTACAATAAGTAAAGTTTGGTACTACTTGGGAGACTACAGACCTAAAACTGGTCCAGCTGCCGTAATGCCTCCAAATCTCAGGTAAGCGGAGAGAGATAGAGAGATTATGTATGTATGTATGTATGCATGCATGCATGTATGCATGTACACATACATACACACAGTGTCTTGCAAAAGTAGTCGGCCCCCTTGAACTTTTCAACCTTTTGCCACATTTCAGGCTTCAAACAAACAAAGATATAACATTTTTATTTTTTGTGAAGAATCACCAACAAGTGGGGCACAATTGTGAAGTGGAACGAAATCTATTGGATTTTTGAAACTTTTTTAAACTAATAAAAAAATGAAAAAGGGGCCCCCCTTGCGTTAATACTTTGTAGAGCCACCTTTTGCTGCGATTACAGCTGCAAGTCGCTTGGGGTATGTCTCTCAGTTTTGCACATCGAGAGACTGAAATTCTTGCCCATTCTTCCTTGCAAAACAGCTGGAGCTCAGTGAAGTTGGATGGAGAGCATTTGTGAACAGCAGTTTTCAGCTCTTTCCACAGATTCTCGATTGGATTCAGGTCTGGACTTTGACTTGGCCATTTTAACACCTGGATACGTTTATTTGTGAACCATTCCTTTGTAGATTTTGCTGTATGTTTGGGATCATTGTCTTGTTTGAAGATAAATCTCCGTCCCAGTTTCAGGTCTTTTGCAGACTCCAACAGGTTTTCATCCAGAATGGTCCTGTATTTGGCTGCATCCATCTTCCCCTCAATTTTAACCATCTTCCCTGTACCTGCTGAAGAAAAGCAGGCCCAAACCATGATGCTGCCACCACCACGTTTTACAGTGGGGATGGTGTGTTGAGGGTGATGAGCTGTGTTCCTTTTATGTCAAACATATCGTTTTGCATTGTGGGCAAAAAGTTCGATTTTGGTTTCATCTGACCAGAGCATCTTCTTCCACATGTTTAGTGTGTCTCCCAGGTGGCTTGTGGCAAACTTTAGACGAGACTTTTTATGGATATCTTTGAGAAATGGCTTTCTTCTGGCCTTTATGGAAGAGTGGCAAGATTTGTGCAGTGTACGACTGATTGTTGTCCTATGGACAGACTCTCCCACCTCAGCTGTAGTTCTCTGCAGTTCATCCAGAGTGATCATGGGCCTCTTAGCTGCATCTCTGATCAGTCTTCTCCTTATCTGAGCTGAAAGTTTAGAGGGACGGCCAGGTCTTGGTAGATTTGCAGTGGTCTGATACTCCTTCCATTTCAAAATGATCCCTTGCACAGTGCTCCTTGGGATGTTTAAAGCTTGGGAAATCTTTTTGTATCCAAATCCGGCTTTAAACTTCTCCACAACAGTATTACGGACCTGCCTGGTGTGTTCCTTGGTCTTCATGATGCTCTCTGCGCTTTCAACAGAACCCTGAGACTATCACAGAGCAGGTGCATTTATACAGAGAGACTTGATTACACACAGGTGGATTCTATTTATCACCATCAGTCATTTAGGACAACATTGGATCATTCAAAGATCCTCGCTGAACTTCTGGAGTGAGTTTGCTGCACTGAAAGTAAAGGGGCCGAATAAATTTTGCACGCACCACTTTTCAGTTTATTTGCTAAAAATGTTTAAATTATCCAATAGATTTCGTTCCACTTCACAATTGTGTCCCACTTGTTGGCGATTCTTCACAAAAAATTAAAAATTTTATATCTTTATGTTTGAAGCCTGAAATGTGGCAAAAGGATAGAAATAAATACACACACACACACACACACACACACACTTCTCCCACTTAAGTGTTCTAGAAACCTTTGCATCTTACTAGGGTCTGGTCACCTGAAGGCATCCATGGGGCCACCCCCTGATAGCGGGCCCTGGTCAACAGAGATCCCCGCTTACTTAGTTTCCGATATCAGGTGCACACAGGTGGTGTGGCCATCAGGCGCCATCCAGCTAGCAACCCTGTAACATCAAAACACCAGTGAAACATGTAGGGTGCTAGCTTGGATGGGAGTCAAACTCATGACCTCAGTGTTTAAGGCACAGTTTAGGCGCAACTCCTTCAATGCGAGTTCTTTTTCTTCAGTTTGTGGGTGGCCCCAGAGAACCTGAAGATTTTAGGTGAGCTGGTCCTACACAGGCAAAGTTTTCCCTGCAGTGCCTATAGTGCAGACTCCGAGCTGACCTCTCTGGTCATGAGTGCACGTTACCCAGCCAACATGCCAGGTATATCAAATGCCAGCCTGTGTTTGAGGCATGCAAGATACCTCACAAAAACACAGGGAATGTTGGGGGATCTGAACTAACCCCCCCAATGGTCACCAGGCAGAAGTGTCAGCCACCCAAGCCTTTGACCCTGAATAGATGTGCCAGAGTCACCAGGAGAGCGCTCAGGGAACAGTCCCATTGAATCAAGTGACCCCAGTGCTGAAGCGTTAACCGCTGAGCCACTACATAAAGTTTCTTGTCAAAGGATAAGATCCTATGTCTCCAGACAGACTCCCATGGATGCACTTGTGAGCCATGACCATCTCACCATTGTTGCTTTTTGGCAGCCAGCCTTGTGCAGGTGCTGCGAAGTACCTAGGACAAACAACTTTTGCTCATTGGGATTTGAGCTCAGGTCCCCAGCAGACCAGTCAGAGCCCTTAGAGACTCCAAGCTAGCATCCATGCTCCTGTTTGCGCTGTATGTAGACTGTAACCAGTGCCCGCTAATGAAGTCATATGCCCTGGAAGTGATCCCGCTGGATGCTTTCTGTGGGCGAGCTTGGAGAATAGCTCCGCCCCCTCGCACGCTGTGAGATAGATATCTATCTATACATCTATATATTTTTTTGGGGGGGGGGGGGGCGGGGGGGGGAGAGATATAACAAAAAGTAAAAAATTTGTTTTTTCAAAGTTGTCGCTCTATTTTTGTTTATAGCGCAAAATAAAAACCGCAGGGGCGATCAAATAGCACCAAAAGAAAGCTCTATTTGTGGGGGGAAAAAAAAATGGATGTCAATTTTGTTTAGGAGCCACGTCGCATGACCGCGCAATTGTGAGTTAAAGCGATGCAGTGCCGAATCGTAAAAAGTGGTCTGGTCTTTGACCAGCAAAATTGTCCGGGGCTGAAGTGGTTGAGGTATTAATCATACTTTCCCCACCCCCGGTATGTAAATATTGTTAGCCCTGACACTATTGCTCTCTTATACAGACATTATCCTTCTTATAATTTCTAACACTTGTACACCAAGATCTCATGTTGATAATAGATGCCTTATTTTACAAACTTTATTAGAAAAATGAAAAGGTGGTTAAATTTACAGAAGGAACTTGGTGGTCACTCTAGGCCAGTGGTTCTCAACCTTTCTAGTGCCATGAGCCCTTGATAAAATTTCTTAAGTTGTGGGGATCCTTAACCGTAAAATTATTTTCATAACATGGGTTGTCAGTACCCAAGGCAAGTTTTTTGCACCCCTAAAGCAGGGACGTTTAGTGCTCCCCAAGTCCCTTCCACTCCAGTGCTGATCAGACAACTTAGGTGCTCTTGATCAAGGTCATCTGCTGATCTGAGAACTGTAGTTGGGGATGTCGGGTATGCTGTAATCAGGAGATAGGGTCTTCTCCAGCCCCTCCCACTTCACATTCCTCAGCCATGGCGTGAACTGAATGGCTCACAGAAGTCGCATAAGTCGCATAAGCATTCGATAAAAAGCATTAGAAGTGCACCAAATAGATGTTTTGGTACATAAAATGCAGGATGCACTTGGCCCAAAATCGAAAGGACCACTTTTTAAAGATGTATATACTATAAGATGCATTATTTTTAAGATCACGAATTTAAAGGATCATCAATTTATTGTCAGCCATTGGCACCTTTAGCGCAGAAAAGCTCAAGAAAAAAAATGCATCCCTTTCAATTCCATGTATGTCTTCACACTGGACCTTTGGGCTTCCATTGTGGTGCTAAAAAGCTTGCTTGCTGCATTTTCGAAGAAAAAAAAAAAAAAAAAAAAAAAAAAAACACACATACATATAAACCAAAAACGTACCTCCATTGAAAAACGCAGCAAGAATGCATCAATAATGCATGTTGACGTTTGAGTCACATGACCTATGAAACACACCATAAGCACAGTACAATTGGGGCAAAAATCGCTTGCGTTTTCAGCGCCATCATTGGCAAAATGCAGATTACACCATTTTCAGTCTAAATGTTAGTGCATCTCCAAATAACATTAGTGTGTTATTTTTATTTTTATTTTTTTAACCCTCATCTCATGTCATCCTTGCCGTCTAAAAGCTCACCTCCCAAACACATACCATTTACACCTGAGAATAGAGTAGACAGTTAAAGCGGTAGTAAACCCGGAATTTTTTTTAACACCTGCAAAGCAAAAGGCATAATGAGCTAGTATGCTCCCTCGGTGTTTCTTTCGGGTATCGTGGCTCCGGCGCTGTGAGTGGCCGGAGCCGCGATATCGTCACTCCCGTGCATTTGCGCGGGAGATTTAATTCCGGCCGGCCACTGCCGGATTTTCAGGCCGAGAATCCCCTTGTGCGCATGCGCCGCTGCAGTCAGCGGCGCATACCGAGGGGAATATTTTTTTTTACCTACAGGTAAGCCTTATTATAGGCTTTCCTGTAGGTAAAAGTTAAAAAATTGAGTATACAACCACTTTAATGAATTGTAGGAAGAGTCAATAAACTACAAAAGTGCGCATTAGCACTTGCAAGCCGCTTGATGCAGTTAGACGGAACTTGTAATTAATTTACAGATCCGTGTGGGCGGACCTCTGCTGTTTTTAAAATTGTGACAGCGGGCGCGGGGACAGGATCCCCCACCCACTGTCACAGCGGGGTATTAAAGGGGTTGCAGGGCATGGAGCATGCCATGTTACACCCTACTACGGGTGTAACAAATGGTGAACCTGTCCTTTAACCAAGCTTCCACACATATACAAGTCTATGAAACAGAGCAATTTTTTTCTCAAATTTGATACTAACAAATGTTGACCAAAGTGTGAGTGAGTATATATATTTTTAAATTTTATTTGATTTAAAATCAGATTTTTATTAAAATGCTTTTGGAGTAAAAATCTACCTAAAGATAGTTTTCCATTTAACCGGTTCCCGACCGGCTCCTGTAAATATACGTCAGCAGAATGGCACGGCTGGGTAAAGTACTCATGGTCGCGGGTCCGGCGGACTCAATCACTGTGGCGATACCAGCGATCATGTCATCACGGAGCTCAAGAACGGGGAGATGCCGATGTAAACAGCATCTCCCCATTCTGCCTAGTGACAGCACACTGATAGTTTCTCCCGATGACAGGGAGCATACGATCAGTGTGGTGTCGCACAAAGCCACACCCCCATAGTGTTATAAACACGCCCCTAGGAACACATAACCCCATACACTGCCACCTAGTGGTTAACCCCATCACTGCTAGTGAAATTTTTACAGTAATCAATGCAGTTTTATAGCATTGATCGCTGTATTAATGCCAATGGTCCCAAAATGTGTCAAAATTGTCCGATGCGTTCGCAATAATGTCAGTCAAAAAAATAAATAAACTGATCGCCACCATTACTAGAAAAAAAATAAATAGCCATAAAACTATCCCCTATTTTGCAGACACTAACTTTTGCGCAAACCAATCAAATGCTTATTGCGTTTTTTTACCAAAAATATATGTAGAAGAATACGTATAAAAAAATTTTTTTTATATACTTTTGTGGGATATAGCAAAAAAGTAAATGCATTTTTCTAAATTGTAATTTTTTGTTTATAGCGCAAAAAATAAAAACTGCAGAGATGATCAAATAGCACCAAAAGAAAGCTCTATTTGTGGGAAAAAAAGGACGCCAATTTTGTTTGGAAGCCATGTCGCATGACAGCGCAATTGTCAGTTAAAGCAACGCAGTGCCGAATCGCAAAAAGGGCTCTGGTCAGGAAAGGAGTAAATCCTTCTGGGGCTGAAGTGGTTAAGGGGCGATAAAAAGGGTGGATTCACTGAAATAAAGGAGATTGTGATTCACGAAGCATGAGATCTCTTTTCTTCCCTGACAGAGCAGCGGTGTGCTTTGTTTACATTGTCAGACCGCTTCTCCGGGTCTCTTCTGAACGGTCGGCGGGTCATGGCGCCTGGAGCCATTATTTGGACACAGCAGGAGCCAATCACAAATGGAAGGGGCGCGCGCCCCTAAACCGCGTGCACAAAATCACGTACATGATTTTGTGCACCCGGGCCGTCTTGCTGTAGTAAATGTACATGGGGCAGCCCAGAAGCAGTTAACAGATATCTGCAAAAACTAAGCTCATCCCTTGATCTACAGATGAATTGAACAGGTAAATACAAAAAACAATGTTAAACATTTTACATATTTCGCTGTGTAAAAAAATAGGATTTTTGTACTCACCATAAAATCTTTTTCTCTGTAATTCACCGACCGACACAGCTCCTCTCTAACTACATGGGTTGTATAGCCCAGGGCTCGACAAACCCCAGGCGCCAGATCGCATTGGCGACTAGAATTTGTGATCTGGCGCCTGGGGCAGCACAGTGGGGGTATCCTGTCTCCTTCCACCCCCCCCTGGCGTGATCGTGTCGGGCCGCGCCGCCGCCGGCCGGTAATTGAGGCCGCGGCTTTGAGGCCTTCTGTGGTCCTATGTTTAGTTCTGTAATCTGGCGCCATCTAGTGGTGGCTGTTGGTATGACAGCCAGCGATGCTAATGAAACTTTCACTGCCCACCCATCTCACCTTTACTTAGAATAAAAAAATAAATAAAATGTGTGTGTGTGTGTGTGTGTGTGTGTGTGTGTGTGTGTGTGTGTGTGTGTGTGTGTGTGTGTGTGTGTGTGTATATATATATATATATATATATATATATATATATATATATATATATATATGTGTGTGTGTTTAGGAGTTCTAACAACCTAGAGAATAAAATGGTGGTCGTTGCAATACTGTCTGTCACACCGTATTTGTGCAGCGGACTTACAAGCGCATTTTCGGGGAAAAAAGTCTTATTTTTTTTAATTAAATATAACAGTAAAGTTGGCCCAATTTTTTTATATTGTGAAAAATAATGTTACACCGAATAAATTGATACCCAACATGTCACGCTTCAAAATTGCGTCCGCTCATGGAATGGCGACAAACTTTTAGCCTTTAAAATCTCCATAGGCGACGTTTAAAAAATTCTACAGGTTGCACGTTTTGGGTTACAGAGGAGGTCTAGGGCTAGAATTATTGCTCTCGCTCTACCGAACGCAGCGATACCTCATGTGTGGTTTGAACACCGCTTTCCTATGCGGGCGCTACTCACGTATGCGTTCGCTTCTGCACGCAAGCTTGGCAGGACAGGGCGCATTTAAAACGTTTTTTTTTTTTCTTATTTTAACTTTTTATTTTTTCACGGTGCTTTTAAAAAAAAAAAATTGTCACTTTTATTCCTATTACAAGGAATGTAAAAATCCCTTGTAATTGAAAAAAACAGGACAGGTCCTCTTAAATATATGAGATCTGGGGTCAGAGAGACCTCAGATCTCAAATTTACACTAAAATGCAATAAAAAAAAAAAATAAAAATAAAAAAATTGTCATTTGAAAAAAAAAATAAATAAATAAAAAATGTCCCTCTAAGAGCTATGGGCAATGACATGGAGACAGGTGGGGGGGCCGCGCTATCCTCCCCTCACTCGTCTCCATGTCAGGCCAGGGACAGGTCTGGATTGCCGTTACCGACCTGGCTCCTAACTTTTTTAGCTGGCTCCTAGATTCCAAGCAAATTTGTCAAGCCCTGGTATAGCCTGCCATTAGGAGAAACTAGGCAAAAGTGTTACACAATACACAGAACTTTAATCACGCCCCAGGGGGGCAAGCCCCGTGCCAGCAACACTCCTCCTGCTGCTAGCAGCTTCAGTACGTCAACAAGCAGTATAATATAGAAAAAAAAAGGAGGGGCGGGTGCTGTGTGTCGGTCGGTGAATTACAGAGAAAAGGATTTTACGGCAAGTACAAAAATGCTATTTTCTCTTATATTCACCGACCGAGACAGCTCCTCTCTAACTACGTGGGACGTCCAAGCAGTGCCAAAGCGAGGGGTGGGAAAAAACAGCATTAAAAACTTCATCCACCATGGCAAGTAGGAACTAGTGAAACTAAACCCACAAAAAGCAGTGTGTGAAAACTCCACCACAAAACCGGTCATCCTCAACAGCAGTGATCCCCCATACCGCAACATTGCGAAAGTAATGTAACAGTACTTAATTTTTAATCGAAAAACCAGGGAAAAAAAAAAAAAAAAAAAAAACTCAATAGCAACTACACAGCCGCCTACAAAACTTTGCGGCCAAAACCAGCAGCCGCCGATGCACCGACGTCTACCTTGTAAAACTTGGTAAACGTATGGACAGACTACCAGGTCGCTGCCTTACACACTTGGTGTCGGAAGGCCCAAGACGTTCCGACTGCTCTTGTAGAGTGGGCCGTGACTGGAAAGGGAGGCACATGCCCCTTCAAGGTGTAGGCTTGAACTACAATCTGTCTGATCCACCCGGAAATGGTGGCCGACGAGACCGCCATGCCCTTCTTAGGACCAGCTACCGTAAAACAAACAGTGAGTCTGACTTCCGAAAGGAAGCTGTGACAGACAAGTACACATTCAGAACGCTAACCACATCAAGAGCGTGAAGGGCCACCTCTTTGGGGTGCTTCGGCTTAGGACACAACAATGGTAATACAATGTCCTCATTTATATGAAAGGACGAGACCACCTTCGGTAGAAAGGACGGTTGCGGACGCAACACCACTTTATCCCTGTGGATGACCAGATAAAGCGACTTGCAGGACAAGGCCGCCAGTTCCCAAACCCTCCTGGCCGATGTAATGGCCACTAGAAAGACCACCTTCTGTGAAAGGGTAAGAGGAATCTCCCCGATATTCTTAAACGGCGACTCCTGAAGCGCCAACACCAGGTTCAAATCCCACGGAAGACGCACCGGAGGGACTGCATGGCAAACCCCCTGAAAAAAAAATAAAAAAAAATAAATAAAAAAGCCAGCCAAAGCTGAAATTTGCCCCTTGATGGTGCTCAACGCCAACCTCTGGTCTACACCTTGCAAGAAACAGCAGGATACTGGATATAGAGGAGTGCAGATGCCACCCTTTCTCCTCACACATGGCGATATAGACCTTCCAAGTACGATGGTATATCTTCCTGGAAGATTTCTGCGCTCTCAGCATAGTCGGAATCACTGAGTTCGACATACACCGGTTCCTCAATACCTGGCTTTCAACAGCCAGGGCGTTAAAGCCAGCGATGGTAAAGTAGGGTGAAAGATTGGACCTTGAGATAGGAGGTCCTCTCGCAACGGCAGTCGTCAGGGAGCGTCTGCCATCAGACGCACCAGGCCCATTGAGGCCAATCTGGGTTACCGGAATCCCCTCAGCTTCCACCCTGCGAAGCAGACGTGGCAACAGTTTCAGCGGAGGAAAGGCGTAGATCAGCTGGTACTGATCCCACGGAGCCACCAAAGCGTCTGCGCACGGATATCTTGTGCACGAATCTCGGGACCTTCCGATTGAGCAGGGAGGCCAATAGATCCACCTCTGGTGTGCCCCATTTCAGGCACGGCAGCCTGAATATCTCCGGATGCAATGCCCAGTCTCCTGGGTCCAGCATCTGTAGACTCAGATAGTCTGCCTGCCAATTTTCCACCTCCAGGATATAAATGTCCGACAGGGCCGAAACGTGTCGCTCTGCCCACCAAAGTATGTGAGCGACCTCCCTAGCAGCGGTGGAGCTTCTCGTTCCCCCTTGGTGATTTATGTATGCCACAGCCGTAGCGTTGTCCGACGCCCTTGAAGACACGTCGACCACGTGTGGAGGCACAGCCTGATCGCTCTCAATTCGAGCAGATTGATCAGAAACTTGGATTCTTCCGTCAACCAGAGGCCCTGAGCCGACTTAATCCTCCACCCCAGCCGGACAGACTGGCGTTCGTAGTGACCACTGTCCATTTGAGAGGAAGGAACAATTTTCCGTCCTGACCGACCAGGGACCTCAACCACCAGATCAGGGAATCCCCGACTGGCTGGTTCATCTGGATCTGCCGATCCAGGGACAGCGGAGATTTGCCCCATTTTGTCAAGATCTCCTTCTGCAGGACTCTGGTGTGAAACTGGGCATAAGGTACTGCCTCGAAAGAGGCTACCATGAGCCCCAGCACTCGCATGCAAAAGTGGAGTGATGACAACTTGCAGTTCATCGGTAGTTTGACTGCAGATCTTAGAGTCTGCAATTTGTCTGAGGGGAGAAAGACGCTCACTTCCCTGGAATCCAACAGTAAACCCAGGTACTCCAGACGCTGGGTCAGCACAACCACCGACTTCTTTAGGTTCAACAGCCACCGAAATTCTTGCAGAGTCTGCATGGTGATCGCCACATCCTCTAATTCTGAGGCGGAAGAAGCTCTCAGGACGAGATAGTCTAGGTAACCCACGATAGCGATCCCGCATTGTCGCAGCAATGCCAATACTGGAACCAGAACTTTGGTAAAGACTCGGGGGGGGGGGGGGGGGTTGATGCCAGGTCAAAGGGAACTGAGCGAACTGATTCCATTCTGAACCTCTGCACTTTTACAAAGTGATTAAGGGCTTTTAAGTCCAAGATTGGACATGGACCCCTTGCTTCTTGGGAACCACAAACAGATTTCAGTAGAACCCCTGGAAGCAGTCCCGAACTGGTACAATCACCACCTGATTCAGCAAGTCCCTTACTGCCCCTAGCAGGGCCTCCCAGGGAACCGGGGAAGTGGGTATGCTGGAGGGGAAGAATCTGTTTGGCGGCCAAGAGAGAAACTATCTTGTAACCTGCGGAAAACAGATTGCAGACCCACTGGTCTGATAACCGGGAGGTCCAACGGGCTGCAAGCTCCCGAAGACCACCCACCCTTCATGCGGTAGCACTTTTGTTCGCAGGCTTGCGGTTCCATGGATGCTTCTGACCGTCTGTGGGCGTCCTGTTGGTCTGGGGTCATTTTGCCGAAGCACCGGGCGGACGAAAAAGCCGCTTTTGAGCGGAAAAGGAGGGCCCTTGCCTGCGGCATGGCTCCTTAGCTTTTCTGGCCTGTGGGAGTAGTGTACTCTTACCACCCATGGCATTTTTAATAATGTCACCTAACGAGGCTCCAAAGAGGCATTTGCCAAGGAAGGGAAGATCCGTCAGGGCTTTCTTTAATGCCTGGTCGGCTGACCAGCATTTCAGCCAAATAAGGCGCCTCAGCACCACGGCTGACACTGAGGCCCTGGATAGCAGAGGGAGAGTATCCAGGGCCACGTCAAACGTACTTAAGGCCATGCACTAGTTGGTCTGCTAGCTCCACACAGACAGGGGAGGCATTCTGCTCTCCCAATTCGCGGCGCAAACGTTTTGCCCACTCAGTCAGTGTCTGCGACACCAGTGCGGATGCTAGTACAGGTTGCACAGCTGACCCCACAACCATAAACAAGGAACGAGCTACTGCTTCGGCCTTCCTGTCCGTGGGATCCTTGAATGCAAGAGTCCCCTCAAATGGAATCGTGGTTACTTTAACCTAGATACTGGGGGGTCCACGACCGGAGGAGCCGACCACTTTTTGAGAAGGCTTTCCTCAAAGGGGTAACGCACCGCCAAGTTTTTGGGGACCGAAAAAGTCAGTTGCGGGCGACCCCATTCCCTGTAGATGAATTTGTCAAAATAAGTCAAATATGGGAAAACCTTTAGGTGAACGTGCTGGCTTGTGGGACCCAAAAGGGACCGGTACATCAGCAGAGGAATCCGCTGGCTCCCGAATCTTCAGGGTTTCATGCACAGCTGTGATAAGTGCTCCAACAAGGGCCTTGTCGCGCTCCCGGACCCAGGCGGGGAATCATCCTCACTGTCCGAATGGTCCTGGTCGGCCACGTCTGAGGTCAGAGCAGGGGTCTCCAGCCACAGCAGGGGCCGAGTCTGCATCAGAACTCTCCCCAGAGGACAGGGGGGCAGGGGCCTCTTACGTGCAACGTGCCGCCTCTATCTTAGCAACATAGGAGTCAAGGAACTCCGTCAGGCTTTTTTGGGACCCCCCCGACCTTGACCAGGACTGAACAGCAACAGCACAGGTGAGAAACAGCGACCCACACACACATACATACATACATACATACATACATACACACACACACACACATACACCGCACCGCCCGCATGCAGACATCCCCCTCAGAGGGGGAAGGGAGGGGTGATAGGGACTTGGCAGAGAAGATAAGGAGGTGAGGTGGCCCCCGAATCGACCCCCCAGGGAATGCTCAGCTGCTCCCCCCACCGAAGCAGGGAGAGCTGTACTTACCAGTCCTAAAGAGCTGGGAGACATTCCATCACAGGCCTATGCCTGCGCAGTTACAGGGTAGCTGCTGGCCCGGTATACTGTGATCCAGACATCAGTCGCCCGGTCATATGTATACCCTGGAGCATTGAAGCTCACCGACCACCTCTGGAGCATGAGGTATGTTGTGGCCTGCCGAGCCGTAGCTGCATCCTGCTCACGCTCGATGGCCGGACTGGGGAGACTACAAGGATTTCATTAACCAGCCTGTCACCCAGCCGGCAGTTGATAGAAGATCCCAAGATCTCTCATCTTGAGCAAAAAGCAGCAAACCTGCAGTAAAAATATGGACAGAGAGGCCCGCAGGGTTTCCTAGGTCATTCTCCTTGCTAGGAGAAATAAAAAACTGAAGCTGCTAGCAGCAGGAGGAGGGTTGATAGGGGCCGCCCCCGCGGGGCAGGATTAAAGTTCTGTGTATTGTGTAACAATTTTGGCTAGTTTCTCCTAATGGCAAGCTATACAACCCATGTAGTTACAGAGAGGAGCTGTGTCGGTCGGTGAATATAAGAGAAACACTGTTTGGATGCAACTCATTCATTGTAAAAGTGGAAAATTGCTGAGAGATTTAATCTAGAGACAGTTTTGCATTAAAGCACACCTAGAGCCTTTTATTATTATTATTAGATAGAATAGCTAAGGGTTAGAACCCCAGTCAAATATTACCCGGGCCTCCCTATTGGTGAGCATGACCCGAGAGCCTCTACTGCACATGTTAAAGTGATTGTAAATCGTTACAAACCACTTTGACCTACAGGTAAGCCTAGATTAAGGCTTACCTGTAGGTCCAAGAAATATCTCCTAAACCTACACGGTTTAGGAGATATTTACTAAAAGACAGTCACCACTGTCTACGGCGCATGCGCCATAGTCAGCGACACGCACTATCGTCATGCCGTTGCCAACGGCGATATGCTGTTAGTGGCTGCTCCCATGCGCAGGAGTGACGGCATCGCTGCTCCGGCGCTGTGAGTGGCCAGAGCAGCGATATCCGGAAGAAGATGGACGCTTTGTGCTACAGGGGACAGCAGTAACAGCGCTGGCTCCTGTGTCAGGTAAGTGACACATAATAGGCTACTATGAAATGCATAGTGGCCCATTATGCTTTACCTTTGCAGTGAGACAAAGTAGTAAACCCATCAGGGTTTACTTCCTCAGACTCCAGTTGGGCCGATTACAGCCCTCCAGACTATTTTGTGTGGCCCTTGCACCTCTCCTGCAGCTCCGCCCCCAGCTTCTTCCAGGTAGCAGCACAAGGTAAGGGGGAGGGGGTACACTGATGTAAGGGAGGGTGGTGAACTCTTGACTTGAGGGGGGGGGGCTGTACATCTGCTTATTAATTATGAGAAATACAATTCTATGCCCGTTGAAAAGGAGGGTCGCACTCCACTGGTATTGGCCACAGGAAAATTGGAGACTGTTCAGACAGAACACCATGGCGCAGTCTCCAAGAAAGTTTCTTGTGGATGATACCAGTGGTGTGCGACCCTCCTCTTCAGACTTGCATCATCTGCTACAGGAGTGCGAATGAGCTCCATGCCAGTCTGCACCTACCCTTTACAACTTAAAGGGGTTGTAAATTCAGAAGGTTTTTTATCCTTATGCATTAAGATAAAAAAGCCTTCTGTGTGCAGCAGCCCCCCCTAATACTTACCTGAGCCCCCTCTAGTGATGTCCATGAGTGCCTTGTCAGTCCAGGACTTCCCCTCCCGATTGGCTGAGACACAGCAGCGTCACCACTGACCACAGCTGCTGTCAAAGTCCGTTAGCCAATCATGAGAGAGAACCACAGCTCGGGTGCCCCCATAGCAAGCTGCTTGCTGTGGGGGCACTCAACAGGAGGGAGGGGCTAGGCGCTACAGACAGGGATGCGAGAGGATCCAGGCTGCCCTGTGCAAAACCACTACAGAGCAGGCAAGTATATTTTTTTTTCTAAAAAAAAAAAAAAAAATTGCAATCACTTTAAGGCTTTGCACTATTTAACTTGACAGATAGTAAATGACGTTTGAAAAAAATAAACAGTCGTTTTGCTGCATTTACATACCGCTTAGCCACTTTAAAATCAAAAGTTTACATACCCTGGAATGCTTGGCCTTGGTACAGATACAGAAGGTGGCACAAACAGGTTAATTTCCCACATTTGTGGCTTTTTAAAAATCAGAATTAGTGCCTGGGTATATAGTCAGTTTGTTAGCTCTCACATGGATGCACCATGCAGGCTAGACAAAGCCATGGGGAGCAGAAAACAGGCAAAAGACCTGCGTAACAAGGCAATGAAAGTTTACAAAGATGGAAAAGGATATGAAAAGGATATCAAAAAGCCTTGAATATGCCAGTCAGTACTGTTCAATCATTTAATCAGAAGTGGAAAATTTGGGGATCTCGATACCAAGCTTAGCTTTTTTTCATGAGACATGGTAACTAACGATTATTTTCATAATCGATTAGTTGGCCGATTATTGTTTCAATTAATAACCTTAAAAAAAAAAAAGAAGTAGGTCAAATTGACGTTCGTTTCCAACCACAGCGACGGGACAATTTGGAAATAGAAAATTTCTTAGTCAAAGGAATTTTCAGGCAGTGTATGTGGTTTTCGTTCAGAAATAACATTCATTTTAAAAACAGAATGTTAAAAACAAGTGAAAATTTCAAACAAAATTCTTTCATTCGGCAAATGTACAAAGATTTTTCGTCTGAATATTCTCATCTGAAAGTGGATCCGTGTGACCAGCATAAGGCTCGGTACACAGTAGTGCTTTTTACTGTACGTTTTGATTTTTGCGCACGTGATTTTACTGCAATTTGCATTTTTTTTGGGCAAATTAAAAAGCACAAATTGCTGCAAAAATGCATTACATGCTGTTCTGCAGCTTCTTCATTGAAGTGTATTGAATCAATAAAGCACCATTTTGCTTTTAAAAGTCCCTGACCCTTTCAGATATGAACGTGTCCCATAGGAAACCATGTAAATGAACTGTAGTGCATTTCTGCAAAAAGCACCAATAAACACATAGATGCGAACCAGGTCTAAGATGTTTAGTAACATAATGGGGTTAAAAAAAAAAAAAAAAAAAAACACACAACTAAAATTAGCCCTTTATAGTACAAAAAAAAAAAAAATAAAGGAGCAGATAATCACTACTTTAAGGTTGGGGTTCACACTATAGCGATGCGGGAACGCCGTGAATCCGCGGCGTTTACCCGCATCGCACACCTCCCGCTGGCAGTTCACACTGCCCTATGCGGACGGCTGGGAGTGTCAATGTTATGTTAATGACACCCCCAGATCCGTCGGCATATCGCAGTGCGATCTGCCGACTCGCACAGGAATCGGATCGCATGGTGTGAACCCCCACGCGATCCGATTCTGTTGCGGACCCAAAAAAGGGTCCCGTGCGAGTTTGCTGCGGGAGCGCTGCGAATTCAGCCATACTATCTGTATGGCTGAACTCGCATCGCTACGGAGATTGGATGTGATTTGCTGTGCGAATCACATCCGGATCTCCCCCGGCAGCGGTGTGAACCGGGCCTAAGTGTTTTTTTTTTTTTTACTGTAGAACAGTGAGAGTAATATCTACAGTAGCGATTTGCTCTTTTTGTACTATAAAGGGCTCATTTTAGTTTTTTTTTAACCCCATTATGTTACTGGACGATTAATCGATTATGAAATTAATCGATTAGTTGTTTCAGCCCTAATGGTAACGCTTTAAAAAGCGTCAGGAGGTGGATCACACCCCCCACCAGTGTTTCTTGGGCTTACCGTTTTCTCTGGCTTGTCCGGGAAACAATCCGACAGTGCTGTCGGCTGGTCCCAGATACCTTTTTTTAAAAGCAAAAGAACAAAAAAAGTAAGGAGAGTTTTGGGCTCTTTTTGACCCCATATCGCTGCATAAAGAGGACCCGTCATTCTTATTTCTATCACAAGAGATGTTTACATTCCAGGTAGAGCTGCACGATTCTGGCTAAAACGAGAATACATTTTTTTGCTTAGAATAAAGATCACAATTCTCGCTGCATAACATCTTACACCAGGGGTTGACAAATTTGCTTTGAATTTAGGAGCCAGTTGAAAAAGTTAGGAGATAGTTTTTTTTTTTTTTTTTTAAGAGTGGTATGGATTGTCAGCTCCTAGGATAAAGCCAGTCATTTTCATCCCCTATCCTTAACTCACAATGGAGCACCCAGTCAATAATTCCAATGTAACGCTGTTACATCAGGGTTATGGACTGACCAGAAAAAGTAAGGTTGGCAACAGATGGAACTGGTTGGCTTAGGCAGGTGGCACTGGTTTGGGACTGACAGATGGTACTGATTGCCACTGGCAGGCACGTGGAACTGCCGGTGGCACTGGTTGTCTGGACGGTGGCACTGGCAGGTGCCACTGGTTGGCAGGAGGCACACTGAGCACTCTTACTGAAAAGTAACAGAGGAGCTGTCAGAATTGAGCTTAATGTCGGGGGTGGGCGGGACCCAGCTGGGGTGTGAAACCGACAAGTGACAGAGAGGCAGATCTGTCAGATTTGAGCTTGATGTCGGGGTGGGCGGGACTCGGCTATCAGACATCAGCCAACGATTGGGCTGCTTAAGAAAAGGGGCAGGGCCACATACAAGTAGCAGCCCGCCCAGATCCCATTGGCTGGTGTTTGATAGCTGCTGGGTCCCGCCCACCCCCGACATAAAGCTGAAATCTGACAGATCCTCCTCTCTCCGTTTCCCACACTCCTCTCTCCGTTTCCCACACTCCTCTCTCCGTTTCCCACACTCCTCTCTCCGTTTCCCACACTCCTCTCTCCGTTTCCCACACTCCTCTCTCCGTTTCCCACACTTAACGCGGCGCTTGATGCTTGCCAGAGCCGCTGAGTGTGGAGGAGGGAGGAGGACGGCAGTCAGTGTTAATGTGCTGCATGTCTGGGGCATCAATATTGAGTGGGCTGGTGGCAGCTTAGGCGCCAGTTTGCGATTTCTGGTCGCATTGGCGACCTGGCGCCTGGGGTTTGTCGAGCCCTGTCTTACACATTATACAAAAAAAAAAATATTGTGCTAACTTTACTGTTTAGTTTTTTTTTTTTTTTTATTCATTAAAGTATATTTTTTCCAAAAACGTTACGTTTGAAAGACCGATGTGCAAATAGTGTGACATAAAATATTGCAACAATCGCCATTTTATTCTCTAGGGTCTGTGTTAAAACCAACGTTTGGGGGTTCCCCCGAGTCATTTTCTAGCAAAAAATACAGATTTTAGGGCTAAAACTACTAATCGATTATGAAATTAATCGATTACTATTTTCAATAGCCCTTTATAGTACAAAAAGAGCAAATCCCTACTGTAAATATTACTTTCACTGTTCTACAGTTAAAGCGGAGGTCCACCCTAAAATGGACCTCCGCTCATCGGAACCCTCCCCCCCTCCGGCGCCACAATCGGCACCTTTCAGGGGGGAGGGGGGTGCAGTTACCTGGATAATCCAGGTAACTGCACCCACTTCCGGGCTAGCTCTCTGCGGAACGAGCGTAGGTTACGCCCCCGTTCCGCAAGCGCCCGCCCCCTTCAGCAAGTGCCCCGCTGCCTGCTGGGAAACACACAGCTCCCAGAGGCAGCGGGGACCGTCCGGATTGCGCCGCGCGGCTCGCGCATGCGCAGTAGGGAACCGGGAAATGAAGCCGAAAGGCTCCATTTCCTGATTCCCATACCCAAGATGGCGGCGGGACCCGGCAGCCGAGCGAGCGATCGGCTTCGGGTGCCGACATCGCGGGCGCGCTGGACAGGTAAGTGTCACTATTTAAAAGTCAGCAGCTGCAGTATTTGTAGCTGCTGGCTTTTAAAAAAAAAAAAAAAAAAAAAAAAAAAAAAAAAAAAAACGCGGAGTCCCGGTGGACTCCCGCTTTAAGTAAAAAAAAAAAAAAAAAAAAACCCCTTTCAGTAGTGATCATCTGCTTTTTTTCTACTATAAAAAGGGCTCATTTTCTTAACCATTATGTTACTAAACATCTTAGACCTGGTTCACATCTATGTGTTTATTGGTGCTTTTTGCAGAAATGCACTACAGTTCATTTACATGGTTTCCTATGGGACACGTTCACATCTGAAAGGGTCAGGGTCTTTTAAAAGCAAAATGGTTCTTTATCGGTTCAATATACTTCAATGGAGAAGCTGCAGAAAAGCATGTAATCTGTTTTTGCAGCAATTTGTGTTTTATAATCTGCTAAAAAAAAAAGCAAAAATGCAAATTGCAGTAAAATCGCAAAAATCAAAATGCACAGCAAAAAGCACTGCAGAAACAGATCAAAAAACAAACTGCATAGGTGTGTACCGAGCCGTATGCTGGCCACACGGATCAATTTTCAGATGAAAAAATCTTTGTACATTCGCTGAATGAATTTTGCTTGAAATTCTCACTTGTTTTTAACAGTCTGTTTTTAAAATGAATGTAATTTCTGAACGAAAACCACATACACTGTCTGAAAATTCCTCTGACTAAGAAGTTTTCTATTATTTCCAAATTTTCCCATCACTGTGGTTGAAAATGAACATCAATTTGACCCACTTTTTTTTTTAAGGTTATTAACCGATTAATCGAAACAATAAATCGGCCAACTATTCGATTATGAAAATAATCTTTAGTTGCAGCCCTAACTGATTTTACTGTGTCACAATAAGGTTTAGCCTCGGACCATTTTGCTGGCCAAAGACCAGAGCACTTTGCGATTCGGCACTGCGTCGCTTTAACTGAAAATTGCGCGGTCCTGTGACACTGTACCCAAACAAAATTGACAACCTTTTTTTCCCCACAGTGCTCTCTTTTGGTGGTATTTGATCACCTCTGCGGATTTTATTTTTTGCGATAATATCCCCCAAAAAAAAAAAAATGTTCCCCTCAGTTTAGGCAGATACGTATTCTAATACATATTTCTGGGTAAAAAATAAATAAATCGCAATAAGCAGTTATTGATTGGTTTGTGCAAAAATTTGTGATTCTAACTGTGGAGGAGCGTGGCTACGTGCGATACATCACTGATCTCTGCTACTGATCACAGGGAGCAGAGATCAGTGACAGTGTCACTAGGCAGAACGGGGAGATGCTTGTTTACATTTGCATCTCCCCGTTCTTCCTCTCCGTGAGGTGATCACGGGTATCCCTGCAGCTATCGAGTCTACGGGACCCGCGACTAGACTCACGGAGGTCCCGGCCGGTGTGCATGTGATGGCACGGCGGCAAATTTAAAGGGACACACATACATCTGCGTGCGCCGGTCGGGAACCATTTAAGTGGTTAAACTGCCTTCATCTACAGACAGACGTTCATTCCTTTGATCCAAGAACGAAATGTTACAATGTTTCTCGTTATCTCCGCCTAATGGCCGTATACACAATCCAAAAATCTGAAGACAGACTTTTTGCATGCTAGTCTCATACCGAAAATAGAGGAGCGGGTACTAAAGTTAGGAAAACTCTCGGGAAATAATATAAAATAAAGTGATGTCATTTGTATTTTCAGATGAAAACTGTACTAATTAAAATGAAAGTTACGATCTGGTACTATACAAGAAAATTTTCTGTGTTTGTCCTTTTCGGATAACTGTCGTGATGGGCACTCTAAAGCTCTGTACTAACAATCCTATTATTGTAAGATTACATCAAAAGCATCACTTTTCATCTGAATTTCAAACCGGGTATATGGGCCATAAGTGACGTTATGATAAACGCTGACCGGTTTTGTTTTATTTTGACAGTTGTTGGCTTGAGTAAAGAACTCCCTGCACTGAATTAAGGAAATGCTGTGTTATGATGCCAAAGGGGTCAAATCGCGATCTTGATTCTTTAAACAAATAATCGTGCAGCTCTAATTCCACGTAATAAAAAATCTTGATCTCGATTCACCCCCTCTGACATCTCTCCTGCAGAGGTTGCCGATTCTTTCATATAAACAAGTGGAGAAACTATCTGCTCACTCAGCTGTCAAAAGAAAACATCTGAGCAGTCTGCCAAGTTTTTTTTAACTTGCAATATTGTAACTAAGCTTCCTTCTTAGATCAAAGGGGATAGGACTTCCTAACTAAATAATCCAGGCAGACTGCCAAATTTTCAACATGTGTAAATGCAGGAAGTTTAACCACTTAAAGGCTAAATCTTTTTCTGACAGTTCAAGTTAACAAAAATCAAAATTACTTGGAACCCCCAAACATTATATATATTTTATCAGAGACCCTAGGGAATAAAATGGCAATTGCTGCAATATTTTATGTTACACTGTATTTGACTAGCGGTCTTTCAAATTCAAATTTTTTTTTTTTTAACCGAAAAAAGTAAAGTTAGCCCAATTTTTTTTGTTTTAATGTGAAAGATGGTGTTACACCACAAGAATCGTGATCGAAAAAAATAAATAAAAAAAAAAAAACACGATTCTCATTTTAGCCAGAATCGTGCAGCTCTAATGTATACGATATTCACACCACACATGAGGTATCACTGTGGGCTAGGGGTAGGCTCAGGCGTTCTTCGCACAGCCCACGTGCAGAGCCCGCCGGGAAGTTGGCACTGCGCTAATCAGAAGCAGTGAGATTCTCTGCAGCCGCGCATCGGGGCAATGTCTCACTGCCTGTGATTAGCGTTGTGCCGACTTCCTGGCGGGCTCTGCACGTGGGCTGTGTTCACCGGGGCTCATCCCTACTGTGGACGTTAAGAGAGAGTAATAATTCTAGCAACTTCCCCTAGCGCTAAACTACGTTTTTTTTTTTTAGCAACGCCTATGGAGATTTTCAAGTTGTCTGTCACCATTCCACAAGCATGCACAATTTTAAAGTGTGACATGTTAGGTATCTATTTACTTAGCGTAACATCTTTGACATAGGTAAGCCTCCTGTGAATGAAGCCTGACATCATGGGGGGGGCTCTTATGTGTTCTTGCAGCTGGCCTGATGATATGTAGCGCGTCATCAGGGGGGCCAACTACAAAAACCACAGAGATAGTCGTCGTCCCCCACCCCCCATGATGCGGTATAGTACCCGGCAGCCTCCTGGGTTGGGTGATGTGTGCATCCCAGGAGAGTGCAGGAAATTAATCCATTATTGTCACCTAAATGTGATAGAAGGAGAAGGAGGAGTGAGAGGAGTGGGGTGATCTCCCCGAAAAAAAGATCACATTAATAAAAAGTACACAAGATCTGATGGTGTGGGAGGAGGGGGATGGGAGGGAGTGGAGGGCGAGACCTGAGCACTGCATATACAGAGCCAAGAGAAGTCCTCCTCCTCCTCCCACCATGACACTACAGCCTGCCCGGCCTACTACACCCAACCTACACCCCCCAACCATCTCCACCGCCGTCTTACCGGGTCATGGCCCTGCCGCTGGATGACAGTCCGCTAGTACAGAGGGCGAGCACACTTCTACCGACACACACCGCTCACTTCACACGGCTCTCACCGACAACAAGCTGCGCCATTCAAACACCGCCGCGCTGCCTCATGGGAAAGCGCAAAACCGCTGTCCATCACACGCTTACCATGCATGGTCGTGATTGGTCAGTGTCGCTTTGGGGGGCGGGGTAAGACTTCAAGAGAACACGACGTACGGACGCATGACTGGAGCGCGGCGTTACACCGTCACGTGATCGCTGTTATGTCAGCGGACGTGCTGTACTTCCTTATTGGAATGTCTGGATGGTCGTTGCTGCGCTTTGTGCGAGCTGTGTCACTCCTTTATAGGGCGTGATGTCAGCAGACCGAAGTGCAGTGCATCGTTTATTGGCGCTTCCATTCGCGGTGTAAGGGATGAGCTAATGTTTTGTTCTTTTAGCGCAAGCTATGGAATGTAAATAGTATAGAACAGGATGTGTCACCGTCAGGTGTGGAACATTACAGTCTCCATCATTGGAACAATACGAAACGTCTCCCCTGTCAGTATTTGGGAGTTTTCAAAGTCCTACAGACCTGAGGAAACTTCAGAATAATAATCTGGTTTGCTTAACCGCTTCAGCCCCAGAAGAATTTACCCCCTTAATGACTTGGCCATTTTATGCCACTTTAACCACTTCAATATTGGGGCACTTATATACCTTCCTGCCCAGGCCAATTTTCAGCTTTCAGCGCTATCACAATTTGAATGACAATTGCGCTGTCGTGCTACGCTGTACCCAAACTAAATTTTTATAATTTTGTTCCCACAAATAGAGCTTTCTTTTGGTGGTATTTGATCATCTCTGGCATTTTTATTTTCTGCTAAACAAATAAAAAAAGAAGAAAAAACATGTTTTTCTTTGTTTCAGTTACAAAACTTTGTAAATAAGTATGTTTTCTCCTTCACTGTGGGCTACACTGACCGGCACTAATATTCAGTCCCACCAGAGGAGCAGCTGATCGGCTCTCCTCTACTCACATCTGACACAGGCAAGTGAGGAAAAGCTGATCAACAGCTCTTCCTGTTTACACTGTGATCAGCCGTGATTGGACATGGCTGATCACATGGTAAAGAGTCTCCGTCAGAGACTCTTTACCTAGATAGGTGTTGCGGTGTCTCAGCCTATCACACCACAACAAGGATCACCGTGATTTGCGCAGAAGGTATAGCGTCTATAAAATAGGGGAGAGATTTATGACATTTTTACTATAATTATTATTATTTTTTTTACTAGTAATGGCAATAGTAATTGCAATTTTTAGCGGGACTACAACATTGCGGCAGACAGATCGGACACTTTTTCATGGAACGATTGGCATTTTTACAGCAATCAGTACTATAAAACTGCACTGATTACTGTATAAATTACACTGACAGGGAAGAGGTTAACACTAGTGGTGATTAAGAAGTTAAATGTGTTCCCTGGGAGGCGTTTCTAGCTGTCAAGTGAGGGGACTGACAGGGAGTACAGAGAGTGAGAGCTGTTCTTAATCACTAGGAACAGACGATCACTCCTTACCCCCCTGACAGAATGGGGATCTGTTTGTTTACATTGGCAGATACCCATTCTGACTCTCTGTGGAGTGATCGCGGGTGGCCGGCGGACATTCAGCGGGCGCCTGCTATATCTGTTAAAGGGACCGGCATACAGCTACGGGCCAACCTATGGCAGTATAATGATGACAGCTGGTCGGCAAGCGGTTAAAGCTCAATTCCGGGCAAAAAAACGTTTTCCCTTGCAGTGGGGTTGTGCCCGCACTGCAAGGGTTAATGGCTTGTTTTTTGCAGCCTATACTCAGCGGTCTACTGTTCCTGACGTCCTCACATCCAGAGCAGAGCTATGGGAGTGATGATGTCAGGAACAGTCTGCCGTACTAGATCGCATAGGGAGGGGAGTTTGCAGGGACCAATTTTGTGTGGGGAGGATCAAGTAAGTATATCTCCATTCTCTTATCCCCTAAAACAGACTTTCTCAACATTTTCAACACAAAGGAACCCTTCAAATAACTTTCCAGTCTCAGGGAACCCTGTTAATTTTTTTTATATCTACAACTCATAATACATTGGTGTGATGGTCAGTTGGAAAATTTCCCTTATATTTGTGGTCATTGGGAAGAATTAACACCTTACAGAGAGCTAAAAAGATCCATGGGAACATATCTGAGAGGCAGAAATTGCACATTGCTCAAGGAACCCCTAGTTACCTCTGGAGGAACCCTAGTTGAGAAACCCTGCCCTAAACAAAAACGATCAATTCATCCCTTTTTCTTTTTTTGCTCAGTTTTGCTTTAACATGACACTAATCTCAAGAGGAGCTGAACCCCCCTATCATTTTCAGTAGGGATGCACCAATGCCACTTTTTTAACACTGAGTACGAGTACCGATACTTGACATCATGTGCGCATGTGGTGCAAGACCAAGTCTCAGAGAGATTTTAACCAATATAAATCTGCCCTCCAAAATTACAATTCTAGCCTCCTCTCTGCCAAGCAGAACTATTTTATCACTCTCATCAGCAACCTATCATCCCGTCCCCGTCAACTCTTCTGTACTTTCAACTCTCTACTTCGTCCTCCACTACCTCCACCCACCAACTCACTCACTGCCCAGGAGATTGCTAATCACTTCAAATGGAGATCTCTACTGTTCTGATACCCTCCACGCTTTACACATCATGCCCACAGGCACAATCATTACTTCCCTCTTTCAACCCCACCACTATAGACGAAGTTGCTAAACTACTTGGTAATGTCCACCTTACCACCTGCCCTCTGGATCCTGTTCCCTTGCAAATGCTGCGTTCACCCTCTGGCTCTATGCTACACTCTCTAACTCACATCTTCAATCTCTCCCTCTCTTCTGGCATCTTCCCAAACTCTCTAAAACATGCACTTGTCAAACCCATACTTAAAAAACCCTCACTGGACCCATCCAATCCTAACAACCTACGCCCCATCTCCTTGCTCCCCTTTTTATCCAAACTACTCGAACGTCTGGTCTACAACCGACTGAGTGTCCACCTCAATGATAATAGCCTTCTTGATCCCCTTCAGTCTGGATTTCGTCCTCAACACTCCACAGAAACTGCTCTCCTAAAACTAACAAACGATCTACTAACGGCCAAAACCAATCAACATTATTCTGTACTCCTCCTCCTGGACCTCTCTGCTGCCTTTGATACGGTTGACCACCCCCTCCTTCTCAAAAAACTCCACACCTTTGGTCTCCGTGACCTTACTCTACGATGGTTCTCTTCCTACTTATCCAACTGCACCTTTAGCGTTTCTTACAACTCTACTTCCTCCTCTCCTCTTCCTTTCTCTGTTGGGGTCCCCCAAGGTTCTGTTCTTGGACCACTCCTATTTTCAATCTATACCTCCTCCCTGGGTCAACTGATAGCCTCCCACGGCTTCCAATACCACCTCTATGCTGACGACACCCAAATCTATTTCTCTACCCCTCAACTCACTCCCTCTGTCTCCTCACGTATCACTAATTTACTATCAGATATATCAGTCTGGATGTCACATCACTTCCTCAAAATCAATCTATCCAAAACCGAACTTATATTTTTTCCTCCCCCATATGCCCCTTCCCCTGATCTCACTGTCAAAATTGATGGCACAACCATAAGCCCATCCCCTCACGCCAAGGTTCTAGGTGTAGTCCTGGACTCTGAACTATCCTTCAAGCAACACATCCAATCACTGTCCAAATCCTGTCGCCTCAACCTCCGCAACATCTCCAAAATACGCCCCTTTCTAACCAATGAGACAACAAAGCTCTTAATTCACTCGCTGGTCATCTCCCGCCTCGACTACTGCAACTCCTTCTCATTGGCTTACCTCTACATAGTCTATCACCTCTTCAATCCATTATGAATGCCGCTGCCAGACTCATCCACCTTACCAATCGCTCGGTGTCTGCTACTCCTCTCTGTCAATCCCTCCACTGGCTTCCGCTCAGCCAAAGAATTAAATTCAAAATACTAACAACTACATACAAAGCCATCCACAACTCTGCCCCCTGCTACATCACTAGCTTAGTCTCTAAATACCAACCTACTCATCCTCTTCGTTCCTCTCAAGACCTCCTGCTCTCTAGCTCCCTCATCACCTCCTCCCATACTCGCCTCCAGGACTTTTCCAAAGCCTCTCCAATCCTATGGAATGCCCTACCCCAATCTGTCCGCCTATCTCCTACTTTATTAGCTTTTAGACGATCCCTGAAAACACTTCTCTTCAGAGAAGCCTACCCCACCCACACCTAACTGTATTTTCATTTTCTCCATCAGCTCATCCCCCCCACAGTTAATACCTTTTGTTTCAACTTGACCCTCCCTTCTAGATTGTAAGCTCTAACGAGCAGGGCCCTCTGATCCCTCCTGTATTGATTTGTATTGTAAGTGTACTGTCTGCCCTCATATTGTAAAGCGCTGCGCAAACTGTTGGCGCTATATAAATCCTGAATAATAATAATAATAATCATGTACTCGCCGATACCAATTACCGATACCTATCGCCTATGAAGAGGGGTGGTTTGGGAGGTGGCGGGGGGTTGTTGTTTGGGATCTGGGTGATGGCAGGGTGGGAGGGGAGTGGTAAGTGAGGGCAAGGTAGTTGAGGGTAGGGTGAAATAAGGATTGTGGGGTGGGAGAGTTTAGATGGAAAAGGCTGTGATCGGGGGGGGGATGGGGATAGGATGGTTACTGGGAGACATGGGGGCAGAGGTGACAGCTGGTAGAGGGAAGGAGGAGACAACAGGCAGAAGTGACGGCAGGCATGGTACAGGAGACAGTCAGAGACTGCAGGCATGGTACAGGAGACAGTCAGGGACTAACAGCATGGTACAGGAGACAGTCAGGGACTAAAGGCATGGTACAGGAGACAGTCAGAGACTGCAGGCATGGTACAGGAGACAGTCAGAGACTAAAGGCATGGTACAGGAGACAGAGACTAAAGGCATGGTACAGGAGACAGTCATAGACTACAGGCATGGTACAGGAGACAGTCAGGGACTAAAGGCATGGTACAGGAGACAGTCATAGACTGCAGGCATGGTACAGGAGACAGTCAGGGACTAAAGGCATGGTACAGGAAACAGTCATAGACTGCAGGCATGGTACAGGAGACAGTCAGGGACTAAAGGCATGGTACAGGAGACAGTCAGAGACTAAGGGCATGGTACAGGAGACAGTCAGAGACTGCAGGCATGGTACATGAGACAGTCAGAGACTGCAGGCATGGTACAGAAGACAATCAGGGACTAAAGGCATGGTGTAGGAGACAGCCAGAGACTGCAGGCATGGTACAGGAGACAGTCAGAGACTGCAGGCATGGTACAGGAGACAGTCAGGGACTAAAGGCATGGTATAGGAGACAGTCAGAGACTGCAGGCATCATGCAGCAAGGAAACAATGCTTGTGGGCTGTTAGGATGGGCGGGTCTGCACCTAGCTATGCTAATGGGAGGATGAGGCAGGGTTGGCACTGTCCGGAGGGGAGGAGGAGGCGGTCCAACCCCAAGCGATGTCACTTGCGGTATCGTAGCATTTGTGCGAGTACCGATACTTGTGAAAATGGCATCCCTAATTTTCAGCCAAGGAAGCTGCCATCTAAAGCCTCATACACACGATCAGATTTTCTGACAGGAAATGTGTGATGACAGGCTTTTGCCGGAAAATCTGACCGTTTGTGCGCTCCATCGGACAATTTTTTTCAGAATTTCAATGGACAAATGTTGGATGGCAGGTTTTAAAATTTTCCGTGGACAAATGTCTGTTTTCGGATTTTCCAAGCGTGTGTACACAAGTCAGTCGGAGCAAAAGTCCAAAGTACAAACACGCATCCTCGGAAGCAGAAGCAGTCGGTCTTGTAAACTAGCGTTTGTAATGGAGAATTAACATTTGTGATGTGGCAAATTATGGAATCTTGAAATGCAGCGCACAATTCTCTTCTTCTTTAACCTCCCTGGCGGTATCCCCGAGCATGACTCCGGTTTGTTTTTTTCTTGTAGAAGCGGTAATCCTGAGTCACGCTCGGGGTAACATTGCAGAGCGGCCAGCGGAGATCTTACCTTCTCCTGGCACTCCAGCGATGTTTTCCGCTGTCCTCCCCTGTGATCGCCGGCGAGATCACGGCATCTCACTTCCTGGTTCCGTTCCCTGCGAGCAGCAGTGGCGCACGGGAGCGGAACTGGGCGGGAATTTCAAAAAGTGAAACATAAACACATAAATAGAGGTGATACACTGTAATCTGAGAAGATTACACTGTCCCTTGCCTCCAATAAAATAAAATCTAACATGGCATCAAAAAAGCGCCACTTTGCTACAAAATCGCCTTTGGACCAGCTGAGTGACAGCGGCAGCGACACAGAGTTGCTCGCAGAAATTAGCGATAGTGGGTCGTGGGGAGAATTGTCGTCTGACACTGACACGGATCTGACAAGTGACAGCGGTGATGATCCTGCACCTGACCTCAGAGATGTACGCAATTGGTGCCCTATTGACTGCGATACAGACCAGGTAGCGCCGCCAAGATTCCCCTTCACTGGATCACCTGGGATGAAGGTAGATGTCGAGTGTGACAACCCTCTGGCATACCTGCAATTATTCCTCACTGAGGATGTAATTGAAAAAATTGTCACAGAGACAAACCGCTACCAAGTACAGCAATCCGCTACGCTGCATGCCAGGTTTTCCCGAAACAGAAAGTGGGAACCAGTGACCAAAGAGGACATCTGGCAGTTCGTGGGACTCATTATTCTTCAGGGGGTGGTTGGGAAACCGCTCTAGAAATGATACTGGACCACCAATAAATTACTGGCCACTCCGTTTTTTTGGCGCTGTGATGTCCAAATACCATTTTTCCCTCATCATGAACTATTTCCATTTCACAAAAATGAAAAATTCACAAATCTGTGAGGTATGGCAAATTATTGTGACCAATTTCCAGCGGACCTACGTGCCAGAATCAACATCCGCCTGGAAGAAAATCACCTGTTTTTTAGAAAAAAAAATCAAGACCTTCCTCTTTTAGCAGATGATCAAAGCTCGCCACAGTGCCTAGAGGCTATTCAGTTCGCATTGTGCGCTATACAAGTATTTCATTCATTCATTCATTCATTCAGAAAGGGACATCTGCGTGGATGAAAGCTTGATGACCTACAAGGGACGCCTGAGCTGGATACAATTTATTGCATCCAAAAGAGCACGGTTTGGCATAAAATCCTACATGCTCTGCGAGTCATCCACCGGGTACATATGGAATTCGGTCCGGTAAAGGCACGAAGTTCAACCCCAGGTACAGCAGCTATGGGATGGCCACATCATCAGTCCTTACACTGCTGGAGCCATTGCTGAACCAGGGATATTGTGTGACCATGGACAATCTCTATACATCTTTGGAACTTTTTGAGGTTTTGCTACAAAACAAGACCGATGCGTATGGTACTGTTAGGCCTAACCGACGTGACATGCCATCTATGTTCTTCAGGAAAAAGCTAAAAACCGGAGAAATGGTTGCCTGGCAGAAGATGATTGCAATGCGATGGTGAGACAAGAAGGACGTGTGTCTCATGAGCACTTTGCACAATACCTCCACTGCCATGGTCCACAACAAACGTGGGAAAGATGTGCTGAAGCCGCGAGTCGTGATAGACTATAATTGCACTATGGGAGGTGTCAACAGAGCTGATCAGGCAATGACATTTTATCCGGCTATGCGCAAACAGCAAAA
The DNA here is from genome assembly GCF_037356315.1 of Lithobates pipiens. Taxonomy (NCBI): domain Eukaryota; kingdom Metazoa; phylum Chordata; class Amphibia; order Anura; family Ranidae; genus Lithobates; species Lithobates pipiens. Next base: position 151,108,821 of record NW_027507791.1, on the reverse strand, counting down.
AAAATATTATAAAAAGATTTTCCGGCATCTTCTGGAACAATGCCTTTTGAATGCATATGTTCTATACAGAGTACAGAGTGACAATCCTCTTATTCATGCCGATTTTACCTGGAAGGTGGCTGAGCAGATTTTCATCAAACCAGACACCATCAGGAGCTGCGATCAGACCTGGATGACATGCTGTTGACGTTGTCAACCCAGAACGCCTAACAGGTTGTCACTTTGTGGACTACATACCACCAACCGCAAAAAAGGCAGCACCTACCAGGATGTGTGTGGTTTGCTGTTCAAAGAGAGATAGCAGTGGAAAAAAAGTCAGAAAAGAAAGCAGGTTCTATTGTCCGGATTGTGATGTTGGACTGTGTGCTGTACCTTGTTTCAAAATTTATCACACTAAGGATGTTTATTGAATTTTCTTTGTTTGACAAATTTCATTATTTCACATTACATTATTGAATAAAATTATATTATTTATTAGATTATAATTCATGATTTTGTGTTTCAAACTTTATCACATCTGGGATGTCTACTAGAGTCTTGTTTGGTCAGGTTTTAGTAAGTAATTACTAAGAATTGCAGGCCTATAATACATAACACCAAATTTCCATGCAAAAGAATTGTACCGCTTTTGGTACAAAATTCCTGACAGAATCATACCGCCAGGGAGGTTAAGGCTGGATTTACATCTATGCATTTATAGTGCTTTTTGCATTTTGCAGATTTGCACTACAGAACGTGCTCCATAGGAAACCATGTTAGGCCGGGTTCACACCGCTGCGATGCGGGAACGCCGCGAATCCGCGGCGTTTTCCCGCATCGCATTACTCCCGCCGGCAGTTCACTCTGCCCTATGCGGACGGCTGGGAGTGTCAATGATATGTTAATGACACCCCCAGATCCGTCCGCATATCGCAGTGCGATCTGCCGACTCGCACAGGAATCGGATCGCATGGTGTGAACCCCCATGCGATCCGATTCTGTTGCGGACCAAAAAAAGGGTCCCGTGCGAGTTTGCTGCGGGAGCGATGCGAATTCAGCCATACTATCTGTATGGCTGAACTCGCATTGCTACGGAGATCGGATGTGATTTGCACTGCAGTGCGGGTGCGAATCACATCCGGATCTCCCCCCGCAGCAGTGTGAACCCGGCCTTAAAGCGTGAGTCCTGCCGTTTTTTTTTTTAAAAGCCAGCAGCTACAAATACTGCAGCTGCTGACTTTTAAAATAATGACACTTTCCCGCCCAGCGCGCCCACGATGTCGGCACCCGAAGCCGATCTCTCGATCATCTCTCGGGTGCTGCCGCCGCCATCTTGGGTATGGGAATCAGGAAGTTCATTTCCCGGTTCCCTACTGCGCATGCGCGAGTCGCGCTGCGCAATAAGGATGGTCCCCGCTGTCTCTGGGATCCGTGTGTTTCCCAGCAGACAGCGGGGGACCTTCGGAAAGGGGTGTAGATTCTGCGGAAAGGGGAGTAGCTTCTGCAGATATCTATGCCGGAAGTGGGTGCAGATACCTGTACTGTACAAGTACCTGCACCCCCCTCCACCCTGAAAGGTGCCAATTGTGGCGCCTGAGGGGGGAGGGTTCCAATGAGCGGAAGCTCCACTTTAGGGTGGAGCTCCGCTTTAAATGGACTGTAGTGCAAAATGCAAAAAGCACTAAAACTGCATAGGTGTGTTTTTTTAAGAGTTTTTTTTTTAATATCAAGAATAATATTATTATGCTTTTCTTTTCTTTTTTTTCTTCTTTTTTTTGGGGGGGGGGGGGGTTTCAAGCTACCACAACACTATTATCCCAGTTTTTAAGCTCAAAGATACAACTATGTTGGTGTCCCTTGTCAATATTACATTGTATTTTTTTTTAAATGTTACTGCCTACTCCCAAACTGTCATTTCAAGTAAAACACATAGCCAAGTATTATTCATCACAATTTTTTTTATGGTGCATTAAAAAAAGAAAACAAATAAAATTAGACATGCTATTTGCCAATAGAACTTAACCAAAAAGTGCATTCTATGCATCCAAAAATATAACAAATCAAATCATTATTATTCAACCAAAAAAGAAAATAAAAGCCTCATGCATGTGTCCTGCTTCTTAATATTGACCAAGAGTTGGTGAAAGCAGGGGTCCGTCCGGAGATAATTCCGAAAATCATCTGGATTATTCTCCTGGAGCTCCGGCAGCAAAGGCATATGACATAATTGGTCACGATTAATAAAACAATCAATTTTTGCTCCAAGAACTCTTCCTCCTCCTCCTGTTCCTAGACTGGACTTGGGTCAAAGCAATAACTCCAAGGCCAATAATAAATAACATGTTTTCTCACCCGATTCCGCAACATGTCTGGTTGACGAACGGCCATTCAGAAATTAAATGAAAAGCGCAAACTGAAAAGCGCTAAATGAAAAGCCTAAATCAACACTCACCAAACTTCTACTAACATGAAATTAGCAGAAGGAGCCCAAAGGGTGGTGCTAAAGAGCTGGAAAAAACACGTAGTACGTCACTATGTTCGTGTTTGTTGGTCAACAATTCTTTGCGGTTTGTATGCAAGACAAAATCCAGGCACACGCCTTCGGACAAAAGTTTGAGGTTTTGTCTGCAGAAAATCCGATCGTGTGTACGAGGATTTAGCCTTGGTTTGATCTGCAACTGCCATGATGCTGCACATATGATCAGTTCTGACACCAGCCATTTAACGGTTTGGTTTGAGAGCACAAGCAAATGTGACAGTTACATTGCTAGGAATGTAAGGCCGCGTACACACGCGGGGACTGTTCGCTCAACTTTGTCCGTCAAACAGTTTCAGCGGACAGTCCGCTCAAAATTAGCATGGACGGACTTGCCCACACACGACGAACGAACAGTCCGCTGAAACCGTGCGCGATGACGTGAACGGCACGTACGACGGGACTAGAAAACGACGTCCTATACACTGCAATGCAAACTTCGGCGTGTAAATCCTTTCTGAGCATGCGCGGAACTTAGTTTGACGAACAAGCCTACACACGAGGGGACTGTTCGCTGAAACAAAGTTTCAGCGGACAGTTTTTCGGAATTTCCGAAAAACTTTGTTCAGCAGACTGTCCGCTGAAACTGTCCGCTGAAAGCCCACACACGAGCGGACTGTCCGCCGAAACACTGTTCAGCGGACAAAATTGAGCGAACAGTCCCCGCATGTGTACGCGGCCTAACTCTTTTTTGAAACTGTTAAAGTGAAAGTAAACTTCCATGGATTGTTTGTACCTAGAGGTAAGCCTATAAAAAGGCTTACCTATAGGTATTGTAAATATCTCCTAAAAATGCACTGTTTATATATTTTCTGTATATGCAGCCCATTACGTCATCTGTGTATGCGCTCTGAAGGAATGGCTGCCCATGTCGTTCCTTCAGAGCCACTCACACAGCCGGAGTTTGCGGACTTGTAAGGGAGACAGGCGAAGATGGATTCAGCCTCCAGCGGTGACAACAAGGTAAGTTTGCAGGTAAGTTTCACATAATGTGCTAGTATGCAATGCAATAAGGGGAAAAAAAAGGCAGTGGTTTACTTCCCCTTTAAATCAATGGGTTTAGTTCCGCTTTAAATATATATTTAAGTATGTATTCTTAAATTGGAGCCTAAAATCATCAATTTAACGGTTTAAAAAAACAGGTGCGTTCCGTCATGTTTCGGGAATGTAAAGCCCCATACACACTATCAGTTTTTCTGACGAGTTTTTCCTTCAGGTTTACCAAAACCATGTAGTGCAAGGGCCTGCCTGATTGCATACACATTGAAACTTTTAAGGTTTGACCTCATATTATATGGTTTTGGTAAATCTGAAGGAAAAACTTAGCGGAAAAACTGATAGTGTGTATGGGGCTTAACTGTCACCATGCTTGGTGACAAAAAAAAACATTAAATGGCTGGTGTCAAAAATTATGACATGTGTATCACCACAGCAGTTGCAGATAAAACAGAAGTTAAAGCGGTTCTTCACCCTAAAGGGGAAGTTCCGCTAGTATTATCCCTCCCCCCCTCCGGTGCCACAATCGGCACCTTTCGGGGGGGAGGGGGGTACAGTTACCTGGATAATCCAGGTAACTGCACCCACTTCCGGCCAGACCGCCGCATGGCTCCGCCCACCGCCGCATGGCTCCGCCCCCCCGTTGTGTTCTGGGAAACACACAGTTCCCAGAGACAGAGCAGGGAACCAGCGCAGCGCGACTAGCGCATGCGCAGTAGGGAACCGGGCAGTGAAGCCCTCTTGCTTCACTTCCCGATTCCCTGACAGAGGATGGCGGCGGTGGCTGCAGTGAGACGAGCGATCGCTCGTCATCTGCCGCCGACATCGCTGGAACCTGGGACAGGTAAGTGTGATATTATTAAAAGTCAGCAGCTGCAATATTAGTAGCTGCTGGCTTTTAATATTTTTTTTTTTTGTGCAGCTCCTCTTTAAGATTGCAGTTTTCATGGCTGGAAAGGATAGGAGGGTTTAGTTCCGCTTTAACTGCTTTTCAAAACAGTCACATAAGGCATGCCGTGAATGATAAATCTCACATTTGCTTGTGCTCTCAACTGAACTGTCAAATTGCTGGTGTCATAGCTGATCACTGTTGATGTGCAGCACCATAAATGGCATAAAGACACGTGTGCTACTATGTGTTTTAAATAAAATATAAAGTAAAATATACATATAGATAAAAGGACATTCCCAAAAAATGATCAGATGTGTGTTGTGCTAAGCTATAATTAGTAACTGAGGACTGTTGCTACCACTGGATCACTGTTGAGGAAATCACGTGAACAGTGATGTAATGCAGGGGTCAAGTCCTCATATGCACGAACGCTTCAAAAGTGATATTTTTCATCCAATTTTTGTATTGTGTGTATGAAGCTTAACTGTTAGTACATAAAAAAAAAAAAAAAAAAATCCTCAATAAACATAAATATGGTAATTCTCTGAATAATTCTGGCTTCTGTACCAGTTTGTCTGGTTTGTGCTAATTTCCACTTGACTGTGGGTGTTGCTGTCACCTCCGGTAAGTGTTGGAAACACAACAAGCCAAATGTATTGGGTACCCCTTTTACTCAGAAACAGCCCGGTGGGAGTGGTCTACCCGCTGTGCATTCTGGGTGAGGGTACTTAAGGTACTGACGCCATTTTCCCTGGTTCTTTTTTGGGGTTAGTTTTCCCCAACTTCTTGGCCCTCCTGGCCCGAGGTGTGTGTTGCCTTAAGCAATGTCTCAGGGCCGGCTGGCGTGAGGCTCTGCAACTGAAGAGTAGGCCCGGAGGCTCTGGGGCCTACTGATCCAGAGATGATCCTGTGCTGTCTTGCCTGCAGGGAGAAGCCAAGCAACTGGAGGATCCAGGGGAGGACTTTTCTGAGGAGAACTGAGCAATAAGTCTGGTGCCTCATGGAGAAGCCTGGAGACCCAGTTGGAGGATGCATCCTGAGTTGCTTACCATACAATATCATAGGGTCGGCTGAAAGAATCAGGTACTGTGGGGAAACTCTTTAATCTTTGCAACCAGAAACTTATCCTGCCTTCCTGTGGCAGAGGATTGCATGACAAGATCGCTAACTTTATCAAGTCTGTAGCACAGACTTTGGTCGAACATCTCATCGGCTGCTAGGTCAGTGAGAGAGGCCTATCCGGTGATTGCTAGATCAGGCTGGTGGAAATTGTTTGTCCTCTGGATCAAGGAAATACCTATAACCCACAAAACTACAAAGATAGTTGAATTCCCCTTACACTCTACCCCTCTATTGCAAAAGTGTGTGTTTTTGTTCTGCACCCTAAAAAAAAAAATTAAAAGCCAGCAGCTACAAATATTGCAGCTGCTGACTTTTAATAAATTGACACTTACCTGTCCCAGGGTCCAGCGATGTCGGCAGCAGATGACAAGCGATCGCTCGTCTCTCTGCTGCCCCCGCTGCCTTCCTCTGTCAGAGAATCGGGAAGTGAAGCTTTGTGGCTTCACTGCCCGGTTCCCTACTGCTCATGCGCGAGTCGCGCTGCGCGTCTCTGCTGGTCCCCGCTGTGTCCTGGGAACTGTGTGTTCCCCAGAACACAACGGGGGGGGGGGGGGGCAGGGCATCTGCGGCGGTCTGTCCCGGAGGTGGGTGCAGATACCTGGATTATACAGGTAACGGCACCCCCCCCCTGAAAGGTGCCGATTGTGGCACCGGAGGGGGGGAGGGATCAGCTGAGCGGAACTTCCACTTTAGGGTGGAGAACCTCTTTAAATAAACACTCAACAAAAAGAAAGACTAAGTGTTGGAGCCAGCTCCTTCGGGGGTTAGTGCTACATGGATCCTCCAGTTGCTTGGCTTCTCCCCGCAGGCAAGACAGCCTCCGAGCCTACCCTTCAATTGCAGAGCCTCAGGCCAGCCGGCCCTAAAACATTGATTAAAGTGGTTGTATAGTCTTTTTTGCAACTTTTACCTACAGGTAAGCCTATAATAAGGCTTACCTGTAGGTAAAAAAAATATTTCCTAAACCTGTATGGTTTAGGAGATATTCCCCTCACAATGCGCGCTGACTGCAGCGGCGCATGCGCACAGGGGATTCTCGGCTGAAAGTCTGGCAGACGCCAGACCCTGCCGGAAAGAAATCTCCTGTGCGCATGCGCGGGAGTGACGATATCCTGGCTCTGACCACTCACAGCGCCGGAGTCACGATACCCGGAAGACACGCCAAGGGAACATGTCAGCTCCCTCGGCGTGGATCGGGCGAGATGTCGGGGCCTCGTTCTAAGGTAAGTATTTTATAATGAGCTAGTATGCGGTGCATACTAGCTCATTATGCCTTTTCCCTTGCAGGTATGAAAAACAATCTCAGTGGGTTTACTACCGCTTTAAGGCAGCACACACCTCGGGCCAGGAGGGAAATGACGTCGGGGAAAACGAACCCCAAAAAAGAACCAGGGAAAATGGCGTCAGTACCTTAAGTACCCTTACCCAGAATGCACAACGGGTAGACCACTCCTACCGGGCTGTTTCCCAATACCCAATACATTTGGCTTGCTGGGTTTCCAACACTTACTGGTGGTGACAGCGACACCCACAGTCAAGTGGAAATGAGCACAAACCAGCCAAACTGGTACAGAAGCCAGAACCGTAGCATAATTAGTCTGAACCAAACTACAGTTTCAGACAAACTTAAATTTAGAAAAATACTATTATCGGTATTGAAAATACCAGTGCTACATATTCTGTGAGTGCAATATTTGGCAATAAAAACAGTTTTATTTATTTATATGGGGTTGCATGAGGATCTTCCCTTCATTTGATCTACACCTGTGCTGAAGGCACTGAGGATCAGTCTCTTAAAGGGACCAAATACGAAGTGGTCGTTAACAGATGTAAGTGGACCTGCATGGAATAATTTCTAAAGCGCATGTGACCTATTATATTAGGACTAGTTCTAAGGTGAGCAGGCATTGCACACAATGGTGGATTGGTGGCTTTGGGCACAGCACATGTGAACAAGAATATTTTTACAGAAGATTGTTAGGTGTGGAATATATCTGTTTGTTCACATTGTTAGAGCACAGAAAGGAACAATTTTTTTTGGACACTTCATTTGATATTGAAAGGACTCTTATCTAAAGATAATTTTGGAGCTTTGTTTATATGCATATGTTGCAATTTTTTTGTGGAAAAATTGTTGGTCATACAATTTAGTAGTTTCACATAAGCATATCAAAATGTTCATTTATTATTGAAGTATTTTCACAGCTTTAATGGGGCAGTGCACCATTTTGTACATTTTATGTTTAATGTGCAGCACCATGACAATTGCTGATGGAATAGAGGCCAATATGGCCGCTTCGTTGGTGGTAACAGAGAGGAAGGTTTGCTTCTGCTTTAAGGGTTCATACTAGCAGTGCTCTCTTAAGAGTGGTGCACGTCCAGAGAGCATTTGACATGTAGTGAAGAACAGGGCTGCAATCAGGGGGGTACAGCCAATCACAACTGTAAGGTGCCCTGGGGTCTGAGGGGCCCGCCCAGACCAGGAGAAGGCAGGACGGGTGAAAGGGATCCATGCTGTGCAGTACAGAAACAATTTCACAGCTATTGCTGTTCTCATGTCACTGAGCCCAGACATCGAGCTCTTTACTGCCACCTCTGACTACTATGTGTATGTTCACCCCTCGTGTGATTTGTAATGAGCTGCTCAGCAACATGTCAGCTTTGTGAAAACAAGCTGGGACTAGGTAGAAAGACCTTCTTTACAAATAGGGGCTGTGAAGGAAAGGAGGGGGCTGTTTGTGTACAGGGAGGGCCAGAGCCTTGTGTGTTTACAGGTTTGTGTATGTGAGGGGCTGGCATATATACAGGCATGTGTGTGGGGGGGGGGGGGGCTGGGTTATATACAGGTGTGTGTGGGGGGACGGGGCGCTGACCTATATACAGGTGTATGTGAGGGGCTGCCATATATAAAGGTGTGTGTGTGGGGCGGCTGACATATATACAGGTATGTGGGGGCTGACATAGTTTCATAGTTAGTAAGGTTGAATAAAGACACCAGTCCATCCAGTTCAACCTGAGTGAGTCTACCCCTATCCCTGTACATTGCACACTCACATTGGTCCCTACCCTCAAGGAGCCCACAATCCAAAGTCCCCATTCATATACTAGAGCCAATATTTGGACAGAAGCCAATTAACCTACCTGCATGTCTTTGGAGTGTGGGAGGTAACCGGAGCACCCGGAGGAAACCCACGCAGGCACAGGGAGAACATGCAAACTCCAGGCAGGTAGTGTCGTGTTTGGGATTTGAACCAGCGACCCTTTTTACTGCTAACCACTACACCACTGTGCCGCCCATATATACAGGTGTGTGGGGGGTGGGGCGCTGACATATATACAGGTGTGGGGGGGGGGCTGAGTGCATACAGGTGAGGTGGCCGGTGTGCAGATTCCTCGGGGAAGCCCTGGGGAATGTTGGTGGTCAGGGGAAGAGGGGGTGCCCAGGCCTAAAGCTGTGTAAGGGGCCCAAAAATTTCTGATGGCTGCCTGGGTGAGGAGAATTACATAAAGAAGCAGCCTTTTCGAAACAAGTTATCCAGAAGGTTACTCACAGTTTTTGATACCCTCCTGTATAGCTGCAGATCGGTTGAGCACTGACATCACGTTTGGGTGACAAGACTTTCGATGACGTCGGGATGTGCACACCACCGATATTTGCAATGAATAGGTTTGTAACCCTACACCCGTGCAATTGATAAAATGTAAAGTAAAACAAAAAAATAAAGTGTTATGCCGCGTATGCACGAGCGGAATGTCCGACAGAAAAAGTCAGACGGGAGCTTTTCATCGTATATTCCGATCATGTGTATGCCCCATCTGACTTTTTACGTCGAAAATTCTGACGGACCTAGAAATAGAACATGTCCTAAATATTTCCGACAGAACCAATTCCTATTATCGGGGAAACCGCTCGTCTGTATGCTGTTCCGACAGACCAAAAACGACGCATGCTCTGAAGCAAGTATGAGACGGAAGCCCTCAGTGTGGTTAAACTAGCGTTTGTAATGGAGCTAGCACATTCCTCACGCTGCTAATTCTGTGATCTTTTAATACAGCGCATTCTTTTCTTCTTTATAATGCTAGAAGAATGAAGTTGTTTTGCTGCTTATATTCACACAGAGTTCTCACAAACTTATTTCTTTATTATTTATCCTGATCTCATGAATAATATTCTATTTTTTGAAATTACGATCTCCATAATAATGTTTACAATTATTTTTTACAGTAATTTTTTTTTTTTTATTTCATCAAGATCTCCCTTTTTTGGATTATTGAAAAATTATTTCTAGTGATCTCAATGTATACCGTATTTATCGGCGTATAACATGCACTTTTTTTCCCTTTAAATTAGGGGAAATAATCGTGGGTGCGTGTTATACGCCGATCCCCGGCGATCCCCCACTGATTGTGAGGAAAGGAGCGAGCGGAGCAGAGATACACAAAGCCGAAGTACACTCAGCTTTACTTGGCTCCTCTTGCAGTCCCGCCCACCTCCACTGATTGTAAGAGGAGCGAGCGCCGCTGACTTACAGAAAGCCGAGTGTACTTCGGCTAGACTCGGCTCCTCTCGCAGTCCCACCCCTGACTGTGAGCAGAGCCGAGTCTAGCCGAAGTACACTCGGCTTTCTATATGTCAGCGGCACTCGCTCCTCGCTCAGAAAATAAAATCTCCATTTATTCTGGGTAACAAAATAAAGAGGTAGGCATCGCTGGGGAAACTTTTGGAATTTGCAAAGCCTTTTGGCCCCCAGGGCACACATCAAGTCTGTGGAAAAGAAAATTGGTAGCTTGAGGAGTCCATATATTTTGGAGCACAAGCTGGTCCAGGACTCCCAGAGATTAGGACCAGCAGCAGATGACATATCTGTCCCCAGGCTGTGATACTACACCAGCCTGTGTCTTCTGTCAGACCAGACTGAACCATCACTTTCTTCTCTTCGCTGCAGCCTTCCCTCCATGCTTCCCTGCAGCCTTACTTGGAGGCTGTGGCTCTGGTGGTGGACATGTGGCAGGAGGAGGAGGAGGATGGGCTTGCTCATATATGTGGCTGTTCTCAGTCAGCTGGCCCATCAACCCCTTCTGAAGGGCCTCAAAAATAATTCCCTCACAGAGAAGGCGTTGGCCCTCCTCCAATTTCAGCAATCTTGTTGCTAGATAGCAGCCATAGGCCTCTTCAGCATTGGGAGGGCTCCTGGGGACATCACTTGCTTTCCTAAGGAGGCCCAGGGCTGCCTCCTCCTTCATCGTCCCCTTCCTGGGCCTTTTGGTTGTAAGGCAGAGACTGGGATTGGGTGAGGCTCCTACTGAGCCCAGCTACCTCCTGGCTGCCACTGGGCCTGCCCTCTTCCTGGCTGCCACTGGGCACAGCCTCCTCCTGGCTGCCACTGGGCAGGGCCTCCTCATGACTGTCACTGGGCACTGCCTCCTCCTGGCTGTCACTGGGCACGGCCTCCTCCTGGCTGTCACTGGGCACGGCCTCCTCCTGGCTGCCACTGGGCACGGCCTCCTCCTGGCTGACACTGGGCATGGCCTCCTCCTGGCTGGCACTGGGCATGGCCTCCTCTTGGCTACCACTGGGCATAGCCTCCTCCTGGCTGCCACTGGGCACAGCCTCCTCCTGGCTGACACTTTCCAGACCCTCCTCCTGGCTAAGCTCATCCTGTGTATAAAAAAGGGACATCGTTTTAGTTTTTGCTTCATCAATCACACATTTTTCATTCTTGTCCCAAACATTTTTGGCCACTATTGTGTATTGATATGTATACATCGCTTTTTTTTAAAAATCATTAATTTGTTATTAATTATAACATCTATTTAACATCATTAATATTAGGACAATAAATATGTCTAAGAATAATATACCTGACGCCAGCTGGGAATATCCACTTCTTCCTGTCAGGTCACCTTGAGGTGAGGTGACAGATGCACACTGTAGGGATCAGGAGTGCACCGCAAGGTTGTGGACCCTAAGGCTGACTGCTGCGGACGGAGACAGATCCCACCGAGGTTAGAGCGTAAGATTCCCTGTGGTGCGGAGTCTAAGAGCCAGCAGGTGTTCACCAGAGCCTCTAGTGGTGAGGATGGACTTGGCTGCGGAATCCAGATGTGCTGAGACCGAACGAGAGGAAGTACTGACATGAAGCAACACAGAAAGGAGAAGACGAGAAGGTGAAGGTGATATTTCAGGGTCTAATACTCCACCTTCCAGATGTATTAGACCTGAGCGTTTTTCCGGACGAAGAGAACAAGTGTCACGGAAATTACCTTTGGCCCCACAATAGAGGCATAGGCCCAGAGTTCTGCACCTAGCACGTTCTTTGGAAGATAACTCAGTCCAGCCCAACTGCATAGGTTCCTCAGTAGGCAGGGGGTGCTCCTCGGATCGAAGAGAAGGGACTGGGGGCTCAGGCTGCCTAAAGAATGGGGAGTGCTGGCGTCTTTTTTCCAGGGCCCTCTCCTGAAAGCGAATATCGATCTGGTTACACAAGGTGATGACACTGTCCAGATCAGCAGGAAGGGATCTTCCTGCTAATTCATCATTCACTCTATCAGAGAGGCCATGTAAAAAGGTTGCAACTAGGGCCTCATTATTCCAGCTCAATTCGGCTGTAAGGATACGGAACTGAAGAGCATACTGTCCCACAGAAGCGGACTCTTGACGGAGACGTAAAAGAGTGCTAGCCGCCGCCGGAGACACGACCCGGTTCCTCAAAGATATTCCGAAAAAGTTTCAAGAAATCAGACAGGCTAGAAACCACTGGATCATTCAGTTCCCACAGAGGGGCATCCCAAGCTAGCGCCTCGCCGGACAGGAGGGATATAATATATGCTACTTTCGCCCGATCGGACAGGAAGTTTTGGGGCTGAACTTCAAAATTAATTGTGCACTGGCTAAGGAACCCCCTGCAAGCTTTGGAGTCCCCAGAGAAACGGGCCGGAGCTGGTAGTTGTAATGAATGTGTGGCTGCGACTGATGCGATAGGTGCATCGGCAGATAGTGGTTGAGGTTGTCGAACATAGGGTTCTAATGAGGCCTGAACCTGTTCAACACGGGATGCCAAATCCTGAAGGAATTTCATCACCTGGGTCTGATGCAATTCTTGGGTCTCAAGTCTGCGAACTAAGCCGTGCAATGGGTCATCTGCGGATAGCGGCACATCAGCTGGGTCCATGGCTGATCAAACTGTCAGGTCACCTTGAGGCGAGGTGACAGATGCACACCGTAGGGATCAGGAGTGCACCGCAAGGTTGTGGACCCTAAGGCTGACTGCTGCGGACGGAGACAGATCCCACCGAGGTTAGAGCGTAAGATTCCCTGGGGCGCGGAGTCTAAGAGCCAGCAGGTGTTCACCAGAGCCTCTAGTGGTGAGGATGGACTTGGCTGCAACTGGCTCCAGGTCGCGACCCCAAGGGTCCCCCAGCTCGCACCCACAGTAGGCAGCAGGAGGATAGGGATAGTGAGGGATAAGGCTAAGGTCGGGGCCACAAGCAGACAGGAATAGTCAGGGACACGCCAATAGGTCAGGATCACAGGCAAACAGGGATAGTCAAGGACACGCCAAAGTCGGTAACGGAACAACAGAAGCGCACACGGCAGGTAACAGGAAGCTAAAGACACAAAGGAATACACAATGGTTGATCAGCAGGGTTGGCCTGCAGTGCACAGGTTAATATAGAGTTCTCTGATAGGAGCTAGGGTGGAGTCATGCCAGAGGATGGATTACAAAAGCAGTCAGGTGAGGGTCGGCTGGTCTCTAATGATGAACACATGGAAACAGGTAAGCAGACAAACTCTATTGCATAACCATGACACTTCCAGGATGGAAGGCCCAGGTTGTTCCTCATCAGCCTCTGCTGGGGTTGAGGGAAGGCTGCAGGGAAGGGTAGAAAGAGATTCCCTGCCTTCAATTTGGTCGTCTTATTATGCTCCTTCTTATACATGTTCCTCAAGATTCCAATTTTATTTTCCAAGAACACGATGGTTGCATCAGGGAAACGAGTCTTCAGAAAATCCAGAAGTTTCTCCAGCGTTGACCTCCTAGCTTGTTATAATATAAGCTGTGTTTCACCTCCCACACATTCCTCATCTCCCTGTACTTGTCAATGAAACTGACCATAAATTCTGGGTCCTTAAAATGATTCATATTTTCTGTAAGACAATACACAAGACAAAAACACTAATGTCTGAAAGGGTTAATCCTGTGTCTAGGGTGGTCCCTTCAACCTCTCAGACCTTAGATCCAATGTATTGTATAAATTCAGATATATCTGGAATCAATTCTCAAAGGACAAATAAAACCACACACACACCATGGCGTCCTTCGAGAACTAATTGTATTGGGTTATCACAAAGTGATTGATATAGTAAATTTCATGTCACACAGAATAAGATATGCACAGTAGACATCAAGACGATGACAGCTGGTCAAGAGAAAACACTATTGTTCTTTGTTCTAAGCTGGCTAAAATAATATGAGAAAAAGATAACAAGAGACAGTACATGATTTCTCCAGTAGCTAAAGGAATGCTGAGAAAATGTGTGAAAGTTTTAGATAAGTGTGTGAGAACAAATGAGTTAGAAGAATCTCATGTTGAGACAGTTATCTGAGAAGTTAAAGGGGTGTTCAAACTGTACATATTGTAAAATGGAAGTTTGTGAATAGTGATGGACGAACTTCCGACGGGACGTTTCGCGAACGTGGACCGCGAACGCGGCCGATAGTTCGCGAACCGTAACGTTCGCGGAGGGCCCCATTGACTTCAATGGGAGGCGAACTTTGCAAACCTACAGGTCAAATTTGCAGCCACAAAATAATTACTAGCTGTGCAAACATAGTTCCACCACATGGCCAATGACATAACACATGTATGAGGTGAATCTGGGATCGACAACTACAAGCATTCTTTTTTTATATGTGAAATTGTTGTGACAATTCAGGACTGTGGAGCGCATGAAGGCAATGGAGGAGAGGGAAGGTCAGGGTAGGCAAAGAAGAGGGTGCAGGAGATGATCACCAGCAGCGTGACATACAGCAATGACACCTGCACCATGATAGAGTCATCTGACACCAGCAGCGTGACATAAAGCACTGACACCAGCACCATGATATACAGCACTGACACCAGCACCGTGATAGAGAGCACTGACATCAGCAGCGTGACATACAGCAATGACACCTGCACTGTGATAGAGTGATCTGACACCAGCACCGTGATAGAGAGCACTGACATCAGCAGCGTGACATAAAGCACTGACACCAGCACTGTGATATACAGCACTGACATCAGCAGCGTGGCATACAGCAATGACACCTGCACCGTGATAGAGTCATCTGACACCAGCACCGTGATAGAGAGCACTGACATCAGCAGCGTGACATACAGCAATGACACCTGCACCATGATAGAGTGATCGGACACCAGCACCGTGATAGAGAGCACTGACATCAGCAGCGTGACATAAAGCACTGACACCAGCACCATGATATACAGCACTGACACCAGCACCGTAATGGAGAGCACTGACATCAGCAGCGTGACATACAGCAATGACACCTGCACCGTGATAGAGTGATCTGACACCAGCACCGTGATAGAGAGCACTGACATCAGCAGCGTGACATAAAGCACTGACACCAGCACCGTGATATACAGCACTGACACCAGCACCGTGATATACAGCACTGACATCAGCAGCGTGGCATACAGCAATGACACCTGCACCGTGATAGAGTGATCTGACACCAGCACCGTGAGAGAGAGCACTGACATCAGCAGCGGGACATAAAGCACTGACACCAGCACCATGATATACAGCACTGACACCAGCACCGTGATGGAGAGCACTGACATCAGCAGCGTGACATACAGCAATGACACCTGCACCGTGATAGAGTGATCTGACACCAGCACCGTGATAGAGAGCACTGACATCAGCAGCGTGACATAAAGCACTGACACCAGCACCATGATATACAGCACTGACACCAGCACCGTAAGCAGCCCCAGGAGGAAGTCAGCATAGCATAGGGATGGTGGGAGCCCCTCATAATGAGCATAGCACAGGGATGGTGGGAGCCCCTCATAATATGCACAGCAGAGGTACAGCCCCAGGAGGAAGTCAGCACAGGGATGGTGGGAGCCCCTCATAATGAGCAGCCCCAGGAGGATGTCAGCATAGCACAGGGATGGTGGGAGCCCCTCATAATGAGCAGCCCCAGGAGGATGTCAGCATAGCACAGGGATGGTGGGAGCCCCTCATAATAAGCAGCCCCAGGAGGAAGTCAGCACAGCACAGGGATGGTGGGAGCCCCTCATAATGAGCATAGCACAGGCATGGTGGGAGCCCCTCATAATATGCACAGCAGAGGTACAGCCCCAGGAGGAAGTCAGCACAGCACAGGGATGGTGGGAGCCCCTCATAATAAGCAGCCCCAGGAGGAAGTCAGCACAGCACAGGGATGGTGGGAGCCCCTCATAATAAGCAGCCCCAGGAGGAAGTCAGCACAGCACAGGGATGGTGGGAGCCCCTCATAATGAGCATAGCACAGGGATGGTGAGAGCCCCTCATAATGAACATAGCACAGGGATGGTGGGAGCCCCTCATAATATGCACAGCAGAGGTACAGCCCCAGGAGGAAGTCAGCACAGCACAGGGATGGTGGGAGCCCCTCATAATAAGCAGCCCCAGGAGAAAGTCAAGTATGTGCAAGTATTTTATATGTGTATTACACAACTATATACTGCACACCAAATAGTACACCTATACCAGTCCTTAAGGACCTTTGTGGAACTAGTAGCTAGGGATAAGCAGACTGTACCTCAGTCCCTATACTGATAAAGGACTGCTGCAGCAGAAGGGCAGCAGTCAGCAGTAGTGCACCTCAACCCTATATATTGTGGACCTATACCAGTCCTTAAGGAATAGCAGACTGTACCTCACTCAACCCTATGTACTGTAGTGCCCTATACCTTACCAGTCCTTATAAGGACCTTTGTGGAACAAGTAGGTTGTGAATGACTAGCAGACTGTACCTCAGTCCCTATACTGATAAAGGACTACTGCAGCAGAAGGGCAGCAGTCAGCAGTAGTGCACCTCAACCCTATGTATTGTGGACCTATACCAGTCCTTACGGAATAGCAGACTGTACCTTACTCAACCCTATGTACTGTAGTACCCTATACCTTACCAGTCCTTATAAGGACCTTTGTGAAACAAGTAGGTTGTGAATGATTAGCAGACTGTACCTCAGTCCCTATACTGATAAAGGACTACTGCAGCAGAAGGGCAGCAGTCAGCATTAGTGCATCTCAACCTTATGTATTGTGGACCTATACCAGTCCTTAAGGAATAGCAGACTGTACCTCACTCAACCCTATGTACTGTAGTACCCTATACCTTACCAGTCCTTATAAGGACCTTTGTGGAACAAGTAGGTTGTGAATGATTAGCAGACTGTACCTCAGTCCCTATACTGATAAAGGACTACTGCAGCAGAAGGGCAGCAGTCAGCAGTAGTGCACCTCAACCCTATGTATTGGGGACCTATACCAGTCCTTAAGGAATAGCAGACTGTACCTCACTCAACCCTATGTACTGTAGTACCCTATACCTTACCAGTCCTTATAAGGACCTTTGTGGAACAAGTAGGTTGTGAATGATTAGCAGACTGTACCTCAGTCCCTATACTGATAAAGGACTACTGCAGCAGAAGGGCAGCAGTCAGCAGTAGTGCACCTCAACCCTATGTATTGTGGACCTATACCAGTCCTTACGAAATAGCAGACTGTACCTCACTCAACCCTATGTACTGTAGTACCCTATACCTTACCAGTCCTTATAAGGACCTTTGTGGAACAAGTAGGTTGTGAATGATTAGCAGACTGTACCTCAGTCCCTATACAGATAAAGGACTACTGCAGCAGAAGGGCAGCAGTCAAGTATAATATTCTTTCTATATTTGGAAGAAAGAATATTATACGTGTACAAGCCTATTACCATACCAGTCCTGAAAAGAACCTTTGTGGACCTAATAGTAACAGCTACTGATTAAACTGACTGTCTCTCACTGCCTAACACACAGCTTCCTGACTGTCCCTATTTAAACTGACAAAACAGAGGCTGCTGGAACAATAACTTGAATAGCACTTTTGTGGACCTAATAGTAACAGCTGATGATTAAACTGACTGTCCCTGCAGCACACACCGTCCTGTCCCTCTCTCTACACTGACAAAAGACAGGCTGCTGCAAAAATCAATAGCACAGCAGTGCCTCAAACCTATATCCTGAACTACACCTAACACCTATACCAGTCGTGAATATAACTTTTGTGGACCAAATAGCTAGCGATTTGGGTCACTGCAGTCTCTCCCTGCTCCACACAGCAACCTCTCCCTATAGTGACAGAAGAAAGAATGTAAAATGGCCGCCGGATCGGGTCTATTTATAAGTTAGGGGGAATGTCCAAGTGTCCATGTGCTGTAATGTCTCAATTGGCTGTCCTGTACCCCATGATGGATGTGTCATCATAGGTCAAAGTTCTTTTACACAGTAAACACGGAAGTCCGCCGGGCGAACGGCGGCAATAGTCCGCCGATCGGGCGGACGGCGAACAGCCGAAATTCGCCGCGAAACGACCGTCGGGCGAACCGTTCGGCCATCCCTATTTGTGAATATTAAGATGGCTGACAGAAACAAGATGGATGCTTAACATAACCTTTCAACCCCCTCTTAAGTCATGGAATGACTTTCTACAGGTCCGCAGCCTCCTGAAATCTACGGTCCTTGCTATGTTTGTTATATTCATTTACATAAAGCTCCAGATATTGTGTATATGCGTGAGAAGGTTGATCTGGTGTAGTACATTTGCTAATACAAAGTAGAATAAGCTTGAAAATCAGGTAGCCTATCAATCTTAACAATAGTACTATAATAATCATAATCACTATGTCCTTTAACCATGAAAACATTCCACCTAAACCCAAACTAGAAAAGGGGTTCCATCCATAATTACCTATGTCCCTTGCTTGTTTTATTGCTTGTTTCATTCATTCATTTACCTGTGTTCGGTGTTGACTAATAAGATCATAGTAGTCTGGGATTTCCAGGCTGGTATTGTGAAACCATGTACAACATTCATAATCTTGGGTAATTTTGCATAAACCTGTCAGAGCTGCACTCATGCTTTCAATAGCCAATTCGTGTAACTCTAGTTGTCTTCTAATTGCTTTGAGCTCGACATTGAGTAGTCCTATATCTTGGGAGTTTTTTTCCATAACATAATTTATTAGACTAGTGTAGTTATTCAATTTGTCCATCATGGTTATGCCCCATCCTGTCCATGATGGAAACCATGTCCATGACTTATCTGAAGTAGAAAACATAGGTGGGTTTTCTCTCTTGTATTTATAAGTTAACCTATGTACTGGACTTGAAGAAACTTGTATGTGATGTTCCTGATTCTGGCCTGGGGCTGACATGACTGGTACCAACTGTGCTAAATAACACCATCCTTTCACTCCTGCGGGGATCCATGGGTAACAAATTTTAGCACAGCATATGTATGTATTGTTTCCCAATGAATAACTTCGTAGAGAACTACGTTGGGGCTCAGTTCAAGCCTCAAATGCAGCAGTAAGAAGTTTACTCACAAGTATCCCAGAGGTTGTGTTCCTGTATGTAGTAAGTTCACTAATGGTGTTGTTAAGGGATTGATTTTTGTAACTACACATATGACCTATGATAATGTTACTGGTGTGGAAGGGAATACCCTTTGAAATGTTAAATACAGACTTGGAACACATACCTATTCCGTTGGATGTATTGCCTAACTGAACACACCACTCGGGTTCATGTGTCCTTCCTAAAGTGTAAAACATATTACTCAGATTGCTGTACCCTTCTGAGACATTCTTAATACTTAAGACTAGAGTATTTTCCAATAATGACTTGAGGTTTAGAGGGACAGCTAAAAGTGGGATCTTAGCAGTTTCTGGGTGCAACTTTCTACAAATCCAGCATTTTTCATATCCTGACTTTCTAGCATAAGCATATTTAAATTTTAACAGTAAAATTTTTCCAGAAAAACTTGTTTCTTTGATCAATTCATTAGAGACATCTCTTTTACTGCTATTTCTGAGGTGAAAGTCAGTATGGTTGGTGTATATTTCGCTTTTACCACATATGAGTTTTAAGGCACCTAAGTCATCAGGATGAAAGATACAGTTAGTTATTATCCACACTGGGACAAAGATCAGAAGTAGAAACATCACCAGAAGGCAAAAGGCCTTCCCTGAAGTCTGTGGTGAAATGAGTGACATTACTGTCCTTTATGTCTGTGCTTGTCTTTTGAGGACTTAAAACACCTGCTTCACCTCTTTTCAGCCTTTCTTCAATTCCTGGGCTTAGATCAACCTTCTTTACTCTGCTGGCATGGATCCAAGTAGGACTTTCCTCTGTAAGGATGGCGGTCCTGGTGACGGCTACCACTTTGGTCACTGGTTCGAATGGAACCTCTTGCGGCTTTCGACCTTTCTGAAGCCTCTGGACCACAACTTGATCACCGACCTGGAACGGGTGGGTTGGTACCTGTGAAGAAGAAGGAGAGGTGCGAGCAACTCTTCTTTCAACAATATCAAGAGTTTCAATCAGTTTTTTTACATATTCCTCCTGTATTTGTTCCAAATCACCTTTCTCTACCATCAAGGATTGATTAGCCCACGGTGTGGGGAATGGCCTACCCATGAGTACCTCAAAGGGGGAATAACCTGTCACACAGTGAGGGGTCATTCTGATTTCAGCTAATACAGCTGGGAGAACTTTTTTCCACTTGCCAAAATTCCCACCCGTAGCTTTCCTTATCCTGTCTTTAATTGTTCTGTTCATTCTCTCTACAATTCCTGAACTCTGTGGATGGTAGGGGAGGTGAAATTTCCAGTCTATTTTTAGTACTTTTACAAGATCTTGGCAGATTTTAGCTGTGAAAGCTGGGCCATTGTCTGAATTTATTTGCAATGGACATCCCCATCTAGGAATAATTTCCTGTGTGAGGATCTTCCCTACAGTTTGTGCGTTTTCATTGTTGGTGACAAAGATTTCTGGCCAGCGTGACATCATGTCCACTATGACCAAAAGATATTGTTGTTTCTTTCCTTCTTTGGGCATATGTGTAAAGTCTATCTGTAAATGGGTAAACGGTGTTGTTGGGTACTCAAGATGTTCATGTTTTGGGTTTGTTGGATTGTTCCTAATGCAAGTGACACATCTCATTACAAAAGCTTTGACTAGATTAGGTAATCCTGCAATGAAAAAATCTGCATCTAGAAGTTCACATGTGGCCTGCCATCCCTTGTGACCCAGTCCATGGTATTGTGCAATGAACAGGGGGGGCGCTAGCAACAGGAATACACGGCTTCCCCTCTTTGCAGATTAATCCTGTTTTAGGATCCTTTTGTACCATCCCATCACAGTTCCATTGCACAATATCATCAGGGGTGGCAAAAGCCTGCAGTTCTGTGAGCCAATGTGTCTCTTTCAGGGAACATGGCTGAGGTGTTAGCATGGGCATTTGAATGTCTGCCTTTTGTGTAGATGCAGCTTCTTTAGCTATTCTGTCAGCTAGTGCATTACTTTTGGCTATATCAGTCATTTGGCCTGTATGTGCCTTACAGTGCATGAAAGCTAGTTTTGAATGCAACTGAATTGCATCTAGTAATGCTGTGACTAGGTCAGAGTGTGATATGCTCTTTCCATCTGCTGCCACATATCCTCTGCGAAGCCATATTACACCATGGTCCCAGACCACACCATGAGCATACCTGGAATCGGTGTAAATGTTTACCTCTTTTCCTGCAAACAGCTGGCATGCATGGGTTAATGCTATCAATTCAGCAGCTTGTGCAGACTGATAGGGTATTGGATTGGCCTCGAGGACAGTATCCGGCAGTTGGACAACAGCATATCCTGCATGATAGACATTATCACTTGGTCTGCTGCAAGAACCATGAACAAAAACTGTTTGTGCAGTAGGAATTGGTACTGAAAGCATATCTGCTCTAGGTGAAGTGTCCTGATGTATTGATTGTGTACAGTCATGAGGTGGTGGTAAGTCATCCTGTTCTCCTTTAAGACCTAATAAGGCATTCAAAATTGGAGCTGGGCCAGAGTTTATGTTTGAACTTTTTATTTTCAGGTTTGGATTGGACAGGAGGATGACTTCATACCCACTCAATCTTTGTGCTGACATATGCTGAGTATGTAAAGTTTTGAGGAGTGTGGTAATGTTGTGTGAGGTGTGTAAAGTAGTGTTATGGCCCAAGGTAAATGGTGCTGCCAACTCTACAACCATAGAACAAGAAGCCAACGCTCTGAGACAAGCAGGCATGCCTTGCACCTGTACTGGAACCACCTTTGAGAAAAAAGCTACAGGGCGCAGTCTCCCACCATGTTCCTGGGCCAGTACTCCTGCCATGGTTCTGCAATTTTCCCTAGCAAACAAGTGAAACATTTTGCCAAAATCAGGGAGACCGAGGCTCGGGCTGGTAACCATTGCACTTTTCAACATGGTAAAAGCATTTAACATTTCATCAGACCATTTTACAATATCAGACATTTCAGAGAGGGTTGCTTGTCTCAATATATTGTCATAGAAAGAACAGTCAGGTATCCATTGGCGGCAGTAACCAATCATTCCAAGAAAGGTCAGCAGGTCTTTCTTGGTAAGTGGGCGGGGCAGACCCACTATAGCAACAGTTCTTTTGTGACTGACTTTCCTAAATCCCGGAGACAGCACAAACCCTAGGTACTCAACCTTCTGTTTACACCATTGTAATTTTTTCTTAGACACTTTGTGACCACACGTATGTAACCATTTCAATAAGGATAGGCGATCAGCTCGGCAGTCCTCCTCTAAAGAACAACAAATCAAAAGATCATCAACATATTGCAACAGTACAGAACCATGAGGGGCAGTCCAAGGCCTGAGGGGGGCTTGGAGTACTATAGAATAGACCACAGGTGAGTCTATGTAACCCTGGGGCATTCTACACCAGGTAAACTGGCGATT
The DNA here is from genome assembly GCF_037356315.1 of Lithobates pipiens. NCBI lineage: Eukaryota > Metazoa > Chordata > Amphibia > Anura > Ranidae > Lithobates > Lithobates pipiens. The sequence continues at coordinate 151,086,231 of NW_027507791.1, read as the reverse complement.
GTGTTGGACAATCGACACAGTAAAAGCAAAGAGTGGCCTTGTCTCCTTGTCTACAAGGACAGAGAAAAAAGCATTCTTTAAATCAATTACAGTAAAACATTTGGCTGTTGCTGAAATGGAGGACAGTAGTGATGGAACATCAGGTACAATGGGTGCTATTGGGACTATGAGGTCATTTATGGCCCTCAAGTCCTGTACAAATCTGAAGGAGCCATCCAGCTTCTTTACAGGGTTAACAGGTGTGTTGTATGGAGAAATAATTTCCTCCAGGATTCCATCCTGCAGAAACTTTTTCACCATTGGCACTATGCCATCCATCTTTTCTTTAGAGAGTGGATACTGTTTGTGATAGATAGGAAATGCACCTTCTTTGAGAGTGGCCTTGTATGGTGTGTATGAAACAAGTCCTACATCCAGATCTGATGTAGACCAGACCTGGGGGTCTATATCCTCAAAATCTTCTTCACTATTTTGTTGTGAAAGCATCAATAAACTTGGTTTGCATGCTACTATAGTGATTTTATCTGAGGAAATGTCTAGACCTCCTTCTGAGTTGGTTCTAATTGTGATTCCTAGTGGTCCAAACAAGTCTCTTCCCAACAAATTTACAGGACACCTTGGTATTATCCTAAAAGAATGTGTGCATATGGTGTACCCTTCATCATCTTCTATTGGTAGGGTCCTATGTTTTTGTCAGTATCCCATTAATTCCCAAAGAGGGTTCCGCTGCTTCCCACTTGCCTCTGAAATGATCTTCACAAATAGTACTCCTAGTGGCCCCGCTATTGACGAGATAGGGGAGGAGTCTCCCATTTATTGAAATAACAACCATTGGACTGTCAGTGAAATCATCTGAGACAAAAGGAAAAGCTGGGACACTACCCTCCGGGCCCCATCATTGTTGTTGATTTCCCCATTTGATTGGAAATGTTGGACCTTGTTGGATGGATGCCTGTGGTTGTTGTGTCTGGTTAGGGATAGAGCTGGAATCGGGAGTCTGAGGAGCGGTGGAGTGAGGACACTGACTCACCCAGTGATCCTCAGCACCGCAATTGAAACATCCATTGTTTGTAGAGCGACTCGTCCCTCTTTCATTTCTGCCTTTAAATCTGCCTCTAAAATTTCCTCTGCCTCTAAAATTTCCCTTCATATTCCTTTGAACATGTTGTGTGGAGACAGGCGACGGCTTTGGTATATCAAAACAACCTGCTGCATCTTTCTGTGAAAGAGCTTTGCCAAAGTAAGTTCTAGAAAGTGTTGACCATTCAGTAATCATTTGTTTGACTGGGACCACTAAATGGGGTTTGAGATTACTCAGGAAAGTCTGGATCAATAATGGATCCAAAGTTGTCAGAATACCCAAACCGGCTTTCTGTCCATCCTGCCATATGATCCACCCAAGGGTTAACTAGGTATTGCTCCATTTCATTTTCCAATGAAAACAAAACAATTTATCGTGCTTGACTGCCACCTAGTGTTGCAGACAATCAGACAACGGTGTGAATCAGACAATTTAATACCTCAACTTAGATTCCTTTAACAAAAAAAATTCAGTACTGTCCGTGATACTTTTTTTATACTAATACAGCTACAATCACTTCAGGACTTTAACAGAATAAATTTGGAACAAGTTCAAGAGTATATCGGACATACAATAAACACACAATTTTGCTCATGGAGCTGCTGTTTTGTTTCAGACAAATTTAAACCACAGATGAATTTAACTTGCAATGTACATTAATCTGTTTACCTTTCCCAAAATAGCTTTACCCAAATTGTAACTTTATAACCTCCGGGAATACTACTCACCAAGTATGCCTTTTGGTTCTGGAAACAAAATAGCAGTCCACACATACACACTCAGCGCAATGCATTCAGCGTGATACTTTTAAAGCAAAGCAGTTATACAATCATACACAAAGTTTACACAATACATTGATCACCAGTCACCTGTTCTGTCCCGAACAGAACTAAAACTCTAGAGTACTCTGTAAATTTTTCTAAGGTCACCAAAACCTTTTCTTCTAAGGTTACCAAAACCTTTTCTAGTGTCCCCAAAACACTATATGACCCCTAAGGTCATGACCGGTCAACTTATCTATACTTATGAGAGGTTCTATAACCCAACAGCAATCTCTGTGGGATGGAAGCCAAGTCACACACCTGACACCTGGACCCCGGCAAGTCAATTTCACTCAATAAGAATAGAATCAACTTACCGAATCCGTTAAAAGTAGCTTTCCAATTCTGTTAAGGGTAAATAAACATCCATCCCGGACGAGCCCCCAGTGCTGAAAGGGTTAATCCGGTGTCTAGGGTGGTCCCTTCAACCTCTCAGACCTTAGATCCAATGTATTGTATAAATTCAGATATATCTGGAATCAATTCTCAAAGGACAAATATAACCACACACACACCATGGCGTCCTTCGAGAACTAATTGTATTGAGTTATCACAAAGTGATTGCTATAGTAAATTTCCCATCACACAGAATAAGACATGCGCAGTAGACATCAAGACGATTACAGCTGGTCAAGGCAAAACACTATTGTTCTTTGTTCTAAGCTGGCTAAAATAATATGAGAAAAAGATAACAAGAGACAGTACATGATTTCTCCAGTAGCTAAAGGAATGCTGAGAAAATGTGTGAAAGTTTTAGATAAGTGTGTGAGAACAAATGAGTTAGAAGAATCTCATGTTGAGACAGTTATCTGAGAAGTTAAAGGGGTGTTCAAACTGTACATATTGTAAAATGGCTGACAGAAACAAGATGGATGCTTAACATAACCTTTCAATGTCAGCCTAAACTCTCATAATCTTATCCCAATATAGGCCTCAATCTTGAAGCAGTATAGGCCACTGATGTACCAAAGTTAAGATTTTACCTTCTTTAGAATGTTTGTCTCCCTTCCTCAGCATACCCCAAATGTACGTACGACACACGCACGTTACTTTATATACACTGCGCATGCGTCGCCCGCCCCTGACGTTCTTTCTAGTGTATTCCCCCCCCCCCCTTCTCTTCGTCGTGCAGTAGGAGTGACATGGCAGAGACAGAGTAGATGCCTGTTAATTGGAGTAAGGAGGAGGAAACTCACACACACGGAAAGCCCGGAGGCAGTAACGTCCCAATCCCAGAGGCGACGATTTAAGGCTACAAATATGTCCTTTCTTGAGATGGTGGAGATGGTGGACATCTTGAAGATGACTGACTATGATGGGAAGAATGGACCGTACCTAAACCCGAATGTGAGCGAGGCCAAAATTATGACGAAAGTTGTGAAGAGTCTGCCCACAAATTTTGGGATACGACCAACAAAGGAGCAAATAAGGAAACGCTGGTTAGACCTGAAACTGAGGGAGCTGAGTGTACTCATTGAAGAGGAGAGGGGATTGCCTGGGGTGTCTGCACCAGCTGATAACATACATTCTAACCGCTGGAACGTATTGCTGTTTACCTGACAGCAGTGAGGTAAGGTACCCACTGCACTCAGTGTGTGAGCACCTGTCTTGAGGATTTAGGAGATCACCGGTGGAATTATCCCCTGCTTTCATTCATGGAATTAGTCCGTTACATAGCACAGTGTGGACTCACCTATTGCATGGCTTGATATGGATTGCCTTTTTTTCTATAAATAGAGACACTCTAAGAATTCAGTTTTTGTGGATTGTGCATTTTATTCTATTAATATATATTTGTTTCACTGGATGCACTTTATGGATTGAGACACATCTTGGATCTTATTGTTTTTTTATTTTTATTATCACTGGTTGAATCATATCTGTGATTCCACTACTCATTTCACTTGCACTTTATTCGGAATATTTTTATTACTTTGATTTGGAATATTTAACTGGTCACATTACAATGGTTTGTATAATGTTTAATTGGCATTGATACACTTTAAATAGGTTGCACATTTTGAAATAATTGATTTCAAATAGTCACATATAGTGTATTTTAGATCCTGTATGGTATTATTTATTTATTATTTTTTATCACTATCTATGTATTTATTGAATTAATTTAGTTTTTTTTTTGGAGCGCAACACCACTTTTTACTTATTATCACAATGCTGCATACTAGATACACATAAAAACGTATAATATCATAACAATCATGAATTAATTCTGTATGAAAACATATTCCTGCAAGTCCCCAGTACCTCAAGAACATAACGGGCGTATGTACGGAATCAGGAGGAGGACTCCCCTATAAGTGCATCGAGGGACCTGGTTTGTCACTCAAGCACCCGCTCTCACCTGTCGGGATCAAGCTGTGAGAGCGTGGGGACGCTCCCGGTCAGTCTTCATGCTGTAGGCTTAATGGTTTGCTGGCCTGGGCAAGGGTGTCCATTAATGGTTCGTGCCCTGCCAAAAAAGGAAAGACAGAAAAATGAGGTATCATCTCGGGGATGGAGTACTAGAAAGGTTTTTGTCTGGTGCATTTATCTGATGTTAGGTGTCTGTCCCCAGGTCAAGCTAGGGTGTGCTGGTAGATAGAGTGCGGTATTCCACAGATTCTTTAAAGTGGATCCAACAGGCCCATATCTTAGGGAATTTTGTCGGAGAGTCTCTCGCTTGCTGTATTAGGTGCTGTATTAGGTCTTCCATTTCAGCGATTTTCCCGACCCTTCGCAGCCATTCAGAGATGCTGGGGGGGGGGGGGGCAATCCCTCCAGTGTTTTCCCAACATTTTTAGGTGATTTGTTGGTTGTGGAAGAGCAAGCTCCAAAATTCACAAGTGTAAGTGCACAACTCCTAATCCAGGACATCATGACATGGAATTGTGAAATCAACTTCTTAAGAAACAAACAAAATTTTCTTGAACAACAAATGAAGAACATGATTGATGTGTTGGGGAGAATTTAAAAGTTCTTCAAAATGCAAAGATTTTAATTATTGTTCTGAACTTTTTTTTGTAATTAGTAAAATACAAATTTTGAAGATGCACACCGTGTGTGAACATGTGCTATCTGCCATCAGGGGAATTCAATGTACGCGTTTTGTGGGTGCAACCCCTTCCTCCCAAATGAAGTAGGTGAGAGGAAGGGGTTGCACCCCCAAAACACGTCCATTGATCCTCCATGATGGCAGATAGCACATGTTGACATTATGCATGGGATCAGGAGGGAAATACCCATTTTGACTCCCAAATTGTGTGCAGCTTCAAAATTTGTCTTTTATAGGGGTGACATCTGATGAAGGCAATATCCAGACATTTAGGACATACTATAATGTCTGATATTGCCTTCTGGTTTTCTAATTTGAACTTTGTAAGTTCCAGAGTTTTGCATGCTATATGTTATTAAACATGCCTATTTTGAACAAAAAATAAAAGAATGTAAACAAATAGGAAAATACAAAAACAATTTTTTTTTGCCAAAAATTTGAAAACGCACATGTGTGAATGTGCACAGAGTAAAAACTTTGCTCATCAACAATGTGTGGCTTCTTATTTCAATGGTCAATACCAGTTTTCAAAGTAATTTTTTGTTTACAGTGACAATGGGGCATATTTACTAAAGGAAAATCCACTTGGCACTACAAGTGCACTAGGAGAACATAGGAGACAGCCAAAAACAAACACAACAATAAAGAAAAATCAAGATTTTATCAGATATTTTTTTTTATATTAAAATTTTTTTTAGACATTGTCTGGCATAGCAATGGCCCCCCTACCCATAAAATAATTTACATATTTCTGCTGAATTTCACGGGCACTTTGGGGGGCCAAGACAGTACGGCCAGTATCCAGGCCCGTCAGGGGATTAATAGGAAGTCCAGCCTCAGGCCCAGCTGAAGGCAATATAAGTTTGGGCATTTTTCCTTAAAAAATTGTGCAATATGCAGCAGAATAGGACGATATGGTTGATTTTGTAGTCCGCCATATGGATTGCTGTCAGAAACAGGCAGAACCGACTGGCCATTATCCCGAAGATATCCTTAACAACTCTTCTCGCTCTGGCCAGCCGGTAGTTAAAAACCCTCCTCTCCGGGGTGAGGGTCCTTTGGGGTAATGGTCTCATCAGGTGCTCGCCCAGACCAGCTCAGCATTACACCATAGTGTTGGGGAACAGTGATGTGGGAGGGACGGCCTATGATGTTACGACCTATGTTTAAATTTCTTCTGTCTATTTGTCTATTAAAGTGGACCAATTTGTCACCAGTAGTGGTCCAATGTGCATCTGATCTTTTCATGGACATTTTTATTGCCCTGCGGGAGACTGTGTATTTCATTCATTTAGTATTTGTATCGACTTCTCACCACCCGCTTTAACCCCTTGGACCTTGCACTAGCGAGCCGAAACTAGGGGCACCTGTAGAGTGGCTCATTTGGTTGAATTGGTCATAATTGGTTAGCGGTAGCACCTGCTGAAAAGCGTCGGGGGTTATTATTGTAGCCTGGCTGCTATCTCTGCTGCTAAAGGGGGGGCAGTAAAAATGCTGTTCGACCAAGGGGTTTTACCACCCCCCAACTGTTAGTGTAAAGGAGCCCTAACTAAAAACATCTCCTATTGCTCTCAGCCTCCTCAAATCTCCAAATTCCTTTTTTTATTTTTTTTTGCTGCTGAGATCTAAATTCCTGTTAGAGGGTGGCTATGTTTATTCTCCATGGTCCCACAGTATGTAGGAACATAGCCACCCTCATTTGCTCGTTCCTGAGATAGGCTCTGGACAGTGGGATGTGTAGTGTGCATAGAGCAGTGCACATGGCCACAGCTAATGCACACTGCTCTGCTCATAAAAAACAATTGGAAGTCAGGGGAAAATGTTCAGGTTCAGGAGTTCACAGAGGAATTATTAGGAGGCAGAAGAACACAGTAAGAAACAATTTAATAGATAACAGGGCTATTAAATATTGAATTTGTATGGATTAGTTTTGAAGAATACATATATTGTTTAGTGTTACTTTAAAGAGGTACCCTTTAGATTTGGCCCCAAGTCGTGCCGCAGTATTTTGCCAGCTTTTGGGTCACAGCAGAGCCCTGCAATACATATGAGGGGTTTTCCGTGCATGAGTAAGTACGACAAAGATCAGCAGGCCAGCTCCATTTTTGCGCACACATAGATATGCCACAGGGGTCTGTTGGGACCTGAAATCCTGCAGCACATTTGCACACGCACAGTACAGTATCTGGGGGGACATGTAAATGTAAAGGCGAGAAAAGACTGTACAAAAACGCTTTGAACTTCAAAGAAAAGAAATAACATCCAAATTTTTGGGTTGAGGTTTAAATAAAAAAGGACAGCGTGCTGAATTTTTTTGCACATAAAACCTCGTTAACACACTGCAAATGCAGGTAAACTCAACTCAGTAAAAAAAAAAAAAAAAAAAAAAAAGCATAAATAATGCATAAAAAGCACTGCAAATGCATTGAAAACGTAACGAAAATGCATCACAAATACATGTACAGAGCTGCACACCAAAAGCAGGGATTGTGCTGTAAACCAGCCCTAAAGCACGTGCACACCAGAAGCTGCACATAACTGTGTATTTGACTCCATGTTTACATGCATTTGCGCTTCACATGCGCTTGACGCAGACTTGAATGCATTTTGCACTGTGTTTGCAATGCATTTTTCTATACGTCATTGGGCTTGGCTTTCTTGGGTTAAGGGGGAACAGTGCGATGCATTTGAAGCGCGTTTGTGTTGCATTTCCTGCATTTGCGGTGCAGAAAAATGCAACATGGTCTACTTTTTTTTTTAACTGTGCTGAACTGCACTGCAATGCGATGATGTGAACTCTGAAAAAGTGCAAATATAATACCGCTCTACTCCCTAAAATAAAGCAGCTAACACGGCAAACAGACAATTGCAATAATGGTAACAGAGATAAAAGTGTAGCACTAAAACTTCAAGCGAACAAAGATCATTGGATGGGTCAATGACAATGGTCAATACATACAATGTGAAACTCTAATTGAATAAATACACAGTGATTTTGTGTGAAAAAAATCAAAAGGGAAAAAATGAATTAAACATAAAGTCCATAAGTGAAATTAAAAACCAAAAATTTGGCGAAACCAATGGCCCTTTAAGGGGCATACGCCAAGTGTTCATAACATCATTAAGACATCAAAATGGTGAATAAATGACAATATGTGAAGGTGATTAATCTGCCACCAATAGGATGAAGGCTTACCAGATGGTTTGAACTGATGATGTGAACTGTGCCCATAGGATAACCATGGGTTTGGGCTATCTATACAGTTGGAGTGCAGTTCAAAATGCATCCAACTGCATTTGGTGTAAAAGGGCCCTAGGTTCAGGTTCACACTGACTGCGGGGGTTATACCTGGTTCGGCAATAACCGCCGATTTGGTGTGCGATTTGACATGTCAAATTGCATTCCAAATCAGCCTGATGTGAAAGTGGGCTAAAGGCTTGTTGGCTTGTTTACATCAGATATAGTCAGGTGCATTTTTTTAAATGCATACGTAGAAAAGGGGAGAAGGAGTGGAACAAAGAAATGTCCCCAAGAGGATAACAATTAGGAGGCTCAACCAAGGTATATCAAAAACTAGAAAAACTTTATTAGGTAATCAACAATGAGATTAATCCACTATAGGTAAGGTAGCACCATAATAGTGGAACCTTCCCCCAGTGCACCCAGGTAAAAACTCATCCATAAAATTAACGTTGTCACAATATGGCAAACTCAGGGCCCCATGCACACACACCCATGCATAACCAGCTATGGAGAAGATGGAGCTGCTCTAAATGGTTCATCCAATATAATGATGCTAATTTTCTGTGGTACTGTACTCTAAACCTGGCATGTCCATAGGTAGGGCTTGTGCAATTATTGCAATTATTGTGCAGATATGTTGCATTGGTAAGTGTATAGGTCACAGAGAGTTATAGGACACACAGACGACGGGGTATCCAGAGTCGACGGGGCATCCAGAGTCAATTATGCAATTTGCATGTGCCAGCATACAGCCAACTTGGGTGAGCTCTGATGAAACCAGTATCCATGTAACATGCAAAAAGGTAGTCACTCTCAATGTACCGAGTATAATTCAGTCCGGTCACATATAGAGGTAACTGTCAATGTTGCATGCTAGGTACGCCTTAACAGACTTCACAGTCCAATATTGACGGAATATGACAAGTCACTGGGAGCTCAGCTGAGGGGTTTGTCAAGTGGGGGGGGGGGGGGTGCCCATGGACTCTCACCACTACATGGTAGTAGCTGCAATGACGATGACGTGTGAATCATGTTCCTTCATAGACACTGCAGTCAGTGTGTGGATGATTTCTTGACAAATCCTTGAGTTTGTTGCATTGGCAAGCAACAGCTAGACACTGAGCATCTAGTCGGATGTTAGGTGCCAGATGAGGAGGCCCGTGAGTATGGAGCAGGCTTGTCCAGTCAATCCATACGGAAATGTCAGCTCAATGTTGCTGGAACACATGGTGGAGCGCAGGGCGGAGATTGCACTGCCTACGTCAACATGTTTCACACACCTGACCGCATGCTTCGTTGGTCCTGACAAAGTGCGCGGCCACGTGTGCGAAACATGTTGACGTAAGTATACCTTTAGTAGAAAGTTTTTCTAAGTTTTGATACACGTGTGTCATGGTCGTTCCCGAGTTCCAGCGGCCCATGGAAGACCTATCCACAGAATTGGTCCGTTGAGCGCTAATAGGTCTTCCCGGGCGCGCGTTAGCGCGAACGGACGCACGCGGGTGCGAGCAGGTACGATCGGGCGCGGGCACGCCGTGCGACCGTTCTTGGCGCCCAGAGGGCTTCTTAAGAGATCCGTTCTAGTGGCCCGGTGCTGTTCTGTCTACAGCGTTCCTGTGAGTTACCTCTACTAAACCTGATTGTTCCTGTCTGTGATCTACCCGGCTTGTTCCTGATTACCCCTGCTTGCTGCCAGCCTTGACCCTCGGACTTCCTGACCACGCTTCTGCCTTCTCCTTCGGTACTTCTGCTGCCTGCCCGTTGACGACCCGGCCTGTGTTTGACCCTGCTGTTGCCTGCTGATCCAGCTTGTCTTCTGTGACCGCTGCTGCCTGTTGCCCGCCTGCCAGCCGTTCCTGTGTAACCTCCTGCACCTGCTGCCAGCCGCTGACTGCTCTCCAGCTGTTCTAGAACCACCTGCCTGCACCCGCTGCTGTCTGACACCAGCTCCAGGACCAAGCCTACCAACACGGACTTGGCACTTGTGCCCTCTGACCTCTAGAGTCCCTGTTCCCAATCTCAGGGGATCTCGAGCCAGAGGCTTACGAGAGGCTGCTCCCTGCACTCCGGGCTCCTTCCACCAGGTACGTGACAGTACAGAACAGCCATGTCCGAGCCCACGCAGGGAGCCTCTCCTATGGACGAACTTTGCCGCCACCTCGCAGGCCTCACTCAAGCAGTGAAGAGTTTACAAGAGGGCTATAGTCAGCTGGAGGAACGGGTCCAGGCCCTGTCTACTTCTTCTCCTGCTGCTTCCGGAACTTCTGCTACCCCTGCTGTAGTAATGCTGCCACCCGAACCCAGGGCGCCTACACCCGAGAGATTCTCTGGAGATCGTGGGAAATTCCGGACTTTTCGCAACTCATGTGAACTGTTCTTTGCTCTACAGCCCAGGACTTTTTCCCTTGAGGCCACCAAGGTGGGTTATGTCATCTCTCTGCTAACCGGCGAACCTCAGTCCTGGGCCCACCGCCTATTAGAGAAGAAGGATCCTTCCCTTGAAACCCTGGACATCTTCTTTCAGGCCATGTCGCGGTTATATGAAGATCCGCAATTAACCGCCACCGCTGAAGCAGCCCTGCATTCACTGCAGCAAGGTCGCCGACCTGTAGAGGACTATGTGTCGGAGTTCCGACGCTGGAGTTCCGACACAGACTGGAACAATGCGGCATTACGCTATCAGTTCCGTATGGGCCTATCGGAACCCTTGAAGGATGAGCTCGCCCGAGTGGGCATTCCAGAGACTCTAGAAGCCTTGGTGGAGCTAGCTATCCAAATAGACAGGCGGCTGAGGGAACGCCACCTGGAGCGGTGCTCAACAACTCCTCGTCCGGTATGGATGCTTCCTCGGGTCCCCAGCTCTCCTCATCCTACCTCTCCCGCTGTCACCACGACGAGTCTGGATCCCCCTGAGCCCATGCAGCTGGGCTTACTTAGGCCTTCCTTAACGCCAGAAGAACGCCAACGCCGTCGGGAGGGGAATCTCTGCCTATACTGTGGAGGGTCTGGACACTTTGTGCGCAATTGCCCTGCCAAGCTCCATAAGTGCCTCTCCGTATCTCCTGCCCTTACGTTAGACTGTCCTAGTACTACCTCCCATTTGACTGTGTCCATTTCCTTGCAGCTACCAGGAGGGAACGTCCAGACCAACGCCATTATTGATTCGGGAGCTTGCAGTGGCTTTATGGACTTAACTTTTGCCTCAAGACATAACATCCCTCTCCGGCCCAGGGCAAGGGGACTTTCTATACATCTGGCCGATGGTTCTACTCTCAAGTCCGGTCCTGTAACCCAGGAGACTCAGCCCTTATTAACCTCTATTGCCGGGATCCACCAAGAGTTGCTCTGTCTGGATGTTATTACTTCCCACCTCTTCCCTATCATTCTCGGCATGCCCTGGCTAAAGGCACATAACCCCCTTATTGACTGGTCCACCGGGGAGTTAAGATTCCTCTCACCTTACTGTCTCCAGCACTGCTTGTCGGGAACCGACCAGGCTTCCTCTTCGTTGCTCTGCCTGGAAGTTGACGCGGAAACCCGCCAAGCTGTACCACCTGCCTACCATGATTACCTGGATGTGTTTAGCAAAAAGGGTGCGGAGACCTTACCCCCTCACAGGCCATACGACTGTCCCATTGAATTACTTCCAGGGGCAGAAATTCCTTTTGGGAGAATTTTCCCACTATCAGAGACTGAGTTGGTGACCTTGAAGTCCTACCTGGATGATAATCTCAGGAAGGGATTTATACGTCCCTCTACTTTACCGGCGGGAGCGGGAATCTTTTTCGTGGAAAAGAAGGACCAGACTCTGCGCCCCTGCGTTGACTACCGGGCCCTTAACAAGATAACTATAAAGAATCGTTATCCCCTACCACTTGTGCCGGAACTCTTCCAGAGACTGGGGTCAGCAGCAGTGTTTTCGAAGCTGGATCTCCGGGGGGCCTACAACCTGGTCCGCATCCGTGATGGCGACGAGTGGAAGACTGCCTTCCGTACTCGCTTCGGGCATTTTGAGTACCTGGTCATGCCCTTTGGTTTATGTAACGCTCCCGCCACTTTCCAGCACTTCATCAACGACATCTTCAGAGACTACCTAGACCTGTTCGTCATTACCTATCTGGATGACATCCTGATCTTCTCCTCCTCCCTGGCAGAACATCGGGAACATGTCAGGAAAGTACTATCCCGACTCCGACTCCACGGGCTATATGCCAAATCGGAGAAATGTACCTTCGAACAACAAAGTATTCAATTCCTGGGGCTGGTAATTTCTGTAGATGGCATCGAGATGGACCCTCAGAAGATCTCCGCTATCCGTGATTGGCCCGCTCCCACTGACAGAAAAGGGGTCCAGCGTTTCGTTGGATTTGCGAATTTCTATAGGAAATTTATTAGAGGATTTTCCACTATTATAGCCCCCATCACAAGACTGACCAGGCAGGGTCTGAAGTTTCAATGGTCCCCAGAGGCTCAGGAAGCCTTCTCTACTCTGAAAAGCTTGTTTGTGTCGGCCTCTATTCTCAAGCATCCTGACCCGACCCGGCCTTATATCCTAGAGGTCGATGCCTCTGAGATTGCGGTTGGGGCGATTCTTTCCCAGAGACATGGGCTTAGGGCCCGTCTGCACCCAGTCGCATTCTTTTCCCGCAAGCTATCCGAAGCAGAGGCGAATTATGACGTCGGAGATCGGGAGCTATTAGCCATTAAAGTGGCCCTTGAGGAATGGCGCTACCTGCTGGAGGGGGCCACACATCCAATCCTTATTTACACAGATCACAAAAATCTGGAGTATTTGAAGTTCGCCAAGAGGTTGAAGCCACGTCAGGCCAGATGGGCTCTTTTCTTTTCCCGGTTTTCATTTCATATAACTTATCGCCCGGGATCCAAGAATACCAAACCGGACGCCCTGTCCCGAATGTTCAACGAGCCAGAGACTTCCCCACATCCAGATACCATCCTGACCTCAGGGAACTTTCTTCTTCTTCAAACAGATTTGCTGTCTCTGATCAAGCAAGCCTCCGCTGGTGCCACTCCTCCACCTAACGTCACACTTCTGGCCCAAGACGAACTTCTCTAGTATGAAGGCAAAATTTTTGTTCCCCAGGAGACTCGGGTGCCAGTCCTCAGTGCATGCCATGATCATCCGCTGGCCGGCCATTTCGGTGCCCTCAAGACCACCGAGTTAGTCCAGCGCACATTTTGGTGGCCCCAGTTGAAATCTGACTGTAAGAAGTACGTGGAGGCATGTGTCATTTGCATCCGGAACAAAAGCAACAAGTCCAGGGCCTGGGGTCTGATGAAACCATTACCTGTTCCAGAGAGGCCTTGGCGGATGATATCAATGGATTTTATCGTAGAGCTTCCACCATCAGAAGGCTATTCCACAATCTTTGTGGTAGTGGACAGGCTAACCAAGATGGCCCACTTCTTGCCGATGAAGGGCACCCCCTCCGCTGCAGAAACCGCTGAGGTATTTATTAAAGAAATTGTGAGGCTACATGGCGTTCCCGCAAACATTACTTCTGATCGGGGTGTGCAATTCACGTCTAAATTCTGGAGAGCACTTTGCAGGGCCTTGAAAATTGATCTTTGTCTCTCGTCTGCTTACCACCCACAGACCAATGGGCAAACAGAACGGACGAACCAGACGCTGGAGCAGTACCTGCGCTGCTTCTCGTCTTTTTCTCAGGTCAACTGGGCTCCCTTGCTCCCGTTAGCAGAATTTGCTTATAATAACTCCATCCACTCTGCCACGAGTCAGTCCCCGTTCTTCGCCAACTATGGCTTCCATCCCTCATTTTTGTCCCAAGACCTGCCTGAAAGCCCGGTACCAGCGGTCCAGGAGAGTATCGACTTCTTCAGCTCCAACAACAGACTGCTGCAGGAGACCATGGCAAGGACCCAAAGACATAATAAGGAAGTCTTTGACAGGAGAAGAAGGGGGGAACTTGAACTCAAAGTTGGGGACCAGGTTTGGCTCTCCACGTTGAACCTAAAGATGGCCTGTCCTACTAAGAAATTGGGACCAAGGTTTGTGGGTCCTTTCCCAATTGTGAAAAAGATAAACGACGTAGCATTTGAGCTAAAACTGCCAGAATCGTTCCGGATTCACCCCGTATTTCATGTAGCTTTACTCAAACCAGCCATCCCGGATCCCTTTGACAGCCGGAGGGTTGCCCCACCTGAACCTGTAATCATCGACTGTGAAGTCGAGTACGAGGTGGAATCTATCTTGGACTGTAGGCGTAGACGGAATCAAGTTCAATTCCTGGTGAAGTGGAAAGGGTACGGACCTGAAGAAAATTCTTGGGAACCTGAATCCAACATTCATGCCAGGAGACTGATTCTTGCCTTTAAAAGGGCCCATCCTAGTAAAATGGCTCAATTGGGCATCCGGAGGCTGCCCCTTGGGGGGGGGCAATGTCATGGTCGTTCCCGAGTTCCAGCGGCCCATGGAAGACCTATCCACAGAATTGGTCCGTTGAGCGCTAATAGGTCTTCCCGGGCGCGCGTTAGCGCGAACGGACGCACGCGGGTGCGAGCAGGTACGATCGGGCGGACGCGGGTGCGCGAGGTTGCGAACGTGCGCACGCGGGTGCGCGGGGTCACGAACGGTTGCACGGTTTCACGTGGGCGTGCGCGGGCACGCCGTGCGACCGTTCTTGGCGCCCAGAGGGCTTCTTAAGAGATCCGTTCTAGTGGCCCGGTGCTGTTCTGTCTACAGCGTTCCTGTGAGTTACCTCTGCTAAACCTGATTGTTCCTGTCTCTGATCTACCCGGCTTGTTCCTGATTACCCCTGCTTGCTGCCAGCCTTGACCCTCGGACTTCCTGACCACGCTTCTGCCTTCTCCTTCGGTACTTCTGCTGCCTGCCCGTTGACGACCCGGCCTGTGTTTGACCCTGCTGTTGCCTGCTGATCCAGCTTGTCTTCTATGACCGCTGCTGCCTGTTGCCCGCCTGCCAGCCGTTCCTGTGTAACCTCCTGCACCTGCTGCCAGCCGCTGACTGCTCTCCAGCTGTTCCAGAACCACCTGCCTGCACCCGCTGCTGTCTGACACCAGCTCCAGGACCAAGCCTACCAACACGGACTTGGCACTTGTGCCCTCTGACCTCTAGAGTCCCTGTTCCCACTCTCAGGGGATCTCGAGCCAGAGGCTTACGAGAGGCCGCTCCCTGCACTCCGGGCTCCTTCCACCAGGTACGTGACAATGTGGTTGATCCTCCTAATTGCTATATTGCTATCCTCGTGGGGACATTTCTTTGTTCCACTTCTGCCCCCCCCCCCCCTTTTTTTCGTATTTATTTGGTCTGATTATATTCTTGCATTTTTAAATGCAGTATTAACGTGGTTCAAAGGCATATCCAAGAAAAATGTATATCAGTGAGCCTAGTTTACACCATTGCTGTGTTTTCACATGCAACATATTGAGCAGGGTGTATGGTGTTACTTCACCTTTACATCTTTTCTGAAAACGTGAACCAAAACGTAAAAAAAAAAAACACACACACTGCAAATGTATGAAAACACACTAAAAATGCACTGAAAACACTCAAAGCATGTAAATGCAGTAGAAGACATGATCTTATTTTAACCCCTTCAGTACAGGGCTGGACTGGGACAAAAATTTGGCCCTGGACTTCACCCAGACCGGCCCACTTTAATTTTGCAAACACGCAAAAAACAGTATATAAACTGTACGCAATTGGGCAAAAAAGCCCCTAGAGATCCCCCCTTACATCAGGGTCCACAGAGAGCCCCTCCTTACATCTGGGTCCCCAGAGACCCCCCACGTAAATCAGGGTCCCCAGAGAGCCTCCCCTTACGTCAGGGTCCCCATATAGCCTTCCCCTTACATCAGGGTCCCCAGAGAGCCCCTCTTACATCAGAGTCCCCAGAGATCATCCGCCTTACATCAGGGTCCCTAGAGAGCCAACCCCTTACATCCGGGTCCCCGCAGAGCCCCCCCTTACATCCGGGTCCACAGAGAGCCTCTCTCTAACATCAGGTTCCCCAGAGAGCCCCTCCTTACATCAGGGTCACCAGAAAGAGGGCAGGTAGTGGGCCAGGACCCTGTGGTTGGGGACTCCTGGACTGACTCAGGGCTATGGGCCCCAGATTCAGGGATATAGCCCCAAAAGTCCCCCCCCCCAGGGATACCACTGGCTGTCACTGAAACCGGCCCACTGAGCCATCGGCCCACCGGGAAACTCCCTATAGTCCCTATGGCCAGTACATGCCTGCTTCAGTACCAGGATGTTTATAAAAATGTACCTTAGAGGATGAGGGGTTCAAAGACAGCCTTTGCAAGCCTCACCTTCTTCAGGAACACTGCTTTCAGACATTGCCTGGTCCTCGTATTGTCAACAAAATTCTAGTAAAATGAAACCACTTTATTGTCTGTCTTTTTCAGCTGTATGATTTATTGTGAAGGTGTACAGGCATGCACAGGTAAACAGCCATCAAAGACGAAACCTTGATTGCAGAATGTTTGTTTATCTGTGCATGCCTGTACACCTCCACAATAAATCTTATAGTCAAACAAGACAAAAGATAAAGTGGTTTCATTTTACTGAATCTTGTATCATGTAGACCCCATTCACACATCAGCATATTTAACCATCTCCCCACAGGCAGCAGGAGGTGATTGAACACATGCAGTGGCAAATTAAACTCGGGCAGCAAAGCCTGTCAAACTTGCCCATTGTTAAGTCAATGGGACAACACTGCAACTGCAAGCCAAGTACTAAGCTTTCACTTGTGGTGTGTTACATGCAAAATTGCTGTTCAGCAAAAAAAAAAAAAAGCAATAAACAAAAAACCAGGCATCCAGGAAACAGTATCACCTCCTGAGTGCCAGGAAACCATTGCTCTGCCACCCTCTGAAAAGCATTATTGCTATAAAAATAAAAATAAAAAAAAGCTCGGAAAGTTACTCCCAAGGTTAACCCCCCCCCCGTAAATTTTTTTTGAGCCCAAATCACCTTCATATACATGCACATGTGACCATAAACATATGCCCCATGGGGATGACTGTGTACGAAAATGTCAATTGCACTACACGTTACATATTGCCATGTATGCCAGAGTGAGCAATAATGCTACGGACAATATTCACAGTTAATTCTAAACTGATGTCCTGTATGGCCTTCTAAAGCGTTGACTATGGAAACATTGTTTCACGGGAGCGCACAACTTGAAAACTTGAGGTGTTTGGCATCTGCTTACTTCGTGCAACTTCATCTTTTACCAAAAATTGGGTAATGTATTGTATTTGTGGGCCCTAAGATAGTTTTTCGCAATACCACAGGCGCACACAATTTTAAGACTTGACATGCTTGTTATCTATCTACTTAACGCAACCCCATCTTTTATATTTTACCTAAAATTGGGTATTATATTGAGTTTGTGTACACTGAAAATTCATTTTATTTTATATATATATATATATATACCATATTTATCGGCGTATAACACGCACCCCAAGTTTAGGAGGGAATTATAAGGAAAAAACTTTTAGGAGGGAAATTTAAGGAAAAAAAACGTACATTTAAATGCCCATCAATGCAGCCTTATCAGTGTCCATCTGAAGCCTTGTCAGCATCATTTGCAGCCTTGTCATGCAGCCTGTCCTCATTGCAGCCTTGTCACGCAGCCTGTCCATCATTGCAGCCTTGTCATGCAGCCTGTCCATTATTGCAGCCTTGTCATGCAGCCTGTCATCATTGCAGCCTTGTCATGCAGCCTTGTCCGTCATTGATGTCAGCTAATGTTGGCGGCTTCTTGGCGGCTTTTGGCCGCTCTCGGACCTTCTCGGCGGCTTTCGGCCGCTCTCGGCCCTTCTCTGCGGTTTTCGGCCACCGAGAAGGGCCGAAAGCCGCCGAGAAGGTCAGAGAGCGGCCGAAAGCCGCCGAGGCAGCCGAAGGCCCAAAAATCGTGCGGAAATCGTGGAGGATCGGCGTATAACACGCACCCGTGATTCCCCCCTGATTTTAAGGGGAAAAAAGTGCGTGTTACACGCCGATAAATACGGTGTATATATATATATATATATATATATATATATATATATATATATATATATATATATGTGTTTTTTTTTTTGTTTTTTTTTTTTGCTGAAAGCATGCATTTGATAAACACAATAAACATTGTGCAAAATAAAAGAATTGCAATTACTATCTTTTTATTATATGAAGCCTCTGCTTTCAGAAAATATGCAATGTTCTGGGGGTTTTAGGTATATTTATTTCATGTGTGCAAAAAATGAAAAAAATTGCTCCAGGGCAGAAATAGTTAATAGTTCAGCAGATTTTGTTCAGCAGGAACCAGCCAAGATTCAAACTGTGTATAAGCCGGCCTGAATGTACCAAATGATTGACCAGTTAACTTGGGTACAACAACAAGCCTGATTCTCTTGCGATTATTGCTAGTGGCTGCTATAGCCGCTAGAAATAGCCACTGTCTTCTCCTGATGTGCATGCCCCCCCCCCCCTGGTTGCAGGAAAGAAATTTGCACCGTTCATGGCCAGCCTTAGTGATTTCTCATTATTTATTCTATAAGCCAATTACCCTTTTTATTTACAGCAACTTGGCTTTTTTTAGTTTTATATTAATTTACCAGTCTCATTACAGGAGTTTGGCTCTTAGTGTTTTTGTATTTATTCCAGCAGGGTAATTTAGTCATATTTCAACAGCTTGGATTTTTTTTTAGTCCTCATTTTAGTAGTTACCGATATATAGTTTTATTGTTTTCTTTCAGCAGCATGGTCTTTCAGGTCTGATTTTTAAAGGTTGAATTAGGCTCCCTGTGTGTTGCAATAAGCCCCACTTTCTGGGTCCCCTGTGTGTTGAATTAGGCTCTCTGTGGGTTGCAATAGGCCCCTTTTTATGGATCTTCTGTGGGTTGAATTATGCTCTCTGTGGCTGGAATTAGGCTTCTCTCTGAGGGTTGTATTGCACCCTTTCTCTGGGTTGAATAGTACCCCTTCCTGTGAGTGGAATTAGTCCCCTTTCTGTGGGTGGAATTAGCCCCTATTCTGTGGGTCTTCTTTGGGTTGAAATAGTCTCTCTGTGGCTAGAATTAGGCCCCTCTCTGAGGGTAGTATTGCACCCCCTTTTGTCGGTGGAATAGTACCCCTTGCTGTGGGTGGAATCTGTGGGTAGTATTGTGTCCTTTTCCACAGGTAGATTTGTGAGGAATATGAATGCAGACCTTCTAAGTTGGTATAGTGCATCATTTCTATATGTGTTTCCTAATGCCGCGTACACACAATCAAACTATCTGGCGGACTTGGTCCGCTAGTAAAAGAGCTAAAGGAAGAAAGAGGAGGCCCGGCAAGAAGAACCGAAGAGGGGGACAAGACCCTCGAAGTCGGAAGAAGACCCCCGGGCGGCGACGAAGAAGAAAGCCGGACTCCTCCTCTAGTAAAAGAGCTAGCAGAAGCTAGCGGAGGAGTTCGGCGAGAATATCCCCCGAGACGCTTGTCCCCTCCCCCTTTCCTGACCGGCTGGGTTGCGTGCTTAAATAAGGGTCTTATATGGACCTTGGGGGGGACCCCCACGCCGTTTTTTCAGCGTAGGGCTTGCCCTTTAAGTCCATGCCAGGTGACGGGGCTAGCAACGTGTCAATGTCGCCGCCAAATGCGGTGACATTGACCTCCTGCGCTAGTCCTGGCTACCTGGAGCCGCTTTCAAAATGAACGGACTTTCCTCCGTGTGTGGGCAAGTCTGTTCATTTTCAAAAGTCCGGTTGTATGTGGGCAGGTCACCTCTATCAGACTATCTGGCGGACTTTCTGGTGGTTTGTCCGCCAGACAGTCTGATCGTGTGTACGCGGCATAAGAAGTAATAATAAGTGCCCATTTGTTTGGGAGTCCTTAGTAGGACGATGTACCCATTTGTGTGGTGGGTGGAATGGTGGGGTGGTATAATGCTCAATTGTGTGGATTTCCCATTGAGGAATATTGGGTGTCGAGGGGTAACAGAGTGCCCATTTTTGAACGTGTTATATGTAAATTGTTCATTTCACAATGTCAGCGCCCGAAAAACGATTGTAAAGCGCCGCTTAAACTAGCAGCGCATTACCAGCGTTTTTCGATCGTTATTGGGGCACTTTTAACCCCTGCTAGTGGCCAAATAAAGGGTTAAAAGCGCCCACAAACCGCTGCTGCCAATAGTGCTTTTCAGGCGTTTTACAGTCGCTTCCTATTGATTTCAATGGGAAGGGGTGCTTTAGGAGCGTTGTATTCACCGCTCCAAAAGCGCTGCAAAGAAGCTGCTTGCAGGACTTTTCTTTGACGCCCTGCCAGTGCAGCGCCTCAGTGTGAAAGCACTCGGGCTTTTACATTGGGTTTGTAGTTGCGGCTTCTTTCAAGCACTTTACAGGTACTTTTTTTAACGCTAAAGCGCCTGAAAAACGCTCCAGTGTGAAAGGGATCTCAGTGTGAAAGCACTCGGGCTTTTACATTGGGATTGCAGTTGCAGTTTCTTTCAAGCGCTTTACAGGTGCTTTTTTAACGCTAAAGCGCCTGAAAAACGCCCGAGTGTGAAAGGGGTCTTATGCTGTATGTTAGGCTGCGGTTTAACAACAAGTAGTAAACACAACACATTTAAACAAATAGCAACGTAGCCTTGATTAAAAATGAATCCAACACAAAACAAAGGTTAAATTATTATTATTTTTTTTTTCGTTTCGTTCATTTATTAGTTTTCAAACATTTTAACCATTGCAGCAGCATGACATGTAGGGAATATACAACTAAAACAAAAATGGACACAGTGGTCTTTACATAGCAGTTATGTGAATGATCCTTTAGACCCCTTTCACACTGGGGCGTTTTTCAGGCACTTTAGCGTTAAAAAAAGCGCCTGTAAAGCGCTTGAAAGAAGCCTCATCTGCAGTCCCAATGTGAAAGCCCAAGTGCTTTAAGACCCCTTTCACACCCCACCGCCCATAGCGTGGGCGGTAAAACGTCGCTATTTTTAGCGGCGTTTTACCGCTGGATTTTCGGCGCATTTTTGCCGCTAGTGGGGCGCTTTTACCCCCGCTAGCGGCCCAGAAAGGGTTAAAACCGCCGGCAATACACCGCAATAGCGGCGATTTGCCGGTGGTATTACAGCGCTCCGTCACCACTCCAAAGAAGCTGCTGGCAGGACTTTCCCCTGACGTCCTGCCAGCGCACCGCTATAATGTGTAAAAGCGCGAGGATGGTGCAGCTTCTTTAGGGCGGATTGCAGGTGCTATTTCTAACGCTACAGCGTTCTCAAAATGCCCTGGTGTGAAAGGGGTCTAAGGATCAGCTCCCTGGTCAGCCTAAACTTCCGTAGAGCTTCACCCTCTGATGTTGTCCAGCATGAAGCCATCACCATAGTGCTCATTCTCCATTTCTGATAGCTTCTGAGCAAGTAAAATTGCAAAATATTGCATTTAACCACTTAAGCCCCGGACCATTTTGCTAGCCAAAGACCAGACCACTTTTTGCGATTTGACACTGCGTCGGTTTAACTGACAATTGCGTGGTCGTGCAACATGGCTCCCAAACAAAATTGACGTCCTTTTTTTTCCCACAAATAGAGCTTTCTTTTGGTGGTATTTGATCACCCCTGCGTTTTTTATTTTTTGCGCTATAAACAAAAAAAGCGACAATTTTGAAAAAAAAGAATTATTTTTTACTTTTACTCAGTTCAGGCCAATACATATTTTTCTACATATTTTTGATAAAAAAAAACACAATAAGCGATTATTGATTTGCGCAACAGTTATAGCATTTACAAAATAGGGGATATTTTTATGGCATTTTTTTTAATCATTTTTTTTTACTAGTAATGGCGGCGATCAGCGATTTTTATTGTGACTGCGACATTATGGCCGACACATCGGACATTTTTGGGACCATTGTCATTTATACAGCAATCAGTGCTATCAGTGTAAATGACACTGGCAGTGAAAGGGTTAACCACTAGGTGGCAGTGTAGGGGGTTAAGTGTGTTCTAGGGGCATGTTGCTAACTGTGGGGGGGGGGGGGGGCGTGGCTGTGTGTTACACATCACTGATCTCTGCTTCAATCACAGGGAGCAGAGATCAGTGTCACTGTTGCTAGGCAGAATAGGGAGATGCTTGTTTACTTTAGCATCTCCCTGTTCTGGCTCCCCGTGAGACGATTGAAGGTATCCAGGACCCGCGATCGGACTCACAGAGGTCCTGACCGGCACACGTGATGGCACAGTGGCAAATTTAAAGGGACGTTCCTGTACGTCCATTCGCCTGTCTGTGCCATTCTTCCGACGTACATTCGGGGTGTGCGCCGGTCGGGAAGTGGTTAAAAACCTCCATAGCTGTTATGCTGCTAAGCACTCTCTCTTATCTCCCAATCACTGAAACAGAAAATACCGCACTGGTTACCGCCACCAAAAGGGTGGTGCTATATACCGTGACTTTTTTTTAGTTTCTGTTCTGTCTGTGAATTGGACTTAAAGCGGTTCTGCACACTATTTTTTTTTCTTCTCCTGTTACAAGTATTTTCAGTCTAACGTTAAACTCACTTTTTCTTTGTCTGTCCGGTATCCATGTCCGTTTTTTCATCAAATCTGCACTTTTAAAATGAAAACAACTGAATTTCCATTTTGCTTGTGGGCATTTGAAGCCCACAAGCAATCACTTCCTTGTTCCCATTTTGTTATATCTACTAGCATGCCTCGCTGGTTCCCACGCATGCGCACTGGCAACTGCGCAGAGCGGCGTAAACAATAGCGATTTTCAAACTGCCCTCCAAACGTGGCGCGCGTAATGACGTCACGTCCGTGAAATCACGCAAGATTTCGTGTCGGCTGACACCAGATCCCAGGAGACAGTGCGGCACTCAAAGGAAGTGATGCGGATACCCGCACAGACCCCGCCCACAGCCGCAGACACAGAGGGATGTGTGGATAGATCGGGCAGAAATTAGAAGGTAGCGCAACCCACTTTTGATACATATGTTGAAATTAAAATTGCTGCAACCTGGTATAAAAATGTCACTCTGTGAACATACTAACATAGAGATTGGAATTTCCTTTTTGCGCCGGTAGTTCATTGTTTTTTTTTTTCTACAAATTAGAAGGTACCATTGAAAAAAAAAATGCCATTTAGCACTATTTGGATGATTAGGAAAACAATGACCTAAAGTAAAATCAGTGTGTGCAGGACCGCTTTAAAGAGGAAGTAAACCCTGGTGG
Source organism: Lithobates pipiens (assembly GCF_037356315.1). Classification (NCBI taxonomy): domain Eukaryota; kingdom Metazoa; phylum Chordata; class Amphibia; order Anura; family Ranidae; genus Lithobates; species Lithobates pipiens. Next base: position 151,062,818 of record NW_027507791.1, on the reverse strand, counting down.
GTTTAATTCCTCTTTCATTCCCTGCAAAGGTAAAGCATAATGGACTACTATGCATCGCATAGTAGTCCATTATGTGTCACTTACCTGACACAGGAGCCAGCGAAGTCACCGCTGTCCCCTGTATTCTGACGCATCCATCTTCTCGGTGTGTCTCGCTGCTCCGCCGCTGTCATTCGGTGAAGCCGCAATGACGTCACTCCAGCGCATGCGCACGGGAGCTGCCACTCGCGGCATACAGCTGTTGGCCGCGCCGCGCTCAGTGCGCCTGCACACCGCTGTCTACGGCGCATGCACCATAGACAGCGGTGCCTGTCTTTCGGCAAATATCTCCTAAACCGTGTAGGTTTAGGAGATATTTCTTGGACCTACAGGTAAGCCTTAATCTAGGCTTACCTGTAGGTCAAAGTTGGTTGTAAGGGTTTACAACCACTTTAACAGCTTTGCGCACGAGTTGCAATGTTTTCTGACAATTTTTTTTGCGATATTTACTGCAAACTTATTATTATTATTTTTTTTTTCTAAAGAAATAGACTTTGTTTACCAAATGCAATGATTTATGCAAACGAGTAGACCCCTATGTTCATCGGTAACTGTTGGTGTACTTATTATTCCTGCCACTAGATGTCACCACACTTCCTTAGTTTGCTGCATGGAAACAAACCGAGCTAGGAACCTTTCTTAATGAGTTTCTGTGGATGGGGAAGCTTTAGACTGCTGCTCCTTTGTCATATAAAAACACAGCACAGCTGAATGGTAAGTGATGTCTGTAGGCTCTGGGAGCTGTGCACTTCCTCTCATATATAGATTCTGTTCATGTTTATCAGCCAGCTATCATTAATATGTGGATGATACACAGGAGGGATATGTGGGGTTTGCTCTGTAGATGAGGAGCAGTTAGTAGCTGACATATATCCATTCTCCCTGATAAAGATCCTATGAGCTCTCAGAGATGGATTGAGGGGAGATGGTGATAAAACCTTTATTTATTTTTAATGGGGTTGATTTCAGGCTTTCTACATTTGCCAACTTTTTGAATGTCATCTTGCACGGCCATCAGTGGTGTTCAGAGGAGGGGAATCGTTGTGCATTCTATTCCTCCTAACTTAAAGGGTTTGTTCTCCTTTACCAGAAGAAAACTCCATATGCAGATGAGGGGCGCCTGTAGATAAAAACAAGCTGGGCAGCTTTGACCAAAGAGGAATCATTACCTTGCTATAAGCGTAAGCCATAACATACCCCATGAAGCCTGACTGAAAAACTCCCAGGACATTTCTAAAAGACACCTAGTCATTGCTGTTCACCTCCACCATCACAGGAGGGAGGCTCTATCTCTGCTTTAACCCCTTTATGCCTAAGCCTTTTTCTGACACTTGTTGTTTACGAGTTAAAATCCGCATTTTTTGCTAGAAAATTACTTAAAACCACCAAACATTATATTTATATATTTTTTTAAGCAGAGACCCTAGAGAATAAAATGTTGGTCTTTGCAATATTCTATGTCACACTGTATTTGCACAGCAGTCTTTCAAATGCAATTTTTTTTGAAGTAATACACTTTTATGAATAAAAAAAAAAAAACAGTAAAGTTAGCCCAGTTTTTTCATTTAACGACAGATGATGTTATGCCAAGTAAATAGATACCTAACACGTAATGCTATAAAATTGCGCACACTTGTGGAATGGCGACAAACTATGGTACTTAATAGGCAATGCTTTAAAAAATGTCTACAAGTTACAAACTGGTTACAGAAAGGGTCTTGTGCTAGAATTATTGTTCTCACTCTAATGATTGCAGGGATACCTCACATGTATGGTTTGAACAATGTTTACATCTGCAGGCACAACTTACGTATGCGGTCAGTTTTTTGTGTGATCACAGGAGGGATGGGGCACTTTCAATTTTTTTTCCCACACTGTCCCTTTACATTTTTTATTTCTGTTCACTTTTATTGCTGTGACAAGGAATGTACACATCCCTTGTGACAGTAATGCTGCGTACACACGATCTGACTTTTCGACAGCAATGGTCCGATGGAACGAATACAATTCGATCGCGTGTGGGCTCCATCGGACCTTTGCTGTCCAAAAATCTGACGGACTTTAGAAATAGAACATGTTTTAAAAAAAATTTCTGACGGAACTCTGCTGGACCCAGTTCCTATCAAGAAATCTGTTCGTCTGTATGCTAGTCCGATGGACAAAAAACTTAGCTAGGGCAGCTATTGACTACTGGCTATGAACTTCCTTATTCTAGTCTGGTTGTACGTCATCACGATCAAATCCGTCTGACTTTGGTGTGATTGTGTGTGGCCAAGTCCGTTGATTTGGAAAGTCCATCGGGAAGACAGTTGGAACTCCACCGAAAGGTTGTCAAAGTCCGGTCGTGAAAAAAATTTGAAACATGTTCTATATCTAAAGTCCGTCTGATTTTTGGACATAAGGCTCCATTCACACCTAGGTGTATTTGGGCATTTTCTGCTCTAATCCTCAGCTCTTAACCACTTAATGACCAAGCCTCTTTTAGATGTGTTGGTTACAAGTTTAGAACCCCCAAACATTATAATTTTTTTTCTAACACCCTAGAACAGGGGTGACCACATGTGGCCCGTGGAGCCCTCTGATGTGGCCCACGACCTCCTGCTCTGGGATGGCGAGTTGGAAAGTCCAGATTGCAGGTTGCCCACCCATCATGCCAGAGCATCAGTGTTGTGAATGAAGCCAGCGGTAGAGAAAGCAAGCAGCTGCAGAACAGAGCTGCATAAGCCAATGCTTCCTGTATAGCTCCGGCTCCTGTCATAGGCGGAGTGATACCAAATGCACTCTGCCTGGGACAGCAAGTTTATTACTGAAATCACAGTGTATATATGGACAATATCTGTTCTGCAGTGGTTACTGGGCTGCTTTTAAACTGATCCGCAGGTGTAGTGCAGAGCACCCTGTGGGTTACCTGCACTGAGCCATAGACTGGTTTTACCCGTGGATTTGGTGCACTTTCAGAAAGTGCACCACACCTGCAGGATATTATAGAAGTCTATGGCAGTACAGCTAACTCGCAGAAATGCCACAGGTACACTGCGGTGTGGGTAGACCGCAGACCATCAGTGTAAAAGCAGCCTTATGGCGCGTACACATGACCGGACTTTCCAGCAGAAAAGGTCAGACGGAATCATTTCATCGGATATTCCGATCGTGTGTAGGCTTCATCTGACTTTTTTTTTTTTTTAATTCTGATGGAACTAGAAAGAGAACATGTTTTTTTTTTTGCAAATATCATTTTATTAGTATTATGAATATCGAGAACACACATATGGGGAAAGCCCCAAAACAGACAATAATAATTGAAACAAAAGAGGTCGCAGCCTCACAAACATGCTGTACATGTACTGGTATGGCAACGTATGATTTATCAGCATAGCATGCCCTATCTTCCGGCCTTGTAGGTAATACCCACTTGGCTAGAGCCGGTAAAGATGCCCTTGCCACTCCATATGAATCAGTCATGCCAAAGCCTAATCTAGCGCCTCGGCATAAGGTCACCATGAGCAGGTTTGGGGCCGCGGCCAAGAAAAAGAGTGAAGACTGAGATGAAAGTAAGAAAGTAACAGAAAAGAGGGAGAGATGGGGGAGAGGGGTGGGTGGGGGGGGGGGGAGGGAGAGACCAGGGAAGGAGGTGGTAGGTATGGAGGGGGGGGGGAAGGGAGGGGTGGGATCGGCGTTCTCAGCGCGGTCTGCCAGATAAAAGTAGTAAGACAGTTAGTTGCCAAACAGGGCTTTGCCCTCGTCTGAGTACACAAACGCATTCCAAAGAGACCAAGTCTTTCGATATGTCTCCTGTCGATCTTGGGCTGTAAGCACCAGATCCTCCATTTTGTTTATATCTTCCACCTTCCGCACCCACATCGCCGCGGAAGGCGGTGTCTGTTGTTTTCAAAGCAAGGGGATGCAGGACTTGGCCGCATTCGTTAGGTGATGTAGTATCGATCGTGTGTATTTCCTAGGGGGTATGTCTGAAACATGCAGTAAAAAGAAGGCTGGATCATTAGGGATTTGCCACTCGGTAAATTTTTGAGAGATGGTCCGGACCGCTGCCCAAAACTCCAAAAGCCTGGGGCAGGACCAGAAAATGCGAAGAATTGTGCCCCTCTCCTCGCGACAGCGCCAACAGTACTCAGATGCGTCAGGATATATAAGGTGTAGGCGACTAGGCGTCAAGTACCACCTGACAAGAATTTTATAGTTCGTCTCTTGTATTTTGGTGCATAGCGAGGACCTCAGAGCGAACCGCAGTATGTTATTAATTTGTGTTTGTGTAAAGGTGCGGCCTAGATCCACTTCCCATTTTGTGAGACCTGCGATGCGTGGCGGTTGTGTAGGCGTATTGAGTAGGATGTACATTTTAGAAAGGGTTCGGGAAATCGGTTCAGTGTCAGAGCAGTATTCCTCGAATGCCGTAATTGGTCTGGCATAGTCTAAGGGGTTCGGGAGAGAATGAAGAAAGTGGTGTAGGCATGTGGCGTTCCAGAAATCCAGACGATATGGACCAGAAGGGGCCATAAGATCCGGGATGGAAGTCCAGTTACCCCGTATTACGAACTGAGAGGCCGTAGAGAGATTGGAGTTCTGTAGCGGCTGAAATTGTATATTCGACAAACCTGGTGTAAATCTGGGGTTACCTAGGATCGGTGTCAACGGTGACGCTGTGGTCGTCAGGGACTGTTGCAGTGCCGCCTTTGCGCCTTGGGAGATCGTGGTACCTATGATGGGGTGGGATTTCACTGCTCGCGGTAGTGTCTCTCTGCACCAGAGAGCCGTCCTCAATGGAATAGGGCATTGTTGTTGCTCAATTTGTGCCCATAACTTAGCATCGAGGTTGCGAACCCAATCTAACATCCTACCTAGGTGTACAGCAGAGTAATACTGCTTAATGTCTGGGAGCGCCAACCCCCCATAAGGTTTCGGTAGGGAGAGTTGGGATCGTGGTATCCGAGGCTGTCTTTGTGCCCAGACAAAACGGGTAAATAACGCCTGTACTTGTTTAAAATATGCGGGCGGGATTTTGATCGGCAGAGCCTGAAAAAGGTATAGAAATTTGGGCAAGATGCACATTTTCAGTAAATTGCATCTACCGAACCATGAGTGGATCCCTTTTTGCCATGAGTCCAAGAGCAGCCTCACCCTCGCGAGTAGAGGGGGAAAATTTTGTTCGTACAGGTCCGATAGGTCAGATGGGATGTTAGTCCCGAGATAGGTCAGGGTGGTGGATGTCCATTTAAATTGGAAATTAGATTGCAGAGCAGGCAGTAATCGTGGCGATATCAAAAGTCCCATAGCCTCTGATTTGGTGAAGTTAATTTTCATGTTGGATAACCTCCCATATCTCTCAAATTCCTGAAGCAAATTTGGTAATGATATCCTTGGATTGGTCAGCGTAAAAAGCATGTCATCAGCATAAGCCGAAATCTTATGCTGCGACTGTCCGACTCGCACCCCTTGTATGTCGGGGTTTAGTCTGATCGTGGCTAAAAAGGGTTCCAGGGATAATGCAAACAAAAGAGGGCATAAGGGGCAGCCCTGCCGTGTCCCATTTGTTATCAGAAAGGGGGTCGAGAGAGTCCCATTAATTTTAACTTGGGCCGTGGGGTTAGAATAAACCCCAGCTATCCTGTTGAGCATTTGTTCCCCCAACCCCACATGTCGGAGTACTGCGAACATAAACGACCAATTCACACGGTCAAAGGCCTTCTCGGCGTCCGTGTTCAACAGGACACATGGGGTTCCTGTGGTTCTCGCCACATGGAGCAGATTTAAAACTTTCGTGGTACTATCACGGGCTTCTCTAGAGGGGATGAAACCAACCTGATCTAGGTGTATTAATTGTTGGAGGTGGGCAGCTATTCTCGTGGCTAGGATCTTAGTATAAATTTTCAAATCTATGTTCAGGAGAGATATCGGCCTGTAACTACTACAGGACGTAGGGTCTTTTCCTTCTTTAGGTATCACCGAGATATGGGCATTCAAGGAGTCTCTAGTAAACCGCCCGCCCGAGCCTATTGCATTAAATAACTTGAGCATGGGCGGACCTAGTAGATCTAATAACTTTTTATAGTATTGCAGGGTATAGCCGCCTGGCCCCGGGGCTTTCCCCAGCTTCATGGATCCTATGGCTCTATGGATCTCCATCAAAGTTATTGGGGATTCTAGTTCTTCTTTGGCTTCTGGTGAAATGGAGGCCATTTGGGACGACTCAATATAAGCGGTCATGGCTGTCTGTGTTGGGGGGTCAGTCCGGAGGTTATAGAGATCGGAATAAAAATTACGAAATTCCTGAGTAACACCCTGAGGCATAGTAACCTTCTGTCCCCCTGGCGTAACAACGTGGGGGATATACGTCAGAAGTTTACGTTTCTCTTATTAGCCACGCCAGCAGTTTCCCGCATTTGTCACCCGCTTCGTAGGTCATCTTACGACAGGACTGCATGGCCGCTTTGGCTATATAATGAAGAATGTCTGTGATTTGTTTCCGTGTAATTTGTAGATCAGTATCAGAGGACTGTGTAGGAGCATGTTTGTGTCTGGCCTCCGTAATGTGTAGCTTCTTCAATAATTGGTCAAGAAGTTTAGTGCGTTCTCGTTTAATCCCATGTTTAATTAGGACGCCTCTGGTCACTGCTTTGTGAGCCTCCCAGAGCACGCCCGGATCACAGTCTGGGAGATCATTTTCCCGGAAATAATAACGCAATGTCGTGGTCACGTCTTCCAGCACTTCTGGGGTCTGTAGTAAGCTTTCATTGAGGCGCCAGAATCTGGTCGCCAGGGTAGGGACGTCAGACAGTTTATAAGTCAGAAATATCGGTGCGTGGTCCGACCTGTTTCCAATAGAGGAATGCTCCACTGCATGTAGTTGGGAGTGAGGGATCATGAAATAGTCAATGCGTATGTAAACCTTATGCACAGGGGAGTAAAATGTATAGTCCCGTTCTTCGGAGTGCTGAAGTCTCCAGACATCAATCAGTTGGGAGTTGTGGAGCGCTTTCGCAACCCGTTTAAGCTGACTCACCGGCATGGAGGTACGACCAGCCGAGGTGTCCACAGATGGTAATAAGGGGACATTAAAGTCCCCACCCAATAGTAGCTGTCCTGCTCTGAAGTCCTGCAGTTTCTCCATAATTCCCTCCACAAAAGTGGCCTGGAATTCATTAGGTGCATATATAGTCGCCAGGGTCACCTGGACTGTGCCAATGAGTCCCTTCAGGAAAATATAACGGCCAGACGCGTCTATCAGGGAGTCCTGGCATCTCCATGGAAGTTTGTGGGAGAGAAGTATGGAGACCCCCTTTGACTTAGCCATCGGATTGACTGAGTGATATGTGAACGGGTAGTGTCTATTGCGTAGGTATGGTAGCGCATTGGGTTTAAAATGTGTTTCCTGTATAAAGGCAATATCCGTGTGTAACCTTTTCAGGTCCGCTAGTAGGATGCGCCGTTTTTCCGGTGTATTAAGGCCCTTCGCGTTAAGCGATAAAAGGTGAAGGTGAGGTGAGGCCATGGCCAGGCGAGGGAAAAGGGGGGGACGCAGGTCCCGGCAAAAGGGGGATGGAGGTTGGCAGGAAGGGGAGGGAAGGTGGGTGTAGGAAAGACAGAGGGAAGGTGGGGGAGGGGGGAGGACAGGAAAAAAAAAAAGGCGGGTGTAGAGCAGAGAACGTAGAACAAAAAAAAAACAAAGAGAGAATGGAAAAAAGTAGAACGGTTGTCGGAGACCGGGCCTATTGCCCTACGTCTCCAGAGAAAAGCAATTTAGTTATGTGCATATAGTGCTTCGAGGGCAAAACGCACCCTCTAGCAAAACATGCTAGCCTATTGGGGGGAGCGAACCGGACAGGGAATGGGATAACCAGCTCCCTATACCCGTCTCCCACCTCATAGCGCCACTGTTGCAAGGTGCACAGCTCCGGGTAAAACTTACACATTTAGAGGAATAAGCAGATAAGAACAAAATAGCAAACAATCCACATACAGCAACCAAATAGAAAATAAAAAAAAGTAAAGAAATACGAGGGCCATTAAGGTATAGCGAACCTAGACGATACGCGGTCCAGTCCGTACAAATCTGCAGCCAGGTACCAAAACCGCGTACCGTCTGCAGGGTTTCAACAAATGAGCACATTCCCACCCCCCCCCCCGCCCCCGCATACATCTTAAAGAAATATGGAGGCCATTAACGTGCAGCAAACCTGGACGATACACGGCCCAATCCGCACAAATCTGCACATAGGTATGGACGCCGCGTACCGTCTGCATGGTTTCAACAGAGGAACACATTCCCAACCCCCCCCCGCCAACATCAAACAACCCCCCCCCCCCCCCCCACCCAGTCCCTGCCCCACAAACATCAGACAAGGGTTCACCATGTCCCACCAGGCACCTCAGTCGAGGTGACCCCCACGTCAGTTCCAGAGAGGGATCCGCCAGCCCCGTACCCACTCCCTAGAAGGTCCAGAACCCCCACCCACACAAATCTGGATCCTCCTCGGAACGGCAGTTCTAGATGGTCTCCTAGCGGCCATGCGCAGTACTCGTCCACCCGGGCCCCTCAGCTAGGCGGTTAGGCATCCCCATTGCAGACATTATTGAGCAGGTGTAAGTAGGCAGAAGGGGGTAGAGCAATCGGGTACCAACCCCAACGGCCGAGCCCAGTGAGACCTCACGGCCTGACCCTCAGCAGAGTAACTGGTTACAGGGGGGCCCCCAGTCAAAAAAAAAAAGAAATGGGGGGGGGGGTGAGCAAGAACAGCCCAGGTATAACGGAATCCTGTGGGGGGTGGGGGGGGGGCACTCTGGGGCCGAGTTGACAGGGAAGTCCGGGGCAACCGAGGAACCTAGGGACCCAGGGCTGAAGTCAGGAAGATCCATGCGGCACTGCCATCCCCACCTGTACATCAGGATGGGCGGTGGGCGAAAACAGTTCTAGCAATGTAAGGGCAGCGACACGGCAGACCGGGCAGAAGCGGTGTACTGGTGCTGCAGAGAGTGACCCAGTCCGGTGGGGGGGAGCCAGTTCACAAAAAAAAACCACTACGGTCGCGACTGTTCATCAGGGGGGAGCCGTCCGGACGTGGTCGGCTACCGGATAGATAGAGGGAAACGGTCAGCCCAGGACGCCAACAGTATCAGCTGCAGCAGGGGGGGGGGGAGGAAGCCCATAATCAAAAGTTACCTCACAGTTCCCTGGAGATCTCCGGTGAGGACGCTCTGGGTCTGCGACGATTTCTCTGCTGTCTGGGTGGCGGATCTCCGCGGCGGCCAGGTCCCGTGTCCGTTCCCTGAGCACGGGGCAGAGGTGCCAGCCAATTCGGGAGCGTGATAGGCTCCGCCGCCAGGAAAACAAACAGGTCCGGCAGAGAGTCAGGATGGCGGAGAGTGAAAAATCGTTGATCCTTCCGGAACGTAACCGACAAGGGGTAGCCCCATCTGTACGTTGCTCCTCTGCAGCGGGCCAGTTCCAGCAGAGGTTTTAACAGGGCTCGCCTCTGCAAGGTAGCATGGGAGATGTCCGGTAGGATCTTCAGTTCCACCCCATCTAACTCTATGGCAGGGGCTTCCCAGGATTTCCGCAGGACCTCCTTATGCAGATAATGGTGTAGTCGGCAGACTACATCGCGGGGTCTGGTAGGATCCGCTGATCGTGGGCCTAGGGCTCTATGGACCCTATCGAATTCCAGGCGAGTTGGCAGGTCTACACCTGGGATGTTGCGGAATATCGCCGCAACCGTGTCCGCCAGGTCTTCCGGTCCCGTCGCCTCCTGGAGTCCTCGCAGCCGCAAATTGTTTCTGCGACTGCGGTCCTCCATTTCTTCCAACCTCAGCTGCTGCACCATTAGCGCCTCCGCTTGGGCATCTCGAACCTCCTCCATCGCCGCCACTCGTCTTTCCAGAGCCGTCAAGGACGTTTCGCCGCCCATCACTCTGGTGGCGAGGTCCTTTACTTCCTCCCGCACAAGGGCTATCTCCTTGCGGTGGGCAGCTTCCACCGCGCCGATAAGAGTGGTAATGTCCGATTTTGTAGGGAGAGAGTGCAGCAACGAACGGAGTTCTGTATCCATCTGGAGCGTCTGCACGGCTGCTCTCGGGGTGTCAGTGACCTCCCGGTGAAGATCCAAGGGGGTGCCCAGGTAGGGATCCGATGTAGAGGCCTCCAGGCCGAGGTCCGGGGAGGCGCAGGCAGCGCGGTCACTGCTTCCGCTGTCACGTGGTGCCGCCATTGCAGGTCCCGGAGAGCGGAGTTGTGAAAGGTGGAAAAGTCTCTCAACATCACCCGGTTGCGGCGTTTGAAGAGACGGCTTGGCATATGTGCTCTTCCTCTGCGTGGCACGCTTTCTCGAGGAGGGCATAGTGTGGTTATCCAGCAAATATCCTCAGATAAGGTGGGAGACGGCCGGGGGCTCAATCATTGCACGTCTCTATTCCTCCATGTCCAAGCCACGCCCCTCAAGAGAACATGTTTTAAATCTTTCCGACGGAATCAATTCCTATCGGAAAAAACGTTCGTCTGTATGCTATTCCGAGGGACCAAAAATGATGCAAGGGCGGTTATTGGCTACTGGCTATTGAACTTCCTTTTTCTAGTCCCGTCGTACGTCATCGCGTTCTAAACGAACGGACTTTGGTGTGATCGTGTGTAGGCAAGTCCGTTTCAGTGGAACTCCGTCGGAAACACCGTCAGAGCTTATTCCGACGGAAAAAACGGTCGTGTGTACGTGGCATTAGGATCCCTTTCACATAATCGGTCTGACCCAATCGGACCCTCCATTTACCTCTCTGGAGTGGCAGATGTAAACAGACTTGTGTCTGTTTATACCTGCCTACCTACAATTGGATCTGCTAAAAAAAAAAAAGTGGATCTGTCCCCTTCCGTTTGATCAGATCAGAGGGCCCATAGAGAAGAGTGGGCTGTGTCTGTGTCTGCTTTGCATAGGTAGAGTGGACAAGGAGCTGTCATCTGCCCACTCTGCTCATTGTGGCCCACAACTGGTTATGAAGTCGCTTAAGTGGCCCTCATTCTTCAAAGGGTTGGGCATCCCTGCCCTAGAGAATAAAATGATGGTCGTTGCAATACTTTGTCACACCATATTTGCGCAGCACTTACAAGCACTTTTTTTGGAAAAAAAAATCACTTTTTTAAATTAAAAAATAAGACAGCAGTAAAGTTAGCCCAATTTTTTTTTTTTTATATTGTGAAAGAGAATGTTACACCGAGTAAATTAATACCCAACATATCACGCTCCGTTCGTGGAATGGCGACAAACTTTTGCCCTTAAAAAACTCCATAGGCAACGTTTTAAAATATGTATTCTATAGCTTGCATGTTTTGAGTTACAGAGGAGCTCTAGGGCTAGAATTATTACTCGCTCTACCAATCGCGGCGATACCTCATATGTGTGGTGTGAACACAGTTTTCATATGCGGGTGCTACTCACGTTTGTGTAAACATCCCTTCTAATAGAAAAAAAGCATGACAGGACCTCTTAAATATGAGATTGGGGGTCAAAAAGACCTCAGATCTCATAGTTACACTAAAATGGAATAAAAAAAATAAAAATAAAATGGTCATTTAAAAAAAAAGATGAAAAAAAAAGGCCCTTTAGGAGCTATGGGTGGAAGTGACATTTTGACATCGCTTCCGCCCTGCAATGTCATGGAGATGGGTGGGGGCCATCTTCCCCTCACTCATTTCCATGCCACTGACGTGAAAGGACCGGATCACCTCCGCTGCTGCCGACGGCTCCGGTAAGCGGCAGAGGGCACTGGAGCATGGCAGGAGGGGGGCCCTCTCCCGCCACCGATAAAAGTGATCTCACGGTCAATCCACAGCAGAGACCATTTTTATCTTGTAGCCGACCGCCAGCCGAAACACGAGATAACTGGGGTAATGACAGCTAGCTAATTAAACTAAAATAAACTAACATGTACTCAAGTACCAACCAAACAAAAATAAAATAAAGTAAAATGTGGAACTGTATATTTAAATAAGCTCAGACAATGTGCATAAATTCCAAAGTGCAATACCACAGATCAGATTGTGCACTTAACATAAAAAACTTGACATAGAAAACTTGGTAAAAAAAACTTGGTATAAAAGATCTTCTATTGATGATAGTGAGATAGTGTTGAGTGCACACATATATAAATGATATGGTACGGAAAACAAAAAAAAAAAAATGTGTCGTTATACAAGTGTAATACAAATCAAAAATTGCACAAAATGCTAATAGTCCATGTGCAGTGTACCATGTGTATGAACAAAATACTAATAGTCCATAAACAGTGAAATGTGTTTTTGAACAAAAGCTCCTTTCCCTGATGAAGTCATTTGACGATACGCGTAGGAACACAATTGGCCAGTAAGGACACCGGAAGTGACGTCCGGAAGCACGAGCGTGACACGCGTTCGTTTAGCTGTGCTTTTTATTATTGTTTTAAATGTGAGTACCTATATCTTTGTTTTATACCCAATAAATTGTGAAGACGTACTTCACCATTGGAGTGTTCCCCTTGTTTTTCCTGCATGCTACAACGTGCCCACGGTGAATGAGAGTCTAGGATTACATCACCTATTGTACCTGCATTACTGGACAACAAGCGTTACTTTGGAAATGCTGTTTACCTTACAGCAGTAAGGTAAGGTAATTACTGCACCTAGTGTGAGGATACAATACGCATAGGAGCACTGGTGGGATTCACTTTTTGTTTTTGGAGCACGCAGGATACTGCTTTGTTTATCACTAAATGGACATATTTTACCACCAAATGGACATGCTCTCTGTATAATTGTAGTTCACCTTATATATTTTTTTGGAGCTTTTGTTCAAAAACACATTTCACTGTTTATGGACTATTAGTATTTTGTTCATACACATGGTACACTGCACATGGACTATTAGCATTTTGTGCAATTTTTGATTTGTATTACACTTGTATAACGACACATTTTTTTTTTTTTTTTTTTTTGTTTTCCGTACCATATCATTTATATATGTGTGCACTCAACACTATCTCACTATCATCAATAGAAGATCTTTTATACCAAGTTTTTTTTACCAAGTTTTCTATGTCAAGTTTTTTATGTTAAGTGCACAATCTGATCTGTGGTATTGCACTTTGGAATTTATGCACATTGTCTGAGCTTATTTAAATATACAGTTCCACATTTTACTTTATTTTATTTTTGTTTGGTTGGTACTTGAGTACATGTTAGTTTATTTTAGTTTAATTAGATTTATTTAGCTGGAGCGCAACACCATTTCTTAATTACTATCACTTAATTTGGGGAGGGTTTACACCCCTGCTGGTGTTTTGCTGCAACCACACTAGTTCTAGGACACATTGATAGGCGCGAGAATATTTTCACTTCCATTCAATGACAGCTAGCTGCTGCCATAACAGCGATATCTGTCCTCAAATTATTGGCGGTTGGCAAGTGGTTAAAACGCCCAACAAGACAAATCCTATTCATTTGAAAAAAGAAGGGGGGAGTGGTGCACTTATTCAATATAATGTGTCGTTAACATACAACCTAAAAATAAATTAAACTAAAATATAGTGCAAAAAAAGCCCCAGTAAAGGGTAGGAATCAGTTTATATAGAGATAGATGTCTCATAGACCAGTAGCTTGATAGAAGGAAAACAAAACATCAGTCCAACATCGATTGTAAAATTTATAGATTGACCTTTTGGTCATTGTTGGAGGTGAGCGGCCAAGGAAGGCTCATCAGATAGCGAATGGAGAATCTTGCTGGTGGATCTATGGAGACTTTCGGGTCCCAAGCGAAGACGAAATGCTGCATGAAATCTTAGCACCAACACATCCTGCATTCACCACTGGGAAGTTCCATATATAGAGAAAAGCTTTCTCCAAAAAAATACTACTTCATGTTTAGATGGTACTTAAAGGAAACAAAAAACAACCATAGTGCAATATTGCCACATAAAGTAAAGCTTGTTTAATAAAAAACTGCTTACATCAAGTAAGAACAAAATCCGCAATATAAAATGGGAGTAGTGACAAACTCGTCTCCTCACCACGCTTCCACAATAGACACCGGAAGTGACGTCACAAGGCTCCACCCGACATGTTGAGTCACTGGTAACGTGACTTCCTTAGGGATAAGAGCCACTTGGCGAGCGCCGGGTATTTATACCCTATCTACATTAATGGGTTTGCCTTAGTAACAAGTGAGTCATCAGTTCATTTGTGTCCCATGTAATTAATTGGTCAATAAGAAAAAAAAACACCAGTAATTGCCAGAAAACTACCTAGCAACCGAGGCTGATAGATTGAGTTCAATACAGTAGGTACAATAAGAAAATGCGGACTAATACGGAGATTAAATATAAACATTACACAAATAATTACAAGCATTTTATAGACAATCACAATCTACCAAAGGGGTTTAGGAGAGAAAAACACCCCAAACTACATTAAAAATAAAAAATGAAATAAAATGCAAAACGGGAGAAAGAGGTGTATTATAGTGACATCTAGTGGGCAAGAGCGATTATGCTGCTAAGTGAATCCTATATGAAGATATGTATGTAAATAACATCTAGTGGGCAAGAACAGTTTCACTGCTAAGTGGATCCTATATGTATGTACTTATAAGGATGGCTTAAGATGGTCAGCATGGTGCCACTGTCCAAATGGGACATACAGTAATTGTGTTGCCATTACATATAGGAGGATAAAGTAGAGAAGAGAGAGACAAAAAATAAATAAACATCTAGTAATAAGAGATGAAGCAATTAAGGTCAAAATCAATATTTAACCCTTGGGGGTGGAAATATTTAATTTCAAAAATCCATTTAGATTTGCATCTACTAAGCATATTGACCCTATTGCTCCCTCTCCAGTTTGGTGTATATCCTTCAGTTGCCCAGAATTTCAATACTGAAGGATCCTGTGAATGAAATTGGGCAACATGCCTAGGTACGGTATGCTTAGTGAACTCCTTGCATATTTTTTGAATATGCTCTTGAATCCTTTTCCACATAGGACGTTTGGACCTGCCTATGTATTGTTTTAAACGCAGACATTGGAGGACGTATACCACCCCTTCTGTCCTACATGAAATTAACGCTGATCTGGTATTCCTTATTGGTAACAGTGGATTTGAATTGATCTCCTTTTTGATCATTCAGCTTGGTGTTCTTACATGCATAGCATCTCCTACATGGAAAAAAACCCTTTCCTTGAAAAAAGGTAAAAATAGCTAATTGGTTGGGAGGATTAGGGATATTCTTCGCAATCATATCTCGTAAAGTGGGTCCCCGCCTGTAGGTGAATTTCGGAACTACTGGTAAAATGGTACACAACTGGGAATCGGCTCTTAGAACGGACCAATGTTAAATATTTTTTCTATTTGCTTATACTGTACATTATAATTCAAGCTGATGGGAAGATCATAGGTGGTTCTTTCTAGATTGAGCTAACGTCAGAGATGTCCTCTCCATTCTAGTAACTTCTTCTATTTTATGATTAATGAAATCTTCATTGTATCCTCTTTGTGTAAATCTGTTACTGATGAAACTTGCCTGTTCGTTGAAATCTTGTTCATTAGTACAAATTCTGTGTAATCGAATCACCTGTCCTTTTGGTATATTGATGAGCCACGGGTCGTGATGGCAACTATCCATTGGAATGCTACTATTCCAATCACTATTGGAACTATTGCACTATTGCACTCTGTCCAGGCCAGTTGTTTTACACCTGGCCTGGACAGAGTGCAGTGCAAGTGGGGGCAAGTGGGGGCAACAGAATAAGCAATCCAAGCCTTGCTTTGAGTTTTTCCTTCCACCGCAGCCGGCCATACCATCCAGCGGTGTTGATAACACTCTGCCAGGCGTCTAGTGAGCAGGAGGAACCCTGACGAAACTGATGACACTGTTGATGGATGATGTTTAACTGACATGCTTACGATCAACTTTTCAAATGTGAGTTTGCTGTATATGTATTGTGGAAATAAATTGTTTTGATACATCTACACCCAGAGGTGCCCCTCTCTTTGTGTTTTGGTTGTAGAATCTTGGAACATGGTTTTAGTTCCCATTGGAGGCAGCCCTGCTTGTGGCATTTTCTTCATCATTCCTTCCCTTCAGAATCTGGACTTTAATAATAATTCTTTTAGGGCTGTGGAAATTAAAGATTAATTCCTCGATTAATTGATAAATTTTTTTGATCGATCAAAATTCTTTTGATCGGTACTCACCTCTCCGCCGGCTGCCGGGTCTTCAGGGAGTTCCGTCAGAGATCTGGTGACATCACGGACATCAACGTCACTGGACTCCTCCCCCTCTTCCCCAAGTGCCTCTGTCTGCTAACGAAGGGAAGGGGGAGGAGTCTGTTCTGATTGAACCTAACAAGTAAGGGGGAAGAGCTACGCATGATGTCACCCACTGCTGCCCTACGGAACTAATGCGATTGTCGGCTTTACATGCTGTGTTTTTATCATCTTTATGTGAGTAGTTTGTGTTTGAACACAGAAATTAAATCTTATACTTAAGTGGTGAGCACTTAGATCTTTTCTTTCTACCCATGATCTGGTGTCCTTGCTGAGATCTAAGGAGACTTGAGAGAAGTTTATGGTCCATGTTAACCCTTTTATACCCGCTTGCATGATCACCTGTTTTGCACAGGGGTCCATGCCATAAGGTGAGAGTGATTAGTTAGACCCAAGGTGGAGGGATTGTCACGCTACTGTGGAAAAAAAAAAGACTTACGTCAGTGCTACAGTTTGAATTTAAAATGTATTTGTGTGAACTGTGAAGTTAAGTCATGGATTGTGGAAACTAACTAGTGTCGGGTGATTGTATATAGTTTATACCACATTTACCACTGACTAATGCAGAGTTGCAATGCAAGGAGATCAGCTAAAAGTAGTTAGATCTGTATGTGCGTTATAATTAATCCAAATTAGTCAATTTAAAAAAAAATCGATTAATCGAACACGAAAATTTTAATCGGTAACAGCCCTAAATTCTTTTATTATTATGGACTCCATTTTTTTATGTAATCAATTTTTACATTTAATGTTTTATTACATGTCTTGCATCTGTGCGGGTTTCTGCACAGATGTCAATGGAAATCGCACTCCTAAATCGCCAAAAGTAGTACAGGAACTACTTTTGAAAATGCAGTGCCACACCGATTCGGACGCTGCCATTGCCAGGGATTGCCACAGATTTGCCATGCATTTTGTCAAATTGCATGCCAAATCGCATCAATGTGAACCAGAAGTAATCGTTAAAGGATCGAGAACGCGATTCTACCCCCTCCCGATCTTAAAAAAGCATTTTCTTGATTAAGCACAGGGAGTTCTCTGCTCAAGCCGACAGCTGTCAAAAAAAACAAAATAACAAAAAAACAGGCAGCCGACCAAGTTTCTCACGACATCGCTAAAAAGAAACATTGTAACATATAGTTCTTTTAGAGCAGGAGTTTTCAACCTGGGGTTTAGGACCCCCTAGGGGGTCGAATGAGGATTTGCCAGGCATCACCATATCCTGGGCTGTTCCTGAAGCCCGCACTGCTTGCCCACCTCTTGCGCACCGGCTCCAGGGCTGTCCCTGGAACCTGCGGCCGCCCAGCTGGCCTGTTCCTGGAGCCCGCGCCCATCCACTCAGCCTCTTTGCAGCCACCCATTCAGTTCATGGCATGGCCGGGGGCAGAGACTAGAGGTCAGCTGACTGGTGAGGAGTGTGAAGTGGGAGGGGCTGGAGGAGACCCTGTCTCCTGATTTCGGCATGGGTGTCACTACTGCAAGACACCACAGAGCTGCAGACACAGTGAAGCCAGAGACACAGTGAGTAGCACTACCTGTGATTATAGTTGCCATTAACACTCCCCACTCAGATCAGCAGATGACTTTGATCAAGAGTAGGGATGAGCCGAACACCCCCCGGTTCGGTTCGCACCAGAACCTTCGAACGGACCCCAAATTTGTACGAACGTTAGAACCCCATTGAAGTCTATGGGACTCGAATGTTCAAAATTAAAAGTGCTAATTTTAACGGCTAATATGCAAGATACTGTCCTAAAAAGGGTTTGGGGACCTGGCTCCTGCCCCAGGGGACATGGGTCAATGCAAAAAAAAAGTTTTAAAAACGGCCGTTTTGGCGGGAGCACTGATTTTAATGACGATTAAAGTGGAAAAAAAAAGTGAAATATTCCTTTAAATATGGTGCCTGGGGGGTGTCTGTAGTATGCCTGTGAAGTGCCATGTGTTTCCCGTGTTTAGAACAGTCCCTGCACAAAATGACATTTAACGGAAATAACGTCATTTAAAGCTGCTTGCGGTTTTAACCACTTTCAGACCGGACCAATTTGCTGGTCAAAGACCAGACCACTTTTTGCGATTCGGCACTGCGTCGCTTTAACTGACAATTGCGCGGTCGTGCGACGTGGCTCCCAAACAAAATTGACGTCCTTTTTTTCCCACAAATAGAGCTTTCTTTTGGTGGTATTTGATCACCCCTGCGGTTTTTATTTCTTGCGCTATAAACAAAAATAGAGCGACAATTTTGAAAAAAACGCATTATTTTTTACTTTTTGTTATAATAAATATCCCCCAAAAATATATAAAAAAACATTTTTTTCCCTCAATTTAGGCCGATACGTATTCTTCTACATATTTTTGGTAAAAAAAATCGCAATAAGCGATTATTGATTGGTTTGCGCAAAAGTTATAGCGTTTACAAAATAGGGATAGTTTTATAGCATTTTTATTAATAATTTTTTATTATTTTTTTTTTACTAGTAATGGCGGCGATCTGCGATTTTTATTGTGACTGCGACATTGTCGGGGACCCATCGGACATTTTTGACACATTTTTGGGACCATTGTCATTTATACAGTAATCACTGCTATATAAATGCAGTGATTCCTGTGTAAATGACACTGGCAGTGAAAGGGTTAACCTGTGGGTGGCAGTGTAGGGGTTAAGTGTTCCTAGGGGTGTGTTACTAACTGTGGGGGGGTTGGGCTTTCATTTAGTGTACACTGATCTCTGCTCCAATCACATGGAGCAGAGATCAGCATCACTAGTTGCTAGGCAGAATGGGAAAATGTTGTTTATACAGCATTTCCTCCATTCGGCCGCTCCGTGAGACGATCGCGGGGATGCCCGCGGCGATCGAGTCCGCGGGTCCCGCGACCGGACTCACGGGGGTCCCGACCAGCGCGGGAGCGCGCCGCCGGCGGCGCGCTCCCGATGGCACGGCGGCAACGAATATTGGACGTACATGTACGCCAATATGCCTGCCCGTGCCATTCTGTCGACGTACATCGTCGTGCGCTGGTCGGGAAGTGGTTAATGTTATATCTGGTTCCTGCAATATGGTTGAAAATCATTGAGAAAAATGGCATGGGTAGCCCTCCCTGCCCATTACCAGCCCCTTTGGGTCTTGTACGCATATTAAGGGGAACCCCGTACCCATATTAAAAAAAGGAAATGCGTGTGGCCCCCAGGCCCTATATACTCAGAACAGCAGTATACAGGCGGTGCAAACAAGACAGGGACTGTGTAGGTTTGTTGTGTTGAGTTGAATCTGTTTGTAATTTTCAACTGGTACATTTTTAAAGTGTAGCTCCAGTCAAAAAAAAATTTTTTAAGCTTTTTGGAAAACAGGGTTATCACCCCTGTATAATATGTTATGTCGTCCATCTTTTTTCATCTCACTTGCTGTTGTCTCCTTCCGTTTGCAAGTAGGAGATGTTTGTAAGTTGGATGTTTGAAAGTAGGGGCCTGCCCTATATGCTCTGCAGAAATGGCGGAACAATGTGTTGGTTTTGCCACAACATTGTAAGCCCTCAAAGTGACTCTTGGTGGGCGCTGGAGCGCCCTGCTGTGAACGATTATATCAAGAATTGTAATTACATGCCATTGTTGAACAGTGGTAGAAAAATTGACCTTTGGTGGTTGTGGTGCTGGTGCCACAACACTATAAGTCCTCACAGTTACTCTGGGTGGGCACAGGAACGGGCCCTCCTGTGAAATATTATATCAAGAATTGTAATTGCATGTCCCTGTTAAACAGGGGCAGAAAAATTGGGCTGATGGCACTGGTGCTGGTGCCACGACACTGCAACCTCTCCCATATACTCTAGTTTTATTGCAGGAATTAGCCCTGCTGCAAAGCATTGCATCAAAAATTGTACTTAAACGCCCCTGTTAAAGAGGGGCAGAAAAATTGGGCCTTAGGCACTTGTGCTGGTGCCACGACACTGCAACCTCTCCCATATACTCTAGTTTTATTGCAGGAATTAGCCCTGCTGCAAAGCATTGCATCAAAAATTGTACTTAAACGCCCCTGTTAAAGAGGGGCAGAAAAATTGGGCTGATGGCACTGGTGCTGGTGCCACGACACTGCAACCTCTCCCATATACTCTAGTTTTATTGCAGGAATTAGCCCTGCTGCAAAGCATTGCATCAAAAATTGTAATTAAACGCCCCTGTTAAACAGGGGCAGAAAAATTGGGCTGATGGCACTGGTGCTGGTGCCACGACACTGCAACCTCTCCCATATACTCTAGTTTTATTGCAGGAATTAACCCTGCTGCAAAGCATTGCATCAAAAATTGTACTTAAACGCCCCTGTTAAACAGGGGTAGAAAAATTGGGCCTTAGGCACTGGTGCTGGTCCCACAACACTGCAACCTCTCCCATATACTCTTGTTTTATTGCAGGAATTAGCCCTGCTGCAAAGCATTGCATCAAAAATTGTACTTAAATGCCCCTGTTAAACAGGGGCAGAAAAATTGGGCTGATGGCATCACCCAGAAACAGAAATGTTCTTCCAACATATCATCGGAGGAGGAAGAGGATAGACAATCAACATAACAGGACAGTCACTCAGCATCAGCATAGGCAGTCTTGAAGGGATGTGATATTTAAAAAAAAATTATTCGGTTACATCAGCTTCAGGTGCTTGGTAGCTGTGGGTGATCCAAGACTGATTCATCTTGATGAAGGTCAGTCGATCAACTGATTCGGTAGACAGCCGCACCCTGTGATCAGTAACAAAGCCACCAGCAGCACTGAAGGTGCGTTCCGAAAGAACGCTGGATGCAGGACAGGCCAGTAGCTCAATTGCATACTGTGCAAGCTCTGGCCAGTGATCCATCCTCAAGACCCAGTAAGCCAGAGGATTTTCGGTGGGAAAGGTGTCCAAGTCTGACCTTGCCCCTAGGTATTCCTGCACCATGTAAATCAGACGCTGGCGATGGTTGCTGGAACCGATCATACCTTGGGGCTGCGGACTAAAAAATTGTCTGAAAGCATCAGTCAGACGGCCACCTTCTCCACCGCTCCTTCTGACCGATGCCTAAGCAACACGTTGTCCAGGACCAGGAGTTTGTAACCTCCCAGTCTCTGGGAACGCGTTGCACAGACCTTTCTGCAAGGCCAACCGGAGATGTCTCATCCTCTGCTCCCTCTGCGATGGCAAGATAAGGTCGGCAACCTTACCCTTGTACCGTGGATCAAGGAGAGTGGCCAGCCAGTAATGGTCCCTCTCCTTGATCCGAAGAATATGAGGATCCTTCCGCAGGCTTTGCAGGATCAGGGAGGCCGGGCAGCGTAGGTTAGCTGAGGCATTCAGTCCGGAGTCCTCTGGGTCACTAAGGACAACATGATCCGCAGCTACCTCCTCCCAGCCACGTACAAGTCCACGTGTTTCTTGGGACTGTAAATCATCCCTACAAGACTGCTGCTGCTGCTGCTGATGCTGAGTGCCAGCCTCCACCTCCATGCTGACACAATCATCCTCCTCCTCCTCTTCCTCCTCCTCATCCTCTTCCTGTGTGATGGGTGGCACAGCAGGAACACTGTCTGGATAAAGGGGGCCTTGAGAGGCAAGGAAGTCCTCCTCTTCCTGCCTCTGTTCTGCCTCAAGTGCCCTGTCCATTATTCCACGCAGCGTATGCTCCAAGAGGTGGACAAGAGGTACAGTGTCACTGATGCATGCACTGTCACTGCTCACCATCCTTGTGGCCTCCTCAAACGGTGACAGGACAGTGCATGCATCCCTGATCATGCCCCACTGGCGTGGTGAGAAAAATCCGAGCTCCCCTGACCCTGTCCTGGTGCCGTAGTCGCACAGGTACTCATTGATGGCCCTCTGCTGCGTGTGCAGCCGCTGCAGCATGGCCAACGTTGAGTTCCACCTGGTGGGCATGTCACATATAAGGCGGTTCTTGGGCAGGTTTAACTCCTTTTGGAGCTCAGCCAGCCGAGCACAGGCATTAATGATCGGCGGAAATGCACACAGACTTTCCTGGCCTGCTTCAGGACATCCTGTAAGCCGGGGTACCTGCCCAAGAACCGCTGCACCACCAGGTTAAGGACGTGAGCTACACAGGGCACATGGGTCAGTTGTCCCTGTCGGAGGGCGGAGAGGAGGTTGGTGCCATTGTCTCAAACCACCATTCCTGGCTTAAGCTGACGTGGCGTCAACCACCTCTCGGCCTGCCCCTGCAGAGCTGACAAAACATCCGCCCCAGTGTGGCTCCTGTCCCCCAAACAAACCAGCGCAAGCACAGCATGGCATCGTTTTGCCTATGTACTTACGTAGCCCCTGGAACGCCTACGGAGCACCCCTGGTTCTGAGGACAGAGCACTGGAAGAGGCCATGGAGGAAGAAGAAGAGGAGGGGGTAGAGAAGAGAGGTGTGTCACAACCAATAGTAGCATTTTGGAGGCGTGGTGGTGGAACAACCTCCAACACTACTGCACCTTGTCCTGCATCCTTCCCAGCTGCCAGAAGAGTGACCCAATGGGCCGTGAAAGACAGGTAACGTCCCTGTCCATGCCTGCTGGACCATGAGTCAGCGGTAATATGCACCTTACCGCTGACCGCCCTGTCCAGCGAGGCAAGGACATTGCCTTCCACATGCCGGTAAAGAGCCGGAATCGCCTTCCGTGAGAAAAAGTGGCGTTTGGGGACCTGCCACTGAGGAACCGCACATTGTACAAACTCACGGAAGGGGGCCGAGTCTACCAACTGAAAAGGCAGCAGTTGAAGTGCTAGCAATTTAGCCAAGCTAGCATTCAACCGCTGGGCATGTGGATTGCTGGGAGTGAACTTCTTTCGCCGCTCCAGCAGCTGGGGCAGGGACATTTGCCTGCTATAATCGGACTTGGGTGTACTGCTAGCAGAGTGCCCGGAAGCACTTGGCTGTGACACACCTAATTCTACACCTTCATTCCTCTCAGAGCAGGTTTCAGAGAGGACTGAAGGTCTAGTGGGGTTGGAGATGCCAGCTGATGAGGAGCAAGGAGAGGGCCGCTTTGTTCTTTGGTGTGGGTCTTTGAGGTACGCTTGCCAACGAGCTGCATGCCAGGTCAACATATGTCTGGTGAAGCATGTGGTGCCCAAGCGGCTGATGTTTTGGCCACGCGAGATACGCTTGAGACATATGTTGCAAATAGCAGCGGTGCGATCTAATGCACTCGTCTCAAAAAAGGCCCACACCAAAGAACTTTTAGCATAACGTGCAGAGGCAGCGCCCTGCACAGGCGGAGCTCTGCGGTGTGATTCAGTCAGTGTGCTGCCCCTAAGCTGGCCCCCGGAGGGCATCCTGCCTCGTTGGACATGTGCCTCCTCCTCCTCCTCCTCTCTCCTACCAGGCACCCACGTGGAGTCAGTGCCCTCATCATCCCCTCCCTCTTCATCGCTGTAGCAAACCTGGCAGTATGCTGCAGCTTGTGGAACATGACTGCCAGATTGCTGTCCTTCTTGAGCATCCCCTCTCTCTGCATTCACGCTACTGCCTTCCTCTAGCTGAGTGTCATCATCAGAGGCTACAAAACACTGGGCATCCTCCTGGAGCATGTACCCAACACTGTGCTCAAAGAGTTCAGGAGACTCCTCAGGAGGACGTGGTGGGTCTAGGGAAGGAGTCACTGATGATGACATTGAGAGAAGGGAAGACGATGCGTTGGCAGCTGCTTTGCTAGTACCCTGAGACTGGGTGAGAGAGGATGAGGAGGATGAACAGGGCTTGGTCATCCACTCTACCAAGTCGTTGGCATGTTGCGGCTCAACATGTCCAGCTGCCGAAAAGAAGGACAAGCGTGTCCCATGGCCACGTGCTGATGACAATGCACCGCGTCCACGACCAGCACTGTTGTCTCTGGACACAGAGCCTCCTTGTCCTCTTTTATCGGCTCGCGCCTGTCTGCCTCTCCTTGCTGGCCTTCCAGACATGGTAATGGCCTGAAGGGAGTTGGGTAAAAAAGCAGTTGGGTAGTGTATATTGTGCTAGAGGCACACAACACCCACTAACTCCTGCAGATGCCTTTATTATAGAACACCAGAGATAAAGGGGTATATACAGATGTATACTGTGCTGTTCTGGAGGCACACACAACTTCCAATAACTCCTGCAGATGGCAAGTGGGCTGAAATAGAGAAGAGCTATGTAGGTGGATATAGCGGTATGTACTGGGTACAGAGCACGCAGACAGCACGCACTAGCTCCTAACACTACTGACTGCAAGCTTTATTATAAAAGATAGATCACTAGTTATATAGGTGAGGTGAATATAGCGGTGTATACTGCGGTCAGGGCACGCAGACAACAACCACTACACAACAGCAAGATCGAAAATCGTCCGAAAACGATCGGTGTGTACTGTGTTGAAGGTACACAGAACACCCACTGCTTCAGACGCCAACACACTACACAAGGCCGCCGCGCTGGCGGCCTTATATAGTGTGGGGCGTGCACTACACAGCCTGAGCTATGATTGGCCACAGGAATCCTGCTTGTGGCCAATCATGGCTCTCCTCGCTGCTGGCGCCACGATTGGCCAAGCATGCGGGGTCACAGTGCATGCTTGACCAATCATGAGCCAGCAACGCACTGCGCCATCGCAGTGCATTGTGGGCCGTGAGCGCCACATGAATTTGGCGCGAACGGACCAAAACGTTCGGACTTCGCCGAACGGGCGAACAGCCGATGTTCGAGTCGAACGTATGTTCGACAACACGAAGCTCATCCCTAATCAAGAGCACCTAAGTTGGCTGATCAGAACTCCCCCCAGCACTGCCACTCATCTCATTCCCCTCACCAGCACTGCCACTAAGGAGTAAGAGAAGGAATAAAAATAGAGAATACATGAAAGGGAGCGGAAAAGAGGGGGAGGAACAAAGAAAAAGGGAGAGAAAGAACAAACATGGCCAAAGAGAAGGATGGGGAAAAAAAGAAAGAAATTAGAATAGAGAGAGATTAAAGGGAAAGAAAGGAGAACAAAAAGAGAGTGGTACATCCTAAAATGAAAGGGACTCAGGGAGCCCTAAATGTCTCTAGGTTAGGGGCGCAAATTACTTGTCTTGCCTTGGGTGCTGACAACGGGTGCTACGAAAATTTTACTGTTAGGGGTCCCCACAGCTTGGGAAATTTTTATCAAGGGGTCACGGCACTTGAAAGGCTGAGAACCACTGTTTTAGACCAAAGGGATGAACTTCTGTAAATTAGGTCAGTTTAACCACTTAAAGACTAAACTTTTTTTGACACTGGTTGCTAGAAAATTAATTAGAACCCCCAAACATATATATATATTTTTTTAGCAGAGACCCTAGAGAATAACATGGTGGTTGTTGCAATATTTTATGTTGCACTGTATTTGCGCAGCGGTCTTTCAAACAAATATATATATTTTTTAAATACACTTTAATGAATAAAAAAAAAAAAAACAATAAAGTTAGCCCAATATTTTTGTATAATGTGAAAGATGATGTTACGCCAAGAGAATCATGATCTTTATTCTAAGCAAAAAAATTCTGATTCTCATTTTAGCCAGAAATGTGCAGCTCTGCCTTGTATGAAGAAGTGCATCTGGAAAGATTCACAGCACTTCACTTTTTCTACCTTTTGTTATTGTACAGCCTTATTCCAAAATGGATTAAATTCATTATTTTCCTCAAAATTCTACAAACAATACTCCATAATGGCAACATGAAAGACGTTTGTTTGAAATCTTTGCAAATTTATTAAAAATAAAACAATCTAGAAAAATCCCATGTACATAAGTATTCACAGCCTTTGCTCAATACTTTGTTGAAGCACCTTGGGCACCAATTACAGCTTAAAAGTGGACGTTAACCTAAATTTTCTTTTTAATTATCACTTCTACCTTGTACAGTAGAGGATGTTATGTCAGCTGTGCCCAGTTTTGCCACAAAGCGTTAATCCAGCTCTGAGCAATCCTCTTCAGTTAGAAAAAAAGGACACAATATGTGCCTGTTTCTTCCCCGTGCTGTGAGTGACAGGTAATTTCCTTATTATTATTATTATTCAGGATTTATATGGCGCCAACAGTTTGCGCAGCGCTTTACAATATGAGGGCAGACAGTACACTTACAACACAAATAAATACAGGAGGGATCAAAGGGCCCTGCTCGTTAGAGCTTACAATCTAGAAATCTCATGCACTAGCGTCTCAGAGCTAGCACAGCTATGCTCAAATATCCTCCCCACTACAGCCTGTATGGCACATGCACAGGAGTCACAGGTGGGCCGTGAGCGTGCTCTGCTTCTGCCCTGTGTGCGGACTTCTTGTATAGCAAGCGCAAAGTTCATCCTTGCGCTGCTGCCAGCTTAAGGGGAGTGTAGAGGTGGACGGCAGTCTAGTCATGACACAGCTCTGCCCACCAAGCGACACAGCAAAGACTCACTCATGGATTCCGGGGGGTTTTGCGGGGCTCCGTGTAGGAATGGGGGTGATTTGTGAAATGTAGGAATACATTCTGAAGGGATATATATATTTTACTATCATGGCAAGAGTTGATATTCATGAGTGGTGGGTTTTCATCCACTTCAAGTCTTTTTGAGTATGATGCTACAAGCTTGCAATACCTATATTTGGTCATTCTTCTTTGCAGGACCTCTTAAGCTCCATCAGGTTGGATGGGGAGCGTCGGTGCACAGTAATTTTCAGATCTCTCCTGAGATGTTCAATCGGTTCAAGTCTGGGCTCTGGCTGGGCCACTCAAAGACATTCACAGAGTTGTCCTGTAGCCACTCCTTTGTTATCTATTCTGTGTGCTTAGAGTTGTTGTCCTGTTAGAAGATGAACCTTTGCCCCAGTCTGAGTTCCAGAGCACTCTGGAGCAGGTTTTCATCAAGGATGTCTCTGCACATCGCTGCATTCATCTTTCCCTCAAACCTGACTAGTCTCCCAGGTCTTGTTGCTGAAAACATTCCCACAGCATGAAGCTGCCACCATCATGCTTCACTGTTGGGATGGTATTGTTCAGGTGATGAGCGGTGCCTGGTTTCCTCCAGACATGACGCTTGCCTTTCAGGCCAAAGAGTTCAATCTTTGTTTCATCAGACCAGAGAATTTTGTTTCTTATGGTCCGAGAGCCCTTCAGGTGCTTTTTGGCAAACTCCAGGCAGGTTTTCATGTGCCTTTTACTGAGTAGTGGCTTCCGTCTGGCCACTCTACCATATAGGCCAGATTGGTGGAGTGCTGCAGAGATAGTTGTTCTTCTGGAAGGTTCTCCTCTCTCCACAGAGAAACTCTTGAGCTCTGTTAGAGCGACTATTTGGGTTTTTGGTCACCTTCCTGACTAAGGCCCTTCTCCCCCGATCGCTCAGTTGGGCCGTGAGGCCCACTCTAGGATGAGTCCTGATGGTTCCAAGCATCTTACATTTAAGGATCATGGAGGCCACTGTGCTCATTGGGACCTTCAATGCTGCAGAAATGGTCTACAGACAATTGCTTGGACTTCATGGTTTGGTTTGTGCTCTGACATGCACTGTTAACTGTGGGACCTTATATAGACAGGTGTGTGCCTTTCCAAATCATATCCAATCAACTGTTTACTGTTTACCTGCTGGAGATTTGTATTTCTGTTCATCCAGTCCTGGGATTTACACAGCTCTGCCAGACTGCACAACTCTACCTAGCAGAAACAGAGGCCCGATGCTGTAGTTCAGTAACACTTACAGGTCTCCTCCCCAACCCATTTGGACAGTAAAAGGAAAAGCAGCACCCTGATGAGCTCTTCTCCTCTGCTCAGTCCTCCTATCAGCATGCTTGCAATCTAGCATAACTAAAGGATTCCTTGTTCTGCTTTTATCTCCCCCATTCTGAGCTCTGCAGTGCAGGGACTGATACCAGGTCAGATGCAAGCCTTTACACATTGAATGAATTTTTAATGCCCCAATGCTCTCAGGGCATTATAAGTTGCAGCAGAATGCCAAGTGATAAAATGCTTTGTGCATTCCTGCACCTGCCATTGAATGAAGCCAGTAATCTCAGGTGAAGTTATTTTTTTCCCCTCACCTTAGCAGTGAGCAAGTTGCACAAGAGCATTTGACCTGGTAAGTAAACACTTGAGTTGGGTTATCCACTTGCCCTCTGGAAAATTTACCCCCCTTCACGACCAGGCCATTTTTTGTGATATGGCAGTGCATTATTTTAACTGACAATTGCGTGGTCATGCAACGCTGTACCCAAATACAATTATGTCATTCCCCCCCACAAATAGAGCTTTCTTTTAGTGATATTTGATCACCATGGGGTTTTTAATTTTGTGCGATATAAAAAATTTAAATTTTGAAAAAAATTAAAACAATATGCAGGGAAAGAAAACCCATCACATCCCCACTGACAGGACGGTGCTCTGCCTTGTTTACATAGGGGGAGCTCCATCCTGTGTCTCTCCTTGACGATCAGTGGGTGCTGGTGAACATTCATTGGCCGACACCTGCTGATCTGTATCTGCTGTGACTAATCGCAGAAGATGTGCACCATATATATATATGTGTGTGATTCTGCACAGGACGGCCACCCTATAGCAGTAAATTTGCTATGGAGCGGTCAGGAAGTGGTTAAATATCCCTGCCACTGACCACAATGTGGGCTGCGGGGTAACAGCACTGCCACTGACCTTCAATGCAGGGAGGGGGCTAACTGCATTGCCACTGACCAGTAATAAAGATGGTGATGGGGTGTTAAAGTAGTGTTAAACCCTTAGCTTAAAGGATAACTAAAGGCAGGGCTCAAAATGTCAAGACCTGAGCTACTAGCCAGACCTTAAGGCTGCTTTCACACTGGGGCGGTATTCAGGCGTTACAGCGCTAAAAATAGCGCCTGTGTAGCGCCTGAAAAAAAACGGCCCCTTTCTCTCCAGTGTGAAAGTCTTCCGGCTTTCACACTGGAGCGATGTGCTGGCAGGACGGTGAAAAAAGTCCTGCTAGCCGCATCTTTGGAGCGGTGAAGGAGCGGTGTATTCACCGCTCCTAAACCGCTCCTACCCATTGAAATCAATGGCACACCGCGGCAATACCGCCGGCAAAGCGCCACTGTAGCGGCGCTTTGCGGGCGGGTTTAACCCTTTTTCGGCCGCTAGCGGGGGTTAAAACCACCCCGCTAGCGCCCGCAGACCGCCGCTAAAACGACGGTAAAGCGCCGCTAAAAATAGCGGCACTTTACCGCCGACGCCGCTCCCGCTGCAGTGAGAAAGCAGCCTAAGAGTTACTCGCCATCAGTTGCCCCACCCAACCCCTACCCTGCCCCACTCATAAGTCCACCCCTAAACACGCCCTTGTAAATTATCTTATAAAATTACAATTACAGAATTAAATGTTTTAAGCAGAATTAAGTTCCAAAAATAAATATTAACATAAAGCATATCAGTACATCGGTGCAGTTTCACGGAGCCCATGAATGCAGCCTCACTGTGCCCGTAAAAGCAGCCTCACTGTGCCAATCAATTCAGCCTCACTGTGCCAATCAAATGCAGCTTTATGGTGCCCATGAATGCAGCCTCACTATGCCCATCAATGCACTCTCACTGTGCCCATGAAATGCAGCTTTACGGTGCCCCTGAATGCAGCCTATCTATGTCCCTGAATGCAGCCACACTGTGCCCATCATTGCAGCTTCACTGAGCCCATGAATGCAGCCTCACTGTGCCTGTCAATGCAGCCTCAATACGCCCCATCAAATGCAGCTTTACTGTGCCCCATCATCAATACAGACTCACCTGGATGATGGATCACACGGTGTAACAATGTCCCAGGTCCCACCCCCCTAGAGGGGCTTGTTTCATAGGCGGAACACTGATTCAATCTACTATCACACAAGCCGATCTAGGGGGGGGGGGGGGAGACCTTGTTTTTTTTTAGTTTTGGGAGGAGTAGAGGGGGATTAGAACACGTGTACGTTTTTATTATAATTTGTGCCCCCGTTACAGAGATTCACCCTCTCTATTTGTCCTGTTTACCATTATCATTGAAATTAAAAGTAATGGAGGGGAAATCTTCCAATGGGGACACTAGTTCTGCTGACCCAAGGAATTTAGTTAATTTGCAGGGATTTCCTCTCACTTCCTGTTTGGCTATGGAGCAGGAAGTGAAGGGAAATCTGCACAATGGGATACAGATGGCAAAAAAACAAACAAACAAAAAAAAACAATGGGTTATACTCTCCCTTGCCCTATCCAAAATGGAAAAAAAAAAGTTTTGCCTCTGTTTCTACACTAACACATTGAGCACAATAAATAGAGCTTCAAAAAAACTCTTTGTTAAAATTCTTACCCCAGCACTTGCTGTTTACAGGTTTCAGTGCTGCTTGCTCCTGTTCTATTGGTGCTACTTCCCTGAACTTCTGGTCTTCACAGGAAATTGTTTTTCAGTGGACAGTGCAGTCTCCAGTCAGCCTGTTAGCTTGGAGAAGTGAGGGTCGGGGCTCTGCGTTTTTATTGATGCACAGTGTAGAAAGACACATGTCCTGATTACAAGGGTGGCTATAATAGGACACTGTTTGATAAAGGAGCCACCTTGAAACAGGAAACCTGGGGCAGTGATCATGGTGCTTTCTTAACCCCTTCCCGAGCAGCCGCCGCAGTTATACTGCAGCAGGTTGGCTCCCCTGGGTGAACCGTCGTAGCTATACATCGGCTCACTTTCAGACCACTGGGAGGTGCGTACCGCCGGAGCCGATGCTCGTGCCCGGCTGTTGCGATGACTGACAGGCACTTGCGATTGCTCCACACAGAGAAAGCACGGAGATCTGTCAATGTAAACAGACAGATCTCCATGCTGTCAAGGGAGAGGAGACTGATCTGTTGTTCATACTATGTATGAACAGCGATCGGTCTCCTCACCCAGGCAGTCCCATCCCCCCACGGTTAGAATCACTCCCTAGGACACACAGTTAACCCCTTGATCTCCCCCTACTGTTAACCCCTTCTCTGCCAGTGTAATTTCTACAGTAGTAAGTGCATTTTTATAGCACTGATCGCTGTCAGTGGTCCCAAAAATGTGTCAGAATTGTCTGATCTGTCCCCCACAAAGTTGCAGTCCCAATAAAAATCACAGATCACAGCCAATACCGATACAGATGCCGAGAACGTTGAGGGACTCCCTTTTGTATTCATCGCAGATGAAGCCTTCGTTCTGGGAGAGCACCTGATGAGGTCGTTCCCCCAAATGACCCTCACCCCGGAGAGGAGGGTTTTTAACTACCGGCTGGCCAGAGCAAGAAGAGTTGTGGAGAATACCTTTGGGATAATGGCCAGCCGGTTCCGTTTGTTTCTCTCAGCCATCAATATGGCGGACTATAAATTCAATCATATAATCATGTGCTGTTGCATACTCCATAATTTTTTAAGAAAACATTCTCAAACATATATCACTTCAGTGGTGCCTGAGGCCGGATTTAGTGCAGAATCTGTACTCACAAGTCTGGATACTGGCCGTACTGGCTTGGCCCCCCAAACCGCCCATCAAGTGCGGGACAGATATGTCAATTATTTTAATGGTAGGGGGACCATTGCAATGCCAGAACATATTTAACCTTTCAATTAATAAAAAAATCTTTTTATGATAAAATCTAGAGTTTTTCTTCTTGAAAGCAATGAGGAAACTAGTCAGGGCCTGGTCACGCAGCAACCCACACTACTGATTCACGCTGTCAGCTCTCTAGTTTGCCTTACCCGGGAACACCGCTGTATCGGTGTAGAGGTATATCAGCAGGGAGTTCATCATTATAATTCTATTTATGCTTTTAACATATGTTTTTTTTTTAAGTGTACATTTATGAGGAATTACTGAATAAACACACCTTTTTGAAAAACTGGATTACGCTATGTGCACCCCCTTTTTCTCTGCTTGTAATGAGCAATATATAGATGGAGAGATGCAGTGATTGCTGATTATAGCCACCTGACATCCATACACCTACCCACCAATATTGGATGAAGATTCTCAGAGCCTTGCTGACAACAGCACACCCAAAGATATGCAGGATATCCAGTAATATCTGGTAAGTGAGCTTCCTTTGGGGGATTGTCATACAAGTGTCACGGAGATGGTAAATCGTCTGGATCAATGAATTGTAACTTACCTCTAATTCCTTTCTTCTGAAGCGGATCACCTTTAATCTCTTTTTTACATTTTTGCTTCCTATTTTATCAAAAGTGGACTGTGCATCAAGTCCAAATTCTCTTGGATTTTATAAGCGCTATTAGCGTTTTAAATATTTTGTATGTAGTGTTTTATATATTTGGACACATTTTTTTTATATATTTCTTCTTGTTTGCTTTTCTTTTTAGCTTTCTCTTAGGTTCTCTTAATGCACTTGTAGTGTCAAGTGGATTTCCCTTTAGTAAATAAGCCCCTTTGTCACTGTAAACACAAAATGAATTCCAAAATTAGTGTTAAAGAAGCCACACACATTGTTGTCGTTTAAAATTTTTACTGTGTACACATTCAAACATGTGCGTTTTTTTAAAACGTGATTCAACGTTTATTTATTTTGTTTTATATTTTTTACTCAATATAATGTTTTTTTTTGGCACAATATTTTTTTTAATTTTTTGGGTATTTTCAGAATTTTTTTTAATTTGTATTTTAAAACAGGGTTTTTAAAAAAAACTAACATACCCAACACTGGAACTTACAAAGGTCAACATGTAAAACTTGCAGGTGATGTCACCCATGTAAAAGCCAAATGAAGATGCACACAAATTGGGACCCATAACGGGGGATCAATGGACATGTTTTGTGGGTAAACATGACCTAAAAAGAACCGCGCTGTCCTAAAAATTAATCTTAGGGTATGTGCCTCCCATATGGGAGACTATATATGTAAAAACAAACAATAAATACAGTGCAATATCATATAATAGATATGTCATAAATGGCCCAAAATGCTAAAATTACAACCATACCTACTAAATATATAGAAAGAAATCTATGTGCAAAATTATATTAACACATATACATCAACAGCTGGAAAGAATTGTTGATGGGGGTTCCCGGAAAGGAATCCTCACTGACAAAGAAAAATTGTTTTTAGTACCGGTTGCTCCACGCACACCAGTGATTTATTATCTCCCAAAGCTACACAAGAATGTTACTTGCCCTCCGGGACGTCCAATAGTCAGTGGGATTGACTCGGTAACGTCCCGGGTGGGCAAGTACATAGACCATTTTCTCCAACCGTTGGTGCAGAAGATACCCTCTTATGTGAAAGATACTAAGCAAATTATTAATATGCTGGGTAAGATTAAACCGAAGGAAGGCCTTTGGCTTGTGACCGCCGACATCACATCTCTATATACTGTCATCCCCCATAATCTAGGGTTGGAGGCGGTTAGACTTTATTTAGAGTGAGGCTCAGGCTTGACTCAGATCCAAATAGACTTTATTTTAGAACTCTTGGAATTCACCGCAGCGTATAATTATTTCTGGTTCGATAATCAGTTTTTTCGCCAGGACAAGGGGGTGGCCATGGGGGCTAAATATGCCCCCAGTTTGGCCAACTTGTTCATGGCTAAGTGGGAGGAGGATGTGGTCGATTCCCCGAGGAGACCTGAGGTAGTCCTTTGGGCACGTTATATCGACAACGTCCTCCTCCTATGGGATGGTGAGGAATCGGATCTCCGTAATTATATGGAGATGTTGAATAAGAACAATAGAGGCATTAGATTCAACTATGAAGTCAGTATGGAGGAGGTTAATTTTCTGGATCTAAATATCAAAGTGATTAACGACACTTTTGTTACATCTACGTTTTTCAAGACAACAGACAGAAACTCTTATATCCCTCTGGGAAGTTGTCATCATGATTCATGGTTGAAGTCAGTTCCCCTGGGGCAATATATGCGCCTCAGGAGAAACTGTACCGAGATTGCAACGTTTGACGAGCAAGCCATGGTATTATCTCAGAGATTTAGAGAGAAGGGATATGAGGCAGAAACTCTGATTGAGGCGGTAAACACTGCACGAAACAAGGATAGGTCACTTTTATTGGCAGAAGGTGGTGCCGATAGAGAAAAGAATCAGGTGACATTGCCTTTTGCTACCACATTTTCTGTGCAACATCGGAGTGTTAAACAATTAATCCGCAAACATTGGCATCTACTGACCAATGATCAGATTTTGGGCACAATTTTACCCGAGAACCCTAGGGTTATCTTCAGGGGGGCCCCCACGTTGGGTAGCAGGGTTGCCCCTAGCGTACAAAATCCTCCTAAGAAAAGTAGATGCTTTTTTCAGAATCTCACAGGGTTCTACAGATGTAAAAACTGTCAGGTTTGTTCATTGAATGTGAACAAAAATTCTAAGATCTGTAAGTTTTCTTCCACAAGCACACAGAAGACATATGAGGTTGAGCCCTTCATTACATGTTCGTCTGAAGCAGTAGTATACCTCATACAATGTCCCTGTGGGCTCCAATATGTTGGGAGGACCAAGAGGGCCTTAAAAGTCAGATTAAACGAACATATTGGTAACATTAAACGGGGCTTTGACAAGCACCCAGTGTCTAGACATTACGATGAGGTACATGATAGGGACCCCTCCAACACCCTTTATATGGGAATAGACAAATATAAACCACACTGGAGGGGTGGGTCACTAGTAAGAGAAATTTCTCGTTTAGAAATGTCATGGATCTACAGGTTGAAAACATATGCCCCTTTTGGCATGAATGTGGACACTGATGTCAACGCCTTTATTAACAATGCTTAGGTCATTTGGGAGTCTGATGATTAAATTTCCGGATGGGGTTTCTTTTGGGGACACCTCTCTTTTCTGGCAATTTTGATATCAACATTATGGAGTTCATATTATATTTTGGTAGAATACAATATATAAAAAAAATATTTTCTGGCATATGGTTTTGAACAATGCTGTATTGAATTCTGATAGTATCTGGCATTTCAGGAATCCATATATATTTTTTACATTTATTTGTGTACTTACTTGATTTTTTACACTTTAATATTTTATTTATTTTAATTAGTTTTAATGATCTTGATCTGATAATTTTTGTATACAAATATGCTATGGTCATTGCGATGTTACAAATCTGGTGTCCTATAGCTTGGTTTAAATATTATGAGCTATGTTTGTTTTGATAGGTCGCTGGTACAAGCCTCCTCCTTTAGTGGTGCCATGCTGTGCTCACTGACATACACGGACGCTTTTTTGTGTTTTTGTTTCGATGTCATTTCTCCCTTTGCTTGTATCTCAGCTGCGCCCAT
This sequence comes from Lithobates pipiens, assembly GCF_037356315.1. NCBI lineage: Eukaryota > Metazoa > Chordata > Amphibia > Anura > Ranidae > Lithobates > Lithobates pipiens. The sequence continues at coordinate 151,027,262 of NW_027507791.1, read as the reverse complement.
TGGGAGGAGTAGACAAATAGGGGCGATATCGGTGGGATCGATGCAATGATAGTAGGTGGACCTGGTCGGGCTTCCGGTCTAACCGAGAGCGAGGCCTGGCCCTTACGTTTCTATCATTTCCGGTGGGAACTGAGTGTGAGGCTTGGTCCCTATTTCCTGGACATCATTGTGCCATCGTGGATTGGCTGGGGGTTTGATGGATCGGGATTGGTTGCGTGGGTGAGGGCGCTTGTGTGCGTCATTTCCGCCCCTGTGACCATGGAGGCATCGCTTCCGATAGGATATTGGAAGCGAGGCTTGGTTCCCGCATTCGAGTGGCGGCAATCCAGCCAGCATTGGCCAATAGGATTTGTAAGCGTGGGGATTGGTCGAGGAGTCATGACGCACGTGCGTCATTTCCGCCGCGGGACCGAGAGCGAGGCCTGGGCTCTCCATGGAGGAGGAGGCTTGGGCCATAGTGTGTTATATATAAAAAAAAAAAGAGGCAACATGGCGTGTCACCCGTGCCCCGAGACGGCGTGACATATCACGAAACGCGTAGGGCGGTGTGACACGCTGTTTATTGCCTCGAACTACACCAGCTGGAGAAAGGACATATCTGTGGAGAATTGCGTTCGGCCGACGCTTCCCATTTTGACATGCCTAACCTTACAGTACGCTTGTAAGTGCATTTCTTATTATTTGATTTTATTAATAAACGTTTTTACACTATTGGAGCGCTTTCTCTCCCTTCTCATGGTGGACCATTTAATATAAATATATTGGAGTCCTTCTGAATTATGATGTTGGATGAGGGCAGAGTTTTGGAGGATTGAGGAACACACATAGTCTGGCCTGATCTCTTAGAGCGCACTACTTAGAGACGTCTGGTAAGGAGCCAATCTTAATTCTTGGTGGTGGTGCACTGCAGTATGCCTTGCGGCTTGGAACATGAAACAGAGAGTCAACTCTTCTAAACACTAGATCTGACACGTGGTGTTTTGCAACCTATTATTTTTATGGATTCACTCTAAGGACTATTAAATGAGGACACATTCAGATTGAGGGCGTTTTAGACTGTTTGCATATGTTGTATCACAGTTTCTGTTGATGTATATGTGTTAATATAATTTTGCACATAGATTTCTTTTTATATATTTAGTAGGTATGGTTGTAATTTTTGCATTTTGGGCCATTTATGACATATCTATTATATGATATTGCACTGTATTTATTGTTTGTTTTTACATATATAGTCTCCCATATGGGAGGCACATACCCTAAGATTAATTTTTAGGACAGTGCGGTTCTTTTTGGGTCATGTTTACACATATATAACATTTTGGTATATAACAGAACTGCAGCAGTATTGGATTTGTATTTTCTAATTTATTTTGTAGCACAATTTTTTCCTCTCATGTTTTGTGGGTGCAATCCCTTCCTCTCACCTACTAGCATTATGAGGAAGGGGTTGCAAACACAAAACGCGTACATTGAGATCTCCTGATGGCAGATAGCACGTTGACACACCGTGTGCATCTTCAAAGTTTGGCATTTAAAATTTTAAAACTATAAAAAAAACTATTTAAAAAGGAAATGAAGAACATGATCGATTGTGTTTTTTGGGAAAAAGGGATTAGATTCTCACCAAAACATCGATCATGTTCTTCATTTCCTTTTTAAATAGTTTTTTTTATAGTTTTAAAATTTTAAATGCCAAACTTTGAAGATGCACACGGTGTGTCAACGTGCTATCTGCCATCAGGAGATCTCAATGTACGCGTTTTGTGTTTGCAACCCCTTCCTCATAATGCTAGTAGGTGAGAGGAAGAACATGATCGATTGTGTTTTTTGGGAAAAAGGGATTAGATTCTCACCAAAACATCGATCATGTTCTTTGTTTCCTGCAGCATGATGTCCAGGCGATTGCGCATGCTGTCTAGGCGATTGCGCATGCTGTCTAGGCAATTGCGCACTTCATGAATGTGCTAATTCCAGGCTATGATCTGCCCAATTAGTCTTTGAGCACTGTCGGTGTTAAATGGGTCCGCCGCTTGCCCTTCCACAACCAGAACATTACCTAAAATGAAAGAAAAAATATGTATTTAGAAATATGCAGGCATAAATAGATTACCTTAAGCTTGGGTGTCAGACACTCACCTGGTGAAGAGTAGATCTCACCCACTTCCTCCACCTCTCCTTCCTCCAGATCCTCGGGTGGGCTCGGGCTAACTACCCAATCAGACTGGTGAGGTTGGGGGGTCCTGGGATCCTCTGATTGTTGTCTTTTCTCCCCTATGAGAATGAAGCGAAAGGTATACTTAACACACTGATATTTGAATCCAGAAATAGGAATATGAAACATTGCTTTGAAGTGGTGTACAATTGTTTGGGAAAAGATCCAAGTTGAAGACCTAATTCAAATTCCCTTTTAACCAAACTGCTTTTTTTGGCCAAGTTTCACAGATGGAGACACCTCAAGTATCCCCTGGAGCTGGAGCCCCTGTGTGGGTTACCCTAAAAAATGTTCTCTGGTGTCCCACACTACACTAGTGCTCCTGAGTCCAGTTGTGGAAACAGCTGCTGTGTCCTCTCTTTACATTACACTGAAAACATTTTTGAAATCATTCTAATTTGAAACACATCTACACAACAATAGCCTACACTTCTTTTAATAAGACAAACTATCAAGACCAAAATGTAGGTATAACCCTGTACCAGCTAAATACATCGTATTTATTGGCAAACGAATGGTATTTGCAAACTAACAATATTTGCGAACGATCTTACAACAGTATAAACGAAAAGCACATGAATCAGCATGCAAATTAAGTATCAGAATAAGAACACACAACAAGCACAAACTTTTTTTAAGCACCTTCTTGATTCTTTGATACTGATCCAGCTCCCTCATTTTAAGGTCGGATTAGCGCTTTCTCAATTGGTCTTTAGCCCATCATACCCCAAATTGCTGCTCCAGAGTGGTCATAACTGAGGACATTATTTGGTCCTTCTGAAAATTGGCTCAGGTGTACGGACCATTTTTGCCATCATAGTCCTCCCTCCTAAAGATGTCCACCATCTCCACCATTTTTTCAAAGGCCATGTTGGTGGCCTTAAATCTCCTCCTGGATCTGGATGTTTGGGGCTGCGGGCTTTCCTCCGCGCTAGTTTCTGAAAATGTCTCTGCCATCTTAATCTATATACTCCCACTACGCAACGAAGAGAGAAGGGGCAGGGAAAATTCGTCATAAAGAACATTAGGGGTGGGCGATGCAGGTGGAGCTTGACACATGCGCAGTGTATATAAAGCTAGCACGCTGTCGTACGTACGTCCGAACGGAAGTAGCAAGTGTCCTAAACAAAGGCAAGACTGGAACTTTGCCCGTCACAGTGGACTATACTGCTTCAGAATTGAGGCCTATATTGAGAGTTTGAACTGACATTGGTGTTTTTGTTTCTTATCTTTGTGTGTGTGTTGTGTTTGTGTGTGTGTGTGGTGTTTGTGTCCTATATTGGGATAAAGATAATACTGTGAGTTTTGACTGACATTAGTGTTTTTTGTCTTGTGTATTGTCTTTCAGAAAAAAATAATCCCTTTAAGGAGCAGGTGTTTTTGAGTCATTGATCTATATCAAGCTAACCGAAACCTGTGGGAGGTCAATCACCCCTTGTATTACAATAAGCAAGCAAGGAAGGCAACACTGGGGACACTTCTGGAGTTTGTAAAGACTTGAGTCCCCCAGGCAGACATTAAAGCGGGAATCCACCGGGACTCCGCGTTTTTTTTTTTTTTTTTTAAGCCAGCAGCTACAAATACTGCAGCTGCTGACTTTTAAATAGTGACACTTACCTGTCCAGCGCGCCCGCGATGTCGGCACCCGAAGCCGATCGCTCGCTCGTCTGTCAGGTCCTGCCACCGCCATCTTGGATATGGGAATCAGGAAATGGAGCCTTTCGGCTTCATTTCCCGGTTCCCTACTGCGCATGCGCGAGCCGCGCGGCGCAATCCGGATGGTCCCCGCTGCCTCTGGGAGCTGTGTGTTTCCCAGCAGGCAGCGGGGCACTTGCTGAAGGGGGCGGGCGCTTGCGGAAAGGGGCGTAACGTACGCCCCTTTCCGCAGAGAGCTAGCCCGGAAGTGGGTGCAGTTACCTGGATTATCCAGGTAACTGCACCCCCCTCCCCCCTGAAAGGTGCCGATTGTGGCGCCGGAGGGGGGGGATTCCGATGAGCGGAGGTCCATTTTAGGGTGGACCTCCGCTTTAAGTTTGTGGACAACAAAATTTGGATCTTGTGGAATATGTACAGGCGGGAGCACAATAAGATCCAGAAGTCCCCTAAATCGGGAGCAACAGCAGATGAGGTTTATGTCCCCAAGCTGTGGTACGTCCACAAATTTAGTTTTCTCGATGACCAGACTGAAGCGAGGGAATCGCTTTTGACCCGTTTCCCTCCACCCTTCCCTCAACCCTTCCATCAACCCTTCCCTCCACCCCAGCTGAGGCATCCCATGAAGAACCGGGCCCTTCTATCCTTGAGGAAGTGGATGCGCCCAGCTGGAGCCAGGTAGAATTTTTTGGGGGAAATATTGATTGTCCTAATATTAATGATGTAAACTAAAATGTTTGCATTGCTTACAAATCAATGATTTAATCACAAAAAATATTATGTATACATATCACTAGATGGCAGTGGCCAAAAATGTTGCTAAAATGTTAGTGAACAGCTAGAAAAATGCTGGGGTCAAAATGATAGCCTTTTCTATTTGTTTAAAATTCAATTTGAAAGTCATGAGCTGAAAATTGTATGCGGTTGAAGCTAAAAATACAACTATGTCCCTTTTTTTTATACACAGAATGAGCTCAGCCAGGAGGAGGCTGTGCCCAGTGGTAGACAGGAGGAGGCCGTGACCAGTGGCAGCCAGGAGGAGACTGTGCTCAGTGGCAGCCAGGAGGGGGCTGGGCCCAGGAGGAGCCTCACAGAATGTTGAGGTACCTCCCCTCCGCCTTCCCACCAAAAGGCCCAGGAAGATGGCCAGAACAAAGGAGGAATCACTTACCCTCATTTGGGATGCCAGCCCAGCCAGTTCCTCAGTACCCCCCAATGCTGAAGAGGCCTAAGGTACATATTTGGCCACCAGGTTGATGGAACTGGAGAAGGGCCAACGCCTCCTCTGTAAGGGTTTTTTTTCTGAGGCCCTTCAGAAGGGGTTGAGGGGCCAGCTTACTGAAACCAGCCATATTTATGATGGAGCCCCTAATCCTCCTCCTGCCACAAGTCCACCACCAGAGGCACAGCCTCCATGGAAAGCTGCAGAGAAGCGTGGAGGGAAGGCTGCATGGAAGAGTCAAAAGTGATTGTCTGACTTCAGTCTGGTCTGACAGACGACGCAGGCTGTTGTAGTACCACAGGCTGAGGACATACATGTCATCTGCTGCTGTTCCTGATCTCTGGGAGTCCTGGACCAGATTGTGCTCCCTATTATATGTACTCTGCAAGATCCCAATTTTGTTTTCCACTGACTTGATATGTGCCCTGGGGGACAAAAGGCTTCACAAATTCCAAAAGTGTCTCCAGTGTTGCCTTCCTCTTTATTTTGTTAACCAGAATAAATAGTTATTTTATTTTTAAAAAATAATTTACTATGTGTTTTTATTAAAAAAGGACAGTTTGTTTGTGAGTAGGCAGGTACATGTCAAAAAGACTATGGGGGTTATTTACAAAAGGCAAATTCATTTAGCACTACAAGTGCAAACTATAAGTGCAAAGTTCACTTGAAATTGCACTGCAAGTGCACTTGGAAGTGCAGTCGCTGTAAATCTGAGGGGTAGATCTGAAATGAGGGGAAGCTCTGCTGATTTTATCATCCAATCATTTGCAAGCTAAAATGCTGGTTTTTTTTTTGTTTCCTTGCATGTGCCCCTCGGATCCATAGTGACTGTGCTTCCAAGTGCTCTTTCAGTGCAATTTCAAGTGCACTTTGCACTTGTAGCGCTAAATAAATGTGCCTTTTGTAAATAACCCCCCTATGTCAAATTAACAAAGGACACCAATTCAGAAGGTTCAGAAAAAATACAAGATAATAATGTTATTGTGGTAACTGGAAACTCCCCAAAAAATTTGGAAATCACTAGAATTTTTTTAAAATTGTAAAATATATATTGTTGAAATATAAAATGATAAAAGTTGAGTCTAAAAAAGAATTGTAAACATTATTTATGGAGATCTGGCTTTTAAAAACTAGAATATTAGTAATGAGATGAGGATAAATAATGAAGAAAGAAGTTTGTGAGAACTCTGTGTTAATATAAGCAGCAAAACAACTTCATTCTTCTAGCATTATAAAGAAGAAAATAATTTGCTGTATTAAAAGATCACAGAATTAGCAGCGTGAGGAATGTGCTAGCTTCAATATGAACGCTAGTTTTACCAGACCAAGCGCTTCCGTCTTGCACTTGCTTCAGAGCATGCGTCATTTTTGATCTGTCGAACTAGCACACAGACGAACGGTTTGCACGCTAGAAAGCCGAGTCCGTCTAACAGATTTGAAACATGTTTTATTTCTAGGTCCGTCTGACTTTTGGGAAAAAAAGTCCACTGGAGCCTGCACGCGTTCTAATTGTCCGACGGATTCCGGTCCCCCGGATCAAGTCTGCCGGAAAGTCCAATGGTGTGTACGCGGCATTAGACTTCTATTATATCCTACAGGTGTGGTGCACTTTCAGAAAGTGCACCACAGGATAAAATAGAAGCCTATGGCTAAACACAGCATACCCACAGGAAAGTTGCCTGTACACTGCACCGCACCCACAGTGTGGATAAACCGCAGCACATCAGTGTGAAAGCAGCCCTATACTATTATGCCCAGTGTATTGCTTCACAGTAACCTAAAGATCTCTTCTTTCCTGCTGCTGGCACCACGCTGGAGACCGCTAGAAGGGATAATAGATGGAGTGCAGTTGGTATTACTTTGCATGGGACAGGAGCCAGCACTACAGAGGAGGCATCAGCTTATCCGGCTCTTACTTTCTACTACAGATTCAACCTTACAAGTAGTCTTCTGCGTTGCACTTTGTTTGATGCTCTGAAATGGTGGGTCAGTAAACCCAGACCACGATCTATAGGTTGCTGACCCGCTCCCCCGGTTTAGAGTTAACCCTGATTTCCTGTCCAATATTTACAACTACAGCGCTATACTTCCAGAACTGGGGGAATGAATGCAGGGTGTTCTGTGAATGGACAAGGGGAGAGGAGAGGCCGGTGAATGACAGAATCTCCCCTTGTCCAGTCAGCGAATACAATGCATGCTTCCCTGTCCTTCTCTCTGACAGCAATTACCTATTTTGAAAGCAGCTAAGGGTAATTCTCCACTCACTTTCTTTTTTTTATTTATCTCTTTGCATTCTGTGAATGGAGCTGTCTGCTTTTATTGGGGCAGATCAGAATTGTAACTAGCAACAAATAAGATGACATACTAGGTACTAAGTAGATGGTTTTTGTTACTTGCTTATTTATTCCTACTACTGACACCTCTTGTGAATATTTTCATTGTAGGTACAGAAAATGTGTGCCGGCGTACAGATAACATTCATGATGACTAATGATCAGTAGCAGAAGTTTCACTAGAATATTATGGATGAACACAATGGTAAGTAAGACTATATGGGCAAGCATGGCTGAAAATAACTAAAAATGATGACCTACGCTTAGTAGAGAACAATCTGGATAACCAAAAAGCAATTGCTAATATAATATATATAGATGCACATGCACAGATAGATAGATAGACAGCATATACTGGTGTGGAACATTTGGGTATTCTGCTTTCAGTGGTTTACATTATAATAATCATGTTAAAGCGGAGTTCGATCCAAAAGGGGAACTTGCGCTCATCTGATTCCTCTACCCCTCCGGTGCCACAATTGGCACCTTTTGGGGGAAGGGGGGACAGGATACCTGTCTTTGACAGGTATCCTTTTCCACTTCTGGGAGCATCAGCCACGGCTATTGACGTCACGGCTGGGCCTCCCTCCTCCTTCCCCTGTCGCCGGGCCAGTAGAAGAGAGGAGCGGGCCTCGTTCATGCGCAGTAGGGTTCCCGGCGTGAAGCCATAAGGCTACACTGCCGGGTACCCATACCCTCAATGGCGGCGGCAGCACCCGACAGCTGATGGAAACATCAGCTGTGGTGCCGACATCGCTGGACTCCAGGATATGTACGTGTCCTATTATTAAAAGCCTGGGAAGTAGTTTAGGTTTTAACTGTCAGCTCCTTTAATGCCTGCTTGAAAATAAAATCTATGATTGAGCAGTAAGCGCCAGAAACTAATTTCTTGCTTTGAAAGTTTTAAGTTCAGTTCATGGATGGTAGTGACTTGCCTAACATACTGCAAGTTTGTTAGGGCTTTCTGAATGTTCTTTAGTTCAGTTGTGTGCAGTGGGTATTCTTTTCCCTCATTTAGGCTTGGCACATGGTTGTCAGTGAAAACTTCAAGTGCTGGCAGTTGGCTCAAGTGACAATCCTTCCTTAGTTAGATATTTGCATAGTTGGTCTGGTTGAAAAGACACAAGTCCATCCATTTCAACGCAGAGAGAAAAAAAAACACCTCTATATACACAATCCTATACTCACAGCTGATCCAGGGGAAGGCAAGCAAAACCCCAATAAAGCATGATCTAATTTTTTGATCCCCTAAGAGGCAATTTGATATTCCCTGGATCAACTTCACCTATAAAATGTAGTATACAGTTATATTTTGAGCATTTAGGAAAGGATCCTGGCCAGAGCCAGCTCTTGAGTCTATTCCACAGTTGCAAAGTGAAGAAGCCTTTCTGTGTTTGGTTTTTAAATCTTTTTTCCTCCAGACGTAAAATCATTTTTTTTTTTTTATTCTTTATTTTATCAAAATGTATCATACACAAAGAAGTAAAAACATTTTCCTTACTCAATAGGGATATACATTAACAAATGTTATTTCCAAACACTTTACCTACCCTTACCCTCCTTTTGGGGCACCCCCACCATATATGGGCCATGGTTCTAGTTTGTTTACGACCTTGCCAACACTCTGTTGTTTGTCCTATTTGATATTTACCTATTGTTTCTAGGGAATATACCACATTTATAATTCGTTTCCACCATCCCATTATTTACTTATGATCCATGTACTAGTTTCAGGATTCTTTCTACTTCTTGGTTCCTTCCTCGTTTCCCCAATTCCCTCTCCCAATTTTTTACAAATGTCGGAATTTCCAGCTCTTCCACTTCTTTCAAAGCTTTATATATCCTACATATATTCCCACTTGTTTTTTCGATGGTACATAATCGCTCTATCAATGTAAGTGCTTCTCCTTCTTTTATTGGGTGAGGAAGTGCTGCTATGAAGTGTTTTACAGTATCTGCAACTCAAAGAACTTAACCAACTATTTTTAGGACTTTTTCTTTCGGTGGATGGGTGTATAAAAGCACTTTTTGATATGACTTTATGCTTATCCTTGAGTGGAGTTTCATCTTAGTGAATTTTTATTTATTCTGTTATTTGTGTTTTTTTTATTTGATTCTTTTATTTTCTCGCATCTAACTTTTAAGCAGCATATGTGATACTGTTCATATCTGGCTAGTTACAACTCTAATTTTAGCGCTGTCATTGCTTATCATGTTTACATGATAGAGCATTCTTTTACTATATTTATAATTTATATCATTTTATAATTATATATAAATTATAATCTATATTTTCTGAAGGGTTTGAGCTGAAAATATTAGCATATCTTTTTTATTCTTAATTCATGTAAGGCAGGGCTCGACAAATCCCAGGCGCTAGAAATTGTGCCCTGGCGCCTGGGTTTTTGTCACTGACAGGTGCCTCTGTTGCTCTGTGTCTGGTGCCTCCAGACACACAGCACTGTCTGGTAGTCGGGATGGAGCAGGAAGAGAGCAGCTCAGCAGCTGCTGACATCCTCCTCCCTTCACACATTGTTGGCAGAGCAGCGCCGAAGTGTGTGAAACTGTGTGTAGAGAGGAGCTGTCAAAATTGAGGCTGAATGTCGGGGCGGGTGGGACCCGGGGTGGGCGGGACCCAGTTTTTCAACATCAGCCAATGGAATGAGATCTGGGCAGGCCGATACGTGTATGTGGCCCCTCCCCTTTCTTAAGCAGCCCAATCATTGGCTGGATAGCTGCCGGTCCCGCCCACCTCTGACATCACGCTGAATGTGTCAGCTCCCCTCTATCTCCATAGTTTCACACAGTGCAGCACTGCAGGGAGCATTCAGTTTCACAGTTACACTATCGGCTGTGAAACCTGCCATTGCCATCCAGTGCCACCTGCCAATGCCATCCAGTGCCACCTGCCAGTGCCAACCAGTGCAATCCAGTGGCACTTGCCAATCAGTGCCAGTTAGTGCCACCTGCCATTGCCAACCAGTGCCACCTGCCAGTGCCAACCAGTGCAATCCAGTGCCACTTGTCAATCAGTTCCAACCTGTGCCAGTGCCACCCATTGCCACCTGCCAATGCCAGTTAGTGCCACCTGCCAATGCCACCTGCCAGTGCCCCCTGACAGTTAGTGCTACCTGCCAGTACCACCTTCCATCCAGTGCCACCTGCCAGTGCCACCTGCCAATGCCAGTTAGTGCCACCTGCCAATGCCATCTGCCAGTGTCACTTGCCAGTGCCAACCTGTGCAATCCAGTGCCACTTGCCAATCAGTGCCAACCAGTGCAATCCAGTGCCACTTGCCAATCAGTGCCAACCTGTGCCAGTGCCACGTGCCAACCATTGCCACCTGCCAGTGCAATCCAGTGCCACCTGCCAATGCCAGTTAGTGCCACCTGCCAATGCCACCTGCCAGTTAGTGCTACCTGCCAGTGCAATCCAGTGCCACCTGCCAATGCCATCTGTCAGTGCCACCTGCCATCCAGGGCCACCTGCCAGTGCCAGTTATTGCCACCTGCCAATGGCAGTTAGTGCCACCTGCCAGTTAGTGCCAGTGCCAAGCAGTGCTACCTGCCAGTGCCAGTTAGTGCCACGTGCCAGTGCCAATCGGTGCCATGCAGTGCCACCTGCCAGTGCCAGTTAGTGTCATCTGCCAATGCCATCTGCCAGTGCCAACCAGTGCCACCTGCCAGTGCAATCCAGTGCCACCCATTGCCACCTGCCAATGCCATCCAGTGCTACCTGCCAGTGCCATCCAGTGCCACCTGCCAGTGCCAGTTAGTGCCATCTGCCAGTGCCAGTTAGTGCCACTTGCCAATCTGTGCCACCCATTGCCACCTGCCAGTGCAATCCAGTGTTACCTGTCAGTGCCAAGCAGTGCTACCTGCCAGTGCCATCCAGTGCCACCTGCCAGTGCAAACCAGTGCCACCTGCCAATGCCAGTTAGTGCCACCTGCCAATGCCATCTGTCAGTGCCATCCAGTGCCACCTGCCAATGGAAGTTATTGCCACCTGCTAATGCCAGTTATTGCCACCTACCAGTTAGTGCCACCTGCCAGTGCCAAGCAGTGCCATCCAGTGCCACCTGCCAGTGCAAATCCAGTGCCACCGGCCAATGGCAGTTAATGCCACTTGCCAGTTAGTGCCACTTGCCAGTTAGTGCCATCCAGTGCCACCTGCCAGTGCCACCTGCCAGTGCCAGTTAGTGCCATCTACCAATGCCATCTGCCAGTGCCACCTGCCAATCTGTGCCACCCATTTCCACCTGGTAGTGCCACCTGCCAATGCCAGTTAGTGCCACCTGTCAATGCCAGTTAGTGCCACCTGCCAGTGCCCCCTGCCAGTTAGTGCAGTCCAGTGCCAATGCCAGTCAGTGCCACCTGCCAATGCTGCCCATCAGTGCCACCTGCCAATGCTGCCCATCAGTGCCACCTGCCAGTTCCTATTAGTTGCACCTCAGTACTGCCTATTGGTGCCCATCGGTGCTACCTGTCAGTGCCCATCAGTTCCAACCTCAATGCCACCCCATCAGTGTCCATTAGTGCAGCCTATCAATGCACATCAGTGAAGGAGAAAAAAAACTTTTTTGCAAAATCTTATAACAAAAACCAAAGTGTTTTTTTTTTTTAATTTTTAAATATTGTCTTTCTCTTGGCATCAGGTATGAGCAATTCTTATTGTCCGATGAACCAGACATGCAGTTCTGGGCGATGGGCAGATGATTTAAATAACTGGCTCCTAACTTTTTCAGCTGGCTCCTAGATTCCAAGCAAATTTGTCAAGCCTTGATGTAAGGTGCAAATTTTTCCTCCTTTTATTATATCACGTAGTTGTGCATTTTCTTTTTTAATCCAATTCCCCCCATCAAACTTTTCCCCGGTGCAAATAATTTTTTTTCCTTTAGTGCCATCAATGGTGAATTATATTTCCATTTATTTTTCTTGTGTAGTGCATCCCAAATTTTCAATACTATCAGTGTCAATGTGTGTGTGTTTTTTTCACACTGTCCTATAATGTGGTGGTATATATATTCCTTTCTAATTGTGTATTAGCCATTATGTGTTCTACATTAACCCACCTTTTCTCATTATTTAATTTAGCCCATTGCACCATATGCATTTAACAAAACCTCCTAATATTTTTGAAAATCAGGTTCATTTAATTCCCCTTGACTTTTTACTTTCTTCAGAGTTGCCAAAGAGATTCTAAGTTTCTTATTATGCCATATTAATTTAGTGATTAGAATTCTTAAAGTTCTAAAATATGCTGGGGTTATATATATATGGGGAGCATCTGAAACTTGTACATGATCTTCGGAAGTATTATCATCTTTAGGGCATTAATCCGCCCCATCCATGATAGGGGGCATGCTGCTATACATTTTATTTCTATTTTTATCTGCTTTAGTAGTGGGATATAGTTTGCTTGATATATTTCCTCTGGCGATGCCATTAATTTAATCCCAAGATAATTTATTTCCGTCCTTGTCCAAGGGAATGGAAACTCTTGTAATCTCTGTTCCTCTTTCAATTTCATATTTATATTTAATATTTTGGATTTACTCGGGTTGATCTTGAAATGAGATAGATCTTCGTATTCCTTTAGTGCTTTCAAAAGATTGGGCATTGTAATTCGGGGGTTTGATATATAGAATAATATATCATCTGCGAATACAGCTAATTTATACTCCTCTTCTCCGAATTTGAGAATTCCTCTTCCCCCCCCGCACTGTTGCCAGAAGAGGTTCCAGCACCAGCACGAACAGGAGCGGAGAAAGGGGACATCCCTGTCTCTTCCCGTTATTCATTCTTAAGGGGGGGTGACAATGTTCCATTTAATTTCACCATGGCTCTAGAACCTTTATATAGTGTTTGTATCCACTGCATCATCCTTGGGCCTATCCCCATGCTCTCTAGAGTGCTCATCATGAATCCCCAGTCTACCCTGTCGAATGCCTTTTCGGCATCTATTGACAGGAGTTGACTGGGGACTCTCCCTTCTTTTATTTTTTGAAGTAACAAAAGTGTTCTTACCCCATTGTCCCTCCCCTCTCTCCTTGGTACAAAGCCTACTTGATCAGGATGGACCAGCTCCGTCATTAAATCTTTCATTCTTGTTAATAATATGTTCGCAAACAATTTTGTATCCGCGTTTAACAATGATATAGGTCTGTAGTTTGAACACTTCGTACTATCTTTGCCTTCTTTTACAATAATGGTAATTGATGCCAATAAGGCCTCTTTACTCATCTCTTACCTCCGAATCCATTCATATATGTGAAAAGTTTTGGGGACAGGATTTCTTTCAATCTTTTTAAGTATAATGTCGTGTATCCATCTAGCCCTGGACTTTTTCCTGGCGCTGATTCTTTTAATGCCCAATTGACCTCCTCTACCGTTATTGGTGTTTCTAGGGATATTGCTCTTTCTTCTGTTATCTGGGGGATCCTAGCTTTTTTAAGATTTTTTTTTTATTCTTTATTTTTTCCCCTCTTCCCATTGTCCTTTCTGATTTACTGAGTATAATTGCTCATAGAAGTCTCTGAAGACCGTCACTATGTCCTTTGTATTATAGATCATTTCTACTTTTTGTTTTGTATTTTTCTATGAGGTTCATTGATTTTTATTTTTATTTTTCTTAACATCCTTGTTAGACACTTGCTGTTTTTATTCCCCCATTGATATCTTTCCTTTAAAATTTTATTGAAGGTTTTCCTCATTTCCTGTTCTAATAGTTCTTTTAGTTCATCTCTTTTTATTACTAGTTCTTGTGACAGTTCCTGATCTTGACCGCTCCTTTTTTGTGTCTTTGCTCTAATAGGCATATTTCTTCTATCAATTTTCCCTCTTTTTTATTCTTTCCTTCTTTCTCCTAGTTCCCATCGAGATCAGGATTCCCTTTATGTATGCTTTATGTTCCTCCCACAGGGTATTGTCCGCAATCTCACTGGTTCCATTTAAACTAAAATATTGCTCTAATTCTTTTTTTATTATCTCCTCCCCTTGTTTATCTAGAAGATCTGCATTTTGCTTCCATGAATACACTTGTCTCTAAGTTTCTGGTATCTTTATTTTCATGGTCATTGGCGCATGGTTAGATAGTGTAGTTATTTCTATATTGGTGAACACTACCAAGTCCAGCATTCTATGTTCTATCAGCCAGTAGTCGATCCTAGTGTATGTCCCGTGTACAGGGGAGTAGAATGTATAATCTTGTATCCTGGGATGTTGTATTCTCCATATATCTACTAACTGGTGGTAGTGTCATTTCTGTTTCTTTGCCTTCAATTGGGCATTCCTCGTCCCCTGCACATGAATTGGGCATTCCTCGTCCCCTGCACATGGGACGTACTGTCTTGTTTTGGGTCCATACAAAAATTCAGGTCCCCCGCCATGAACACTTTTTTTTTTAAAATTCTGATAATTTTTCCAGGGCTCCCCTAAATATACGTTGTGCCTTTATTATGACAATAAATATTAGCCAATGTGCATTCCATTCCCAACAGCTTCCCCCTTGAGAAGAGAAATCTTCCCTCTGGGTCAATTAATCTGTCCTCCAGTGAGAACCTAACTCCCCTACCTATTCCAATTGCGACCCCTTTTGCCTTATTTATCATTGAGTCACCATAGTACCAAGTTGGGAGCTGATGGGAATACAACCTCACATTAGTTTCATGGGACAGGTGTGTCTCCTGTAAGAAGACCACCCTGGCTCCATGATGCTCGATCTCTTTCAAAATGTTATGCCTTTTTGTTGGTGTGTTCAGTCCCCATACATTATAGGTCAACACATTAACTGTAGTCATTGTATGGTTATTTGCTACCTGTTTTCATAAAGATGGGTTGTTTTCATCCTATTTTCATATAGATGTAATTTATTTCTGAGTTTATGATTATGCTTTATGGGGTCTAAGTTTTGTCCCCCCCTCCCCCCAACCCCCCGCCTCTCTCCGGGCTCCTGACTCGCAAATGGAGTCCCTCTCCATTTCCCTCCTACGAGTCTTCCACCCTTGGGGGGGTTACTCCAACTGTGGTGGCCGTTTTATAGCCACCCTGCCCCCCTCTCTGGGGGGGGGGCGGCCCGCTATTCCCCAGGGTGCTCCAGGCTTCCCAACTGCTCAGTCCGCTTCACCACTCCTATATCCCCCCATCTCCCTACTCCCCAAAATCCACTTGAATAGTCTCTAATCCTTTTTTAGTTGCTTCTTGAGATTTTCTGCGATTTAAACAATTTCTGCTAATATCTTTTCCTCCTCTTTCATGACTTCAGCCTTCTGTCCATCCAAGTATATCCAGCTTTGGAACACCTATTTCCTCACAGAAATCTTCTAAGTCCTCTGGATATTTTAGTCTCATAGATATGCCATCTTTCTGGGCTACTAGGGATGCGGGGAATCCCCAACTATATTTAATATTAGTGGTTCTCATTTGTACCAATAATGGCCTAAGAAGTCTTCTTCTTCCCAGTCTTTTTACTGATAGATCTGTGAAGATTTGAAGTTCTGCACCCTTATATTTTAGGGGTGGTCTATCTCTCAGTCTCTTCCATATCTCTGCCTTATCTGCATATAGCTGAAATCGTACTATAATATCCCAGGGTATTTCTATTTCTTGTTATTCACAGTCAATTTGCCTGTTCCCCTATAAATACTTCTATTAGGGGATCACACTGGGGCAGGCAGAGGGATACATCTACCAATTTTCTAATTTAACCAGGTTTACAAGGTGCAAGTACATAGATTTCACCTTCAACAGAGTTTCACAGTCTGCTTACCATGACGTAAACATATTTCTTGACAGGCCCTTGCAAAAATAATACCACTTGCTCACAGTCCGTTCATCAGTTTGCTCACCTCTCTTATTTAAGGGGGTCGCACTAGAGCGGGTGATTAATATGTTGGCAGTATGAACTATCCAATAGTTTTTTTTGTTTTTTTTTTATAGATGATGACTGTCTGAGAGCACAGGAGCAAGAAGAGCCAATAGCAGATTTAAACAATGATAAATCATCACCACCTACCCTGGGTAAAACAAAATCCCAAAAAGTGAGAAAGAAAAAAGACCGACATCAGGAGGAAAACAAAAATGATCAGACCCCCTGTGAGGATAGGCGTCGGAGCCTCCGCCAGTCCACTTTGGAATACAAGTGTCAACAAACTGTCAAAAGCTCCCTGGAGGTATCAAAGGTGACTGTCCAATATTCATCTAACAAGCCTCAAAAGAAGTGCATCTGCTCTGATTGTGGGCGTAGCTTCATATCCATGTCTCATCTGATAATTCATCAAAGATCACACACTGGGGAAAAACCATATGAATGTGCAAACTGTGGAAAGTGCTTTGCTAGGAAGTCCTCTCTGGTGATCCATGAGCGGATCCACAGTGGGGAAAGGCCATACAACTGCACACATTGTGGAAAGAGTTTTACCAGCAGTGCAACTCTGTCCACACACATCCGCATCCACACTGGAGAGAGACCATATGTGTGTTGGGAATGTGGGAAGAGCTTTACCAGTAACTCATCCCTCTTCATACATAACCGCACCCACACTGGAGAGAAGCCATATATATGTGTGGAATGTGGAAAGACCTTCTCATGTACGTCGGCTTTGGTCATACACAAGAGATCTCACACCGGAGAGAAGCCATTTACCTGTGAGGAATGTGGCAAGAGTTTTGCTGATAACTCCCGACTGGTCAAACATCGGATGGCTCATACAGGGAACTGGGCATATATATGCAGTGACTGTGGGAAAGGGTTTACCTGCATTTCCAATCTGAATGTCCATCAGAGATCACATACTGGAGAACGCCCATATGCTTGTGCTAAGTGTGATAAGAGGTTTGCCTACAACCGGGATTTGGTTCGACACCAAACCACTCACACTGGAGAGAGACCATATGCTTGTTCAGAGTGTGGAAAGAGGTTCACCCGCAAATCACATCTTACGACACACCTAAAGATCCACTCCAGAGTTAAACTAGTCATATCATCAGAATAGAACTGTTTATACATATACTGTATATTGTAAGTTGAAAATGGACCAAAAGCAATTGCATACCGTGTAGGTAGGTAGGGCTGGACAAATGCCAGCATCTACATAGTCAATGCAACTGAAGGAGTTCAACAACATGAACTGACTGGCCCCTAATTTCACTCTGAATTTGTCAACTCCTCAAATAATGCACATTTATATAGCACTTTCTAGAAAGGTCACTTTTTCATTTAGTTTTTGTACAATCCCGATTTAAAAAAAAAAAGTGAGACGCTGTGAAAAATCTACATAAAAACAGAATGCAATACCTTTCAAATCTCATAAATCCATATTTTTCACAGTAGAAAATATATCAAATGTTTAAACTGAGAAAATGTACCATTAAAAAAAAAAAGATAATTCTGAAATTTATGGCAGCAGCATGTCCTAAAAAAGGTGCAACGGGGACAGGTTTACCACTATGTAGCATCTTCTTTACTTTTGGCATGTTGTCCCATTCTTGTCTGATAAAGGATTCTTAACTGCTCAACAGTCCTGGGTCTTCTTTGTCATATTTTACATTTCAAGATGTACCAAATAGTTTCAATTGGTGAAAGGTCTGGACTGTAGGCTGGCCAGTTAAGCACCTGGATTCTTCTACTATGAAGCCATGTTGTTGTCATACATGCGGTATACGGTTTATTAATTGTCTTGCCAAAATATACAAGGCTTTCCCTGAAAATGACATCATCTGAATGGGAGCATATGCTGCTCTAAAACCTGGATATAGCTTTCAGCATTGATGGTGCCTTTCCAGATGTGCAAGCTGCCCTTTCAGTACGCCCTAATGCAAACCTATACTATCAGAAATGCAGGCTTTTGAACTGAGCCCCGTTAAGCCTGAAAATCCCTTTTCTCTTTAGTCTGGAGGATGCAACACCGATGGTAGCCAGAAAGAATGTAAAATTTCAATTCATCTGACTACAGAATTGTTTTCCACTTTGCAACAGACCATTTTAAATGAGCTTTAGCCCAGAGAAGGCGGTGACATAACTGGATCATGTTCAGAAATGGCTTCTTCTCTGCATAATATAATTTTAACATGGTGAACTATGTGTTAGACAGTAATTTTTTGAAGTATTCCTGCGCCCATGCAGTGATGTCAGTCACAGAATCATGCCTGTTTTTAATGCAATGCCATCTGAGGGCCGCAAGATCATGGGCATCCAGTATTGCATTTCAGCCTTGTCACATGTGCGGAGAGATTTCTCCAGATTCTCAGAATCTTTTTTTATTATGTACTATAGATGATATATATTTAGGCCGCGTACACACGCGGGGACTGTTCGCCCAACTTTGTCCGTCAAACAGTTTCAGCAAACAGTCCGCTCAAAATTAGCATGGACGGACATGGCCACACATGACGAACGAACAGTTTGCTGAAACCGTGCGCGATGACGTGAACGGCACGTACGACGGGACGAAAAATACGACGTCCTATACACTGCATTATAACTTTCGGCGTGTAAATCCTTTCTGAGCATGCGCGGAACTTAGTTTGACGAACAAGCCTACACACGAGGGGACTGTTCCCTGAAACAAAGTTTCAGCGGACAGTTTTTCGGAATTTCCGAAAAACCTTGTTCAGCGGACTGTTCGCTGAAACTGTCCGCTGAAAGCCCACACACGGGCGGACTGTCCGCCGAAACACTGTTCAGCGGACAAAGTTGGCCGAACAGTCCCCGCGTGTGTACGCGGCCTTAAAGTCTTTGCAATTTTATGTTGAAGAACATTATTCTAAAATTGTGTAACAATTTTATGTTTAAATAGCCTTTATTGAAGTATTGAACAAGTACAGAAGAAAGGAGACACCAGGAGTTCACAGTTATACAAAATGACACATAGTGAGTTTGCAATACTTACATGGCCTTGAAAAAGTATTCATACACCTTGAAATTTTCCACATTTTGTCATGTTACAACCAAAAACGTAAATGTATTTTATGTGATAGACCAACACAAAGTGGCACATAATTGTGAAGTGGAAGGAAAATAAATGGTTCAACATTTTTTTCACAAATAAATATGTGAAAAGTGTGGCGTGTGTTTGTGATCAGGCCCCCTGAGTCAATACATTGTAGAACCACCTTTCGCTTCAATTACAGCTGCAAGTCTTTTGGGGGATGTCTCTATCAGCTTTGCACATCTAGGGAGTGGCATTTATTCCCATTCGTCTTTGCAAAATAGCTCAAGCTCTGTCAGATTGGATGGAGAGCATCTGTGAACAGCATTGTTCAAGTCTTACCACAGATTCTCAATTGAATTTAGGTTTGGACTTTCACTGGGCCATTCTAACACATGAATATGCTTTGATCTAAACCATTCAATTGTAGTTCTGGCTGTATGTTTAGGGTCATTGTTCTGCTGGAAGGTGAACCTCTGCCCCAGTCTCAAGTCTTTTGCAGATTCTAATTTTTTCTTTTAAGATTGCCCCGTATTTGGCTCCATTCATCTTCCCATCAAGGCTGACCTGAGGATGGTGTGTTCAGGGTGATGTGCAGTGTTAGTTTTTCAAGGTGCTGTATAGGGTTTGATAGTGAACCCAAGGGGGTACATTGTCTCTGTTGAGCTTTCACTGAAAGCGTGAACTCGGGGGGGTTAGGGGGTAGAGGAATAGGGAGGAAGGGAGAAGGGAAAACGTTGAGGGGTTGGATTTAGAACAATGATAACAGGGGATGATCAAGATACCATCTATATAGCATCTATACAATGCACTCCAATATTGTTTGAGCTTTCAGAAGGAAACTGTGCATTTAGGTTTGTGCAAATAGACCAATAATGGACACATTTAGCTTAGTTGGGGTTTTTAAGGGCAGATAAACAATAATAGTTCTAGATTTAGTAGGGAACTCTTCTAGGTTCACATGGAGTAAGGCCAGTTTGGGGTTAGGCGTGATCAGTTTGTCAGTGATCTTAGATATTCATGTAAAGATCTTGTTCCAATAGGATTTATGTGTTTTGCAAGCCCACATAAAGTGTAATAGTGAACCCGGGTCTCCACATTGACGCCAGCATTTGGGTGAGTAGGGTACATTTGGAGAGTCTTAAGGGCGTTAAATACCAATGGTGAAGTGTTTTCAAATATGATTTCTAATGATTAGCACAGAGGGAGACTTTAGCAGTATAAAGAAAAGCCTTTTGCCAGGCTTGGTCAGGGATATTTGGGCTAAGGATCGATTCCCATTTGCTCAAGGAAGGTGACTTAAGAGGGAATTCTAGGTTAGTAAGATGAGTAAAAACTGAAAATTCCATTACCCAAGTATTTGGGAGTGGTAATGTAAGGAAGGCATTAGAAGGAATGTTGTTAGCTCATAGGCAATGATTACATCTTATATAAGTAAATAGTTTTGAGAGTGGTAAGGCAAATCTGTTTTGTAAGTCATGGAAGGGTTCTAGTTTATCATCCTTATAGATATCCTGCAGATTATGTATCCTGTGTTTTTTTTTTTTTCATGGGACTAGGTTTAAATTGGCAGAGTGCCGATGTTCAACAATTTTTAAATGCAGTTTTTCGCAGAATGGTGAACCTCTGCCCATCTTTACTTCTGTGACACTCTAACTCAAAGATTTATACCCAATCATGTTGCTAACCTGTTTTTTGTTTTTTTGCTTTTTGTTGCCTTTTCCAAACTTTTTTTTAGATATGTTGTTGCCATCAATTTCAAAATGACTTAGTTTTTTTTTAAATTGTATATTTTCTCCATTTAAACATTTGATATGTTTTCTATTGTGAATAAAATATGGGTTTATAAGATTTTCAAAATCATTGCCTTCTGTTTTTATGTAGATTTTACACAGCATCCCAACTTTTTTTGGAATTAGGATTGTAGTTTGACTTTTCTGTTTATGTATAGTACATTTTCTCTTTACTGTACTAATGGTAATCTGTGTAATGGTAATGCAAAATGTTCCCTTATCTTATATCTTTAAAGTGGTTGTAAACCCTTACAACCAACTTTGACCTACAGGTAAGCCTAGATTAAGGCTTACCTGTAGGTCCAAGAAATATCTTCTAAATCTATACGGTTTAGGAGATATTTACCCGAAGACAGTCACCGCTGTCTACGGCGCATGCACCGTAGACAGCGTCGCACAGGTGCACTGGGCAGGCCGCAGATCGTGGCGACATGCGGTGAGTGTCGGCTCCCGTGCGCATGTGCGGAAGTGACATCATCGCGGCTCTGGCGAATCACAGCGCCGGAGCCGCGAGACCCGGAAGCCGCTCCGGGATACATGACAGTGGTGAAGAGGAAGACAGAGGACTGCTTCGGGGGCTTCGTTCTCAGGTAAGTTATTCATAATGAACTAGTATGCTATGCATACTAGCTCATTATGCCTTTGCCTTACAGGGTGCGTTTAAAAAAAAAATCATATGTTCAAAGCTCGCCATTCTTATGGCAAGCCATTTGTGTTGCACCTTATAGTCCAATTAGTTCAGTTTCTGGCCAGATAAAAGTTGTCTGAAACTGTGTTTTTTACAGGAAGGGGTAGTTCTTGTGAATGTGACAGATGAGGTTGGCATTATTTGTTTCCAACTTCAGCACAAGTGGAGGTAAAAAAAATCCTTGGGTGGCCATGGCCAAGGTTGTTATCTCAGTTGTGGTACCTTGGGCTGTGCTATGGACTAGGAATTTGGTTTCTGTAGTATCCACTAGAGACGTTTGATATGGGATGGTTGTATGTATCTGGATATTCTTTCTTTTCAAATATTTTATTGAATATAATGCAATAAAAAGAGTCATACAATAGATTTATAGTTAAGTAGAATGTATAAAAGTGTGAAATGAGGCTTCTCAGTATATTATGTATCTGGATATTCTAACCAGATACACACACACACACACACACACAAAATCACATTTGTGTATTTTCTGTATAGTTACATAAGTAATTAGGTTGAAAAGTAGACATAGCAACCAAAGTCAAGCTGTCACAACTGCCAACTTGCCTTTATCTGCTTCAGATAAAGGCAAACATACCCATCTGGAAAACTAATCAACTTTAGCCCCACATAATAAAGCTGTCCATTCATGGATTGAAATTCGAGCAGTTCAGCAGGGACCGATTCAATTTTGATCTATGCATGGCCACTGTGGTTGAACAGAAGTCAATCTACAGACCTACTTCTGTTCAACCACCCTCTTGGAAAATTCCCACTGAACAGCAGAATGTCTCCCCACTGTCAGAATATTAACATACAGCAAGAAAGGATTCCCCCATCCATTGGTTGAATGGAAAAAAATACTCATCTATGGCCAGTTTAGGAGTCCAGTGAAGTCCTTTATTCTATTGGTTGGTCTATCTGTTGGTAGCATTAAAGCGGAGCTCCACCCTAAAGTGAAACTTATGCTCATCGGATCCCCCCCCCCTTCCGGTGCCACAATTTGCACCTTTCAGGGGGGAGGTATCTACGCCCACTTCCGGGCATAGATAGCTGCAGAATATCTGCAGATGCCCGCCCCCCCATTGTGTTCTGAGAAACACACAGTTCCCAGAATACAACGGGGATCAGTGAAGACGAGCAGCGCGACTCGCACATGAGCTGTAGGGAACCAGGCAGTGAAGCCGCAACGCTTCATTTTCTGATTCCCTGACTGATGATGGCGGCCGAGCGTTTGCTCATCATCTGCTGCTGACATCGCGGGCACCCTGGACAGGTAAGTGTCCATTTATTAAAAAGTCAGCAGCTGCAGTATTTGTAGCTGCTGGCTTTTAATAATTTTTTTTAAGGTGGAGCTCCGCTTTAATTTTGAAAAAGCATCTTGTCCTTTAATGGTTTTGTCATTGGTACTGCATAAGCGAGGGCTTTTCACTACTTAACCTGTTTTACTAACAAAGAACCTCTTCCTAAATGGATAGTAAACAGCTTTCCTTCAGAGGACGCTGACATCCCCTTGTTGCTTTGCCAGTCTTTGGAAAAAAAAAGGTAATTTTGACTTATCTTCATAAATATATTGATCATATTAATGTTGTATGCAGTATATTGATTTGCTTGTTCTTTTTTGTTAAACTAAACAAGCCCAATTTTCCCCTTTAGTGCAATTTCACATCTATTTTATTATTTTTGTTGTCTGTCTTTGAAACTACTGCAAACTTCTATATTAGTTGTACAGTGTGATGTATCCCTAATTCAAGATGTGGTTTTGCAAGCCTTTTATACCGGGCAATACTGTTCTAGAATTAGTGCTTATCTCTCTGTTTTACATCCAAAGATTTTTTGGCTTTGCATTACATCCCAAGATTTTTTGGCTTTACATTACTGCTTAGCTTACTATTATTAAGTATTCCCAACTTTGTGTTTTCAAACTATTTTTTATTTTGATTTTTTTTTTATTGAATTTGATGTAAAAGAAAATAACAAAACAAGCTATTGGAGCATTCCCCTGACTTGAAAGTTACAACAAAGTCAACAGACATAATAATCAAAGTTAAAACTATATTTTGTTTAATGTATTTAAAGTGATGCCAGGACTACTGCTAAATGGGTCTGTGTGTATGACCCTACGTTTTACAACAATTACAATAAATATAATATTGTCAGAAACCATGAACCAGACCGAGACAGAAGTACACTTAAATCACACTTGTTTATTAAAAAATAAAAAGGAAAATAGAGTAAGCGTAGTCAAAGCATAGCCAGAATCCAGTGACCGGATCGAGTAGTCAGCCAGGCCAGAGTTCAGTAACCAAATCGGGTAATCAGCCAGGCATCCAAGTAGAGGAACAGCAAGCAGGATAAGGAGCCAGAGGGGATGTCAGCAAGCCAGTCTTTAAACAGGAGCACAGGAGATGGTTTCTTGTGATGTAACCAAGACGAAGGCAGAGATGAAGTGAGCTGGACGGCTTTAAGTAGACAGGTCAGATGAGCAGGATCAGGAACAGCTGGGTAAATGTGGAGAGAGATGAGAGCTGGCAATTAGCCGACAGCTGAGCAGCCAGCCCAGAGAAGGAAGGGCTAAGCCAGCTCTGACAAATATCCTATTTTAAGGACAACTATACTTTACATAAATTTAGGGCCAACGCCCGTCTGCTTAAGCTTGCCAGTGGATGTCTCAATTCAGCTCTTCACTAATCCGGCATAAGCCATTACTAGCTGCTCTAAGGTATATATAGGGTGAAATAGGGAGTTCAATGGTAGGTGGTTGTCCATAGATTTGTTTATTGTACAGTTGTCCTTTAACCGCTTAAGCCCAGGAAGATTTTACCCCCTTCCTGACCAGAGCACTTTTTACAATTTGGCACTGTGTCGCTTTAACTGACAATTGCGCGGTCGTTCAACACTGTACCCAAACAAAATTTGCGTCCTTTTTTTTTCCACAAAAAGAGAATTCTTTTGGTGGTATTTGATCACCTCTGTGGTTTTTATTTGCGCTATAAACAAAAAAAGAGCAACAATTTAACAATATTTTTTACTTTTTGCTATAATAAATATCCCCTAGTTTTAAAGGCCAATATATATTCTACATATTTTTATATGTTCTAACTGTGTGGGGATGGGAGTGACTAGGAGAGAAGCCATATAGTTTTTTTCCTACTTAGTAGGAACAAACGATATGGCTCCTCTCCTCTGACAGCACAGGGATGCGTGTGTTTACACACACAAATCCCCGTGCTGGCGATCATGCCCGCCATGCAGCACGTACCCTCCGGTGGCCGAAAACGGATAGGACGTACCCATAAGGGATTTCGCCAAGGAGAGCCATTGTGCTGCAGTATATCTGCGTGACACAGTCGGCAAGTGGTTAAGTGCCTATGTTGATATTTCTACATGATGAGTTTTACTACTATAAAACTCGATCCTGTGTTCGATCCTGTGTCTGTGCCCACAATGCAAAACTATATGTTTGGTGTAAAAGCAACAGAGCTCATCACCCTCAACACACCATCCCCACTGTCAAACATGGTGGTGGCAGCATTATGGTTTGGGCCTGCTTTTCTTCAGCAGGGACAGGGAAGATGGTTAAAATTGAGGGGAAGATGGATGCAGCCAAATACAGGACCATTCTGGATGAAAACCTGTTGGAGTCTGCAAAAGACCTGAAATTGGGACAGAGATTTATCTTCCAACAAGACAATGATCCCAAACATACAGCAAAATCTACAAAGGAATGGTTCACAAATAAATGTATCCAGGTGTTAGAATGGCCAAGTCAAAGTCCAGACCTGAATCCAATCGAGAATCTGTGGAAAGAGCTGAAAACTGATGTTCACAAACGCTCTCCATCCAACCTCACTGAGCTTGAGCTGTTTTGCAAGGAAGAATGGGCAAGAATTTCAGTCTCTCGCTGTGCAAAACTGATAGAGACATACCCCAAGCGACTTGCAGCTGTAATCGCAGCAAAAGGTGGCTCTACAAAGTATTAACGCAAGGGGGCCGAATAATTTTGCACGCCCCACTTTTCATTTTTTTATTAGTTAAAAAAGTTTAAAAAATCCAATAGATTTCGTTCCACTTCACAATTGTGTCCCACTTGTTGGTGATTCTTCATAAAAAATAAAATGTTTATATCTTTATGTTTGAAGCCTGAAATGTGGCAAAATGTTGAAAATTTCAAGTGGGCCGAATACTTTCGCAAGGCACTGTACACATATTGGAAAGGCGAAGGATGGTGAGAACGGTCAAAAACAGCCCACAGACTACCTTCAAAGACCTACAACATCAACTTGCTGCAGATGTTGTCACTGTGCATCCTTCAACAATTCAGTGCACTTTGCACAGGAAGAAGCTGTATGGGAGAGTGATGCGAAAAAAGCATTTTCAGCACACACGCCAAAAATAGAGTTGCTTGAGGTATGCAAATGGGCATTTGGACAAGCCAGCTTAATTTTGGAATAAGGTGCTGTGGGCTGATGAAACAAAGATTGAGTTATTTGGTCATAACCAGAGGCGTTATACATGGTGGCAAAATAACACAGCATTCCAAGAAAAACACTTGCTACCCACAGTAAAATTTGGTGGAGGTTTCATCATGCCGTGGGAATGTGTGGCCAGTGCTGGTACTGGGAATCTGGTTAAACTTGAGGGTCGCATGGATTCCACTCAATATCAGCAGATTCTTGAGAATAATGTTGAGGAATCAGTCACAAAGTTGAAGTTACGCCGGGGCTGGATATTTCAATAAGACAACAACCCAAAACACTGCTCAAAATCTACTCGGGCATTTATGCAGAGGAACAAGTACAATGTTCTGGAATGGCCATCCCAGTCCCCAGACCCGATTATCATTAAACATCTGTGGGATGATTTGAAGCGGGCTGTCCATGCTCGGCAACCATCAAACCTAACTGAACTGGAGATGTTTTGTAAGCAGGAATGGTCCAAAATACCTTCATCCAGAATTCGGACACTCATTACAGGCTATAGGGAGCATCTAGAGGCTGTTATTTCTACGAAATATTGATGTGATTTTTTTGTTGGGGTGCCCAAATTTATGCACCTGTCTAATTTAGTTTTGATGCATATTGCGCATTTTCTGTTAATCCAATAAATCTCATTTCACTACTGAAATATTACTGTGTCTTTCAGTTATTTGATAGATCAAAATGAAATTGCTGATCCAAACACCCAAATATTTATAAATGACAATCATGGAAATTGCCAGGGGTTCCTAAACTTTTGCATACAACTGTATGCCCTACATGTTGCACAAATCGAAAAGAAAAGGCACTACTATGATTAAAGTGGTTGTATAGTCAATTTTTTGACTTTTACCTACAGGAAAGCCTATAATAAGGCTTACCTGTAGGTAAAAAAAAATCTTCCCCTCGCAATGCGCCGCTGACTTCAGCGGCGCATGATGCAGACGCCGGACCCTGCCGGGAAGAAATCTCCCGCACGCATGCGCGGGAGTGACGATATCGCGGCTCCGCCCACTCACAGCGCCGGAGCCGCGATACCCTAAAGAAATGCCAAGGGAACATGTCAGCTCCCTCGGCGTGGATCGGGCCAGATGTCGGGACCTCGTTCTAAGGTAAGTATTTCATAATGAGCTAGTATGCGGTTCTCCTTTGCAGGTGAGTAAGAAAAAAAAATTCAGCGGGTTTACAACCGCTTTAAGCCCAGTCCTGTGGGTAAAATGTGTCGGAGAAGAATATCTTAGGCCCCTTTCACACGATAAGCCCGCTCGGAACAGCGTGTCCATTATTCAAGTGGATCCGAGCGGAGCATCTATGGGCAATCAGATGTCAGCGTAGATGTGTGCGCTGACACCCGTCTGCCATCCGATCTGCTCAAAACATACGTATGGTGATACGTTTGCCATCCATTTGGCCCATCAGATCGGGTGGGATCTGATGAAAATGAACATGCTGTCCGTTTTCGTCAGATCTTCTCGTAGAAATCAGCGGGGCTCTGACAGGTCCCTCAGCGATCTCCCACTAAGCTAGCGGAGTCTGCGTAGCGGATCCACCCCATGTGAAAGGGGCCTTAGGCAGGGACTCTTTGTTCATGTTGTCCGGATAAAGTTACCAGCGTTTCAGCAGTGGTCTTTTACTTTGTAAAGAACTGCAAGTTTCTCATAAAAAAAAATGCAATTTATCCAATCTGCTTAGTGCATGAATGTGTATAGAGCCTCTTTGACTAGCAGTACAGGTAGTTGTCAGATGTTATCAAGTTTAATGTTTCCCCTTCGCACTGACACATCTATTCAAAATTGTTTAGCAAAGATAAAATATGACAACGATTCATAGAAAACCATAGGTCCTGCCTATCACAGAGGCTCAGGATTTAAACTAATGCTCCATACAAATGATCAGAATGCAATTTCCGACACGCAAAAACTCATGCATGCTCAGATTCAAGTATGAGACGGAAGCGATCGGTCTGGAAAAACTACCGTTTGTAATGGACATAGCACATTTGTCACCCTGATTTTTTTTTATCGTTTAATGCAGCTCATTCTCTTTTTTTTTAGAATGCTAGAAGAATGAAGTTGTTTTGCTTTTCATATTCACACAGAGTTCTCACAAACTTCTCTTTCTTTATTATTTATCGTGATCTCATGAATAATCTTTTTTTTTTTTTTTTTAAAGCCAGATCTCCATAATAATGTTTGGATTTTTTTTTATTGTCATTTTTTTTAAAATCAAGAACTCCTTTTTTTGGAATATTTTAAATTTTAAATTTTTTTTGTGTGTCAAGTTTACACAACAACATTATTATCTTGTATTTTTGAAGAAAAACACATAGGCGAGTATTTTCAGGAAAAAAATTCCATTTATTCTGGTGGATAACAAAATAAAGGAGAAACTGCTGGAATTTGCGAAGCCTTTCTACCCCAGGGCACACATCAACTATTTGGAAAATAAAATTGGTAGCTTGAGAAGTCTATATAATGGGGAGCACAATCTGGTCTAGGACTCCCAGAGATCATGAACAACAACAGATGACATATATGTCCCCAGGCTGTGGTACTACAATAGCCTGCATCTTCTGTCAGACCAGACTGAACCCAGGCCATCACTTTCTTGTCTTCCTTGCAGCCTTCCTTGGAGGCTGTGGCTCTGGAGGTGGACTTGTGGCAGGGGGAGGATCGGCGAGCACACATAAGTGCATGTTATCACTTATTTGGCCATTTCTCACACCTGAGGCATTGGCCCTCTTCCATTTGCTGCAATTTAGCAGCTACATAGCAGCCATAGGCCTCTTCCATGTCGGGGAGGCTTTTCAGGGCCACATTAGCGTCTTTAATGAGGCCCAGTGCTGCCCCCTCCACATTACTCCCCTTCCTGGCAGGCAGAGGGGAAGGACCTGGGATTGTGTGAGGCTACAGGGCCCTGCCACCTCCTGGCTGACACATTCCAGAGCCTTGTCCTGGCTGAGGTCTTCCTGTGTATGAAAAAGGGACATACTTTTAGTTTTTGGTTCATCAATCGCACCCAAAATTTCAGCTCATTACTGTTGCAAATTGATTGTTAATAAATAGAAAAGACTATCATTCTGATCCCAGCATTTTTAATTTTTGTCACACTCATTTTTGGCCCCTACTATCAATTGATGTGTCAAACACTTTTTGTTAAATCATTAATTTGTTCGCAAGAATAACATCTAGTTAACAATAATTTTCGGACAATAAATATGTGAAAAAATACTATACCTGGCTCCAGCTGGGCTCCTTAACTTCTTCCAGGATGGAAGGGCTAGGTTGGTCCTCGGAAGCCTCAGCTGGGGTTGAGGGAAGGGTGGAGGGAAATGTAGAAAGTGATTCCCTGGCTTCCATCTGGTCTTCCAGAAACTGCATCCTGCTGTAGTACCACAGACTGGGTACATACACATCCTCTGCTGCAGCTCATGGTCTCATGGAAGCCTGGACCTTATTATGCTCCTTCCTATATGTGCTTCTCAAGCTACCAATTTTCCTATCCACAAACTTTATGTCTGCGTCAGGGACCTACGTCTTCACATATCCCAGCATTTTCTCCAGCGATGCCTTCCTAGCTGGTTTATTTTGATATAAGGGGTTTTTAACATCCACAAATTTCACAGTTGGCCCATGAATTCAGCGTCTTTGAGTTTCATATTTGCTGATTTGATTTGAATAATTAGACACAAACATTCTTGGTCAACATAAGTATAACATTGATTTTAATGCGTATTTAAAGAGAAAATCCGAAAGTCCACTTATCAGATTCCTCACCCCCTCTGATGGCCCATTGTCAAAATTTTAGGTGGGCGGGTTCTAAATGAGTTTGTGAGCCCAAAAAAAGCCTCTGACACTCTGCATGAATTTAAGGACAATAACATTTGTACACATTATAGGGGGTGCTTAGGGTAAAGCACTACAATGGAGCTGCCAAAATACATTGTTAAGTGACTAGGCTAGGTGTGTATGAGCCCAGGATAGCATGCTGGGGAGGTTAGTGAATATGCATGTAGGCCAAAAGGATTCCAACATGCATGAGGACAAAGGGGACATTCACAGCATATTACAATCAGGGTAATTATGGAACGATAAAAGAAATAAAAAACAGCATACATTAAATACATACAATGTGATGTTAAAGGATAAAACTTACCCTAATATAGTCCTTCTGCAGGTCCTGAATAATAGCAGAACAGGTCTCTGGAATAATGATCCACAGAGCCTGGGGGGAGATGCCTGTAGAGAACTTGAGGTCCTGTAGACTTCTCCCCATTGCCAAGTACTGCAAGGTGGTGACTAGCCTCTGCTCGGGAGTGATGGCTTGCCGCATGCAGGTGTCCTACCTGCTAATATAAGGGGTGAGCAAAGCCAACAAATGGTGAAAATTGGGGTCTGTCATACGGAGTAAATTCCTGAAAAAATCATCAGGGGTACTCTCCTGGATCTCAAGCACCAGAGACATATGAGAGAATTGGTCACGATGGAGTAGCCAATTCTTGGTCCATGAACTCCTCCCCACCCTGTTCATGGACTGGGCTTGGGTCAAAATAAGAACCCCAACACCAAGCCCCCGTATAGCACAAACTCTACGACGAGTACGTAACCGCAACATGGCTTCAAAATGGTTGGCTGGTCAGAACCAACTAACCAAATGCACTGAAGAACAGCAAGGCCTGTGAAGAGAGAGCTGAAAATCAGAAATGAGTGGACAAGAACGCACTGAAAACAGCTACAAACTGACTACACGCACTGAAAAACAAATACAAACCCACAAGCACAAACTGAACAGCAGTAAAACGATCTGAAAAGCGCAAACCGTCTGGCACCAAACTTCTACTAACACGAGATTAGCAGAAGGAGCCCAAAGGGTGGTGCACAGGGTATTGAACTTCCTTTTTCTAGTCCCCGCATTCTTGACAGTCGGAATTTGGTGTGACTGTGTGTATGCAAGACAGCTTGAGTGGAATCCCATCGGAAAAACCATCAGTGCTTTTTCCAACCAAAATTCCGATCGTGTGTACGTGGCATTAAGGAAAATTGTTGCCCATACTTACCATAATTTTCCTTTCCTGGATCCTCCCCATGTCAGCCTACTGTGGGTCAGCTCCACCCCCTCTGACCCCTCCAGGGCCACCTTTTTTCTAGCCCATAAAGGGTGGCTGTCGGACTAGGTCGACGTTCCAACACCCTTCCTCGTGACGGATGATAGGGTGGGAAACCCCAGCTGACATGGGGAGGATCCAGGAAAGGAAAATTATGGTAAGTATGGGCAACAATTTTCCTTATTCCTGGACCTCCCCATGTCAGCCTACTGTGTGATGTACCAAGCTACCTTTAAAAAGGGAGGGAAGAATAAACAACTCAGAGAGAGAACTGCTGCTAAACAAATTTAATATCTATATGGATACACAAACGTAATCCCCCTACTCAGTGTATCATCACCGCGCTTAAAATCCCCACCCTAAATCTTAGCTGCTACTTAAACATACGATTTCAAAACAAATTATAGGTGCATCAAATTTGTTACTAGTAATAAACAAATAAATAATACCCCATAACGCTAATGCTGTGTGAATATTAATTCACCCAATCTATCTCTAATAAAAATCTATTCGTGCTTATTACATAAGCCATTGTACTTGATATACTCCACACAAATCGCATCAATTAGAGATATCCCCTCCTTACAGTGAATATAATAATAGTGTATATAAATATTTATAAAGCATAGTGAAAATAAAAATAATTAGAATGCAATCATCCACCCCTAAACAAAGAAATATATATAGGTATATATATAGTCCATCACCAAGGAGTGATTGGAATTAAAATACTCCAACAATAGTCCTTCTATGAGTGTGAAAGGCTGTTCAGTGTCCAAAACAATTCCTTAAATCCTTCACCACACCATCTGTGATTGTGACCCCCCTCGTAGGAGCACTCACCAGCTGATGAGCCTTGCACTGACTTTCTAGGCTGATAAAGCTCTAAAACTCTCAAGAGATGGTATCAAGTATTATGTCGCAAATCTCTGGATATGTGCCTCAAAAGAAATCACAGAGGAGACCTCCAATAGTGTAATACTGTAAACACACTTTAATCTTAAAATAATGCACTCTTTATGCACTCACATGAACAATATGAAAGAAAGCACTTAAAAAAACGTCAAATCACTCCACTCTTCAAATCCAACAGAAGCTTCCAATACACCGGGGCATTGGTGGTCACAGCGGACCCTTTTTAGCCGGTAACGCAATTGCTCTCTCTCACCCTTCCTTGCGTGTCCCGCCTGGTCCCACACAGCAGGTGTGCAATTTGAATAAGGCGCCTCAGCTTGCTAATACCATCCCTTTCGTCCAACACCTCCTTCCACTGCCATGTATAAGCTTAGTATCTCAATGTTAGTTGCCAGATAGCCACGCCCCCGACATGTTTCGTCATACCAGACTTAATCATGGGATCCCCATTGACACAATGAGATACTTATTGTTCATACTTAGATTCATATTGTTCATGTGAGTGCATAAAGAGTGCATTATTTTAAGATTAAAGTGTGTTTACAGTATTACACTATTGGAGGTCTCCTCTGTGATTTCTTTTGAGGCACATATACAAGATTCTTTCAAGGGGAGAATATCCAGAGATTTGCGGCATAATACTTGATACCATCTCTTGAGAGTTTTAGAGCTTTATCAGCCTAGCACGTGAGTGCAAGGCTCATCAGCTGGTGAGTGCTCCTACGAGGGGGGTCACAATAACGGATGGTGTGGTGAAGGATTTAAGGAATTGTTTTGGACACTGAACAGCCTTTCACACTCATAGAAGGACTATTGTTGGAGTATTTTCATTCCAATCACTCCTTGGTGATGGACTATATATATATACCTATATATATTTCTTTGTTTAGGGGTGGATGATTGCATTCTAATTATTTTCATTTTTATTTTCACTATGCTTTATAAATAGTTATATACATTATTATTATATTCACTGTAAGGAGGGGATATCTCTAATTGATGCGATTTGTGTGGAGTATATCAAGTACATTGGTTTATGTAATAAGCACAAATAGATTTTTATTAGAGATACAGTGCCTTGCGAAAGTATTCGGCCCCCTTGAACTTTTCAACCTTTTGCCACATTTCAGGCTTCAAACATAAAGATATAACATTTTAATTTTTTGTGAAGAATCACCAACAAGTGGGACACAATTGTGAAGTTGGATGAAATCTATTGGATAATTTAAACTTTTTTAGCAAATAAAAAACTGAAAAGTGGTGCGTGCAAAATTATTCGGCCCCTTTACTTTCAGTGCAGCAAACTCACTCCAGAAGTTCAGCGAGGATCTCTGAATGATCCAATGTTGTCCTAAATGATTGATGGTGATAAATAGAATCCACCTGTGTGTAATCAAGTCTCTGTATAAATGCACCTGCTCTGTGATAGTCTCAGGGTTCTGTTGAAAGTGCAGAGAGCATCATGAAGACTAAGGAACACACCAGGCAGGTCCGTAATACTGTTGTGGAGAAGTTTAAAGCCGGATTTGGATACAAAAATATTTCCCAAGCTTTAAACATCCCAAGGAGCACTGTGCAAGCGATCATTTTGAAATGGAAGGAGTATCAGACCACTGCAAATCTACCAAGACCTGGCAGTCCCTCTAAACTTTCAGCTCAGACAAGGAGAAGACTGATCAGAGATGCAGCCAAGAGGCCCATGATCACTCTGGATGAACTGCAGAGAACTACAGCTGAGGTGGGAGAGTCTGTCCATAGGACAACAATCAGTTGTACACTGCACAAATCTGGCCTTTATGGAAGAGTGGCAAGAAGAAAGCCATTTCTCAAAGATATCCATAAAAGTCTCGTCTAAAGTTTGCCACAAGCCACCTGGGAGACACACCAAACATGTGGAAGAAGGTGCTCTGGTCAGATGAAACCAAAATCGAACTCTTTGCCCACAATGCAAAACGATATGTTTGGCGTAAAAGCAACACAGCTCATCACCCTCAACACACCATCCCCACTGACAAACATGGTGGTGGCAGCATCATGGTTTGGGCCTGCTTTTTTTCAGCAGGGACAGGGAAGATGGTTAAAATTGAGGGGAAGATGGATGCAGCCAAATACAGGACCATTCTGGATGAAAATCTGTTGGATTCTGCAAAAGACCTGAAACTGGGACGGAAATGTATCTTCCAACAAGACAATGATCCCAAACATACAGCAAAATCTACAAAGGAATGGTTCACAAATAAACGTATCCAGGTGTTAGAATGGGCAAGTCAAAGTCCAGACCTGAATCCAATCGAGAATCTGTAGAAAGAGCTGAAAACTGATGTTCACAAACGCTCTCCATCCAACCTCACTGAGCTTGAGCTGTTTTGCAAGGAAGAATGGGCAAGAATTTCAGTCTCTCGATGTGCAAAACTGATAGAGACATACCCCAAGCAACTTGCAGCTGTAATCGCAGCAAAAGGTGGCTCTACAAAGTATTAACGCAAGGGGGCCGAATAATTTTGCACGCCCCACTTTTCATTTTTTTATTAGTTAAAAAAGTTTCAAAAATCCAATAGATTTCGTTCCACTTCACAATTGTGTCCCACTTGTTGGTGATTCTTCACAAAAAATAAAAATGTTATATCTTTATGTTTGAAGCCTGAAATGTGGGAAAGGTTGAAAAGTTCAAGGGGGCCGAATACTTTCGCAAGGCACTGTAGATTGGGTGAATTAATATTCACACAGTATTAGCGCTACGGGGTGTTATTTATTTGTTTATTACTAGTAACAAATTTGATGCACCTATAATTTGTTTTTCAACAAATTTAATGGCTGACAGCTGCAGAAATAACAGATGAACCAAACATTTCCGTAGGAGAGAGGGCTACATTCAGCCTATAATGCTGGATGAAAGTGTTGGGCGCGCTCCAGCTCGCTGCTCTGCATACTATCTAGGGTGACACCTTTGCATAAGCTGCCCACGATGTTGCCATACCACTAGTTGAATGCGCTCTGATTTCTGCAGGAAAGGGAAGGCCTTGTGACTCATAAGTGATCTGGATGTTCTTTACGATCCAGGATGAGACTATCCTAGGAGGTGCCGCCATGCCCTTTTTAGGTCCTATAGGAAAGATGAACAGTTGGTCTTGCTTGCGAAACCTCTCAGTCCGCTCCAAATAAGCTGAAATAGAGGAGACCAAGTCTAGCCTCTTCCAATCATCCTGGAACTGATCTATGGTGAAAGCTGGCAAGACAGTCTCCCAGTTCGTGTGAAAAGCCGTAGAGACCTTTGGCAGAAAGCTAGGAACCAGTCTGAGGATGATCTTGTCGGGAAAAATCACACAAAAAGGCTCTTTGGATGAAAAGGCGCATAGTTCAGAAACTCTCCTAGCAGGGGCTATGGCCGTCAGGAATACTGTCCTCAATGTTAGATGAAATAAAGAACCGGATGATGTTGGGTCAAAAGG
This sequence comes from Lithobates pipiens, assembly GCF_037356315.1. Classification (NCBI taxonomy): domain Eukaryota; kingdom Metazoa; phylum Chordata; class Amphibia; order Anura; family Ranidae; genus Lithobates; species Lithobates pipiens. The sequence goes on along the minus strand of NW_027507791.1, from coordinate 150,991,489 downwards.
AGGAGCCAACAAGGCTTTTAAAACCAGCGTCAGGTCCCATTTGGGAAAGTACGACTTGAGGGAAGGTCTAATCTTAATGGCTGCCTTCAGGAAACCGACCACGACCACCTCCAATGCCCACCTGGAATTCATCATTGCTGAAAGGGCAGAAATCTGGACCTTCAGGGAATTATAAGCCAGGCCAGCATCCAGCCCCTGCTGGAGAAATTCCAAGATGTTGGAGACTGAAGGAGATTCGGGCTCCCAGCCCTTTTCCGCAGCAACATGTCGGAAAGCATTCCATACTCGATGATAGGTTGCATTCGACGATTTTTTACGAGACTGTAACAAGGTTTAGGCTTCTCAGAGAGAGTGATAAATTCTTCAGAGATCTCCTCTCAATTTCCACACCATTAGCCTCAGCCTCCTGGGATTTAGATGACATATTCCGTTTCTGGAGCAGGAGATCCAGACAACATGGCAGCGGGATTGGTTGACACATTTTCATTCTCCACACCAGCGGAAACCAAGGCCTTCTGGGCCAAAACGGTAGAAATGCTATGGCCTTGACTCTCTCCCTGCGAATCTTCAATAGGGTCTTGAGGATTAAAGGAAGCGGAGGGAACACGTACACCAGGGGGAAGTCCCTTGGTTTGGACAGGGCATCTTGGCCGTAAGCTTGTGGATGGTGTGTTCTGGAGAAGAAGCAAGGAAGCTGGACGTTCCTCCCTGATGCCATGAGGTCTATTACAGGTAACCCCCAGATCCTGAAGATCTTCTGCAGGAATTTCGGATTCAAAGTCCACTCGCCGGGATCTAAAAAGCTTTGACTCTTCTCTGCCCACTGGAATATCTGGCATGCGACCTGAAGTAGGACTCGGCTCTTGGTGCCCCCCTGACGGGCCACGTAAGTGACAGTGGTCTTGTTGTCGGACAATATTTTGCCAGCTCGATCTTTCAACAGTGGCCGGAAGGCTAGATGAGCATTCTGGACAGCATCCAATTCCAGGAAATTTGATGTTTGCGGGACGTAGGGGGGCCGCCGACCCTGAGCCTGCTGACCCAGGCAGTGGGCTCCCCAACCTTGGAGACTGCCATCGGTAGTGAGCACTACCAGCTCTGGAGGTCAAAGGGATACACCACGGGCAAGGTTGCGTGAGACTGTCCACCAAAGAAGGGAAAGACTTATTGACTTCGGAATGTATATTCTCTGAATCAGAGAGTGACGATTCCATTGGAGAAGGAAATTGCACTGAAAAGTCTTCCTTCTCCACATGGCCCATGGTACTACCGGAATTGTGGCTGTTAATACTCTGAGATAGAGCATGGATTCTCTTGCTGAAAGGAATGAACTGGTCATTACTCTCCTAGTTTGGATCTGAATATCCCAAATTTTCCTCTGAGGGAGAAAGACTTGACCCTGTTTTGTGTTGAATGTTACCCCCAGGTATTCTAAAACTTTGGTTGGCTGCATCTGGCTTTTTCAATGATTGACTAGCTAGCTGAACCGGGCCAGTGTTTCGCAGCTGAGGGCCACATGTTGAAGGAAAAGATGTTCTGAAGACGCTAGAAGTAACAGATCGTCCAGATAATGAAAGATTTGAACGTCTCTGACTCTGAGAGTGGCGATGACAGCTGAAAACACTTTCGAGAAGGTTCAGAGTGTTGTGCACAGGCCAAACGGGAGGTACCGATACTGGTAATGAGAGCCTTCCACCGCAAACCTGAGGAACCGATGATGAGCTGGATGGATGGGAACATGTAAATAGGCTGCCAAGTTGATGGAGGCCATCCAGTTTCCCCCTTTCACCACGGAAATAATCGTCTCCAGAGACTCCATCTTGAAAGGCGGGACACTCATGTATGAATTCAGAGCTTTCAGATCCAACATTGGTCTGAAACCTCCCAAAGCTTTCGCCACTAGGAACAATGGGGAATAAACTCATCCACCCAAACACTCTCGAACTGAGCGAGCCACGCTCCCACGTGAGGGTCTCAGAGAAACCTTCAAAAAGTCTTGTCGGAGGATTTCGGGGCTTGGCCCTGCTTGGATTTGGAAGCCTTCGGAAAGGATGAACCAGCTGGCCTCTATTGCCTGGAAAATGACCTACCAGGCCTGTAGGAACTTGCTTCCTTAAAATTCTCTCTGGACTTTCTTGCCGGGCGAAAGGGCTGTCTCCTTCTTTCTTGTGGAATTAACCCTGATTTTCCTCCAGATACACATTGGATGGCAGATTCCAAGGGTTTAACGAAAAGCAGCTTCCCATCGAAAGGTACCGAACACAGACTGTTTTGAAGAATTGTCCGCCGCCCAGTGTCTCAACCACAATGCTCTTCGAGCTGTCACGGAGTGGGCCATGATTTTTGCCATCATTCTGACCTAGTCAACATCTGCTTCAGCCAGAAATTCGACAGCTGTTCTCACGAATTGCAGGGGCGAGGAACTACCAGATACAAGCTCCCCCTCAGAACCACCATCCAACTCTGACACCCAAGTTTTGAGAGCCACTGATACAGATGTAAGGGCCAACACCGGCCTGCACGCCGCCCCTGCTACTGAATATAATCTCTTCAGATCCGTATCCACTCTCCGATCCATGGGACCTATAAAAGAGAGTGAATCCTCTAACGGTAGAGTGATATGACGGGCCAAACGCTGTAGTGAGGCATCCACCCTAGGGGTAGTGTCCCATAACTCCGCATCCTTCACACTGAATGGATATAGTTTCGAAAATCTGTTGTTGATGTTAAACCTCCTTTCTGGCCTAGCCCATTCATCCTCCAGTATTTCCCGGAACTCGAAGATGAGAGGAAAAGAAGGCAAAGACTTTTTCAATTCCAGATAGTATTTTTGTTGCTTTTTTGGAGGAGGAGTCTCCTCTTACCACTGTAACGCGTCCTTCACTGCCTCCACCAAAATGGGGACCAAGACGAAATCGAAGGTGCGTGACTCAGGGGCCACTTCAACGTCTGAGGAATTGGAATCCGAATTTGCTGAAGAAGATGCTGGATGGGCTATCTTCCTGGATGCTCCTCTTAGCCCTTCTCTGACTGCAGATTTAATGCAGGACTTCACCCGACGAGCTTCAGATATGTTATCTCGTGCTGCTTCCTTAAGACAAGAAGCGCACACCAATTTCCCCAGAGGGCTTCAGCTGCACAGGCCCAACAGCCTGCTTCTTCCAATTGACCTGGAGAGGAAGACATGGGTGAGGAGGATGCCTGCCCCCTGTGCTTGCTGGATCTGGACTCTTTAGCAGCTCTTTGGCGGCTTAAACCCTCTTGGATCAGATATGAGCGACTGTAACGAGGCTCTGAACAGGGAGATCTGGAATACCGGGATCGTGGAGAAAAACGTAGCTCTGCGACTTGACATGTTGTGACTTCTTCTTGCTCTTCCGAGGCAGCGCAGCAGACTTGGAGCCTCTTTGTGGGCATTTAGTTCGCACTGGGCTTTTCTCTCTGTAACAAGACAGAAGAAATGCTCTTTTTTTTTTTTTTTTTTTGAAACAGCACAAGTTTATTGAACAACTCAGTTATAACAAGATATTACAGTAGGTACAAACATTAGCCTCTTCATAGGTGACGGACAGAAATACATCGTACATTAAGGAAAATTCCTGACAACGATAATATATACTCCAATATAGCTCACTCCACACACGTATGTAGATTTTCCACCCACCTATCCCATATTTTGTGGTATTTGGCTGGACACCCACGATTTCTATACACCAGTTTAATCAAGGGTAGCTTATTATTAATGCCCAATACCCATTCCCGCATAGTAGGCATGGTTGGACGCATCCAGTATTTAGCCACAAGCTTTCGTGCGGTAAACAGCGTAGAGTGCAAAAATGTAGCCAAGTATTGATCAACAGAGGTATCAGGAAATATACTAAGTAGGCAACTCTTAGGGTCAAGTTGAAGGGGTGAACCCATGTGGTCATGTAGAAACCTGACAATCTGCCCCAATACTCCTGGACCAATGGGCATTGCCAGAGAAGATGGTAGAAAGTACCAGTCGTACAAGAGCAACGGGGACACATCGGGTTGTAGTCAGGATGATACTTAGCTATCCGGATAGGGGTGAGATAGGACCTGTGTATCACATAGTACTGCGTTAGTCGGTCAGGTAGGCTAAGCGAAGCCTGTTTAACGTTCTCAAGGGCATCCTCCCATTCCTCCCCATCAAAGGGACCTATGTCCTCTTCCCATCTCAACCTGGCCCGTTCAGTGGTTTGCGCCACCAAGCGGGCCCGGAGTAGGCCGTATAGAGTCGAGATCAATTTAGCCGGTTCGTCTCCCATAATTACATCTGTCAAAGCTAGCGACTGTACATTCGGGAAGTCCTGAGCAAATTGCGCACGGAGCGCGTGTCGCAATTGCAAGTAGCGAAAGTGCATATGAGGGGGTATGTTAAATTCCACTTGTAGGGAGGGAAAATCCCTTACGCCCATAGGAGTCACCACCTGATACAGAAAAAGTATCCCTCTAGAAGCCCACAAGTCTACATCTGGTAAGCCAGACAACTCACGAAGCAGGGGGTTGCGCCATAGCGTGTATGTGAGTGGTAATAGTCAGCTCCCAGTAATCTAAGGGCTAGTTTCCAAATACTCCGGTGGTGTGGCAGGATCCGGGACCGGGCATCCCTAACCCCACCACCCCGAAAAATCATCTGAAGGGGAGTATCAACAAGGGATTCAGCCCTCCCGCCCACCAAGGCCTGATATCTGTGACTATCCGCTCTATGGAGGTGATAAAAATGGGAGATCTGGGCTGCTATGTAGTATGTGTGGAAATCAGGGAGAGCCAGTCTCCCCATAGATGTCGGGTTTTTAAGTGTGTTCCATGCCAACTTATGTCTAGATGGGCCCCAGATAAAGGTGTTTAAGACACCGTCTAATGTTTTAAAGAACGCCACGGGGACCATGACAGGGGAATGCCAAAGTACATAAAGGAGTTTCGGCAGGAGGATCATTTTAGTAATATTGATCCGTCCCATAACCCCAATGGGGAGACGGGACCATGCCTTAGTCTTCTCCCGCACATACAGAAGCAGTGGTTCAAGATTAAGATGAATATACTCCCCAGGTTCCCTCGTAACCTGCACTCCCAAATACTGAATGGAGGATACCCTGGAGAGCGGGAGAGAAGCTGCATCCCGGTCCGGGGAGAACAAGTCAATGGGTAGAACCTGCGACTTGGTCCAATTAATACGCAGACCGGAATGACCACCAAACTCCTCTATGACCCCCAGGGCAGCCTCCAACGACCGACCCGAGTCCTCTAAATACAGTAAGGTATCATCCGCATACATACTTACCGATTCCACCAGAGAACCGCGTCGGAGGCCTACTACAGCTGGGTGTGCCCGAAGTGCAGCAGCCAACGGTTCTGCCGCCAAAGCATATAACATAGGAGAGAGCGGACAACCCTGACGTGTGCCACGGCCCAACTGAAAAGGGTCCGACACCCATCCGTTAACCGCTACTCTAGCCATTGGGCGAGTAATCCATTTAACAAAATTGGGGCCAAACCCAAATTTACCCAAGCATTCCCAAAGATAATTCCACTCAATGGAATCAAACGCCTTAGCGGCATCCAGTGACACCACCACCCTCGAGCCCACTCTGTCATGCTCAGCCTGGATATTCATATATAACCGGCGGATATTAATGGCCGTGTTTTTCCTGGGCATAAATCCCGTTTGATCCGGGTGAACAAGTGATAGGATGACTCCACTCAGACGGGTGGCAAGTACTTTAGCCAAAATTTTTATATCTGCTTGGAGCAGCGAGATGGGGCGATAGGAATCCGGGGAGTGGGGATCCTTTCCTGGCTTGGGTATCACTATAATAACTGCCTGCCGTAGAGTATCAGGTAGGGACCCGGAGTCAAATATGTGTGTATATAATCTCAACAATTCTGGCACTAGTATCTCAGAGTAGTGGGCATAGAAATCCAGGGGAATACCATCCAGTCCAGGGGCCTTAGCCGTTGCAAGGGATGCCACCGCTAACCTAATCTCATCTGCCGATATCGGGGACTCAAGAGACTCAACCTGAGCCTCAGATAGGTGGGGAAGAGAGATATCTCGGAGGTACGCCCCCGTCTCAGTTCTCGGCCTATGTACCTGCGACTCATAAAGGGCAGCATAGTAAGCACGAAACATGGTGGCCACTGTTGGCGGATCAGTTACCTCCTCACCCCCATTGTCAGTCAACGAAACCACCACCGGGGGCTTGGAGTCCCGATGCGCCAAGTAGGCCAGCAACTTTCCCGCCCTCTCTCCTTGTTCAAACACCCGTCGCTTCACAAAAAACAACTTTTGCTTAGCCTGTTCAATGTGGAGGTGATCTACTAGCCTTGTGTGGTGACGTAATACCTGGGCCTTAGCAGGTGTGGGGTCAGTAGTGAAGTCAGTGGTCACCGAGTCCAGCTCCCGTAGGGCATTAGGAAGCAAAGTCTTGGAGGTACGCTTCAACCGGTTAATCCGGTGTGTTAAAGTGGAGCGTACGTGCAGTTTAAAAGCCTCCCAGGTACAGTCAACCGGAGCCGTCCCCTGATTAGTAGTAAAGAAAAAACCCCATTCGTCCCCTAAGTCTTCGCTGTCACTCAAGGCGGTTAACCAGAAGGGGTGAAGCCGCCATGGTTTCGGTCCAGTAGGTCGGGTCAAGGAAAAAGTTGCCCAGCAAGGAGCGTGGTCTGACAATGATCTAGCATAATAGCCCGTGTCTACTAGCCTGGGTAACAACTGGGCGGACACAGCAATATAATCTATACGTGACATGGTAGAGTGAGTTGCAGAGAAACAGGAGTAAACACGTTTAGCCTGATATTTAAATCGCCACAGATCTGTAAGAGAGAATTCCTGAAACGTGCGACCCAGGCCAGTATCTCCCGGTAAATGATCCCCTCGGGTAGAGCTCATTCTATCCACCCCCGGATTCAAAACCATATTAAAATCACCCAGCCAAATTGCTGGGACATTAGGGTGTTGAGCCATAAAAGATAATCCCTCTGTAATTAGTCTATGATCGTAAGTCGGGGGTACATAATAGGCGAGAATAATGTACTGTTCGCCGTGCAATAAGCAGTGGATAAATATATATCTGCCCTGCGGGTCTGTCTGCAAAGAAACCAAGGAAAACTATGCCGTTTTAGATATCAATACAGACACCCCGCGAGAATAGGACGTATGGGTAGCGTGGTAGGCCCATCCAATCCACGGGCGACGCAAAGCTATTTGCAATCTCCCAGTTACATGCGTCTCCACCAGAGCTGTGATATCCGCTCTATAAGTTTTGAGACACCCAAACACTGCCGCCCTCTTAATTTTATCCCGAATCCCCCTGACATTCCACGTCAGCAACTTCAGGGTACCCATTGCGTGGTCTCAGCCAATATCACAAGGAGAAAAATAGTATCCAAACCACCCGTCAAAACAGTATCCATTCCCATATTCATCAGAGTATACATGAAAAAGAGACATTTGTCTGTTCCATAACCAAATAAAGCTTGTGCCATAAACTAAGCATAAAACATAACATACTATAACATAATAACTACAGCCCATCCCCACCCTCCCTGCTCTCACCCACCCCAACTTGGCTGGAGCTCCCTTCCCAAAACAAACCATAGAACACTAGGCAATGTCAATAACAATAAGCCACGGGGGTGGACTTTGCCAGATAGGGACTCAGTGACAAGACCAAGTCTTCTCCCGTCATAACCCGGCTTGTAGGCCGGAGCCGGACCATGCGTCCATTTCCCACCCCACTCCCATTGGTGCGGTGCCCAGTTCAGCAGCGGGACATAACAGTCCAAGAAAGGGCATGTATCAGGAGAAAGTCAAAGTTCTGCAGTCCCATGCAACAAGTCCAGATGACCCGCTCCCCCCCACCCCCCCAAGGAAAGGGCCCAATAGAGCCCACCAAGCGGGTCCCCCAAACTAAGAGGGAGGGGGAAGGGGTATTGCGTAACGAACCAGGGAGATGCCCGCAGAGCGTGGCCATAGGCAGCAGTATATGTTCCGTCAACAAGAGCAGCGGCCATCCATGTTAGAGAGGGGGAACAGAAGCATCAATTCAGGGACTGAGGATAGTGAACCACACATAGGCAGTCCAACAGCGATCTGCTTGTACACGGGCAAATAGAGAGGGGGGAGCAGATAGAGTACTCACAAATCTTCCAATGATTTTAGTCTCGAGGTGGCCGATTTCGAGCCGCGTCTCTCTGGTCCAACCAGGAAACCGCCATCTCAGGATCCTCCAAAAAGTAGGCCCTATCTTCCCCCACTACGCGAAGTCTGGCCGGGTACAACATGGCGTACTTGAGGTGATGTGCCCTGAGGCGCCTCTTGACTTCCACGAATCGGGAACGACATTTTTGAACTTCTGCGGAGAAGTCAGGAAACACTGAGATATGTCCGTTCTGAAATGGGATGTTGCCTTTTTCACGAGTAAGGCGAAGGATGGCATCCCTATCCCGGTAATTTAACAGCTTAGCAATGCACGTGCGAGGAGGTGCCCCCTCCGGCGGCGGGCGGGCAGGCATTCTATGGGCCCTTTCAATAATAAATGAGGTAGAGAACGCTTCCCTACCGTAGGCCTTAATCAGGAGAGATTCCAAAAATGTCGCCGGGTCAGCCCCCTCGGAGCCCTCCGGCAGGCCGATAAAGCGGAGGTTAGATCTGCGGGCCCTATTCTCAAGGTCGTCCTGTTTCTGGGCCAGCTGCTGGAGCTGCCTTTGAACATCCTCCTGGGCATGCTGCAGAGGGAACAGGACATCTTCGGCCTGACTGATCCGGGTTTCAGTTTCCTTCACTCTGTCACGCAGTTTAGCCATGTCCTGTCGGATAAGTGAGACATCCACCTTAACCTCCTCAAGTTTAGTTGTCAGTGTGGTCTGGCAGGTATAAATCGCCTCAAGCACCTTCGCCGTGTCTGAGGTAGCAGGTTCTGCAGCCGGAGTGGACTGTCCGCCATGTTGGCCCTCATGGTCCCGCCGGAACTTTTCAAGAGACGCCGCCGCTGCAGACTGCTTCTTCATCGGAGACATCGTCCCAATGTATACACAAGAAGGTAGCGGGTATTACACCGGTAAAATCGTAGGTAAAACAGTCAGTGGGCACCCAGGATCACTACAGGAGATCGCGGTAGGAGCGGAGCTCAGGTCACAAGCGTCCTACTCCATTGCTGTCCAGGCCACGCCCCGAAGAAATGCTCTTTTAAAGAATAAAAAATAAAAAAATCTCTTTAAATACGTATACAAACACACATACTCAAAAAAAATTTTTATTAAAAAAATAAATTGTTTTAATTAAAAAAGTGCCGGTAAAAAACTTTCGGGCTCTTCAGTGCAAATAGGCAGGGAGCACAGGCAGGCTGATAGACCTAGCATGCACAGTGGTATCAAGCAGTAAAATCAAGGAACACCAACAGAGTTCCTACCTTAAAGTGGTTGTAAACCCTTACAAACCACTTTGACCTACAGGTAAGCCTAGATTAAGGCTTACCTGTAGGTCCAAGAAATATCTCCTAAACTTACACGGTTTAGGAGATATTTACTAAAAGACAGTGACAGCTGTCTACGGCGCACTATCACCGTTAGTGCAATATGCTCGTTTGTGGCTGCTCCCGTGCGCATGCGCGGGAGTGACGTCATTGCTGCTCCGGTGCTGTAAGTGGCCGGAGCAGCGATACCCGGAAGAAGATGGATGCTCCAGACTACAGGGGACAGCGGTGACATCGCTGGCTCCTGTGTCAGGTAAGTGACACATAATGGGCTACTATGCGATGGATAGTAGCCCATTATGCTTTAGCTTTGCAGGGAGACAAAGAGGAAGTAAACCCATTAGGGTTTACTTCCTCTTTAATGCAGAGCAGAGCTTGCTAAGCTGGAGCACTGAGGACTGACTCTTCCAGGGATTGCAGGGAAGCCCAGAGTGTGAGAGACCGTCCCTTAAGAATAGGCAGCAGCCTGAGTAATCAGAGAGCGTCCCGGTGGTTGCTAGGCTGTAGAGCCCAACAGACCACTAGATACACCAGGGAAGCGGTAAACTCCACAATAAGAGCACACAGAAACTTAGCCTGAGCAGCTGCACAAGCCTGCCTGTTCCTCATCTGCCATATACACGCAGTTCTTTAAACTGAAGCATCCATCCCAACCCACCTCCTTGAGAGATTCTGTGCCGGGAGAGGCTGAACCGGACAGGACATGAATTTGGCCCGGATTTCTCCACTCTTAAATGCTACAAAAACTAAAAACTTTTCTTATTTTTTTTTTAAAAGGCGCCCGGAGCGAAGACGAAAAAAGAACGTCGACCTGGTCCGACAGCCGCCCTTTATGGGCTAGAAAAAAGGTGGTCCTGGAGGGGTCAGAGCTGACCCACAGTAGGCTGATATGGGGAGGTCCAGGAAAAGGGGTTTCAGAGAGTCATGTTCACTAAGTACTGTAGTCAATTCTCAAGTAGCCAATATCAATGAGATATATAAGCATACTGGTGATTGTTATATAAATCTGTGCAGACCTTTTCCCGTAAATCATTCTTTGTGGGGGGGTTTTTTCTGAAGCGTGGTCCGTAAAAAATGTTTCTTCATGTTTTCTCTCGGTTAAAAGCCTGAGGAGGGCCAAAACAAAATTATTAAAAACAAAAGGATCAGTTCACAAAAGGATAATACATGTGATACAGTATATGAGTTATTTGATCATTTCAACATTTCACTTTCTTTTTTTTTCTTTTTTTATTTATGTACTGTTTTATTGCATGAATCACAATTTTTGTGGTATTTTGTATGTAAAACTCAATTCACAAACTTTTTTCACAGGGTTTGCATGTTAAAATACAACTACCTCCTGTTTGGTCAGTGATATTCTATGAAGTGTTTATTGAGGAGAACAAAGAAAATTGAGCCACCTGAGCCAATGAGAAATAAAGTTTACAATATTTAAATGTCCAGTTCATGTAACAAAATATAAATTTCACACCCAAGCAATATACTGTATGTTTGGGAATTAATATGATGAGACTACCATCAGAAAAAATAATTATGTATGTAAAATGACACAGTGTATTATATACTATTATAAAATATTTACATTAGTGGCTACTGTAGTTACAAAAATTGCTTAGTGGAATTTTAAAAGTGGCTATTGCAGGTCTAAGGCAGGCCATACACAGTGCAAATTTCTTTCCTGCCACAGGTTGCAGGAAAGACATCCCCCCATCGACACAGACAGTGCTGACAGGGGAATCCCTCCTGTCGAGCAATTGTCTGCTCTTGGGGGGGGGGGGGGGGGGAGATGCTCGAGGGAAGCCATCCTCGCTGGGTGAAGACTGTGATTATTGCTAGCAGCTGCCTAGCAATATTGGAAGAAAATTCAGCAGGCTGGTTGTGCCCAAGCTGATCGATCAGTCAACTTGGTCACAAGCATGCCCATTAATGGTTTAAATCTCAGCCAATTCTGCAGGATTCCGTTCAGCGAGACTTGAACTGTGTATGACTGGCCTTAATCTACATTTCCAAGCTACTCATAGTTCAAGGGTTAAAGCTGACCTCTGGGGAAGAAAAAAAAATCTCCTTGCCGTGGGACTCCAGCAATGGAAGGATTAAATGTTTATTTTTTTGTCTAGAGTACCATTAACCACTTAACAACCGCCCATTGCCGATTAACGGCTTCAGGGCGGTTGTTTAACTCTGAGAGGCCGTTAATTAACGGCCTCCCAGAATTCTGCTCTCGCGCGCCCCCTGGGGCGCGCACTCGAGAGCATCCGTGACCGCCGGGTCCACAGGACCCGGCGCATCACGAATCACGGTAAACGGCCGCTCAGCGCGAGTGATCACTTGTAAACAAACCGGCGTCATGTTATGACGCCGGTTCCTCCCTCCCCCTCTCTGTACCGATCGGTACAGCGGAGGGGGAAGAGATCGGTGTCAGCAGCGATGTGGGCTGCATCTGCAGTGCCCACATCGCTGCGCACCGAAAATTAACCCCTCAATTCCCTGCCAACACTCTGCAATACCCTGCCATTACTCTGCATTACTCTGCAATACCCTGCCATTACTCTGCATTACTCTGCAATACCCCCATTACTCTGCATCACCCTGCAACACTCTGCATTACCCTGCAGCACTCTGCATTACCCTGCAGCACTCTGCAATACCCTGCAACACTCTGCAATACCCTGCAACACTCCGCAACACCTTGCAACACTCCGCAATACCCTGCAACACTCCGCAACACCTTGCAACACTCCGAAATACCCTGCAACACTCCGCAACACCTTGCAACACTCCGCAATACCCTGCAACACTCCGCAACACCTTGCAACACTCTGCAATACCCTGCAACACTGCAATACCCTGCAACACTCTGCAACACCTTGCAATACCCTGCAACACCTTGCAATACCCTGCAACGCCCTGCAACACTCCACAACGCCCTGCAACACTCCGCAACGCCCTGCAACACTCCGCAATGCCCTGCAACACTCCGCAATGCCCTGCAACACTCTGCAATGCCCTGCAACACTCCGCAACACCTTGCAACACTCTGCAATACCCTGCAACACTCTGCAATACTCTGCAACACTCTGCAACGCTTTGCAATACCCTGCAACACTCTGCAATACCCTGCAACACCCGCCAATATCCTGCAACACTCTGCAATGCTCTGCAACACCCGCCAATACCCTGCAACACTCTGCAATGCTCTGCAACACCCGCCAATACCCTGCAATGCAATACTCTGCAACGCCATACTCTGAGATACCCAGCCATAGTCGGTGATACCCTGCAATACCCAGCCATAGACATCCCCCCCCCTCTCCCGCCGCCCTCCGGTGCTTCTATCGAATCGCTAATACGATCAAAGACAGAATCTTTTTTTTTTTTTTCAGGCTTCCCAGCTTAGAGGTGAGATGTGGGGTCTTATTGACCCCACATCTCACTGTAAAGAGGACCTGTCATGCCATATTCCTATTACAAGGGATGTTTACATTCCTTGTAATAGGAATAAAAGTGATCAAAAAAATTATTTTTGGGGAAAAAAATGTCAAACTAAAATAAATAAAGTAAAATGAACAATAAAAAAAATGTTTTTTTTTAAAGCGCCCCTGTCCCCATGTGCTCGCATGCAGAAGCGAACGCATACGTAAGTCCCGCCCACATATGAAAACGGTGTTCAAACCACACATGTGAGGTATCGCTGCGAACGTTAGAGCGAGAGCAATAATTCTAGCCCTAGACCTCCTCTGTAACTCAAAACATATAACCAGTAAAAAAAAAAATTAAATTGTCGCCTATGGGGATTTTTAAGTAGCGACGTTTGGCGCCATTCCACGAGCGTGTGCAATTTTGAAGAGTGACATATTGGGTATCTATTTACTCAGCGTAACTTCATCTTTCACATTATGGAAAAATTGGGCTAATTTTACTGTTTTTTTTTTTTAAGCCCAAAACAGTTTTTTTTTCCAAAAAAAAGCATTCGAAAAATTACTGCGCAAATACCGTGCGAGATAAAAAGTTGCAAAGACCACCATTGTATTCTCCAGGGTGTTTGCTAAAAAAACATATATAATGTTTTGGAGTTCTATGTAATTTTCTAGCAAATAAATGATGATTTTTAGATGTAGGAGAGAAATGTCAGAATTGTCCTGGGTGCTCCAGAACACCTGATGGCGCTCCCTGCATGTTGGGCCTCTGTATGTGGCCACACTGTGTAAAAGTCTCACACATGTGGTATCGCCATACTCGGGAGTAATAGCAGAATGTGTTTTGGGGTGTAATTTGTGGTATGCATATGCTGTGTGTGAGAAATAACCTGATAATATGACAATTTTGTGAAAAAAAAAAAAAAAGTAAAAAAAATCTTGATTTTGCAAAGAATTGTGGGAAAAAATGACAACTTCAAAAAACTCATCATGCCTCTTACTAAATACCTTGGAATGTCTTCTTTCCAAAAAGGGGTAATTTGGGGGGTATTTGTACTTTTCTGGCATGTTAGGGTCTCAAGAATTGAAATAGGCCGTCAGTACTTCAGGTGTGATCAATTTTCAGATATTGGCACCATAGCTTGTGGACTCTATAACTTTCACAAAGACCAAATAATATCCACCAATTTGTACTTATTTTTACCAAAGATATGTAGTAGTATAAATTTTGGCCAAAATTTATGAAGAAAAAATTACTAATCTGCTAAATTTTCTAACAGAAACAAAGAAAAATTCATTTTTTTACAGAATTTTCGGTATTTTTTCCTTTATAGCACAAAAAATAAAAAACCCAGCGGTGATTAAATACCACCAAAAGAAAGCTCTATTTGTGTGAAAAAAAGGACAAAAATTTCATATAGGTCCAGTGTTGCATAACTGAGTAATTGTCATTCAAAATGCGAGAGCATCGAAAGCTGAAAATTGGTCTGGTTATTAAGGGTGTTTAAGTGCCCAGTGGTCAAGTGGTTAAAAAGCAGTTTCATTTACACTTCCCCTGGATCCAGCAGTCTCCTCTTGCTTGTGATGCGCTGGGTTGTGAGCGGACCCTTGCCTTTTGCATCCTCACTTACTGCTGCTAAAGGCAGGACTGCTGGTCCTGCATAGTACATGAGGTCATTGGACTGCTTTCTACCAATGAAGCTCTGAAGACAAGTAACTTTAGGAGACTCGTCACAAGAAGAGAAAGAAGATTTGAGTGAGGAATAAGGTAAGTACCACTGCATTTTAATGGTGCCTTAGACTAAACAAGCATTTGACCTTTGCAGTGTGAAGGTGTCAGCTAACATGAAGTAGTGGTGTCATTGAACATAGGGATGGAAATTCCAGTTGAGTCTTGTACACCTGTCTAGGAGGATCCTAGTTCTGGATATAACTCTTGTGTACCTGTCCCGGACTACTTTGGTATCCATTCCTAGTATAAAGAATGTAACCCACAAAAGGGCAGAAATGGGACTTTGTAATACCCTCAAAGTGTAAAAAAATAAACAAAATATAAAATCACATTTTTTGAGAATATCAATAAAACTAGCCCCATAAAGCCTTGAATAGTATGCTACATACACAGTATCACAAATTGAAGATAAAAAATATGTTACATCATATCATAACATTTCATCACTGATGATGATGGAAGAATGGCATGAAAACATGATGATGTCCACATGTCCAAAGCCCCGCTGCATTTTGACCAATTAGGTCTTCCTCAGGGGGATGGCAGTCCTAAAGGATCACTAGGACATACATAAAGGTCAGTATGGCCACTAGAGAATAGCCAAAATATCATATATTTAATGTACAATCATGTAAAGATGATAAGATGCACGCACATAATTCATGCCACAACCAAAAACATTATGCGGGAGGTTCCTGGAGACACTGGGCAGTGCTGTACAGAAGGTGTAAATGTGTCGAAAGTACAAGGATCACCCTATATAATGACAAAGACACAAAAAAACAACTGTAAGAAACATATAGGCTCAATTATAGCTTTCCCCTTTCTGTCCTTCCACTTCCTCTCCAACCTCCTTTTTGATTTTGTTTTGTTGGCACACGACAATGATGTACGGTTGTATTTATTTGTATATATTTTTTTGATTCATGTGACTACTGGGGGTTCCCCGGGTGAGAGGTCTTTTTTTTTCCTATAATGTTGGTCCTTCCCATGTGTCCTTTGCACCTGAAATGCGCATCGCCCTCTGGTCCTCGATCAGTGGTGGCAATATTTCAAGGCTGCCCAAGCATTGTCACATTACTTAGGGAGTGACATCACTGCTTCCCTTGGTGCTTGACAGCAACAGGCACCTAAAATATGACTGTTGCTGGCATACAAACATGTGCATTACCATAACACAGTAGTGTAAATGGGTCCCAACTGGGTTGAGGGAAGGGGCCCAAACTCACTGTCACTTTGCCCTACACTAGCAAGATGACAGTGTCTCTTTAAAGCAGGGGTCGGCAAGCTGTCGATCGTGATTTACTGGTTGACTGTGGGGAGCCAATAGGTAGATCGTTACTGCTGACACATGTTCCAACAAGCATGGGCAGGGACAATATATTTAATTCAGAGCACACTGGGTAATTCTGATTGCAACGCAGAAGGATGCAGGACAGGGCTCAGTGCTGCAGCTTGTTGTGCCCTCACGTCTTTATATAGCTGGTGATTATGCCAGATTCGTCAACTCTACCCCTTTCCTTCTCCTCCTCCATGCCCTCCTCTGCTGAATTGTCCTATGAACCTCAAGTACCCCCTAAGCGTTCAAAGGGCTATTCAATTAGTCAGGCTAAAAGGTGCCATGCAATGCTTTAGCTGGTGTGTCTAGGGGACAGGAACCACACGGGAGCAGAGAATCTTGATGCCCTGCAGGGACAAGCCCAGAGGTGGTACACGCAATGCCAGCTGGACACAGGAATGGTGGTGTGTGATAATGGCACAAACCTCCTGTCCGCCCTTAGACAGGGAAAGTTGACATGTGCCATGCCTGGCACGTATCCTCAATTTGGTGGTGCAGCCTTTCCTAAATAGGTACCCAGGGCTGGAAGATCTGCTAAAGAGTGTGTAGCCATTTTAAGCAGTCATACACAGCCAGTTTGCGGTTGGCTGAAATTCAGTGGGAATTACCCCTGCCCTTAAACCGCCTGATTTGTGACATACCCACCAGGTGGAATTCGACTTTGGCAATGCTGCAGCCGGTGAAAATGCAGCAGAGGGCCGCCAAAGAGTACCGGTGTGAGTATGGCACAACGACAGGCTCAAGCCGGCTCAGCTTTTTTTCCCCACGCCGATGACTGCTCATAAAGGATGCATGTACTGTACTGTCACCATTTGAGGAAGCCACAAGGGTAGTGAGCCATGACAATGCATGCATCAATTACACAATCCCTGTTGTGTTCCTGCTGGAGCAGACTATGCATGACATTATGGACAAGGCACTCAAGGCAGAGCAGCAGGATGAAGAGGAGGACTTCTTTTCCTCTCAAGGCCCAATTTATGCAGACACCATTGTTCCTATGAAACAGAACATACAAGAGGAGAGAGAGGAGGAGGACTCTGGCAGTTTGAAACAGAGGAAGGCCTACGTCAAACAGCATGAGATGGTTTTCCATCCGCAGAACCCTTGGGAGTAGTACGTGACTGGGAGGAGGCAGTTCCATATACTATAATCCTCAATGACCTGGTGGAGTCTGCGTCTCATGCCTCTGCAAATTTGAGGCATATGGGCTCCCTCATGCTTCAAAGCCTGCGAAAGGACCCAAAAATATGTGGCATAAAGGAAAAGGATCACTATTGATTGTCAAACCTCCTTGACCACCGTTACAAGGGGAAAGTCTTAGAACTCATCTTGTCCACACAGAGCATGCAGAAGATGAAATCTCTTGAGGACACCTTAAAGAGAAGTTTATCGAATGGTTTTCCAGACGGTAGCTTACAGTGTTGTGGAAAGCGTGGTTTTGAGGTTTCTGTTGGCCAAGAGCAGAGCGGTGGAGAAGGCGGTAGCCTAAGTGATGCATTTCTGAATTTTTTAGTCCTCGCCGCCCAGGGCTGTCAGCTGCCACATCCCATTGGCAGCGTCTGCATCACATGGTGGACGCGGGTCCAGCTCTCGGCTCGCGGTGGGTCCTCATGTTGGTGCCACTCCTCCCAGATCCTGTTTTGCATCTCCAACCTATCCTGTAGTCTAGCCGTCATCCTCTCCATGTTTTCTACATCTTTAATTCTGGCATATAGGTCTGCTTGAGAGGGGGGGGGCCTGCCTCTTCCAGTGGAGGGCAATCAGGCATCTAGCAGCCGTGAGTATGTGTCTTAACAATTTCTTAGAGGGTTTAGGAATCCGCAAAGGCAACACTCCCAGTAGGAAAAATTTCAGGGACAGGGGGACCTGGACTCCCAGGAGGCGGGTCAGCAGGAGCCGGGTTTCTGTCCAAAACTGAACAACCTTAGGACAGCTCCAATAAACATGGAGCAGGGTACCTCTGTCTCCCCAGCAGCGCCAGCATCTGTCCGAACTTGAAGGGTATATAGCATGGAGCACACTTGGTGTCATGTACCAGAAATATAGTATTTTGTATGCGTTTTCTTTATATAGAGTGCAATAGTAGCTCTTAGCAGCCTGGGACCAAATCAGTTGCCAGGTTGCTATCGGGATCTCCTCTCCCAGCACCCTCTCCCAACGGAGCATATAGGCATGTTTGCCTTGAGTGGTAATAGAGTAGGAATTGAGCACCTGGTAGATATCAGATATCAGGCCAAGGCGTGCCGATCCTTCCAAAATAATGCTCTCAAAGGGGGGCGGCACCGAGAACTGGAGATCCAGAGTTATGGATTGGGCAAAATGCCTTATTTGCAGATAGCCATAGAAAACCTGGTGAGGTAAGTCATATTTCGTTCGAAGTTGGGTAAAGGATAGCATTTTACGGGATCTGGGGTCAATCAGGTGACCAAAATGAAAAAGATCCCGTGTTGCCCAGGGAAGAGACATCAGTTCTCAATATGGCATTGCATCTCTCTTAGAAGCATACGGTGATCTGCACCCTGTAGTTGGGTGCGATGCACAGCAATTTTCGTTTCCTGTATCTCTTCCTCCACCATTTCAACCTGGTCGGCCAAGTGCTTAAAATTAGTTTGAAGTGCTTGAATCTCAGCTCGGCAGGTAGTTTTAACATCTTCAATCAGCTGTTTAAAATCTTCCTTGGTTGGTATAGCTTGGAGACAGGCTTGCCACGATGAGGGTGGTTGGTCTTGGGGGACCCTTGCCATCTGGGGGGATGTTAATTGGCCAGTGATGCATGGCAACTGAGTTTGAAGGGGAACTGGGTTGTGGATTTGGGCCACGTGCTGCAGCTGGGGGTGCCATGCCCCGTGTCCTCCTAGTGGGGCTGGTGGCTGTGGCCCTATGGAGCCCCTAGATGGGCCGGTGACCTGGGCATAAGTGACGGTAGGGCTGTCCATGCCCCCTCCCGCTGGGGACATGTCAGCAGCCTGGGGGGCCCTGTACTGTGTCGGGAGACAGCTTCGGGTCTTCTGGAATTTGTAGTTCCCCAGGCAGTCCAGGGTGCGTTCAATGTCCTGACCGTGATGTGGGGCTAGCAAGGGGGGAAAGTCCCCTGAGTGGTCCGAGGAGGATGGGGAGCTGGGGGCCTCCCCCGAAATCCCTGGGTCAGAGGCCGTTCGCAGCAGCCGTGGGAAAGCGTCCATGTACTGTGTGCTGGACACTCCAGTGAGGCCTAGTGACATGAGGCCTGGGAGTGTAGGCTGCTGCTCCTGAAGCAGGGTGTCCTGAGAGCCCGTGCGGAGGGGTGGGGGAGAGTCACTGCGCTCGTCGGATCGCCCCTGCGATCAGAAGAAATCCCTCCAGGTGCTGCAGAGCTCTGGACAAGCAGGGGAGTCCGCGTCCCCGAAGGCGAGGCCCGCATGGTGGAGGTGAGAGAGGGCGCCGGCGCCATCTTGTCTCTCCCACTGATCAGCATGGCGGGGGTGACAAGGTATCCCGGGATGGTCGCGGAGGAGCCCGGAGGGGGTTGGGATGACCCCCTGGTTCTAGCTGAGCGAGTTCTCCTGGTGCCCCCCATAAACGGAGGGAGGATGGACCCCGATTGCGGCCGCGTAGCTGTGGGCTGAGCTAGACGCTGACACGTCCATTCAGGTTGGCTTCCGGACACGCCCCCAAAGACCAATTTTTACGCACCTGTTTGACAGGTGCAGATCATTACAATTTTGTGGCAGCAAGGCCAATTCTTGCTTTCATCAAGAGTACCTCTATAAGGTTGCAGTGTGAAGTTGCCACCGACACCCAAAGAACAATTTTTCCACACCTGTTACAGAAGTAGAAATCCAAAGTCTGTGGTAGAGACACCAGAATTTATCCAAAAAAGCTCTAATCTCATTCCCTGTAGACTACATTGTGGCCTCATCATGCAGTCTGGCTCCCCAAGCCATTGCTTACCAAATAAAGAAAGCATGCAGGGAAAATTTCATTTTTTGGGCTTTATAAATGCAATTATTGCTGCAGCAACTTCTATACAGTACAGACATACAATTGGGTGATACCGGCACAAGCTGTTAAACAGTAATACTTAATCTGATAAGGGATGAGGGAGTAAAAACACAATCAGGGGTCAGCAGTCTGAGTGAGGTCTGTGGACGTAGATAGGGGAAATAAGTCTATGCACAGGCAGCAGATGATGGTCCAATGATGATAGTGGGGGACAGTTCTGTACTTATGGCAAGCCTTTTGAGGGAAGCAGAAGCAAAACTCCAGGAACATGTTATACAAACACAGAAGTGCCGCTGAAGTAAACTGTATGACATTTATTTGAACAAGGCATAAAAGCACTTACATCTAGGTAAAATAAATGAAGCACACTGTGGAGTCCTGTAAGGCAAGTCTCTGTGCTGGCTGGGTTGCAGTAATGGTTCAGTAGGCGCCAATCATCAGGTAGATGTGTTAAGCAGGATCAGGAAGAGGGGCTGTAACACACGTGGACCGCGTCGGTTTCTGACGTCACCGGATATGATGCAATGAGTTTCCGAGCGAGCTCCCTGCTGATGGTGATGACAGTCGCGCTCCTTTTTCAATTTTTTATAACAATATATTTTTATTATAAATTTCCACGAGAATTACAGCAGGGATATACACACAAATATGTGAACATACAAAGTATCAAGAACATACAAAAACAGCAATGAAGTAGTACAAAGAATAAAAGAAACAAAGTACAAAAGGTTCGGCCATAAAATTATTCCTGGAAAGTGAAGGGTCGTTCAAGCGTAGTATTCCTAACAAGAACAAATATAGGTCAAGGCATAAGTTGAATCGTAAGCAAGGTAATACAATCTAGTGGAACCGTTTGAGGACTCAGCTACCAGATAGAAACCTGAAGCAAGCGTACTAAAGAGTATAACACAAGGAAGCGGGGGATAATGATCAGGGGAACTGCGTCCAACCGCCCCGGGCGCCCCAACTGGGATCAAGCTGCACCCGTGTCGACCGAGCGCACCCCCCCAACCCTAGCTATGAAACCACTTCCCCTCAGGGATTCAGTTAAACCATATGTCTCTTATACCAGTTCAACCATGGTTCCCATTCTGTGTAAGCCTGAGTATATTTGCCCAAGGATGAGGCGAACATTAGTTCATAGGAGATATGTAAGTGAGTTGTCTGGAGCGCGTCAAATAGCGATGGAGTCGTTGTCGACCTTCACCTTCTGGCCAGTTCCAGGCGCACGCCTAGAAGAATATGAGTAATAACCTTCCTTAGACTGGGAGGGAGAGTATCAATGCCTAGAGATAAAATAGCCAGGCCTGGGCATGGGCGCACAGTAGTGTTGGAGATCAAAGATATTACGTTGAATATAGCATTCCACAAGGATTGGATTGCTGGGCATTCCCAGAAAATATGGAAGAGCGTGCCTCTATATCCGCAATTCCTCCAGCACGTTGATGAATTCTGGGGGGTATAGCAGGCCAACCTAGAGGGCGTCAAGTACCACCGCAGCAACAACTTCTGGTAAAGTTCCCACAAGTTGGCGCATCTAGTGGCCTTATAGGTAGAAGATACAGCCTTACGCCATTGATCAATGGAGTAGGATTTGGACAATTCCAACACCCACGACCGCATGGAAGGGGTTTTAAGAAACGTTGTTTTCTGCTGCAGAAGACCTACATTAGTGAGATACCCCTAATGGACGTGGTGGGGTTGGTGTAATACAGATGGGCCCTCCATGGTAAAACGATAGACAGGTTCGGGAGAGTTGAGAGTAAGTGGGAGACTTGGTTATAGGTAAAAATGTCGCCCGGCAGCAAACCGAACTCCAATTGGAGTAGCCTAAAGGACTTTGTGGCTGGACCCATCTGTAAAGCACCAACAGTAGTGACACCCCTGACCAACCAGTGTTTGATATTTAGGTTTGGAATGAGAAGTTGAAGACACGTAAGGGGCATTGGGACGGATTTAGAGGGAACATCGGCCAGTGGAGTGTGAAGTAGAATGTTCCAAGCTTCAATGGCCGCTACCATAGGTGGAGAGATACCAGAGGGTAGGGTGGACATAAAACTAGCTGCTAGTAGTAGGTCTAGCGGGTTTCTATAAGGGCACATGTATTTTTCTAACTCAATCCATCTAGCCCCAGCTCCGCCCTGAAACCACTGTCTAATTTGTGCTAGGCAAGCTGCCAAATAGTAGTCCTTTAATGCAATATGTCCTATTCCCCCTGACAATCTAGACTTGATAAGCTTATGGAATGCACACCTGACCTTCTTCCCCTGCCATAGAAATGTATTCAGCATAACCTGAGCTTTGGTAAGGTAGGAGTCAGGGTTGGAATAGGAAGAGTACGAAATAAATATATAAATTGAGGGAGGACTATCATTTTGAGTGCCGCCAAACGTCCGGACCACGTTAGTGCCACTTTGGACAAGGAATGTAGTTTATGATCCAACTGTTGGAGAAATGTTGTGTAATTCGCCTCAACTAACTGTGCAGTTCTAGTTGTTAACGTAATGCCCAGGTACTGAATCCCGTTGGTCTCCCATGAATAAGGATACGTTTTCGCCAGGCGAGCCTGGACAGCCGGGTCCACACCCAGACTAAGAATGTGGGACTTATTTTCATTAACCTTATAATAAGATATTTGATTAAATAAAGTCAAAGCCTCAGAAATTGCCGCCAGGGAAGACTCCACCTCAGTCACAATCAGAATGATGTCATTGGCGAATAAGCTGATGACATGGCTATCAGCGCCTACCGGAAAACCCCTGATTGTAGGGTGGTTCCTAATATAAATGGCCAGAGGTTCCATTAACAGGTTAAATATTAATGGGGATAATGGGCATCCCTGTCTTGTACCATTAGAAATAGTGAAAGCAGTGGACAGGACTCCGGAAGCGCTCACCTTGGCCGAAGGGTTGGAGTATAAAGCAAGGATGGCTGAGAGTATAGTGCCGGTAAAACCAAAAGCCTCCAGGACTCTCCTCATATAAAGCCAGTGTATGCGGTCGAAGGCCTTCTCTGCGTCCAAAGTCAGAAGCAGAGAAGGCCTTTGCTGTTGTTCGGCTATGTGGATGATATTAATCATCCTGCGGGTTGCATCCGAAGTCTGTCTACCCAGGGTAAACCCTGTTTGATCCGGGTGAATAAGTGTAGGGAGTAGCAAAACTAGGCGTTGAGAAATCAACTTCGCATACAACTTAATGTCAGTATTAAGGAGTGATATTGGTCTGAAATTAGAGGGGGTATCTGGAGTCTTCCCTGGTTTGGGTATAGTAACAATAGTTGCTGCTAACATTTCAGAAGGGAAAGAGGCAGAGGCAGCCGCATCATTAAAAACTTTCACCAGAAAAGGGAGCAATATTGGGCCAAATTCCTTATAGTATTCACTCCCGAAACCGTCTGGACCCGGGGATTTGTTAAGAGGTAGGGAGACAATGGCCTTGAGGATGTCAGTGTCAGTAAACGGTTCGTTTAGGGATTGCAGTTGGCTGGCAGACAATCTGGGGATGGAGATAGACGACAAAAAGTCATTAATTGCACCTAGTTGTGGTTGGGGCGTCAAGGGATCGTTTTGAAGATTGTATAAGGACTCATTGTAAGAGCTAAATGCATCTGCTATTTGTTGGGGATGATAGATTTTTTGTTTAGTCACAGGGTGGGTTATGTAGGGAATCTTGTCTTTGTGCCTGGGACCTCTCAGGTTGTGCGCGAGGAGTTTACCTGCCTTGCTACCATGAACATAGTAGTTCATCTTCACCCTTTTGGACATTTTCTCTAAATCCTCCAAAAGTAGGAGTCTAAGGTCATGTCTGAGTTGAGTCAATTTTTTGGACAAGGGTAAAGTAGTGTGGGACTTGTTTTGCGTTTCAATGTCAGCGATTGCCGCGGTTAGCTTGTTAATAGTCGTAGCCTCTGCCTCTTTGCCCTCGCACCCAATTGTATCAAAATCCCCCGCATATACGCCTTATGGGCGGACCATAACATACAATTATCTTTTACAGTACCATTGTTATTATCAAAGAATTCGCGAAGGCGGGTGTCTACAGTGGTTCTAGAGTCCTTCTGTTGGAGAAGATAAGTGTTGAGTTTCCATAGTGGACTCTTCTGCGCTGCTGTTGGATCGGCGATAGACAGCACCACCGGGGCGTGATCTGCCCAGGAAATGGTACCAATGGAGACCTCCTTTGACAACAACAATACTTTATGGTCAACCAAAAATAGATCTATACGTGTGTAAATTCGATGAGGTGAAGAAAAAAAGGTGAAGTCTCGTTCAGTCGCATGGAAACAACGCCAGGCATCATATAGATTGTTATTGTGAATAGAGGGAAGTAGTGCAGCCGCCCTTCGATGAGAAGTCGAGGTGGAATCACACAACGGGTCTGGAGAAGCATTAAAGTCTCCGCAAATCACCAGGGAACCTTTTTGGACTTTTCTAATTTTCTTAATAACCTTGTTGAAAAAGTGAACTTGATGTACGTTGGGGGAGTAAATTGTGGCAATCGTGTAAGTAGAGGAATTAACTTCACAGATCAGGACCAGGAATCTGCCGTTAGGGTCCTTGATTTCCTGATGTAGCTTGAACGCTACTGTATCCCTGATAGCTATGAGAACACCTCTAGACTTGGAGTCCGCATTAGCTGTAAAAACATAAGGATATTTTGCTATGCGAACATTTGGGAGGGGCTGAAGAACTGAAGTGTGTTTCCTGTGCGCAGACAATGTCACTGTCATGGAGTAGAGCTTCCTTCCAGAAGGACTTCCGTTTTACGGGGTGGTTGAGGCCTCTAGCATTAATAGTAAGGAACCTCAGAGCCATACTTTATTGGTATCGTGTGGTAGGGAGTAGCGATGGTATGGGAGTGAGGTAGAGGTGCAGACCATCGATGTGAAACAAAAGTTCAAAATTGTAGTGAGTGCTTTAGACATTAAGAAAAAAGGAGTACTCACGTTGCCAACCGCTGAAGCATAGGAGCGTATTGAAGGACTCAGAAGAGAGGTGTACCAGAAGTCCAAATATTCTGATGGCATGACTCCCAGTTGGTTCACAAGGGCTTCCGCTGCTTTAACCGTTAGATGACTCGTGGAGCAGAAATAATACAAGGTAGAAAAGAAAAGAGAACAAAACGTGTAAGAAAAGTAAGAAAAAAACATAATTCAGCACCGTCGAGCACCAACAGGGCACTCCTTTAAACAATTAACAAGTCAGTCGCAGCGTATAACCGCTGTTATTTGTGGGGGTTTAGTCCGACCAAACGGGTCACGGCCCTGCACTTCAGGGACAAATAGCGTTACAAGACCAACCAATAAGTTCAAGTGTGAGATCGAGCATTTTTACCAGTAACCTCTTTCCAGACTCTGTCAACTGGTCTGGGAGTGCTGGTGGGAGGGGAAGGGGTCGACTCCTCAGTGACAATATTCCAGTCCCGCAGGAGAGCAATACCCTCCTCCCAGGAGGATATCGCATATGTACGATTGTCTCGTGTCACAACAAGTTTCGTAGGATGGCCCCATTTGTATGCGACTTTGTGATTGCGAAGAGCCTTCGTAACTGTGTTCAGGTTCCTCCTTTTCTGCAAGGTATATTGGGATAAATCAGCAAAAAATTGCAGGTTTTGATATTGTGCTGGTACGACCTCACGTTTTCTCATAAAAAGCATGAGGTTTTCTTTAACATGAAAAAAGTGTAAGCGTAGGAGAACATCTCAAGGTATTTGCTCAGATAGGTGGGAAGGTTTGGGTAGCCGGTGTATTCGATCAATGGTAACGTCCAGCTCCGTGAGATCAGGAATGAGGGTTTTAAATAACGTTGTGGTGTAGGAGTTTAGATCAGATTGTTGTACTGATTCAGGGACACCCCGTATTTTTAAGTTGTTTCTTCTAGATCTGTCTTCCAAATCAGCCAATTTTGCTTTGACCCATGCATTGTCACTCTCTTTTTCCTCATATACATCCACCAAGTCGTTAATCGTATCAGCGTATTCGCCCATTTTCACCTCAATGTGGTCAACTCTGTCACCCAGATCACGAATGTCCCGGTTAAACTTAGACATGCAGGACGCCATATCTGATTGTATGGTGCTTCTAAGGGACAGCAACATGTCTTTTAACACAGTGTCCAGTACCGGCTGATTAAGCGTAGGGAATGATTCGATCGATTCCGGCATGTCCCTAGTGTCATCACCGGAGTCTGGGCCTGGGCTGACCACGGTTCGCAATCCGTTGTCATCCAGCCTGGGTTTGGACTTGACCGGGCTTCTGGTAGCTGGGGAAGGCGGAGGGGAAGGTCTGAGGTCAGGTATGGGGGTCAGTGTAGCAGGATTCCCTGTATTGTGAAGACTCTGCGTCGTTAAGGTCGCCGGCCCGGGGTAGGCCCCAGCGCCATCTTGCCTGCTCTCCATACCTTTTGTGTGGAAGAAGTCTGTCAGCTGGTGCGGGTGCCTGGAGTTCCGCCGTTTGTTAGGCATGATCTCGGTTGTTGCCCCCACCAGGACGCCGGTATTCCGAGTAAAATCGGTGCACGGAAGGTCTGCTGTTAGCCGCTGAATCCCTGAAGCGCCGAAGCTCTGGTTCTATGCGACCATCCGGCTCCGCTGCAGGCCACGCCCACCCCTTTTTCAATTTTATTTTAAATGCTTATGTGGAGCTTTCTATGTGGGCAAATCAAAGCGCCCCCTATTTTGCCGTATAAGGGACCATGTCTCTTTAATATCGAAACGAAAGATGGAGACCCCCATAAGCCGTCATGTGGGGCGCTATCATAATTTCGATCTTAAATCCATTGGTTTCTTCAGCCTGGAACATCTTCCCCCACATGGTCGGGGTGGCGATTAGGATAAAAAATTATTACAGCTTGAAACAAGATGGATTTATTCCTTACAGGCGACTCGTTTTCCTGGCCTCAATGAGGTGATTCGGCCCTGGTGCCAGGAGCACTCCTTAATTGCAGGTATTGAATATCATACCATTCTGGGCTTCAGTTTATGTGATGCAAATGTGTGGATGTGTTTAATAAAAAAAAAATGTTTTCCTTAATTTTTCATTGCGGAACCTGCCGGGGGGCCCCTATTGGCCATTAGAAGCCCATATGGATGCCCAAGGGTCCTGAATTTTTCGGGGGGCACATGTTCCCATTTTGGGGCAAATGTGCCCTCCTATGGACCCGCTTTGGACGTCCCTCTAAGGAACACCGTCCTCCGGAGAGCTCTGGACTATTATACTCTTTGTTCAGAAGCTGTCAGCAGGGAGAGAATTCTTTCTGCCTGTTGACAGGTTAGGCGCACCGGAAATTACGCAAATTTCCGGTTCCGGCGGCAGCCTGGGGGCATCCGTTTTTGCGCCGGCTTGGCGCCATGGCGCTGTGACGTCACATGTCACATTTTGGCGCCATGGAGAGGGCTATTTAAACCCGGTTTGCCATGTGACAAGCCGGGAGTGTTTAGGAGCTCGGGACATTGTTGTGTGGATACTTGACAGGTAAAAATGACTTTCTTTGGCCACGTGTCTTAGCGCTTGATGTATATTTTTACACTTCTCATGGGTTGTACTTTGTACTATTGCTTTAATTTAGATACATAGATCGCAGGTTGGACTGGACTTGGCTCTGTTAGGGCACTGCGGGATTGCTGGGTTTGGGGGTGAGGGTTTTTCCCTCTATCCCCTTCCTCCCTTCCCTCCTCCCCCCCTCTCTCTAACCTTGGGGTAACTGGAGAAGTTAAGCACCAGCAGCTCAGAACTGTTAAGAGGTGAGAGACTTTGAGTCTTGCATTCTGTGTTGCATTATTGTGTGTGTTCTTTTCTTTTTTCTTTTGAGGAATACCATTATAATAATTTTGAGAGGGCTGTAGCTATATTTGTTGTCTTTTTTTCTATTAGATTTTGTGGATACGCTTACCCTGAAGGCTTAAGTCCTTAACCCAAGCTCCTTTATTCATTACAACTCTGTTTAAGCAATTTGGGAGGTAGGTAGATGCAGTCCCTTTTAATATAAACCTTTTGAACAAAAAAAATCCCCCTATATAAATGGGATTATAAGTGACCACCAACACCACACACAAATAAAAAACATAAATATTTTATTAACAAATACAGAACAAAAGATACACATAAATACATTAAAACCAGAGGGACCACTAAGCAAACAGTGTCCCAATGGTGTAGCAAAATGTTATAAACACATAATTACATAAAAAAAAACAATAAATATTAATCATACTCTAAGCTGATGACCCCATACCCGACGCGTTTCTAGTTGCTGAAAACTTTCCTCAGGGGTGAAGAGCAAAAAGTTGGGTGGTAAGTTGATAATTCTGAGATATTAAATCAAAGATAGATGTATTGGGACCATTTCATACAAATGCCTGTCATGGGTTTGTGTGGCTTTGTCCCAGACTGGTATTTGGCCATGACTACTTCCCTTTTGGTCCACCCCAATCTTCTGTGTAAAGAAAAAACAGGTTGCACAAATCTGTAGGTGCCTCAATTCTCATATACAAAAGGTTTTACTCAAAATAAGCAAAAAGCCTCAATAGGCTCAAGATTTGCAAAGAGAATGTGCCCGCAGGAGAGACTGAAGCTGGGGGCTCGGCAATGCGGCCCATAGATTAATTGACAAGTCACAGAGTGTTTCCATGTATGTGGTAAAGGGATGTAGCCCACCACACTAGAATCTTTTTGTTCAAAATGTATCAGGGATGAGACTACCACACTAGAATCTTTTGATCCACTGAGAGCCCCCTTCCGCCCTTTAATGTAAACCTGTGTGGTTTCCTCATTTGCCTTCACCCCTATATTCATTGAGCTTGACAGGAGTTTTTGCAATTGCTTTGCTTAGGTATTACTGTATATATCTTTCAGAGACACATGTAGCAATTACAACCCTCTCTATGGGCTATCTGGCCATGTATTGGAGGCTGCCCGGCGTCGTTTGTAATGTCTGTGAAGGGGACTGCTTTTGATGAGAACTAATCCCTTTGCGGGTTGGCATTTCTCCCTTTGTTTGGAGGTAAGGGGATTTTCTCAACATTTTGGCTATGCACAGGGGGTTCCCCCCCTTTTTTTTTCACACACATTTGCAATCTGTGATCTGGAATACTATGTTGTTATTTTTTATGTTTATTTTTATGCTATTGAATTATAATGACATGTGTATGATATCGTTATTTATTTTTTCTTTCTTTATATATTCAGACAGTAACACTTTGTTTCTTTGTGGATTGGACACTCCTAGTCCTTTGTTCCTGAGAAAGCCCATTAAGGCGAAACATGTTGAACATATTGGGATGGAGACTATGTTGGTTCATAATAGAATGTTACCTGTTCCTTTATATCAGGTTTCTGTTATAGACCATAAGGAATTGTAATAAATGTTAGGTTTTACATGTTTGTGAAATTTTGGTAATTGTTTAATAAATTTATATATTTTTTATTATATTGTTTTTGTTTTTGATCTCTTGGTACCGTAAAAGTCCCTTACCTCCAAACCCTTTGTGTATATATGTTTGTTCTTGGGATGTTGGTACTTTAACTGTGAGAAACTTGAACGGATCCCCATCAGAGAATTTTTTTAAATTTAGTTTATTTCAATTTGATTGACTCCACTATTCATATTTACATCTCCCCTTCTGACCTTGGTAGGTCTATGTGTATGCACATAGCTACTCACATTACCCCATTATGGAATTTTTATCAGAAATAGAATCCAAGAGATATCACATTTTAGTTTTATGCCTCTCTGTCAGCCACTAACTTCTGCTCTACGATTCATCTTAGTGGCCACAAACGGTACTTATTATGTGGCAAATAAAAAAAAAAAATGAGAGACTAATGCATCTGCAAACACCCAATGGTGGGATAAACTCTTCCTTTCAAAATATATAGAAACTAAAACATCACCCAGAGGATTAGGTATTATACAGTCATGCCCATTCCTGGAACCTGCCCATTCCAAGGAATGATAAACCATCTCAGAATTTTGGGCTTCAAAGTGGATAGAGATCCTTATCCAACATAGACAATCTAGATACAATCAATTTGTTCAACAGATAAAAACCCTTATTCAAGAGATTATAGATGTCCATAGCCCAGTTCCTAACACCTGGTATGACACACTAAAAAAGAATACCAAAAAGAAGACTTTTTATAAAAAAAATATAGGCAAATTTAGATGAGATCTAAATGACTATAACAGTGATAATGTCTTCTCATGGAAGAAAAATACATACCATCTGCCCTCTCTCCTTACTCTCAATCCACGGAGTGTTGCTATATCTCCCTATGGTAAACTATCCAGACCATCTAACAATCCAGTCACTAGGCAAAATCGCCATCACTACAATAAAAACACATAATACTCAAGAGTCTCAACTCTTTTTACAATAATACAATAATAGAACTAATCATGTCACCACTACCAATCCTCACAACAAAGTATACAGTCAACGCAGTACTGTACCAAATACATCCTCAACTCATCACCCCCCCCCCCCCCCACTGGTTTTATCATCTGATAATCAGTCTACCGTTAACCCATGTGGTTCTTCTGCCAGAAAGCAACATACCCCTAGAGACCATATCCTACTGCCCATGACCCCACAGACATAGCTTCTATGTCTAATCCCAACCATGGACCCAATGTTCTGTCCCACATTCACACCATCCCTTATTACCCCATGTGACAATTCAGTAACTCAGATTAACCCCACTGTGTAGACCTTTTTAGTGACAAGTCCCCCTCAGAGCAGCAAACAAAAAAGAAAGTACACAGAAGAGGCTGCAGAGGGGGTAGAAATAGAGCAAAACAGCACCAAAAGTAAATTACGCAGACTCTAAAGTTATTCAATCTCTCATCACACACACTAACAGAAGCTGGAACCTTTCTTCTGAGCCAGGGCCTTAATTTCGCCCCACTCAGTAAACCCAATCCCTATATCCTATTTAACCTCCCTGGCGGTATGTTTATTTCAGATTTTAGGTGCTGAAAGCGGTACCATTATTTTGCATGGAAATTTGGAGCTTTATATTGTAGGCCTGTAATTCTTAGAAATAATTCACTTAAATCCATCCAAACAAGAGTCTAATAGACATTCCGGGTATGATAACATTTGAAATATGAAATCATAAATTATATATAATAAAATAAATAACTAGAAATAATTATAACAAATAATAATATAATAATATTAAAAATTATTCAATAATGTAATCAAATCAAAAACACTGAAATATGCTGAGTTGCAGAATTGTCACTGTCATTACTTTCAGTGGCTGATGATGAATTTCCCCACAAATTACTATCGCTCAATTCTGTGAGTGATTAGTGTTTTATAGCTGGTCTATAACCACTTTTGATGTAAACAGACATTTTTTGGTTGCTATGGACAATCTCCAGTTTCCTGGCATAAAGAACAGTATTTATAATATAAAACTGCATGCAGGACACTGGAGAAACCACTAGGGACAAAGGGGATGTGTAACTATTTTATACAGTACTGTAATCTGTAAGTATACTGTGTTTTTAACTTTTTGAATTTGGAACCGAACTCTGTCCCCATGCGTCGCAACGCTCACAGGGAACGGAGCACGGCACTGTCACAGATCGAGTGAGACACGGCAGCTCGCTGATCACAGCAGGGAGACATCGCTGGATCCAGGGGACAAGGTAAGTAACCCTTACATGGATCCAGCGATGCAATCCCGAGTCTGGCTTGGGAACACCGCTTATGGTCATTAAATCTCACCCCGAGCCAGACTCGGGAATACCACCAGGGAGGTTAAAGATCTGAACAGGTACACCAGGACGCTTACTCTCAAAAGCTTCTTTCAGATCGAAGAATCAAAAACTCTGCTAAATTCAGCCACATGCTCCAGTGAATCACTCAATACACCCCTGTCCAACTCTATAGACTTAGATTTTGATTTTGATGCGGACATCAACAACACACTCGAACAACTATAAGAAGAGAACGAAAATGAGGATCTCAGCTTGTTCACACATCTTGCCACGCCCCCCCCCCCACCCTAGACCCATATTCTAACCTCAGAAAAGTTCAGTTCATCGTGGATGCAACAGAAATTTGTCTGACCCATAACTATTTTAGTTTTGATGGGGAATTCTTTTTACAAATACAGGGAACTGCAATGGGTGCCAACTTTGCACCATCATATGCAAATAGGTAAAATTGGAACAACAACTCATTTGCCTTAACCTAATATTTTTCGGCCGGTATTTAGATTACATAATCATCGTCTGGGACACCCCCCAGACCTAGTGAAGGACTTTGTAGAACATTCCAATAACAATCCATTTGTACACTGCTTCACTTACGTCCAAGACCAAAACACATTAGCTTTCCTAGACTTGGAATTGAGCCACCACGATAGAGCAATACAAGCCAAAAACTATACCAAACCCACTGCAGGTAACTCTTTGCTTCCCTATAACAGCCTACCCCAAGTGTACCCAAACTATCCCCAGAGGCCAGTACTGCCAACTCAGACACAATTGTACAAACACCACAGACTATAAAGAACAAAATCACCTGCTCAAAAGAAAATTACTCAATAAGAGTTATCCTGAGTGCCTTGTTGTGCAAGAACACAATATCTACCTTGATGGAAAACCAGTACATACTGACAAGGACATGTTTGACAATTCCACTAGATTCATCATCAAATTTCATCATCAGTATAAACACATAGAGTAAATATTGCAGCATTCTGGCTGAAGATCCACACCTAAAAACCACCCTACAAGCAAAACCTAGGGTCACATACCAAAAAGCGCCAAATCTTAGGAATAAAATTGCCCCAATTAAACTAAAACCTGATAAACGCATACACTCCACACAATTATGTCTCTTCCCTCTCAAAGGCATGTTCCATTGTAAAAAGACACTATGTAAAATGTGTGCTTTCGTAAAACACGGAAAAAAGAATATACTGCTGAAAGAAGAACATATAAATTTGATGAATTCTATAATTCTTCATTAGATTTCGGCATTTACTGTTTGATATGCCCATGTAACTTGTTGTACATGGGCTGTACTATCTGCCCACTCCAAAAATGTTTTGGAGAACACTGTCGCCTAGTAGAGGAAGGAAAGGACAAACAGTGTCCCTCGCCACTTTGCTAACTGTCATAAAAAAATCGACCACAGGCTTTGGAGTTTGGGTGCTGGAACAAATACCCAGGGGTCTTCCAGAGGCAGAGAGATTCCACTGGCTTTGCGAAAAGGGAGACATACTAGATATACTCCCTGAATACCCTCTCGCCAGGAGGGTTGAATGAGGAACCATCATATAACATCACACACCAGTTCACATACACGTTCCTTCTTTCCCCTTTCTCCCCTTCCCCCACCTCCCCCCTTTTTTTTCTTTTTCGCCACCCCCCTCTGTTTTTTTTGTCTATATTTTAATCAATGTACTAATTTTGTTACAGATCCTTTTTCTACTACTTCAACCTGGAAGTCGGTTGGTCCCTAATCCAAGGGAGCTCAGGCACATTTGGCACTTCAGTAAGTATATAGTGGTATAAGGTGAACTTGGTTGGCCATATTACTACTCTGTGGTCTGGCTAGCATTGTGCATGATGGGTTGCCCTGCCCCTCAGTAGTGTCGAGCCAGACTTGTGACTGCCATAGCTGAGGATAGGGCACCTAGTCACTCAGGTTGGTATTATCACATATCCATAGCACTCACATAATCATTACATCCCCCACCCTTCCCATCATGCTGAGCATGACTGCTTTTATAAATACCGTATTTATTGTATATGCGTAGCACCTTTTGTATATTAGTAGTTGTGACCAATTTATATCTCTTGGTGTGCTTGCTGCTATATTCATGTTACGTTTTCACTTTTAGTGCAGTTGCAAGGTTTTCTCTACAATGAATATTACCAAATCAATGCAAAACAGGCATAAAATGATTATAAACGATCACCTTGTAAAACAACCCATTCAGTTTAAAATAAAAAGGAAAGGCAAAACATTATTGTATAGATAAAAAAAACAACAACATTATAAATACCTTTTCCTTTCAGGGCAAGTCTTATCATTGGAGGAGAGTGCACTAAGTTCACAGCATAGCTAGAGAACTGACCATGATGTGCTCTCCCGCTTAGTGTAGTCAGTTTTTAATAGGAAAGCAAGGGAACTGGCAGGAACACCAGGGATTTCAAATAAAAGGAAGCAATACAAAGAGAATAGGAGACTTTCTCATACATGTACATGGTACAGCAGGCACATATCAGGAATATGAAGTGTTGGGGTAACAAATGCTTTAAGTAACTATGACAGTAGTTTTTTCTGTGTTTTTTTTAGCACCTAAGCTACTGTTTGATGTTACATTTATTTAAAATAATAGGATTTTTGTACTCACCGTAAAATCCTTTTTTCTGTAATTCACCGACCGACACAGCTCCTCTCTGTAAAAAAATGGGTTGTTAGCCCTATCACTGTTGTAATACAACACTTCAGAACTTTTAGTTCCACCCAGGGGGTGGTCCCTAGGCTACAATCCCCACAGTCTGTCCTAGCAGCCTCAGTACGTCAACAAGCAGTATAACGTAAAGAGAAAAAAAAAGGAGGGGCGGGTGCTGTGTCGGTTGGTGAATTACAGAGAAAAGGATTTTACGGTGAGTACAAAAATACTATTTTCTCTTATATTCACCGACTGGCACAGCTCCTCTCTGTAACAAAATGGGATGTCCCCAAGCAGTGCCAAACGAGGGGTGGGAAAAAAACAGCATAAAAATGTATTCCACCATAGCAAGTGGGAACTAGTGAAACTAAACCCACAAAAAAACAGCAGTGTGTGGAAAAACCACCACAAAACCACAGGGTATCCTCAACAGGAGTGATCCCCAAGA
The DNA here is from genome assembly GCF_037356315.1 of Lithobates pipiens. Classification (NCBI taxonomy): domain Eukaryota; kingdom Metazoa; phylum Chordata; class Amphibia; order Anura; family Ranidae; genus Lithobates; species Lithobates pipiens. The sequence continues at coordinate 150,956,655 of NW_027507791.1, read as the reverse complement.
CCGCAGCCAACTGCGGAAGTAATGCAACAGTGCATTAACATAACAATACTGTGTTTTTTTCAAAAAAACAGGAAAAATATCGGTTGCATATTCAATTGCAACTACACGGCTGCCTGCAAAACTTTGCGGCCAAAACAGGCATCAGCCGATGCACTGACGTCTACCTTGTAAAACTAGGTAAATGTATGGACAGACGACCAGGTCGCCGCCTTACACACCTGAGCGACCAACACTTGGTGTCGGAAGGCCCAAGACATTCCGATTGCCCTTATAGAGTGGGCTGTGACTGGAAAGGGGGGCACCTGCCCCTTCAAGGTGTAGGCTTGTCCTACAATTTGTCTGATCCACCTGGAAATGGTGGCCGACGAGCCCGCCATGCCTTTCTTGGGACCAGCTACCAAAACAAACAGTGAGTCTAACTTCCGAAAGGGAGCCATGGCAGATAAATACACCTTCAGAGCCCTAACCATGTCCAAAGCGTGAAGGGCCACCTCTTTAGGGTGCTTCGGCTTAGGACACAGCGATGGTAAAACAATGTCCTGATTGATATGAAAAGCCGAGACCACCTTCGGTAGAAAGGATGGTTGCGGACGCAACACCACCTTATCCCTGTGGATAACCAGATAGGGCGACTTGCAGGACAAGGCCGCCAATTCCGAAACCCTCCTGGCCGGGGTGATGGCCACTAGAAACGCCACTTTCTGGGAAAGAGCCAAAAGGGAAATCTCCATGATATTATCAAACTGCGGTTTTTGAAGCGCTGACAACACCATGTTCAAATCCCATGGGGGTAACGGTGGATGCACCGGAGGGACTACGTGTCGTACCCCCTGAACGAAGGTACTCACTAAGGAGTGCGATGCCAGGGGCCATTGGAAAAAGACAGCTAAGGCTGAGATTTGCCCTTTGATGGTGCTTAATGCCAATCTCTGGTCCACTCCCTGCAGGAGAAACAGCAGGATCCTGGATATGGAAAAGGATCGCGGATGCCATCCTTTCTCCTCACACATGGAGATGTAGGCCTTCCAGGTACGATGGTATATCTTCCGAGAAGAAGATTTCCGTGCCCTCAACATAGTTAGAATCACAGAGTCCGACAGACCCCGGTTCCTCAACACCTGGCTCTCAATAGCCATTCTGTTAAAGCCAGCGATGGTAAAGCAGGATGGAAAATCGGACCTTGAGATAGGAGGTCCTCTCGTAACGGCAGTCGCCAGGGAGCGTCTGCCACCAGACGTACCAAGGACACTGAGGCCAATCTGGGGCAACCAGTATTACTGGGATTCCCTCGGCTTCCACTCTGCGAAGCAGATGTGGCAACAGTTTCAGTGGAGGAAAGGCGTAAATCAGCTGGAAGTGATCCCACGGAGCTACCAGCGCGTTTGACGCGTCTACCCACGGATTTCTTGTCCTGGGCACGAATCTTGGCACCTTCCAATTGAGACGGGAGGCCAGTATATCCACATCTGGTGTTCCCCAATTTAGGCACAGCAGCTTGAATGTCTCCAGATGCAATGCCCATTCTCCTGGGTCCAGCATCTGTCGACTCAGATAGTCCGCCTGCCAGTTCTCCACCCCCGAGATGTAAATGGCCGACAGGGCCACTAAGTGTCGCTCTGCCCACCGAAGTATGTGAGCGACCTCCCGAGCAGCGGCTGAGCTTCTTGTTCCCCCTTGGTGATTTATGTATGTCACAGCCGTGGTGTTGTCTGATTGTATCCTGATCAGACACCCTTGTTGACTCACCGACCATGTGTGGAGACACAGCCTAGATCGAATTTGAGCAGATTGATCGGCAACTCGGATTCTTTCGTCGACCAGAGGCCCTGAGCCGAATGAACCCCCATCACTCCACCTCAGCCGGATAGATTGGCGTCCGTAGTGATGACCGTCCATTTCAGAGGAAGGAACGATTTTCCGGACTGAATCACCGGGGACCTCAACCACCAGATCAGAGAGTCCCTCACTGGCTGGCTCAACTGGATCTGTCGATCTGAGATTTGTCCCATTTTAACAAGATCTCCTTCTGCAGCACTCTGGTGTGGAACTGGGCGTAGGGTACTGCCTCGAAGGAGGCTACCATGAGTCCCAGTACTCGCATGCAAAACCGGAGCAACAACCACTTGCGGTTCATCAGTAGTTTGACCGCGTATCTGAGAGTCTGCAATTTGTCTGAAGGGAGAAGAACTCTCGCTTCCCTGGAGTCCAACAGCAGACCTAGGTACTCCACGCGCTGGGTCGGAACAATCACCGACTTCTTTAAGTTCAACAGCCACCCAAATTCTTGCAGGGTCTGCAGGGTGATCGCCACATCCTCCTCTAATTCTGAGATGGAAGATGCTTTCAGGAGGAGATCGTCAAGGTAGCCTACGATCGCGATCCCACATTGTCTCAGCAACGCCAATACTGGAGCCAGAACTTTGGTTAAGACTTGGGGGGCTGATGCCAGACCAAAGGGAAGAGCCACAAATTGGTAATGGGCTTCCCCGACTGCGAAATGCAGACATTTTAGAGGGCCTTTGCCTATGGCGTGGCTCCTTAGCTTTCCTGGCCTGTGGGAGTAGTATACTCTTACCACCAGTGGCATTTTTAATAATATCATCCAACAAGGCCCCAAAGAGCCAGTCGCCAAGGAAGGGAAGGTCCATCAGAGCTTTTTTGGATGCCTGGTCAGCAGACCAGCATTTTAGCCAAATCAGGCGCCTCAGCACCATAGCTGACACTGAAGCCCTGGATAACAGAGGGAGAGTATCCAGGGCCACGTCACAGACGTACTTAAGACCTTGTACTAGTTGGTCTGCTAGTTCCACGCAGACAGGGGAGGCCTGTTGCTCTCCCAATTTGCGGTGCAAAGGTTTTGCCCACTCAGTGTCTGCGACACCAGTGCGGATGCCAGTACAGGTCGCGCGTCTGACCCCACAACCGTAAACAAGGAACGAGCCACCGCCTCAGCCTTCCTGTCTGTGGGGTCCTTGAATGCAGGAGTCCCCTCAACTGGGATCGTGGTTAATTTATTTAACCTGGATACTGGGGGGTCCACGACCGGAGGAGCCGACCATTTCTTGAGAAGGCTTTCCTCAAAGGGGTAATGCACCACCATTTATTTGGGGACCGAAAAGGTCCGTTGTGGGCGATCTCATTCCTTGTAAATGAACTTGTCAAAATAAGTATCGTTGCCAAGATAAGTATACTGGAATACCTTAGGTAAACGTGCTGGCTTGCGGAACCCAAAAGGGACGGGTACATCAGCAGATGGATCCGCTGGCTCCTGAATCTTCAGGGTATCACGCACAGCTGTGATAAGTGCTCCAACAAGCGCTTTGTCACGCACGGACACGGACGGGGACTCATCCTCACTGTCCTAACGGTCCTGGTAAGCATCATCTGACAAGACAGGGCAGGCGTCACCGGCCTCAGCAGGACCCGAGTCTGCATCAGAGCTCTCCCCAGAGGACGGGGGGGGGGGCAGGGGCCGCTTTTTAGCACCTTTCTTCCCATGCACCTTGTCTATCTTGGCAACGAACGAATTGAGGACCGCCGTCAGGGTGTCCATAGGGACTGCACAGTCCGCAGGGGACCCAGTTGCATTTGCCTGGATTTCGAGGAAAGAAACACCAGTTTCTGAAGCCATGCTGACCCTACCCTGTCTGCCCCCCGAAGGGGACTTAGGACAGTGACAGTCCCACCCTCCTTGCTGCCGCTGACTGAGGGGTTCTAACCTGCCGGACTCACCGCCCTGAGGAGTTCTGCACTGTTTTACAGCAGTGCCTGTAGATCCCTAGCGCTCCCAGATGCAGAGGGCAAAAGCTGTGTCGGTGGCAGTCCGTCAGCACGATCGGTGAACGATTGCTGAGCGATCTGAAACACGTGTCCAGATTACACAGAAAGCCTCCCAGTGCTCTGTGATGACAAAACAGGAAGCTGAGGGCACAGGAGCTGCTGTTAGAGCACAAAAAATGTGGTCTGGCTTCAAGAAAATGTCCGCCAGTATTCTGAATAGGGAATCACTGGGAAAATGGCCGCCTGAAGCCCAGAAGCATGCTGCCCCTTGCCCACACTGAAAATGGCTGCCAGCCAGCGACATGAGAGGCAGTAAGAAAACATGTGGCAGATACAGCGCTGCACCAACACAGGGGCAAACCTCACAGGCACCCTCCGGGATTAAAGCGCAAATCCAGAACCCAGGTGAGAGTCCAGGGCACACACACACACCGCTCAGTACATGTACAGCCCCCCGTGAGGGGAGTTAGGGACAGGGGAGAGAAGAGAGGGGGCCCCCGAACCGACCTCCCAGGGAATGCCCAGCTGCTCAACCCTGCCGAGACAGGGAGAGCTGTACTTACCAGTCCTGAAGAGCTGGGAGACATTCCATTGTAGCCAACTCCTGATCAGTACAGGGAAGTCTACTGGCCTGGCATACTGTGACGCAGACATCAGTAGCCCGGTCATATGTATGCCCCGGACCTCACCGACCACCTCTGGAGCTGAGGTATGTCATGGCCTGCCGAGCAATAGCTGCGACCTGCACACGCTTGATAGCCGGACTGGGGAGAATACAAGGATAAGTGAACCAGCCTGCTATTGATAGAAGATCACAGGATCATTCATCTTGCGCAAAAAGCCAAGCTTCTGTATAAAAAAAACAAGGACCTATGGGCCCGCAGAGTTCCTAGGTTTATCTCCTTCACTAGGCAAAATAAAACTGAGACTGCTAGGGCAGACTGTGGGGATTGTAGCCTAGGGACCGCAGCCTGGGTGGAACTAAAAGTTCTGAAGTGTTGTATTACAACTTTGCCTAGTAATCTCCAGTGATAGGGCTAACAACCCATTTTGTTACAGAGAGGAGCTGTGTCGGTCGGTGAATATAAGAGAAAATTATTTTATCCATGCAGGGTTACCATACTTGCTTAAAGTAGAACTATAGGTGGTACATTATACACCCACAAGGCTGTTTAGAGTGGGGGTGAGACCAAACGCTGATTGCCCTTGGTGTGCTAGAGACCATGGAGACTTTATCCATATGTTTGAGCCCTTTTCCAGTCACGCCTGCTTATCCTTTGGCGATGGAAGGCAGTTGACCACCCCGCGCTCAAGGAATGGACTAACTGGGTGGGTGGCACTTTACGGCTGGAGAGGTTTATCTTCCAGCATAGAGGATGCCCTGGTAAATTTGATGCATTATGGTCACCCTGGCTGGATACCCAAGGACTTTCCCCGGTGGACCTCACACTGGACAGACTATTAATCTAAACTAGTTGCTTGAGGTTTTAAAATCTGTAACTTTGCTTAAGGTTATACAGCGCAGCAGGCCCTGTAGGGTAATGTGTTGAAGGTGCATAATGAAGATACCATGTTGAGTGCTGGTGTAAACTGATACATATACCGATTGTACACTGTAACTTGTTGAATCTGGAATCTATGCCATGTTTGTAATTTAATTTCTTTAATAAATTTCTTTGAGAAAGAAAAAAAGTGGAACTATATGTAGCACTGACCCCCGAAGGAGCTGCTGGTTTTGTTGGGCTTACCGTTACCTTCTTGACCTTGTGTGCGTCTAGGGGTTTCCCAAGGTAGATGGCCCAAAAAATTACAGAAACTGACACTGGATCCACTTTTGGGATATTTATTTGAGAAAAAAGTAGACAAAACATTCTCTCCATGAAGGGTAAAAGGTTAGGTAGGAAGTTCAGGTACTTTTGGAACTGCCAAAAAGATAGGAAGTCTCTCACTATAGAAATCCAGAGAATTTCCGTTCACAACTGCATTCTCACAGCTACCGGATAGACCTCCTCTCACTAGGCCTAGCAGCCGATAGAGTGTTTAACCACTTTCAGACCGGACCAATTTGCTGGTCAAAGACTAGACCACTTTTTGCGATTCGGCACTGCGTCGCTTTAACTGACAATTGCGCGGTCGTGCGACGTGGCTCCCAAACAAAATTGACGTCCTTTTTTTCCCACAAATAGAGCTTTCTTTTGGTGGTATTTGATCACCCCTGCGGTTTTTATTTTTTGCGCTATAAACAAAAATAGAGCGACAATTTTGAAAAAAACGCATTATTTTTTACTTTTTGTTATAATAAATATCCCCCAAAAATATATAAAAAAATTTTTTTTTCCCTCAGTTTAGGCCGATACGTATTCTTCTATATATTTTTGGTAAAAAAAAATCGCAATAAGCGATTATTGATTGGTTTGCGCAAAAGTTATAGCGTTTACAAAATAGGGATAGTTTTATAGCATTTTTATTAATAATTTTTTATTCTTTTTTTTTTTACTAGTAATGGCGGCGATCAGCGATTTTTATTGTGACTGCGACATTGTGGGGGACCCATCGGACATTTTTGACACATTTTTGGGACCATTGTCATTTATACAGTAATCACTGCTATATAAATGCAGTGATTCCTGTGTAAATGACACTGGCAGTGAAAGGGTTAACCAGTGGGTGGCAGTGTAGGGGTTAAGTGTTCCTAGGGGAGTGTTACTAACTGTGGGGGGGTTGGGCTTTCATTTAGTGTACACTGATCTCTGCTCCAATCACATGGAGCAGAGATCAGCGTCACTAGTTGCTAGGCAGAATAGACAAATGTTGTTTACACAGCATTTGCTCTATTCGGCCGCTCCGTGAGACGATCGCGGGGATGCCCGCGGCGATCGAGTCCGTGGGTCCCGCGACCGGACTCACGGGGGTCCCGACCAGCGCGGGAGTGCGCCGCCGGCGGCGCGCTCCCGATGGCAGGGCGGCATCGAATATTGGACGTACCTGTACGCCAATATGCCTGCCCGTGCCATTCTGTCGACGTACATCGTCGTGCGCTGGTCGGGAAGTGGTTAAGTAGAACAAAGTCTCTGCCACAGACTTGAATATAGAACACTTGAACAAAGTCTCTGCCACAGACTTGAATGTAACTGAGGGACATAGATAAATTTATAGAGCTATCATATGGTACCAGTATCTCGCAGCCGGGCCGGCGATACCGTATGAGTGTAGATTCACTTAGTGTCCTTCAACTGAGCCTCCAGGCTCCTTCTGAGAAACCAGCCTTATGCGTGGCCCTCTCCCAAAGAGTCCTCCCCTGGTTGATTCTCCAGTTGCTGGGCCTCTCCACAGATGAGACGGCACCGGACCACTTTTGAATCCTCCTCTCAGTTACTTTGCCTCAGGCTAGCCAGCCCAGAGACTCGGAATTGGATCGATCTGCACCCCAGGCCATGAGGGCTGGTCAGGAGGACCAGGACCAAACAGACAGAAAGATCTTCTGGACCGAACCCAGAAGCATGTGATGTTAGTACCTTAAATACTCTTTCCCAGAATACACAGCAGGATGACACACTCACTGGGTTGGTTCCGAGAAAGAATGACACTCAATATGCCTAACTAAACTGCTTTCTCACACTTGCCAGGGGTGACAGCGACACCCGTGGTCAAGGAGAACCCAGCTCAATCCAGCTAGACTGGCACTGAAATCACAATTTGGCATAATTAACCCTAAAACCCAACTGTGATTTTAGGAACTTTAAATTGGAAAAGACACATAGCACGTGCTCATCAGGAGCCGGCGCTACATATAGGATAAACTTTTTTTTTCATTTTGGATAGAGTAAGGGATGGTTATAAACCCTGCAAGGTTTATTTTTCCCCTCTTCGTCCGATTAGGGAGATATATACCTTCACTTCCTGTCCCATATCCAAAACAGGAAGTGAGGGGAAATCCCTGCAAATTAAGGTAATCCCTTGGGGACCCCCAAGTCACCAGAATTAGTGTCTCCCCTAATACTTTTTTGGGAACAACTCAAAATGTGGGATTTTCTTTCACTTTCAATGATAATGGAAAACAGGACAAATAGAGAGGGTGAATCTCCCTAAGGCCCCTTTCACATGTCTTCTGATTGTGACACAGCTCTATTATATTTCCGGTACATGCGCCTTTGGGACAAGATGCACTTCCGTCCTTCTGTTGTTTCTGTCCTATCCAATGGCGCTCACGCATGCGCGTTTGCGATAGTGCGCGGGCGCGCGGCGGATGTTGTGGGTGTGTTGCGGCCTCGTGCTCGCGCATTCGCGGTTTCGGCAACACATCCTCTACGTCTGGATGCCTGGTCGCAGACATTCCGGCGTCGTTACCGATGCCGACGTCTGTGCGCCAGGTGCTTATTTAAACACAAGGAGCCATTTTTCGGTAATTATTTAGACTTTGATATGATCGGCGACACTTTCTCTGGCAACCGGTTGGCATCCACGGTTCAGTCATAGGCATTATCTTTAACAGGAATCTATACCCATAGGCGACTTGGGGAGCCTCATTCTGGGCTGACAAGTACGTTGCTAGGGGGTTATTTTCAACCCCCCCCCCAGCCCTTGGGTAAGCCATGACAGTCTCATTAACCTTTCATACATTACTGCTATATTCACACCGTTATTGGGGAGCGATGTGGGCGTCTCTGTCTACACATGATTTTTACAATATCACACTATGGTCTTTACTTTGTACCTTCTGAGCATGCATTTATGTGGGGATTAGTATGAACTTTTGAGCCACACAGATTATAGACACCTGTACATATCCATATTCAACTCTATTTTACTTTCTAAATCCCTGGAAACATCTACAAAGGGGTTTTCAAATTTATTTTTTTGAAAATTTATATTAATCTTTTTTCCTACCTTTTTTCTTTTTGGGGGGATAATTTGGCATTTCGTTCTCCATATATTCTCTCTTTGTCACAGGGACAGTGGATGTATAATTTACATTCTTTACTTTGAAGTATATATGGAGGACTGCGCTGCGAGCCACTATTTCAGTGAAAGACCAACTATTGCGCCTTAGTGATCTTGGCACCTACAAGCGTTTCCACCTTATATATATGGAGGAGCGCTTCCGTTAAGGTGGGCATTATACCAATATGTTGTTGAAGGAGTCTTTGCTGGGGACATGTGTGTTTTGTTGTGGGGGGGGGGGCTATTTTTACCTCCCTTTCCCTCCCCCCACCCCCCCCCCCTTTTTTTTCTCATATCTCTCTTTTTTGTCTTTTTACTGTAGAAATACCACAATATTGCTATTTCCTGCTCTCTACCCCTGATGAAAGTTCTGTAACAACAGAAACTGGGAATGAGTCGGGTTTGGGACACCTATGAGAGCATCAGTGGTCTTTGTATAGATGTACTTTTTGGCTGTATATTTTATTGGAGACATTTTTTGTTCGTGTGTCTTTTTATCATTTTGTACTTTTGGTGGTCTATTAAAGTCCCATTAAGGGGGTCTCTTTTTTGAACCAGATACAGGGATGCGACCACCACACTACATTTGTTGACATAGTGAAAGTTCTCCCTTTTGTGTCTTTCACACTGTCGGACCGTTCAGGTCTGCCTGTCAGTTTTGACGGTGGACCTGAACGGGCACTCCATGCTGGTCTATGAAGAGACGGATGTCAGTGGTGACATGTCTGCTGACATCCGATCCGCCAAATGCAGACGGATGGCCCCACGTCCAGGTCCATTGCTGGCAGATCGGATAGGGCGAGATCTGATGAAAATGGACATTATGTCCGTTTTCATCCGATCTCTTCATAGAAACCAGTGGCGCTCGACAAGCCCCTCCCTGCTCAGTGAGCAGAGAGGGACCTGTCACCTGTCGGCTCAGTGGAGATCAACGGAGAGATCTCCCACTGAGCTGGCGGACAGAGGCTGACTTTGAGGCAGCGGATCCACCTTGTGGGAATGAAGCCAGTTACACAGACAGCAAAAAAATAACTGACAGGTATTCTAATCACTCTCCAGTCTATCCAAAATGAAAATAAATCATTTTGACTTTAGTTCTACTTAAAGCATTATAAAAAAAAGTATTTGCATTGTTTACAAAAGATTAAGATGTTAAGAAAATATATTAGTTATATATAAATTTTTAAATAAGTTTCACTTTTCCTTTTTTTCTGATAAGTGATGAAACAGATGTGAACTCTCCTCTGATACAATAGTCTCTTTAGAGATAATTAGCTGCAAACAAGCGCTGTCTTGGGACTTTTTTCTGTACTGTGCATGTTTGTGTTTGCAGTTGTATAAGGGATGATCCTTAGAGGGCAATTTGATTTGCCACTGTTGACATTTTTTTGCTTTCTTAGATCTTTGGGGAACAGACAAGAACCAGAGAAAATCAAATCCCTGATGTTTGCTGTAACATCTAATTACACTTGCTAAATTTGTCTAACATGGTTTTCCATAATTTTCTAAATAGATTGTTTATTGTTAGTTTAGGACACTAGTTTATGCAATTGACTTTAACTTTTACAGCTAAAAAAAAATAACAAAGTTAGTCATTTTTTAAACATGAGTTATTTTTTATTGAAAAAAGAGTTAGGCCGCGTACACACGGGCGGACTGTTCGCCCAACTTTGTCCGTCCAACAGTTTCGGCAAACAGTCCGCTCAAAATTAGCATGGACGGACATGGCCACACACGACGAACGAACAGTTTGCTGAAACCGTGCGCGATGACGTGAACGGCACGTACGACGGGACGAAAAATACGACGTCCTATACACTGCATTATAGCTTTCGGCGTGAAAATCCTTTCTGAGCATGCGCGCAACTTTGTTTGACGAACAAGCCTACACACGAGCGGGCTGTTCGCTGAAACAAGGTTTCAGCGGACAGTTTTTCGGAAATTCCGAAAAACCTTGTCCGTCCAACTGTCCGCTGAAACTGGCCGCTGAAAGCCCACACACGAGCGGACTGTCCGCCCAAACACTGTTCAGCGGACAAAGTTGGGCGAACAGTCCGCCCGTGTGTACGCGGCCTTATGGTACATACAGAAAAAATAAAGGTTGACCACATCAAAACTTATAGTAATCTCAAGTTCACTCATACATAATGTATACATGCCTCGCATAGATATTCAAGTCATTGCATAATTTTAGAATTAATACCGGAGCCATACAATCCCCTCCAGAAATCAATCCACCCCCCCCATCCCAGCCCGCCCATACCCGACACTTCTGCATTGTCCCATCAAAGAGCACCAAGCAGTGCTCATCTACAGTCAGACTAAGCTATGCATGTTGCAGAGTTTTTAAACCACCTGTCCCAGATCTTCTCGTATTTGGAGGGGCATCCCCTATGAATGTATATAAGTTTCTTAAACGGCAAGACACCATTAATTTCCCCAAGCCATTGGGAGACCGTTGGAGGGTCAGGTCTCATCCAGACTCTGGCGATCATTTTCCGTGCAGAAAAGAGGGTTTCGTGTAGAAATATTTTAGTGTATTTATTCAAAGCAGGGTCCGGGAATATACCCAGAAGACACAGCTTTGGCTGGAGTGTGACGGGGGAACCCATCGTATCATGTAGAAACCTCACTACCTGGGACCAGTACGCTTTAATTTTAGGGCATTCCCAGAGAAGATGAAAAAAGGTGCCAGATGCATGCGCACACATGGAGCAAGTACTGGAACAAGTGCGCCTGTACCTGGAGACCATGAGCGGCGTGAGATACGTCTTGTGTGTTATGAAAATTTGAGTCAACCAGTCAGAAAGTTTGGGCGAAACTAGCTTACAGGTGTCCAATGCATCACTCCATTCGTCATCTGTAATAGGCCCCAACTCCCCCTCCCACCTATTTTTAAGTGTATAGGCAGCCACGGTCATGGAAGGAAGTGATAGCATAGCATAAAACTGTGAGATTCATTTTTTGGGGTCCGGGTTTTTAATTGCTGCCATCAATGGGTTGGGGGGTACAGATAGGTCATCTAGGGGGAATTGGGCACGGCATGCATGACGAAGCTGCAGGTATTTGTAATAAAAGTGATTTGGGAGCCCGTATTCTGCCTGTAGGGCGGTAAAGGAATTCAGTTTGCCACCAGAAAGGATGTGGGATAAATAAAATATACCCTTCCCACACCATAATCCGCTATCCACAATCCATCTAAATTCTGGGATATTCCAATTATGCCATATGGGGGTGTATTCATGCAGGGGTGGAAGGCACAGCTTCAAAGAAGCAATATGCCACACCCTCCTATACTGATAGAGAAGAGATGTGCTAGACACCCTCCTTCCTTCCCCCTCCGCCCCCCCAACAATCGCCACCATCGGGTCTAGAGTAGGCCTGGTCCAGGGCGGGCACAAAAAATGTAAGAACCTGTCTTTGTCTGTTTTCTCTATATGGAACATTTGCGACAACTGAGATGCTAAATAATAAACATTAAAGTCTGGCATTGCCAATCCCGCTAGGTCAGTGGGTTGTTGTAATTTTTGCCATGCCAGTTTGTGCCTGCTATTACCCCACACAAAGGGTTTCAAAAGAGCTTCCATTACCTAAAGTGTTTGAGAACCAGGTAGACAGGGGAGTGCCAAAGCACGTACAAAATTTTAGGAAGAAGGACCATCTTAATCAGATTTGTACGCCCCATTACCCCCAAGGGGAGGCGTGCCCAAAGCTGCGTCTTTTGTTTAATAGTGCCAATCAGAGGAGTTATGTTAAGTTTAATATAATCCGACGGGGATCTGGATGTCATGATTCCAAGATATTTAATAATGTCCACCCTCTGTAAAGGAAGCAGGGCCCTGTCTCTGGGGGGCAAAAAACTGTCCAGGGGTAGAATCTGTGACTTGTTCCAATTAATTTTCAGACCAGAGCACTTGCCAAATTCTTCTATCAGTGCCAAAGCAAGGGGGAGTGATTGATCCGAATCATTTAGGTACAGTAGAGTATCATCGGCATAGGTGCTAATCTTCTCCATTATCCCACCCTTACACAAACCCACTATGCCCACGTGCTCACGTTTTGCCATAGCCAATGGTTCCGCCGCCAGAGCATACAGCAAAGGCGACAAGGGGCACCCCTGCCTAGTACCTCTAGACAGGGGGAACTGCTCCGAGGACCAGCCATTCGCCAAGACCTTGGCCACCGGATTCTGATAGAGCAATTGGATCCACCTAATAAATTTAGGCCCTATACCAAACTGAGCCAGGCAGGTCCATAGGTATCTCCACTCAACAGAATCAAATGCTTTGGCGGTGTCCAAGGCAACTATTATCCTAGAGCCGGGGTCGTCATGAAAAGTCTGGAGGTTAATAAATAGCCTCCGGAGGTTAAACAATGTATTTCTGCCAGGCATAAATCCCGCTTGATCCACATGGATCAACGAGAGGATTACTTTGTTAAGTCGGGTGGCAAGAATCTTAGAAAGTATCTTGACATCTACCTGTAGCAAAGAGATTGGGCGATAAGATTCCGGGAGGTGTGGGTCCTTCCCAGGTTTAGGGATTAACACTATAGTGACTTCCGTCATAGTCACTGGGAGTTCGGAGTGCTCGAATATAGAGTTATAGATTGCAAGTAGCTTAGGGGCCAGTAGTTCTATGTTGGTAGAGTAGAATTCTATCGGTAAGCCATCTGAGCCCGGGGCCTTGGATGATGGGAACGAAGCAATAGCAGAAGCTATTTCGTCCCGAGTCAGAGGTGCCTCCAGTCCTGAGATCTGCTCCTCAGTCAATTGGGGAAACTGCAATCTGCTCAAGAAAGATTCCATCAGGGAGGGGTCGGCCGAGGCAGTCGAGGTGTAGAGAGAGGTAAAGAAGTCACAAAACATCTGCGTGACCCGTACAGGATCTGTATCGAGTACACCCTGTGACGAGCGGAGGGAGATCACCACAGGGGGTCTCTCCTCACCATAAACTAAATAAGCCAATAGTTTCCCCGCTCCCTCACCATGCTCAAACGACCTCTGCCTGAGAAAGAACAGTTTCTGTTTGGATTTTTCATAAATCAGTTGGTCCAATGTTCTGGAGCAGAGTCTAATGCCGTGTACACACGAGCGGACTTTTCAACATCCAAAGTCCGAAGGACCGAGTCCGTCAGACTATCCGATCGTGTGTGGGCTGCAACGGACTTTTGATTCACCAAAGTCTGACGGACTTTAGAATATGGAACATGCTTCAAATTTTCCCGAAGGAACTCCGCCGGACCCGGTCCCCTTCGAAAACTCCACTCGTGTGTATGCTACTCCGACGGACTAAAACCGACGCTAGGGCAGCTATTGGCTACTGGCTATGAACTTCCTTATTCGAGTCGGGTCGTACGTCATCACGTTCGAATCCGTCGGAGTTTAGTGTGATTGTGTGTGGCCAAGTCCGTTCGGCCGAAAAGTCTGTCAGAACTCTGTCGGAATTCCAGCAGAACTCCGACGGAACTCCTTTGGAAGTCTGTCGGACTTAAGTCCTCTCGTGTGTACGGGGCATAAGGCTATCTGCCTTTTCTACCAAGGGGTCACGCATAAAATCCTGTTCCATTGTCTGGAGAATATGTGTTGCCTCAGCTATATTTGCAGCAGAGGACCGCTTTACCTGGTTGATTTGAGTCTGTAAGGTCATTCTTGCATGTAATTTAAAAGCCTCCCAGACTACGTGTGGTCGGGCTGATCCCTCATTGGTCTCAAAAAACGCCTGCCAGCCCGATTCAAGGTCACAGTCTTCGGGGAGAAGAGTTAACCAAAAGGGGTTAAGGCGCCAAGTCATCAAAGGGTGAGTATGTCGTAAGGAGAGCGTCGCCCAGTATGGACAGTGGTCAGAGAGTGATCTGGGAAATAGGCCCACATCTGTGAGTCTAGGTAGGAGGGACATGGAGAAGAGTATAAGATCTATGCGGGACATAGAGTGGTGAGTAGCAGAGAAACATGTGAATACGCGCTGAGTTGGGTGTCTAGTTCTCCACGAGTCCACCAGGTGGAAATCGTGGAGAAGTCTGGCAAACCTGGTCAGGGGGGGCTCGGGGTGCCCCGAGAGGGGTCCGCCATCCTATCTAGGGATCTATCTAGCACATTATTAAAGTCCCCCATCCACACCACCGAAGCAGCGGGATGAAGAGCCATATAATTAAAACCCTCTGACAGCACACTGAATTGGAATGGTGGGGGCACATAAAAAAGCCATTATAAGAAACATATCCCTATGTAGCTTTGCCTTTATAAATACAAATCTACCCAGTGGGTCGATGACCGAATCCTGGAGCTCAAAGTGCGTGTGTTTGGCAATCAAGAGGGAGACTCCCCTGGAATGGGTAGTATGTACGGAGTGGTACCCCCAGCCTATCCAAGGACGTCGGAGCGCTCTGAGCATGGGGCCCTAGGCATGTGTTTCCACTAAAGCCACTACATCTACCTTCATTTTTTTAAGCTGCCCAAAAACACTGACCGCTTAATAGGGTCCCCCAATCCCCTCACGTTCCATGTAAGAAATTTCAGTGCGGCCATGGGTGCATAGTAGTCAGTGGTGAGACTCCAGGAGACAGATCAACCCGCAAGGTCATAGCAGCCAAAACCCGCCCCTCCCAAATGGGAGAGGGCCCCACCCTCCTTGCCAGACATACATTGTACCATAAATAACAATCATAGAAAAACTCAGAAAAAACTTGTTTACCCCATGAAAAATGTACATCCCCCCTCCCCGCCCTGCACTGACCCCAATTAGTGCGGGCATCAACCCCTAACTGCCAACAGGGCATAAACAGTTTCCAACTCGGGAAGGAACAACACTGCAATAGGGAAACACCCATGAAGGCGGCAGGAGAAAAAAGCAAAGTGTTATGCCAGTTGTTCCAGCCCAAGAGGTGCATATTAAAACGTTGGGCGAAACTTCGCTGTATTATGTGACACTATAGGACTGTGCTCACAAAACAAGGTGAGCTTGCTGATTGGTTGTTCCCCTCCGCCGGCCAGGAGGGCGCAGTAAAACACATTCCTATAATAAGTAGGAAAAACAAAGTTAAAGTTTCAACACAGACATCGGTATGTTCAGCTGCAATACGCAGTTAGATGACACCGGGCCCCGGATAAAGCAAGGCACTCTGTCGATCCAAGATGACAGTCAGGGTAGCCAGAACAGCCCCATCTCCATCCTGCATGGGAGGCCAGACCAGAGTCAGGAGTGCCAGCACACTTGGGGTGGGGGATTCAGCCACCATTCTCTTAGGCGTCAGTAGTATCCAATAAGCGATGTGTGAAGGCAGCCAGGTGCCCTATCAGAGTACGGTTGGCCCAGCCATACGTGCATGCCTAGGAGGTTGTTAAATCACATAAAACAGAATGGGACAGTCAGTACCTCAGCATTTTGGGCCTGAAAGTGATGTGCCTGGTAAGGAGAACTGGCAGGTAGTTGCGCACTCATTAAGGAGATGCAGGGAGACGGGGGTCCCAGGCCAGGGAAACAAACAAAGTCAAAAGTGAGGAGGTGGAAAAAGAAGAGGCATTTCCAGAAAGCATTCGTGCACTTATACTCATCTGCCTGCATCACCCGCGCTCCAGCCACAACAGCGCTGTCTCAGGATCCTCAAAAAAGTGGGCCCGGTCCATTCCTTCCACACGTAGGCGAGCAGGAAATAGCATGGCATACTTTATGTTTTTGATGCGCAGGCGTCTTTTCACTTCCATAAAACGTTTGCGTTTTTTCTGGACTTCAGAGGAAAAATCAGGGAAGACTGCTACGGTTTTCTTTTCAAAAGGGATATTCCCCTTTTCCCTGCTGAGACGAAGAATAGTGTCTCTATCCCTGAAATTTAGGAACTTGGCAATAAAAGTGCGGGGAGGCGCCCCCGGTGGGGGAGGCTTACCCGACAGCCTATGTGCGCGTTCCACCGCAAACATGGGGGAGAATGAGTCCCTTCCATATGTGTCCACAAGTATTTTTTCCAAATAAGTCGGGGGGGTCTCTGCCCTCCACCCCTTCTGGCAGGCCTATAAAGCGCAGGTTACATCTGCGAATCCTGTTCTCAATATCATCCTGCTTCTGAAGGATTTGATTCACTTGGTGCTGCATGGCCTCCGAGGAGATCTGCAGGGGGGGGGAGGGAGTCCTCTACATTACTCAGACGGGTTTCAACTTCAGTAACCCTCTCTCTTAGTTTCTGAAAGTCTTGCCTAACCAGCGATATATCTACCTTTACCTCTTCAATCCGGGCCGTGAGGTTGGTCTGGCAGTTCGTAACCGCTTCCTGGCAAGCTGTAATAGCATCGAGGAGCCTAGTTGTGTCTGCGCTCCGCGCGTCCTCCTCCCCCTGCATGGCGGCGCCATCTTGGTCTGCGGGGCCTGCTTCATCATGTCGGAATTGTGACAGTCTGGCGGCCGCTTCGTTGTTCCGTTTCGTCGGCGACATATGCTCTGTGGTTGCCCGGTGAGCGGAACGGTCGGAACGGAGAAAAAAAAAGGCAGTCTGCGTCGCAGGATTAGTGATCAGGATATGCGGCCGGCGGAGCTCAGCTCACATGAGTCCTATCTCATGCCGCTCCAGGCCACGCCCCCAAAAGTTAGTCATTTTTAATCATACAGTTATTAGAAGAAAAATGTGACTCCTTATGAATATTATGGATTATTTCACAAATCCACACACTTGTTACATTGCCCCATAATATTGAGAATTTAGTTTAACCACTTCCCACCTGCCGGCCATCAAATGATGGCTGGGCGGTGCGACTCTCGTTCTGGGTGAGAAACTATTGGGTGAATGAAATGGACTTTATAGACACGGATAAAAAAGTATAACAAAATTGATTCAAAGTTCACAAATTATACATAAAAGACAGTATTGCACATTTATTACATATAGAAAACCAAAAGGGAAACAAGAAAAACATAAGAACAAAAAAAAGGGGGGGCCCAGGGGAAAACCCTAAAACAGCAACAAACAGCCACTTCATTTTCCTTCCTGTGGAGTATGAGTATTTATTTATTTCCACCACACTCCACCAGGCTGTGGCACAGTGTAAAGAGGGATCCACTTGTCCTGATAAAAAAACGCTTGTTGTTTTGCTTGACATGTTTTGCGATCAAAGAATCGCTTCCTCAGGAGCTTCTATATAATATACAAACAAGAAAAAACATACAGTATCTTATATTTCGTACATCTCACATTGTACACAAAACACTTGTATGCACAAACTCTATCAATATGTACATCTATCAATATGTACATCATATATGAACTCACCACTCTTCAAGCTAGGAGTGCTATGTGAAACAACCCACACCACAAGTTAAATAAAAATCAAATTTCTAAAAAACAAGCAAAGATTGGCAAAGATAGGATGGCCTTCAAAGAAGGATATGCGTATAAATAGGATAGCCCCAGAGGTAGAGGTCTAGGTTATAGCAACCGCTCCTGACAAAATAATAGGGATGTTAATGTTTCTGAGGATGATTTTGAATCTGATTCTTCTGTCTCTTCATCTTTGTCACAGGCACATCAAGCACGTTCAGCATCCACTACCCAGGCACAATCAGGATCACGTAAGAGGGGCTTTTATGGTGGTGGGTATCCAAATACACCGAGAAGAAACCTAATTTCAAACCAACACAAAAACAATCACAGGGTGGTCCACCAAAAGGTGATGGGAAATCACGTATCACAGACTTATCTCAGTATGCCTATATGGACCCTATAGCAACACAGGCAGTTCAATTATCACACACCCTCCAGCTCTCAGCCAACTCCTACTACCTCCTCATTAGGAGGAATAATGGAATCTGGGGGATCAAATTTGGGTGGTACCCAAACGACTACACAGAGATCTACCCGGCAAGATGTCCCTTTAGAGGGGACCTATCATCCATCAATGTAAAGGACGAATTAAGCGTAATAAACCTAACCCCATATCCCTTGACTCCAGATGAATATACGGTCTTAAAATTAGGCTTGAGTTTCTGCCCAAGTACCAACATAGACAAATATGAAGCGATAAAAGATTTGTACCTTTTTGCAAGAAAGCTTACTTACAGATTTATGTTTGACCCTGATAGGAAACGTCAAAAAGAAGAGAGAGCTTTATCTGAACAAATAAAAACTATACTATGAAAGATTTTAGGGCTCTAAGAGATTTAATGCTATTACTTGATGAAAACCCTGCTTTAGACAATATCCCTAGCGCAAATAGGAATAATGAATTGTCACAAGGAGAAGTTGTACAACAGGGTAAACGCTCCTCTTTCAAAAATAAATCTAATCAGTTGATTAACTCTGATTTAACCACCAATCCCCAAGTCTCAGCCTTTCTTATAGCAATGGTTAGGGAAATTAAAAACATGATGATACCATTCAGTGTTTCTAACTTAACATCAGAACAACATCAAGCACTAAAAGTAATAAAACTCTCAGATAAAGGTGGTAATATCGTACTGTTAACCAACAAAAATGTGCTTTGATGTGTTGGATAACACTGAATGGTACCAACCGATAAGTAAGGAGGCTATATCACGCTTTGATTTAGAGTTCAAGCTGTTGTTATACATTGCATATATGAATGCTTTGATTGACAAACAGACGTACAAATTTTTGAATACACCATTCCCTAGGGAACCGATTTTCTATACAATCCCAAAAATACACAAAAATATTGCCCCGCCACCGGGAAGACCCATAGTATCAGGGATTGGGTCAATGACCGAAAATGCGAACATATTTGTAGATTTTTTTCTAATGTCGCACATGACTAAATTACCATCATACGTACAAGATACGTTGGACTTATTAAAACGCCTGGACGGATTACAAATCCTTCCCGATGCATATATGGTGACTATAGATGTAGATTTCAGTATACCACATGACTTAGGCCTCCAAGTCATCAAAAATTTCTTATGGAAGAGGACCATAGACAGTGGGTTCCTTTGTCCTAAAACTCCAGTCTCATATCCTCAAACACAATTATTTTTCATTTCTTGGCTCCCATTACCTCCAGGTGCAGGGCGTTGCCATGGGCACTTGTTGTGCACCGGCATATGCTAACCTGTACCTGGGGGGGTGGGAGCGTGAGATTTTTTCTGATGACAATCTGAGTCGATATCTGGACCAAGCACTTTGCTGGTACAGATACATCGAAGATATTTTGGTTATATGGACAGGAACAATCCCGGAATTAAAGCACTTTTTGCAATTGTTAAACCAGAATAACTTCAATCTTAAATTTACTTTTGAATGGAACAAAGAAAGCATAGCCTTTTTTGGACTTATCCCTCTTCAGAGACACTTTGATTAATTTGGTTACCAAATTATATCGAAAAAGTACAGCAGGCAACACATTGTTGCATGCACAAAGTGGACACCCAGTGGCGTTGATTCACAGTATACCATACGCACAGTATATCCGATTGAAGCGGAACTGCAAAGATGATATACAATTTAAATGTCAGGCCTTGGATCTACGTATTCGTTTACACGATCGAGGATACAGCAAAAGTTTATTAAAATGAGCTTACAACACAGCTCTGGCTATGGATCGAGCTACTTTGCTATATCCAGTCGGCTCCGGAACAACAAACAACCACATTTATTACACGATATTCAGCTCAACACTATGAACTCCGTCAGGGTATGGCCAGGCATTGGCACCTCTTGAGAGAGGATCCTGTCCTTCGCCATTACATACGGGAAACCCCAGAAATTGTTTTTCGTAGAAGTCCTTCGATAGGTGACAAGCTAACTGCGAGCCAATACCAACCGGATAGAAGCCCAGCCTCCTCCCCCTCTTTAAGAGGTATGTCTACATGTGGACATTGTTCCTATTGCCCTCACGTACACGTTGGTACCACTTTTCGCTTACCAAATGGGGAAAAATTTCAACCTCGGTTCCATGCGACCTGTGATACACCCGGAGTAGTATATTTCATGAATTGTCAATGCAGAGCATTTTATGTTGGAAAAACAATTCGCCCTTTAAAAAAATGCATTTATGACCATGTGTTTTATTCCTAATGGGCTAAGATGCTCACTTAGGTCAGTCGACATGTGGGACTGTACCACAAATTTGACATTACGATGGTCAAATTTCTTGTACTCGAAATAATACCACAAGACCCTCAGGAGGAAACTGGGACAAACGAATTCTCTGCAAAGAAACATATTGGATAGAAAGATTGGAGGCAACCAGACCACCAGTTATCAATGAGACGATATCATATCGCCCCTTTTTATAAGATCTATGCGAGGTCCCCATGAATTAATTAGGATTCATATACATGCTGTTTGGTGTGATCTTTGTCTGAATATTTCTTATAGATCAAATAGTCCCACAATATTGCGGGTATGGTAATTTTTAGATCCATGTCTAGGTACATATGTCCATTTTGTATATACATAAATATTTTGTTATTTGATTGATTTTTTAGGGCCGAGAAGTCCTTGTTATTATCATAAAAATCGAATTTTCTAAAAAACTTTACTTAAAATTTTCCTATAATATAAAAATCCCTTAATTTAAAAACAAGACCAATATGGAGGTTTCTAATTAGGCTAGAGTTCTCTAAATAAACAGCAGGGGTTAAGTATGTTTACATACCTGCGATTTAATCCAAGAAGGGACAATTAAGTCGATCTATTATAAGAAGCATGTATAGCATGCAGTCAAGTAAGATTTGTATTATATATTTTTTTGTTTTTTGTTTGTCATTATTCATGTAATGGAGTGCTTTGTGTCTCTTCACTCACACTTGCTGATGTGCTGCTATAAGGGCCCAAGGTACTCTCTGGGTTAATTACCATCTACAAGATTGATGCAGTACAGCGTGCGGCCACTTGAGCCACTCTGTCTCGCTTCGCCCCGCCCCCACACCTGTTTAGGCTGGGGTGTTGGGGCTGGACGAGATTTCAGTGGCGGTGGGACGGCGAGTCTCTTTTAGATCACCGTCCACTATGTCTGCGAATGCCCGTATGGAGGGACGTTCGCCTCGGCTTTGCTTAATTCCGATGTGCGCACGGATGGGATGTATAAATACAGCAGGCAGGGACATCCTCCCCACAGGTGCCTTTGGGGGATGGACATACCCTGGTGGATGGAGCCGCGAACACTGTTTTATATATGTACACGGCTTGCTCTGCAGTTCTTATAGTGGAGGTACAGTGTTTGTGTTTTTATTGTACCCTGATGTGTTCAATTTGTATCCATTGGGGGAAACTTTAAATTGAGATTAAATCAGAAGTGGGGATACCCGCTGGTCTCTCTGTATAGGGTTGAGGCAGTGTCTTGGACTAGATAAGCTGGACATCAGAGGGCTAACAACAAGACTAATCCTTTTTCATCTCTTATGATACATTTTGGTATAAGCTTTAGGTGGTTTAATTAGTAACAACCACAAATAGCTGTTAAATAGGGGAAGCAACAATTAAAAACGTATATAAATAAGGCAAATCCCTATGTTAAGGGGACTTATTAATTACCAGTATAATACTTTGATAATTAATCCCTCCTTATGACGCAATTGTCAGTATTTGTGCTTTTCCACGTCAAATACCACCATGTCGCGCATTGACTTTATATTTATATCCCGCACTCTCCTCCCCAATCTGGGAGAGGTTGGATTTAACCCCTGTATATTATCCGACCATGCTCCATATTGGATAGAGCTCAGGCTCGAGGGGCCCACCCACATCCTACATCTGGAAGCTTAACCCCTTCTGGCTGGGGGTGACCCCTGGACTAGATGAGGCTGGTTTGGAATGGGAATTTTTTTTCCAAGTAAACCGGGCCCCATTCGCGATAGTGTGGGACTTGTTTAAGGCCCATGCCAGGCTATACTTAGCGCAAAAGATATCCCGATACAGAAAGACATCATCAAGGGCACTGTTACAAGCAGAACGACAACTGATTGTTGATGAACGTGAGTTCGTCAGCAATCCATCCCCCATTACAGCAGACCGTCTCAGACTGCAGTCTAGGGTGGTAAATGGCCTACACTTTGAAAAAGCAGAAAGAAACATTTTTTATGTCAAACAAAGGACTTATGAGTGCGGAGAGCGTGCCGGCAGCCTATTGGCCTACTTGGCTCATCTGGACCACAAACCTCCAACTGTGGTCTCCCTACACAACCCCAGTGGGGAGTTAATTACTGACCCCGATGCGGTGACTGGAGAGTTCCGGACGTTCTTCGCATCCCTGTACTGCTCGATAGCCACTGACAGTGGGGAAGGCACAGACACGCTTCTAAGGGACTTAGATTTACCCACACACACACACAAACCCAGGTGTCACTACTAGAGGCCTCCATCATTACTGAAAACATTACAGAAGCTATGTCCCTACTGAACACATCAAAGGCACCTGGTTCAGATGGTCTTCCTCTCGAATTTTATACTACATATGCCGAGACCCTGACACCTAGGCTCCAGGAGCTCTTCCAATACATATTAGAATCTGAAACTTTGCCCCCTCTATGCGTGAAGCATATATTGTCCTTATCCCCAAACCTGGGAAGAATTTGGAACTCCCTGAGTCATATTGCCCCATTTCCCTACTCCAACTTGACATCAAGATCCTGGCCAAGGTGCTGGCGATCCGCCTAAACACAGTCATCCCCGAACTTATCCACCCTGATCAGACGGGGTTCATGCCTAAAAAGAATATGGCCTATAACCTGAGGAGGCTCCACATGAATTTACAGGCACATCACGATCAAATGGGATCCTGAGCGGTGGTGTTCCTTGACGCGGCCAAAGCGTTTGATACGGTGGAATGGAGGTACCTTTGGGGATGCCTGCAACGCTTTGGCTTCGGGCCCCGCTTTATTAAATGGATTTGCCTCATGTACAATGGCCCTTGTGCCAGGATCTTGGTCAATGGGAGAATTCCTGATCCCTTTCCCCTCTCTAGGGGCACTAGAAAGGGCTTCCCTTTGTCACCGCTACTGTATGCCATTGCCGTAGAACCCCTCGCCTCAGCTCTCAGAAAGCATTCGGGCATCAGGGGGCTGAGATGTGGGACCCTGAAGGAGAGGGTTAGCCTATACGCGGATGACATGCTGCTTTATCTGGGGGACACAGGCCCCTCTCTCCAGGCAGCTCTCAAAACAATCCAGACATTTGGAACGTATTCTGGGCTCAAAATCAATTGGGAGAAATCCCAGATAATGCCTATTGACATAGGTGCTCCATCGGAGCTCCAGGCTTCCACTCCACTTCTCAGGGTCGGTGCCATAAAATATCTAGGTGTCACAATTACTCGATCCCCAGAGGACTACGTTAGAGTAAACATAGACTCCCTGATAATGGCTATGAAAGCTAAGATTCGGACATGGGCCAAACTCCCACTGGGAGTAATGGGCCGCATAAATTTGATAAAAATGATTATCCTCCCTGGATTTCTGTATGTCCTCTGGCATGCTCCCATATACCTGCCCCTTAGGTTGTTCAAATCCATTGAAGCCCTGCTCAACTCCTTCGCCTGGAGCTCTAGTCACCACAAGCTCTCCTGGCAGGTACTTAAGGGCCCTGGAGATCTGGGGGGAGCCGCCCTACCAGACTTTGCTTTGTACTATTTGGCAGCCCAGGTGTCCCACCTTTACCACTTAGACAAAAAGGACAAAGACTGGTACATGACACTCATATGCCCCATGCGCGGCCGGGCGCTCACCCATCCGTTCCAGATTATATTTAGGGATAACGCCACAGCAGTGCCCCTGGGCAACTGTAAAGGACTGCTCTACCACCACTGCAGAGTTTGGGAGGTAATTAGGAACAAACTGAAGCTTCCTGCAACACATTCACACACACCACTATGGGACAATCCTGGGTTAATCTAATTACAGATGATACCTGATTATACGTTATGGCTCCATCACGGGGTCAGATACTTCTCAGATATGTACCAAGGACAGGTATTGAAATCATTTCAACAACTAAAAGAAGAGTTTGCTCTTCCGAATAGGATGCACTTTCGCTACCTCCAGCTCCGCCATGCTCTTCAGGCACAGTGTTTGCATACCTCGCCCAACGTGGAGAGGCTAGACATAATGAACATTATAATGGGACATGATCCATGTAAACTGACCTCTAGCTTCTATACCCTTCTAATTAGACCCCCAGCGATAGCTCAGGCATCAGACCTTAGGGGGCGCTGGGTCGGAGATGTGGGGGAGCTGGAGGATGACGAATGGGAGGATGCACTGGAGGGTGGTAAAAAGGTCTCGGCTAAGCTCTCAGACCACCTTACACAACTATACATCCTACACAGGACTTATCTGACACCAAGGCAAATAGCCAAATACAAACCCAATTGTAACCCCCTCTGTCCTAGATGTAATAGCCCCCAAAGCACTTTCTTTCATATATTGTGGTGATGTCAGGAGATCCTACATTACTGGTCCCACATAGTACAATTCATCCACGATGAAATGGGATCGCCTTTGACATTGTGCCCTAAGCAATGTCTATTGGGAATATTCCCGGATCCGGACTTGGACAAATACCACAAGATATTTTTGCAAGAATCTCTTTTTGTGGCCAGGTTTCTGGTGGCGAGAAAGTGGCTACAAGTTCAGTCTCCTACACTCCGGGAGTGGATAGCTGCGGTCATAAAATAACTTTATGCCCATAGGGGCTGCCAGGCCAAGTACAATAGAATTTGGGATGCCTGGCTGGGCAATGCCGCTACGTGCAATGAGCTCCCCGCATAAAGGCCAGAGGACTCTGGCAACATAGCCCAAGGGCTGATAGGACTGCGCTGTGGCACCTTAATACTGTATGCTTAAATATGGGATGATATATTGGGCTGCTTCTATATACATAGTGTATGAGCCTAGGGCTGTATTGCCAATCTCTCTATTCTACTAATTGATAGTTTGGTCAGCAGGAAGTACCTGCTCCTCCAGCTATATACCGTGTACCTTATGATGCTATTGCGTCTTATATATAATTTGTCTCCTTCTTATACAGAAATTTTTTTTGCCTGTTTTTCAGTGTAAATATTATGAGTGGAATATTTTTTCCTTCATTTAATATCGATTTAAATTGGGAGTACCTTTTATAAAACAAGTTGAGAATTTACTATTTTCATTCTATTTATATTTCTATTATAGATAAGCCATACCATCTATAGCCAATCCCGTGTCCTATTCATCTCCTCCCCCCAAAAACTCACTCTGCGATTTTTATGTAAGTAACCCCTAAATGTGTGGTCCTTTGAAAATATCACAGCTTTCATCGATATAGCACTTCCCCAGGAAAGAGCACTGTTCTATAGTTACCATTTCATTATTTTTAGTTATCATCTGCATTTCTTGTCCAGCGGTCCCGATTCAGGGACAAACGGGGGGCCCTATACATCTTTGGCCCTCTAATACACCCGACAGGGCTATCCCTTGGGGACGATATCGGTACATCTACGGTGTGGGTTGTTTCACATAGCGGTCCTAGCTTGAAGAGTGTTGAGTTCATATATGATGTACATATTGATAGAGTTTGTGCATACAAGTGTTTTGTGTACAATGTGAGATGTACGAAATAGTTTGTAAATAAGATACTGTATGTTTTTTCTTGTTTGTATATTATATAGATGCTCCTGAGGAAGCGATTCTTTGATCGCAAAAAATGTTGAGCAAAACAACAAGCGTTCTTTAATTATGACAAGTGGATGCCCCCTTTACGCTGTGCCACAGCCTGGTGGAAATTGGTGTAAATAAATAAATACTCATACTCCACAGGAAGGAAAATAAAGTGGCTGTTGCGGTTTTGGGGTTTTCCCCTGGGTCCCCTCCCTTTTTTTTCTTATGTTTTTCTGTATGTAATAAATGTGCAATACTGTCTTTTATGTATAATTTGTGAACTTTGAATACATTTTGTTATACTTTTTTAAACGTGTCTATAAAGTCCATTTCGTTTACCCAATAGTTTCTTAACTACTTCAGCCCTGGACCATTTTGCTGGCCAAAGACCAGACCACTTTTTGCTATTCGGCACTGCGTCGCTTTAACTGACAATTGCGCGGTCATGCGACATGGTTTCCAAACAGAATTGACAGGCTTTTTTTCCCCACAAATAGAGCTTTCTTTTGGTGGTATTTGATCAAAAATATAGCGACAATTTTGAAAAAAAAACACATTATTTTTTACTTTTTGTTATAATAAATATCCCCCAAAAATATATAAAAAAAATTTTTTTTTCCCCTCAGTTTAGGCCGATACGTATTCTTCTACATATTTTTGGTAAAAAAATGGCAATAAGCGATTATTGATTGGTTTGCTCAAGTTATGGCGTTTACAAAATAGGGGATAATTTTATGGCATTTTTATCAATTTTTTTTTTTTTTTTTACTTGTAATGACGGCGATCAGCGATTTTTATTGTGACTGCGACATTATGGTGGACACATCGGACATTTTTGACACATTTTTGGGACCATTGTCATTTATACAGCAATCATTGCTATACAAATGCAGTGATTCCTGTGTAAATTACACTGGCAGTGAAGGGGTTAACCAGTGGGTGGCAGTGTAGGGGTTAAGTGTTCCTAGGGGTGTGTTACTAACTGTTGGGGGCTGGGCTTTCTTTTAGTGAACACTGATCTCTGCTCCAATCGCATGGAGCAGAGATCAGCGTCACTTGTTGCTAGGCAGAACGGGGAGATGCTGTTTACAACGGCATCTCCCAGTACAGCCGCCCTGTGAGACGATAGCGGGTATGCCTGCGGTGATCGATTCTGCGTGACCCGCGACCGGACTCACAGGGGTCCTGACCATTACACTTTTGGCTTTTCCTCACTCACCTCTGAGAGACACGAGTAGAGGAGAGCCGATCAACTGCTCTCCTGTCAGGGGGTCTGTGCGGATTTTTTATCAGCACAGCCCCCCCCTCGGATGCCCACCCAGGACCACTAGGATGCCGCCAGGACCACCAGGGTTTGCCACTGCACTGCAAACCAGGTATGCCAATCAGTGCCCAGGCAGATGCCAATCAGTGCCCATCCCCAATGCCTGCCAGTGCCATCAGTGATGCCTATCAATGCCATTTATCAGTGTAGCCTTTCAGTGCTGCCTATCGTCAGTGCCACCTCATCGGTGCAACTTTATAAAAAAATTTATAACAGAAACAAAAGAAAACAATATTTTTTCAATTTTTTTTTATTTTTTTTTATTTGTATATAAAAACTGCAGAGGTGATCAAATACCACCAAAAGGAAGCTCTATTTGTGGGAACAAAATTATAAAAATTCTCTAGCATGGCCGCGCAATTGTCATTTAAACAGCGACAGCTCTGAAAGCTGAAAATTGGCTTGGGCAGCAAGGGGGTGAAAGTGCCTGGTATTTAAGTAGTTAAACAATAATGAATGCAAAAGGAAAGAAAAAAGAGAGCGAGAATTCTCTTAAAATGCAATATGTCCCAACTGAAAGAGATTGAAAAGAACGTCAGCAAAAGAGATCAAACCATAGTTTTACAGAAATAGTCAGATGATGAAAAAACTTTAAAGTGGTTGTAAACCCTTACAAACCACTTTGACCTACAGGTAAGCCTAGATTAAGGCTTACCTGTAGGTCCAAGCAATATCTCCTAAACCTATATGGTTTAGGAGATATTTGCCCGAAAACAGGCACCGCTGTCTACGGCGCATGCGCCGTAGACAGCGGCTCGCAGGTGCACTGAGCACGGCATTCTCAGCGACAGAGCTGCCGCGCGTGTCGGCTCCCGTGCGCATGCGCGGGAGTGACGTCATCGCGGCTTCGCCGAATGACAGCGGCAGAGCTGCTAGTCCCCACCAACAAGATGGATGCGGCGGACTACAGGGGACAGCGGCGACTTCGCTGGCTCCTGTGTCAGGTAAGTGACACATAATGGACTACTATGCGATGCATAGTAGTCCATTATGCTTTGCCTTTGCAGGGAATGAAAGAGGAAGTAAACTCATCAGGGTTTACTTCCTCTTTAAACAAGCTTAACAGGTCTGGCAAGGTGGCTGCCACACAGCAAGTCTTCCCACCGTGATAAATAAATCGGCACGTTTTGAGGGCAGCACCACTCCCCCTTCATCAGGGCTCAAGACAGGATAAAACTTGAATGGACTTCATCCAAATGTTATCCTGTGTTGAGTCCTGATGAGGGAGTGGTATTTTCCCCAAAATTCGTTGGATGCTTTTATGTGACTTTTTAAATCAACATTTAAATTGATCTTGGACTCTCTTACCTGATTTTGACCTGGCACTCCAATCTGTATTTCTATGGTTTCAGTTACTGTTTGGTGCCCATAGAGGGAAGCCTTGCTGTGTGGTAGCCACCTGAGGAGTTCAAGCTCATGAAGCATGCCCATGTGCTCCTCAGAAAGCTAAAAGTTATATGGAAAAAAAACACACACTGCTTCACCAATGAAATGTGCAGACGTTTTGACCTCATCCGGGGCATGAATAAAGTCTTTCTTTGGCACTCAGTCATTTAATGCTGCCGCAATATTTTGGGTCCATACCCTGATGGCATTTGCAACCGATGTAAGGGCTATTGCTGGCCTACAGGCTGCACCTTTTTTGAGATCAAAGTGGATTCCACTATCCATTACGTCTTTGACAGAAGCTGAATCTTCCATTGGAAGAGTAATGTTCTTTGCCAGGCATACTATGTATAGTGATGGACGAACTTCCGACGGGACGTTTCGCGACCGCGGCCGATAGTTTGCAAACCGTAATGTTCGCGGCGGCCCCCATTGACTTCAATGGGAGGCGAACTTTGCAAACCTACAGGTCAAATTTGCAGCCACAAAATAATTACTAGCTGTGCAAATATAGTCCCACCACATGGCTAATGACATAACACATGTATGAGGTGAATCTGGGATCGACAACTACAAGCATTCTTTTTTTATATGTGAAATTGTGACAATTCAAGACTGTGGAGCGCATGAAGGCAATGGATGAGAGGGAAGGTCAGGGTAGGCAAAGAAGAGGGTGCAGGAGATGATCACCAGCAGCGTGACATACAGCAATGACACCTGTACCGTGATAGAGTGATCTGACATCAGCACCGTGATAGAGAGCACTGACATCAGCAGCGTGACATACAGCAATGACACCTGCACTGTGATAGAGTGATCTGGCACCAGCACCGTGATAAAGAGCACTGACATCAGCAGCGTGACATACAGCAATGACACCTGCACCATGATAGAGTGATCTGACACCAGCACCGTGATAGAGAGCACTGACATCAGCAGCGTTACATAAAGCACTAACACCAGCACCGTGATATACAGCACTGACACCAGCAGCGTGACATACAGCAATGACACCTGCACCGTGATAGAGTGATCTAATACCAGCACAGTGATAGAGAGCACTGACATCAGCAGCATGACATACAGCAATGACACCTGCACTGTGATACACAGCACTGACACCTGCACCGTAAGCAGCCCCAGGAGGAAGTCAGCATAGCACAGGGATGGTGGGAGCCCCTCATAATGAGCATAGCACAGGGATGGTGGGAGCCCCTCATAATATGCACAGCAGAGGTACAGCCCCAGGAGGAAGTCAGCACAGCACAGGGATGCTGGGAGCCCCTCATAATAAGCAGCCCCAGTAGAAATATGACACCGCTCAACCTTTTCAAACAGGAGTGTATGGGCATATAGTATGGTGTGCTTTTTTTGGACAAGGAAGTGAGCCAAATGAAGAAAGAAGGTCTGTGTGCTCGATTAAAAAAATAGTTTATAGACATGTACATGGTCTACTGGTCACATTTGTTGAATTCCTCCGAGATCCATGCCTCTTTCATTTTTAGAAATGTGAGGTAGTTAACACTGTCATGAGCTAGGCAAGTACGCTTAACGGTCACGATCCCCCCTGCTGCGCTTAACGTCCTTTCGGACAGGACACTGGACAAGGGGCAAGCCAACAGTTCCATTGAAAATTGGGCAAGCTCTGGCCAGAGGTCAAGCCTGCCCACCCAGTAGTCCAGGGGTTCATCACTCCTCAGAGCGTCCACATCGGCCGTTAACCCGATGTAGTCGGACACCTGACGGTCTAGGCGTTCCCTAATGCTGGATCCGGATGACACCTGTCGATGGGTCGGCTGAAAGAATGACCTCATATCAGAAGTCACCAACACATCTTCAAACTGGCCTCTTCTTGCAGGCGCTGTTGGATTGGTACCCACAACTCCTTCTCTGGGAGTGGGAATTGCTCCTCTGCCAGCGCACGCAAAAGCAGAATGCAGCATTTCTCGAAGCAAGGCCTGGAAGTGCTCCATTCTGACAGCCCTCTGTGACGGCGGTAACATTTCCGCCATTTTGTGTTTGTACCGGGGGTCTAAGTACGTTGCCACCCAGTACTGGTCCTTGACCCTTATGCTTTTTATATTGGGGTCCCTATTAAAACACTGGAGCATGAAGGCCCCCATTTGCACTAAATTGGAAGCTGGAAGCGGTGTGGTGGCCTGGCTCCTGCTCATCATCCAGGATAATGTCGTCCTCTTCATTCTCCTCTTCCCATCCACGCACAACAGGGATACCAGAAAGGTTTAAAGCATGCTCTTCTTGCTCCTCCACATCCGCCCCGGCACCATCCTCCTCTGACTCCTCTTCAGACTCCTGTTGTTCACTTGTCTCAGATAGAGTAGCCCCCCCCTGGGAATTCATCCAGCATTGCGACTTCCTCATCTTCCCGCTCCTGCTCCTCCACAGCTTGATCAATGACACGACGCAATGCACGCTCCATAAAGAAGGCATAAGGTACCATGTCACTGATGGCGCCATGGCTGCGACTGACCAGTTTGGTGATCTCCTCAAGTGGCTGCAGAAGTCTGCATGCGTCGCGCATGAGCAGCCACTGGCACGGTGAAAAAAAAACAGCTCCCCAGAACCTGTTCTGCCGCAGAGTTCATACAGGTAGACATTAACTGCACGTTTCTGCTGGAGCAGCCTATCAAGCATATAGAAGGTGGAGTTCCATCGCGTCGGGCAATCGCAAATAAGATGTCTGACCGGCAGATTGTGTCGCCGCTGAATGTCAGCAAGGCGAGCCATGGCCGTGTAAGATCTTCTGAAATGGGCCGATTTTCCTTGCCTGCCGCAAGATGTCCTGGACCCCAGGGTATTTGACAGCGAATCGCTGCACGACCAAGTTTAAGACGTGTGCCATGCATGGCACGTGCGTAATTTTGCCCTGTTTCAATGCACTAAGCAGATTGGCACTGTTGTCACACACCACTTTACCAACTGTCAAATTGAGCGGTGTTAGCCACTGATCTGCCTGTGAAAGCAAAGCTGAAAGGAGTGCCGGGCCAGTGTGGCTCTTGGCTTCCAGGCAAAACAGACGCAGCACGGCATGGCAACGTCTCACCTGGCATGTCGAATAGGTTCTGGGGAGCTTGGGCGGCGCAGCGGAAGAGACGCTAGCAGCGGAAAAGGAGGAGTCAGCTGAGGAGGAGAGGGAGGAGGATGGAGTAGGAGGAGGGTTATCCGGCGTCATCATTTTTTTACGCTCGAACATTAGGCCCACGGAAGCCTGCCTTTTTGCAGAAAAACGTGAGCTTGGCGTGATGGAAGGTGGAGTGGAGGACAATTGTGAGGAGAGAGGAGAAGGAGAAGTAGAAGACAAGGCTGGACGGTGAGAGCCTGGAGTGTGGCTTTGTGTGTTCCGTTGCTCCCACTGGGCTCGGTGATGGCTGCTCATGTGCCTTCTTAAGGCGGTCGTCCCTAGGTGAGTGTTGGGCTTACCGCGACGAATGCGTTGACTGCAAAGATTGCAGATGGCAACACTATTGTCAGCAGCGGACACGTTAAAAAAAGCCCACACTGCGGAGCCATGTGCCGGCATCCTGGGAGCGCCAGATGTGACCGTACATGGTCGATGCCTCGCTCCTGATACATTAGCAGTCTTCTTTGTCCCTCCTGTGCAATGTAAGTTATTCCTGCTTCTCCTCCCTATTTGCTGGTCCATATCTCCCTCTGAACTCCCCTCCTCTTCCTCTCTTGTGGGCACCCACGTGACATCACTAGACACGTCATCATCAAGGTCACCTTCCCCACCTCTATTAGTAGAGATCTCGGAGTAGGCAGCAACACCGGGGACCAACCTCCTCCTTGGGCTGATCTGGGTACTGTCGTCAGACTGCTGAGTGGCGGTTGTTGCTATCTCCTCTTCCTGATCCAATGCCAAGAGTGGCTGCGCATCAGAAATGTCTTGATATGGATCGGAAAATAATTTCTGTGACTCAAGTGGAAGGTATGTGGTGGTGGTGGTGTTGTTGGTGGTAGTGTCTTTGGGGGTGCACATAGCAGAGAGTGAAGAAGAGGGTACAGATCGAGAGGATGAGGAGGGTGCAGAAGAGTAAGCCCCTGTACACACGGTCGGAGATTTCCACAACCAAATCCGTCGGATTTTGTCCGTCAGATTTAGTCTGACGGATTGTGTCCGAAACTATTGCATACACACGGTCGGACTAAGTTGTCGAAAAATCCGAACTTTCAGAACGTGATGACGTAATTTCGTTACGATGGGACTAGATTCAGGCTAGTAGCCAATAGCTTTGATGTAGGAATTTGATCTGAGCATGCGTGGTACTTGGTCCGATCAAAATTCTCTACACATGATCGGATTACGTCCGACTGGCCCAGTTGGTCGGGAAATATTTCCAACATGTTGGAAAATTGGGTCCGACAGAGATTCGGACGGAATCAGTACGATGCATACCACACACAGTCGGATTATCTGACGACATGGTCCGATAAGACGCATTCTGATGGATTCTCCGACCGTGTGTACAGGGCATAAGGCTGAGTGAGCCACTCAACCAAGTCTGGTGCGTCCTTTAAAGTAATTGAACGCACCTTCTGCAACTTCCCACTTTGGCTCAAGCCTGTTGCTCCTGCCCTACCCCTACCACCCCTGCGGAAGGGCCTGCCTCTTCCTCTGCCTGTCATTTTTTAAATGACCCTGTGACAAAACTCTCAGTCCCTATACTGATAAAGGACTGCAGTATAGGGCAGCAGTCAGCAGTAGTGCACCTCAACCCTATATATTGTGGACCTATACCAGTCCTTAAGGAATAGCAGACTGTACCTCACTCAACCCTATGTACTGTAGTACCCTATACCTTACCAGTCCTTATAAGGAACTTTGTGGAACTAATAGGTTGTGAATGATTAGCAGACTGTACCTCAGTCCCTATACTCATAAAGGACTACTGCAGCAGAAGGGCAGCAGTCAAGTATAATATTCTTTCTATATTTGGAAGAAAGAATATTATACGTGTACAAGCCTATTACCATACCAGTCCTGAAAAGAACCTTTGTGGACCTAATAGTAACAGCTACTGATTAAACTGACTGTCCCTCACTGCCACACACAGCTTCCTGCCTGTCCCTATTTAAACTGACAAAACACAGGCTGCTGGAACAATAACTTGAATAGCACTCAAAACTATATCCTGTACTACTTTACCATACCAGTCCTGAAAAGGACTTTTGTGGACCTAATAGTAACAGCTAATGATTAAACTGACTGTCCCTGCTGCACACAGCGTCCTGTCCCTCTCTCTACACTGACAAAAGACAGGCTGCTGCAACAGTCACTAGCACAGCAGTGCCTCAAACCTATATCCTGAACTACACCTAACACCTATACCATACCAGTCCTGAAAATAACTTTTGTGGACCTAATAGCTAGCGATTTGGGTCACTGCAGTTTCTCCCTGCTCCACACAGCAACCTCTCCCTATAGTGACATACGAAAGAATGTAAAATGGCCGCCGGATCGGGTCTATTTATAAGTTAGGGGGAATGTCCAAGTGTCCATGTGCTGTAATGTCTCAATTGGCTGTCCTGTACCCCATGATGGATGTGTCATCATAGGCCAAAGTTCTTTTACACAGTAAACACGGAAGTCCGCCGGGCGAACGGCGGCAATAGTCCGCCGATTGGGCGGACCGCGAACAGCCGAAATTTGCCGCGAAACGACTGCCGGGCGAACCGTTCGGCCATCCCTAGCCATGGACACATCAACTACCGAAGTGAAGCAATCTCAGACTCTTGTAGTGGATAAAACTTATTTAAGCAGTTAGTTGAGAACCTCTTCTCAGTTTTCTGCCACTCTTGCTTCATCAAGTCCTTCATTTCTTCCATAAAGGGGAAAAGGGTGTTGCTCATCAAAAAGGGAAAGTAAGTTTTTTAATTTTTTTTGTTTTGTTTTGTTTTTTTGGGTAGTGTGTTCTTTTACCAACTGATAGCCTGCTTCACAGCAAGAATATGGGACTGGATCAGAGTCCTCCTCCTGAGAGGAAGAAGGGTTGCCAGCTCAGCACTGGCAGGGGCGACACCAAGACTGATTGCAGAATACTTGCTGATGTGCACGGCCGATGGTCCTGAGCTGTAACTTGATTTGATCCATGGCCAGCAATCCAACCTGGAAGAGTTGACGTTAGCTCCAAGATGGAGTCTGTCACTGCTTGCATTAACAGGGATGCAACCTGAAGACTTTCCTGGAGTGATGCTCTTGAGATGGATGTCTGTCTTCATCTTGACGTGATCTCTTAGAATGTGAGTGGGTAGGCCTGATATAATTCAAAGCAACCCCATAAGAAGCACTCTGAATTTCTGCAACCTTTCCATATTATTGGTCCCTTACATATGTTGATGCATGTGGTGACTGACTCATAGCTGAGGAGGGAACAGGGTGGCCAGCTGGAAAGACAGAACTGCAATAAAGCCACAAAGAAGGTTAATAGAGTGAAACAGAATTAATAAAGTAAACTCTAATACCTCTGCCGATCCTCATCCTACTTGCATGTAGATGGGATAGAACCTGCGACAAGCCGATCATGGATATAATATGCAGGAGAATGGAGAGTTCCTCAGAAAGGCCCTCTCATCCTAGACATGGATATCCCACATTTTAAAGGCCCGGGGTGGAATTGCATCACCGCCAGGGCCCTCCCAGTATGCGCAAATTTAAACTTACTTGCAGCTGCCCTGCATTCTTTGAGCAGTTTGGGGAGCACTTCAGCCTGTGCATTAATTGGTATACTGTAAATCCCAGATCCTTCCAGTGGATCACTTTCCTACCACCCAAGGGCAAGCTGTCCTACCACTGGCCAGAGTAGCCTCTATACACTACCTAGGAATGAAGGTCACTAGATCCCTTACAGATTATATACCCCTCAACATAAAATCTTTATTTCCCCTACTCAAAACCAAATCACCGACATGGGCTAAGCTCCCTCTAGAAGTCATGGGCAGAATACAGTGGGGCAAAAAAGTATGTAGTCAGCCACCAATTGTGCAAGTTCTCCCACTTAAAAAGAGGAGAGAGGCCTGTAATTGTCATCATAGGTATACCTCAACTATGAGAGACAAAATGTGGAAAGAAATCCAGACAATCACATTGTCTGATTTTTGAAAGAATTTATTTGCAAATTGTGGTGGAAAATAAGTATTTGGTCACCTACAAACAAGCAAGATTTCTGGCTCTCACAGACCTGTATCTTCATCTTTAAAAGGGTCCTCTGTCCTCCACTCATTACCTGTATTAATGGCACCTGTTTGAACCTGTTATCAGTATAAAATACACCTGTCCACAACCTCAAACAGTCAGACTCCAAACTCCACTATGGTGAAGACCAAAGAGCTGTCGAAGGACACTAGAAACAAAAATAAAAGTTACGTACCAGTAACGTTTTTTTCCAGGAGTCTTTCAGGACAGCACACTTGAGAGACCTCAGCTCCTCCCTTCTCAGGAAACACAGCCTCCACCAGATCTTTAAAACCATCCCTTCCCTCCAGCCCTTCAGCTTTTGCACAAGCACCTCCGGCCAGACTAGGGAGACAAAGATACATCATAAAAAATTACACATACCTGATGCTCTCATGTCCTAATGGTAAGACCTTTTTGGGTGGGTACCGGTGCTGTCCTGAAAGACTCCTGGAAAAAACGTTACCAGTACGTAACTTCGATTTTCCCTCTTACCCTAGGGTGGGACTACTGCTTGTAGGACTTTACGCCCAAAGGCCTGGTCCTGGGCTGACAATAAGTCCAGTCTGTAGTGCTTAACAAAAGTCTTAAAACTTGACCACGGTGCCGCTCTGCAGATCTGCTCGGGTGTAGCACCAGCCCACTCTGCTTGTGACATTGCCATAACCCTAGTGGGAGAACCTTCCGGGATCTCCACCCCCTTTGCTATGTATGCCTGACTGATTTCCAACCTAATCCACCTGGCTATAGTATTTCTAGAGGCTTTGGACCCCTTCCTAGCCCCTGAAAAAGAAACAAAAAATGAATCGGACTTCCTGAATTGCTCCGTAATCTCCAGGTATTTTAACACACATCTCCTGACATCTAACTTGTGGAAGACATGTTCTTGTTCCCTCACAGGATTTGAACAAAAAGTGGGCAAACAAATTTGGAAATTTGAAGCTACCTTTGGCAAAAAGGCTGGATCAGTTTTAAAAATAATCCAATCCGGACCCTTCTTGCGGTAGTGAGAGCTACCAAAAAAACTGTCTTGAGGGTTATAAATGTCACCGTACAAGAACTGATAGGCTCAAAAGGACCCTTCCCGCGTCCTCGAAACTCCAAGATCCTTGGGCCAGACCTTTCTCCAGGTATGCTCCCCAACCCATGCCGCTTGCGTCCATTGTGACGACCTTGGACACTGGAAGTACCCATTCTAGACCCTGAGATAGATTTTCTGCTCTTCTCCACCACCACAGGGACCTCTTTACCCTTATTGGAATGAGAACCGTAGAGTCCGGAGAATTCTGAGTACGATCCCAAACCTCCAAAATAAAAAGCTGCAGGGGGCGAAAGTGTGCTCCTGCCCACCTTACTGCTGGAAGGGCCGATGTCAGCAGTCCCAAGGCTGACATGGCCCTTCTTATAGAGATTTGTTGATTGCTTTGTAGTACTGCCAAAGCCTTGTCTACTTAGCAAATTTTCTCCTCTGGGAGAAAGACTCGCTGCTGAGTTGAGTCTAGAACGTAGCCTACGAACGTCACTCTCTGCGATGGAACCAGGTTGGTTTGGATTTCTCCAAATTTTGTTCCAAAATATTTCTTGCTACCTGCAAATCCTGCAGAAAAGCCAGAACCTCCACCATAACTTTGGTGAATATCTGGGGGGAAGAGGATAGCCAAAGGGGAGGGCTCGCAACTGAAGATGTACTACTTCTGACCCTGACCTTACTGCCAACCTGAGGAACCTCTGGCTGTCCTCGGAAATTGGAATGTGCAGATAGGCGTCCCTTAGATCTATGGATGCCATGAAGCAATTTGGAGGCAGCAGTGTTTGCACTGAAAAAATGTAATCCATCCGGAGCCTTTTGTAACAGATTGACAGATTCAGAGGTTTCAGGTAAAGCCTGAACTTCCCTGAAGGCTTTCTGACCACAAAAATGTGGGAATAGAAATATCTGCCTACCTCCCCGAGAGGAACCCGTGACACTACATCCTGCTGCTCCAAATCCTCCAGAGAAGTCAGAAGGGCTGCCGCCTTCTCTGCACACCTTGGTAGGTCTGTGATTAACCACTTGTGAGGGGGGGGGGACTTGAGAACTGCAGTCTGTACCCCCTCCTTATAATGCCTAGTATAAAAGGATTGGAGGTAACCTCCCACTGTGGGAGGAAAGCCCCCAGTCTTCCTCCCACCGGGGTTAACTTGTCATTGAGACTTTTGGGACTGCTCAGGAGGGTGCAAAATCACTCCCTCACGCCCTCTGCCCTTGTTGGTCCAGACTTTTTTCTGGGACTCTGTCCCCAGAAAGTTAAACTTCCTTTGTGGGCGAGTCTTCTTTTTAGATTTTTCCCCCCACTTTTTTCTTTAAGGGAAAAGCCTTCTTTTTATCCGCTGTCCGATCAAGGACAGCCTCCAGGTCTGGATCGAACAGTAAATCCCCCATCAAGGGAATACCACAAAGTTTGATCTTTGAAGCATTGTCCCCTTGCCATGTCTTTAACCAAAGCACCCTTCTGGCTGAATTAGCCAAGGCAGAGGATCTAGCATACATGTGGACCAACTCTGCTGATACATCAGCTATGTATGCGACTCCTTTTAAAAGCATTGGGAAAGAGGAAAAAATTGTTTCTTTTGCAGTCCCTGCCTCAATATGAGCTTTTATATGAGTCAACCAATGCTCCATGTTACGTGCCACCACTGTGACAGCCATGGCAGGCTTAAGATTGCTTAAAGAAGAATCCCAAGATTTCTTGATGAGAGAGTCCATCCTCTTGTCAATAGGGTCGGCTAACATACCCATATCTTCAAAAGCCAAATCTGTCCTTCTGGATACCTGAGAGAAGGCTGCATCCAGTCTAGGAGATTTGTTCCAAACAGCAGATTCATCCTCTGAAAAAGGGAATCTGCGTTTCAATGCTCTAGAAAAGAAAGGCTTCCTCTCTGGGTCTCGCCATTCCTTCCTAATGGTGTCTACCAGAACTTCATGCACTGGGAAGACCCTTTTCTTCGGTTCTCCGAGACCTTCATACATCTGGTCATGCAGAGACCAGGATTTTTTCTCCTCTTGGATACCCAGTGTAGTGTGAATAGCTCCCAGGAGCTCTTCCACTTCCTCCAAGGAGAGCTTGTAATGGGAGGATCTGGAGAACTCACCATCCACCTTCTCTCCCTCTGACTCAGAAGAGTCTGAGGATTCACTGTCATGATTATCTTCAAGTGTCTTTCTGCTACCCCCAGGTAACCCTTCATTAGCAAAAAGACCTGCCAAGGGGCTAGGTGTGACATCCTGTTGTGCTGGCAGAGGACTAGCTGGGGGCTGTATAGGCTGAAAATTCTCAAACTAAGCTTTAAAAGACCAAAAAGTGCTGGAGAGCTCTGTAACAGAAGCCGCCGGACTAGAACTTTGTTCCTCAGCATGATCCTTGACTAGGCCCTCGATGCAATTCCTGCATTATACTTTCCCCCAGGATTCCCTTAACACACTTCTACATAAGGGGCACTTCTTCTTGGACCCATGTGAGAGCTTAGATTTTTCCATGGACTTGTCCTGTAAAGACAAAAAAAAATCAGCAAGCGTCAGCCCCTGTCAGCAAAAAAAATTAACACCAGACCGACACCAGGAGTGCACCCTCCCAGGACCAACCACCACCAGAGTCACAGATGTGCAACTCTTCCCCTCCCACCAAGGAGGGGAGATCACCATGGAGCTAAACGGGAAGTAGTAAGGGAACACCACCCCGGGGTTCCACTTACCTTGCTGGCATTACCCAAAACCGAACAGGAACCATCAATCCCAGACATCCCTTCGGTCTGAACGGTCGATTTGCCAAAAACTACTCCTCTTAGCTGTCACTACAGCGTGAATGGGGCAAACACCAGCCTTTGCGTCGTTTGTTTTGGCATCCCACCACCAGAACCAGAAGTCGCGGGTGAACCGGATCCCGTTGGAAAAGAATTCGCCCGTCATCCGACCCAGTGTTGCGCTCCATGCTGACCACACTAACGAAGGGGAGACACTGACACATCCAGCGAACACCTTCCCCAGGCAGCGCCAAAACGAACGTCTCAGGCCTCCGCTTTCCCCAAGGAAGGATGGGACGTGCCAGATACTGCAGGTAACGGACTCCCGAGCCCTGCTGCAATGTATGAGAGACCTTAATCTCTCCGGACATCCCTTCGGACAGAACGAACGTTCCGCCTTCAGGATGACACTGGACTCAGCCTCCCCAGCTGAATTAAACCCAGGTTCCTATCGATGTCTCCTCGCCGGAGGAAACACCAAATCTGAAGGGCTGGAGGGAAGGAATGGTTTTAAAGATCTGGTGGAGGCGGTGTTTCCTGAGAAGGGAGGAGCCAAGGTCTCTCAAGTGTGCTGTCCTGAAAGATGAAAGAGGAAAATTCTAGACCTGCACCAGGCTGGGAAGACTGAATCTGCAATAGGCAAGCAGCTTGGTGTGAAGAAATCAACTGTGGGAGCAATAATTAGAAAATGGAAGACATACAAGACCACTGATAATCTTCCTCAATCTGGGGCTCCACACAAGATCTCACCCCGTGGGGTCAAAATTATCGCAAGAACAGTGAGCAAAAATCCCAGAACCACACGGGGGGGCCTAGTGAATGACCTGCAGAGAGCTGGGACCAAAGTAACAAAGGCTACCATCAGTAACACACTATGCCGCCAGGGAATCATATCCTGCAGTGCCAGACGTGTCCCCCTGCTTAAGCCAGTACATGTCCGGGCCCATCTGAGGTTTGCTAGAGAGCATTTGGATGATCCAGAAGAGGATTGGGAGAATGTCATATGGTCAGATGAAACCAAAGTAGAACTGTTTGGTAGAAACACAACTCATCATGTTTGGAGGGGAGAGAATGCTGAGTTGAAACCAAAGAACACCATACCTACTGTGAAGCATAGGGGTGGCAACATCATGCTTTGGGGCTTTTTCTCTGCAAAGGGAACAGGACGACTGATCTGTGTACATGGAAGAATGAATTGGGCCATATATCGTGAGATTTTGAGTGCAAACCTCCTCCCATTAGCAAGGGCATTAAAGATGAAACGTGGCTGGGTCTTTCAGCATGGCAATGATCCCAAACACACCGCCCGGGCAATGAAGGAGTGGCTTTGTAAGAAACATTTCAAGGTCCTGGAGTGGCCTAGCCAGTGTCCAGATCTCAACCCCATAGAAAACCTTTGGAGGGAGTTGAAAGTCCATGTTGCCCTGCGACAGCCCCAAGACATCACTGCGCTAGAGGAGATCTGCAT
The DNA here is from genome assembly GCF_037356315.1 of Lithobates pipiens. Classification (NCBI taxonomy): domain Eukaryota; kingdom Metazoa; phylum Chordata; class Amphibia; order Anura; family Ranidae; genus Lithobates; species Lithobates pipiens. The sequence goes on along the minus strand of NW_027507791.1, from coordinate 150,915,211 downwards.
GGAGGAATGGGCCAACATACCAGCAACAGTGTGTGACAACCTTGTGAAGACTTACAGAAAACGTTTGACCTGTGTCATTGCCAAAGGATATATAACAAAGTATTGAGATTAACTTTTGATATTGAACAAATACTTATTTTCCACCATAATTTGCAAATACATTCTTTCCAAATCAGACAATGTGATTGTCTGAATTTGTTTCCACATTTTATCTCTCATAGTTGAGATATACCTATGATGACAATTACAGGCCTCTGTCATCTTTTTAAGTGGGAGAACTTGCACAATTGGTGGCTGACTAAATACTTTTTTGCCCCACTGTAAACCTTATTAACCACTTCAATACCCGGCCATAGTCATATGCCGGCCACAGATGGGATTTCCCATCCTGGGTGGACGTCATATGATGGCCTCGGTATTTCGCCGCTCCTGCGGGGGCCCGCAGCGCGGCGATCGTGGATGAGGTGTGTCCCTCGGACACAGCCCATCGCCGATCTGTGTGGTTTCCATCCCCATCCACACCCCCGATACATGTGACCATCCGTGTCCAATCACAGCCGGTCACATTACTGCGCCATTACAGCGCTCGTGCACGCGCCTAGGGCAGAGTGGCGATCGGGGATGCGGCTTGTCACCATGACACAGCCCAACCCCAATCGCAGTAAAGAGCAAATGAAATTGTCTCTTTACCACGTGACCGGCTGAATGTAAACAAACAGCGGTACCGAGATGTTACCGGGTTCTCCTCCTCACACACATCTCATTACCGCCCAGTGTACACCAATTACACACTGATTACCCACCCCAATAAAGAGGACCTGTCACCACCCATCAAAGTACCTGTCACCACCCATCAAAGTACCTGTCATCACCCATCACAGTCCATCTGAGTACTCGAGTACCTGTCAGCCCATCTGAGTACCCAAGTACCTGTCAGCCCATCTGACTACCCAAGTACCTGAGTACCTGTCAGCCCATCTGAGTACCTGTCACAGTCCATCTGAGTATCCGAGTACCTGAGGATCTGTCAGCCTATGTGAGTACCCGAGTACCTGAGCACCTGTCAGCCCATCTGAGTACCTGAGTATCTGTCACAGCCTACCTGAGTACCTGTCACAGTTCATCTGAGTACCTGTCACAGTTCATCTGAGTACCTGTCACAGTCTATCTGAGTACCTGTCACAGTTCATCTGAGTACCCGAATGCCTATCACCAGCCCGTCGGAGTACCCGAGTACCTGTCACCAGCCCGTCGGAGTACACGAGTACCTGTCACCAGCCCGTCGGAGTACCCGAGTACCTGTCACCAGCCCGTCGGAGTAACGGAGTACCTGTCCCCAGCCCGTCGGAGAAACAGAGTACCTGTCACCAGCCCATCGGAGTACCCGAGTACCTGTCACCAGCCCGCCGGAGTACCCGAGTACCTGTCACCAGCCCGTCGGAGTAACAGAGTACCTGTCACCAGCCCGTCAGAGTACCCGAGTACCTATTTGCAGCCCATGCCTCATAGAATACACATTGGGGTGTTTGCTTTCCAAAACGGGGTAATTTTGTGGGTAATTCCATTGTTCTGGTGCTCCAGGATCTTCAAAAGTGTGATAGGTAGGAACGAAATGAGATGTGTCATTTATGCTCCTAGAACGCCTGAAGGTACCACTTCCATGTTGGACCTCTGTATATGGCCAGGCTGTGTAAAAGTGTCACACATGTGGTATCGTCATACTTAGGAGGAGTAGCAGAATGTGTTTTGGGGTGTAATTTTTGCTATATACATGCTATGTGTTAGAAATATCTTATAAATGGACAACTTTGTGTAAAAAAAAAAAAAAAAAGATTTTAATTTTCTTTCCACGTATTCTGAAGACTTGTGTAAAAGAAATAACTGTTCAAAAGACTCATAATGCTTCATAGAATATATGTTGGGGTGTTTGTTTTCCAAAATGGGGTCATTTCGTGGGTAATTCCATTGTCCTGGTGCTCCACGGCCTTCACAAATGTAATATGATGAAAAAAAAACAACAACACAAAATACTAGCGCTTTAAAAGATACTGGTGTGTCCTTTTCAGTTCAGTCTGTATTGTTCATTAAAATAGATTCAAAACAGTTTTTATAAAAGCAAGATGTTTTTTAAAAAAGTTATCTGAGAAAACAGTACTTGGAATTTGCTGAAGATCCAGAAAGGTTGCTTGCTGTCCTTAGAGGATAAGGGATGTATGTGCACAATCACCTGCGGCAGCTGCTTCTTTAGAGTGAAGTCATGAATAGGATACCAATAAAGGAATATATAGAAGAGCGCCAAATCAGTAAAAAGTGCATTTATTTTATACAATTAATAAAAGTCTCACTTACATCCATAATTATTATTGTCCTCCGTTTGATAGTCAAATCACTGTTCCCTTTCGCTGGTGCTGTTACTGGATGAATCCTCCTCCACAGCGCACTAGGGGAAGCTCTGCTGTGTTCTGTGGTGCACAGAGAGTCAGACTGGCTTGCGGACAGCGTGTGACATCAGCTGGGGGGGTACCCAAAAGCACAACGCGTTTCTGAGCTTGCGCAAGCCTCGTTCGGGCATGCGCGCTCCTTTCTCAAGTGCAGGTATTCACAAATGTAATAGGTCGTTAGGAAATTAGAGGTGTAATTTATGCTCCTAGAACACCTGACGGCGCTCCCTGAATGTTGGGCCTCTGTATGTGGACACGCTGCGTAAAAGTCACACACATGTGGTATCGCCATACTCAGGATGAGTAGCAGAATGTATTTTGGGGTGTAATTTTTGCTATGTACGTGCTTTGAGTTAGAAATATCTTATAAACTGACCACTTTGTGTAAAAAAACATATGTTTTCATTTTCTTTCCACGTTTTCCGAAGACTTGTGGAAAAAAATTAACTGTTCAAAAGACTCATTGTGCCTCATAGAATATATGTTGGGGTGTCTGCTTTCCAAAATGGGGTCATTTTGTGGGTAACTCTACTGTCCTGGTGCTCCAGGACCTTCACAAATGTAATAGGTCGTTAGGAAATTAGAGGTGTCATTTATGCTCCTAGAACCCCTTTACGATGCTCCCTACATGTTGGGCCTCTCTGTGTGGCCAGCCTGTGTAAAAGTCCCACACATGTGGTATTGCCATACTCAGGAAGAGTTGCGGAATGTATTTTGGGGTGTAATTGGAAGTATGCATATGCTGTGTATGAGAAATAACTTATGACATTTTTGTAAAAAAAAAAAAAAAAAAAAATCTTATTTTTTCCAAGAATTGTGGGGAAAAATTACAAATTCAAAAAACTCACCATGCCTCTTACTAAATACCTTGGACTGTCTACTTTTAAAAAGGGGGTCATTTGGGGGGTATTTGTACTTTCCTGATATTTCAGAGCCTCAAGAAATGAGATAGGCCATCAGTACATCAGGTGTGATCAGATGTGATAAATTTTCAATGATTTGCACCATAGCTTGTAGACTCTATAACTTTTAAAGAGACTAAATAATATCCACTAATTTGGCCTATTTTTACCAAAGAGATGTAGCCGTATAAATTTTGACCCAAATTTATGAACAAAAATTACTTATTTGCAAAATTTTATCATAGAAACTAAAAAAAAGTGTTTTTTTTTTCAAAATTTTCGCTCTTTTTTCACTTATGTCGCAAAAAATAAAAAACCCAGTGGTGATTAAATACCACCAAAAGAAAGCTCTATTTGTATGAAAAAAAAATGATAAAAATTTTGTTTGAGTACAGTGTTGCATGACTGAGTAACTGACATTCAAATTGTGAGAGCGCTGAAAGCTAAAAATTGGTCTGGTAAGGAAGGTGTATAAATGCCCTGTATTGAAGTGGTTAAAATGACACTGTTACCAAAAATATACATTCTCTGGCATTCTCTAATATACTGTATGTCCCCTTAAAGATTGATGATAGATTTTTAAACATCTTTGTATAGGACAAAGTCGGACACTGGCAAGTGGTTAAGGCTAACCAGGGTAATTCTGACACCTCTCTCCTGCAAGTAAAAAGCTACATTTCTAAAAACATATTTAGAAAATTACTTAGAACCCCCAAACATTATATATACTGTATATATACAGGATATACTCTGAAGTGATCATGAGCTTATAGCAAAAGGAGAAAAATGTCAGGTCCATACAGTGTACAGACCTGGCCAGCTGGAAGCAGTTCTAGAAGTATGTACACCATACGAACCTGGCAGCATAAGGGTTAAATGTTGAAAAAACTCTGGATAATAATGACCGGGAGGATATATGGGATTACCCCTTCCACCACTTAGTCTCGGCTAGGGACAAGCTCATACGATATAAAATAGTTAATCAGGTTCACCTTACACCAGCATGGCTGAATGTTGTCTCTACCCACCACTCTGCTGCCTGCTGGAGATGCTCCCACACCCTAGCAGATTTTATATGTGTTCTGGTCATGTTCCGAGATCTCACTATACTGGTCTGGGGTACTACGGTATATGTCTGACCTTACAAATATCATGGTTCCTAATGATGTAGGGGCACATCTCGTGGGCTTAGTGGAGCCTCTAGCCATTCATAAAAAGACCAGAACATTGCTTAGTCTTTTACTATTTTATGCCAAAAAGGCGATTATTCTTTGGTCCTTTGAAAAAAAACACTCTTCCTACCCTGGCTATATAATTCTGTACTACCATTAAATAAAGCTGCCTATAGCAGTAATGCCGCGTACACACAACCGGACTTTCCAGCAGACTAGGTCCGACAGTCTTCCCGACTGACTTTCGGCGGAGTTCCAACGAACTTTCAGAACGAACGTTGCTTCGCTTTGAACATGATGACGTAAGGTGGGACTAAAAAATGAAGTAGAATAGCTAGTAGCCAATAGCCTTCCTTGCATCATACTTGGTCCGTCTGACCAGCATACAGCCAGCGGTTTTCCCGCTAGGAATTGAGTCTGTTCTATTTCTAGGTCCGTCTGATTTTTTTAACGAAAAATGATTGGATTAGCCCATACACGATCGGATTGTCTGACGGACTGATTCTGGTGGTGTGAACGTGGCATAAGAGATACCCTGCCAAATTCAATAAAATCTGGTCTATGTTGTTCAAATTCTTCTGTACCACCTTAAAGAAGAAGTAAACCCTGATGAGTTTACTTCCTCTTGAATAAAGATGGCCTTGCGGTTCGCGGCAAATTTTGCGTGTTCGCAATTCGCCAAACCGACTGACTTCTGGCGCTGTTCGCCCGGCGGACATATGCGTTTACATTGACCCATGATGACACATCCATCGTGGGGTACAGGACAGCCAATTGAGACATTTCAGCTGATGGACAATTGGACATTCCCCCTACCTTATAAATAGACCTGATCTGGCGGCCATTTTACATTCTGTTTTTTGTCAGTGTAGGGAAAGGTTGCTGTGTGGAGTAGGGACAGACTGTAGTGGCACAAATCGCTAGCTATTAGGTCCACAAAAGGTGTACAGTATATAGGGTTCTGGTGCACTGCTGTGCTGGTGATTGCTGAGTGCACTGCTGACTGATTCTGCAGCTGTCTTTTGTCAGTGTAGGGACAGGACGCTGTGTGGAGCAGGGACAGTCAGTTTAATCACTAGCTATTACTATTAGGTCCACACAGGTCCTTTTAAGGACTGGCATAGGTGTACAGTATATAGGGTGCTGGTGATTGCTGAGTGCACTGCTGACCGATTATGCAGCTGTCTTTTGTCAGTGTAGGGACTGAGGGACTGGTATAGGTGTACAGTATATAGGGTTGTACACGTATAATATACTTTCTTCCAAATATAGAAAGAATATTATACTTGACTGCTGCCCGATTCTGCAGCTGTCTTTTATCAGTGTAGGGACTGAGGGACAGTATGCAAATCACTAGCTACTAGGGCCACAAAGGTCCTTTTAAGGACTGGTATAGGTGTACAATATATAGGGTTGTGGTGCACTGCTGCTGACTGCTGTGCTGCTGATTGCTGCCCGATTCTGCAGCTGTTTTTTATCAGTGTAGGGACTGAGGGACAGTCTGCAAATCACTAGCTACTAGGTCCACAAAGGTCCTTTTAAGGACTGGTATAGGTGTACAATATAAAGGGTTGTGGTGCACTGCTGCTGACTGCTGTGCTGCTGATTGCTGCCTGATTCTGCAGCTGTCTTTTATCAGTGTAGGGACTGAGGGACAGTCTGCAAATCACTAGCTACTAGGTCCACAAAGGTCCTTTTAAGGACTGGTATAGGTGTACTGTTTGGTGTGCAGTATATAGGTGTGTAATACACGTATAAAATACTTGCACATATAGAAAGCATAGTATAGTGCATTTCCACTGTGCAGCATTTGTGACTGCTGAGCCGGTTCTGCATCGATACTACAAAGAGTGACAAACGCAATAAAAAAAAAAGTATTATAACTGGTGTGATAGAACAGTGGCCCCCAAAAACGACAGATTGAAGCGGGGTGTTATATACCTTCTTCCACATACATACTGCACTTCTCTAGAGACTTTAGTCACAGGGTCATTTAAAAAATGACAGGCAGAGGAAGAGGCAGGCCCTTCCGCAGGGGTGGTAAGGGTAGGTCAGGAGCAACAGACTTGAGCCAAAGTGGCAAATTGCAGAAGGTGCGTGCGATTACGTCAAAGGACGCACCAGACTTGGTTGAGTGGCTCACTCAGCCTTACTCTTCTGCACCCTCCTCATGCTCTTGATCTGCACCCTCTTCACTCTCTGCTGTGTGCACCCCCAAAGACACTACCACCAACACCACCACCATATACCTTCCGCTTGAGTCACAGGAATTATTTTCCGATCCATATCAATACATTTCCGATGCGCAGCCACTCTTGGCATTGGATCAGGAAGAGGAGGTAGCAACAACCACCACTCAGCAGTCTGACGACAGTACCCAGATCAGCCTAAGGAGGAGGTTGGTCCCCGCTGTTGCTGCCTACTCCGAGATCTCTAATTATAGCGGTGGGGAAGGTGATGTCAATGATGATGTGTCTACTGATGTCACGTGGGTGCCCAGAATAGAGGAAGAGGAGGGGAGTTCAAAGGGAGATATGGACCAGCAGATAGGGAGGAGAAGCAGGCGAAACTTAGATTGCACAGGAGGGACAAAGCAGACTGCAAATATATCAGGAGCGAGGCATCGACCATGTACGGTCACATCTAGCGCTCCCAGGATGCCGCCACATGGCTCTGCAGTGTGGGCTTTTTTTAACGTGTCTGCTGCTGACAATAGTGTTGCCATCTGCAATCTTTGCAGTCAACGCATAAGTCGCAGTAATTCCAACACTCACCTAGGGACGACCTCCTTAAGAAGGCACATGTGCTGCCATCACCAAGCCCAGTGGGAGAAATGGAACCCACAAAGCCACACTCCAGGCTCTCACCGTCCAGTCTCGTCTTCTACTTCTCCTTCTCCTCTCGCCTCACAATTGTCCTCCACTCCACCTTCCATCATGCCGTCCTCGCATTTTTCTGGAAAAAGGCAGGCTTCCGTGGGCCAAATGTTCGAGCGTAAAAAAATGATGACGCCAGATAACCTTCTTGCCCAACGGTTGACGGCTGGCTTGTCAGAACTGATAGCCTGCCAACTACTGCCATATAAACTGGTGGACTCGGAGGCCTTTCGAAAATTTGTGGCCACTGAAACACCACAATGGAAGATCCCAGGAAATAAGTATTTCTCACAGAAGGGCATCCCAGAGCTATATGGCCATGTTCAGTGGCAACTGAATGTATCTCTGGCACACAGTGTCGGTGCCAAGATACATCTGACCACAGACACGTGGTCTAGCAAACACGGGCAGGGAAGGTATATCACTTTTACTGCCCACTGGGTGAACCTTCTGACGGCTGTCAAGCATGTAACCCGTGGCACCCGTGTAGATTTGCTTTTACTGCCACAGATTGCATGCAGGCCTGGCTCTTCTTCTCCTCCTCGATCATCCTTCCTCTCCTCCTCGGCTGACTCCTTTTCCGCTGCTAGCGTCTCTCTCGCTGCGCTGCCCAAGCTCCCCAGAACCTATTCGACATGCTAGGTGAGACGTTGCCATGCTGTGCTGCGTCTGTTGTGCCTGGAAGCAAAGAGCCACACTGGCCCTGCACTCCTTTCAGGTTTGCGTTCACAGGCAGATCAGTGGCTAACAACGCTCAAAATGACAGTTGGTAAAGTGGTGTGTGACAACGGTGCCAATCTGCTTAGCGCATTGAAACAGAGCAAAATTACGCACGTGCCATGCATGGCACACGTCTTAAACTTGGTCGTGCAGCAATTCGTTGTCAAATACCCTGGGGTCCAGGACATCTTGCGGCAGGCAAGGAAAATCTCGGCCCATTTCAGAAGATCTTACACGGCCATGGCTCGCCTTGCTGACATTCAGCGGCGACACAATCTGCCGGTCAGACGTCTTATTTGCGGTTGCTTGATAGGCTGCTCCAGCAAAAACGTGCAGGTAGCGACTACCTGTGCGAACTCTGCGGCAGAACAGGTTCTGGGCAGCTTGGTTTTGTTTCGCAGCGCCAGTGGCTGCTCATGTGCAACGCATGCAGACTTCTGCGGCCATTTGATGAGATCACCAAACTGGTCAGTCGCAGCCATGGCGCCATCAGTGACATGGCACCTTATGCCTTTTTTTATGGAGCGTGCATTGCGTCGTGTCATTGATCAAGCCGTGGAGGAGCAGGAGCAGGAAGATGAGGAAGTCGTAATGGGTGAATTCCCAGAGGGGCCTAATCTATCTGAGACAAGTCAACAACAGGAGTCTGAAGAGGAGTCAGAGGAGGATGGTGCCGGGGCAGATGAGGAGGAGCAAGAAGAGCATGCTTTAAACCTTTCCGGGATCCCTGTTGTGCATGGATGGGGAGAGGAGAATGAGGAGGACAACATTATCCTGGATGATGAGCCAGGCCACCACACCGCTTCCAGTTTAGTACAAATGGGGGCCTTCATGCTCAGGTGTTTTAACAGGGACCCCCTGTATAAAAAGCATAAGGGTCAAGGACCAGTACTGGGTGGCAACGTACTTAGAACCCCGGTACAAACACAAAATGGTGGAAATGTTACCACCGTCACAGAGGGCTGTCAGAATGGAGCACTTACAGACCTTGCTTCGACAACTGCTGCATTCTGCTTTTGCGTGCGCTGGCAGAGGAGGAATTTCCACTCCCAGAGAAAGATTTGCGGGTACCAATCCAACAGCGCCTGCAAGAAGAGGCCGGTTTGAAGATGTGTTGGTGACTTCTGATATGAGGTCATTCTTTCAGCCGACCCATCGACAGGTGTCATCTGGATCCAGCATCAGGGAACATCTAGAACGACAGGTGTCCGACTACATCGGGTTAACAGCCGATGTGGACGCTCTGAGGAGTGATGAACCCCTGGACTACTGGGTGGGCAGGCTTGACCTCTGGCCAGAGCTTGCCCAATTTGCAATGGAACTGTTGGCTTGCCCCTCGTCCAGTGTCCTGTCCGAAAGAACGTTCAGCGCAGCAGGGGGGATCGTGACCAATAAGCGCACTCGCCTAGCTCACGACAGTGTTGACTACTTGACATTTATAAAAATGAATGAGGCATGGATCTCAGAGGAATTCAACACATGTGACCAGTAGACCATGTATATGCATAACTCTATAAACAATTTATTTAATCGAGCACAGGACCTTTTTTCTACCTTTGGCTCACTTCCTTGTACAAAAAAAAGCACACCATGCTATATGCCCCGTACCCTCCTGTTTGAAGAGGTTGAGCGGTGTCATATTTTTGGGTCCCACACCGAGTTGCTGGTATCAGTGCTGCTGTCAGTGTTCTCTATCTCGGTGCTGGTGTCAGTGCTCTCTCTCTATCTGGGTGCTGGTGTGGTGTCAGTGCTCTCGATCTCGGTGCTGGTGTCAGTGCTCTCTATATCGGTGCTGGTGTCAGTGCTCTCTATATCGGTGCTGGTGTCAGTGCTCTCTATCTCGGTGCTGGTGTCAGTGCTCTCTATCCCGGTGCTGGTGTCAGTGCTCTCTATCACGGTGCTGGTGTCAGTGCTCTCTATCATGGTGCTGGTGTCAGTGCTCTCTATCATGGTGCTGGTGTCAGTGCTCTCTATCACGGTACTGGTGTGGTCTCAGTGCTCTCTATCTCGCTGCTGGTATCAGTGCTCTCTATCACGGTGCTGGTGTCAGTGCTCTCTATTACGGTTCGGGTGATCATCTCCTGCACCATCTTCATAGCCTTCCCTGACCTTTCCTCTCCTCCATGGCCTTCATGCGCTCCTGAATTGTCAAAATTTCACAGATAAAAAAAGAATGCTTGTAGTTGTCGATCCCAGCTTCACTTCATACATGTGTTATGTCAGTGTCCATGTGGTGGGACTATGTGTGCATATCTAGTAAGTATTTTGTGGCTGAAAATATGACCTGTAGGTTTTCAAGGTTCGCCTGCAATTAAAGTCAATGGGGCCGGTTGCAAACTTTGCGGTTCGTTAACTTTTGGCCGCGTTCATGAAACGTCCCGTCGGAAGTTCGTCCATCACAACTCTTGAAGACTGCAGTCCACAAACAGTCACCATCAAATTTAACTGAACTTGAGCAGTTCTGCAAAGAAGAGTGGCCAAATATTGCAAAGCCTAGATGTGCAAAGTTAATAGAATCGTATTACAAAAGACTAAAGGCTGTAATTAAAGCAAAAGGTAATTCAACAAAATACTGACACAGGGGGTTGATCCTTTTTCTAACTCAGTGATTCTGTTTTTGAATTGTTTACATTTTTTTCCTGACATGTTGGTGTTATATCTTTCACTTTCACGTTATAAGTTGCACTGAGTAAATACAGCTGGATAAAGCAAAAACCATCTGTCTTCATTTTAGCTTAATAATGCAACTCCCCATAAGCAAAGAAAGTGCATGTACATATTATCTTCAGTGAGAATCTCAAATGCACCTTTACTGTTCACTGTTAAAAATTTCCTAGAGATAGTATTGAATAGAATGTATAGAATGTGGCAGGGGGGAAAAACAGGGATTATACAGCACCTCATTTCCCTCCCACCAGCATTCAGCTGCTGCAGGAGGAAAAGGACTGAGAACGGTCTGTGCACCTTAGTCACTGGAATCTGTAGACTGTGTGCTAGGTCCCTATCAATGAAATTTCTAGCAGCACCAGAATCAATGAAAGTGGAGAGGTGGGGAGAGAACTTGGCAGAACTAAGTTGTATAGAAACAAATAAGCCATCTCTGAGGGAAACAGACACAGTATGGTCTATAGAAGCAGACCCCCACCCACACTAGACTCTTGGCCTTTGTCGGCTTATCAGGACAGCTAGTGACAAAGTGGCTGTGGTTGCCACAGTATAAGCAGAGACTCTGAGGTCTCCTTCTAGCCTTTTCCCCAGAGGATATATGGGTGGTGCCAATTTGCATGGGCTCATCCTCCTGGAGGCTGAGATGGCTCAGGAAATGAAGAAAAGGTGGGCAGCATACCAGGGAGAAAAGAAACTAACCTCTCTGTATGCCTTTCCCATAAACATCTGTCTATATGGATGGCGACTTGCATAGCTTCATTCAAAGACTTTGGTTCAGGTTAGTGTACTGAAAGAGTCTGATAAGCCTAACCTGAACTGGCTTCTTAGAGCTGGGTCATTCCACCCGGAGTCAGGTACCCAGCGGCGGAAATCAGAACAGTATTGTTCATCCAGACGTAATGACCTAAGATTAGCTTCAGCTGAATGGTCAGGATCATCATACAGTAAACCTAATGCCGTGTACACACGATCAAACAATCGGGTGGAAAAGTCCGGCAAACTCAAGTCCGCCGGACAATCCCCCCATGTGTAGCCTCCGGCAGACTTTTTTGACCCGAAAGTACGGCGGACTTAGAAAGTCGTTTTGCACTCCAATCTTCCCGCCGGACTTGCATTTCGGCAGACAATCCGGCCGTTGGTATGCCAGTCCGCTGTACTTTTGAAATGAACGGACTTTTCCCGCCCGGAGAAAAGTCCGCTCAGTTGACCCCGCCACCTGGTATGGACTTAAAGGGGAACCCCAACGCCGAACAAAATCGGCGTGGGGGTCCCCCCCAGGTCCACATCAGACCCTTGTCTGAGCACTCTACCCGGCCGGCCAGGAAAGGGGGGGGACGAGCGAGCGCCCCCCCCCCCCTCCTGAGCCGTACCAGGCCGCATGAAAACCTCAACATGGGGGTTGCCTTGGGGAAGGGGGGCCTAGCGGCCCCCCCACCCCAAAGCACCTTGTGCCCATGTTGATGAGGACAAGGGCCTCTTCCTGACAACCCTGGCCGTTGGTTGTCGGGGTCTGCGGGCGGGGGCTTATCGGAATCCGGGAGCCCCCTTTAATAAGGGGGCCCCTGGATACCTGCCCCCCACCCTATGTGAATGAGTATGGGGTACAATGTACCCCTACCCATTCACCTGTGAAAAAAAGTACAAAAAAAACACAACACAGGGTAAAAATAGTTTATTGCACAGCTCCGGGAGTCTTCCGTCTTCGGGGGTCTTCTCGCCGGACTCATCCGCTATCTTCTTCTAGCTCTTTTACTAGCAGAGGAGCCCGACTTTCTTCGTCACCGCCGCCTTCTTCTTCCGACTTCGGGCGTCTTGTCCCGCTTTTCGGTTCTTCTGCCGGGCCACCGCGCCTTCTTATAGCTCTTTTACAGGCGGTGGCCCGGTCTTCTGTCGCCGCCGCCTTCTGTTCTTCTCTTCAGATGTTGACTCGTTGCTCCCTCCGCTCACAATGACGGGGACCGGGCGCGCGGCGACTTGTATAGGAACATCACCGGATGATCTCCCCGCCTATTATGATGTCACAGTCCCAGCATCCTCTGGGACTGTGACACCATAATGGGCGGGGACATCATCCGGTGATGTCCCTATATAGGGCGTCGCGTCGGAGCCATTGTGAGCGGAGGATGCGACGAGTCAACATTTGAAGAGAAGGAGAGAAGAACAGAAGAAGAGAAGAACAGAAGAACAGAAGGCGGTGGCGACAGAAGACCGGGCCACCGCCTGTAAAAGAGCTTGCGGGGGCCTGGCAGAAGAACCGAAGAGGGGGACAAGACCCCCGAAGTCGGAAGAAGAGGCCAGCGGCGAGGAAGAAAGCCAGGCTCCTCCGCTAGTAAAAGAGCTAGAAGAAGATAGCGGAGGAGTCCAGCGAGAAGACCCCCGAAGACGGAAGACCCCCTGGAGCTGTGCAATAAACTATTTTTACCCTGTGTTGTGTTTTTTTTTTTGGACTTTTTTTTCACAGGTGAATGGGTAGGGGTACATTGTACCCCATACTCATTCACATAGGGTGGGGGCCAGTATCCGGGGGCCCCCTTATTAAAGGGGGCTCCCGGATTCCGATAAGCCCCCCGCCCGCAGACCCCGACAAGCAACGGCTAGGGTTGTCGGGAAGAGGCCCTTGTCCTCATCAACATGGGGACAAGGTGCTTTGGGGTGGGGGGGCCGCGCGGCCCCCCTTCCCCAAGGCACCCCCCATGTTGAGGGCACACGGCCTGGTACGGCTCAGGAGGGGGGAGCGCTCGCTCGTCCCCCCCCTTTCCTGGCCGGCCGGGTAGTGTGCTCGGACAAGGGTCTGATGTGTACCTGGGGGGGACCCCCACGCCGATTTTTTTCGGCGTTGGGGTTCCCATTTAAGTCCATACCAGGTGGTGGGGCCAGCGACGTCTCCTTCGTGGGCCCCGCCTACCTGGAGACGCGCTCGAAATGAGCGGACTTTCCTCCGCGTGCGTGGGCGAATCCGTTCATTTCAAAAGTACGGCGGACTTAGTACGCCGTATTAGTCCGCTGAAAAAGTGCCGTGTGTGGGCAAGTAGCCCGTTCGGAAAGTCGGATGGGAAGTCCGCCAGACTAAGTCCATCGTATAGTCGGCTATGTGTGTACGCGGCATTAGGGTTTGAAGAAGGCTTTAACTGACTCTCTGACTGGTTCATCTGTAGCGAGACTAAATGCCCAAGACCGGGGACCCCCTGCAATCATGTATTAATCAGGCTAACCCGCTGTGCTTCAGAACCAGAGGAGTGTGGCTTAAGCTTAAAGTATAGCATACAACTATTTTTAAAGTTAGAAAACCCATGAGGGTCACCAGAAAAATGGTCAGGCGGGTTAACTCTGGGCTCTAGTTCCTGCATTACTGCTGTAGGTGCGTTTACATACAAAGACAGTTCCTGAACTTGGCGTGTCAGTTTGCAAATTTCCTCAGCAAATAAACGGGCCTGTGCAGTGTCCATCTTGACAGAAATGTTTTATTTATTTTTGGTAAAGGCTTGTGATAATGTCACAAATGTCACGTGTACCCCAATGAAGATGGTCAGACACTATAGCTAGCAAAAGTGTGCTTTACCTATAGCAGCCCCCTTTCCCTTAATGCAAACATTATTACCGGTACCTGGTTGCCCCCAGAACTTATACAAAATGCTATAGTGTCTGGCCACCACACCAGGAGAGATGCGAACAGAGCAAACAGACTACTTGCAGTTTATCAGACAGATAGCATGGTTCTATTACAGTCCCGTTAAAAGGCAGGCTGAGTTCAGGGCATAGTCCAATATCCGATCCAATGACAGTCTAGGTAAAAGGCAGCCTGAGTTCAGGGAATAGTCAGTTATCTGATCCGGGTCATATACAGGGAAATCCAACAGCAAAGCAGGGCAGACAAACGGTAGGCTTGGTTAGGAACAATGCAGGTAACTCTGTCTCTATCATAAGCAAGGGATAGAGTGTTTGGTTTGCTTATAACAGGTGACTGACCATCAATCACCTTGCAGGTGAACACGGACAGGAAGAATGCAACAGCCAACACCTGGATGCTGGAATAAGGAGCAGGAGCACTAAGTGATCCTGACACCCTGGTATAGAATGTTACACAGGTGTTACACTTATTACTGCAGAATGGCAATAAGAAAGAGAAGCCTGGCGCCGATAGAGTTAACAACACATAGGCAGAGGGCTGGCATGGGTGTGTTGACATTGCAGTCATTGGTATGCAGGGATTATTTTGTAAAAGGGTTGGGGATTGGCTAGGAGTTAGTGCAGTTTTTAGTACAAGGAAGTGAAACCCCACCCTCCCCTAGGCAGCAGAGTGCCAAGAAAGTTCCTGCCCTACCTCCCTAATATTAGGTATTGGTAGTGCAGGTTGTTCTTTCTTTGTGTGTTGTGTGTCTGTTTTTGTTTATTACAGGTCAAGAATGGCAAAAGTCGTGGCAGTGGCTGGTGTTTGGTCTTTGCGGGAGAAGGAAAAGAGTTCGGAATGCAGAGTCAGGACCTGGTGGTAGTATGGGTCCTGAGGGTGGTAACGCAGTTAACTAAGGTTAGCTGAAAATTGGGTATGGGGGCACTGCGGCAGGTGGGTGTCTTTGAGTCAGCATGTCGGCTTGAGGCCTAATAACCCACGTCAGAGGGACCGCAGTGTCTACTTTGGTTACAGATGTTTTCTGGTTGGGGGACCTGCAAAGACCAACACTAGGAGCTGATAGTCATCAGGAATGTTGTGTATTATTTGTTTATGCTATTTGTTTACGTTATTTGAAAGAGATATCTATTTTTTGATATCTATACAGTTTTGTTAATAAAAGTTAATGGCTGCTATGGCCTATTTTACTCCAAAACGTGGTATGGTTTTATTTAATAGGTAATGATAAGGGGAGTAGTTTATAGGTTGCAGCATGATGCATATATGTTATACATTAGTCATGGGACCTTAGGTGCCCTTGTTGATCAGCCCCTATAAATACACTATACTGAAGACATTTCTATGATTACACCTGTAGTATGGGTCTATATTCATATATAACTTTAGTTATTGAATTACAAGAATAGCTAATAGTGATTACTTATATCTATATACAACATGTTTAATGCATGAGACATCTGCTTCATTATGCTATGGGAAGTTGGGAACCTTTGACCTTTTCTTTTCATCAGTTGTAGCTATTGTCTTCACTACCATATAAATATGACTGGGAGATCAGTCTGGAGTTTGAGGTTTGATTCAAGACTAAGAGCTTGAATAATGTGGACTATCTATCTAATCCAGGTAGCTCATGTATAATTATTATTATACAGGATGAGCTAATGACTCCCCTGGATTGAATATGCTGTATTTATCCTGCATCTGTATACATCGTTAATCAAAGCTAAGTAAATCATTTTTTATTACAGTCTTTGTGTTGTTGTGTTTTAATCCTTGCATTTACTGACCACATATCTGAAAGGGTACAACACCTATCACCATGTACATATTTCTATATTTACAGATCTATATACTGTATTTTTGCCACATGCACATTCTCTAGGTGCAGATGTTACCATAACCTGCCTCTTTGGATTGCAGCTTCACTTCCCTCACCAACTTCCTAGGTCTGGAAGTCGGGTAACTGACAGCTTGCACTTCTGTCCACACTGCCTGCTGCATGTGGGATGCTCACAGAGACTCTGGAAGTAAGTGGTGGGTGCTGAAGCTGCCAGGAATCCAACAGCAGTGGCTGCACATTACCTATCAATAAAGCCCTGGTCTGGGAGGGCTGTTGGGAGGGTGTCAGGAGCCAGACTTTGTGGTGATAGATAGACACAGGCCTTAGGCCTGGAGGGGCAACCCCCCCCCCCCCCCCATCCCGGCTCAGTCCACTCATGACACGTCACAGATATTGACTCCAGTTTCTGACCATTTGTTCCTCATATGTTTTGTTGTGCATTTTCTATTTTTAAGGCATATTGCTTTAAGTTTTCTATCTTGACACTTTGATGTCTTCCTTGGTCTACCAGTAAGCCTCCCTTTAACAAGCTTCCCATTTGATTTGTACTTGGTCCAGATTTTTAGACACAGCTAACACTGGAAACAACCAACATCTTTTGCAACATTCTTATGATTTACCTTCTTGAAGGAGTTTATAATCCTCTCCTTTGTTTCAGTTGACATCTCTCATGTTGGAGCCATGATTCATGTCAATCAGGTTGGTGCATCAGCTCACTAAGGTGTACAAGCACTCTTTTTTAACTGCAGACTAATTAGCAGATGCAATCTGATGCAGATGTTTGTTTCAGAACTGCAAAGTACATAGTGATTCCACTGCTCAAGAAAATTAAAGGCACACTTTTTAATCAGCAGATTATGGTTTTATAGGTGGAGGCCACTGACATTTATTTTCCTTACTCATCTTTTCTGACTGTTTTCCACTAGTTTTGCATTTGACTAGGGTAAGTGTCACTACTGGTAGCATGAGGCGATACCTGGACCCTATAGAGGTTCCACAGGCTGCCCAACTCCTTGAGGATGGCACATGAATACGTGCCATTGCCAGAAGGTTTGCTGTTTTCCCAGCATAGTCTCAAGAGCATGGAGGAGATTCAAGGAGAGAGGCAGTTACTCTAGGAGAGCTGGACAGGGCCGTAGAAGGTCCTAAACCCATCAGCAGTACCGGTATCTGCTCCTTTGTGCAAGGAGGAACAGGATGAGCACTACTAGAACCCTACAAATCGACCTCTAGCAGGTCACTGGTGTAACTGTCTCTGACCAAACAATCAGAAACAGACTTCATGAGGGTGGCTTGAGGGCTGACGTCCTCTAGTGGGCCCTGTGCTCCTTGCCCAGCACTGTGGAGCTCACTTGGCATTTGCCATTGAACACTAGAATTGGCAGGTCCACCACTGGCACCCTGTGCTTTTCAGAGATGAGAGCAGGTTCCCCCATAGCACATTTGACAGACCTGAATGGGAGAAGCCATGGAGAACATTATGCTACCTGTTACATCGGTGTGACTGGTTTGGTGAAGCATATCCATGGAGGAACGCACAGACCTCTACAGGCTAGACAATGACACCCTGACTGCCATTAGGTATCGGGATGAAATCCTTGGACCCATTGTCATGACAATGCCCGGCCTCGTGTGGCGAGATTAATTGATACCATTGAATGGCCCCCCACGTTCTCCTGACCTAAATCCAATAGAACACCTCTGGGACATTATGTGTCAGTCTGCCCGACACTGCCAGGTTGCACCTCAATCTGTTCAGGAGCTCAGTGATGACCTGCTACAGATCTGGGAGGAAAATGTCCAAAATATCTTGATATGCGCCTTAAGATTTACCTTCACTGGAACTAAGGGGCCAAGCCCAACCCCTGAAAAACAACCCCACACCATAATCCCCACTCCACCAAATGATTGGCACCAGTGCACAAAGCAAGGCACATAAAGACATAGATGAGCGAGTTTGGGGAGGAGGAACTTGACTGGCCTGCACAGAGTCCTGACTTCACCCCGATAGAACACCTTTGGGGTGAATTAGAGCATAGACTGCGAGCCAAGCCTTCTCGTCCAACATCAGTGCCTGACCTTGCAAATGCACTTCTGGAAGAATGGTCAAACTTTACCATAGACACACTCTTAAACCTTGTGGACAGCCTTCCCAGAAGAGTTGAAGCTGTTATAACTGCAAAGAGTGGGCCAACTCAATATTGAACCCTACGGACTAAGACTCACGTGCGTGTAAAGGCAGGTTTCCCAATAATTTTGGTAATATAGTGTATCTTTAGTACCACAAAACCCCATGCAATAACCTGTCAAACAAATATAGTACATGTAACACTGTGCATTGTTACTGTGAATGAAGATTTGTATTTAACCACAACATGGCAGTGTTTAGCATTTCTGCTCATTATAGCCCTAATACAGGTGTTTAGAGACTGGTGGAAAGCATCATTTTCTCCACAATAAAGTTGAAATTAACTACAGAGTCCAGGAGCAATCACCAGGGGGTGGGAGCATATAGATGCAAAAGCCTGTGAACATGGAGGGGATTTGGAAAGACTTTGAAGAGGAAGGTGTGTATGAGAGTTTGTGGTGAGTATGCTGTTCCAGACTGTGGACTGGGTTGAGCTGAAGCATACAGAGCTGCTGGGGAAGCTGAAGAGATCACTGTTAAATCAAGCAAGAGGCTGCTCTGTGGAGACCTGTCAGCTGCAGGGGTGTGAGAGTTGCCGCTATCACAGCCACATCTCCAAAAAGAAAAGGGGGCTTTGTTGATTGC
The DNA here is from genome assembly GCF_037356315.1 of Lithobates pipiens. Lineage (NCBI taxonomy): Eukaryota > Metazoa > Chordata > Amphibia > Anura > Ranidae > Lithobates > Lithobates pipiens. The sequence goes on along the minus strand of NW_027507791.1, from coordinate 150,896,192 downwards.
GGGTGAAATTGCGGGTGAGAGGGTCCATGACCCACCCATACTGATATTCAGTTGCAAACATTCAGGTTCTTTGAGTTCAAAGACATTCTACAAGTGACACATACTGCAGTGCCTTTTATTGCTGCAGACTGCAACCCTTCATTTGCATTTATACTCAATTCCTGCAGGTTACTGAACTGAGTTAACCCCTCTGCTCCCTGCTAGGCATAATCTTGTCTCTGTAGCTGCATCCATTTATGTTTAAACCATCTAAGGAGAGATTTTTGCCACTTAAGTTCAGCTTTATCCTTTGAGGGGAAGCATGCCTACCAATCCCCCCTTCTTTTAAACCTCTCATTAGCCACAATTCAACTTTAGCTTACAATTCAATATTTTAAGTTGACACTTCCCTCCAACTTCACATATTAAAGAGAATTGTGTCAACCAATTTGCTTCTTAAAGGGAATCATCCTATGTCTCCACATCTTAAAGGAACTGCACACTTCACTGCTTGCCAACATAAGGGCCCCAACTAAGCCGGCAGAAGAGGCAGAAGAAAAAACCTTCCAGATTGTTTGTACTCAGGGACCAGCTTTCTTAGAATTACTGGTGTGCAGGAGATTTGATGTATTTTTCTGGTTTTAAACCTAGACTCTCCTGACTGAGGGCCTACAACTGAGCTAGCCAGCCCAATTCCTTGCTATTCTTACACAGCTCACTTAGGGAGTGATCTCCCATTCAGAGGGCTATCGTTTATATCCTCAGTCCTGCAGGATGGGTGGCCACACTTTAAAGAGTATTTTTGCTTACTGTACTGTTCTTGTGTTGATTTATTCAGCCTACTATTTAACCTGTCTGAGGTGTGGTATTGTCTACTAGTTTTCTTTATTGCTATTAATACAACCTGGTCCTTTATTTTATCACTGCGTGTGTGCATTTTTCTTATGTGACTGCTTGGAGACTAGGTAATTCAGTGGTGTCAGCAAGAGTGGGTACCTATTAGGGCCAAGTGAAAAACAGAGGACCCACATATACCAGTGGCTGCTTTGGGGGTAGAGCTACATGCACAATACAAAAGATTGGTCTATAATAATTCTATTTTATTATACTATCATTCATCCACCCTAAACTAGAACATAATCCATCATATCAAAAGAGATTTCAATTATCCAAAGATGGATAGAATCACAGTGTAAAGTACAGTATGTACTTCAGATTGATAAACTTGTGCACCCATGACACATTGACTACATGTGAATTGTTTGAATAAAGTTGGTACTTTTAAATCATAACTGTACATGTGGCTGTCACATTGCACAAGCATGGTTCTGAGTTGTCACTAGGGATGAGCCGAACACCCCCCGGTTTGGTTCGCACCAGAACTTTCGAACGGACCCCAAATTCGTACGAACTTTAGAACCCCATTGAAGACTATGGAACTCGAACGTTCGAAATTAAAAGTGCTAATTTTAAGGGCTAATATGCAAGATACTGTCCTAAAAAGGGTTTGGGGACCTGGCTCCTGCCCCAGGGGACATGGGTCAATGCCTAAAATGTTTTTAAAAATGGCCGTTTTGGCGGGAGCACTGATTTTAATGATGATTAAAGTGAAAAAAAAAGTGAAATATTCCTTTAAATATGGTGCCTGGGGGGTGTCTGTAGTATGCCTGTGAAGTGCCACGTGTTTCCCGTGTTTAGAACAGTCCCTGCACAAAATGACATTAAATGGAAATAACATCATTTAAAACTGCTTGCGGTTTAAATGTTATATCTGGTTCCTGCAATATGGTTGAAAATCATTGAGAAAAATGGCATGGGTAGCCCTCCCTGCCCATTACCAGCCCCTTTGGGTCTTGTACGCATATTAAGGGGAACCCAGTACCCATATTAAAAAAAGGAAATGCGTGTGGCCCCCAGGCCCTATATACTCAGAACAGCAGTATAGAGGCGGTGCAAACAAGATAGGGACTGTGTAGGTTTGTTGTGTTAAGTTGAATCTGTTTGTAATTTTCAACTGGTACATTTTTAAAGTGTAGCTCCAGTCAAAAAAACATTGTAAGCCCTGAAAGTGACTCTTGGTGGGCGCTGGAGCGCCCTGCTGTGAACGATTATATCAAGAATTGTAATTACATGCCATTGTTGAACAGTGGTAGAAAAATTGACCTTTGGTGGTTGTGGTGCTGGTGCCACAACACTATAAGTCCTCACAGTTACTCTGGGTGGGCACAGGAATGGGCCCTCCTGTGAAATATTATATCAAGAATTGTAATTACATGTCTCTGTTAAACAGGGGCAGAAAAATTGGGCCTTAGGCACTGGTGCTGGTGCCACCACACTGCAACCTCTCCCATATACTCTAGTTTTATTGCAGGAATTAGCCCTGCTGCAAAGCATTGCATCAAAAATTGTACTTAAAGGCCCCTGTTAAACAGGGGCAGAAAAATTGGGCCTTAGGCACTGGTGCTGGTGCCACCACACTGCAACCTCTCCCATATACTCTAGTTTTATTGCAAGAATTAGCCCTGCTGCAAAGCATTGCATCAAAAATTGTACTTAAACGCCCCTGTTAAACAGGGGCAGAAAAATTGGGCTGATGGCATCACCCAGAACCAGAGATGTTCTTCCAACATATCAGCGGAGGAGGAAGATTATAGACAATCAACATAACAGGACAGTCACTCAGCATCAGCATAGGCAGTCTTGAAGGGATGTGATATTTCAAATAAAATTATTCGGTTACATCAGCTTCACGTGCTTGGTAGCTGTGGGTGATCCAAGACTGATTCATCTTGATGAAGGTCAGTCGATCAACTGATTCAGTGGACAGGCACACCCTGTGATCGGTAACAAAGCCAACAGCAGCACTGAAGGTGCGTTCCGAAAGAACGCTGGATGCAGGACAGGCCAGTAGCTCAAATGCATACTGTGCAAGCTCTGGCCAGTGATCCATCCTCAAGACCCAGTAAGCCAGAGGATTTTCGGTGGGAAAGGTGTCCAAGTCTGACCTTGCCCCTAGGTATTCCTGCACCATGTATATCAGACGCTGGCGATGGTTGCTGGAACCGATCATACCTTGGGGCTGCGGACTAAAAAATTGTCTGAAAGCATCAGTCAGACGGCCACCTTCTCCACCACTCCTTCTGACCGATGCCTCAACAACACGTTGTCCAGGACCAGGAGTTTGTAACCTCCCAGTCTCTGGGAACGCGTTGCACAGACCTTTCTGCAAGGCCTCCCGGAGATGTCTCATCCTCTGCTCCCTCTGCGATGGCAAGATAAGGTCGGCAACCTTACCCTTGTACCGTGGATCAAGGAGAGTGGCCAGCCAGTAATGGTCCCTCTCCTTGATCCGAAGAATACGAGGATCCTTCCGCAGGCTTTGCAGGATCAGGGAGGCCATGCAGCGTAGGCTAGCTGAGGCATTCGGTCCGGAGTCCTCTCTGTCACTAAGGACAACATGATCCGCAGCTACCTCCTCCCAGCCACGTACAAGTCCACGTGTTTCTTGGGACTGTAAATCATCCCTACAAGACTGCTGATGCTGCTGCTGATGCTGAGTGCCAGCCTCCACCTCCATGCTGACACAATCATCCTCCTCCTCCTCTTCCTCCTCCTCATCCTCTTCCTGTGTGATGGGTGGCACAGCAGGAACACTGTCTGGATAAAGGGGGCCTTGAGAGGCAAGGAAGTCCTCCTCTTCCTGCCTCTGTTCTGCCTCAAGTGCCCTGTCCATTATTCCACGCAGCGTATGCTCCAAGAGGTGGACAAGAGGTACAGTGTTACTGATGCATGCACTGTCACTGCTCACCATCCTTGTGGCCTCCTCAAACGGTGACAGGACAGTGCATGCATCCCTGATCATGCCCCACTGGTGTGGTGAGAAAAAACCGAGCTCCCCTGACCCTGTCCTGGTGCCGTAGTCACACAGGTACTCATTGATGGCCCTCTGCTGCGTGTGCAGCTGCTGCAGCATGGCCAACGTTGAGTTCCACCTGGTGGGCATGTCACATATAAGGCGGTTCTTGGGCAGGTTCAACTCCTTTTGGAGCTCAGCCAGCCGAGCACAGGCATTAAATGATTGGCGGAAATGCACACAGACTTTCCTGGCCTGCTTCAGGACATCCTGTAAGCCGGGGTACCTGCCCAAGAACCGCTGCACCACCAGGTTAAGGACGTGAGCTACACAGGGCACATGGGTCAGTGGTCCCTGTCGGAGGGGGGAGAGAAGGTTGGTGCCATTGTCGCAAACCACCATTCCTGGCTTAAGCTGGCGTGGCGTCAACCACCTCTCGGCCTGCCCCTGCAGAGCTGACAAAACATCCGCCCCAGTGTGGCTCCTGTCCCCCAAACAAATCAGCGCAAGCACGGCATGGCATCGTTTTGCCTGCGTACTTGCGTAGCCCCAGGAACGCCGCCTACGGAGCACCGCTGGTTCTGAGGACAGAGCACTGGAAGAGGCCATGGAGGAAGAAGAGGAGGGGGTGGAGGAGAGAGGTGTGTAACAACCAATAGTAGCATTTTGGAGGCGTGGTGGCGGAACAACCTCCAACACTACTGCACCTTGTCCTGCATCCTTCCCAGCTGCCAGAAGAGTGACCCAATGGGCCGTGAAAGACAGGTAACGTCCCTGTCCATGCCTGCTGGACCATGAGTCAGCGGTAATATGCACCTTACCGCTGACCGCCCTGTCCAGCGAGGCAAGGACATTGCCTTCCACATGCCGGTAGAGAGCCGGAATCGCCTTCCGTGAGAAAAAGTGGCGTTTGGGGACCTGCCACTGAGGAACCGCACATTGTACAAACTCACAGAAGGGGGCCGAGTCTACCAACTGAAAAGGCAGCAGTTGAAGTGCTAGCAATTTAGCCAAGCTAGCATTCAACCGCTGGGCATGTGAATGGCTGGGAGTGAACTTCTTTCGCCGCTCCAGCAGCTGGGGCAGGGACATTTGCCTGCTATAATCGGACGTGGGTGTACTGCTAGCAGAGTGCCCGGAAGCACTTGGCTGTGACACACCTAATTCTACACCTTCATTCCTCTCAGAGCAGGTTTCAGAGAGGACTGAAGGTCTAGTGGGGTTGGAGATGCCAGCTGATGAGGAGCAAGGAGAGGTCCGCTTTGTTCTTTGGTGTGGGTCTTTGAGGTACGCTTGCCAACGAGCTGCATGGCAGGTCAACATATGTCTGGTCAAGCATGTGGTGCCCAAGCGGCTGATGTTTTGGCTACACGAGATACGCTTGAGACATATGTTGCAAATAGCAGCGGTGCGATCTGATGCACTCGTCTCAAAAAAGGCCCACACCAAAGAACTTTTAGAATAACGCGCAGAGGCAGCGCCCTGCACAGGCGGAGCTCTGCGGTGTGATTCAGTCGGTGTGCTGCCCCTAAGCTGGCCCCCGGAGGGCATCCTGCCTCGTTGGACATGTGCCTCCTCCTCCTCCTCCTCCTCTTCTCTCCTACCAGGCACCCATGTGGAGTCAGTGCCCTCATCATCCCCTCCCTCTTCATCGCTGTAGCAAACCTGGCAATATGCTGCAGCTTGTGGAACATGACTGCCAGATTGCTGTCCTTCTTGAGCATCCCCTCTCTCTGCATTCACGCTACTGCCTTCCTCTAGCTGAGTGTCATCATCAGAGGCTACAAAACACTGGGCATCCTCCTGGAGCATGTACCCAACACTGTGCTCAAAGAGTTCAGGAGACTCCTCAGGAGGACATGGTGGGTCTAGGGAAGGGGTCACTGATGCTGACATTGAGAGGAGGGAAGACGATGCATTGGCAGCTGCTTTGCTAGTACCCTGAGACTGGGTGAGAGAGGATGAGGAGGATGAAGAGGGCTTGGTCATCCACTCTACCAAGTCATTGGCATGTTGCGGTTCAACATGTCCAGCTGCCGAAAAGAAGGACAAGCGTGTCCCATGGCCACGTACTGATGACAATGCACCGCGTCCACGACCAGCACTGTTGTCTCTAGACACAGAGCCTGCTTGCCCTCTTTTATCGGCTCGTGCCTGTCTGCCTCTCCTTGCTGGCCTTCCAGACATGATAATGGCCTGAAGGGAGTTGGGTAAAACAGCAGTTGGGTAGTGTATATTGTGCTGGAGGCACACAACACCCACTAACTCCTGCAGATGCCTTTATTATAGAACACCAGAGATAAAGGGGTATATTGTAATGGAGTCACACAACACCCACTAAGCCCTGCAGATGGCTCTATTAGAGAACAGCAATAAAGGGTAGATACAGGTGTATATTGTGCTGGAGGCACAAAACACCCACTAACTCCTGCAGATGCCTTTTTTATAGAACACCAGAGATAAAGGGGTATATATAGATGTATACTGTGCTGTGCTGGAGGCACACACAACTTCCAATAACTCCTGCAGATGGCAAGTGGGCTCAAATAGAGAAGAGCTATGTAGGTGGATATAGCCGTGTGTACTGGGTACAGAGCACGCAGACAGCACGCACAAGCTCCTAACACTACTGACTGCAAGCTCTATTATAAAAGATAGATCACTAGCTATATAGGTGAGGTGTATATAGCGGTGTATACTGCGGTCAGGGCAAGCAGGCAACAACCACTACAGAAGAGCAAGATCGAAAATCGGCCGATAACGATCCGTGTGTACTGTGTTGAAGGTACACAGAACACCCACTAACTGCTTCAGACGCCAACACACTACACAAGGCCGCCGCGCTGGCGGCCTTATATAGTGTGGGGCGTGTACTACACAGCCTGAGCTATGATTGGCCACAGGCAGCCTGCCTGTGGCCAATCATGGCTCTCCTCGCTGCTGGCGCTGTGATTGGCCAAGCATGCGGGGTCACAGTGCATGCTTGGCCAATCATGAGCCAGCAATGCACTGCAATGACGCAGTGCATTGTGGGCCGTGAGCGCCACACGAATTTGGCGCGAACGGCCCATAATGTTCGGAATTCGCCGAACGGGCGAACAGCCGATGTTCGAGTCGAACGTATGTTCGACTCGAACATGAAGCTCATCCCTAGTTGTCACCATCAGAGCAATGATGTGTAGCTGATGCTGGAACGAATTCATCTAGACAGAAAGTGGCTAAAAAAGTCATTTTTTTGTTGTTGTTGTTTTTTACTTTTTCAAGCCCATGGTGTGCAAAAACAAAACACCAAAGTGTACAAAAAAAAGTGTACACAAAAAAGAGCACTTAAGGTGTGTCATATGGTCCCCCTCGCAAAAAGGAAGGACCCTTCTCTGACACCCCAGGACACAAAACTCCTTATAGGGGCAAGACACACTTAAGTCCACCTATTATAAAGGCCTGGGGGACCCCACTCCTTGTGGTCAGTTGAAGCCAATCAACAAGTATTAGGTGAGGTGCTCCCCTGAAGAGAGGCCTCCATGGCAGGGAGGAAGGAACCTAAGGGCCACCCCCCCCCCCCCCTCAGGGTAGGCCCAAATACCCACACTCTCCAATCTAAGTGAAAAAAAAGACAAGTGAAGAAAAACAAATAACAGAAAATAAATAAGTTGCAGTGCAGGTGCAATATTTAGACTTGCAACCTGGTAACAAAATTTTCTCTGGGTTCAGCCACAAGGCCCATCCCATGAGGAGTTGTGCAGAAAAACATTTTGGTAATATGGCCTGGAAGAGTTTAGTCAATGAAAATAGTACTTTATGAAAAAGAAAACACATTTTTTTAATTGTACATGATTTGTTACCTAGTTAGGCCCCTTTCATATGTGCGGACCATTCAGATCCGCCTGTCAGTTTTTAGGCGGATCTGAATGGTTGGAGCGACGGATGTCAGCATTGACATGTCCCCAATCCGCTCCACAAAATCTAGACTGATAGAAACTCTATTTTCCATCTGTCTATCGGATTGGATAAAATGGACAGGCAGTCCCTAATCATCCGATACTCCCCATAGGGGAGAGCGGACTCTCTGACAGGTCCGTCCCTGCACGAGCAGAGACGGACTTGTCATCTGCCGGCTCAGCAGGGATCAACAGTGCAATCCCCGCTGAGCAAGCGGATGCTAAATACGGACAGCCCCGTGTGAAAGGGACCTTAGGGTTTAGATATACTTTAACAGATAGGTATGTCTTCTTATATTCTTGTTCTGCATTTGACCATATTTGATTTTACTAAATATCAATTAGACATTTTATTCTAGCAGAAATATTGACTGCCAAGAATTCCTTAGACATATAGAAAACCCTAGTATCACTTTAGAGCATTTTTGCTTGCAAATCTAAAACAGCATTTGAGAAGGATTTGACCTTGCTTAATTGCTTTTACTCCCTCGTGGCATATGGGGTATTGAATAGAGGATGTGAAATATTTACTAGCAATTCACATTTAATTACACTAGTTGTTGTTATTGTTTTTCTGTTATGATCATTAGATGATCTTAAGGGAATTATTCTGGGGCAATGCACATAAGGTCTATATTAATTAGTTTAATCTGAGAGTATATAAAAGTCATCAACTCTAACTTGTGCTACATTATGACATAATAAAAAATTCAAACACAACAGATGTTTCATACATCATTAGGATTTGAAATATTAGTTGTTCCTGGATGTAAGCGTATTTCTAATGCCTTTAGCTTAAACAGAAAACTACTAACTATAAACAGTAAGTATCCCTCTGTGTAATTATTGTTTGAATGTCAATTTTTATGATTAGGATTAAGTATAGATGGATGTATTTTAGGACTGATTAATGATGTTTCACGTTTGTGTTTAAGCCATCAAGGCAAAGGAAATGAGGTAAAAGAAACTATATTGGTTTTCAATTTTTTTTTTTGTAAATACAATTTTTTAAAACATGTCTTATATATGTTCTTTACTATATATACAATTTTTACAAATAAAAAATATATACAAGACACAGAATTCCTAGAGCCCTATGGATGTGGTTAAAGAGTACATCAGTAGTTAGACGCAATGTAACCTTAGATGGATGCATGGTGGAGTTAAAGTGATTGTGAAGTCTCTTAAAAAAGAAAAACATGTTATACTTACCTGCTCTGTGTAATGGTTTTGCACAGAGCAGCACCGATCCTCCTCTTCTGGTATCCACTGTCAGTGCTCCTAGCAGCTTCAGGCCACTTGCTATGGGGGCACTTGTGCAGGCTCAGTCCTGAGTTACACTGTGTGCATCTATTGATCCACACAGTGCAGCTTGGTCTCGACCCCCCCCCCCCCCCCCCACTGGATTTTTTGACTGCCAGGAGAGAAAGACAGCAGCACCAGATTGAGATTGGGCTCAGGTAAGTATTTGGGTGGGGGGACTGCACCCAATTTTTTTTTAGAGAATCCATTAAGGTAAAAAAAAAACTGTATCCTTAACCACTTTAAGGGGATGAGTCACTGCACTAATTTGTGTCTAATTTGTGTGTGTACATTTTAGCTTGAGCTACTGAGTTTTGTAAGATTTCATTGAAATTCATAAATTGTTTACAAAAGTGACAAGTCCTGCTTGGATCTAAAAACTGCCATACATGCAAAGTACTGCTAGAAGGGGCAGACTAAAGGAAGTCACAATAAGAACCATCCTGGGCAGAATGGGGAGTGTGGTTAACTGACGTGCCTGCCAATATACTATGCCAAGTTACATATCAGGCGGCAGTAAACACAAAGGCAGATGTGTTAACTCAAGTGCAAACTGATTGGGTGGATCTCTAGTCGCTAACCCTCGGGTACTAAGCTAATCAAACAGCTGAGTTTGTTTAAAGGGTGCCCCCTGCCGCAAAAACAGCAGGTAAATGAGCGTTCATCAGATTGGCCAGATGTGTCTTCATGCTAACAGAGGATGCAAGATCCCCTCTGTAAAGCCCAAATTTTACTGCAGAGGCAGTTAGTCAAGCCAAGTAATCTTCATCAGACTATCCAGAAGTGCCAGCAGATGATGCAATAGCCTTCGCAGAAGCATAGCAACAGAAATATGGATTTGGAAATGAAGGTTTATACTACCATTAGGAAATATGGTGTGGCCTGCATTGGGGTTCACTTCAGTAGCCAAGACTAGTGTAAGGCTGACCACAGGTCAGCCTGTGTTTGTAGGAGCAGTCAGGCTGCTTAAAGTGGAAGTAAACTCCCCTATCGTTTTTAGCCAAGGAAGCTGCCATCTTTGCCTCTGTTTAATCTTCAACTGCTATGGTGCTGCACATGTGATTCGTTATGACACCAGCCATTGGATGGTTTGATAGTTTGGCTGAGAGCACAGCCAATGTGCAGTTAGCATTCCCGGCATGCCTTTTTTTTAAACTGTTTAAATCGATGGGTTTACTTCCACTTTAAAGCCTGCCCTCCTTTTCCTCTCTCCCCTCGTGGTCAGTGGATCTTGTGTCCCACCCCCCCATTACCCCTTTTTTCTTTCATTTCTTTCATTATATCTCATTCTTGGGTATGCCCCCTTTTAGGCATACTGACCACGTGACCCCGGCACACTTCAGGTCTATGTTCCTTGTTGCCCTTTGTTCCTTTCCTTCACTATCCACAGATTGACTCCAAGTACAATTTGGTTTTCAGCATACGAGTTAAAGGCAAACTTGGCCAGTAATACGCCTCTGTGGTGCTTGATCCATGAGTGAAATTGGAGTGACCAGCGAGGCAGTACAGCCACTATGGAGGCAGCATGCTGTTCCTCCTCCTAATCTGTGAGGGTATCAAGCCCTATGGCATACACTGACTGTGTATACCTCTTCTAAGTTGTATGGAGTGTGATTTAAGTTTGAATCAGTGATGTCCAGATGAGGGACTAATCCCTTAGGCTCGTCACCTAGGCCCAGAATAAAGAGTGGTGACAGGACATGAGAAGAGCTAGAGAAGTGATTGGAAGATCCATAATCGCCTAAGCCCAAGTCTGCTCCTGTCGAGGAGCAGCAAAGTTCCTTTTCACTCAAATGTGCCTAGTAGGTGTTATATTGCACAAATTTGGGCAGGAGGTGCAGCACTTGTCTTTGTGATGTGATCTGTCTGCAAAAGAACAAAGACAACAACAGAAGATTCCTGGTGTGCTGGCGAGTTGTACTTTGTAAGAAAGTAAGAAAGTCAATATAATTTCTTTCTACTCTTACAACTCCTCTAATTACCACTTTGGTTCTTTAGAGATATCAAGGCTTTAAGCAAATGTTACCAAATCTTGTCCAACAGGAACCATTGGTCCATTGTTCTTAGTTGGAAAGCAGATTTAGGCAACATATGGAATGAAGGATCAAGATAAAAAAAAAGGGATATGGAGCCATTGAGAACAATCACTCAAACCATCAGATAAAGCAGCTACAGTTTCTGTAGATCTAGCTGATGTGTACATACGCACTTCGATACTCCCAGGCTTCTGAGAGTGTCACTTTGGGTTTGTTCAACAACCTTTTAACCTTTCTACATACTCAAGACATTTTACCAGAACGTTGCTTCCAGTAGTGGCCATCTTACAGAGGCAAGGGCTGCAAGTTCCTTATGAGAACGACAGCTGTGGATGGCTCAACATCCTCCGGGTCCTGGCAAAAACCCTGGTTCAGAGGGAAGGCCAACTATTCTCATTATAATAATGACATTTTAGACGTTCAGGAGAATACTGTAGAGTTGCACTCACGGAAGGTGACAGTATTGGGTCTTATGTAGAGGCAAGTCCTAGCTCTATCCCATCTGTTTGTATCTCATGGTCTCAAATGTTCGAGAAGTAGTCTGCAGTAATCCATGCAGTCAGTTGGATGCACTGGAAGATTGAGAACATCATAAACTGGCCTTCTAAGGTTTTCTTCCTATTTCAGGGAAGATCACCCCACATATGGGACTAGTCCCATTGATGGTGGGAAAGGATAGTTACTCTTATCAACGTCCAGGCATACCAATCATCAAAGTCTTTTCACTTTCTTAGTATTCATCTCAATGACCTCCTAGCTCAAGGTCATTGACATAGGCCAATGGAGGATGAAGTGTCTACCATTAGGGGTACAGTGATTCCAAAGTTGGGAAGTCGTTTGGGCAACACAGCCTAGGAGGCCTCAGTTATGCCTCAAACAGACGGCAATAGGTAATCTCCTATAATCATGACAAGAAGTATCTCCCATTCAGGTTTACCAACAGTAAAACCTGTCTCATCTCATCACTCTGTGTTTTGGCTTCCCAGAACTTCCTGTCAGATACAGTAAAATACGAAGCTATGGACTTCAAGGGTGAGTCCATAGACCAGCAAGCGGTTCAATGAATCTCAACTTGGCAGTAAACTCAATGATCAGGAAGGGCAGTTATTCCTGCAAGAGCAGCTTTCCAGAAGTGGAAGCAGTGAATCTACTAACATCCAGCTGGTTCACCAGGTTAGCCTATATAGCTACCAGACTAGTTGATCTCCAAGCTCCTCATCAGGATCATAGTACATAGTTAGGCAGGTTGAAAAGACACAAGTCCTAGTTCAACCAGAATCCGTAGTCATACAGGTGGGATAAGGGCAATAATGATCCGATGGCCTTACAGGCCGTGGTGTCCTTAAAGTACAGTCTTTGGCCCAAGAACCTCCTATTCCATTCTTCCTGAGATCTCAGACCTTACACAGCAGAGCCATGTATATCCAAATTCAGCCACAATGGATCTAGCAACTGGGAGACTGTGTTAGGAAGGCTTATCGAGGGGTCTCGACACTGTTTTTTGAAACCTTGTGGAAACCAGGTGAACCTACGGCAAAAAACAGGTTTACTAGAACATGGGAAATCTCAGAATTTAAGGATAGAACCCTCTGCTCCCGGTTGCAAAGATTAAGATAGCTGCAAGTAAAATAAGATAAGGGTTTGAACAGTAGTCAAGTCTTGGTCAGGTCCTCAATTTCTGAGAGCCAGTGACCGACACACATCTGGGGGAATCAATTCCGAAAGGCCGTAAAGATCGCTCTTTCCCCTTAGAACTTGCAGTGCAACTAGTGTTGGGAAGGTTGTCCCACTCCTCCATTCTTCTGAACAAAACTACTTCAATAGGTTCAGTGACACTAAAGAAGTATTTCTTAAGGATATCACGTCTGGAAGAATTATTTCAGAGATTCAAGCGTCAACCGGTAAACTACCTCATTGCTACCATAATCAAACAAAATAGCTGTTTTTTTTCCTCTCCAGCACCAGTCTGCATCCTTGCTTCTGGGTCAAGCCATCACCCTTCCGGCATGTCCAAACTGAAATGTCTGCATCACCACAAGCTGGAGTAATGGACTCTATGTGGAAGAAATACATGGAAGTGGCCCTTCTCTAGAAGGTCAGACAATGGCCTCCTCAGGCCTGGCAGAAGAAGACCTTCCACTGTCCACTAGGACAATGGCATTATGTTGGATCAGAGTAGCCTAAGGGGCTTATAGGACGAAGATAAATTCATCAATCTAGTGCGGAGTTCACTTTATCAGATGGATGGCGTGCTCATGGGCAAAATTCAGAGGTCCAGAATTTTTACAGGATACCAACCAGGTTCATATACTACAAACCATTTTGTTGCCTATTGCATAGTCAATTAAGCAACACTGGAAGCAGGGGAGTTGACTTCAGCTCTAAACTATTCTCATTCGTGTATGCTGTCATGCTTGTGTCAGGAAAACGGAAAATTGTATACTTACCTGACGGTAATTTTTCTTTCCCGATGCAAAGCATGACAGCATACAGGTCCCTTCCTTGTGCGTTTCGCATTTGAGTATAGTTATGAGAATGCCACCTGGGGGGGAGGTGACTCATTTATATATAGTATAACCAATCCTGATTGGAGAATGCTGCGTAACTGGGTTAATGTGGAGGCATATCTCAATGGAAATGTTTATATGCAGGGTACTCCTTATAAATACATTCTTGTTTGGGCGTATTTGACTTTTATGTACTGCATGTGACTTCCTCAGTCTCCTCTTTCTTACAATCAGACTGCAGAGTTGTAACAAAAAAAAAAAATTAAAGTTGAGAGTATGCAGCAAGAGCTGATAGGTGTCAGATATTTAAATGGTGCCAATAACTGCCCAAGCACCAAGATTTACACAATCTTATCATCTCCGAGTCAGCATATCAGTCCAGGAAATAGATACTGCCCTTGATGATGAGTGAAGAAAGATGGTGTTGTCCTTCTGGCAAAAAAGCAAATGGAGGTATTGTCAGGGGTACTAGTGTAAGAGGTAATAAATACCTGGAAGTGTTAGCCCTTGTACACATGGTCGGAGATTCCGACAACCAAATCCGTCGGATTTTGTCCGATGGATTTTGTCCGAAACTGTTGCATACACACGGTCGGACAAAGTTGTCGGAAAATCCGTCATGATGGCGTTATTTTGTTACAACGGGACTACGTTCACGCTAGTAGCCAATAGCTTTGGTGTAGGAATTTGATCTGAGCATGCGTGGCACTTTGTCCGATCGGAATTCTCTACACAGGATCGGAGTATGTCCGATCGGACCATTTTGTCGGAAAATTTTACCAAGTTGGAAAACTTGGTCCGTCGGATACTCCGACGGAAACAGTCCGATGTAGACCACACACAGTCGGAATATCCGACAAAACGGTCCGATCGGACACATTCCGTCGGAATCTCCGACCGTGTGTACAAGGGCTTACACTTACACATTACTTAGCATGAATGTAGTTAATAGGAAAATATATCTAAAGCTAAGTAGACTATAAGTATGCATGCATCTAACTACAAGTATATTTTCAACCATAGTTGTAAAGGGCTATCAGCAACTATTCCTGACTGGTTTTTAGGTATAAAAATAAACAGTGAGGAGTTTTAATCTTTACAAAATTAAATGCATATATAAAAAACTGTGGCTGAATGGAAATGTGCTGTGAATGATGAATCTGTAGAAAGTGTGAACTCCATCCTGACTGGTAATTTGTTTTTCAACATATTAGTTAATTTGTGCATTTTTTTTTCCTGGTGCCTCAATGGCAGCATACTTGTGATAAGACTCCTCCCCTCAGGATAGTGAATAAATCAGAAAAATGACAACCATACTTCCTATAGCATTCTCCTTTTTTTCCTCATACCTGATGGATAGTGTTGTTGCATGTCTTTACCTCTGCCATGTGCAGCTTCCGTCTGGGTTCAGGCCTCTCCCAGATGCGGTCCCCTTCCTTGGGCTGCTAAAAGCGCTGATAAGAGGGGAGCCCTTTCTGAGGGTCTTTTGGGGCAGCAGCAGTTTCCAATCTTGGAGTGGTAGTCCTATATTTTGCGCTTGGCTGGTATGCTCTGTGTGGGCAGGTAAGTTCTTCCTTTCCTATAGCTGTAGCCATGAGCATACTGTGTTTTATCTGGCTGTATTTTTTCTTCTTTGCTTCTTGCCTGTGCACCTGTCCCCTCTCTCTTCCAGGTAGTATGGTGTCCCTCATGCGGAGAGCGCACTGCTGATTGGTCCCTTTTCTGGGTTCTCCAGGATCTCCGAGCGACGCTCTCGGCCACTGTGCGCATCCGCAGTAGATTCTCACCCTGGGCGCCATGTTGCTTGAGGGAAAGGCCCCATGGCTTTTACCTCACTACGGGCTAAGACGTCAGGGGCAGCTTGGGGGAGGAGGGACCTGCATTTCCCTCCTCCCCTTTCCCTATTTATGTGTAGGGAAGGGGTTAGTCATTCCTGCGCTTATCTCCAGCAGGTTCTTCTACTGGTAAGTAATTTTTGCAGTTTCGAAGAGGTAGGGAGGTAGAGAGAAAGTAACTTTTTTTTTCAAGGACTATAAAAAATGCTTTTATTAAAAAAATAAAATAAGAATATATTTGGTAAATTGATGTTTTTTTTTTTTTTTTGTGTTATGTTTTGGTACAAAAATATATATATAAGAAAGGGGAAAAATGTTGTTGACCTTTTTTCTAGTTCATAGGCAATACCTCTTTTTACGGGAGGGGGTGTACATTCTTACTCTCCTTTATTTTTATTTTTTATTTCTTTCCCTTTACATTTTTCTTCAGTGTTTTCTCTACTGCCTTTCTGCTTCTGCCTGCCCCATAGTTATGAGTCAGCCGCCTTCAGACCAAGACCATAGTTTTCTTAGGTAAAGACATGCACCCAATTCGATCACTCAAAAAAAGCCCTATACGCCAAGACAAGTCTAAAGCCCCGTACACACGAGAGAACTTATGTCCGACAGACTTCCGAAGGAGTTCTGCCGGAGTTGTGCCGGAGTTGTGCCGGAGTTCCGACAGAGTTCTGACTGACTTTTCGACTGAGCGGACTTGGCCACACACAATCACACCAAACTCCGACGGATTCGAACGTGATGACGTTTGATGATGTTTTGTCAGTTTAAATAGGGACAGGCAGGAAGCTGTGTGTGAGGCAGTGAGGGACAGTCAGTTTAATCAGTAGCTGTTACTATTAGGTCCACAAAGGTTATTTTCAGGACTGGTATGGTAATAGGCTTGTACACGTATAATATTCTTTCTTCCAAATATAGAAAGAATATTATACTTGACTGCTGCCCTTCTGCTGCAGTAGTCCTTTATCAGTATAGGGACTGAGGTACAGTCTGCTAATCATTCACAACCTACTTGTTCCACAAAGGTCCTTATAAGGACTGGCAAGGTCTAGGGTGCTACAGTACATAGGGTTGAGTGAGGTTCAGTCTGCTATTCCTTAAGGACTGGTATAGGTCCACAATAGATAGGGTTGAGGTGCACTACTGCTGACTGCTGTCCTATACTGCAGCAGTCCTTTATCAGTATAGGGACTGAGGTACAGTCTGCTAATCATTCACAACCTACTTGTTCCACAAAGGTCCTTATAAGGACTGGTAAGGTCTAGGGTGCTACAGTACATAGGGTTGAGTGAGGTACAGTCTGCTATTCCTTAAGGACTGGTATAGGTCCACAATACATAGGGTTGAGGTGCACTACTGCTGACTGCTGCCCTATACTGCAGCAGTCCTTTATCAGTATAGGGACTGAGAGTTTTGTCACAGGGTCATTTAAAAAATTACAGGCAGAGGAAGAGGCAGGCCCTTCCGCAGGGGTGGTAGGGGTAGGGCAGGAGCAACAGGCTTGAGCCAAAGTGGGAAGTTGCAGAAGGTGCGTTCAATTACTTTAAAGGACGCACCAGACTTGGTTGAGTGGCTCACTCAGCCTTACTCTTCTGCACCCTCCTCATCCTCTCGATCTGCACCCTCTTCTTCACTCTCTGCTATGTGCACCCCCAAAGACACTACCACCAACAACACCACCACCACATACCTTCCGCTTGAGTCACAGGAATTATTTTCCGATCCATATCAAGACATTTCTGATGCGCAGCCACTCTTGGTATTGGATCAGGAAGAGGAGGTAGCAACAACTGCTACTCAGCAGTCTGACGACAGTACCCAGATCAGCCCAAGGAGGAGGTTGGTCCCCGGTGTTGCTGCCTACTCCAAGATCTCTACTTATAGCGGTGGGGAAGGTGACGTCGATGATGACGTGTCTAGTGATGTCATGTTCAGAGGGAGATATGGACCAGCAGATAGGGAGGAGAAGCAGGAATAACTTACATTGCACAGGAGGGACAAAGCAGACTGCAAATGTATCAGGAGCGAGTCATCGACCATGTACGGTCACATCTGGCGCTCCCAGGACACCAGCACATGGCTCCGCAGTGTGGGCTTTTTTTTAACTTGTCCGCTGCTGACAATAGCGTTGCCATCTGCAATCTTTGCAGTCAACGCATTAGTCGCGGTAAGCCCAACACTCACCTAGGGACGACCGCCTTAAGAAGGCAGATAAGCAGCCATCACCGAGCCCAGTGGGAGCAACGGAACACACAAAGCCACACTCCAGGCTCTCACCGTCCAGCCTCGTCTTCTACTTCTCCTTCTCCTCTCTCCTCACAATTGTCCTCCACTCCATCTTCCATCACGCCAAGCTCACGTTTTTCTGCAAAAAGGCAGGCTTCCGTGGGCCTAATGTTCGAGCGTAAAAAAATGATGACGCCGGATAACCCTCTTGCCCAACGGTTGATGGCTGACTTGTCAGAACTGATAGCCCGCCAACTACTGCCATATAAACTGGTGGACTCGGAGGCCTTTACAAAATTTGTGGCCATTGGAACACCACAATGGAAGGTCCCAGGAAGGAAGTATTTCTCACAGAAGGGCATCCCAGAGCTATATGGCCATGTTCAGCGGCAAGTGAATGTATCTCTGGCACACAGTGTCGGTGCCAAGATACATCTGACCACAGACACGTGGTCTAGCAAACACGGGCAGGGAAGGTATATCACTTTTACTGCCCACTGGGTGAACCTTCTGATGGCTGTCAAGCATGTAACCCGTGGCACCCGTGTAGATTTGGTTTTACCGCCACGGATTGCATGCAGGCCTGGCTCTTCTTCTCCTCCTCCTCCCACTCCATCCTCCTCCCTCTCCTCCTCGGCTGACTCCTCCTTTTCCGCTGCTAGCGTCTCTTCCGCTACGCCGCCCAAGCTCCCCAGAACCTATTCGACATGCCAGGTGAGACGTTGCCATGCCGTGCTGCGTCTGTTGTGCCTGGAAGCCAAGAGCCACACCGGCCCGGCACTCCTTTCAGCTTTGCGTTCACAGGCAGATCAGTGGCTAACACCGCTCAATTTGACAGTTGGTAAAGTGGTGTGTGACAACGGTGCCAATCTTCTTAGCGCATTGAAACTGGGCAAAATTACGCATGTGCCATGCATGGCACACGTCTTAAACTTGGTCGTGCAGCGATTCGTTGTCAAATACCCTGGGGTCCAGGACATCTTGCGGCAGGCAAGGAAAATCTCGGCCCATTTCAGAAGATCTTACACGGCCATGGCTCGCCTTGCTGACATTCAGCGGCGACACAATCTGCCGGTCAGAAGTCTTATTTGCGATTGCCCGACGCGATGGAACTCAACCTTCTATATGCTTGATAGGCTGCTCCAGCAGAAACGTGCAGTTAACGTCTACCTATATGAACTCTGCGGCAGAACAGGTTCTGGGGAGCTGGGGTTTCTTTCACCGCGCCAGTGGCTGCTCATGCGTGACGCATGCAGACTTCTGCGGCCATTTGAGGAGATCACCAAACTGGTCAGTCGCAGCCATGGCGCCATCGGTGACATGGTACCTTATGCCTTCTTTATGGAGCGTGCATTGCGTCGTGTCATTGATCAAGCTGTGGAGGAGCAGGAGCGGGAAGATGAGGAAGTTGCAATGCTGGATGAATTCCCAGGGGGGGGCTACTCTATCTGAGACAAGTGAACAACAGGAGTCTGAAGAGGAGTCAGAGGAGGATGGTGCCGGGGCGGATGAGGAGGAGCAAGAAGAGCATGCTTTAAACCTTTCTGGTATCCCTGTTGTTGTGCGTGGATGGGGAGAGGAGAATGAAGAGGACGACATTATCCTGGATGATGAGCAGGAGCCAGGCCACCACACCGCTTCCAGTTTAGTGCAAATGGGGGCCTTCATGCTCCAGTGTTTTAATAGGGACCCCAATATAAAAAGCATAAGGGTCAAGGACCAGTACTGGGTGGCAACGTAGTTAGACCCGGTACAAACCTAAAATGGCGGAAATGTTACCGCCGTCACAGAGGGCTGTCAGAATGGAGCACTTCCAGGCCTTGCTTCGAGAAATGCTGCATTCTGCTTTTGCGTGCGCTGGCAGAGGAGCAATTCCCAATCCCAGAGAAGGAGTTGCGGGTACCAATCCAACAGCGCCTGCAAGAAGAGGTCGGTTTGAAGATGTGTTGGTGACTTCGGATATGAGGTCATTCTTTCAGCCGACCCATCGACAGGTGTCATCCGGATCCAGCATCAGGGAACGCCTAGACCGTCAGGTGTCCGACTACATCGGGTTAACGGCCGATATGGATGCTCTGAGGAGTGATGAACCCCTGGACTACTGGGTGGGCAGGCTTGACCTCTGGCCAGAGCTTGCCCAATTTGCAATCGAACTGTTGGCTTGCCCCTCGTCCAGTGTCCTGTCCGAAAGGACGTTCAGCGCAGCAGGGGGGACTAGCTCACGACAGTGTTAACTACCTCACATTTCTAAAAATTAATGAGGCATGGATCTCAGAGGAATTCAACACATGTGACCAGTAGACCATGTATATGTCTATAAACAATTTTTTTAATCGAGCACACAGACCTTCTTTCTTCATTTGGCTCACTTCCTTGTCCAAAAAAAGCACACCGTACTATATGCCCGTACCCTCCTGTTTGAAGAGGTTGAGCCGTGTCATATTTCTACTGGGGCTGCTTATTATGAGGGGCTCCCACCATCCCTGTGCTGTGCTGACTTCCTCCTGGGGCTGTACCTCTGCTGGGCATATTATGAGGGGCTCCCACCATCCCTGTGCTATGCTCATTATGAGGGGCTCCCACCATCCATGTGCTGTGCTGACTTCCTCCTGGGGCTGCTTATTATGAGGGGCTCCCACCATCCCTGTGCTATGCTGACATCCTCCTGGGGCTGCTTATTATGAGGGGCTCCCACCATCCCTGTGCTGTGCTGACTTCCTCCTGGGGCTCCTTATTATGAGGGGCTCCCACCATCTCTGTGCTATGCTGACATCCTCCTGGGGCTGCTTATTATGAGGGGCTCCCACTATCCCTGTGCTGTGCTGACTTCCTCCTGGGGCTGTACCTCTGCTGTGCATATTAAGAGGGGGTCCCACCATCCCTGTGCTATGCTCATTATGAGGGGCTCCCACCATCCCTGTGCTATGCTCATTATGAGGGGCTCCCACCATCCCTGTGCTATGCTGACTTCCTCCCGGGGCTGCTTACGGTGCTGGTGTCAGTGCTGTATATCACGGTGCTGGTGTGAGTGCTTTATGTTACGCTGCTGATGTCAGTGCTCTCTATCACGGTGCTGGTGTCAGTTCTGTATATCACGGTGCTGGTGTTAGTGCTTTATGTCACGCTGCTGATGTCAGTGCTCTCTATCATGGTGTTGCTGTCAGTGCTGTATATCACGGTGCTGGTGTTAGTGCTTTATGTCACGCTGCTGATGTCAGTGCTCTCTATCATGGTGCTGCTGTCAGTGCTGTGTATCACGGTGCTGGTGTTAGTGCTTTATGTCACGCCGCTGATGTCAGTGCTCTCTATCACGGTGCTGGTGTCAGTGCTGTATATCACGGTGCAGGTGTCATTGCTGTATGTCACGCTGCTGATGTCAGTGCTCTCTATTACGGTGCTGCTGTCAGTGCTGTATATCATGGTGCTGCTGTCAGTGCTGTATATCACGGTGCTGGTGTTAGTGCTTTATGTCCCGTTGCTGATGTCAGTGCTCTCTATCACGGTGCTGGTGTCAGATCACTCTATCACGGTGCAGGTGTCATTGCTGTATGTCACGCTGCTGATGTCAGTGCTCTCTATCATGGTGCTGCTGTCAGTGCTGTATATCACGTTGCTTGTGTTAGTGCTTTATGTCACGCTGCTGATGTCAGTGCTCTCTATCACGGTGCTGGTGTCAGATCACTCTATCACGGTGCAGGTGTCATTGCTGTATGTCACGCTGCTGATGTCAGTGCTCTCTATCACGGTGCTGGTGTCAGATGACTATCACGGTGCAGGTGTCATTGCTGTATGTTACGCTGCTGGGGATCATCTCCTCTACCCTCTTCTTTGCCTACCCTGACCTTCCCTCTCCTCCATTGCCTTCATGCGCTCCACAGTCCTGAATTGTCACAACAATTTCACATATAAAAAAAGAATGCTTGTAGTTGTCGATCCCAGATTCACCTCATACATGTGTTATGTCATTGGCCATGTGGTGGGACTATGTTTGCACAGCTAGTAATTATTTTGTGGCTGCAAATTTGACCTGTAGGTTTGCAAAGTTTGCCTCCCATTGAAGTCAATGGGGCCCGCCGCGAACGTTACGGTTCGCAAACTATCGCCCGCGTTCGCGGTCCGCGTTCGCGAAACGTCCCGTCGTAAGTTCCTCCATCACTAGTTGGGTATTCAGCTAGAGCCATGTTGTATACAATTATGGCCAAATGGGCTCTGTGGGTGAAGCCATGGGCTGCCGATGCAGCCTCTAAGCAAAATTGGTGCAATATCCATTTTGATGGGAAGGCCTTATTTGGGGACAGGCTTGAGAAGGCAATCTCTCAAGTGACTGGTGGAAAATCAGGATTACTTCCCCATGATAGGAGGGTTAGGTGCTCTCGAGTTTATTCCTCTAAATTTCAATCCTCCAGGAACAGGAACTTCTCACAGTTCCGTCACAATAGAGATCCTGAGAAGAATTGGAGAAGTACCCAAGCTAATTTCTTTAAGTCAAACAAGCAGAGGAGTCTCCCCAACCCCCAGGAGTGGGCGGAGTTCTTTTGAAATAAGGCCACTCCAAGTTCCTCTTGTCGGGGCCAGGTTGAAAAGGTTTTCCGAGGTCTGGTCCAGCCGCTACAAGGATATTTGGGATGTATCCACCGTCCGTTTTGGGCATTTCTGGACATTCTTAGATCATCCCCCACAAGACTCATTTGTTCTAACAAAACTGCCCGTATCTGCTCAGAAGGCAGAGGCCCTACAGAAATGTATTCACCTGCTGCAAGTTCATCAAGCAGTAGTCCCTGTCCCTCCCTCCGAGAGATTCACAGGATTCTATTCTCCTCTTTTTCTTGTCCCCAAAAAGAATGGTGGATTTGAAGCGACTAAATCATTTCATTCAATTAGACTCCTTCAAACTGGAGTCCTTACAAACTATCATCCAGGTGGTCCAGCCGGGAGACTGGATGATCTTGGTGGACCTTCAAAAACGCCTATTTCCACGTACCCATTCTCCCTGCCTTGCAGAAGTTTCTAAGGATGGCGGTTGGCTACATGCACCTCCAGTTCCAGTGCCTTCCCTTCAGCCTGTGCACATCCCCAAGGATATTTTTGAAGGTACTGATCACAGTCCTGGTGCTCCTCAGGGAGAGAGGTCTGCGAGTTTTCAACTTTTTGGACGACATCCTTTTGCTAGCCCCCAACCCAGATCAGCTTCTGGATCACAGAGAGGTCCTCCTGTCCCCCCTGAAGGAATTTAGGTGGCTGGTGAATGGGGAAAAAAGTCTCCTAACCCCAACCCAGTCAATGGTCTACCTCGGTGCTCTTTTCAACACCTCAGCCGGAACAGTTTGTCTCTTCCACCCCAGAAGGTAGCAGCTATTTCCCAAAAGATGTGTCACATCAGGTCACTCTCTCACATTTTCAGAGTCAAACTGTCTGAGTCTAATTGGGACAATGTCATCCTGTATCCCGATGCTACCCTGGGCTCATTGGCACCTGAGGGTTTTTCAAGTGGGCTTCCTGGCACAGTGGAAGAGGTAGTCACTATGTCAGCGAATTTCTATCTCAGTTTCCATGAGGAGGGGTCTCCTCTGGTGGTCGAAGAAGTACTTGATCTCAAGACCTCATCTCCTTCAGTGCCCTTCCTGGACCATCCTTACCACTGATGCAAGTTCGAGGGGCAGCAGTGTCGTATATCCAACGATAGGGAAGGGAAACCAACGGGCATCCCTTTACTTTTGCCTCACCAGTGAATGCCAAACTGCCAAGCTTCATTCCTCTGGCAGAGGCGGTAGATGCCTTCTCATGCCCGTGGCAATGCAAAACAGCCTATTCTTCCCCCCCCCACCCCTAATCTTGAGGTTTCTGCTCAGGTTGATGAAAGAGCCAGTCAGAGTGGTGGCATACTGGCTGAGGAGGCCTTGGTTCCCCTGGGCAATATGCCTCACTACTTGTCTCCCTCTCAAAATTCCAATGCTACCTCAGCTTCTCTCTCAAGGGAGATTTGTGCATCCAGTTCCTCCCAAATTGAACCTGCATGTTTGGATGTTGAAAGGAAGAAATTCCAATCTTTAGGTTGCTCTTAAAATGTTATTTCAACTCTTTTGAAAGCTGGAAAACCCTACACAAATTATGTGTACTCAAAGGTCTGGAATAAGTTCAAACTGTTTGCGGCTGACAAGTGCTTGGATCCCACAATTCCTTCCACTGCACTCCTCTTGGATTTTTTGCAGGCTGGCCTGGACCTTGGTCTGAGACTAAGTACACTGAAGGTACATGTGGCTGCTATTTTGGCAGCTACCCAAAAAAGATGGGCAGAGGACTTGCTCCTCATTCAATTCTTCAGGGCAGTCAAAAAGATCCAGCCACTGATAAAGCTTTCTTTTCCAACTTGGGATCTGCCCTTTGCCCTGGACTGTCTGATGTCTCAGCCTTTCACCCCAATAGAATGCTCTTCTCTATGGAACCTGACGCTCAAGACTGCCTTTGTTACTGGCCTCAAAATGTGAATTAAGAGAGCCGATGATTGTAGACGCGATGAAATAAGGTGATCAGCTTGGTGTGGACTGCAAAGAATCACACAAACAGCATGAGATATGACCACTGACTTTATGGCTGGAAGTAGTTTAATTATTATTAATACCGATTTTAACTAAAGTATTTTAAAACGTAGTTACAACAATGAACATTACTAAATTTAATAATATAATCCCTGTTATTCAGTGTTATAAATAATTATCTTTATCTCTCTGGTACACTTTAAGTGTGCAATAATCATTCTAGCAATGCATTGCTTTAATACAAATATTTTCATGGTAGTACTCTTTTTTAACCACTAGATGGTGCACATTGCATGTCTGTATGATGCAATACATAAGCTTTACATACAATAGGTTTTTCTATATTAAATAACAGAAAACATGTGCTTCTATAAATCTATGCCATTTTCAATAAATCGGGTTTAAATATACCTATTTAGAAAGGTTTAGTGTTTATCATAGACATTTGTTCTGACTAATGCAGTATTTTCATGTTCTTATGCACTTTTCACTTGTTTCTGACACATGCTGTTCTAAACTTCTAATTACAGCAAAACTATAGCATAAAATCTGCTGAGACTTTTTCTGCATCTGCTCAAGATATTTAGGAATCTTTCTATCACAGGTTAATACAGATTAGGAACAATTTAGAGTACATACCTGCAAAGAATCACACAAACAGCATGAGATATGACCACTGACTTTATGGCTGGAAGTAGTTTAATTTCCAGTCACATGGTGTGTGGCCTTATATAGACTCTGTTTGTGTACCTTCTCTGCCATCTACTGGTTATTAATAGAATAGAAGGGAGATGTTTAGAAATATAAAAAAAAATGAATATGTACTTTGCTTTGGGGTGTCTGTTTTGTGACCATATAAACCCCAGTCCGTCACACCTTTTTAATTGCAGTGACTTCAGGGAAGAGGGCCTCAGAATTACAAGCCTTGGGGGCAGATGAGCACATATTTTTCTTCCCGGATAGGGTGGAGCTATGTACAGTACAGGGTTTTGTCCCTAAAGTTTCTTGTCGATCCACTCTCTCAGAAGCCTTTACGGATCCGCTCTCAGGTTCACTGCAAGAATTGGACATTTCCAGAGTTCTAAGATGTTACCTACAGGCTACAGCCCCCTTTAGAACATCAAACAAATTGTTCATACTTCCTTGTGGAAGGAATGGAGGGAAAGAAGCTGTATCTATCTAACTATCGCCTCCTTGATTTTTAAGCTAATCCAAAAAGCGTATAGGGATAGAGGGATGGATCCTCTGGTGGTAAAAGCCCACTCAATGAGGGCAGTCTCTTCATCTTGGGCAGCAAGGGCTAATGTCTCTCTAGAGACTATTTGCAAAGCGGCCACTTGGTCATCTCCAAACACATTCATGCGCCATTACAGGATTGATCCAGGGGCACTCACTTCGGTGGAGTTCGGAAGAAGGGCAATTGAGTCAGCTCTTTCGTTTCCTTAATACATTTTTCTTTATGAGTATTACCCACCCAGTTGTTAGCTATCTATTTTATCACAGGTATGCTGCCATGGAGGCACCAGGAAAATTGAAAATTGTATCATACTTACCATCATTTTCCTTTTCTGGTGCCTATCCATGGCAGCATACATGCCCTCCCTTGGTATTCAGTAGAATAGGAGAATGCTATAGGGGGTATGGTATGGTTGTCACTTTTATAATTTATTCACTATCCTGAAGGGAGGAGTCAGGGTGGAGCTTATCACAGGTATGCTGCCATGGATAGGCACCAGAAAAGGAAAATTACGGTAAGTATGATACAATTTTCTATTTTCCTGGTGCCTCCATGGCAGCATACATGTGATAGAGCTCCACCTTGACTCAGGACTAGTAGATAGCATAAATTAAAGGCATAGCCCCTCCCCAAACATTCTCCTTTTTTCCCCTCATACCTCTGGTAAAGATTAGCAGTACCTCCATACCACTGCCGTCAGCAACGTCCGCTTGGCTCAGCCTCTCCCATGCGCAGTCCCTGTTCTTGGGCCGCTATTAGCGCTAATAAGACTGGGAACCCCTTCTGTAGATCTTTTGAGATCTTGCAGAGTTTCCCACAGGAACGCAGTCTGCTGGTGCTTCAAGCACAAACGAATGTTGGTGG
Source organism: Lithobates pipiens (assembly GCF_037356315.1). Classification (NCBI taxonomy): domain Eukaryota; kingdom Metazoa; phylum Chordata; class Amphibia; order Anura; family Ranidae; genus Lithobates; species Lithobates pipiens. The sequence continues at coordinate 150,869,882 of NW_027507791.1, read as the reverse complement.
ATGCAGTAGGAGGATCAGCTTCTTTGTTTCCTTGGTCAGGTTAGAAAGTTAGGTAATAGAGCTTTTTTTGTTTAAAAGGAAAAAAAAGGGGAATATATATATATGTGTAAGAGTAATTTTTGTCCCCTTTAAGACATTTAAACCCAGTCCGTGCATGCGCGGCCCGGGCATTCTGCTCGGTCTTTTTCTAGGGTCCAAATCACGGGAAAGGGTGCTATCCACCCTGGTTTTGGTTTCGGGGTGATCGGGAGCTCTTACCGTGTCCTCCAGTTTGTTGATTCCCTCCCCCCAATTGTTGTTCGAGCAGTGGGGAGAGGGGGAAGGAGAGGAAAATTTCCTGGTGTAGCATGGGGTGCCCCGGGGGATCAGTGCACAGGTGCAGCCCGGAACACAGTGTATACCACAATTAACATTGAAGTCTTCTGCTGCCGCTAGTGTGCATGCAGGCGCATAGGGCGGTAAAGCTTCGTCTGCCTTCTTTCTTTGGGGAAAGATCGCTGTAGGTTGGTAATTGTTGCCAGGAGGGGGTTGGGTTTGTTAATTAGGTTTTCCCACCCCCTCTTCCTTTAAAAGTTTGGCTCCTTTTTGGGCTCAGGACTGCTCCACATAGCCAGTGTGTGCCCTGCAGCTAAAAGACATTTCAGCAAACAGGTATGTGTCATTTATTTTTTCTCTTACACTTCAGTCACTTATTCTGCTAGTTCTCCCCAGTGGGTGCTATCCTTTTTTTCTTACTCCGTCTCCCTGCAGCTGATCCTCCTGCCCATTTCACCATGAGCCATTCGTCTCGCAGTCAAGATCCTCTTGTGTCTAAAAAGGTATGGGACCATCTTTATGTGAGTATAAAAAAATAAAAAAAGCACGCCACTTACAAACAAACCCTGTTTGTTTCAGCACTGCTCCCGCAAAGCAGTCCAGAATGTCTTCAAGACGCTATGACAATGACGACAGTCCTGAGTGAGAGTCACGCTCTTCATGTCATAAGTCTTCCAGGAGATCTGGGTCTCAAAGCCGTCACTCTCCTTCACTCCCGTCTCAAGGGTCAAGCAAGAAGTGCTGGGCATGTGGCGCTGTACCACTCCCTGATGAATTGATCTATAAGGACTGTCTCAGGTGGTTGATCTGCTCAAACAGACCATGAAAGATTCTTCCTCAGAACTGGCGGCCATAATTCCTGCCCATTCAGCTTCTCAGGCTGTTCAGGCAGAAGGCCTAGACCTGACACACTGGGTCCTTCGGGCAGTAACCCGCTACCTACTTCAGGAAGCACAGACAGACACTCTTCCCCTGAAGATCCTTTTGGAGAGTCTTCAGAGGAAACTGAACCATCTGCTTTCAATTTTTCCTTGGTCCAGCCATTTGTGGACGTGGTGAAAAATGCTATTGGTTGGGAGGACCCAGAAGAACCACCTCAGAAGTCAAAAACCTATTTCCCTTTCCTTAAAAGAAAACAAGTTTTTTTCCCGTTAATGGGAGAAATCAAGGAAATTATAGAGCATGAATGGAATAAAACTGACAAAAAGTTTTCCTTAGCCCACCTGTCCAAGTTGTATCCTTTAGCAGATACGGATACACAGTCTTTAAGTTCAATGCCTGTGGTCGATGCAGCAGTTGTACGGCTGGCAAAGAACGTGACCTTACTGATGGAGGATTCTAAATCATTCAATTATCCCCTGGACATATGAATTAATATGAATCTCAAGTGGAGCTATCTAGCTGCAGGAGCAGCTTGCAGGCCTGCCATTGCAACGTCTGTTTCCAACACTATAACAGAAAACATAGAAGCAGCCTTCTGCCAAGATATCCCCAGGGACAATATAATCAAAGCTCTGGAGGAGCTTACGTTGGTGGCGGATTTTGTGGATGAAGCAGCCATTGACATGCTCCGCTGTTCAGCTAACTCAATGCTACATTTGGTCATGGCAAAAAGGGCCCTATGGCTGAAACCATGGACAGCTGATTTTGCATCAAAACAAAATTGGTGCAACATTCTTTTTGATGGCAAATCCCTCTTCAGCAAGAAACTGGATAAAGCAGTTTCCCAAGTAACAAGGGGGAAATATGGTTAGCTTCTTCAGGACAGGAAGGTCCGGAGAACAAGAAATGTTTTATCTCGCTTCCGAAAGGTCCAGGTAGACCTCAGAACAATATATTTCCCACACAAAATGAACACAGAGGCAGACATCTTATTGAGGAGATTTGGGGACAAAAACGAGTGGTCACTGCACCCCCATGTGTTCAACCAGATTTCCTATATTTGGCAGACCCCACAGGTGGACATCTTTGCTACCCAGGAGAATACCAAGCTCAGGAGATTCTTCTTCTGCCTTCTACACCGTCAAGTGGAGGGAGTAGAAGTATTATTGTGTCCTTGGAACTTCAAAATGGCTTACGCTTTTACTCCTTGTCCATTTATCTCGAAGTTTCTCCTCAGACTCCTAAGGGAATTAGTCCAAATACTAGCAGTATTACCTTATTGGCTGAAGAGACCTTGGTTTCCCCTAGCCATGCACCTCAGTGTGAATCCTCCTATCAAAATTCCCCCTTCCTGCAGTTGTTGACCCAGGGCAGGCTAATCCATCCAGATCCACAAAAACTGGATCTTTGAATATGGAGGTTGAAAGGAGGAGGTTCGAATTGTTAGGATGTTCCAAAGAAGTCATATCCACCCTGCTTTAAGCTCGAAAGCCAACAACCAACGCAATATATGCAAAGATTTGGGACAAGTTCTTATCTTATGTCACGGGAAAGAGGTTTGATCCAGTCTCTCCTGCCACTGCTGATATTTTGAGTTTTCTTCAAAATGGTCTCGATTTGGGTCTCAGCCAGAGCTCCCTTAAAGTACAAGTGTCAGAAATCTAGTGGTTACATTCCTTAGGAGTGTACTGAAGATGCGCCCTCCAACCAGGTGCTCCTTTCCGAAATGGGACCACTCACCCATTCGCACCAGTAGATGAAATCTCAGTTTGGAATCTAACCTTGAAAACAACCTTTCTCCTGGCTATCACATCTGGCAGGAGGATTTTGGAACTTCACTCCCTAGGCGTGGGAGATGAACATATTTCCTTTTTTCCAGACAGGGGTAGAGCTTCACCCTCTCCGGGGGTTCACACCTAAAGTGACCACATCGGCTCATCTATTGGAAACCATGAGCATTGCCAGTCTTTTCTGATACAGAATCAAGCTCCTGTCAAGAGTTAGATATCTCCAAGGTCCTCAGGGCCTACCTGGAAGCCACAGCTAAATTTAGGAACTCTAAAAGACTTTTCATCATCCCTTGGGGCAAAAATAGAGGAAGGGAAGCTTCCCCCAGAACCTTGGCTTCCTGGGTTGTCAAGTTAATACAAAAAGTTTACAGGGTGAAGAACTTGGAAACCTCTGGCTCAGGTGAATGTTCAGTCAACGAGAGCGGTATTAGCATCTTGGGCAGCGAGGGCAAATGTTTCTCTTGAAACAGTATGCAGGGCGGCCACTTGGTCTTCTCGGCACACGTTCCTTAAACGCTACCGTATTGATCCTGGGGCTCTTACAACAGTAGAGTTTGAGAGAAAAGCGATTCATGCCGCTATGTCTGTCTAATTTTTTTTGTTAAAGCATTAAACCCACCTGTGTGAGCTAGTTAGTTGTCACATGTATGCTGCCATGGAGGCACCAGGAAAAGGAAAATTGCATCATATTTACCGTAATTTTCCTTTCCTGGTGCCTATCCATGGCAGCATAAACTCCCACCCTCGGTATTCTATATTATGAAGAATTTTGGGGGAGGGGCTATGCCTTTAATTTATGCTATTCACTAGTCCTGAAGAAGGAGTTGAGGCTGAGCTCTATCACATGTATGCTGCCATAGATAGGCACCAGGAAAGGAAACTTATGGTAAGTATGATGCAATTTTCCGTTATCTAGTGCACTAATTTAATTGACATTTTAGATGTTCAGTCTTATATGTGCATCTCTTTCAGTTTAATAGTATCTTCACTTTCCTTCAAGAATGTGTAAACTCAACGAGACTGAAGTCACAATTTTTCTGCTACTTGGTTTTAAAAATACCTACATCATTAACATTCTACTATTTAACATTGTCCTTCTTGTTTATATTGCCATTTTATTTTTAAATGTTCTGATTATTTTTCTGGTGTCTATAAATCACCTGCTTCACGTTCCCATGTACATTTTTCTCAAACACTTGGCTTTGGCAGACCTGTTATTTACAACCAACATTATACCTAAAATGTTATATATCGTATTGCAAGAAGGTGGTGTGATATCTCCCCAGGGCTGCTTTATTCAATATTATTTTCATAGCCTTGCAATTTTCACCCAATCTTTAATTCTTACAACAATGTCATTTGACCGATATTTGGCCATTTGTCAGCCACTGCGCTATTCTACATTGATGGACTATAGAATGTGTTTCAGCTTGATCTTCTGCTCTTGGGCTACTGGTTTTATTCTAATTCCAAGTGAAATTGCTTTTTTGTTCCAGCTGAAGTTCTGTGGTTCCAACATCATTAACCATTTCTTCTGTGATATTTCTCCTATCCTACAGATTTCAACTTCAGATGTCATGGTTGTAATGTGGGAGGACTTTGCATTTGCCATATTAGTCATCTTTTTGCCCTTTGTGTTAATCTTCATATCTTACATGTGTATATTTTTCGCCATTTTAAAAATTACTTCCTCAACAGGAAGACAAAAAGCTTTTTCAACATGCAGTTCCCATCTGGTTACTGTCTGCACGTATTATGGGACATTAATAGCCATATATATGGTTCCAGCTGGGGAAAACAACCTTGGTGATGTCAAATTAATATCCTTATTGTATACTACACTTACCCCACTAATCAACCCATTAATATATAGTGTAAGAAACCAGGAAATAAGATGTTATCTACAAAAACTCATATTCCAGTGATCTATTAAAGTAAACCCATGGCCAGGCTATACACCATGGGTTGACCTGTCAAACTCGGCGGGGAGGGGGAAAGAGGGTGATGGGTGAGTCATGAGCACTGCCACTCTTCCCGTTAGGTGCACAGTGGAGAGAAGGAGGAAGGAGCTGGATGGAGGGCGAAGGGCAGGAGCTTCTTAGTGATTAGTTGCTAGGCGGTCCTAGCAAGCAATCACTAGCTTGCTATTATGAACACCAGCAGCTTCTGCTCCCGCCTTCTACCCAGCACTATGCTATCACCTGATCTCCAGCCAGATGAAGACACACAATGGCAGGTAAGTTTTACCTACATGGCCTTGTGTGTATGGGGGGGGGGGGGGGGGGGTGGGGGTACACTGTTGGAGGGGAAACAGAAGACACTATGGGGGGCTTGATGTGTAGGGGGTCAGACGACACTGAGTACAGGACACTACTGGGGAGAGGAAAGGGGCAAAGGACACTGCAATGGGGGGGTGATGTAGAGGGGGCAAAGGACACAGCATTGCGGTGTACAGGACACTATTGCGGGGGGCAGAGGAAACTACAGGGGGATGATGTGAGGGGGCAGAGGACACTGCAATGGGGGGGGGTGAGGTGAAGGGGCAGAGGACACTATGTTGTGGGGGGTACAGAACACTACTGTGAGGGGAGAGGGCAGAGGACACTACGGGGTATAATGTGAAGAGGACAGAGGACACTGTGTGGGGGGAGGGGGGCAGAGGACACTACAATGGGGGGAGATGATGTGAAGGGGCAGAGGACACTACTGTAGGGGGAGGAGACAGAGGACACTACAGTGGGGGGGGGGGGGGGTTTAAAGGAGGTAGAGGACACTGCGTTGTGGGGATTACAGAACACTACTGTGGGGGAAGGGGGGCAGAGGACAATACAGGGGGGATAATGTGAAAGGGCAGAAGACACAGCATTGGGGGGTACAGGACACTACAGTGGGGGGTGATATGAAGGGGGCAAAGGACACTGCGGTGTGGGGAGTACAGAACACTACTGCAGGAGAAGGGGGGCAGAAGACAATACATGGGAGATGATTGAAAGGGCAGAGGACACAGCATTGGGGGTACAGGAAACTACTGTGGGGGGAGGTGACAGAGGACACTACAGTGGGGTGTGATTGAAGGGGAAGAGGACATTGCATTGTGGGGAGTACAGAACACTACTGTGGGGGCAGAGAACACTACATGTGGGAGGGGGTGATGTGTAGGGGGGAGAGGACACTGTGAGGGGGTAGGGGGGCAGAGGACACTACAGTGGGGGGGTGATGTGAAGGGGGCAGAGGACACAACATTGGGGGGGGGGCAGAGGACACTACAGTGTGGGGGGGTGTGAAGGGATCGGAGGACAATACTGTGATGCTGTCTTTTTATTGGGAGCTTGGTATTTTTTTATTTTTTTAAAGGAAGGCGCCGCATAGTAGAGACCGCCTCCCCCTCGGGGATCTTTGCTGTTGTCCACGTAGATTTCAACCTATGAGAGGTTGCCTACCCCTTGCTATAGACATTCAACAATATGAATACTCTTTAGGTAAGAGTTTTCACTCTCGCTTAACTTTGTAACTCCAGGGACTGTGGAGCCATTCAGTCTCAAAATTCCCAGCAGGAGCACTAAAGTCATTCTGTCAGGCAGCTCAGCTCATATTGCTTCCAGAGCACCTGCTGCGTTGACATTAGGCTTACCGTTACCTTCTTGGCCTCGTATGCGTCTAGGGGTTTCCTGTGGTAGATGGCCCTAACAACTGCAGAAACTGACACTGGGTCCTATTTTTGGGATTTTTATTCAAAAGATAACACAGTCTCTTAATTGAAGGGTAGAGGGTTAGGAAGGAAGTTCAGGTACTTTTTTTGAAACTGCAGAAATAGTAAATTTCTCACAATAGAAATCCAGAGAATTACCGTTTCACAACTGGATTCTCACCACTAATGGATAAACCTCCTCTCACTAGGCCTAGCAGCCAATAGAGTGTTTAAAGCGGGAGTCCACCGGGACTCCGCGTTTTTTTTTTTTTTTTAAAAGCCAGCAGCTACAAATACTGCAGCTGCTGACTTTTAAATAGTGACACTTACCTGTCCAGCGCGCCCGCGATGTCGGCACCCGAAGCCGATCGCTCGCTCGTCTATCGGGTCCTGCCGCCGCCATCTTGGGTATGGGAATCAGGAAATGGAGCCTTTCGGCTTCATTTCCCGGTTCCCTACTGCGCATGCGCGAGCCGCGCGGCGCAATCCGGACGGTCCCCGCTGCCTCTGGGAGCTGTGTGTTTCCCAGCAGGCAGCGGGGCACTTGCTGAAGGGGGCGGGCGCTTGCGGAAAGGGGCGTAACGTACGCCCCTTTCTGCAGAGAGCTAGCCCGGAAGTGGGTGCAGTTACCTGGATTATCCAGGTAACTGCACCCCCCTCCCCCCTGAAAGGTGCCGATTGTGGCGCCGGAGGGGGGGGGATTCCGATGAGCGGAGGTCTATTTTAGGGTGGACCTCCGCTTTAAGTAGAACAAAGTCTCTGCCACAGACTTGAATGTAGAACACTTGAACAAAGACTCTACCACAGACTTGAATGTAGAACGCTTCAACAAAGTCTCTGCCACAGACTTGGATGTAACTGAGGAACGTAGGTAAATTTAGAGAACTAACATACGGTACCAGTATCTTGCAGCTGGTCCGGCGATACCATATGAGTGTAGATCCATTTAGTGTCCTTCAACTGAGCCTCCAGGTTCTTTCGGAGGAGCCAGCCTTATGCATAGCCTCCTCCCAAAGATTCCTCCCCTGGGGGCTTCTCCAGTTGCTGGGCCTCTCCTTGGGTGAGACGGTACCGAACCACCTTTGAATCCACCTCTCAGTTACTTCACCTCGGACTATCCAGCCCCGAGACTCAAAAATGGATGGATCCGCACCCCAGGCCATGAGGGCCATGGAGGCTGTTCAGGAGGACCAGGACCAAACAGACAGAAGAATCTTCTGGACCGGAACCCAGAAGCACGTGATGACAGTACCTTAAATACCCTCTCCCAGAATGCACAGCAGGATGACACTCCCATTGGTCTGGTTCTGAGAAAGAACGGAATTCAATACGCCTAGCTAAACTGCATTCTCACACTTGCCAGTAGTGACAGCGACACCTGTGGCCAAGGAGAACCCAGTGCAATCCAGCTAGACTGGTACTGAAACCATAATTTGGCATAATTAACCCCAAAACCCAACTGTGGTTTTAGAAATATTAAATAGAAAAAAACATATAGCACGTGCTCATCAGGAGCCAGCGCTACAAAGGGATTTATTAAACTTTTGGTGAGGGTTCTTTTTAATACTGAATATCTAGAACCTGTTATAAGTTAATTTATATTTGCTTCTGTTCCATACTCCCTCTACTGGTCATATGCGTTTGGAGGTTTCAGTCCTTCTATATACATATTGCCATTTTTATAGCTTTTATTTATATCATATTTACAGTTTTTTCCTAATGTTTTTTGATGCTTTTTAATGTCTTTTCTGGTGTCTTTATCTCATGTTACAGTATATACAGTAATGATTTTATATAGTCCACCTAAATTGTTCCATAAACTTTTTGGTTTAATATGATTTAGTGTTTTAGAAGAGTGGGGTTTGTACTGCGTTTCCCTCCCTCCATCCCCACTTTGTTTTATTATTGCCTTTAGGGCTGGTTCACACTTGTGCAATGCCAGACACCGCATGTAATTCGCAGCGCACTGCTGTTCACATTACATGCGACGTCTGTGTGGTGTGATATCAGCCATACAGGTAGTATGGCTGATATCGCACCGCATTTGGTCCAAACACGCACAGGACCCTTTTTTCTGTTCTGACCAGAATCAGATCGCATGTGTGTTCACACACATGCGATCCGATTCATGTCAGAAATGTCAGTTCGCAGTGTGATACGCAAGCTGAAATGGGGGAGTCGTTTACATATAATGACACTCCCCAGCAGTTTGCATGTGGCAGTGTAGGGCCAGTTCGCACTTGTGCGATGCGAGAACCTTGTGAATCCACTGTGGGTTCCCGCATCCCACCCAACACGCACGGCAGTTCACACTGCCATATGCAAACTGCTGGGGAGTGTCATTATATGTTAACGACACCCTCATTTCAGCTTGCGTATTGCACTGCGAACTGACAGTTCAGACATGAATCGGATCACATATGTGTGAACACACATGCGATCCAATTGTGGTCCGAATAGAAAAAAGGGTCCTGTGCGTGTTTGGACCGAATGCGGTGCAATATCAACCATACTATCAGCCATACTATCTGACATCTCATGTAATGTGAACACCAGTGCGCTGCGAATTACATGCGATGTCTGGCATCGTAAAAGTGGGAACCGGCCCTCAGTCCTTACATATACTGTATTGTTTATATGTTTCATCACTCACATAGATACTATGTACTTTTTTCAGTCATTATCCAATTTATAAGTCCATACAGCTTTGTGTTAGGGAGACTTTTAGTTTGCCTTTCTTTTGCTTATTTTTCTCCTTTTCACTGCCAAAATTTGGCTTGAGAAAGAGACAGGTAACCTGGAAAAGCTTTGCCTAACCCCTGTCACTGCACACACAAGTGCTCCCTGTGTCTTTTCTGCAGCTTTCCGAGTCTGCTTGGGTTAATATAAATACATGAAGCTTCTTCTAACCTACTACTGGATAAAGAGGAATATATGCTACTATGCCGACTTGCTGTAACTGCCAGTTCATTTATAAGTGGATATTGCATTTTATTGTAAATTAAATGATTTGATTTTCTTCACACAATCCTGTGCTTGTGTTTCTTGCCCCTTTTAAGCACATTGAAGTGTGCAGAGTGCAGTGGTCATAAGTATGCTACAGCAAGGTGACCAGATTTTTAAAATGAAATCCGGGGACATTTCTTTTTTTTTTTTTTTAATTGGCAAATGGTGAACTATTTTATAAGCATATTTTGCTCAAATGATATATGCAGTGTATGTGGTGTGTGTTTATAGAATGATTGTATGATATATACTGTAATATTTGGGGGTTATTTTAGCTTAAAGGTAGAGCTTACCAGTGAGCTGAGTCCACGCCAGATATGCCGTTTTAAGGGCTTGTAGGCCCACTTTTACTAACCACTTTCAGACCGGACCATTTTGCTGGTAAATGACCAGAGGTCTTTTTACAATTTGGCACTGCGCTGCTTTAACTGGTAATTGCGCGGTCATGCAATGTTGTACCCAAACAAAATTTGCGTCCTTTTCTTCCCACAAATAGAGCTTTCTTTTGATGGTATTTGATTGCCTCTGCGATTTTTATTTTTTGCGATATAAACGTAAAAAAGACCGAAAATTTTGAAAAAAAATGATATTTTCTACTTTTTGTTATTAGAAAAATCCAATAAACTCAATTTTAGTCATACATTTAGGCCAAAATGTATTCAGCCACATGTCTTTGGTAAAAAAAAAGTAAATAATTGTATATTTATTGGTTTGCGCAAAAGTTGTCACATCTACAAACTAAGGTACGTTTTCTGGAATTTACGCAGCTTTTAGTTTACGACTGCCTATCTCATTTCTTGAGGTGCTAAAATGGCAGGGCAGTACAAAACCCCCCCAAATGACCCCATTTTGGAAAGTAGACCCCCTAAGGAAATTGATAAGTGGCATGTTGAGCCCATTGAATATTTTATTTTTTTGCCTCAAGCGATTGAATAATGACAAAAAAATATATATTTTTTTTTTTTCACAAAGTTGTCACTAAATGATATATTGCTCACACATGCTATGGGCATATGTGAAATGACACCCCAAAATAAATTCTGCTGCTTCTCCTGAGTACGGAGATACCACATATGTGGGACTTTTTGGGAGCCTAGCCGCGTACGGGGCCCCGAAAACCAAGAACCGCCTTCAGGTTTTCTAAGGGCGTAAATATTTGACTTCACTCCTCACTACCTATTACAGTTTTGAAGGCCATAAAATGCCAAGATGGCACAAAACCCCCACAAATGACCCCATTTTAGAAAGTAGACACCCCAAGCTATTTGCTGAGAGGCATGTTGAGTCCATGGAATATTTTATATTTTGCCACAAGTTGCGGGAAAATTACAAACTTTTTTTTTTATTTTTTTCACAAAGTTGTCACTAAATGATATATTGCTCACGCATGCCATGGGCATATGTGAAATGACACCCCAAAATAAATTCTGCTGCTTCTCCTGAGTACGGGGATACCACATATGTGGGACTTTTTGGGAGCCTAGCCGCGTACGGGGCCCCGAAAACCAAGCACCGCCTTCAGGCTTTCTAAGGGCGTTACAGTTTTGAAGGCCAGAATATGCCAAGATGGCACAAACCCCCCCCCAAATGACCCCATTTTGGAAAGTAGACACCCCTAAATTTAGGGGTACACTAGTGAGACTAGGTAATAAATGGCGGGTGCCCTGAAACTATAAAAAAAATAACTAACCAACCAGCGTCACCTGTAACAGTTATATGGTGATCACTGGTGAAAGGGTTAACTAGGGGGCAATCAGGGGGCTTTATGTGGTAGTATATGGGGGTCCCTGGCGCTATAAAAAGCGAACCTAAATACCTACCTGCCTAACTAGCGTCACCTGTGACACTAATACAGCGATCAGAAAAACGATCGCTTATTAGGCTGGGTTCACACTGGAGCGATGCGGGAACGCCACGAATCCGCGGCGGGTTCCCGCATCGCATGCCTCCCGGCGGCAGTTCACACTGCCCTATCCGAACTGCTGGGAGTGTCAGTGAAATGTTAATGACACCCCCAGATCAGTTCGCATATCGCAGTGCGATCTGCAAACTCGGATCGCATGGTGTGAACACCCATGCGATCCGATTCTGCTGCGGGCCAAAAAAAGGGTCCCGTGCGAATTTGCGGCGGGTGCGGCGGGTGCGATGCGAATTCAGCCATACTATCTGTATGGCTGAACTCGAATCGCACAGAGATCGGATGTGATTTGCACTGCAGTGCGGTGCGAATCACATTCGTTCTCATAAACCGCTGCAATGTGAACCCAGCCTTAGTGACACTGGCGACGGGGGGTGATCACGGGGTTAAACCTTTATTGGGGGGGTTAGGGGGTACATTAGAACTAAAGGGGGCTAACCCTAACTGCCCTAACAGTTATTACAGTCACAAATGACACCAATGCAAAAAAAAAAAAATGACATTGGTGTCACTGTGACTGGGGGGCAGGGGTAATTGGGGGGGTGTGAGTGTGCCTGGCATGTTCTACTGTGTAGTGTCGTGTTGGTGCAACTCACCGATCCTCTCTCCTCGGTGTCGGAACGAAAAATACCGACACGGAGGAGAGATTACATCACTTCCTCTCCTGTGTTTACATTACAGGAGAGGAAGTGATGTCACGGAGCATTTTCATTCGTCGGGAGCGATCGCGAGGGGGTGGCCATGAATGAATGGCCGTCCCCTCGTCCGGGATCGCTCCCGAACGAATACCGACCGCCCCAGGCACCGGGCGGGGGCCCGATCGGGCCCCCGACCCGCGGGCAGGCAAGGACGTACATGTAAGCCCTTATGCCTGCCCGTGCCATTCTGTCGACGTACATCGTCGTGCGGCGGTCGGCAAGTGGTTAAAGAAAGAAAAGTCCGATAACAAAATAGTTGCCCACACAGGGGTTTCAGCTTTCCACAGCAATAATGTACGTAGAACCAAAAATACCAAGCCACCTGGCTCTCTTTAGCAGCACTGCTTCTCAGACTAATGCTGCAGCCCTCTCGGCTCTGTAACCGAGTTCCTGTACACCCAGTACCTCAGCACTCTTTAACAGCTTCTCTTTCAGCCCACAAGCTTGGACCCTCTGTCTACTCTGACAGACCGACCTGTGCAGACATGCACACTTCTTCTCCCTTACTCGCCTGGACTCCTCGGGAGGGTGGAGCCCAGAACCATGGTCTTGGCTCTGTTTTAAACCCAAGACCCACCTGTGCAATCATCCAGCCAGACTGCTGGCTGGTCCCAAAACCCGGTTCCAGGATTGGAGATTCCGTACTACCACATATCCCCCCCCTTTGTTTCGACCCAGAGGGCGGAACACCCAAGTTACTTTTGGCACCTCTGTGCCAGATACCATTTACAGAAGTACCCTCCTGTCCAACCTCGCTTCTCCTAACGGGGAACTCCACCCAATGCCTCCTTTGGGGTCTCCCTCTAAGCCTTACTGTCACTCTGCTATGAGCTTTGATGCAACCTTCCCAACTTTTCTTCCGAGTGCATTTCCATAAGCACTTCCTCTCCTGAAATCTTAATGGGTTCCCGTTGGTCTTTCTACCAACCCTTCTGCCTCCACGCTTCAGGTTCCCAGGTTTCCCCAAAACTTTCTCAGCAGTACTGTTCTGAGACTGTAGGGGGCCTATTTCTATAGTGTTTAGAATGGAAACCCACCTCTTATTTCTGGTACCTGACTCAGCAGTCACTAATTGATTACCAGGTTTACCTGTACCTTTGGGCACCACATCATCATGTACCATTAACACATTATTTGGTTCATCATTGACAGACATATTCAAACCAACATTAGACCTCTCAATGTTGCACATGTCACCAATGCCTTTTTTTTCAAAATTTGCTAGGGCAGAGTCTGCAGAGGGCACACATACCAGAGGGCCGCCATCACCCACAGGAACCTCACAGGACACCCCCTCCCCTGGGTTCACCCACTCTGCAGGCAGCTGTCCTACCACTTGACCCGTTGTGATGCCATCTGTATTTTTATCCACGCTCCTAGCCCATTCCCCTGTCCCGGGGACCTTATTAGGTTTGTCACCTAGACCAAGCACTGGACTGGGGACCCCAGTCTCTTTAACCACCTTTGTTTGAGCCCTGGTCAGGATCTCTCCTGCTTTCAGGTCCACACATGGCCCTTCCACCTCATGTGGTTTTTCTACTGGTGCAGTATACACGCCCTTCACCAACTGACCAGCACCACACTGGACCATAGCAGCAGAAATGCTTCCCATCTGGCTGTTAGGAGGTGTAACCACAGACATTTTAGGCTTATTTTCAACTTCTCCAAAGTCTGTCTCAAATATTTCTTCTGGAGCTAATCTAGCAGCATACGTAGCGGCAACTTTTAACAAAAGTAGCAAATTTAGGAATAAACCATTCCTGTCCTGTATTGCTTTGCTCTGTACAGCCTGCCATAAAGTGCTCCACCTAGTGGTACTCTGCAGTACCGGACCATCAGACTGTGGAGGAGACACACTAGTATAGATTGGCTGTACATCCCAAAGTTCAAGCATCACTTTTAATGCTTCAGTTATAAACCAGGCCCTTGACTCCAGACCTAAGTCCTTCCTGGGGTCTTTCATGACACTGGGGCTGCAGAGAGACCCACTTGCTGAGACTTGAAAAGTTGTGACGGTTAACGGAACCTCCTCCCAGCTGGAGGTAAACACAGCCTGGTGCTCCACCAGAGCGCTGCCAGGTGCTGGACTTATACACAACTTCTCAGGCTCAGCATCAGTGAACTGCTCCAGAACATTACCAGCGACGTCACATTGACACTCCATGTCAACCTCAGTTTTGTTGATCACGGACAATGTCTCTGCTGTGCCCTTATTTGGTTCATCCTGCTCACCAAGGTTAACTCCTGCAGCAGCCACCGCGCCCTCAGGTACAGGCTGTTCTGCAGCCCCTCCTGCTGGCCCAGCAGAAACCGTGTCCACCTTATCTTTGTGCATAAAAGCCCTATCTATCAGGGAGATAAGATTTTTGCTCCAACTATCCCAATCTGTTGTATGTGCGCTCCCTTCTGCGGTATTCCTCAGCACCGATCCATCTGCCCAAGGAGACACATAAGAACAGACTGGCTCAGCTGCAGACTCATTACACCAGTCATTGTAAATCATGTCAGACTGTGGTAGCACAGGTTGCAATACACCATATACCTGCACATTTTTAGTACTAGCAGCTTGCACTAACACATTACTATTACACAGTACAGTTCCATTCTGTCCCACCAGAGTGACATTGCAGTTGTCCAGGGCAACCTCTGACTCCAACACATGAAGTTCCCTGGAGATTCCTGTGGACAACTGTGCTGTCTTACCACCAGTTGCTACAGGCAACGGCCCATTTTTGATAACCCCAGGTTCTTTCAGAGCAAAAAGTTTTCCCAACAGCATTAAACTTTTCATTAACAGTAACACTTATAGCATTTTTCGCATTTGTAGGCTGTCCTAGCCCATGGTCAACTTGAGCCTGATAGTCATTAGACACAACACTTTTAGACATCAACACAGGTTCTATTTGGATTTTAACCCTTGCATTCCCATTATATAGGGAAAAGTCATTCTCAAATGCACATTCAGTGGCCCCACTAACTGGGGTCACTCTCACATCATCATGGACAGTCTCGTAACCAGTCCTTTTATACATGAAATCAGCAGTTCCAGCCATCATTTCATTAAAGACAGTCTTACCCACCGCAGTAGTTGGGGTCACCATCTTTATTTGAGTATGTCGTCTTATGCACCAGTCCTCTGCTGCACTTTTACTGGCCAACTCCCCCTGGTGGCCATGGGATGAAACTACAGCAGGCATCTCCCACCGTTTAGCACCCCCTGCAGGCACAACAGGAAACTTCTTGTTGCTAGGGGTGACTGCAAACATATTTTCACCGGACTCTGGGCCTACAGACAAAACTTTCTCAGCAACATTATCTCCAGCCGTATTCCACAACCTAGGGCAAGAAAACATGCCATGCCCCAGCTGGCCACATTCCAGGCATGTTACTGGACGATTTTTTTCCAAAGCGATTCTCTCTTGGCGATTCCCAGCTGGCTGGAATGCACAGGCCTCTTTGTGGGGACGCTGAACCAAACCTCTACTGCAGCTCCTTTCAGGCATAAATTTCACTCCGGTTGCCATGGGAGACCGCACTCTCCCAGCAGAACTTTGCTGGCTCTCTCCAACATGATAAATTGGCTCCTCCTTAAGCCACTTTCCACGATCCTTATTAGACATAGCCCATGGTACAGAGACAGCCCGACTGGCTTCCTTTGCGTTGCTATGGGCAACCACTCTCATCCTCAGCCTTTGATCAGCCTCTCTCCTTGCATATAGCATGGGCTTCTCTCTGCTGGATCCCGTCTCATGCTGTGACACATTCACATCTTTCACAATAGCGGTTTTAACTGCATCAGCTTTGCCAGGGGCAACAACAGCCCTCTTCCAGTTATGGACATCCAGAGGCTTTCCCCTTGCACTGAGGGTTGGCTTCCTTTCCTCTGTAGCTTGTGTTAGGTGTGACCTCAACAAGTCACCTATTTGTCAGGTTATGTTACCGTTTCCCAATTGTTAGTTAGAGTTCTTATCTAAGCAAAGAGACACGGAGGTATTCAGTATTTCTGCTCAGAAGTCCGTCGTAACTCTGACTCTCTCTGACTGACCCTGAGCTCTTTATTACTTCTCTTTTATAGACAGAAAAGAGCAAACATCAGCAAATGTAAAAAAACAACATTTTTGCAAAGAAAAGACAATTCTCCGGGTGTTATCAGCTGATAAGACAATCTTCTGGGCGTAGACTGCTTTTTAGGGCTGATGCGGCCTCTTCTTGATGAGTACGTGACTAAAGATGACGAGTCCTTATTTTACAGAGAAGAATAGAGAAAGACAAGTATTTAGTAAGACATATTGTCAACCATTTTGTTTAGACATACCTTAATCCTTACATTTCCCCCTTTGACATCACCCCTCCCTCTTGCCCTGGGTCCACCTGAACAAGTTCTAGTCGGCCTATATCCAGAGTACTCTCCCTGACCGCGAGTTGTCAGAGGGGTATACACCCATCCCCCTGGACAGTACCAACATCTAAAATTCAGGAAGAGTGGCTTTTCTGACAGATGGGTGATGTCAAGAAACTAAATCCACCTATCTTCACAAAAGTTCCATCTTTTCCGCATCATTTACCTTGGCTTTCTTGCAAAAGCACATGAGCAGTTTAAAGCATGCATAAAAGAAAAATACGAATAAGAGCACCACTATAATCGTCATTGCTGCCTTCTTAACCCAAGAGAATAACCCTGAGAAACTAAAAGTTCCACCAAACGGATCCCAGTCGCGACCAATATTTCGGGCCTTCTCTTGTAAATTCTTTACTTCCGTACGGTGTTGTGCAATGATGTCATAATAGTCAGGTACCTCAATGCTGGTGTTATGTATCCAAGTACAGCACTCATAGTCCTCAGTAGTTTCACAGAGTCCTGTCAGTGCTGCACTCATACTTTCAATTGCTAATTCATGTAATTCTAATTGTTGTCTGATGGCTCTGGTCTCCAGATTTAACTTAGTAATGTCATCAGAGTTTTTCTCCAAAACATCATTAATAATTCCTGTATAGTTATTTAGTCGTTTCATTAAGTCTATACCCCATCCTGTCCAGGACGGGAACCAAGCCCATGCCATGTCCTTCTTCAGGAATATTTCTCTTTTACTACGATACCTGAGGGGATATCTAGGGTGCATGCTAGCTTCTAATAGGTGATCACCTCGTTCATCACCTACTACTCCCATTACTGGTACTAAACTTGCGAGGTAGCACCATCCCAGAGCCCTTCTAGGTATCCAAGTATAACATTTATCCTCACAACAGATATATATATTATTTCCCAGTGCTACTGATCTATTACCGATATTATTTCTATAAAGGGAGGTGTATCCATAAAGAGATAGGTTACTCACTAACCACCTGGTGTTGTTGTCTGAAATATTACCGAGGAACTCAGCTAACGATTGGTGTGTGTGGGTTATACTAGGGTAGAAGACCGTGTTTTTCCCAGGAGTAGCTTTTGGTATGAAAATGGACAAGTTAAATTTGCTGTCTTGGCATTCTCCATTTCCTCCCGTTGTTTTCCCTAGGTTGAAACACCAATCAGGGGAAAAGGCGAGGCCATTTGACTTAAACATTACTGTCTCGCTGGTATTTGTTCTAATTATGTTAATGCTACTGTTAGCAAGATCAGTATAGTTTATAGGAACTGCCATCAGTGGTATACTTGCTGTGCTGGGGTGTAATTTGCTACAAATCCAACATTTCTCATATCCTGACTTCTGGGCATAAGCATATTTAAACTTCAGTAATAACATTTTTTTAGAAAATCCTTCATCCTTGTGTATTTTATTCTGTGAGGTAACCAAACTATTAGCCAGAATTACTGAAACAAAAAGAATAAAAAGATACATGTTGTCATTTGCCAACTGGCTCCTTTTTACAATGAGAAGCGTGGATCCAGGTAGGTTTCCCTTCCAATTTCACTGAGGTTGCTGTAATCAATAGCACCTGGAAAGGACCTTCAAACCTTGGTTCCAGTGTCTTTCTGGTATGTTTCTTTACATACACATAGTCTCCTGGTTGTAGATCGTGAGTACCTGTGACAGAATTAGGGTCTGGAAGAGAAGAATACACACTCTTGTGGATTTTAGTCAGACGCTGTTGCAACTGTATTACATACGTAGTTAACCTATCACATTGCAATTGCATACTTTGAGGAAAATATAAACCTAATCTAGGTGCACTTCCAAACAGTATTTCATATGGGGATAACCCGGTTTTTCCTGTTGGGGTGTACCTAATAGAGAACAAAGCTAAGGGTAGGCACTCAGGCCATGGTTTGTTCAACTCCTGCATGGCCTTTTGTATTTTCAGCTTGATTGTACCATTTACTCTTTCTACTGATCCTGAACTCTGTGGGTGGTAAGGAGTATGAAAACTTTGTTGAACCCCTAACATTGCCATCACATTTTGCATTATTTCTCCCGTGAAATGTGTCCCCCTATCTGATTCTATTGTTTCTGGGAGACCAAACCTAGGTATCAGCTCAGTAATCAGTTTCTTGGCGGTGGCTTTTGCCGTAGCTGATTTTACAGAATAACTTTCGGCCAGCCTGAAAATAGGCAGATGCACACGAGAACAAATTCAAAGGGGCCGCTCTTAGGCATTTGTATGTAGTCAATCTGCAGTCTCTGAAAGGGATATTGGGCCCGGACCTGATGTTTACGTGGGGTTTTCACTCTCTGTCCTGGGTTATTAATCAGACAGATTTGGCATGCAGCACAGTAGTTCCTTGCAGTACTACTGAATCCAGGGGCTAGCCATCCTTGGCTTACAATCCTATACATAGAATTGGAGCTGACATGAGTGGGTAAGTGGACAGCCGCTGCCATTGCGGGGTATAGAGAAGCGGGTAGACATATTTTGTCTCCTTCTCTCCATACATTGTCAAGGCCTGGTGCAGCTCCCTCCTTAACCCAACGGTCCTTCTCAATAGCCCCTGCTTGTTCCTGTAGTTCCATTAGCTGCTGCCATGTGGTTTCGGGCATACTCACCTGTACCGTGGCTAAGGTCTCAGGGCTTACTTCCCCTAGAGCTGCCTTCTTTGCAGTTAAATCTGCAAATGCGTTTCCTTTTGCCTCAGTTGTTTTTGCGCTCGTGTGTGCCGCTATCTTCATGATGGCTACTCTTATAACCTTTTGAAGATTGTTCAGGACTCTTTTGATTCCTTCACCATGTTTAACAGGTGTGCCTGCTGCTGTAAGGTAACCTCTAGCTTTCTATATGTGGCCATAATCATGTGCAACACCGTAGGCGTATGCGGAATCAGTGTAAATGTTCCCTTCTTGTCCCTCCAAGTGTTCTAGGGCTTTCTCTAGAGCGGTTAGTTCCGCTTCTTGTGCCGACATGTGTGCTGGTAGTGACTTTGCCTCAATTACCTGTGTGTCCGTTACCACAGCATAACCTGTGTGATATTTACCTTTGTCATCGGCAAATCTACTACCATCTATGTACAGTGTGTGTTCTGCATTTGCAATGGGTATGTCTGTGACATGTGGGAACCCCGTGGTTTCTTGTTCCATAAGTTGAAAACAATCGTGTTCATCAGATGTTATGTCTTGAAACGAAAGTGTGTCAGAATCCTGAGTATCTTGTGCTGTGTCTACACCATTATCATCATTACTCCCCCCTGTCAAATCTGTCTGTAATGGTAAAAGCTGTGCTAAGTTAAAAGAAGTGCATCGCTGAAAGGTAACATTGGGGGGTAGGAGCAAGGTGCATTGTAGACGCAGCTGCCTTGCCATTGATATGTGTTTTGGCTGGACCTGTGACAAGATGGCGTGTATGTCATGTGTGGTATGTACCACTACAGGATTGTCTAAGACAATTTCTGAGGATTTGTCAATGATAATTGACACTGCTGCAACTGCTCGTACACAGGACGGTGATCCTCTAGAGACAGGATCGAGAGCCGCCGAGAAGTATGCTACCGGCCTTTGTTTGATGTGTTGTTGTGTCAACACCCCTGTTGCGTGTCCCGTGATTTCAGCAATGTACAAATGAAATGTTTTGGTATAATCAGGGATCCCGATCGCAGGTGCCGAAATTAGTAACCTTTTTAAGGTGCTAAAAGATTCATGACCTGCTTCTGTGAGTACATAGGGTACTATTTTCAAGCAATCATATAATGGCTGCATCAGAGAACTGGCATGTGGTATCCATTGTCTACAATATGACACCATTCCCAGAAACATACGAAGTTGCTTAAAGTTGCGTGGGACATTCATTTGTCTTATGGCCTGGACTCGGTCTTCAGTGAGGTGTCGAGTACCCTGGGATATACAGTGGCCCAAAAAGACAACCTTTTTCTGACATACCTGTAACTTAGTTCTATTCACCTTGCACCCTTTTTCAGCCAGGAATTGTAACAATGAGAGAGTGGCTTTTAAACAAGTATCGTTATCCGGACAACATAACAATAGGTCATCTACATATTGCAACAATACACAAGTGTCAGGCGGTAGCCATTCTCCTAACACTGTCTGCAGGGCTTGTGAGTATAGAGTTGGCGAATGCGCCATTCCTTGAGGTAGGCGTGTCCAGGTTAGCTGACGGTTTCGAAGGCGGAACGCGAACCATGGTTGACATTCCTCCGCCAGGGGTACAGAAAAGAAAGCATTTGCCAAGTCTACAACTGTAAATGAGGAGCTATCTGATGGTATTTCTGACAGTAAGGTATGCGGGTTCGGTACTAATGGCGTTATTGGGGCCAATATTTTGTTTATTGCCCTTAAGTCCTGTACCATCCTATACCTTATTGGGCCATCCCCCAATGTCTTTTTCTTAACTGGATACAATGGGGTATTGGCTGGTGATTGTATTTCTTTTAATGCTCCACTTTTAAGTAGAGCCTCCACTTGTAGTTCTATAGCTGCTTCCTGGGGCGCACTGAGTGGGTACTGTTTCTGCTGAGGGAGAACTGCTCCTGGAATCAGCTGTAGAGCAACCGGGGGTATGGGCAGAAGCCCAACGTCTGCTGGATGTGTTTCCCATAACCCTTCCGGAAGGCTAGACAGAATTTGGTCTATTTCCGGTGAGGGCGTATTGGACGGTTCTGGTTCTTCTTCCAAGCATTGTATTTTACTACAGATTTCTATACCCTCTGGGTCATCTCCTATTGCTAGGGTGACCATGCCATCTGGGTGATAAGTAATGTTCGCTCCTATTTTCTGAAGAATGTCTGCTCCTAATAAATTAGTGGGAGCTCCTCTGGAAATCAAAAAGCGTGACAAAAACATGTGATTTCCTATCTTTACTTTTAAAGGTTTAGTCAGCGGGGCATCAGTCAGGAGTCCGTCATAACCACTTATGGGTATGGTGTCACGGGATGTCATGTGTGGAGGGACTACTGAATCAGACAACAGACTGCGTGACGCTCCTGTGTCAACCAAACAAGGAATATGTTTACCTTCCACCTTCATCAACATGTGGAGCATTTTGTTCTCTGATTCAGCTAGGACTGGGGCAAGTCATGCGGTCGGATCGTCCCTATCATTGGTAGGCCTCTGTCTGTAGTCCCTCGTGTCTCTGTCCGTGTTTCCTTCCTGTTCGTCTTTTATCCTTTTCCTACAGTCTCTTTTTATATGTCCCACCTTGTTGCAGTAATAACAGGTAAGAGGTTTACGGGAGGAATTCCCTCCTTCATTGACCCGGGCAACAGTGTTAACTCCCGGTGTCCTTCTGGGTTTAGTTTCTGCTAAATCAGCCTCTATGCCTTGTGCTTTCTGCAACAATGTTCCTCTGTCCCGTATGGCTCTCCATTCGGGAGTACATGCCTTCAGTTTGTCACCTATTTGGGGTACTAGTCCTTCCATAAACTGTCGATTGAAAGCCCTAATGGTGACGGGTAAGGCTAAATCTAGACCTTCGTCAGCCATCATGCTTTCCATGTTGAGGTAAAATTCTGTAACAGTCTGACCTGGGGCCTGTTTTATGGGCGCTGTCGAACCCCTTTCCTGCTGTTTCCCTTGGCAAAATTCTCGTAACTGAGCAATAAACAGGGGTCTAGAGTCTATATGACGGGGGTGTATTCCTGGTGGATCTGCCGCTGGATCCCCTTGTGGTCTATGTGGAGCAATTTCATTCATAAATTGATTAAACATCGTTAGTGTCATTTTATGTCTACACAAATCTTCCCCATCTTGCCAAGTTGCTTCATGTGTGTCTAGTAATTGTGTCACGAATCTACAGAATGCGGCAGGTTTTGCTACGGGATCAGGAGCATTCTGTATTAATGCCATAAGAGTGTCAGCCGACCAAGGTGTCCATGTCCTCAGAACGACTTGTCGGGTCACTGTAGGTGGCTGTCCTGCTTTACCCGCATTTGGATTATTTACTTGTATTACCCTAGTCCGACTATGGACTGGAGCTACGGGCTCTGGTCTTTGAGCGCCGTAATGCACACATTCCTGTGCCCAGTCTGGGTTCTGGGTACCGCATACTCGGCATACCCATCCTCTTCCTCTTAAGGAAGGATAAAGTTTTGGTCTTTCATTACCTGGTGTGGTGGTGTTATAAGGAGGTGGAGTATCTCCCGTATTTACCCTATCGCCGGGAGCAGAAGGAAGACTTTTGTGTCGGACCTTCATATCCCATCCACCCTTTTCCTGATAATACTCCCATCCCTCCTCTTCAGCCCTGTTGGAAACCTTAATTAAACATTGTATTTGTGATACCCATCTGTTCTGCAGGACCTCCCCCTGTCTGTCTCTCTTTATATTCTCCCAACCTTCTACACTTAATCCATTTTCTCCATCCATTCCCAATTTCTTGAGAATCCTATTTGTGCCCTGTGCCTTATCCTTCCCATACAACATTGTAATTATGTCTTTAACAGCATAACATTTCTGAGATTCCTCCTGGGGTTTACCATGTGTCTGGCCCATTTTGACAGTCCTGCCTAGGTGGCGTTTGGATCACTTACTAAGTGTCTCGTTGCCTTCTCCTCCTAGGGTGCCAAAATACTAAAAACCTCTCCTGGATGAGATTTCTGAAATCGAATTACCTTATATGCTAGCCAACTGACAAATATTATGACCAGACTGACGGCTACAACATATACAAGCATTCCCTTTTGGTGGCCAAACACATATGACTAGATCTCCGGGCTTTGTGGAGACCTTTATTCCCTTCCCATTACCATGGAATCTCTCAGCATTCGTTTCTTATTCCTGCTTTATCGAGGCAGTCAGGACTTATACTTTCAACCCGTTTTTAGGCTCATGAATCAAAAAGCGTATATCAAACTTAAGTGTCGGACCCCCAAAGTACTCTTACGAGTTAAGGGCGCATTCCGTTACCCATTGGGATGATATATGTTTCAATTCACACCATACAAACAGGGCTTATCTCAGTCACAACAGACAGATGACAAGTAGACAGACAAGAAACAACGGTAACATAAGCCAAAATATTAAGTTCAAGACCCGCTTACTACAGAGGTTGGTGTTTACCTGAAGAACAATTCAGACAGATCAGGTGGGCACAAATCTAAGAAGCACAGAGTTTATAAGAAAATAAAGCTTTTCTTACCTGCGCAGGATTTGTCTGTGGTTCTTGATGTGCCCGACCATTTTGTTCCGTCCTTATGTTCGTTCGCCTCTTGTAGTTTCTTTCTGCAGGTCCCTTGTTCGCGGCGCCAGAAATGTTAGGTGTGACCTCAACAAGTCACCTATTTGTCAGGTTATGTTACCGTTTCCCAATTGTTAGTTAGAGTTCTTATCTAAGCAAAGAGACACGGAGGTATTCAGTATTTCTGCTCAGAAGTCCGTCGTAACTCTGACTCTCTCTGACTGACCCTGAGCTCTTTATTACTTCTCTTTTATAGACAGAAAAGAGCAAACATCAGCAAATGTAAAAAAACAACATTTTTGCAAAGAAAAGACAATTCTCCGGGTGTTATCAGCTGATAAGACAATCTTCTGGGCGTAGACTGCTTTTTAGGGCTGATGCGGCCTCTTCTTGATGAGTATGTGACTAAAGATGACGAGTCCTTATTTTACAGAGAAGAATAGAGAAAGACAAGTATTTAGTAAGACATATTGTCAACCATTTTGTTTAGACATACCTTAATCCTTACACTTGGTTCAGTGCTGCTAAATGCCGTTTGCACCAATCCACTGCAGATTCAAATGCTGGTGGACTCTCCATAACAGCAGTCACCTGTGCACTCATTGCACCAGTGTTGCTAGGGACAACCCCTAGCCCTTTTTCTCCTTGATACACTCTGATCAGGTATGTATGGGGCTCGTTCGGGCAGTAACAACCCCTCCAACCACAGAGCTCTGTCTCTTTTAAAGCAAGTTGCTTTTCTCTTCGTGCAAGCTTTCCTCACCTGCACATTGCACACACTGATTGTGCTGTCTCATGCACACAAACAGTTCATAGCAAGAGAAAAAAAAAAAAAAATTTGACTTTTCATTCACAGGTACACCACCTGCAACATGCAATGCCTTTTGCCTGGCTGCACTTCCACACACAGCCAATAGTTCCTGACTTAAACTTACTGTAGAGCAAGGACCCGGATTCCACCGTCTTCTGCCCGCATTCGAACACCACTTGTAATATTTGGGGGTTATTTTAGCTTAAAGGTAGAGCTTACCAGTGAGCTGAGTCCACGCCAGATATGCCGTTTTAAGGGCTTGTAGGCCCACTTTTATTAAAGAAAGAAAAGTCCGATAACAAAATAGTTGCCCACACAGGGGTTTCAGCCTCCCACAGCAATAATGTACGTAGAACCAAAAATACCAAGCCACCTGGCTCTCTTTAGCAGCACTGCTTCTCAGACTAATGCTGCAGCCCTCTCGGCTCTGTAACCGAGTTCCTGTACACCCAGTACCTCAGCACTCTTTAACAGCTTCTCTTTCAGCCCACAAGCTTGGACCCTCTGTCTACTCTGACAGACCGACCTGTGCAGACATGCACACTTCTTCTCCCTTACTCGCCTGGACTCCTCGGGAGGGTGGAGCCCAGAACCATGGTCTTGGCTCTGTTTTAAACCCAGGACCCACCTGTGCAATCATCCAGCCAGACTGCTGGCTGGTCCCAAAACCCGGTCCCAGGATTGGAGATTCCGTACTACCACAATACGTTATTTCTGAATATCATTTTATACCAGCCCCATAGCATTATTATACCAGCCAACCCCATAGCGTCATTATAGCGTCATTATATTCTTGTTCATAAAAGGGAAAACCATGCATTTTAAAGCACAACCTGTTCAGTGCCCAGCAGCCTAGCCTTACCTGTGATCAGTGCATAGCGAACGAGGAGAGGAGATGGATTATACAGAGCAGGGATCTCCTGTTTACCCCACGCAGCCACTGTCCTCAGGCGTATTCCCACCTCATATGATAGACAATTGTGCTCCCTACCATAGGAGCCGGCCCAGGAGGTGGGACTTCACCCGACAGCCGAGTAAGCGGGAGATCTCCACTCTGTATAATCTGGTGGCGCTCACCCCCTCCCTGTTCGAGACACCCTAGTGGGACCCATTATTGGGCTGGCCCTGGGCGCCCCCCTTCCCCCGCACAAGCACATGGTGCACATGCCCAGGATCATCCCTGAATCCGGGGACAAAACCAGAGACAGACAGCCTCTGGGGACTGTCCCCGGAAACTGGGGACGTCTGGTCACCCTATGCTACAGTGTTTCCTATATTGCTGGTCAGCAAGTGCAAAAATTTGTTCCATAATTGGTGTCAGCAGGCGTAAACATAAACCATGGTTGCCAACATTTTAAAAGTGTTACAATTGACGTATGGTACCTGCAACCTGCAACCTGCCTTGAATGAATTAAGAAGTAAAATGTGACACACATAGCATTTTGCACTGCAAGGCTACAAGTGTGGAAAAATGTGGGCATGATCAATAAAATGAGTGTTCCTTTACAATGTATGACTTACAGTGTGACACTTTTCTCCATTTGCTTTGGTTTGATTTAGAAAATATAGGGCATGGGGGCACACTGAAGAGTTTTTTGGCGTAACCTTTTTCAGCAGTATTCATGCCCAGCATTGGTGTCAACAGCAGCAATGATAACCCCCAGCATTGATGCCAGTACCAGCAATGATAACCCCCAACATCGGTGCCAGCACCAGCAATGATAACCCCCAGCATTGGTGCCAGCCCCAGCAATGTTAAATCCCAGCAATAACCACCAGCAAGTGTCAAAGCAAGCAATAAACCCCAGTACATTACCCCCAGAGCTGAAACCCCCAATAATAACTGTCAGCACAATATCCCTCCAAAATAATCCCATCACACTATCCCTCCAGCCATTAGTATAAACAATCATTGGTGTCAGTGGGGTGGTATAATTATAGCAACTTACCAGTCACAGCCTGCAGAAAAGACAGAGATTTACCCAAAAGACTCAGTCACATGTGAAAATTAGTACACAGGCCATCTAGCAGGTAGGCACTCAGTCCCACACTGACTCTGCAAGTTCTTTCAGACCACTTTCCCTTTGGGCCAAAAGCAACTACATATCAATCTGCCTGAGACAGTCCCACCAGCCCACTATATACGAAAGCCTATACAAATAAAATAAATTGAAGGAGGCGGGCAGAAAATTATTGGCTGGACAGTGGCCGCATTCAGTCAAAAAATATAGTTAAACTCAAGCACTTAAAATTCACCAAACAGGTTTGAGCCCATCCAGCCCCCACATATACGCACATATGAATGTAAACAGTTACTTATGTATGAAAAACTGAAAATTGTATCAAATACTTATCGTAATTTTCCTTTCCTGATGCCAAACCATGGCAGCATACTAGTGATAGAGCTCCGCCTCTCGACCACTTCCTCAGGACCAGTGAATAGCATAAATAAAGGCATAGTTCACCGCCATCCCATTCTTTGTAACAAGCCACATATCGCAACGTACATGGGTGGGCTCATATGCTGCCATGATTTGGCATCAGGAAAGGAAAATTACGGTAAGTATTTGATACAATTTTCAGTTTTACTGGTGCCAACATGGCAGCATACTAGTGATAAATAACTAGCTGTCAGGATGGGTACTGCTTGACAAAACCAAATTTATTTTACATCATAACAGAAGACTGGCTGGTCTTCCTTCCGAAATCTACAGACAACAAGGCGCCTAGGTCGATTCTATAATATTTTGAGAAGACCAAGATGCCGCTCTACAGATGGTTTCCATGGACACATTTGAGAGAGCTGCCCATGAAGCTGCCACCACCCTGGTGGACTGTGCAGTCACCACTATAGGAAGGTCGACACCCCTCACTCAGTACACTCTGCTTTTAAGAATTGTCTGATTAACGGCTCCTCAGCCCATCTGAGGTTTGTTATTGCTAAGAGTGGAGATATTGGTTCCTTTAATGAACTGAGGATAAGGCCCATGTCTAGGCCAGATTGGAAGAAGTCCAATACTGCTGATAGAGGTGGGGCTGCAGGATCCAGGCCTCTTTCAGTTACCAAAAGTGCAAATCTGTCCCAGATCTTGGCGTAGACTTTATTTGTAGTGGGTTTTCTGGCATAATGTGGCAATAACTCCAGAGGAGCATCTTAAGCTCTCCAGCCTCACCCTCTCAACAGCCAAGCCCGAAGTTCCAGCTTTCGCATGTTCGGGTGCAGGAACCTGCCCTGTACCAGCAGGAATGCTGGTAGGGGAATTGGATGCTATTTGCTGAGGTGTATTGCCAAGGAGAACCAAGGCCTGCGGGGCCAGAACGAGAGACTGGCTATGACTGTCACCTCTTCTTTCAATAGCCTCGGAAGGAACCTCATAATTAGAGCTGTTGGAGGAAAGGCGTAAGCCAGGCTGCAATTCCAGGGTGTAATCAGCGCATCTGTTCCCTCCGCCTGGGGGTGCAGAAATATGGAGAAGACTCTCTGAAGCTTGCTGTTATTGTGGGATGCAAAGAGGTCGATTTGAGGTAGACCCCACCTGTGGACCAATTGAGAGAATACTCTGGGATGCAAGGCCCATTCCGTATGATCCGGGAATTTTCATGACAGATGATCCCCCTGTGTATTCAACCTCCCAGGAAGGTAGACTGCCCTCAGAGACTGTAGGTAAATTTCCAGCCCAAGCCATTATGGGTTCTACCTCCATCATCAGTGTGCTGCTGCGAGTTCCCCCTGGTGTTGAATATAGGCCCCTGCGGCCCTGTTGTCTATTTGCAGAGCAACTGGAAGATTCTTGATCCTGTGGCACAGGGCCTGGAGAGCCAAAAAGGCTGCTGGAATCCCTTGGCGGGGAAGCTCCATCTGCCCTGCACTGACTAACCTTCGCAGTGCGCTCCCCAGCCTGTCTCACTTGCATCGATCGTAACAATGGTCCAACTTAATGGACCTAAGGGCTGTGACTTCTTTAGGGACCCCACCTTCAATCACCACTGTAGGCTTCTTCTCATAATGAAAGACACGTTATCAGTTAACCCAAGCTCTGCTTTCTCCTGTCACATACCTGACGGAAGAGCCTGATATGCAGAAGATGGCCTCTCTTACACCTCTGACTCAAGGTCCCCTGGTAGAGCAGACAGGAGGCGCAGGAGTGCATAGTCACAAGAGTGCCAGGTGGATCGCAGACAGTGAAGCGGGGACAGCTGCAGGAAGGATGGTAGTTCAGTAGGATTCTTAAAGCAAAAGAGAAGGCAGGTACAGGCAGGCTGGGTCATACACTGGAGGGCACTTCAGAAACAGATGTGAAGGCAGAAGCGTAGTCAGGATACAGGCTGGATCAGTGATGGGCTGGCAGCAAGGTAGCAGAAGGAACAGGCAGATGCGGAGTGAAACAAGCTGGGTTAGGTACAGGCAGGAAGCAGGAATGTTAGAGGTAAGCTGTGTCGGTAAACAGGAACAGGTATCAGATACAAGGCAACGGGAACACACAGGAATGCTGTAGAGCAGACAGCACTGATTCTGGAAACTGTCTGAGTTTAAATAGCCTGTTTGGGCTCCAAAAATTGTCACAGGGTGCATGTGCACCAATGGCATTCTGACAGGGGTAATAGGTTGTTTTCTTCAGCAGCCATCTTGGGTGCTGGCATGCCCTTCCTGACCCCTCCACTGCGTTAGGAAGCCTAGCTGAAACTGACGGAGATGCCAGTAGGTCCATGGAACCATTGGGATGCGCGATGACATGGTGCCTAGTAGACTGAGGCACGGAGAGGCCGATAGGTAAGTGGTAGTTGCTGCAGCTAAAATTCTCTTCCTGGTCATCTTCACTTTCTCTGCTGGAATAGAGACAGGTGCCTTCTCCATATCGAACAGCGCTCCCAGGTACACCAATTGAGATAGCCCTTTTTGAAGTTGATGATAAACCCAAACTTCTGCAAAGTGTGGATGAGGATCTCTGTGTGACACTAATACTTCCTGATCCCTGGCCAGCAGTAGGACATCATCCAAGTAGTGGTGGACTCAAAGTCCCTGCACCCTGAATGAGGACTTTTGTGAAGGTCCTCGGAGACGTGCACAGACCAAAGGATAGGCTGGTAAACTGTAAATGCATCTGGCTGACTGCAAACCTCAGGTACCTCTAGAAGGCGGGCAAGATTGGAATGTGGAGGCATGCGTCCTGTAAGTCTAGAGAGAGCATCCAATCGCCGGGCTGTATGGTTTGAATAATTGTGTGAATAGACTCCATTTTGAATTTTTCTAACTGAATAAAAACGATTCGGGTCCCTTCAAGTCGATGATTGGGCAGCACCCTCCATCCTCCTTACGTACCATGAATAGGGTGGAATAAAACCCTGAGTACTTCTCTGAGGAGGGGATCGGTGTTACTGCTTGCCGTATTTGGAGGGATTGAACGTATTACATAGTTACATAGTTACATAGTTAGCCAGGTTGAAAAAAGACACAAGTCCATCCAGTTCAACCTTAAAAACAAATAAATAAAATAAAAAATAATCGTACAATCCAGATACCCAATTTTATGCCCACAATTGATCCAGAGGAAGGCGAAAAAAAAAACCAGCAGAGCATGCTCCAATTTACTACAGCAGGGGAAAAAAAATTCCTTCCTGATCCCCTAATAGGCGATCGGATTTTCCCTGGATCAACTTTACCTATGTTAGTACCTAGTTATATTATGTACCATCAGGAAAGTATCCAAGCCTTTCTTAAAGCAATCTACTGAACTGGCCAGAACCACCTCTGGTGGGAGTCTATTCCACATTTTCACTGCTCTAACTGTGAAGAAACCTTTCCGTACTTGAAGCTGAAATCTCTTTTCCTCTAGACGTAAAGAGTGCCCCCGTGTCCTCTGGGTTGACCGTACAGAGAACAACTCAACACCAAGTTCACTATATGGACCCCTAATATATTTGAACATGTTAATCATATCCCCCCTTAATCTCCTCTTCTCAAGAGTGAATAAATTTAGTTCCTCTAATCTCTCCTCATAGCGGAGTTCCTCCATGCCTCTTATCAGTTTGGTTGCCCTTCTCTGCACTTTCTCCAATTCCCCGATATCCTTTTTGAGAACTGGTGCCCAAAACTGAACGGCATATTCCAGGTGAGGTCTTACTAATGATTTGAACAGGGGCAAAATGACATCTCTCTCTCTGGAGTCCATACCTCTCTTAATACAAGAAAGGACTTTGCTCGCTTTGCAAACAGCAGCTTGGCATTGCATGTTGTTATTGAGCTTATGGTCTACCAAAACCCCCAGATCCTTCTCCACTATGGATTCCCCCAGTTGTACTCCCCCTAGCATGTATGATGCATGCATATTCTTAGGCCCCAAGTGCATGACTTTACATTTATCAACATTAAACCTCATCTGCCACATAGTCGCCCAATTAGACAGTGTATTGAGATCGGCTTGTAAATTGGAGACATCCTGTAAAGACGTTAATCCACTGCATATCTTGGTGTCATCTGCAAAGACAGAAATATTACTTTTGATGCCAGACCCAATGTCATTTATAAAGATGTTAAAAAGTAAGGGTCCCAACACTGAACCTTGGGGTACACCACTGATAACCTTAGACCATTCAGAGTAAGAGTCATTAACCACGACTCTTTGAATTCTGTCTTCTAGCCAATTTTCTATCCATTTACAAACTGATATTTCCAAACCTGTAGACTTTACCTTACACATGAGCCGTGTGTGCGGAACTGTATCGAATGCTTTTGCAAAATCCAAGTATACCACGTCCACCGCCACCCCTCTGTCCAAGGTTTTACTTACCTCCTCATAAAAAGAAATCAGATTTGTCTGACAACTTCTGTCTTTCATGAATCCATGCTGTCTGTTGCTTAAAGTGTTATTGTTCAGCAAGAACTCGTCGATGTGGTCTTTTATTAAACGCTCCAGTATCTTCCCAGCTATAGAAGTTAAGCTAACAGGTCTATAGTTACTTGGTAAAGACTTTGATCCCTTTTTAAATATAGGCACCACGTTCGCCCTGCGCCAATCCAGTGGGACTATTCCCGTCATTAATGAGTCCCTAAAAATTAGATACAATGGCTCTGAAATTACAGAGCTCAATTCTTTTAGGATCCGTGGGTGGATGCCATCAGGTCCAGGTGCTTTATCCACCTTTATTCTGTCTAAGTATTTCTGGACCATATCCCTTTTGAGCCATTGTGGATCATTTGGGGCTGTGTCACTACCACCCCCATTATGGACATGAGCTCCCCCATGCTCTTTTGTGTACACAGAGCTGAAGAAAGTGTTTAATAAATTAGCCTTCTCTTTGTCCCCAGTCACCAACTCTAGATTGTTTTGTAAAGGGCCTACATGCTCAGACTTGACCTTTTTACTATTAATATATTTGATATATATATATATATTGATATAGGTCAGCCGCATTCTGCTGTGTCTCTGGAATCTTGGTGGGTAAAAAGCGATCTGGAGGAGGTGTGCTTAGGAACCTCCAGGAATGGCCTTATGTGATCGTGGATCTTACCCAAGATTCTGTACAATTTCTTGCCCAGATGTCCGCAAAGTGCACCAGCCTGGCTCCTACTGGGAGCATCTGGGGCTGTGCACCGTCAAAAAGACTTATTGGGCTCCTGTGGGGCACTCAGCATCTTCTGCTTGTAAGCTCTAAGGAAAGTTGTTTGTGTCCCCTTCCAGCCACCGCCCGGGGCCCTGGACTACCAAAAAAATCTTAAATCTCTGATTCTGGAGGAATGAAACCTACTGGAAAAAGGCTTTGACCTCCGTTGTTTTTTTGTCTTGTGGGAGTAAACCAGACTTGCCACCGTCACTCTTGAGATGGCCGACTCCATCTTGGAACAAAAGAGGAACTTGCTATCGAAAGGTATCCTACACCAAGACTGTTTCGTGGAAGGATCCATGGCTTTAACCATAAGGCCCTCTTTTCTATGATGTGTGCAACGTAGCCCTGGTAGACTTGACCATGTCTATTGCTGCCTTTCCTATAAAATCAGCTGACACCTTCAGCTCATCCAGAGCCCGAATGATATCCGTCCTTGGCACCCCCTCCTTCACCACTGTCTCGATGTTTTCAGTCCAGACTTTCAGGGCGCTAGCCACTGATGTGAGGGCCACAATGGACAGCAGGCTGCCTGATAGGCTTTCTTAAGATCTAAGACTGCCACATCGACCGTAGGTGGCAAATAAAGTGATGTCCCCTCTGTTTCCTGTAGAGGATATAACTTCTACATACGATTGAGGGAAAACCCTTTTTTGGTTTTCTGCCACTCATGCTTCATGACGTCCTTGATCTCGTCCATGAATGGAAAATAGGCTTGCTGTTTCTGGAGAAAAGGTAAGTAGGATTTATCCTTCTTTGGCACTTCTTCCTCTTCCCATGCGAACTACTGCTTGAATGAAGGGCTCTACTAGAGAAAAACTGAACCCAAGTTGCTCCGTATCCTCCTCAGATGAGGAGGAATTCTCGTAGGCTGACCAGATTGTAAGGACACCTCACTGGGCAGGGACATACTGTTTGCTGAAGTCCTCAGCTGATCTTCCAATGGGACCTCTTGCGCAGGTGGCTGGGCTGATGGGACCAGTGAAGTAAATTCAGATAAGGATTTGCGCACTACTTTCATTAGTAACGATGAGACTTGTGCAGCTTCCTGTTCCCTGTCCACTGCAAATTCTTCAACACAGTCTTTGCACACCAATTTGTTGGATAGGGGACTGTGCCACAAGCCCAGCATGATTTTTTGCTGGGACGTCTGCATTTCCCCGGAGAAGAGAAGGCGTGTGACGTCTCCTCTTGGACCTGAAACAAATCAAAGCGAATCACATCAGAGGGTGCTCTTTTAAGGTCTCCTGAAAACTTACCAACTAGTGGTCCCCCTACCTTAAGCATTGAGGGTCTTGAATAAGTGGTGACTGACTCATGGTAATAGAGATAAAGGGACAGCCAGTGGAAGAATAGCTGAAAGAGAGAAAAAAGGATGGAGATAGCCAGTAATCTTCTAGCGTGATACCCACCCCCTGCCCCCTCACTCTCTCTCTTTTTTTCTTTATTATAAAAAAAAGAATAACTTTTCCCTTTCAGTGTCTTTTTTTTCTTTTTTTAAACAAAACACTTTCCTAACAGCAGAGGGCGCCACGAAAACTTGCAGATTCTGAGTCCAAGATAACTGCAAAGCCAGGAGCCACAGACAGGAGGCTGTATACTGCCAGCCCTACTCCAGCCCACTGACAGTTCTAAATGTCCCCAGGGATGGAAGAACCCGCCCCATAGGCTCCTCCTATTGTTGTGGGTAAAATTGAACATTTTGCCCTGTTTCAAAATGGCCCGCAGCGCTTCCGTCGGCCAGTGCGCATGTGTGAACCGGGTGCAGCCCGATGGCATCATCAGGAGTGCCCTAGGCCGGTAAATACAGCATTCGGCAGCCACCCCGCACCTATATGGAGAATAGAACCCCTGCAGCAAGGAGAAACCAGCTCCCCTCCCGCACACAATCTACCCTGACCCCAGAAGAAACAGGAGAAGAGAAAGGGGGGGGGGGGTCAAAGAAAGAAAAAGGGAAGATTAACAGAACAGGTAAAGGCAGAGCTTGCATGGTCAGGGAAGCCCATTGTAAAAGGAAATGGCAAGCTGGCCCCCCCAAAGCCCCAGAACTTAGTTAGGCTCGATGGCAGATTTCCTTCCTAAAGAGGAAACACTACAGAGGCCCATAAAGACCCACAGATGAGGGTTCCCAGGCTTTGCAGCACATTTAGCAGCCACAGCGCTGGGACTTCGCACTGGCAGAGGCATGAATCCAGACGGCTACTCCTCAGTGGCAGAGGTGGGGGACATAAAACAGCTTACTTCATCACTGGTGCCTCAAGGTATGAGGAAAAAAGAAGAATGGAGTGGTGGCTAACTAAGCCTTTATTTATGCTGTTCACTGGTCCTGAGGGAGTGGGCAAGAGGCGGAGGTCTATCACTAGTTTGCTGCCATCAGGAAACATTGTTTGCTCTTGTTAACAGGTGGAGTTAGCTTGTTTGCACTAGATGGCTCAGTCCCCAATAAAGTATGGTAAAGAGAATTATGTAATTCTGTGTTAGGCCCATTGTGTAGGAAAGTTCCTCCCTGGTCATGTCATGATTATAGTCAGCGCCCATGTAAGTGCCAGGATGGGAGGGCCTTGTTATTTGGGACATGGAAGCCAAACACCCCAGAGCTATCCCAATGTAGTCAGTTATTGCCCAAGGGACCCTAATGTGGCCAAAGTCCCAGGTGAGGTGGTACAGAACACTGATATGAGTACATAAACACCTAGGGAAAGGTGGGCCATCTGCAAGTGTAGCTGGCTGGGCAGAACTATAGAAAGGGACATTGGGAGAGACTGGTATAGTAATGAGGGCACACTGATTCTACTCGGCGATGGAAGCTGAATGCTGTGGACTTAGTATATTGGATAAAATGTGTTTTAACTAATCTTCAGGCATAAAATAAATTTTTAAAAATGTATGCAAAAAACACAAAATCTGCCCTAGCAGCGAGAGAGTTATGAAGTTGCACAGCATCAACATACTGGAAGAGGTAGCAGAGTTCCCAAAATAACAGCTGCATCATGCCGTCATCTCTCAGCATAGGTTCAGAGGAACACCTGTCTGTCACTCCTTTCTATTATCTCTCATCTTCAAACAAAATGCAATAATAAAAATACTATAAATGCTAAAACATTAAAACTATTACATAAAAATAAGTATTATATAATAATAAAAAAGTTTAATACTATGAAGGATTACAACAATGTTATAAAAGTTTACAAAGACAATAATATTCTGAAACATTCTTAAGAAAAGCAGACCGAAAGAAAAGGGCAGTGTCTGTATATTGGGGGTGGATACAAGGGAAATTGACTCCTGAAGGGGCTCAAAACTGGGCTCGAATTGCGGTGTGCTGCGCCCAGCCAGATTTCACATGTGCTAACCCACAGCCAAAGCCAAGGAATATCCTGTGTTTCCATTCTGAAATTACATTAGTGTAATTGTACTAAAAATATGCTTTTGACCTATCATCACTGCCTGCTGCTGTCAGCTAGCTACATCCACTTGTGAACACAATAAACAACTGTGGTTGGTTGCTAGGACCACCTGGCAACCTAGCAACCAATCTGCATGCTTGCTCCACCCCCCAGCATTCAGAGGAGGAACTTGAAACCTGCCGGACCTGCCATTTCCCCACCACCCAACCTTCCCCTGTAGCTGGTGGCTACACTGTGACTGTGAACTCTGATGTAAAGAGAGTAAGGGAACTCTTCAGACACTCACTCATTGGGGGGGCGGTCTAGGAACCCTGATATAAGGAAGGAGTGGCTCTGGGGGACCCTGATGTGAGGAGGGGGCTCTGGGAAACCTGATGAAAGTAAGGTGGCTCTGGGGACCTTGATGTAAGGAAGGGGACTCTGGGGACTCTGATGTAAAGGGGTGACTCTGGGTACTCTGATGTAAGGGGGTCCCCGATGTAAAAGGGATGTAGTTCTTGGGACCCTGAGGTGTGTGATTCTAGGGATATAGATGTAAGGAGGGGGGGGCTCTGAGGATCCTGATGTAAGGAGGAGGGAGGATCCCTGATGTAACTAGAGGAACTCTGGGTACCTGGACTGAAGGGAGTGACTCTTGGGACCTAGTAGTGTATTTATGTTTTGTGCTGCCCTAGGCCTGATAAAACTCGTGTACCCCTAATTTAAATATGACACACCTCTTCCTGTCAAAGCCACACCCCCTGGTGTATAAGACCTGCCCGGTTACCGGCGCCAGGCGGGCTATTTAAACTCAGTTCTCCCTTCTGATCTTGCTGCTTGATCTACAGCGTTCCTGAGACTATTACCTGAATCTGATCTGTTTGTGTATCAACTCGGCCTGACCTGCGACCTTCCCTGCCTTCTGCCTGCCTCTGACCTCCGGCTTGTCTACGACTCTGCACCTGTCTCATCCTCTGGTCCATCCGTGCTCATCCGTTACCGACCCGGCTTGTTCCACGTTCCTGCCTCTGCCCGCTGCATCTGTTCCTGTACTGACTGTCTGGTTTGACCCGGCTTGCCTGACTCTTCTGTGTGCCTGCCCCTGAGTGATCCACCTGTTCCTGTTGGTCTCCTGCTGTCTACTGGTTCCTGTCTGCTGTCACTGGGGCCTGCTTGTCCAGCTACAGTTCCTGAAGTCAGTCAGATCCATCCATCGGCTGTTGATCCTGCCA
Source organism: Lithobates pipiens (assembly GCF_037356315.1). Lineage (NCBI taxonomy): Eukaryota > Metazoa > Chordata > Amphibia > Anura > Ranidae > Lithobates > Lithobates pipiens. Next base: position 150,832,998 of record NW_027507791.1, on the reverse strand, counting down.
GGCACTCGTGCTACCTCTGACTCCCGTGCCTCCTGTCACCATCATCAGGGGCCGTGAGTCGGGGATGCAAGAGAGGTCTCCTTCTGCATTCCGGGCTCACCACTAGGTACGTGACAGTATCAAGCAGCCATGACCGAGCCCGCGCAGGGAGTCTCTCCTTTGGATGAACTGTGTTTGCATCTGGCGGGTTTGACCCAGGCAGTTAAAGGCCTTCAAGAAAGCTATTCCCGTTTGGAGGAACGTGTTCAAGCCCTCTCCCCGTCAGCTACTACCCAGGGGTCACCATCCGCCTCTGCCAGCATGCCTGCTCCACCAGCAGTGGTGATGTGCCCCCCTGAACCTCGAGTGCCCACGCCTGAAAGATTTTCTGGTGAACACAGCAAATTCAGGGCCTTTCGCAACTCCTGCGAGTTATACTTTGCTCTTCAGCCACGGACTTTTTCTTTGGAAGCCACCAAAGTGGGCTTTGTGATCTCCTTGCTCCAGAACGAACCCCAGACATGGGCACATCACCTTCTTGAACAAAAGGCTGACGAACTTTCCAACTTGACCACCTTTTTTGATGCGATGGCCCGAATCTATGAGGACCCTTAGCTCTCAGCAACAGCCGAAGCCGCTCTCCATGCATTACAGCAGGGTCGCAGAGGACTACGTTGCAGAATTCAGGCGTTGGAGTGCAGACACCAATTGGAACAATGCTGCTCTCCGCTACCAGTTCCGGTTGGGTCTGTCTGATCCCCTGAAAGATGAACTCGCCCATGTAGGGGTTCCTCAGATTCTAGATGAATTAATCAATCTATCCATACAGATTGACAGGTGCCTACGTGAACGCAGGTCAGAGAGAGCCGCTGGTCCGTCACGTCCCACCTGGATGTTGCCAAGAGTGCCCAGTTACTCGAGTACTATGCCACCAGCTCAGTCTACTCCTACTACTGATGTGCCGGAGCCTATGCAGCTGGGTTTGCTACGACCAACACTCACACCTGAAGAACGTCAGCGTCGCCGCATGAATGATCTGTGCATGTATTGTGGGGAGCCTGGGCACTGCGTGAGGTCCTGCCCAACCAAGATCCGTAAGTGGCTTCCTCCTTCTGCTGATCAAGTCCTTGCAATCAACAATGCTTCCCCTCATCTTGCTCTTTCCGTTTTGTTGCAGCTCCCCGGAAAGAACATCCAGGTTCCCGCTATCGTTGACTCGGGAGCATGCAGCTGCTTTATGGACTCTGTTTTTGCAGCAAAACACCACATACCACTACGCTCCAAGACCCAAGGACTACTGATACATCTTGCCGATGGATCCGCCATCCGGTCTGGTCCTGTCACCCAGAAAACCATCCCCATCTCTGCCAGCATATCCAATCTTCACCATGAACTTTTATGTCTTGACATCATCACCTCACCCTTGTTTCCTGTTATCCTGGGAATGCCCTGGCTCCAGGCCCACAACCCTTGCATTGACTGGACTACCAGAGATGTTACCTTTCCCTCACCCTATTGCTTCCAACATTGTCTACCAAAGACTCCCAACCAGCCCCCAGCTCTGATGTGCCTGGATACGGAAGCTCGCCAATTAGTTCCAGAGGCATACCACGACTTCACGGATGTCTTCAGCAAGAAAGGTGCAGAGACTCTTCCCCCTCACCGGGTCTATGACTGTCCTATCGAGCTCCTCCCTGGGGCCGAAGTACCATTTGGAAGAATTTTTCCTTTAACTGAACTGGAACTGGCTGCACTCAAGGACTATATTGACGAAAATCTTAAGAAAGGATTCATCCGCTCTTCCACATCCCCTGCAGGAGCTGGCATTTTCTTTGTGGAAAAAAAGGACCATACCCTTCGGCCATGTGTCGATTATCGGGAACTAAACAAGGTGACCATTAAAAACCGATACCCTCTTCCTTTGGTGCCAGAACTTTTCCAGAGACTGGGGGCAGCAGTCATTTTTACTAAATTAGACCTACGGGGGGCCTATAATCTGGTCCGCATAAGAGAGGGTGACGAATGGAAGACAGCTTTTCGCACCCGATTCGGACATTTAGAATATCTAGTTATGCCGTTTGGGCTCTGCAACGCCCCCGCTACCTTCCAGCATTTTATAAATGACATCTTCAGAGACTTCCTGGACCTATTCGTCATCATCTACCTGGATGACATTTTGATCTTTTCTGCCTCCATCAGCAGCCATCGTCAACATGTCAAGTGTGTGTTAGAGCGACTCCGTCAGCATGGCCTTTATGCAAAACCAGAGAAGTGTGAATTTGAACAACAGAGTATACAGTTTCTGGGACTAATCATTTCTGTTGAGGGCATTAAAATGGACCCTCAAAAAATGTCCGCTATCCTTGAGTGGCCTGGTCCTGTGGATAAAAAGGGTGTTCAGCGGTTTGTGGGCTTTTCGAACTTTTATCGGAAATTTATTAAAGGATTCTCAGCCATCATCTCACCTATTACCCAGCTGACCAAGCAAGGAGTTCGATTTCATTGGACTCCCGAAGCTCAAACTGCTTTTGACACCCTTAAGAGACTTTTTACCTCCGCTTCCGTACTGAAACACCCTGACCCGGCTCTCCCGTTTGTTCTGGAGGTTGATGCATCCGAAGTCGCCGTTGGGGCAGTACTCTCACAACGACAAGGCCCCAAGTCTCTTCTGTTCCCTGTTGGCTTCTTTTCACGCAAGCTTTCTGCTCCTGAAAGAAATTATGATGTGGGAGACAGGGAACTATTAGCAATAAAAGCGGCTTTGGAGGAGTGGCGGTACCTTCTGGAAGGAGCAGCTCACCCGATCCTGATCTATACGGATCACAAAAACCTGGAGTACCTGAAATCTGCTAGAAGGTTGAAGCCGCGTCAAGCCAGGTGGGCGCTGTTCTTTTCCAGGTTTGCCTTCCATGTCACCTACAGACCGGGTTCAAAAAATACCAAACCGGACGCATTGTCCCGCATGTTCAATGATCCCAAAGTACCTACCTCTCCGGATACTATTCTGTCGGCGGAAAACTTTCTCCTTCTCCAGGAAGATCTGTTAAGCCGGATTAAGCAAGCTTCCAGTGAAGACCCCCCTCCTGCAGGAGCAAGGCTGCTTGCGAAAGACGGTCTGTTCTGGCTTGAGGACAAAATCTTCATTCCAGAAAACCTTCGGGCCACCATACTCGAGCTCTGCCACGACCATGTACTAGCCGGCCACTTCGGTGTCTCCAAGACGTCTGACCTCGTGCAACGCACGTTCTGGTGGCCGCAAGTTGCAAAGGACTGCAAAAGATATGTGGAGTCTTGTACCATCTGTAATCGCAGCAAGGGTAATAAGACCAGGGCTTGGGGCCTGCTCAAACCTCTACCTTCTCCAGAGAGACCCTGGAAGTTAATCTCCATGGACTTTATTGTTGAACTTCCCCCTTCAGAAGGCCATACGGCCATCTTTGTGGTAGTGAATCGGCTGTCCAAGATGGCACACTTCATCCCCTTGAAAGGAACACCATCAGCACTGGAAACTGCACAAGTTTTTATCAGGGAAGTCATCAGACTTCATGGAGTTCCAGCCAACATCATATCAGATAGGGGGGTGCAGTTTACCTCTCGTTTCTGGAGAGCACTATGCAGTTACCTTGGCATCGAGCTATCTTTTTCTTCTGCATACCACTCTCAGACAAATGGGCAGACAGAGAGAACTAACCAGACTCTTGAGCAGTATCTACGCTGCTTTTCTTCCTTTTCTCAGGACGACTGGCTCTCTCTGTTGCCACTGGCCGAGTTCGCTTATAATAATTCCATCCATTCTACCATCAAGCAGACCCCGTTTTTTGCCAATTATGGTTTCCACCCATCATTCCTTCCTAACTCTGTTCCTGAATGTTCTGTGCCAGCCGTTCTCAAGACTGTGGATTTTTTCAGTATCAACAATAAACTGTTGCAGGAAACCATGACCAGAGCACAAGCGCTAAACAAAGAGACTTTTGATAAAAACAGACAGGGGGAACTGATTCTGAAACCTGGAGACCAGGTTTGGCTGTCTACAGTTAACCTCCGACTCGCTTGCCCTTCAAAGAAATTGGGCCCTAAGTTTCTGGGTCCCTTCACAGTCAAGAGGAGAATCAATGAGGTGGCCTACGAACTGGAACTGCCAGAAACACTTCGGGTACACCCCGTTTTTCATGTTTCTCTCCTGAAACCCGCCATCTCTAACCCTTTTCCAGGACGAGCCACAGATCCCCCTGCTCCTATTATGGTCAATGGTGAAGAGGAGTTCGAAGTGGAGGCAATAATGGATTGCAGGAAGAGAAATAACTGTGTCCAATTTCTCATTAAATGGAAGGGGTACGGTTCCGAGGAAAACTCATGGGAGCCTGAAAGCAACATACATGCCAAGCATCTGATACAGGCCTTCAAGAGATCCCATCCTGAGAAAATGGCCCGGTTGGGCATCCTGAGGCTGCCCCTTGGGAGGGGGCAATGTCAGGAAAGGCTGGCTGGGGACAGTGGTCCGTCACCTGTCTGTGCGCGCCTGTGGGTGCCTGGTGCGCGTGTTCGTGGTCACCCGGTTGCGCGCGTTCGCGGCCGCGCGCGTTCGCACGGTTACCGGCGCCAGGCGGGCTATTTAAACTCAGTTCTCCCTTCTGATCTTGCTGCTTGATCTACAGCGTTCCTGAGACTATTACCTGAATCTGATCTGTTTGTGTATCGACCCGGCCTGACCTGCGACCTTCCCTGCCTTCTGCCTGCCTCTGACCTCCGGCTTGTCTACGACTCTGCACCTGTCTCATCCTCTGGTCCATCCGTGCTCATCCGTTACCGACCCGGCTTGTTCCACGTTCCTGCCTCTGCCCGCTGCATCTGTTCCTGTACTGACTGTCTGGTTTGACCCGGCTTGCCTGACTCTTCTGTGTGCCTGCCCCTGAGTGATCCACCTGTTCCTGTTGGTCTCCTGCTGTCTACTGGTTCCTGTCTGCTGTCACTGGGGCCTGCTTGTCCAGCTACAGTTCCTGAAGTCAGTCAGATCCATCCACCGGCTGTTGATCCTACCAGGCACTCGTGCTACCTCTGACTCCCGTGCCTCCTGTCATCATCATCAGGGGCCGTGAGTCGGGGATGCAAGAGAGGTCTCCTTCTGCATTCCGGGCTCACCACTAGGTACGTGACACAGGGGCTATCACTCTCCCTTACTCATCCAAAATGAAAAAAAATGTGTTGCCTATAGTTTGCCTACTTTAAACACAAATTTCTGATTATTTTATGGAGAGAACTAAGAAGATATAACCATGCCAATGGTGCAGCAGAAAACATAGCACAGTGAGGAAGGTTTGTGGTCCAGGATGATAGGACAGTCAAAATTAGAATCGGCGCCCTCCCCCCTCACAGTTGCAGAATGCTGGCCACCCGCATACCGGAAGCTTTATATTGATGCTAGACTAATTTGTCTCTCAGCCCCATAGGACTGGCGCTAAACTAACAGTGTAGCGCAAGCTGGTGGGGACCCTGACTGAAATAAGGCTGCTGACTCTAGGAACCCTGATGTTGGGGGGACTCTGGGGACCCCGGATGTAAGAAGGGTGACTCTGGAGATCTTGATATGAGGGGCCGCAGACAATAATATTATGGGGGTGACTCTGGGGATCCTGATGTTGAGGGGGACTCTAGGGACCTTGATGTTAAGGGAACACTGATGTAGAGGGGGTACTTTGTTTTGAGGGGGAACTCTGATTTTGTACATTACACAGTCTTGACCAAAGTGTTCATTGTCCCAACATTTGTTGGTTTTAATGATGTTCTTTTTAGTGTGCAGAAAAGCATGTGATGGAAATGTTTATATTTTAAAAAAAGATCCTTTGTTCTGGGGTTTATGTGTATCTGTCACTCAGGACATAGTAAGTAGAAGTATTTTGTGGGTACAAGAACTGTGGTATATGTCTGCAGTGTATACAGTGACTAGATACAGATTTTTTTAATCATTCCCCTTTAAGTCCTCCCACTGTTAGGCATAATCTGTCCTCTTCATCAATTACTATAAAACTCTGCCTCACTTACAACTGGCCCCCATTCTCTGCCCTGCTGACCCTGTATACTTCCCTTCTAACCCCTATTCTCTGCCCTTCTAACCCCTATCCTCTGCCCTGCTGACCCTGTTTACTGCTCTACAATCTAATGACCTCTGTTCCCTGAAATACAAACTGCTGACTCTATCCTCTAATCTGCTGACCCCCTCTACACTGCCCTCCTGACCTCCCATCATCTGCACCCTTACATCAGACCGGCTAGATCCAGCCCTGGAGCTTTGCCTTTTTTATCTGCACAGTCATATTTACCCTTCATGATCAATTAATCTTTTAGTTCCAAACTTTTTTTTGTTAGTGACCTTGATAGACAACATTTGATATTGATACACTGTTATACTGTTACCTATGTACAGTATGTGCTATTGTGCAATTTTTGGGGCTGCCCTTTTCCATTTCGTATTGTCAAATTTCAAGATTATTTCTTGTTCTCTTCCATTCCTATTTGGTAAAGTCAGAAAGGCAGTTATTTAGCCACCATGCGATACAATATGGGAGGCCTCAAATTTATTCTGCAGCAGAACAATGACACCAAACATGCAGCTAATGTCATTAAGAACTATCTTCAGTGTAAAGTAGAACAATGAGTCCTGGAAGTGATGGTTTGCCTCCCACGGAGCCCTGACATCTTTGAGTGTTATACTAAGAGACAAAAGGATTTGAGGCAGCCTACATCCGCAGAAGACCTGTGGTTAGTTCTCCAAGATATTTGGAATAGCCTACCTGCCAAGTTCCTTCAAAAACCGTTTGCAAGTGTACCTAGAGGTATTGAAGAATTGACGCTGTTTTGAAGGCAAAACAAAAATGTATTTCATTTGGATTTCTCTTCTGTTCATTTATTTTCCATTTTGTTAATTAATAAACATAAACTATTAACACTTCTATTTCTGAAGGCATTCCTAATTTACAGCATTTTTTCACACTGCCTAAAATCTTTGCACAATACTGTATGTTGCTCCAAGGATTTCGACATGGTCCCCTCAGTGAGTGTTGAAGCCGAAAGTTTCACAAGAAACTTAATATCAGGCTCAGTGCTCTGACATTTGCTGATCCATAGATGGGTGTTTGGACAAATAATAAGGTCCAAGACCATAGAGGGTGCTCTTTAATGCTTGGTCCTATCTCGGACCATAATATTTGGTGTATATAATAATAAAAAAATATTTTATTTGTGTGTCCATATATCACGACGTTCCATACAGTTTGGTTAGTAGTTTTTTTTGGTTTTGTTTTTTGCTGATAGATAAATAAATACAATACAAATAAATAAAACAAAAGAACACATTTTTGAAACTTTGAAATTTAAAGCTTTCAAACTATTATCAACTATTTTTGGACACCACCTTCTTCCTAACCTTTCAGGCTTATCAGTGCTGCTATCCCATTGTGGTACTACAGTCAGGTAAAAATGTATAAAGGGGGCACAACACGGGCCCACTTTCATGAGATTGTGGCCACCCCTTCCCATTATTTTATTCATTTATTTTAGGGAATTCAGCATTTAGTTTTACAGATATTATGGGTGCTGTCTCCTTTAAGGATTCAGAGATAGTTTTGGCTGGGGGACCAATGAGAATCCAGGGAATTTTCTGGAAAACTGGGAAAGGCTATTTAAGGACTGTGGGAATAGGGTTCTGGCTCTCTTCCAATGGTCTAGACAAGAAGAAGAAAGCTAATTTCTGTGTCGCCATGGGAGCCCTCGTCCGACAGCTGCTTGAGAAGGCAAGCAGAGAGGGAGGAGAGTCGTGGCTGTGCTGCTGCTTGTCTGTCACTGAAGGGGAGGAAGAGAGGTCGATTCATAGTGGGGACAGCAGTCCATCAGCAGAATCTACACAGACACCGCGGATGATTTTGGCGCTGCAAGAGGGAGTATCTGCTCATCGTGGGAGACTTAGGTGCAGTATTCCTCCGGAGAGGAGACAAAAGGCCACAGAAGAGGCTGAAGAGGTTCGTATGACACCAGCAATCGGAGAGGCAGCCGAAGGAGGCATGGTGGGGCGGAGCGGATAACCCGCAGGGAGGAACCAAAGAGTCAATGACTCCAGAACAGCGCAGCAGGGAACCTGGGATGCTGATGTGTCACAAGTGTTGCCAGCTGGGCAGGCACCACAAGGACCAGAAAGGAGAGCGCTGCTGGAGGGGGAAGCTATTCAGGAGGCAGTGCAGCCTCCATCAGCCGGGAAGTCAAGTCAATTACTTGTATTGTCTGGATTACTAGATTCTTTGTTGTCTCTGTTAAAGTCTTTGGCTCCTGAAGTGTTAAACTATTTTCCTGTTAATACTGTTATTTCAACTCCTAGCTACCCAGTGTACCCTTCAGCTGCTGCTGTCTCTGAAATTCCAAGTGTGAATATATTTGCTCAGCCGGTGCCTGATGCTGTGGTTACTGTTGGAAATCAGAAGGAGTTACCAGGTCCTGGAACATTGCAGACGGATGTGCCTGTTAGGTTCACTGTCCCTGACATTTGCATGAAAGATGTTATGCCTTGTGAGGTTTCCCCCCTAGGTTATCATTTAAGCACGACAATAAAAGATAAAATATGGCAAGGGGGCGTGGGAGCTCCCGATGTTCAGGCATATCACAGAGCAGTTGTTCTGGACCAGCTGGGACAGGGGTGGATACCTAACTCCCAGAAACCCTGGAAACAGATCGAATCCACGGTTCTCAACTCAGAGACGAACAATGTACTGGCAGCCTTAATAGTCAACTTTAAACCAACCCATCAGAATTTAGGGTCAGTGACGGCAGCAATACGAGTGTGGACTTTCATCACCGGAAGCAGCAAAGGAACCTCTTACACAGTCTTATCCAGAGTGCCCTTGAGGGCCTTGGATCTTAACACCGAACAATGGACTTCCAAGGGGATAACTAACGTGGGGTTACTTTACTCCTCCTGGGGCCTACACCCATTCTCACATTTACAGGAGACATATGGCATAACCAAACAATCCTTCTTCCTATACCTTAGGATCCGATCAGCCCTTTCTAAAATACAAGGGATCCAAAAAGACTCTCTACCAAGTACCATTTTGAAAATCTATGACACCCTTAAACCAACACTCAGAGGGATTGCATTTGCATACAGGATGCTTACCACACTCTCTGAGGAAGTTTCTTCTCCCTCAACTCTCTACTGGGCCTCCCTCACGGACAATCCACCTACGAGCAGACAGTGGCACCTAGCCATAACCCTCCCCCGTCGCTTATCCCACATCTCAAACTGGGAGTCTGTACAAAAACTTCACCACAACTGGTACCTCACCCCACCCAAGTTAGGAGCCATTTTTCCTGCAACATCGGCAAACTGCTGGTGAGGCTGTGGAGGAAGAGGAACACTAAGTCATATTTGGTGGGGCTGCCCTAACATCCAAAAATTCTGTCTGGAGATAGCTTCTTTTATCTCTTCTAAGTACCCGGCATCCCCCCCTCCCATGACTCCCTTGGATCTCCTGCTGGGGTTATTGATCCCCACAAAGAGTAAATAAACCAGGTCAAAGGCAACCCACATTCTGATTGCGGCGAGATTAGCCATGGCCAGGAGATGGAAGTCTACGAGCCCACCCAGCTTACGCTTTTGCCAAGTCCAAACTGTCTACCACAGCTTTCTTCCAAAATTGGGCCTCTTGGATTTCTGACCAGAGAAGCCAGCCCGTTGAGTCACCTGAGTGCAACATACTACCCCCTGTTCCACCCCCCCCTTTTTTTTCTTTTTTTTTCTCCCTAACTGAAATCCCTGCACCCAGATAGTCCACTACATAATGAAAAGATGATCCATTAACCAAACTATTCAATGCAAGGATGTTTGAACAGACACTTACAGAGATGCTAACTACTGAACTTTGGGACGGTTATGTTTACGACTATAATTGTACTTTTAACTTTTTTAATTTCTTTTGGTATTCTCAAGCCTGGCACTCATTTGCTGCTCACAGTTAGAACCCAAAGGGATGAGTGGGAAATGGATGCTAAGATGTTACTTGGTTGTTAATATGTAATGCTTCGGGCAGAAATTTACTATTTAGTTAAATGCATTAGTTTTAAGAAATGCCGTTACTACTTGCAGAGAAACTACTATGTATACTCAGATGTATGTTTTTTTCTCTTGAAAATCAATAAAAAATAAGTTTAAAAAAAAAGAGAAAATATGGAAGTGAGAGTTTATAGATATACTCTTGCTCCTTCCTTTTCACAAGGATTTTGCAGTAAAGTCTGATAAGAGGGGGGAAGAGAAGAGCGAAGAGAATAGGCGTAGACCAATACCTAGGTCATTTCACAATTGGCTGCAGGTTTATTGTATATATTGTGTGTGGAGTAATGGCAGAGAAACACCCAGAACTGTGTGGGGGATTATTTCAGCAACATGAAAATAATGAAAGACTTAGTGCTGTGGCTCAATTTGATTTTATCACAAAAGCAAGTCATGCCTAAGCAAACCTTGGTCAATCCTTTGAACCCGATGTATAGGAAAAGCTGTTTTGCTTTTAATGAAAGCCAATGCCATTGGAATACTGCGTGCAGATACAGACATACAGACGCACCCAGTAAGAAAGTGATTCATAAAAAATGTGAATGTGGTAACTAGTCAAGGGATGAAAGATATTTTTCAAAAAAGCCTGCATTCCAGTGAGACTGGAAAAATTGCACCCGTGGCTGACCAGGTACCCAAACAAGGAAAAGGCATGTTTTCTCATTAACGGTTTTACAAATGGTTTCCCGCTGCCCTCTTTTGGGGAAGGCTCTTCAGTAATGGGAAACTTAAAATCGGTGGAGGTGTATTCCCAGGTGGTTAGGGAGAAACTCTTCAAAGAAATTGAACAGGGCAGAGTAGAGGGTCCGTTTGAATAGTCAAAAATTTTCGCATTTCACCATTAGGCGTTGTACCCAAGCGTGAGCCGGGATCCTTTTGCATCATTCATCATTTATCTTTCCCTAAAGGCAAATCTTTGAATGATGATATCAATGGAGAGTTATGTTCAGTATCATCCGCTATTTTGAGGAGGCAATTATAAAAATTAGGTTGTTCCATACTGGAGCTTTATTGGCTAAAGCCAATATCAAATCGACTTTTCGCCTCCTGCCTATTTCCCCTGTGGTGTTCAACTCATTGGGTTTTTGTTTTGACAATTGCTATTTTTTTGACAAGTGCCTCCCCATGGGATGCTCATTGTCCTGTTCATATTTTGAGGCATTTTCCACCTTTCTGCACTGGGTACTTGGTTGTCAATTAGGTCAGGATAGCGTGGTTCACTATCTGGACGATTTTTTTGTTTATGTGACTGCCAGGAGATACTTTTTGTTTTGATTTATTGCAAGCTTTTCGGGATATGGCCCATGAGTTTGATATTTTGTTGGCAGAAGAGAAAACTTGTTTGTCTAACACGTCATTGGAGTTTCTGGCCATCCAGATTGATACCTGCAGTATGGAGTTTAGCCTGCCGGTGGCTAAGTTGCAGAAATGAAAAGCCTTATTGGTCCTGGTTTTGCGAAAAAAGAAAATACTTTTGAAGGATATGCAATTGCTTCTGGGTGTCATGGTAGTTGCTTGCAGGGATTATGCCTGTGGGAAGAGTTTTTTCCTGAAAACTTTATCTTTCTATATTGGGCCTGAAGTTGCCTTTCGACTGACCAGTTCTCTCAAGGATGATTTATGGGTTTGGCCTAATTTCCTGGAGAATTACAATGGGAGATCCTTTTTTTCAGATGGATTTCATTTTTGACCCGGATTTTATTTTTTTCACTGACGTGGCTGGTTCCAAAGGTTTTGGTGCAGTATGAAAAACCCATTGGTGTTGCGAGGCTTGGCCAGAATTGTGGCTTAGCAGTCAGGCCACAAAAAACGTGGTACTTTTAGAATTGTTCCCTATTTTAGTTGCTTTAGAATTGTGGGGCAGTGAGTTTGTGAACAGGTGTATTATGGTGGTGATTGACAATAAAGTGGTCATGTTTGCAGTGAATTGCCTCTCATCAGGTTCGTCTGTAATTAAGGTATTAAGGCAGGTTGTTTTTTTTGTCTTTATTTTTGTCTTTATTTTTGTAATTCAACATTTGGCTTAAAGTCAAGTACACCCCAGGGATTCTGAATAACATTGCCGATGCAGTATCTCGATTACAGATGGATTCATTTCTGGAGGTGGACGAGGAGGGCCTCGCATGTCCAGAGCATCTGTGGATGGTGATATGACCGTGATTATGGAAACTATTAGGGGCTTGGTAGCCCCCAAGACCAGGTCTTCTTATGCAGCAGCTTGGAGGATGTGGCTGTCCTTTGCGAGGGGTGATGGCTTCAATTTTGCTTTTCCATTGGAGGGTTCTGTTTTGGCTTTCCTGTCATTGGTTATGCAAAGATAATTGTCAAGCAGTTATGTGATGAGAAGTTAGCTGGCATCTCTTTTTTCTTTAGGTTGATGGGGCTGCCTCTGTGTTCATCATACTTTTCTGTAAAGCAGGTGCTCAGGGGTTATAGGAGGATGACCTTTGTAGCGGATGACAGAAGGCCGATCTCCCTTGACATCCTTAGCGGGCTTTGCAAGGTTACAAGGGTGGTTTGTTTTTCACCGTACAAAGAGGTACTTTTTAGAACCGCATTTGTAGTGTTAAAGGCCTTTGCGCTACTTAGGAGTCAATAAAAAGGGGAAAACTAAATATGTGTATACAATAGTATGTATGTTCACAAGTGCTGCAAAATGGAAGCGTACACAATGACACCAAGAAAAATAAATATTTATAAGATTTCACACAAGTAAGAAGTAAAGAAGCTTAAATAATGGAATGCCTAGAAAAATGAGAGCTCTAAGAAAAAAAAAAATAGTTGAAGTGCAGGAATGAGCCCTGCTGCAAAGCATTGCATCAGAAATTGTAATTACATAAAATAAAAAATAAAAAATATTGCTGGCTAGATATATAAGTGCTATAAACAATCCCAATTAAATTAAATATAACACAAAGTGAACACACATGAATCTTATGAACCATATCAAGTGCTAAAGTGAAAGAAAATTATAGTCCTGTCCATGATGTCCACGATTTGAGTTTGTCTGTCTTCCACCCCTTCTCACAGATTCATTGGCTGGAAAGCTTTCGTGTGCTGCCCGGAGAGTTTTCCTGGTTCTAGTGAGAGGAGACTTTGTAACCTGGCAGGGATTGGCTGGCTGGCCTGTCCATCTTCCCTGTACCGCCTGCGACCGAGAGTGCTGGATCGGTTGTTTCCGGAAATCATCGGCTGAATTCGGGACTACTCATGCTGTCCGAGCACGGGGACGCTCTGTTGGCTTACCCTTAGAGGATATCGGTGGAACGTGCATCCACGGAAGAGTCACTTATCCCCGCAGAGGGTCCTTTCTGCTCACGCTGTTGACTCCGCTCGCTTGGGAGTCCATCAATTCTGGTAAGGACCCACACTTACTTGTGATATCTGCAAGCCTCATCAGTTTAAGATATGGGAGTATCATCATGATTTAATCAAAGGAAATGGATTGAATGCCTATTTTGAACTTTTTTACGGCTAATATATAAAAAAAAATGTATCACTCTTTTTATTTTTCGAATATTCATATACACAGGACTATCATTTTGTTTCACTTTAGCACTTGATATGGTTCATGGACTCTTCCTAAGATTCATGTGTGTTCACTTTGTGTTATATTTAATTCAATTGGGATTGTTTATAGTACTTATATACCTAGCACAGCAATACTTTTTTATTTTCATGTCTATTTTCCAAAGTGATATTTGATGGTGTTTTGTTGCAGCTTTTTCCCCTTTTTTCTAGTTTTTCTAGCGTGGTATTTTTCTTATTTATTTATATACTGAGTGCAGGAATTAGCCCTGCTGCAGGGGCTGAACAGGGGCTAAAAAATTGGGCCTTAGGTGCTGGTGCCATGTCACTGTAAGCCCTTGTACACACGGTCGGAGAATCCATCGGAATGTGTCCTATCGACCGTTTTGTCCGATAATCCGACTGTGTGTGGTATGCATCGGACTGTTTCCGTCGGAATATCCGTCGGACCAAATTTTCCAACTTGCGGGAAATATTTTCCGACAAACTAGTCCAATCGGACATACTCCGATCATGTGTAGAGAATTCCGATCGGACCAAGTGTCCCGCATGCTCAGATCAAATTCCTACATTAAAGCTATTGGCTACTAGCCTGAACGTAGTCCCATCGTCATCACGTTCTGAACGATCAGATTTTCCGCCAACTTTGTCCGACAGTGTATGTATGCAACAGTTTCGGACAAGATCCGTCGGACAAAATCCGACGGATTTGGTTGTTGGAATCTCCGACCGTGTGTACAAGGGCTTACCTCTCCCATATACTCTAGTTGGAGTGCAGGAAGGAGCCCTGCTGCAAAGCATTGCATCAAAAATTGTATTACATGCCCCTGTTAAACAGGGACTGAAAAATTGGGCCTTAGGCACTGGTGCCATGACACTGCAACCTATCCCATATACTCTAGTTGGAGTGCAGAAATGAGCCCTGCTGCAAAGCATTGCGTCCAAAATTGTAATTACACACCCCTGTTAAACAAGGGCTGAAAAATTGGGCTGGTGGTGTCAACATAACAAGACAGTCACTCAGCATCAGCATAGGCAGTCCTGAAGGGATGTGACATCTCAAAAAAAATTGTCTGAACGCATCGGTCAGACGGCCACCTTCTTCACCGATCCTTCTGTGACTGACCGAAGCCTCAGCAACACATTGTCCAGGACCAGGAGTTTGGAACCTCCCAGTATCTGGGAATGCGTTGCACAGACCTTTCTGCAAAGCCTCACAGAAGCCTCACCAGGCCCGACCCTGCTTAGCATCCGAGATCAGACGAGATCGAGCGCATTCAGGGTGATGTGGCCATAGGCGATCTTGCACGCTACTTACAACTCTCTTGACAAAAGCCAAGGTGGTCACCTCGGGCAAACAAGAGGAAAAATACAGCAGGTCGTCGAAGCCAACAACATACTGGAAAAAAGCCTACGGCACCTGGTATTCCCAGGCGGAATGTCTCACCCTTTGCTCCCTTTGCAATGGCAAGATAAGGTCCGCAACCTTACCCTTGTACCGTGGATCAAGGAGAGTGGCCAGCCAGTAATGGTCCTTGATCCGAAGAATACGAGGATCCTTCCGCAGGCTTTGCAGGATCAGGGAGGCCATGCAGCGTAGGTTAGCTGAGGCATTCGGTCCAGAGTCCTCTGGGTAACTAAGGACAACATGATCCGCAGCCCCCTCCTCCCAGCCACGTACAAGTCCACAGGTTTCTTGGGACTGTAAATCATCCCTAAAAGACTGCTGCTGCTGAGGGCTAGGCTCCACCTCCATGCTGTGTGATGGGTGGGACAGCAGGAACACTGTCTGGATAAAGGGGGCCTTGAGAGGCAAGGAAGTCCTCCTCTTCCTGCCTCTGTTCTGCCTCAAGTGCCCTGTCCATTATTCCACGCAGTGTGTGCTCCAACAGGTGGACAAGAGGTACAGTGTCACTGATGCATGCACTGTCACCGCTCACCATCCTCGTGGCCTCCTCAAATGGTGACAGGATAGTGCATGCATCCCTGATCATGCCCCACTGGCGTGGTGAAAGAAAATCAAGCTCCCCTAACCCTGACCTGGTGCCGTAGTCGCACAGGTACTCATTGATTGCCCTCTGCTGCATGTGCAGCCACTGCAGCATGGCCAACATTGAGTTCCACCTGGTGAGCATGTCACATATAAGGCGATTCTTGGGCAGGTTCAACTCCTTTTGGAGCTCAGCCAGCGGAGCACTGGCATTAAATGATCGGCGGAAATGCACACAGACTTTCCTGGCCTGCTTCTGGACATCCTGTAAGCCCGGGTACCTGCCCAAGAACCGCTGCACCACCAGGTTAAGGACGTGAGCCACACAGGGCACATGGGTCAGTTGTCCCTGTCAGAGGGCGGAGAGGAGGTTGGTGCCATTGTCGCAAACACCCATTCCTGGCTTAAGCTGGTTCCAAAGACAAAGCACTGGAAGAGGCCATGGAGGAAGAAGAAGAGGAGGGGGTGGAGGAGAGAGGTGTGTCACAACCAGTAGTAGCATTTTGGAGGCGTGGTGGCAGAACAACCTCCAACACTACTGCACCTTGTCCTGCATCCTTCCCAGCTGCCAGAAGAGTGACCCAATGGGCCGTAAAAGATAGGTAATGTCCCTGTCCATGCCTGCTGGACCATGAGTCAGTTGTAATATGCACCTTACCACTGACCACCCTGTCCAACAAGGCATGGACATTGCCTTCCACATGCTGGTAGAGAGCCGGAATCGCCTTCCGTGAGAAAAAGTGGCGTTTGGGGACCTGCCACTGAGGAACTGCACATTGCACAAACTCACGGAAGGGGTCCGAGTCTACCAACTGAAAAGGCAGCAGTTGAAGTGCTAGCAATTTAGCCAAGCTGGCATGTGGATGGCTGGGAGTGAACTTCTTTTGACGGTCCAGCAGCTGGGGCAGGGACATTTTCCTGCTACAATCGGACGTGAGTGTACTGCTAGCAGAGTGCCCACAAGTACTTGGCTGTAACACACCTAATTCTACACCTTCATTCCTCTCAGTGCAGGTTTCAGAGAGGACTGAAGGTCTAGTGGGGTTGGAGATCCCAGCTGATGAGGAGCAAGGAGAGGTCCGCTTTGTTCTTTTGTGTGGGTCTTTAAGGCACGCTTGCCAACGAGCTGCATGGCAGGTCAACATATGTCTGGTCAAGCATGTGGTGCCCCTGATGCAGTCGTCTCAAAAAAGCCCACACCAAAGAACTTTTGGAATAACGCGCAGAGGCAGCGCCCTGCACAGGCAGAGCGTGATTCAGTGATTGTGCTCGGAATCTCGGTCTGATTCAGTCGGTGTGCTGCCCCTAAGCTGGCCCCCGGAGAGCATCCTGCCTCCTTGGAGATGTGCCATCTCCTCCTCCTCTCTCCTATCAGGCACCGACATGGAGTCAGTGACCTCATCATCCCCTCCCTCTTCATCACTGGAGCAAACCTGGCAGTATGCTGCAGCTGGTGGAACATGACTGCCAGATTTCTGTCCTCCTTGAGCATCCCCTCTCTCTGCGCTCACGCTACTGCCTTCCTCTAGCTGGGTATCATCATAAGAGCCTTCAAAACGCTGGGCATCCTCCTGGAGCATGTACCCAACACTGTGCTCAAACAGTTTGGGGGACTCCTCAGGAGGACATGGTGTGTCTAGGGAAGGAGTGACTGATGACCTTGAGAGGAGGGAAGAGGACGCGTTGGCAGCTGCTTTGCTAGTACCCTGAGCCTGGGTGAGAGAGGATGAGGAGGATAAGGAGGGCTTTGTCATCCACTCTACCAAGTCTTCAGCATAATGTGGCTCAACACGTCCAGCTGCCGAAAATAAGGACAAGCATGTCCCATGGCCACGTGCTGATGACAATGCACCACGTCCACGACCAGCACTGTTGTCTCTAGACACAGAGCCTGCTTGCCCTCTTTTATTGGCTTGTGACGGTCTGCCTCTCCTTGTTGGCCTTCCAGACATAGTAATGGCCTGCAGGGAGATGGGAAAACCAGCAATTGGGCAGTGTGTACTGTGCAGGAGGCACACAACACTCACTTTAACTTCTTCAGATGCCTGTATTACAGAACACCAGCAATAAAGGGTAGTTTCAGGTGTATATTGTGCTGGAGGCACACAACACCCGCTGTAAATGCGGCAGATGCCTGTATTAGAGAACACTAGCAATAAAGGGTAGCTACAGGTGTATACTGTGCTGGAGGCACACAACACCCACTTTAACTCCTGCAGATGCCTGTATTAGAGAACACCAGCAATAAAGGGTAGCTACAGGTGTATACTGTGCTGGAGGCACACAACACCCACTTTAACTCCTGCAGATGCCTATATTAGAGAACACCAGCAATAAAGGGTAGCTACAGGTGTATTCTGTGCTGGAGGCACACAACACCCACTTTAACTCCTGAAGATACCTGTATTAGAGAACACCAGCAATAAAGGGTAGCTACAGGTGTATACTGTGCTGGAGGCACATAACACCCACTTTAACTCCTGCAGATGCCTGTATTAGAGAACACCAGCAATAAAGGGTAGATACAGGTGTATACTGTGCTGGAGGCACACAACACCCACTTTAACTCCTGCAGATGCCTGAGAAAAGAACACACTGTCCCTGTCTATCCTTCTTTCCCTGCACGCCGGAACACACTACACAAGGTCACCACGCTGGCAGCCTTATATAGTTTGGGGCGTGTACTAAACCCCCTGAGCTATAATTGGCCAGCACTGTGATTGGCCAAGCATGCGGGGTCACAGTGCATGCTTGGCCAATCATGAGCCAGCAATGCACTGCAATGGCGCAGTGCATTGTGGGCGCCACACGAATTTGGCGTGAACTGCCCATAACGTTCGGTATTTGCCTAACGGGCGAACAGCCGGTGTTCGAGTTGAACATGCATTCGACTCAAACACCAAGCTCATCCCTAATCCTAATACAGATTATGAAGGTGAGAGTTTAGAGAAACCACAGCACTGGAAGACTATGCACCTACACTCTTATTGAACTGCACTTATGAACGTTAATCTATTATGGACTTTATTATTGATTTAAATAGATATTCACCATATATCTAATTTATTTATTTTATATTATCCATATTTTCACACTTTTTGCATTTTATTAAGACGTATCAATTTTTTGCAGTATTTACTTACTTTATCACTTATCTATTAGTTCGTCAAGCAATTTTTTTGTATATATATATATATATATATATATATATATAATATATGATTTAAGGGTGACTTCACTCCACTCATTTGTTTCTTTATTTATTTATGTTTTACTTTATTGTTTTTATTTTAATTTTTATTTCTATATTTATCTTATCCTTATTTTTACTTTTATCTTTATTCATTTATTTTTAGAGCTGCATTTGTGCTCGCATTTTTTTGGGGCTTTTCGAATCACGGAATTGGTGCCTAGTAATAAGCTAGGTATTTCAGGAATTTGATGTAAAGTGGTGATTGACCTAGCAGGGGAGCATATTTTGCTACAAAAATCGAAAATAGACCAAGATGGGAGAGGTAGGTGGGCCTTGCTGAAGGGGTTTGTTTGCCCGATAGAGACAGTTCAGCTGTTCATTGGGGTTAGACTCTCGATGGAAAGACATTTTCCTTATTTACGCTAATTTAGCTCCACTTACCAAGTACCAATTTGATGGGGTATTGCGGAAATGCCTAGAGCGAATGAGCTTGGGTAATTAAAAATTTTCCTCTAACGCCTTTAGAATTGGCACAGATTCAGAGACGGCCTGGAAGGGGTTACAAGAATTGGCCATTATGGAGATGGGAGGTGGAAATCTAAGTGTTTTAAGTTATATGTCAGACCTAACCTTTTTGTTTAATTCCTTCAGGTTTTCAGCATATAGTATGGATTCTGGGTCATTTGTTTATATATTGGGTGCGTAAGAGAGTGGCCCAGAGAAGCTACACTACAAACTTTTCCCTGCAGCCGGAATACTTTCAGTTATATTGGAAAGGTATAAGAGGCCTTTAATGGTATCAATTTTTTCATTTGTCTAGATTATATCAAATTTGGCCCAGCCTACTATCTCAGTGATTCATTTAGGAGGTAATGACTTATTGTTTCTGATAAAAAGGGATCTTCATAATTTTTCGGTCTTTTCCCCAGGTACAACGATTGTCTTTTCTAAAGTGGTCCCTCGTCTCATATGACTGTCCTCGGCTCAGAGGAGGGTCACAGAGAAGATGCAGAAAATAATTAACGAGGCCTTGGAAAAGTTCATGCCCATGATTGGTGGGTTAGTCTATCGGCAAGTGGAACTGGAAGGTGCTAACCCAGGTTTGTACAGGAGAAACGGGGTCCACCTTTCAGATGTAGGCGTGGATATTTTCAATTTAGGCTTACAGTACAGTATTTGGTGGTGGGGTGGGGCCGGCCTTGTTTTTCAAGTCTGGCTTGTGGGGACTGTTTAATTTCTATGTAAAATATGTTGTATTGCTGCTCGAGTTCTAAAAACTGAGCAGTAAGAACTGATGTTTATTTGAATTCATGATTTCTTTTGGTTGATAATGACAGAGTATTAAAGGATATTTTTATGTGAAAAACCAATTAAGTGTCGCAGAGATTTCTTTTGCCAAACAAAATTGGTATCCTGTGTGTTTATTTAATTGCATTGTATCTGGAAAACAGCGTTTGGGAGGGGTGTAGCCTGCAATCTCAAGTATACCTAAGGGTTGATGCTGTAATTGTTTGTTACCAAGACAGCTATTTGTGCTCAGCATGTCATGTCAGGAAAATGGGGGGGGGGGTCATATACTGTTTTTTAATTCACAAACCCAGAGTGCAACCTTTTTGCCTCAGCATTCACACTCCCTTAATGGATAATCCCCATAATGTATTTAACATGTGCATTTTCTTTTATTGTCAGCTTCATCTAGTAGCCATAATGCTGTATTTTCCGGATTACAATATTTGAAGAAAATACTACATTATGGCTGCTAGACAGAGCAGAGGCTGATAGTTAATGCATTTATTAGACACATTAGGAGCATTATGTGCAACAACTAATCCTCTTGTCGTGCTTAGTCATACGTCGGGCAAAGCACATAAAATTGAATGGTTGAGAACAGGGAATAATTCTCCAGCTCTTCTAACATGTTATGTTTGCAAAATTTATTTTACATGGCATTATAGATGTGATGTCTAGATATAGGTGTGATGTGTCATTGAATCAGTCAGTGCCACAGATCTCTAAGAGAGAAATACCTAAAAACAATATGTAGGGTTCTTTTTAGGACCGGAATTACAAAATACAGAACAAAAAAATACAGAAAAAAAAATCTATTTGTACAGTGGTGGGATTCTGCTCTTATGGTTAACTTACTGTCTAGACAGAGCCTTTAGGGCTCTTTCTGTCAACTTAAAACATATCTCATATCTCACACACAAGCGGAGTGTCCGACAGAAAAAGTCAGACAGAAGCTTTTCTTTGTATATTCCGATTGTGTGTATGCCTCATCCGAGTATTTTTTCCAAAAATTCTGACAGACCTAGAAATAGAACATGTTTTAAATATTTTATTATTTTAAATATTTCCGACGGAAACCAATTCCTATTGGGAAAACCGTTTGTCTGTATGCTGTTCTGACAGAGCAAGAACGATGCATGCTCTGAAGCAAGTATGAGACGGAAGCGGTCGGTGTGGTAAAACTAGTGTTCGTATTGGAGCTAGCGCATTCCTCGTGTTGCTAATTCTGTGATCTTTTAATGCAGCGCATTCTTTTCTTCTTTATAATGCTAGAAGTATGAAGTTGTTTTGCTGCTCATATTCACACAGAGTTCTCACAAACTGATTTCTTCATTATTTATCCTCATCTCATGAATAATATTCTATTTTTTAAAAGCCCGATCTCCATAAATAATGTTTACAATTATTTTTTATACTCATCTTTTATAATTTTTTATTTCATCAAGATTTATTTTACGATTACTTAAAAATTATTTTCTAGTGATCTCGTGGCAAGTGGCAGTAAATTCATTCATCAGTTACCGTGACCAGTGGCAGTAAATTCATTCATCAGGTACCATGACCAGTGGCATTAAATTATTCATCAGTTACCATGACAAGTGGCAGTAAATTATTCATCAGTTACCGTGACCAGTGGCAGTAAATTCATTCATTAGGTACCATGACCAGTGGCACCATGATAAATTCATTCATCAGGTACCATGGCCAGTGGCATTAAATTATTCATCAGTTACCGTGACCAGTGGCAGTAAATTCATTCATCAGGTACCATCACCAGTGGCAGTAAATTATTGATCAGTTACTGTGGCCAGTGGCATTAAATTAATATTAATGCCACTGGTCATGGTAACTAATGAATAATTTAATGCCACTGGTCACGGTAACTGTTACCGTGACCAGTGGCATTAAATTATTCATCAGTTACCATGACCAGTGGCAGTAAATTTACCCCTACCCCTTCCCCCCCGCCATGCTGCATATTACAGAAATCACAGACACTGACAGTAACAGACTCAGCTTATTATTAATCATGCTGCCATACAGCTTGCATCCCATTTAGCATCCGATTAGCTTATTTAGTACTTATTTGTTACTTGAATCCCTCTGATCGACTTGTCTTTCTCACTGTCTGTGCTGCTGTCTGGACAAGCAAGGAATTTTATGGTTTCTCCTCGGTGGCGCTGGCTCCTCTTGGTTGTATTTACAGGCAGCTGAGCTTGGACAACAGCTCGCTACGCTCCTCCCATATCCCCGGGCCGCCTCCGCTGTGAGTGACGTCATGGCGCCGGGACAAGGAGGCTGTAATGTTAGGGGGAGTGAGTGGCAGCGTCACGAGGGGATGGTGCTGCAGCATGTGTGCCGGGTGCAATAGCGGAGCCGCCGCCGGCGTTATTGTAACACACAATACCGACAGAGAGAGAGGTGTAGTGAGTCAGTGACACTGACACACTGTCTGACAACCGGTCCACTGAGCCAATCGGCCCACCGGGAAACTCCCGGTAGTCCCGATGGCCAGTACAGGCCTGGCAGCAGATGACATATCTGTCCCCAGGCTGTGGTACTACAACAGCCTG
This sequence comes from Lithobates pipiens, assembly GCF_037356315.1. Classification (NCBI taxonomy): domain Eukaryota; kingdom Metazoa; phylum Chordata; class Amphibia; order Anura; family Ranidae; genus Lithobates; species Lithobates pipiens. The sequence continues at coordinate 150,810,352 of NW_027507791.1, read as the reverse complement.
CGTCTTCTGTCAGACCAGACTGAACCCAGGCCATCACTTTCTTCTCTTCCCTGCAGCCTTCCTTGGAGGCTGTGGCTCTGGTGGTGGACTTGTGGCAGGAGGAGGAGGAGGAGGAGGATAGGCTTGCTCAGATATGTGGCTGTTCTCAGTCAGCTGGCCCCTCAACCCCTTCTGAAGGTCATCGTAAAAAAATTCCCTCACAGAGGAGGCATTGGTCATTCTCCAATTACAGCAACCTGGTGGCTAGATAGCAGCCATAGGCCTCTTCAGCACTGGGGGGCTCCTAAGGAAACCACTGGCTTCCCTAATGAGGCCCAGTGCTGCCTCCTCCGTCATTGTCCCCTTCCTGGGCCTTTTGGTGGTAAGGCAGAGGGGAGGCACCTGGAATTGGGTGAGGCTCCTACTGGACCCAGCCACCTCCTGGCTGACACTGGGGATGACCACCTCCTGGCTGACACTGGGCACAGCCTGGCTTCAGCTGGGCGCATCCACTTCTTGCAGGTTGTTCCTCGTCAGCCTCTGCTGGGGTTGAGGGAACAGTGGAGGGAAGGCTGCAAGGAAGGGTCGAACGAGATTTCCTGTCTTCAGTCTGGTCATTCAGAAACTGCAGTTTGTTGAAGTACCACAGCCTGGGGACATAAACATTCTCTGCTGATGCTCTTGATTTTGATTTCTGGATCTTATTATGATCCTTCTTATGTTCCTCAAGATCCCAATTTTATTTTTATGTTTACTTCGAGGACCCGAGTCTTCACAAATTCCAGAAGTTTCTCCAGCAATGACCTCCTAGCTTGTTTATTATAATATAAGCTGTGTTTCACCTCCCACAAATTCCTCACCTCCCTGTATCTGTCTTTGAAACTTCCCGTGAATTCTGTTTCCTTAAACTGATTAATCTTTCCTGTAAGACAATACAAAAGACAAAAACACTAATGTCAGCCTAAACTCTCACTATCTTATGCCAATATAGGCCTCAATCTTGAAGCAGTATAGGCCACTGTGATGGGCCAAGTTCAAATTTTACCTTTGTTTAGCACGCTCGCCACTTCCGTTCGTTCATCCTCCACACACACTGATCGTATGTAGAACACATGCATGTTAGTTTTATATACACTGTGCATGCCTGAAACTCCGCCCGCCCCTGACTTCATTTTCACAAATATTCCCCGCCCTTTCTCGCTTTGGTGCACAATAGGAACAACATGTCGGAGACACAGGTGGTTGGAAATTATTCCAGTAGCAAGTGGGGAAGCCCGGAGCTCGAAACGTCCCGATCCAGAAGGAAGAGATTTAAGGCTTCCAACATGGCCTTTGAAGAAATGGTGGAGATGGTGGACATCTTGCGAAGGAAGGATTATGATGGTAAACATGGACCGTACACCCAGCCGAATTTACGCAAGGCCAAAATCATAACAGTTGTGAAGACTTTGGAGCAGAATTTTGGGGTACGATGCTCCAAAGACCAATTAAGGAAACCTTAAACTGAGGGAGTCGGATCAGTATAGAAGAATAAAGAAGGTGCTTCAAAAAAGTAAATACTTGTCCTGTGTTCCTATTATGATTATTAACTTGTATGCTGCTCCATGTGCTTTTCTTTACTGTTGTACAGTTTTAAATGGCTACTTTCATGTTCATAGGCACAGTAATCATTCGTTGGAAACATTGTTCTTTTGCAAATAAATATGATGTTTTTAGCTGATACAGGGTTTTAATTAAATTTTGGTCATGCTAATTTGTCTTATTAAAAGAAGTTTATGATATTGTTGTCCAGTGGCAGCTGGTGAAGTTTTTGGATGGGGGGGCGCCAGACCCCGCCCATCATGACCCCGCCCATCATTTTGGCCCCTCCCACCTCTCATAAAACACGCCCCTTATGTAATCTGAAAAAAAAATTGCCGTGGGTTCCCTCTCCGAGGGCATACCAGGCCCTTAGGTCTGGTATGGATTCCAAGGGGAACCCCTACGCCGAAAAAACGGCGTGGGGGTCCCCCCAGATCCACACCAGACCCTTATCCGAGCACGCTACCCGGCCGGCCAGGAAAGGGGGTGGGGACGAGCGGGCGGCCCCCCCTCCTGAGCCGTACCAGGCCGCGTGCCCTCAACATGGGGGGGTGCCTTGGGGGAGGGGGGCGTGCGGCCCCCCCACCCCAAAGCACCTTGTCCCCATGTTGATGAGGACAAGGGCCTCTTCCCGACAACCCTGGCCGTTGGTTGTCGGGGTCTGCGGGCGGGGGGCTTATCGGAATCCGGGAGCCCCCTTTAATAAGGGGCCCCCGGATACCGGCCCCCCACCCTATGTGAATGAATATGGGGTACAATGTACCCCTACCCATTCACCTGTGAAAAAAAAGTACAAAAAAAACACAACACAGGGTTAAAATATTTTATTGCACAGCTCCGGGGGTCTTCCGTCTTCGGGGGTCTTCTCGCTAGACTCCTCCGCTATCTTCTTGTAGCTCTTTTGCTAGCGGAGGAGCCAGGCTTTCTTCCTCGCCGCCGGCCTCTTCTCCCGACTTCGGGGGTCTTGTCCCCCTCTTCGGTTCTTCTGCCGGGCCACCGCGCCTTCTTATAGCTCTTTTACAGGCGGTGGCCCGGTCTTCTGTCGCCGCCGCCACCGCTCATTCTTCTTCTTCTTCTCCTTCTTCTCCAGGAGATGTTGCCTCGACGATCTCCCTGGCCGGAATGCCAGGGACGCGCTGCGCTGCCACTTATATAGGGACAATGGGGCGGTGTCACATGGGTTGATGTCACATGGGTTGGTCACATGGGTTGATGTCACATGGCGACTGTGACATCAACCCATGTGACCAACCCATGTGACATCAACCCATGTGACACCACCCCATTGTCCCTATATAAGTGGCAGCGCAGCGCGTCCCTGGCATTCCGGCCAGGGAGATCGTCGAGGCAACATCTCCTGGAGAAGAAGGAGAAGAAGAAGAAGAACGGGCGGCGGCGGCGGCGGCGGCGGCGATAGAAGACCGGGCCACCGCTTGTAAAAGAGCTATAAGAAGGCGCGGTGGCCCGGCAGAAGAACCGAAGAGGGGGACAAGACCCCCGAAGTCGGAAGAAGAGGCCGGCGGCGAGGAAGAAAGCCGGCCTCCTCCGCTAGCAAAAGAGCTACAAGAAGATAGCGGAGGAGTCCGGCGAGAAGACCCCCGAAGACGGAAGACCCCCGGGGCTGTGCAATAAAATATTTTAACCCTGTGTTGTGTTTTTTTTTGTACTTTTTTTCACAGGTGAATGGGTAGGGGTACCTTGTACCCCATACTCATTCACATAGGGTGGGGGGGCCGGTATCCGGGGCCCCCTTATTAAAGGGGGCTCCCGGATTCCGATAAGCCCCCCGCCCGCAGACCCCGACAACCAACGGTCAGGGTTGTCGGGAAGAGGCCCTTGTCCTCATCAACATGGGGACATGGCACCCCCCCATGTTGAGGGCACGCGGCCTGGTACGGCTCAGGAGGGGGGGGCCGCCCGCTCGTCCCCACCCCCTTTCCTGGCCGGCCGGGTAGCGTGCTCGGATAAGGGTTTGGTGTGGATCTGGGGGGGACCCCCACGCCGTTTTTTCGGCGTAGGGGGTTCCCCTTGGAATCCATACCAGACCTAAGGGCCTGGTATGCTCTCGGAAGGGGAACCCACGTCAAATTTTTTTCAGAAATTTGGTGTGGAGTTCCCCCTTCAGAGCTCATTCTCTGATTGGCCACGGCAAAAGTCGCCTGGCCTGGGGAAACCTTTCTGGCTGTGAAAGCTTTTTGCATTCATTCAGCTAAATGCATGAACATTCTCAACAAAGTAGAAACTAGAAAGCCTTTATGCGGTGACTCACCTGTCTCACTGTCTGGCAGCTCCGCTCGGGCTAAGGAACGGAGCTGCCGACGTCACTTCCGGGTTTTGTGAAGCAGCCGAAAGCCGGAAGTGACTGCCTGTCTAAGAATGACAATGCTCCCGCCCGTAAAATCACAGTGATTTTACGGGCGGAAGCTAGTCGGCGTTCTGCAGTGCGCCGCAAGGCGGGTTTTTAACTCGCAAATGAAGCGCCATGGATGCAATCTTGTGATTGCATCGACGTGGCGCTTCTCATAGTGCACTGTGACCGGCGCCACAGTACACTATGTCAAATTGTTAAATGACATTTTTTTTTTTTTTAAATGTCTTAAAGGGCCCGTTTTTTTTTAACTTTTTTTTTTTTACTTTTTTTTTTTTACACCTAGGGAGAAGGGGGGCGGTGCCCGGGCGCCCCCTATGGGCGGGCCGCCACTGTTGTTGTCTAGATGTCTTTGAAACTCGAATGAATTGCAAACTTGATTCATTGGAATGTAAGGAGAGGACACTCAGCAGCTGTTTACACATCTGGACTCAGGGGCACTAGTGTGGGACACCAGAGCAAATTTTTTAGGGTGACTCACACAGGTGCTCCAGTGGATACTTGGGGTGTCTCCATCTGTGAAACTTGGCCAAAAAGGGTAAGCATTCCAGCTTGGTTAAAAGGGAATTAATCATGTCTTCAACTTGGATCTCTGCCCAAACAGACAGTTGTACACCACTTCCAAGCAATGCTTCATATTCCTATTTCTGGACTCAAATATCTGTGTGCTAAGTATACCTTTTGTTTCATTCTCATAGGGGAGAAAAGACTCAGAGGATACCACTCAGAGGACACCAGGGACCCCCCACATCGCCAACAAGCCCCCCCGAGGACCTAGAGGAAGGAGGGGTGGAGGAAGTGGGCGAGATGGTCACCCCTACAGGTGAGTGTCTGACACCCCAGCTTCAGGTAATCTATGTATCCCTGCATTTTTCTAAATACATGTTTTTTAACCAATTTTTAGGTGATGTGCTGGCTGTGGAACAGGAAGCAGAACCTTTCACTAGGGCCAGCACCTAAAGGCTCTTCCACAACATCATGCAGTGGAATGGGGAAATCAACAATATTCAAAATAGACTGAATATTATGGAACAGCAAATGAAGAACATGATAGATGTAATCTAAATTTTTGTCTAATCCCATCCAGTTTAACTTTTTTTGGATTCCCCCTAAAAAAATATTTTGGACATTTTAAAAGCCAAATTTTGAAGATGCACACGGTGTGTCAACATGTGTGATCTGCCATCAGGGCATCTCAATGTACGCGTTTTGCGGGTACAACCCCTTCCTCGTACTCTAGTAGGTGAGAGGAAGGGGTTTCACCCCCAAAACACGTCCATTGATCCCCCGTGATGGGCGATAGCACATATTGACATTACCCATTTGGAATCCCAATTTGTGTGCACCTTCAAAATTTGGCTTGTACAGGGGTGTCATCACCCCATCTGATGAAGGCAATATCAAGACATTTTTGACACTATAATGTCTGATATTCCTTCAGTTTTTATATGTTGAACTTTGTAAGTTCCAGAGTTGTGTATGTTATGTTTTAAAACATGCCTGTTTGTAAAAAAAATAAAAAAATATTTAGAAAATAAATGGTTTTTAATTTTCTAAAGCACGTGTGTGCACAGAGTAAACATTTTGAGAAAACGGAAAATTTATATCAAATACTTACCGTAATTTTCCTTTCCTGATAGGCTCCATGGCAGCATACGTGTGGGTAGCCCCGCCTCCACGATTACCCAATAGGACCCAACTTCCATAAATCTTTGCTCCCGGCTACTATCAGTGTTCCGTAACTAGCCAACTCCAGACATTTGGGAGGGAACTCCTGCTGCCATGGAGCCTATCAGGAAAGGAAAATTACGTAAATTTTCCGTTTTCCTGAAAGGCTCCATGGCAGCATACGTGTGGGAAATAACTCGCCAAACACCCGGGTGGGCAAAATGTCGAGCAAAGAACAAAAGTTTATTTTGCATTGTCAACCGACAAAACTTGCAAACCAAAATTAACAGAAGACAGAGCCGCTGGCTCTACACAGTAATGAGAAACAAAGGTATTAATAGAAGACCAAGAGGCTGCTCTGCAAATAACTTCAGGCGCCACATGGCGAGAAGCTGCCCACGATGTTGAAATACTCCGTGTTGAATGAGCCGTTAATGCCTCAGGAGGAGCCAAGCCCTTTGCTCTGTATGCCCTCTGAATGATCTGAACGATCCAGGTAGAGATAGATCTAGCCGAAGCTCGCAATCCTTTATTCTTGCCATAAGGGAGAACAAAAAGAAATTTTGTTTGTCTAAAAGGAGCTGTGACTTCCAAATATTGTTTAAGCGCGTGTCCTACGTTCAGAGGATGAACATCCTGACTCTCTGAGTTTTTGAAAGTAGGAAGCACAATTTCCTGATTCTCATGGAAGACCGAGGTTACTTTGGGATACGATCCCAACATGGGAATCAATACTGCCCTATCTGGAAAGAAAGTCAGAAAAGGTTCTTCCGAACCTAGATTCCTAATCTCAGAAACTCTCTTGGCTGAGGTTATAGCTACCAAGAAGATGGTCTTGAGAGTGAGATCCCTTATGGACAGAGGCTCCGTAGAATCCTTTCCAAGGCTTGAGAGAAAATCCAGCACTAAAGGGAGGTCCCATTTAGGAAACCTTGGTTTTCTTTGGGGTCTGAGCCTGGTAGCTCCCTTGAAGAATTGTCGTACCAGTGCATGGTTTGCCCAGGAAATACCCGTAAAGGCTGAAATAGCCGACACTTGGACTCTCAATGAACTGATAGCTAGAGGTAAATCAAGGCCTGTTTGGAGAAAGCTTAGTATGTCTTGTATTGTTGGAGAACTGCAAGAATTTTCTCTGGAGGACATATGGGCTGAAAACTTGGACCATATGCGCTCATATACCCTATTAGTACTCCCGCGTCTGGAATTGAGAAGGGTTGGAATGACCTCTTCCGGACAACCAAGAGCTTCTAGCCTTTCCCTCTCAAAAACCATACCTTGAGGTTCAGACATGATGGGCATGGATGTAACCTTGTGCCTTGAGATAGCAAATCCGACCTGAGAGGCAGGGGAACTGGCTCTTGATAACTGAGGAGCAGCAGTAGAGGGAACCAAGGTCTGTTGGGCCAGAAAGGAATCACTGCGAGAATCTCCGCCTTCTCTGACCTGAGTCTCCGAAGGAATTGCAGGATCACCGGAACTGGAGGGAAGGCGTAAGCTGTCTGAAACTTCCAATGTTCTGTGAGGGCATCTATCCCATATGCCTGAGGATCCCTGAACCTTGAGTAATATTTCGGAAGCTTCCGTTTGCACGGGGAAGCGAACAAGTCGACTTCCAGGGACAATCCTAAGGTCAGGAGCCAATCGAATACTTCCCCGTGTAGAGACCACTCGTTGTTGTCCAACTCGACACGCGATAGGAAGTCCGCCTGAACATTCTGCACCCCTGGGATGTAGACTGCAGAAAGGTTGGACAAATTCTTCTGAGCCCAATTCATTATTGGCTCCGTCTCCTGTAACAGGGACCAGCTGCGAGTTCCCCCTTGCTTCTTTACGTAAGCCACCGCGGTTGTGTTGTCCAACCTTAGCATGACCGAGGCATTCGCTGTCAGATGGTGGAATGACCGAAGCGCCTGAAAGGCCGCTCTTAGCTCCAGAACATTGGAGACGACTCTTTGTGATGGAAATGTCCACCTGCCCTGAGCGACCTCCGAAAGACAGTGAGCACCCCATCCTCGGTTGCCGGCATCTGAAGTTACCGTGACCCATGAGATGGGAATGATTGAATGGTGGTTGCGCAGGGTTCTTCCCCTGCAGCCACCAAAGAAGAGACGTCCTCATGGCTGGAGTGAGGAATATGCGCTGTGTCTGGCTGGATAAGTCCCACTGTTGTAGAAACCCCTTCTGAAAGGGACGAGTGTGCCACTGGGCCCACTTTACCATGGGAATGGTGGCTGACATTGTGCCAATCACCCTCAGACATTGGAGAGCCGAGAGATGGGATGCTGCAAGGGCTGCATGAATCCTGTCTCGTATGACTCCAACCTTCTCTTCTGGAAGGGCGATAGTACCTTCCACTGTGTTGAACTGCGCCCCTAGGAAAACAAGAGACTGAGTTGGATCTAGGTGACTCTTTTCTAAGTTCAGAAGCCACCCGCACTCCTGTAGAGTGGAGATGACTAGGTCTTTGTGCTCCAAGAGCTGATCTTTGTTCTGGGATAGCAGAAGAAGGTCGTCGAGATAGTGGTGGAGACGAACACCTTTGACTCTGAGAAAGGCCACAACTGCCAAAAGAACTTTGGAGAAGACCCGTGGGGACGTTGTTAACCCAAAGGGAAGACATGTAAATTGAAGATGTTGATTGCCTACTGCAAAGCGGAGGTATTGTTGAAACTCCTTTGCCACGGGAACATGGAAGTAAGCGTCCTTCAAATCGACTGATATCATCCAGTCCCCCAGATACACGGACTGCTGGATGGTAAGCAGAGATTCCATCTTGAACTTCTCTTTGCGAATGAAGGAATTGAGATGGGTCAAATCTATTACCGGCCTCCATGTGCCGTTTTTCTTTTGAACCAGAAACAAAGGGGAATACATGCCCTCTCCACGTTCTTCTTCTGGAATGGGAACGGCTGCGCCTTGATCCAGTAAAGAGTTCACGTAGGTCAATAGGACTTGTTTCTTCTCTTTTGATTCTGGAAGATTTGTGGGAATAAATCTTAGCCTTGGGGCGCTGATAAAACCCCACTTGTGACCTGAGCAAATTGTTTTTACAGTCCAAAAATCCCGAAATGAGGCCGCCCAAACATGCCTGAAGTGGAGAAGACGAGCCCCCACCTGACAAGTTTGAGCGGGCCCAATTTCAAAAGAATTTTCGCGGAATCCTGCTTGCCGGACGAACCCCCTTTTGAGGTATTTTTGAAAGAAGATTGCCTGGATCTCCATGACCTTGAGAATTCTCGACCAGGTCTATAGCTCCGCGCCTCTCTGGCACGATCAGGGCCTTGTCTTCTAGGAAATGGATGCCTTTGATTTTGAAGACGTCTGTCCTGGGGAAGAAACACAGATTTCCCACCTGTAGCCCGGGATATGGCAGTATCCAGCTTGTTACCAAACAAAGATGACCCCTCAAAGGGAATACGGCACCAGGCCTGTTTGGATGCTGGATCCGCCAGCCATGGACGGAGCCATAACGCACGGCGAGCTGAGACTGCTGCTAACATATCCCGAGATATCAGGCGGATAACATCAATAGATGCCTCCCCAAAAAAGGCAGACGCCATCCTGATTTCTTGAATAGGGGAGTCTTTTGCTGATTCAATAGAAATACCCCTCAGGAATTCTTCTACAGAATCAGCCCAGGATTCTATGGCCTTGGATACCGCTGCCATTGCAAGCACTGGTTTGCAAGCCATTCCAGAAGTCAGATATATCCTTTTAAGGTCTGAATCGATCCGCCTTTCCAAAGGATCTTTAAAGGATACCGTATCCTCTAAGGGTAGGGTTACATATCTCACCAAACGCATGAGCGCTGCATCCACCAGTGGTGCAGACTCCAGGTGCTTCACATCCTCTTCTTTAAAAGGGTATAACTTCAGGATTTTTGACTGCATGGAACCCTTTTTATCCATCTTGCTCCATTCCTCGGTAATAATGTCACCCAACTCTGAAAGGAAGGGAAAAAATTGTCGCTCCTTATTGAGCTGTTTAAAGAACTTTCTCTGCTTTGGTGGGGAAGTAACAGGGTCTTCCCACTTCAGAGCCTCTCTCACTGCTTTGACCAATGAAGGCACCAGTCCATAGTCAAATCCTAAACCAGGATCCTCACAGTCAGATTCACTGTCTGAGATGGGAGCAGATAGGCGGCTTGGCTGAGAGGATTCCCATGTCTCCTGCAATGGGTTCTCTCCAGGTGGAGGAGCCAATAATTCTGACGGGGATTCACACAGCTGTAGAGCGTCCCTCTCCTGCAGAGACTCCTTCACAACCCGTCTTACTATTGACTCCAAACGCTGGTCTGCACCATCCCTTTCATCTGCAGCTTTGGAGAAGCAATGATCGCATAAGGATTTGTCTGAAGGAACAGGCATCCTGCACCCCCAGCATGATTTTTCCGTATGCTTGCTGGAGTGAGCAGCAGGGGGGTGAGAATAATTCTTATCACGCTGTTCAGACCTTGACCTATGCTGGCTAGATCTTGAGGAGGATTTATGGCGGTGTGATCTTGATGATCCACTGCGTCTAGAGGTGTTAGGCTGTGGATCAGACCCAGAAGGGCTGTAAGGGTAAAACAGACAGAGAGAGAAAAAGATACACAGTCAATCCTACCTATGCCAAACACTCTCTCCATTATATAAAAAACATAAATACTAAAGACCTACCTAACATGAGCGGGCTGGCCACTAGGAGGCAGTAAGGCGTCCATATTCAAAATAAACCCACAGTTTAAGAAACACTGCAACCAAAGAGAAAAATAAAAATACATTTATTTTTTTTTAAAGCATTTCCCCAGCCTAAGGGACATGCTCTTACCTTAAACCGCCGCACTGACAGCCCCGGGAAGTCGCTGCGACCACTGCAAACATTCCCAGGGTTCTGACAGCTTCCAAAGCCTTTTAAATTTGGCGCCCGTGACGTCATCGCCGACGTCAGACGCGAGGCGCTCGCGCGCATGCGCGGGAACCAAGCCTCGGTCTCATACCGGGTTCGCACATGCGCAGAACGCCTGCATAACCCGGAAGTAGGAGAGAGGTTTGCTGGAACGCGGAAGCGAACGCAAACGGCATGGAGGAGACCGCAAGACAAACAAGAAAAATACACACAAATACAATGCTGCCATGGATAGATAAAAGGTCACCTGGCCGAACGGACTGGAACACATACGCCATACCTCCAAGCAGATAATGGTCACCCATAGCAACGGGACACAGACCGTGCGCACTCAGGTAGGAAATCCTTTCTTCAGCGCTACTCTGCAAATACTCTCCATACCCTGCTTAACAGTCAGGGCCTATCGGAGGAAAAATTCTCAGTCAATCAGCCAATCGATCGTCGTGAAGTTTTGTTTCCAGGAAAGAAACCATCTGGTTCTACTGGGGAGGACAAAAAAGGAACACTGATAGTAGCCGGGAGCAAAGATTTATGGGAGTTGGGTCCTATTGGGTAATCGTGGAGGCGGGGCTACCCACACGTATGCTGCCATGGAGCCTTTCAGGAAACAACAATGTGTGGCTTCTTCTTTCAATGCTCAATACCAGTTTTGTAAGTAATTTTGTGTTTACAGTGGTAATGGGGCTTATTTACTAAAAGGAAAATCCACTTGGCACTACAAGTGCACTAGAAGAACCTAGGAGACAGCCAAAAAGAAAAGCAAGCAATAAAAAAAATTCTAGATTTTATCTGATAATTTTTTTTTTATTAATAAAAAGGATTGGATAGGGATTGGGAAATTATGGGTTGCCCACTAGACTTCAAACAACTTCAGGGACAACTTCTCTTATATACAGTCTATGTACACTCCTTACTTCCTTCAGCACACTTGGGACACTTTTAGCGACTCTGACCATACATTCAGTCCGGTCAAAGCAAAAGCCCTTTACAGGCATGGACCTGGGCCCCTTGGTTGTGTAGCAAAGTCCAGTGTCCAGTTTACATTCCTCCTGTGGCTACTGATCGCAGCACCACCTCTTCAGGCACTGCCAGCCCACCTGGCTGCAGCTGCCCCTTTCACTAGCCATCCTAGCTACTTCTCCACAGTCCTCCCAGACTGACACTCACATTCTCTCTCTCTCCACAGTTCTCCCAGAATGATCACTCAACAGCCCACCTGGCTGACTTCTCAGGAGAACCACCTGGATGAGCTGCCCTGCTCCCGCTGTCCTTCCCTGGCACCCATGCCCCTCCAGGAAGGATTACTCTGTGTGTTTTAGAATGTCCCTCCAACATCTGAGCCCCAGGCCTGAGGTCAACCCCATAGACTAGGGGGCACCCTCAAGGGCCACCGACAGCCTTCACAGCACTCCGTCTCCACCTTCCACCCAACTGGTCCTGCTGGCGTGACTTAAGAGTATTTAACTGGTGGCCTTCCCCTTGCCTGCCCCATTTGCTGGGGATTGATTGGCTGGGGGCCTCATCAATACTCCAAGCAACCCCTCCTAGTCTCCACCCTCTACTTCTGGAAGCTTCTCCAAAGTTCTAGAAAGCAGGGGGAAGTCACTCAGCCCTGACCCCGATTCCACCCAGGCCTCGCTCTCAGCCAGGCCAAATTTTCTTACACTACAACTATATATACTAGAGGGTTTTACAGAAGCCTATGGGTTACATCAATGTTCCTGAAATTTACAACCATTGTCAAGTGCTCCCTTACACAGAGCTGCAGGATCATGTGACCAAGCTGGAGCAGATTTAAAATAGATAATTACAGATATAGTTTTTTAACCATTTGTCGACCGCCGCATGATATACATTAACAGAATGGCACAGGCAGGCATATGGGCGTACCTGTACGTCCCTGCCCCCCAGCGGGCAGGGGGCCCGATCGGGCCCCCCCGGTGCCTGCGGCAGTCGGAATATTTCCAGGAGCAGTCTGTGCTGAGGGGGCTGAGGGGGAGGCCACCGATTCATGGCCACCCCCTCGCAATCGCTCCTGACGAATGAGAAGCTTCCTCTGCTTCTGTAATGTAAACAGAAGCACAGGAAGTGATGTCATCTCGCTTCGTGCAGCTTTTTCGTTCCGGCACCTGAGGAGAGAAGACATCAATGTGAGTCTGCACCCACATTACACTAACAGTAGAACACGTAGGCATACAAATCACCCCCCAATCACCCCTCGATAACCCCCCCTGCACCTCCTGTCACAGTGACACCAATAGCAGTTTTTATTTTTTTACTGATCACTGCATTGGTGTCATTTGTGACTGTTATAAGTGTTAGGACAGTTAGTGTTAGGCACCTTTAGGTCTAGGGTACCCCCCAATAAAGGTTTAACCCCTTGATCACTCCCCAGTTAACCCTTTCATCCCCTGTCGCCAATGTCACTAAGCAATCTTTTTTTCTGATCGCCGTATTAATGTCACAGGTGACGCTAGTTAGCCAGGTAAGTATTTAGGTTCACCGTCAGCTTTTTATAGCGTCAGGTACCCCCCATATACTACCTAATAAAGGTTTTAACCCCCTGATTCCCCCTAGTTAACCCTCTCTCCAGTGATCACCATATAAGTGTTACAGGTGACGCTGGTTAATTTGTTTGTTTTTCTATACCCGCCGTTTATTACTCAATAAAGGTTTAACCCCCGATCGCTTGGCAGGTGATGTCAGTTAGGTTTTATCGCCAGATGGGGTCTAAGTCACTCCAGGCAGTGTCAGATCAGTGCCAGTACTGCTAACACCCACGCACGCACCATACACCTCCCTTAGTGGTATAGTATCTGAACGGATCAATATTTGATCTGATCAGATCTATACTAGCGTCCGCAGTAGTTTAGGGTTCCCAAAAATGCAGTGTTAGCGGGATCAGCCCAGATACCCGCTAGCACCTGCATTTTGCCCCTCTGCCCAGCCCAGCCCACCCAAGTGCAGTATTGATCAATCACTGTCACTTACAAAAAAAAACACACATAACTGCAGCGTTCGCAGAGTCAGGCCTGATCCCTGCAATCGCTAACAGTTTTTTTGGTAGCATTTTGATTCAGTTGCTGAAAGCGTAGGAGCTTTTTTACCTGTGAAACTCACTAGTGTACCAGTAAATTTAGAGCCCAAAATGGCAAATCGAAGGTACACTAGTGAAGATGCCTACACGTTTCTGAGCATGACAGATAGTGAAGAGGAGGTCACTCATCTGTCAGATTCAGGCTCAGAATACAATCCTGTAGACGACAGAGGCTCCATGACAGATAGCCCTGATGACGGAGTTGTGGTCCCTGCCAAGGTCGGGCGTACCAGACCCCGATCTTCTTCTGCTGTTGAGGTGCTAGAACTGCAAGGCTCTTGTATGGAGCAGAGAAGTACTAGTGCTGCTATTCCTTCTGGTGAACTGGCAAGCACCAGCGGCCTAGTACACCCTGGCCGTAGTCAATCCAGCACTGCAGTAACACGTGGTGACGTGGCGAGTCCCATAAGGGAAGTTTAAGCTGGCGAGGTGGCAAGCACAAGTAGTGTCCCGCTGCCACCAAGAAGACAAAGACAGGCCCGTCCTGCCCATAGTGTCCTTCCTGCAGAATTCGCCAATCCTAATTGGGAGTCCACCACTTCTGCAGCACCCGTACTTCCCCCATTCACCGGCCAACCCGTCATTCAGGTGGAAACAGTTGATTTTACATCACTTAATTTTTATTCATTGTTTTTCACCGAAGATCTCTAATCGCCAATATCTCTAATCTAATTGCTGGGGCTTACCCCAGAGGCTTGTAGATTCCCGTCTTAGGCTGGGGGAGAGAGCCTGCTTCAAGTGTAATAATTTGCTCACTGTGAAGTGGAGGGATAATAAGAATGTTTTCGTTCTTTCCTCCCTTCATGCAGACGCCACAGTCCAAATTCCTACGGCGACTGATGTTGTGGAAAAATCCCTCTGTCTCCATGAATACAACCTTAATATGAGAGGGGTGGACCTCAACGACCAGTTGTTGGCACCATACCTAATTGCCGTAAGGCTAGACTCTGGTACAAGAAAGTATACTTATTTCAATTGGCTTTGCTGAACGCTCATGTGCTATACAGAGCTTCAGGACAGACTGGATCCTTCCTTAAATTCCAGGAAGAGATCGTCAGAGCCCTTCTGTTTCCAGACGGTGCTCCACCTCACCTTCCCAATCCAAATGCAGTAAGCCATATGCATGAGAAGCATTTTCCATATGTCCTCTTGAGTACCCCTACCCAATGAGCCCCCCAAAGAAAATGTGTCTAAAGAAAGCACGGATATAGGATATTTTTGTCCCTCCTGTTCTGACAATCCTGGTCTTTGCATTGGTGAATATTTTGAACGCTACCATACACTAGTTAAGTTTTAGCGTAGGGTACAGCATTTCACAGACTAGGCACACTATCACAGGGTCTCCTAAGATGCCATAGCATTTTAAGAGACCCAAACCTGGAACCAAACTATTAGGCCGCGTACACACGCGGGGACTGTTCGCCCAACTTTGTCCGCTGAACAGTGTTTCGGCGGACAGTCCGCCCGTGTGTGGGCTTTCAGCGGACAGTTTCAGCGAACAGTCTGCTGAACAAAGTTTTTCGGAAATTCCGAAAAACTGTCCGCTGAAACTTGGTTTCAGCGAACAGTCCCCTCGTGTGTAGGCTTGTTCGTCAAACTAAGTTCCGCGCATGCTCAGAAAGGATTTACACGCCGAAAGTTGTAATGCAGTGTATAGGACGTCGTATTTTCCGTCCCGTCGTACGTGCCGTTCACGTCATCGCGCACGGTTTCAGCAAACTGTTCGTTCGTCGTGTGTGGGCAAGTCCGTCCATGCTAATTTTGAGCGGACTGTTTGCTGAAACTGTTTGACGGACAAAGTTGAGCGAACAGTCCCCGCGTGTGTACGCGGCCTTACAGTTACATTTACAAATAAAAGTTTAAAAAAAATGTCAAAAATAAAAAAAACACAAAATAATATAAAATAAAAAAAACAAAAATAGTTGTTGTTTTTTTGTTCTCTCTCTATTGTTCTGCTCTTTTTTACTGTATTCTATTCTGAAATGTTTTATTGTGTTTTATTGTTAACCATTTTTTGTTTTCAGGTACGCCATTCAGCTGCAGCACGGATTTGTTTATCTAGGCAGCAACATGGTTTGCTCCCACGATCCATAAAGCCATAACTCCAGTGCTGTTGGAGGTGATTTCACCACCACAGTTAAAAAAAAGAGCATATATGCCCGAAGCATATGGGCAGCAGGGGTGGAGGAGCGATTTGCTCCTAACTTTTATGGCAGATGCCCCCATGCTTGGGCATATATATATTTTAGGCTCAGGTTGCGTTAAAAAATGTTTTATTTTTATTTGCTTTGCAGTTATGGTAAGTCTTACTGTTATACTGTAATGTTTGGAAAAGAAGAAAAGTAACAGCGCTCTCTGCAGGGACAACTCAATCCATACACCAGGTCCACTCACAGATGCCAAGGCTCAATGCGTCCCAATACACTCCAATGCAACAGTAGTAAGAAGAGCCGGCAACACTGTAATCCTTGAAGTGTCCTTCATTGGTACATCAGAGTGACAGTAAAACAATAAAGCTGAGGCGTTTTGGCAAAAGCCTTAGTCGTAGCTACGACTAAGGCTTTTGCCAAAACGCGCCATATTTATTGTTTTACTGTCACTCTGATGTACCAATGAACGACACTTCAAGGATTACAGTGTTGCCGGCTCTTCTTACTACTGTTGCATTGGAGTGTATTGGGACGCATTGAGCCTTGGCATCTGTGAGTGGACCTGGTGTATGGATTGAGTTGATTAAGCAAAATCCTGATTTCCCCCTGGCCTCGCAGAATAATTTCTTGCAGAACGCAGATGCAGACCTGACGTCACTCCCTTTTTTGATGAAGGGTCCTTTCTACCTTACAACGCTCTCCCATCCCAACTACCAAGACAAACATTCTCCTGGTTAACATATAAGCAAATTAGGCACTTTCTAGCTAGCACCAAACCTCTCTCAATCTGGTACAGGGAACATACCCCGTTTGAAGCACTATGCACCAGGATGGAGCCTTAAATACACCTTCAGGCCGCGTACACACGCGGGGACTGTTTGCTCAACTTTGTTCGTCAAACAGTTTCAGCGGACAGTCCGCTCAAAATTAGCATGGACGGACTTGCCCACACACGACGAACGAACAGTCCGCTGAAACCGTGCGCGATGACGTGAACGGCACGTACGACGGGACTAGAAAACGACGTCCTATACACTGCAATGCAACCTTCGGCGTGTAAATTCTTTCTGAGCATGCGCGAGACTTAGTTTGACGAACACGCCTACACACGGGCGGACTGTCCGCTCAAACCAAGTTTCAGCGGACAGTTTTTCGGAATTTCCGAAAAACTTTGTTCGTCAGACTGTCCGCTGAAACTGTCCGCTGAAGCCCACACACGAGCGGACTGTCCGCCGAAACACTGTTCAGCGGACAAAGTTGAGCGAACAGTCCCCGCGTGTGTACGCGGCCAAACTCTGACTTATACACAATCATGTTCTCTTCTTGTAACCCTAAACTGACTAAAGCTAGCCAACAATGGGAGGGTGAACCTACTGACAGAGGATCACATCCACAATGGCTCAATTAATGTATCTGCTCAGGATAATGGGTTTAAAATCTATTTGAGATGGTACAGAACACCTGATAAATGACATAAATTCTACCTTAACGTCTCACATCTGTGTTGCCACTGTAATAAAGAAACTGGCTCACTTTTCCACATATGGTGGATATTTCCAGATATACAGTCTTTCTGGGCAGAGGTACATCATCTCATTTCTAGTATCATAATCTGAACACCAGAATACACCCCTGCTCAATACCTCCTACACCATACCTATTTACCTCAAATGCAGTACTGGAAGTCTCTACCCCTCCACTTAATCAACATGGCAAAAATGTGCATCCCCTTACACTGGAAGGAAAAAATCCCCCCAACCATTGCTGAATGGATTCAGGGAGTTAAGAAAATGGCAGAGATGGAGGACTTCATACACCAGACCAGAGAAACCCCATCTAAATTTTAAAAAATCTGGGATTGTTGGATGAACTTTGCGGATTCCGCAGATTCCTCCTGGGTACTCATTAATAACAACCCTAACAACTAAAAGATACCTTTTCTCGGGGAGAAGGAAGAACACTTTACCCTTTTATTTCAGCTCTTTATTTTTCTCAACGTCTCTCCACTCCTCTCTCCCCCCCCTCACATCCAAGATAATCATTACCCTTTTCCCCCCTTCCCCCCTATAGTACCCTGTCCCTTGGTCCCATCCCCCTCCTCCCCCTGTCCTCTTTCCCTTCCTGCATCCTAGTTCTAAACATGACCAGCTATAGTCGACCCATTGACAGTTTAATACTTACCTACTAGGCTAAACATACTGTTCTGTCATATTCCACCGCTAGATGTGGAACAGTTTAGAACTTTCCCAGTGCTCTGTTGCCCTTTGTAAATTACCTCTCAGGAAGCAATGGTTACATTTTCTTCTTTAGTTGATGTATGCTTTGTTACTGGCCTTCTTCTTTGGATATGCCACAAGCAACAAGCTGTCTTTATACCGGATCTTAATATTGCTTTTGGTTCTGTTATACCTTGCTGTCCTTTATGACTTAAGCAGCTGTGACCACTACTATTAATCCTGTTCAGTGGCGTTTTTTTTTTGCCGGTTCAGTCCCTGCATTATCACTGGCTGGAAATGTCCAACGTGCACAACTCACCACAAACCTCAGGTAATTACATTTGTCACACTTTGGTTATCTACACTTTTTTGCTACTACATTTACACTTTCACTGCACTAACACTTTCATTTAATCCTAATTGTATCATTAGCTTACACATATCAATTAAAAAACTTTTTCTCATTAACCACTACACATAGTTTCCATTTTTTATTATTAGAATTGGAAGTTCACGGTGGTATGTTTGCACATTCCCGAGTGATGGTGCAGTGTGGTGTTCCGGTGATTATATCGGCTGGTTTTCCCTGGTGCGGGGTTCACCTATTTGGGGGATGTTCTCTGCCTCAACCCCGGTTGAGACCAAATGTAATCCAGACCACCATTAAATTTCACCCTAGGAGCACTGATAATTTTTTGGTGTTTAGTGAGTATTATGGAAACTATATATTTCTTTATATTCACCCGCTACTTATGTAGAGGATCCCTTAAGCTAACATAATAATTATTATTTTTTTATCCAGTCTATATTGACATGCATCTGACTCCTGAAGATTGGTACAAAACCATGAACCTAATGAATGCTTTAATCTCCTCATATAATTATCAAATGTATTGTTCTGTTGATCCTTTATCTATATATAGCTGTATTAATTACATTAATTGCCTTCTGTATGATTTATTATTTCTATCGACTGTACCATTATGTCCAATGATCAATTATATTAAATATTGTATACGAATATTACTATGTAAATCTTGTGATTACAGTATTATTATATGTATTATTAATTTATTGATATAGTTGTGATGCTTTGGAATATGTTACAATATGACCTTAATATTTAGGCATTAGAAACAGCTGATTAATCATTGACTTGCCTCATTTAAAGTCCCATTCCAATTTCTACACATTTTTAATCCTGTTATATGTCTTTTGAAAACCAAACTTCTTGAAAAAAAAGGTAAAAATAATAGGAAAAAAGCTTTTAAGAAAATATATTTATATATAAAATGATGGATGATCATAAAATGATCGTTTACATGTTAAGCCCCATACACACTATCAGATTTTCTGCTGATTTTTGTCTTCAGATTTACCAAAATCATGTAGGCGAGGGCCTGCCTGATTGCATACAAATTTAAACTCCTAATTTTTGACCTCATATTATATGGTTTTGGTAAATCTGAAGACAAAAATCTGCAGAAAATCTGATAGTGTGTATGGGGCTTTACAAAGAATGTAACAGAATATATAAAAAGTAAATCAAGGCCGCAAAAATTCAAAATGAATGAAAAAGATAGTAGGACAAATCCCTAAAAATTCTTCCAATATATTAACAGTAAAAAGGTCAGGTCTGAGCATGCAAGCCCTTTACAAAATAACCTAGAGCAGTGATGGTGAACCTTGGCACCCCAGATGTTTTGGAACTACATTTCCCATGATGCTCCACTACACTGCAGAGTGCATGAGCATCATGGGAAATGTAGTTCCAAAACATCTGGGGTGCCAAGGTTCGCCATCACTGACCTAGAGTGAGAGAAATAACCTGTTAATATGACACTTTAAAAAAAAGTCTTCATTTTGCAAAGAATTGTGAGAAAAAATTACAACTTCAAAACTCACCATGCCTCTTACTAAATACATTGGAATGTCTACTTTCCAAAGAAGGGTCATTTGGGGAGTATTTGTACTTTCCTGGCTTGTTAGTGTCTCAAGAATTGAAATAGGCCGTCAGTACATCAGGTGTGATCAATTTTCAATGATTAGCACCATAGCTTGTAGACTCTCAAACTTTCACAGAGACTAAATAATATATACTTATTTGGGTTATTTTTTACCAAAGCAATGTAGCAGTTAAATTATGGCCAAAATTTATGAAGAAAAATTACTAATTCGCAAAATGTTATAACAGAAACATAGAAAAAAAAAATTTCCCCCAAATTTTCTGTCTTTTTTCATATATAACACAAGAAATAAAAAACCCAGTGGTGATTAAATACCACCAAAAGAAAGCTCTATTTGCATGAAAAAAAGACAATAAATTCATATTTGTACAGTGTTGCATGACTGAGTAATTGTCATTCAAAGTATGACAGCACTGAAAGCTGAAAATTGGTCTGGGCAGGGGGGGGGGGGGTTAAGTGCCCAATAGGCAAGTGGGTAAATACTAAATAATACACATACAGTATATATTAGATGTACATAATGAAATATGAATAAATATTGAGGAAAGATAATAATGCATTTAGTGTGAATCCTCCATGTATTATTTACAACTCAGTGACATCTAACAGACATTTAATTTTGCCATACTCAATTGCTAATTAGAAAAGGATGTTATTGTTTTGTGTTCTAAGATCTAATTATACCTTAGAGACAACTGTGGACTGGTAATACAATTGGGATTGTCTGGGCTTTTCTGGGACATATAAAAGGGCAGGACATTCTCAATGATCAACTCCCAGCACTGAGCACCTCTAGAAGACACTGGGATTCAAGACCATCATGCAAATACATAATTTAGTAATTATTATAAAAAACTTCTAAAAGAGCAGGTCATACATTCAAAGCATAATTTTCAGTTATATTAAGGATCCATAACATTGTAAGTACATTGTCTTGACTTTATTTTTACAGTTTTTCCAAATGTGTAAAAATACTAATTACAATTTAGCTTTTATGTTTGGATTACAGCTAGATTGTCTCTAGATATTTCTTGTAATGAGGGTCATACATAGGATAAATTATTGATGATATATTGCAAATATAAATGAATGGTTATGTGCACCTTTAACCATAGTTATAAGGCATGCACCTATTATTAGCCCATGAGAACAGGAGACATATCCTTTCCTACAGCACTATTGTTTTTTTCCCCATCCATTTTCCTTCTCTTGTCAGCTTCTTGAACCTCTGGGACCATCCTAAAATGTAATAAACAAAATTCTGATTTTCAAAGTCAGAATTCTGAGATAACTTGGGGCCATCCTCAGAATTTCTACTCTGGGACCATTCTAAAATGTAATAAATAAAATTCTGATTTTCAAAGTCAGAATTCTGAGATAACTTAGGGGCATCCTCAGAATTTCTACTTAAAAATTCAGAATGCTAACTCAGAATGTTGTTTTTTTAAATACATTTTAGGATTGCCCCGGGGCTCTTCTGTCATTTTAGGCTTATGAGGATGGATAAAGTTTAACACATTTTATGTCAATGAAAGAAGTATAATAAGTCCCAGATGAAATTTCGCAACACTGTCCTTTGGCATCAGGCTATATCAGTAAGAAAGCTAACAGTTGAAAAGTAATAAAAACAAGCAAATACACACAAAAATCAAAAACAGCAACACAAACTGCAGCATCAACATTCTGGAATAGATGTCTTAAGTGTTGAGAGCTCAAGGAAAATGGCCTTGCTCTCTGTAATAGCTGGGTGGCCTTTTTCTACACAGTTCAAAGTTAAAAATAAATTAAAATAAACTCATTGCTGCCTTTATTACTTTTAAGCTGGGCAAAGGGTTTGTAGGCATTATCATCAGGAACTATTAAATCTTTGAAAGATCACTTTTCACCCGCAGACCCATCGTCTTGACTATGCATGTAAGTTGAAATATTTAAAATGGCTTACTTGAAATTGGTTAACATCTGCCTTTATAGCAAAGAGCAAAAGGAATTATCTACAATTTCCCTACCGTTCTGATCAATGACCCACTAATGGGGAATATTGATTATATTTAAATGGAAAACATGACATTGTCATATATTTTTTCTGCAAGCGTTTGGATTGTGTGAAAATGTAACCCATACACAGTTGTCTCTTTTATGTAATTGAAAGCTTTTAGAAGAGGACATAAAATAGAAAAAGTAAGAAGGGAGAGCTCCTGATAATCACGTAGTTATGGGTAAAATATTGTTTTAGTTTCCAAGTTAATAAACCAGTAAAGGCAAAACATGGTCAGCAGCATTGATTCAATGGGACCAATAAAACAGCAGCATTGCTGAAGCTGACGGAACTGTGATCTCAATGGACTATGATGAAACCTAATATTGCACAATACTGTACGTTGTCTTCTAGCAATTTGTCAGTAGCACCCAATGGAGTTTACTGATTTAAAATTGGCTATAATTGTGTAGTATTATTGTCTTGTAATTAAATGTAATCCTTCAATAGCTTGTCATGGCATTTAATTAACTACAAAATGAAAGCCCGGATGACTCTAATCTGTAATAGCTTTCTGGATGGAAAGAACATTATTACAAGTCCTAGCTATAGATACATGAAGTAAAAGAGTAAAACACCATTGTTATATACAGTATTAATCCTCTGTTAGTCTGTTAGAAATAATTCCACTGTCACTAATAATCTGTATATAGGCTGATATGAAGAAATTAGCCGGCCCTGTAATCTTAAAGTCTATCTAAATCCAATCAATAAAATCTCATATGAAATTTAACATTTTAATATTATTTCAAAAGTTGTTTTTAACCACTTACAGACTGCCGCATGCCAATATACGTCCTAACTTTGAAGAGCAATATTGCTGTTATGGCAGCAGCTAGCTTCTTCTTCGGCGTGTGGTCAGCTTTCAGATAAAAGTGGTCTCTGTGGTAGATTCGCCGCAAGATCACTTTTATCGGCGGCAGGAGAGGGGCCCCCCTCCCACTGCGCTCCAGTGCCCTCCACCGCTTACCGGAGCCGCCGGCAGCGGCGATGGCGATTGGATCCTTTCACATGCTGGGTATGGAGACGAGTGAGGGGAAGATGGCCCCCACTCGTCTCCATATCATTGCAGGGTGGAAGTGATGTCAAAACGTCACTTCCACCCATAGCTCTTAAAGGGTCATTTTTTTTTTTTAAATTACAATTTTTTTTATTTTTTTTATTGCATTTTAGTGTAAATATGAGATATTTAAGAGGTCCTGTCATGCTTTTTTTTTTCCTATTACATGTAATAGGAATAAAAAGTGACACAATTTTTTTTTTTTTAAAGAACAGTGTAAAAAATAAAAATAAAAGGTAAAATGAATAAGAAAAAAAATGTTTTTAAATGCACCCCGTCCCACCGAGCTCGCGTGCAGAAGCGAACGCATACGTGATTAGCACCTGCATATGAAAATGGTGTTCAAACCACACATGTGAGTTGTCTCCGCGATCGGTAGAGCGACAGCAAAAATTCTAGCCCTAGACCTCCTCTGTAACTCAAAAGATGCAACCTGTAGAATTTTTTAAACGTCACCTATGGAGATTATTAAGGGTAAAGGTTTGTCGCCATTCCACGAGCGGGCGCAATTTTGAAGCGTGACATGTTAAGTACCAATTTACTCGGTGTAACATTATCTTTCACAATATAAAAAAATTGGGCTAACTTTACTGTTGTTTTATTTTTTAATTAAAAAAAGCTCTTGTAAGACCGCTACGCAAATACGGTGTGACAGAAAGTATTGCAATTACCACCATTTTATTCGCTAGAGTGTTAGGAAAAAAATGTATTCATCTTTGGGGGTTCTAAGTAATTTTCCAGAAAAAAAATGTTTTTAACTTGTAAATAACAAATCTCAAAAAGAGGCTCAGTCCTTTAACCTCTTAAAGACCAGACCTCTTTTTCAGACTCAGTGTTTACAAGTTAAAAACACTTTTTTTGCTAGAAAATTACTTAGAACCCCCAAACATTATACATTTTTTTTTTCTAACACACACTAGAGAATAAAATGGCAGTCATTGCAATACTTTTTGTTACACTGTATTTGCGCAGCGGTCTTACAAGTGCACTTTTTTTGGAAAAATTTCACTTTTTTGAATGAAAAACTAAGAAAACAGTAAAGCTAGGCCATTTTTTTTATACTGTGAAAGATAATGTTACGCCCAGTAAATTGATACCCAACATGTCACGCTTCAAAATTGCGCCCGCTTGTGGAATGGCGTCAAACTTTTACCCTTAAAAATCTCCATAAGCAACGTTTAAGAAATTCTACAGGTTGCATTTTTTGAGTTACAGAGGAGTTCTAGAGCTAGAATTATTGCTCTAGCTCCAACGATCGTGGCGATACTTCACATGTGTAGTTTGACCATCGTTTTCATATGCAAGCTCTACTCACGTATGAGTTCGCTTCTGCGTGCCAGCTCATCGGGATGGGGCGCTTTTACATTTTTTTATTTTTTTTTCTTATTCATTTTACCTATTTTTTTACACAGTTTTTAAAAAAAAACAAAAATTTGGGTCACTTTTATTCCTATTACAAGGAATGTAAACATCCCTTGTAATAGAAAAAAAGCATGACAGGTCCTCTTAAATATGAGATCTGGGTTCAAAAAGCCCTCAGATCTCATATTTGGACTTAAATGCAATAAAAAAAAATTGTCGTTTGAAAAATATGACAACAAAAAAATGTGCCTTTAAGAGGTAAGGGCGGAAGTGACGTTTTGACGTCGCTTCTGCCCTGCTATGGTATGGAGATGGGTGGGGACCATCTTAAAGTTGAGGGCCACCCTGAAAACATAAAATACATTAAAAATTAGAAAAAAATCATTAAAAAAAATGAAAACTTTTTTTTTTTTTTTACTTACCAGAAATGCCTTTTGCTAGGCACATCATCCTAATCTGCCTCTACCTCCTCCGCGGAGATCTTCTTTCTTCTCTCCTCCGTGCGGCGTCTTCTGGGTAATGGATCGCGCTGTGTTCTGGGAACTGTGTGTCCTAGAACACAGCGCGTCCCATTCACAAAGCGCTGCACGACTCGTGCATGCGCAGTAGGAAACGGCAGTGAAGTCGCAATGCTCCACTGCCTGTTTCCCTTACCCAAAATGGCGGCGCCGGGACCCAAGACTGAGGGACGGGTCAGCCTCGGGCGGCCGACATCGTGGGCGCCCTGGACAGGTAAGTGTGCTTATTAAAAGTCAGCAGCTACAGTGTTTGCAGCTGCTGACTTTTACATTTTTTTTTTCAAAATCGGCCCTCCTCTTTAACCTCACTCGTCTCCATGCCCAGCCACGGAAAGGACCCCATTGCCTCTGCCGCTGCCGACAGGTCTCCGGTAAGCAGCAGAGGGCGCAGGAGAGCAGTGGAGGGTGAGAGACACAAATTCCGCCGGCAATAATGGTGGTCTTGCGGCGAATCCGCCACAGAGACCACCATTATCATAAACAGAACCACCGGCTCTAAAGATGGATAGCTTGGTTGTGGCAGCAGCTGCTGCTGTTACCGAGATATCCATCTTCAAACTGCCTACGTATATGTACATGAGCCGTCGTGGTTAATCTTCTTAAATCCGCAGTTTTCATTTAGATACCTGGTGATCTTATCATGAAGGTATCTGTGCAAGTGATTTCTGATATAGGGTGACACTGACTTATGTTCCTACATTGTCACCATGTCAAATAGTCCCCTATGGACACTACAAGTAGTTGAACTGATACACAGTTCTGGTACAGAGAAATGATGCGCAGCTAATGCAGGAGCGAGCATTTATAGTTATATAATTGCACAGATAGGTTGAAAAAAGTCCATTCAGTTCAATCAATAGAAAAAATATATATAATAGAATTATATACCCACAATTGCTCTGTTGCAAAAATGTGTTTCTGGTGCACTTTGCACCTGTGAAAACAGGACATGTGACAATAAAAAAACACACCAAAAACGCATCTGTGAGTAGATTTTTGCCTTGTTTTTTTATGCGTTTTCTATTAATTTCTATTGTAGCCGCCTTTATTTTACCACAGCAAACATGCACCAAACATGCAGCAAGCCAGACTTTTAAACAGGCAACTTGCAACTGACTGGTGTGAAGAGTCTGTGAGGGGGTTAGCTCGGTAGCGGGTGTGTGTGACCCCCTGGATGGGTTCACAACACAAAGTCAGGCACAGCAGACAGCGGTGTAGGTGCAAAAAACAAAAGATCCGGTTTATTTAGGCTACATGCAGTGATACATATAACAGCCAAACAAAATAAAACAAGAAAATAAATCCTGGTCAGCTTGACCTCTAACTACACACGTAGACTCCCTGTCTAACAACTGGGTGCAGCCTTGTGCTGCCCCAGTCCCTGTCTCTATTGTAGGGGTTTGCCACACAGGCGTTAACTCACCGCACAGAACAGATCTCAGACTCCCCAGTCTATACACACAAAACTGGTTCCAGGATGGAGCATCTCCCTATGCATGCTGGGGTTTTTTGTAGAGGTCTTAATGAGCCCACTTACTACAGCTGGGCTCATTAACTCTTCCCCTCTAATTGTAAAAGTCTGCATAAAGCCTGAATCTAGGACACACATATTTCCCATCCTGAATACAACCAGGTGATTTTACCTGCGTGCTGCCACATACCCCCCCCTCTTGTTTCAACCTTGGGGTTGTAACACAAGCAGCCAGACACGCATGTATCCGAGACAAAGCATCCACATTCCCCATTTTAACACCAGGGCGATGCTTAACTGTAAAGTTAAATTCCTGTAGGGCCAGGAACCACCTATTTACCCTTCTATTGGTCTCCTTGTTTTGAGCCATCCACTTTAAAGGAGCGTGATCAGTCACCAGGTCGAAGAGAATCTAGAGCCCACTTCACTGCTAAACATTCCTTCTCAATCGTGGAGTAATTTACCTCATGGGACTTCAACTTCCTGCTGAGGTAAATGACTGGGTGCTCTTCCCCGTTCCAGACCTGGGATAACACTGCTCCTAACCCAACGTCTGATGCATCAGTTTGTACCACGAAGTCCTTAGAGAAGTCTGGTGAGTACAACACTGGCTGGCTACATAAGGCTGTTTTTAAGGACTGAAATGCTTCTTCAGCCTCTGGGGACCATTTAACCATAACAGACTCTTTCCCTTTTGTCAGGTTGGTGAGGGGCACAGCCTGAGAAGCAAAATGGGGAATGAATCGTCGATAATAGCCAGCGATTCCCAGAAAGGCTCGTACCTGTTTCTTGCTGTTGGGACGTGGCCAACTCTGTATGGCCTCGACTTTATTGACTTGGGGTTTTATCACCCCCCTCCCAATAGTGTACCCAAGATATTTGGCCTCCTCCTGTCCAATGGTACACTTCTTTGGATTGGCCGTAAACCCAGCTTCCCGGATAGAGTCTAGGACTGCTTGTACTTTTGGCAAATGTGAGACCCAGTCTCTGCTATGGATAATCACATCATCCAGGTAAGCTGCAGCATATTTCTGATGGGGCCTCAGAATCTTATCCATTTTCCGCTGGAATGTTGCCGGTGCATTCTGTAACCCAAACAGCATTCTCTTATATTGGAATGCCCCATCTGGGGTTACAAACGCAGTCTTCTCCTTGGCCGACTCGGCCAGGGGAATTTGCCAATACCCTTTGGTGAGATCAAGAGTTGTCATATATCGGGCTGTTCCCAGCCGGTCAATCAACTCATCTATACGCGGCATGGGGTAGGTGTCAAATTTTGTAACTTTATTTAATTGTCGAAAATCGTTACAAAACCGCCAGCTCCCATCAGGTTTGGGCACTAGTACGATAGGACTGGACCAGTCACTCTGGGACTCCTCTATCACACCCAATTCCAGCATCCTTTGAACCTCCCCACGTATTGCCTCCCGTCGGGCCTCTGGTATTCTATAAGGTTTTAGTTTTACCCTTTCTCCTGGCGGGGTGATAATGTCATGCTCTACGCCAGATGTTTGTCCCGGAAGCTCAGAGAAAATCTCTTTGTTACGAAGTACAAACTCTTTAACCTCCTGTTGTTGGGGTTTCGATAAGGTGTCTGCTATTCCAACCTCAGGAACTAAGCAATCAGGCTGTGCTTGTGACAAAGTCTCCGCGACTAGGGATTCCCTATCCCTCCAGGCTTTCAGCATTTTGACGTGATAGATCTGCTCTGGCTTTCGCCTTCCTGGCTGTCTAACCCTGTAGTTCACCTCACTAATTTTTTCAATTACTTCGTATGGACCTTGCCATTTGGCCAGAAATTTGCTTTCAACCGTAGGGACTAGCACCAAGACCCTATCCCCCGGGGAAAAAGTACGGGTCTTGGCCCCACGGTTGTACACTCTCTGCTGTGCTAACTGCGCTTGGGTTAAATGTTCCTTTACAATTGGCATTACCTGTGCAATTCTATCTTGCATCAGGGCGACATGCTCAATCACACTCCTGTGAGGAGAACTCTCATTTTCCCAAGTTTCCTTGGCGATATCCAGCAGCCCTCTTGGGTGTCTCCCATAGAGCAACTCGAAGGGTGAGAAACCCGTAGAGGATTGGGGTACCTCCCTAATGGCAAACATCAGATAGGGTATTAGACAATCCCAATTCTTTCCATCTCTATCCACCACCTTCTTTAACATTTGTTTTAGGGTTTTGTTGAATCTTTCAACCAACCCATCTGTTTGGGGGTGATACACAGATGTACGCAATTGCTTCACTTTGTACAACTTGCATAATTCTTTCATAACCCGGGACATAAAGGGTGTACCTTGGTCCGTAAGCAGTTCCTTACAAATACCCACGCGGCTAAAAACAAGAGATAGCTCTTTGGCTATGGTTTTGGCCGAGGTATTTCGGAGAGGAATTGCTTCCGGATAACGGGTGGCATAGTCCAATATAACCAAAATGTACTGATGCCCCCTAGCAGACTTCATTATCGGACCTACCAAATCCATTGCGATCCTC
Source organism: Lithobates pipiens (assembly GCF_037356315.1). Lineage (NCBI taxonomy): Eukaryota > Metazoa > Chordata > Amphibia > Anura > Ranidae > Lithobates > Lithobates pipiens. The sequence continues at coordinate 150,781,497 of NW_027507791.1, read as the reverse complement.
TCAAAGGGGACCTCAATGATAGGAAGAGGTACCAGTGGGTTACGGAAATGTGGCATAGGTGCCGACTTCTGACACACAGGGCAGGAGGAACAATAATTTTCTATTTCCTTCATGACCCCAGGCCAATAGAATCTCTGCAATACCCTCTCTCTGGTTTTCTCTGTCCCCAGATGACCTCCCAGAATGTGCCCATGGGCCAATTCTAACACCAACTTCCTGTAAGGTTTGGGCACTACAAGTTGCTCAATGGTTTCTTCTGCCCTTTGAGCCACTCGATACAGCAGGTCCCTTTCCATAGTGAAGTAAGGATAAGTGCAAGTCTTATCTGGGTTCACTAACTCGCCATCTATTTTCACCACATTTTCCCGTGCCTTTATTAGGGTGGGGTCTTTTAACTGTTCTGTGGCAAAATTTTCCCTGTGAACCTCAAGATCCGAAAACTCCACAGACGGCATGTTTTCATCTGAGGATGTTGGCTCCTCCCCAGTTTCTCGAGTTTCCCCCGCCAATACCGACAAGGGAAATTCAGGAGAGTCCTCACCACCCCTAGAGGAATTCTGGTCATCTTCCTGGTTTATAGGGGCACCAGTGGGGGGCTCAGGACAATCCCAGAGTTCCCAGAATTTTGGAAAATCCCTTCCCACAATAGCATCATGTGGTAAGTGAGACACTAACCCCACCTGATGAGAAAGGTTACCTTTGGGGGTCTCAAAAAACACTGAAGTTACAGGATACTCTCGGGTGTCCCCATGCACACAAATAACAGCCACCCTGTTCTTCCCAGAGACCTCTGTAGTAACTAATTCAGCTTTTATCAACGTTACCAGGCTACCTGAATCCAGCAACACATCAACATTTCTACCATTAATACACATTTTACATAAATGTTTCTCAGGTCCCCCCGAATGGCAGTGCATGCAACTGTCGCAAACAGCGACTGACGTCTCTCCCTTATAAAGTCACATGGCATAGGCTCATCCACAACTGGGCAATTGGCTGCAATATGTCCCTCTTGCCGGCAGCGGTAGCAAATAATCTTTTTCGCTGCGTCTTGCAGCATGGGCTTCCTGGGTTGCTCCCGCCAGACCTTAGGTAGAACTCCCATCCCCTCACTCTCTCCACCCTCACCCCTTGGAGTCATCTTACCCGCCACTGGGGATGATCTGGTCTTAGGATGGAAAGTCCGTGAGTCCCTGGAAGAGGTGGTCAAGTTCTCTGTAGCCAAGTACCTCTCAACCAGATCCACAAGTTTATCTGCATTTTCTGGGTCTCCATGGCTTACCCATTTTTGGATGGCAGTAGGAAGAGCTCTCAGGAAACGATCCATAACCACACGTTCCACAATGTTTGGTGCGGTCAAAATCTCTTGCTGCAGCCACTTCCTGCTCAGGTGAATGAGATCATACATTTGAGATCTGGGGGGTTTTCCAACCTGAAAAGTCCAATTATGCACACGCTGAGCCCGGACGGCCAGGGTGACACCCAGCCGTGCCAATATTTCTGTTTTTAGTACCACATAGTCTTTTGCTTGGTCAGGCTCTAGGTCATAATAAGCTTTCTGCGATTCCCCAGTTAACAGAGGGGCCACCAGTCCAGCCCATTGCTCCTTAGGCCACTTTTCCCTTTCAGCAGTCCTTTCAAATGTGGTCAAAAACACCTCCGGATCATCCTCTCCAGTCATTTTTGTCAATAAACGGCTCACACCAAAGGATGCGGTATTATTGTAACCACTTGCTTCATTGGTCTGCGGACGTTGCTGTATCAATGTCTCTATTTGCTGTTGAAAGCTCTGCTCTTGCTTCTGCAACAGGTCTATGAAGCGGGCTTCAGATCGCTGCTGGGCTTGTTGCTGAGCTTCCAAACTCTGCTGCAAAGTTGCATTTATCTGCTGCTGATTTGCATTTGTCTGCTGCTGGGCTTGTTGCTGAGCTTCCATACTCTGCTGATGAGCTTTCTGCTGGGCTGCAAGGCTCTTTTGTAAAGCCGCATTTGTTTGCTGCTGATTTGCATTTGCTTGCTGCTGATTTGCATTTGCTAGAGCCAGCTGTCTCAGTATCTCCTCCATGCTGGCCTTTTAAAAAAAAATTGAAAAAAAAAACTGCCAAAATTCTCCACCAACTGTGAGGGGGTTAGCTCGGTAGCGGGTGTGTGTGACCCCCTGGATGGGTTCACAACACAAAGTCAGGCACAGCAGACAGCGGTGTAGGTGCAAAAAACAAAAGATCCGGTTTATTTAGGCTACATGCAGTGATACATATAACAGCCAAACAAAATAAAACAAGAAAATAAATCCTGGTCAGCTTGACCTCTAACTACACACGTAGACTCCCTGTCTAACAACTGGGTGCAGCCTTGTGCTGCCCCAGTCCCTGTCTCTATTGTAGGGGTTTGCCACACAGGCGTTAACTCACCGCACAGAACAGATCTCAGACTCCCCAGTCTATACACACAAAACTGGTTCCAGGATGGAGCATCTCCCTATGCATGCTGGGGTTTTTTGTAGAGGTCTTAATGAGCCCACTTACTACAGCTGGGCTCATTAACTCTTCCCCTCTAATTGTAAAAGTCTGCATAAAGCCTGAATCTAGGACACACATATTTCCCATCCTGAATACAACCAGGTGATTTTACCTGCGTGCTGCCACAAGTCCCATAGAATTGAATGGTCATACATGTTTCTTTTTTTCTTCCGCTGGTAAGGCTAAAACAGAAAAAAAACTGATCAGTGTGAAAGCAGCCTAATGCATGATTCAATTTGGTCCAGCAGGGGTAACATATATTTCTTTCTGATCCCCCATTAGTCAATCAGAGTTCTCTGGATCAACAATCTCTAGTGTTATTACCTATACTTATTAACATCTTTTTATTTCTTGTGAACTTTTTAAAACAATCTACTGAACTGAGTCGATTCCATACTTTCACAGCTCTTACTGTGAAGAAGCCTTTCTGTATGTGGAGGTTAAATCTTATGTAGCACTGACCCCCAAAGGAGCTGCTGGTTTGATTGGGTTGACTTCTTCTCCGTCTAGGGGTTCCCGTGGTAGATAGCCCAAAGAAATGTGGAAACTGACACTGAATCTTCTTTTGGGTTATTTATTTGAACAAGAAACAGAGTCTTTAGACAATGGTAGAGGGTTAGGATTAAGTTCAGGTACTTTAGACTGCAAAAATGGAAATCCTCACATAGGAAAAATCCAGAGAGTAGCAAAAGTTTCACAGCTGGATTTTACAACCCCCGGATAGACCTCACTAGGCCTATCAGCCGGTAGGGTGCCAATCAAAGTCTCTGCCACAGACTTGAGTGTAGGATATTTGAGACTTTAGCGATACTGAGGGACATATGCGTGTAGATCCATGTAGTGTCCTTCAACAAAGCCTCCAGGCTCCTTCAGAGAAGCCATTCTTGCACACGCCCTTCTCCTGAAGAGTCCTCCCCTGGGGTTTCTCCAGTTGCTGGTCCTCTCCCTTGTATGAGATGGCACCGGACCACCTTTGGATCAATAGGCCGCTGAAATCCATCCAGGCTTGTCCCTGCAGTTGCGTTGCCTCGGGCTAGCCAGCCCCGAGCCTCGAATTGCATGGTTCTGCACCCCAGGCCAGGAGGGCCATGGGGGCTGGTCAGGAGGACCAGAACCAAACAGACAGAAAATATTCTCTGGACAGGCCAGAACAGAACCCCGAAGCACTTGATGTCAGCACCCTAAAGACCACCTCCCAGAATGCACAGCAGGAGAACACTCCCACTGTGCTGCTTCCGAAAAGGACAGTGGCATTCAATACACCCAGCTAGACTGCGTTCTCAACCTTGCCCCCGGTGACAGCAACACTTGCAGTCAAGGAGAATCCAGTGCTAGACTGATACTGAAACCAGAAATTTTGAAAATTTGCCCCAAAACCCAACTGTGGTTTCAGGAAAAGTTAACTTTGAAAAAACCATAGCGCCTGCTCGTCAGGAGCCAGCGTTACACTTATGTAGCGCACTACTCCCTTGGGAGCTGCTGGGTTGTTCATATAGTACTGCTAACATACCTTCGTTCTTCCACACTGCATGATTCACAACAGACACAGTCAATAAAGGTTGCACAAATGATTTTTATTCTTCTTGTTGCAGTCCAGGTGTAATGGTAATAGTGGGAAATATGAGCTGCCTCCTCCTTCTGGTTCCCTTTTTGAGTAGCTAAGTCCCTTTCCCTTAATGAACTGACCGATGCCCCTCTGAAAAGCACCTTGGCAAATGGATGCTGGAAGTCCCAGGCCTCACCTGCCTATCTTGCCTCCTGTGTTCCTCCCCAGGCCAGTTCAGGAAAGTCCGGATAACATCCCGGTCTACTCTGTCCACTTTGCAGCTACTTCCGGCTTCTTGTCGATAGAACAATCCAGCCAGGATGCTTGGTTCACTTCCCCAGGGTTTCTTGGATGACTTGGTGCGCTTGAACCATCCAGCACAGAGGTCTCTGAACCTTTAGGTTTTGGTTCCTGCTCTCCAGCGCTGGGGCCTCTGAAACCCAAGGCCTTCAAGCCTGCTCCTTAGAGTCACATTGTGGCTGCTTCTCTGGACTCAGTTTCTTCCTATCCTCCCCAGGAAGCATGTGACCTCAGTTTATATATCAGTCCCGCCCCTGCCCATACAAATTAATGATTGAGCCAGGGCCATATACACTACCTGCACTCCAGTCCCTGACCGCCTCCTTTCCAGTACATTTCTTAGGGAAAGCAAGGGAGGTTTTTTCCAGGGCAGAGTACAGGTGGTCACACCCCCCTCTATTCTACTACTCCTCCCCAAAACAAATTAACAACCAGGCCTAAACAAAAAAAAGGGTAAGGCACTGGTAATTTTACCTAACTCTTTCCTATTAGCATCCACCTAAAGGTGGTGGGCACTACACTTAGTTCCTCCAGATTTGAAGAGAACCCCCTTGCCCCCTTGCCCTTTGTAATGACTTTAAACCAAATAGACAGGAAGTAGCTTATAGAAGTTGCAGATCAGGAGCACTGGAATACTAAACAAATGAAAAATGTGAAAGCAGCATTTTATGAAAAAAAGGTAATTATTTATGCATCACAGTTTAGCAAACGAAATGTCATCTAGTTAAAGTTCAGACCCTTGCTTTAATACGAATGCTGACTTTTCCTTTAACCAAGCTGTAGACAAGCCAAGTTTCTGCATTACTTAAAACTTGTTGAAAGCTTGTTGAGGCCTGGTTTAAAGTAACAGCCAGCGTTATTATAATAGTAATTACCATATTAACCACTTGCCGACCGCCGCACGACGATATACGTCGGCAGAATGGCACGGGCAGGCATATGGGCGTATATATAAGTCCCTGCCTTCCCGCGGGTGGGGGGCCCGATCGGGCCCCCCCCGGTGCCTGCGGCGGTCGGCATTCGTTCGGGAGCGATCCGGGATGAGGGGGCGGCCATTCATTCATGGCCACCCCCTCGCGATCGCTCCCGACGAATAGAAATGCTCTGTGACATCACTTCCTCTCCTCACAGGAGAGGAAGTGATGTAATCTCTCCTCCGTGTCGGTATTTTTCGTTCCGGCACCGAGGAGAGAGGATCGGTGAGTTGCACCAACACACCACACGTACAGTAGAACATGCCAGGCACACTCACACCCCCCCTTTACCCCCCGATCACCCCCCCAATTACCCCTGCCCCCCCCGTCACAGTGACACCAATTGCATTTTATTTTTTTTGCATTGGTGTCATTTGTGACTGTAATAACTGTTAGGGCAGTTAGGGTTAGCCCCCTTTAGTTCTAATGTGCCCCTCTAACCCCCCCAATAAAGGTTTAACCCCGTGATCACCCCCCGTCGCCAGTGTCACTAAGGCTGGGTTCACATTGCAGCGGTTTATGAGAACGAATGTGATTCGCACCGCACTGCAGTGCAAATCACATCCGATCTCTGTGCGATTCGAGTTCAGCCATACAGATAGTATGGCTGAATTCGCGCCGCACCCGCCGCAAATTCGCACGGGACCCTTTTTTTGGTCCGCAGCAGAATCGGATCGCATGGGTGTTCACACCATGCGATCCGAGTTTGCAGATCGCACTGCGATATGCGAACTGATCTGGGGGTGTCATTAACATTTCACTGACACTCCCAGCAGTTCGCATAGGACAGTGTGAACTGCCGCCGGGAGGCATGCGATGCGGGAACCCGCCGCGGATTCGTGGCGTTCCCGCATCGCTCCAGTGTGAACCCAGCCTAATAAGCGATCATTTTTCTGATCGCTGTATTAGTGTCACAGGTGACGCTAGTTAGGCAGGTAGGTATTTAGGTTCGCCGCAACTTTTTATAGCGCCAGGGACCCCCATATACTACCGCATAAAGCCCCCTGATTGCCCCCTAGTTAACCCTTTCACCAGTGATCACCATATAACTGTTACAGGTGACGCTGGTGGGTTAGTTATTTTTTTATAGTTTCAGGGCACCCGCCATTTATTACCTAATAAAGGTTTAACCCCCTGATCACCCGGCGGGTGTCATTTGTGACTGTAATAACTGTTAGGGCAGTTAGGGTTAGCCCCCTTTAGTTCTAAGGTACCCCCCTAACCCCCCCAATAAAGGTTTAACCCCGTGATCACCCCCCGTCGCCAGTGTCACTAAGGCTGGGTTCACATTGCAGCGGTTTGAGAACGGATGTGATTCGCACCGCACTGCAGTGCAAATCACATCCGATCTCTGTGCGATTCGAGTTCAGCCATACAGATAGTATGGCTGAATTTGCGTCGCACCCGCCGCAAACTCGCACGGGACCCTTTTTTTGGTCCGCAGCAGAATCGGATCGCATGGGTGTTCACACCATGCGATCCGAGTTTGCAGATCGCACTGCGATATGCGAACTGATCTGGGGGTGTCATTAACATTTCACTGACACTCCCAGCAGTTCGCATAGGGCAGTGTGAACTGCCGCCGGGAGGCATGCGATGCGGGAACCCGCCGCGGATTTGTGGCGTTCCTGCATCGCTCCAGTGTGAACCCAACCTAATAAGCGATCGTTTTTCTGATCGCTGTATTAGTGTCACAGGTGAGGCTAGTTAGGCAGGTAGGTATTTAGGTTCGCCGCAGCTTTTTATAGCGCCAGGGACCCCCATATGCTACCGCATAAAGCCCCCTGATTGCCCCCTAGTTAACCCTTTCACCAGTGATCACCATATAACGGTTACAGGTGACGCTGGTTGGTTAGTTATTTTTTTATAGTTTCAGGGCACCCGCCATTTATTACCTAGTCTCACTAGTGTACCCCTAAATTTAGGGGTGTCTACTTTCCAAAATGGGGTCATTTGGGGAGCGTTTGTGCCATCTTGGCATTTTATGGCCTTCAAAACTGTAACGCCCTTAGAAAGCCTGAAGGCGGTGCTTGGTTTTCGGGGCCCCGTACGCGGCTAGGCTCCCAAAAAGTCCCACATATGTGGTATCCCCGTACTCAGGAGAAGCAGCAGAATTTATTTTGGGGTGTCATTTCACATATGCCCATGGCATGCGTGAGCAATATATCATTTAGTGACAACTTTGTGAAAAAAATAAATAAAAAAAAAAAGTTTGTAATTTTCCCGCAACTTGTGGCAAAATATAAAATATTCCATGGACACAACATGCCTCTCAGCAAATAGCTTGGGGTGTCTACTTTCTAAAATGGGGTCATTTGTGGGGGTTTTGTGCCATCTTGGCATTTTATGGCCTTCAAAACTGTAATAGGTAGTGAGGAGTGAAGTCAAATATTTACGCCCTTAGAAAACCTGAAGGCGGTTCTTGGCTTTCGGGGCCCCGTACGCGGCTAGGCTCCCAAAAAATCCCACACATGTGGTATCCCCGTACTCAGGAGAAGCAGCAAAATTTATTTTGGGGTGTCATTTCACATATGCCCATAGCATGTGTGAGCAATATATCATTTAGTGACAACTTTGTGTAAAAATCGCTTGAGGCAAAAAAATAAAATATTCAATGGGCTCAACATGCCACTTATCAATTTCCTTAGGGGGTCTACTTTCCAAAATGGGGTCATTTGGGGGGGTTTTGTACTGCCCTGCCATTTTAGCACCTCAAGAAATGAGATAGGCAGTCGTAAACTAAAAGCTGCGTAAATTCCAGAAAACGTACCTTAGTTTGTAGATGTGACAACTTTTGCCCAAACCAATAAATATACAGCTATTGACTTTTTTTTTACCAAAGACATGTGGCTGAATACATTTTGGCCTAAATGTATGACTAAAATTGAGTTTATTGGATTTTTCTAATAACAAAAAGTAGAAAATATCATTTTTTTTCAAAATTTGCGGTCTTTTTCCATTTATATCGCAAAAAATAAAAATCGCAGAGGCAATCAAATACCATCAAAAGAAAGCTCTATTTGTGGGAAGAAAAGGACGCAAATTTTGTTTGGGTACAACATTGCATGACCGCGCAATTACCAGTTAAAGCAGCGCAGTGCCAAATTGTAAAAAGACCTCTGGTCATTTACCAGCAAAATGGTCCGGTCTGAAAGTGGTTAAGGTCACAAAAAACACGACACATGCTTTATAACAACTTGCTGTGCATAATGCTCATATACAATCTGAAGCTCATGTTTAACAAGGTTTTATTGATTTAATTTCCTTGCCAGCCAGAGCTGGAAACCTGACGGCTTTGTTTCTGTGATTTTAGAAATTCAGTAAGGCCGCGTACACACGCGGGGACTGTTCGCTTAAACTGTCCGCTGAAACCAAGTTTCAGCGGACAGTCCGCTCGTGTGTGGGCTTTCAGCGGACAGTTTCAGCGAACAGTCCGCTGAACAAGGTTTTTCGGAAATTCCGAAAAACTGTCCGCTGAAACCTTGTTTCAGCGGACAGTCCCCGCGTGTGTAGGCTTGTTCGTCAAACAAAGTTGCGTGCATGCTCAGAAAGGATTTTCACGCCGAAAGTTATAATGCAGTGTATAGGACGTCGTATTTTTCGTCCCGTCGTACGTGCCGTTCACGTCATCGCGCACGGTTTCAGCAAACTGTTCGTCCGTCGTGTGTGGCCATGTCCGTCCATGCTAATTTTGAGCGGACTGTTTGCCGAAACTGTTTGACGGACAAAGTTGGGCGAACAGTCCCCGCGTGTGTACGCGGCCTTAGATTTACGGATCTCAGACTCACCAGCTCTAATCTTCTGCTCATCATTAGATAACTGAGAGCATTGACTTCAATCCCACTGTTATCAGTCAACCAATATACATGTATCCAAACCATAACTAGATACAGTATAATTGTCCCACCAGACGCTGATTTCTTAATGAAATACTGTGCTTACTATTCTTCATCCTTTTTTGAACCTCATCTCTCCCTTTTTTCTCTTCCACTTTCTTCCTTTATTCAAATGGTGGTTGCATATTATTGCTCAGGGCCAGCTGTTGACATGGCTACTTGTAGTCTCCCCTGAAACCTAGTGTAGCAATGCAAGAAAGAAAATAAGAGATAGGGTAAGAATGTGATGTCTACAAGGACTTTCATGGCAGGATCAACAGGTATTATTTTAATGAATGCTGCAGATTTAAAAATATTGAAAAGAAAAACATTTCAAATTACATTACCATGCCCATGTTCATATGATATTTAAGTGATTGAGTTTTAATCTACTTTCGCCCTAACCAGTTTTTTAGTGCTGTATCAATGCATAATTTAAACAGCTAATTTCCATAACTTTGAAATCAAGGCACATCTTTATGTAGTATGAGATGGCCACCACTTAATTTCTAAAAACAATGTGTCTTAAAAGTATCTGTGGGAGGTCATTTCTGATATTCTTCTAAAATTCCCAAGTGCCTCGCTGTGTCTGACTTTGGGATTACAGAATCACCAGAACAAATATGTAGCAAAAGAAGATCAGGAATGAGTCAGAATTCCTCATCTTTATGTTTGTTCCAGATTATAGTCACTGAGAAAGTATTAAAGCTTTTCCATAACAGTCAGGTAAGTAGCATGTCTAAGCTGGCCATAAATTGATTGAAAATTCAGCATTTCCATTCACGTGTAGCCACTTCTGCTTGACAGAATTTAATCCAATGATTAACTTTTGTTAAATGTTAAATGGGCTTGTTGGAATTTTTTTCTTGATCAGCAGCTGCAGCCAAATAAGTCAGAAACCAATGGCACAGTGGGGAGAATTCCTCTATCCACCGCGCTTGTGTGGATGGGGGAACCCATTCGTTTTTTGCGATCAGCCTGCTGAGACCCATCTATAGCCAGCCTTAAAATCACAGGTCAGCAATGGCCCACTGCTTTCTTTCACGTGTAATGTTTGATCTGATTTGGGAAGGTGATCTACTAGGAGATAAACTGATTTCTCAACTGGATGGCCCAGGGAACACCATGCATACCACTACATCATAACTTGCATTATCTGTAGTAATCCAAGCCTAAGGAAGGTAAAGTCTTTTATTATATTATACTGTATATATAATCAGATTGGTGCAAGTAACAATATCAGTTCATGTATAGTAAATACTTAAAAACATACAAAACTTACATACTGTACGTACATACTTAAATAGATCATATGTTCTTTGAGATAGTCATGATGACAAACAGTCAAGAACCAAATTTAAATCCCATGAGACACAGGTGGTTGCTCGGGGGGATAGATACCCTATAAAAAAGTCATAACCCAGAAAGTGGAGACTAGTGGTATTTGGAATAAGATCACAAGGCCTAATTACAAAGGCCAGGATATGTCCCACAGAGTTTTGGCTACCATGTACAATAGTAGACCTTGTAGAACGTTGACTCCTTCGCTTTTAGCAGCACGGGACTTATTCAATCAGAGTGGCCCCTGTCTATCAAAACCAGGGCTTTAACAGCCATGCCATTAAAAAGCCAACAACTGTGAAGCAGAGTGGTAAACCAGTCCTTGAAATAGAAGGTTTGCTTGACATGGAAAAGCTCATGGGACATCTGCCAACAGTTTGATCAGGTAGGAATGCCACATTCCCCTGGGCCAGTTTGGAGCTATGAGTATAACTGGAATGTCCTCCTTCTTGGTCTTACAAAGTAAACAAGTAAAGAGTTTTTTGGGGAACTATAGGTGTAGATCACTGAGTCACCAGAGCATCTCACTGTTGGTTGAGGTAGTCTGCCTGCCAATTGTCCACCCCTGGGATGTGAATGACTGACAAGGCTGGAACATGAAGTTCTGTGCAGAACAACATTTTTTCTACCTCTCTTGCTGCAGCAAGACTTTTGGGTCCTTTTGGGTCCTCCGTAATGGTTGATATACAGCACTGTTGTGGCACTGTCCAACTAAATCCAGATCAAATGATCCTCCAGCTGAGAGGTGTTAGTGTTGTTGAGACAACAAATCATATGGAGTTCAAGCATCTTGATCAGGAGATGCGATTCCTTCAGCATCCATGTCGCCAGCACTGCAATGGCATCTAGGACTCCTCTCTAGTCCTGCATAAGAGGTGGCAAAACCTATTTAATGGCCAGATTTGGCCAGTTCACCCGTCCTCCCGGACCTCTGATTGTTGCAACTAAAAGCAATTTATTTAGTGGCAGTATTATTTCAAATTGCAAACAAGCTGCCAGGCATTATGGGTAATGTCATTGACCAAATATTTTGTCAGTGACCTCAGCCAGCATCACTAGCCAGTTTGTTCACATTCATCATCAGTGATCCGAGTGTGGTACGAGAAGGTCATTGTGGGGGTATAAAATCCCTGGACCACTGGACTGGCTGTGGAAGCCCCGACACCTCAGGATCACTGGAGGCAAGTACAATGAGGACCAGAGGCAGGGTGGTGGGGAGGGTGAACAGTTTGATTGTTTCTGTAAAGTTGAACTAATCCTTTAAAAGTGTTTCGTTATATCTGTTTAATAAGTGTAAAAAATATCTGTTGATCTTGCCACAAATCTTGTCAGCTGATAATTTACAGTATTCTGTGCCTATGCCTCTGATGACTGTTATCTGTTATTAGTTTCCTGCTCTCTCTGAGGACGTTGCATGTCCAGGTTATGGATAGGAAAAGATAGGGAGGTTTGTGAGGTCCTGTCCTGTTCCAGTATGGTGAAAGAGCATTGTCAATGCAGGTCAGATGCGTGGCTGAATTACCAAGTGAAAATAAAGGAAAGAAAGCTTGAGAAAGTAACACTAATTCACCCACCACATCTAAGGACTGGTAACCCGATATGGGTTTAGATACACTTTAACACATGGCAGAGGTTCCAACTATTTCCTGGTTTATATAGGAAGATTGTTTTTTTTATAAGTGGTTGTAAACCCTTATATAAACCCTATGAAGTGACTAGCCTCAGGTGGTACACAGAAATGACAAATCTTCCTGTTTATCTGCAGCCCTCGCTCTTCTACATCCACTCAATGTCCAGAATTTACACTGCTTGTCTGAGTTTCAGGGCGTGGGGATCTGACGTCACACACTACACAGCATAGAGCAGATAGCTGAGTGTAATCTGAGACCTGAGTGGAGGGAATAAACAACCCCTCTACACAATCTCATAGGGTAACATGCAAAGCTGAGGCTGTCAATCACCTTCTGTATGCTGGAGGCAGGGACATCTTTTGGGCTTGTCTGGTGTCGGCATAGTCTGTCTGAAGTGAGTCATGCAGATAACAGAGGAATGTGAGAGGAGACAGAAATCACACTAGGTGCTTTAGATGCAAGTACACATTATAGAAGAAAATGCTTTGTTAATTTTTCAAATTTAGAACCAATTTAAAATATATTTGTTTTCTATGCCTTCTTCACATGTGTGATTAACTGCATACACCAGATTCCAGAAGATTCTCGTGGTTGGGATGACAAGCGTATGTGAGCGGCTGTGGATGCTCAGCTTGTACATAGCAACTCATTGAGAGGAGTTATTGCTATTCACACTCAGTGGTTACATGCCGTTAGGGAAGGATGAGTGACCCAGAAATATGCATTTAGTTCTTGACATTTGTCCCTAACTGCAAGTAACTATTTGCAAATACATGTGAACAGTTATGGCTCCTGTCAGACTGTCATTACTTTCTACAGGTTGAGTGACTGCTGCTGTTCATATAAATCTTACATTCCAGCCATAAGAATCTGTTGATGCAGGTAATTGCTCGTGCGAAGGAAGCCTAAAAAGCTTCATCTTAGTGGCCTATATTGTTTTGGGGCCTCGGTCTGCAGCTGGGGGGAGGGGCCGACTGCCCCGGCCCCTAGAGCTGTGGAGACACTGTAGGTGCTAGGCAGAGGCCAGCAGCGCTCTGCCCTGTTGCCAATGCTTCAGTTGGAAGTAGGAGCTTCACTACATCAGCCTGTCACTGGGGAGAGGGGCCGTCTGCCCCGGCTCCCTGTAGCCCCAGAGTTGTTGTCGATGCTGGGCAGAGATTGATGGCAATCTGCCCTGATGCTGAACTGCTGCTGGGGAGATGAGCCGGCTTCTCCATCTCCTGTACTCTTATCCAGCTTATGGGAAGACATTTCTTTGGTACTGTCTCCCAGGTGCACAGATACTTACTGCGGAGGGAAGACAGTTTCCTCTGCTCTGGATGACTGTTAGGGAGGGAGGATGGCTTCCACCACTCCCAGACAGTGGATTAGCTGCTAAGGAGGGCCACCAGATCTCCCTGTTCCATGGCCTGCCCCTGGACATGGGAATGGCTTCCTCCCCTCTGAATTTTGGACTCCCGATTAGGAGTGAGGAAAGCTTCCTCCCCTCCCTGCATCTCTGACTTTCTGCATCTCTGGGAAGAAGAACTGCAACCTTTTCACCCTGTGCCCACAGAACTGCTGTGGGTGTGGGACAGAAGTCTTTGACCCTCTGTCCGGTTGCCAGTGCTTCTGCTGGGAGTTCGAGCTTCTCTCCATTGGCCTGTTGCTGGGAGCAGAGCTGCCAGCCCTGGCTCCCTGGAGCTTCGGAAGTGCTGTGGGTGCTGGGCAGAGGCCAGTGGTGCTCTGCCCTGATGCCAGCTCTTCTGCTGGAGGCTCACAGGGCTGGTCCTCCTCAGCAGAAAAGTCTATTAAATCCTCAGTCTCTGGAATTGCTGAAAATCCAGGGCATGGGCTGGCGGCACTTGGGCACATTGCCAGCTTTTTGTTGGGTGACTCATAAATCATAACATCCATGGGTGCTGGGGCATACTGTTGAGCTTCATCTTTTATATGCTTGTTCCAGCTCCCATTGTTGTATGACTATAAAGTCCAAGTCACTGCTCAATCCGAGCTCACTGGGCAGTTCCAACTCCCTAAAATCTCGGATATCCTCCCATTTCCACTCATTACCAAACTTTCAAACTGTGGATCCTCCTGAAGCGCCTCAAATATCAATCCCGGGCCACCATATCCTCTATGGGATTGCTGTTCTTCAGCCATGGACACACTTGGGTTGCATACCATTGCAGTGCACTATACCCATCGTCCAGCAACATTTCCATTTGGACTAGCCTATCCAGCTCTGTCAGCCATTCCTTCTGAGGATTCTGTCCTAGGAATGGTATACGCAAGTCCAGCTGCAGCCAGTACTGATCCATGGACATAGGGAGGACCTTTCCATAATAATTTTGCTCCTTTTAGAGAGCCTCGTTCCAGGGCTCCTGGCGGATCGCCCTTTAAATTCCAGCATGTCCCAGGCATAACCAGTATCTCTGTACTGGGTAAATGTCTCTTGCATTTGCCACTGGAACTCCACTTCCATGGCGACTGACTCCTGGAACACTTCTTCCATATCAACCAACACTGGGTCTTGGTGGTGGCTTGGACTGCCCTTAGGGAAGAAGCAGATCCCACTGCTGCCACTAAAAGTGACGCACTGCGTGGCACCCGCTTTGATGCCTTGGCCATGATACAGCTTCCTCCACTCTGGAACTAGGAGCCAGGTATTATAGCTTAGAATTTCCCCCAAGAACTAGACAACACTAGCTTAGGTGCAAACTGGAACGCACAGAATTTGAAGCACACAAAATCAGATAAGAGGTTAATCACATTATCCTAAACAATGCAAAGGTTAAACACTATTATCATCAGTAAATCTAACAGTACATCAAATGAAAATCTAGCAGCTAACAGTGAACTTATCAAACTGCAATCCAATCAACAGCTAACTAATTACCCAATAAGCTAATTAACAGCTGGGCTCCAAGACATCCATCTTCTCACTGAGTTTTAAGTTAGCAGAGACCATCATGGTTTTCTTGACGTGGTAATACCATGTCATTCTGCATTATATAACAGGGCATCTTCCTGAGTGCTTGTAGCTCCCTCAAAGGCCAGGGTCCATAGTCAGTAAGCAAGAAGCTACCCTGTAGTCCCCTCCAAAAGCCCCTGTCCTAGTTGGGTCTATCATAAGGACATTAAAGTTGGAAGAGCCCATGTATTGTGATGTGGGAGTAGTTGGCTGAGGACAGAAAAATGGAGGGGGGGGGGCAAGACTGATGTGGAGGACTTTTAAGTGGGGGGGGCTGAGGATGTTAAACTGGAGGGCTGAGGACTGTGATGTAGAGGGGGCTGAGGACATTAACCACTTCAGCCCGGAAGAATTTGCCCCCTTCCTGACCAGGTTTTTTTGTGATATGGTACTGCATCGCTTTAACTGACAATTGCGCGTCTGTGCAACGCTGTACCCAAACAAAATGTATGTCCTTTTTTTCCGACAAATAGAGCTTTCTTTTGGTGGTATTGGATCACCTCTGTGGTTTTTATTTTTTGTGCTATAATTTTGAAAAAAAAACACAACACTTTTTTACTTTTTGCTATAATAAATATCCCCCAAAAAATAAAAAATAAATGTCTTCATCAGTTTAGGCCGATATATATTCTTCTACATATTTTTGGTAAAAAATTGCAATAAGCGTATATTGATTGGTTTGCACAAAAGTTATAGCGTCTACAAAATAGGGGATAGATTTTTATTATTTTTTTACTAGCAATATGACATTGCAGCAGACAGATCAGACACCTTTGACACTTTTTTGGGACCATTGACATTAATAGAGCGATCAGAGTTAAAAATAGCCACTGATTACTGTATAAATGTCACTGGCAGGGAAGGGATTAACACTAGGGGGTGATCAAGGGGTTAAATGTGTTCTGTCGGTATGTGTTCTAACTGGGGAGGGATGGGACTGACTAGGGGAGGAGACCGATCACTGTTCCTAACTACTAGGAACAGACGATCACTCTCTACTCCCCTGACAGAATAGATGTCATAAAAGGTATACTTACCGAGGCCAAGATGCCGAGAGCGGTCGCTGTTGCGACTCGGTGCACATCGCCCCTGAAGGTGACACAGAGAGTGGTTGGCACCAAGAGGCACAGGCTACCAGTGGGACCGTTACTTGCTTGGAGATCAGTAGGTAGCTTGAGCAGAGCAGGTAATTAGCGACCGGGCGGGTTTAGGAACAGCAGCAACAAGTCCATCAGGCAAAGAGCAAAGTCGACGAGGCAGGCCAAGGGTCAAACACAGTTCAGATCAGGAATCAGTAGGAACCAAGAACGCTGAGACAAAGGGGTAATCCAAGAACAGGCCAGGGGTCGATCACAGGAGACAAGAGGCAAAGTCCAGGTACAGGCCGAGGGTCAAACACGTGAGAGAGCGGAAGTCCGAGGAGCAAGCCAGAGGTCAGGTCCAGGAGAGAATCAGCAATGTCAAAAGGCAATCTGGGTCACAACGGGTAAGACAGGTCACAGGATCAAAGGCAGGGATCACAGGTAGCTGAAGACGAACCAGCAGTTTGCTTGAGTGCCAATGCTTCCTTTATAAGTGGCCTGGGTGGGGCCGCGCATGCACTGTAGCGCATTTCTGTTGCGCACAAATGTGCGCCAGAGCGCTGTCCCAATGCGCATGCGTGCGGGAATGCGCAACTGGTGCGGCCTATTCCTATGACAGTGCCCCCCCCCAAGGGGCGGCCTCCGAATGCCCAAGCTACCCATCAGCTCCGGATATTCCTGATGGAAGGTCTTGATTAGTCTTGGGGCATGAAGATTTTTGGATGGTTCCCAGGAGTTGTCTTCTGGGGGATACCCCTTCCATTTTACCAAGTACTGTAATTGCCTACCACTTTCCTGCAACCAAGTAAGGCTTCCACCTCGAACTCATCTTCTCCATCAATCCTGATGGGCGGAGGCTCCTCCCTTCCAGGGAAAGGACTAGGGACCAGCGGTTTCAAGAGGGAAGCATGAAATATAGGATGTATCTTGTATGATCCAGGAAGAGTTAATTCGAAGGCTACGGGGTTTATTATTCTTTTGATTTTGAATGGCCCTATGAATTTGGGACCCAACTTGCGTGAGTGGCAAGGAAGCCCGAGATTAGCAGCAGGTAGCCAGACTTTTTCTGCAACTTTAAAGGCAGGGTTCTCTTTTCTTCCTTTATCATGGTACCTCTTGGACAGCAGGGACAGTAGATTCTGGAATGGAGTTGGGGAGGAACGAAGGGTGAAATCCAAAGTTTGTCCAAAAGAGCGTCTGGTTAGTGGCTTTATGTACTGAATTGTTATAAGCGAAGTCCGCGTATGGTAAAAGGGACGACCAATAGTCTTGGGAGCCTGAGCAAAAACAACAAAGGTACTGTTCTAGGGTTTGATTTGTTCGCTCAGTCTGTCCATTACTCTGGGGGTGGTATGCGGATGAGAGACAGATACTGATTTCTAGTGCCTTAGAGGTAAACTTGGAACCTCTATATGAGGTAATACTGTTGGGGACACCGTGGAGCCTGATAATCTCCTTAATGAAGATGTTGGCAGTTTCCAAGGCAGAAGGGGTACCAACCATGGGCAGAAAGGGAGACATCTTTGAAAGGCAGTCAACCACCACCAGGATCTTGGTGAAGCCTTCAGAGGGTGGTAAATCGACGATGAAGTCCATCAAGACGTCTGTCCATGGCCGCTCAAAGATGGGCAAGGGCCTCAATAATCCCCAGGGCTTGGTCTTGGAGCCCTTGTTACGCTGGCATGTTACACAAGAAGAGATATAGGTTTGGCAGTCCCGTCTCCTACCTGGCCACCAGAAGGAATGAGAGATCAGTTCCGATGTTTTTTGTGTTCCAAAGTAGCCGGCCAATTTGTGGTCATGGAGAGTCTTTAGAACCAGAGTCCTAGCTTCAGGGAGGACAACGTTTTTCGGGCCCAAAACAGGTAGTCACGATTCTCCAAAGTAGACAGTAGGGGTTGTTACAATGGGCAGAAGCTGTTCTGATGGCCTTGATTAAGTCAGGTTGCGGGAGTAAGAGGAAATTTTGAGGGGATAAGATGGTGCTGGGTTCTGTCACCTGGGAGGAACATTCAAGAAAGTGCGTCTGCTTTATTATTCTTCGACCCGGGCCGATACGAAATATGGAAGTGAAATCTCGAAAAGATTAAATGCTTGGCAGTCCTGAGGTATTCGAGATTCTTGTGGTCTGTGAATATTGTGATGAGATGGGTGGCTCCTTTGAAGAGATACCTCCACTCCTCCAGAGCGAACTTGATGGCCAGTAGCTCTCAGTCGCCCACATCATAATTTCTCTCTGGGGGCTTAATTTCCGAGATGCAAAGGCCACCGGATGTAGCAGGGCTTTAGACCCTCGACGTTGCAAGAGGATGGCTCCAGTGGCCGTTTCGGAGGCGTCAACTTCTAATACAAAGGGTAGCAGTGGGTCAGGATGCTGTAGAATGGGCGCTGAAGTGAACAAGGTCTTTAATTTAGTAAACGCTTCCTGGGCTTCTTGGGACCACTGGAATCGGGCATGTTGGCGGGTTAGCTGCGTGATGGGAGTGACTATGGACGAGAACCCAACAATAAATCTTTGGTAAAAATTAGTGAAGCCTATGAACCATTGTACGGCTTTCTTGTCCCCTGGAGCAGGCCATTCTAGAATTGCTTTGACCTTTTGGGGGTCCATGGAAATGCCTTCAGTGGAAATGACAAACCCTAGAAATTGAACCGTGGTTGTTTCAACTTTGCATTTCTTTACCTTGAGGTATAGCCAATGTTGTCTAAGGATGGTGAGAACTTTTCTTACATGAACCTGATGAAGTTCAAGAGAGGCTGAGAAAATGAGGATGTCATCAAAGTACACTACTATAAAATCATCAAGATAGTAAACGATATCTTCAGAGACTAAGTGCTGAAATGTGGCCGGAGCGTTGCACAGGCCAAAAGGCATGACTAAATATTCGTAGTGGCCAAATCTGGGTCTGAAGGCTGTTTTCCATTCGTCAGTATCGGATGAGGCTATAGGCGCCCCGGAAATCTAGTTTGGAAAATATTTTTGCAGTCCAGAAGCGCTGAAATAATTTGGGGATGAGTGGGAGTGGATAACGGTATTTGATTGTTATCTTGTTGAGTTCTCTATAATCAATGCAAGGTCTGAGAGAACCATCTTTTTTTCCGACAAAGAAGATACCCGTCCCTGCTGGGGATGAAGATGGCCGAATAAAACCCTTTTCTAGGTTTTCGTAAATATAAGCTTTGAGAGCCTTTAGTTCAGCCTCAGATGAGGGGAATATTCACCCGAAAGGAATTTCAGAGCCGGGTAGTAGTTCAATGGGACAGTCATATGGTTGGTGAGCAATCAGCTTTCTTTTTATCAAATACACCTTTGAAATCTAAGTGGCTGGAGGAATGTGCTGCAGGTTATGAGATGCCGGGACCACTGCCAGGTATGGAGCTGGAACAGGAACAAAGCAATGCTGAGTACAGTAGGGGGATGTAAAGAAAACTTCCTTCTTGTCCCAGTTGATCTGGGGATCATGGGCCTGCAGCCAGGGAAGTCCCAAGATAATAGGAAACATAGGAGAGGATATCAAGTTGAAGCGTAGAAACTCTCGATGGCCCGGAATCCATGGTGGTAAGTATAGGTTTCCTGTGTCACTGGACCAGAGCGTGGAAGAGACCCATCCGCTAAGTGCACAAGAAGATGTGTTTCTTTAGCAAGGAATAAGTAGCCGTTGAGCAACAGAGATGTCCAGGAAGCAGCTGCATGCCCCTGAATCAATCACGGCTGGCAGTTGGATCTTCTCTTCCGCCAGCTGTAGAGAAACAGAGAGAGTCACATAAGTTTGAGCAAGACCTGTGGCTTGATAGTTCATAATACACCATGGGGGCAACTTACAGGGTCTCACAGGGCAGTTACGAATATAGTGTATGAGCCCCCCATAATATAGGCAAAGGTTGGCCTGGCGTCTTCGTTGTCGCTCCTCAGGGGTAAGACGAGGACGAACCAGACCCAACTGCATTGGTTCCCCCTCAGGAGCCAAGGGGCCAGAGGGAACCGGAATTGGTGGGTAAGGAGCAGTGGCCTTAGGGAGCATCCAGCTGGGCCGAGGGGCCTGGAGGCATTCAGAATGCCACTCATGCATCCACCTGTCTAGCTTCGTGGCTATTTGGATTAAGTCAGGGGTCTCTACTTGGGCCAGCTCATCCTTTAAATTTTCAGAAAGTCCTAGCTGGTATTGGTAGCGAAGGGCCGCCTCATTCCAGACAGTGTCAGGTGACCACTTGCGGAACTCAACTGTATAGTCCTCCACCGGTCTCCTCCCTTGTGAAAGGGTATGCAGGGCAGCTTCTGCTGTAGCAGTGCACTGAGGATCATCGTATAATTGACCCATGGCCTTGAAGAAAGAACATTAACGTGGGGAGAGCTTAGAACTGTGATGTGGGGGGGGGGGGGGAGGCTGAGGACATTAATGAGGTGGGCTGAGGACAATAATGTATGGGAGGGCTGATGACTGTGATGTGAGGGGGGGCTGTGACGTGGGGGGCTGAGGACTCTGATGTGGGGGGCTGAGGACATTAAAGTGGGAGAACTGAGGACATTAAAGTGGGAGAACTGAGGACATTAAAGTGGGGGGCTGAGGACATTAGGGGAGGACTGAGGACTGTGATGTGGGGGGGGGGGGCATGGACATTAAAGTGGGGGGGCTGAGGACTGTGATATTGGGGCTGCGGACATTAAATTGGGGAGCTGAGGACTGTGATGTGGTGGGTTGAAGACTGTGATGTGGAGGGGGCTGAGGACATTAATGTAGTGGAACTGAGGACACTAATGTAGTGGGACTGAGGACATTAAGGTGGGGAGAGCTGGGGACTGTGATGTGGGGGGGGGGGGCTGAGGACATTAAAGTGGGGGGCTGAAGACATTACGAGGAGGGTTGAGGACTGTCATGTGGGGGGGGCATGGACAATAAAGGGGGGCTGAGAACATTAAAGTGGGGGCTGAGGACTGTGATGGGGGGGCTGAGAACATAAAAGTAGTTCAGGGGGTTAAGACTGTGATATGAGGGGGCTGAGGACATTAAAGTGGAGTGGTTGAGGACTGTGATGTGAGCAGGCTGAGCACTAGAGTTGGCCCAACAGTTTGAACCGAGCAAAAGTTCGGCCCGACCATCTCCTGTGTGCCTGTTCAGTGCATTCTAGAGTCCTAGTTGGATGAAGCAATGCACCTGACCGCTGGTCATCATGATGACTTTGCCCAATCGTGACTCAGTGCTCATAGTCCCACCACACACTATAAAAGGTTCCTTCCCACAGGAAACTTTTGCAGTGTGTTGTTGGAGTGGAGATAGAGCAGGGCTCTGTTTGCTACTAGTGAGTATGGTGTCCGTTTATGAAGCAGTGATCAGTGGAGATCCAGAGGATCGCCGCTGATCACAGCCCATAAACAGTTTATAAACCAGAGATAATCGGGGGAGAAGTGTTTGAACTTATTCTCCCGCCGATTATCTCCACACTCTGAGAATCCTCATAGACTGACACAGTAACGGCCAGTTTATGAAGCTGGGATCTCAGCGCTTCACTGGCAATCTGTGTCAGAATTCACACTCCCCGATTCACCAGCTCAGAGGTGGAGAACCGGGGAGTGAAGAGGGAATGTGGGGGGATATGAGGAGGAAAGAGGAAGATAATTAACTTCCTTATGCCTCGTTCAGACCCCCCAACACTGTAACCATGTCCCCCTGTCATATTTATGTGTATACATATATATATATATATATATATATATATATATATATATATATATAATGCGTATGTATATATATATATATATATATATATCTATATAATGTGTGTATGTGTATATACATGTATATATAATGTCTGTGTGTGTATACATGTATATATTATGTAGGGGGACGCTTTATTTTACTAACATTAATTGCATATCGTGTGTCAGTGTATTGAGCTGTGATAATTTATCACTGCTTAATAAATTGACATCTCTGTGTATCAGTGAATTTCTAGTACTGTAATCTCGTAAAGTCTCACGAGATTCCAGTATTAGGGGCCGTTCTCCAGTGTTAGAAGCGTTTGTAGATCGCTTCACTTCTCCAAGGGTGAAGCGATCTACTCCGCTTTATAAACTGGCATACAGAGGAGAAAAATCTCCTCTGTGAATGCCAGAGAATGAAGCAGTGAATAGATTTCACTGCTTCATAAAAGGACACCTTAGTATGTTATTGTTACTCTGAGTGTTGAGTGTCAGTGTAGTGTTAGTATAGTGTGAGTATAGTATAGTGTGTCAGTATAGTGTAGTGTAGTGCAGTGTTTAACACAGCATTATATAACATTTAGTTCTGCATACAGTGCATCTATACCCCCTTTTTTTTGGGTGCTGCGCTTTTTGCCTGCCCTCATGCTGCCCCCTTTTTTAAAATTGTCAGCCACACCTTTTGTGACTGCGTAGCTGTTGTTCCCCTTTTAGATTTTTAAAATAATTTTTACAATTCTGTTAGCGGCGGTCCTCAATTTAACTTCCCTGGCGGTATGATTCAGTCTGGAATTAGGTGCTGAAAGCGGTACAATTATTTTGCACGGAAATCTGGCTTTTATTTTGTAGTCCTGTAATTCTTAGGAATAACGCTCTTAAATCTGTTCAAACCAGAGTCTAGCAGACATCCCGGGTATGATAAATTTTATAATATAATAAAGAATAATAAAAAATATTCAATAATGTAATCAAATCCTAAAACACTGAAAAATTGACACTTTTTGGTTGCTATGGACAATCTCCAAATTCCAGGCAGTAAAAAACAGTATTTATAATATAAAAGTGCATGCAGGGCACTGCACAGACCACTAGGGACAAAGGGGGTGTGTATTTTTTAATACAGCACTGTAATCTGTAAGATTACAGTGCTGTGTGTGTTTTGTGTGTTTTTACTTTTTTGAATTTGCCGCCGTTCTCCGCTCCCGTGCGCCGTAACGCCGCAGGGAACGGAGCTCGGCGGCATTCGGCACTGTGAATCGAGCAGAGGACGGCTCGATCACACAGCGCGGCGGACATCGCTGGATCCAGGGGACAAGGTAAGTAACTCTCCATGTAACCTCCCCTGCATCGAGCGAAGCCATCCCGAGTCTGGCTCGGGGTTACCGCTCCTATCAGTATATTCCTACCCCGAGCCAGACTCGGGATTACCGCTAGGGCGGTTAAAGTGCATCAAACACCACTATTTATTGAATAAAGTGCATCCAATTACACATTCCTAGTATCTATTCAATTTGGGTAATAAGCCCCACATCATGTCTGGAAGGCCAACAAGGAGAGGCAGATGTCCCCATGCCACTATAAAGGGGCAAGCAGCATCTGTGTCTATAGTTTAGTGATGCTGCCCATGTTATCTAACTACAGCATTCAGACTGTGGACTGGCTACAAGCAGATCAAGCGTGGCAAAAACACCAGCCATTTGGGTATCACATGCTTGCAATGGCAATTAACCTCTCACCACTCAGCCCATTGGCAAGAGCACCTGGAAGTCACACCTCTCAGCAGCCTCCACTGACAGGGATGATGGTATAGCAAAGGATGTTACAGGTCCTTTCAACACATCTGCCAGCAGCACACCACCAACTGTAGAGCATAGCAGGCAAATTTCTCTGTCCCAGCTGCTACATCGCTATTTCTTTGCATGTAAGGCCATTCCATCTTTGTAGCATCAGTTGTATGGCAAATTTTTGGCAGTCATCAGCAATGTCCACCTCATAGGCGTGCGCTCATAGGCGTGTGCACACCCTAATCACCCCGTGTGGCACAGATTGCCCCTGTTTTTACCCTTGATATTTCACCAAAGCCCCTTAAGTAAAGTAAGTAAATAAGTAAAATAAAAATAAAAACTACTGACACCAATCTCTGCGTCGGCGTCGGCGGTAAAGTGCCGCTATTTTTAGCGGCGCTTTACCGTCGTTTTAGCGGCGGTGTGCGGGCGATAGCGGGGTGGTTTTAACCCCCGCTAGCGGCCGAAAAGGGGTTAAACCCGCCCGCAAAGCGCCGCTGCATCGGCGCTTTGCCGGCGGTATTGCCGCGGTGTCCCATTGATTTCAATGGGTAGGAGCGGTATAGGAGCGGTGAATACACCGCTCCTTCACCGCTGCAAAGATGCGGCTAGCAGGACTTTTTTCACCGTCCTGCCAGCGCATCGCTCCAGTGTGAAAGCCCTCCGGCTTTCACACTGGAGTTAAAGGGGCCGGTTTTTTCAGGCGTTACACAGGCGCTATTTTTAGCGCTGTAACGCCTGAATACCGCCCCAGTGTGAAAGCAGCCTTAGAGTGTGTTAGAGTGTGTATATATATATATATATATATAAATAAACACACACACACACACACACACATATGTGTTTAAACACTGGGGTGCACACTCTAATGCAATAGGCTGTGCACACCTATGGTCCACCTGCTAACACAAGGTCCAGCAAGCATTTTCAGGGATGATATATATCATTCACAGCACAATGGGTGACTCTGCTTGCAACTAGGAAAAATACAGGACAGGGCTCAGTGCTGGAGCTTGTTTTGCCACCGCCTCTCTATACAGCTGGTGGTAATGATGTGAGATCTGTCAGCTCCACCTTCTCCTCCTCCATGCCCTCCTCTGCTGAATTGTCCTTTGAATCACCAGTACCCCTTAAGCATCAAGGGGCTATTCAACAAGTCAGGCTAAAAATGCCATGCAGTGCTTCAGCTGGTCTGTCTAGGGAACAGGAGCCACACTGAAGCAGAGATTCTTTCAGCTATGCAGGGACAGGCCCAGGGGTGGTTCATGCCATGGAAGCTTGAGACAGGAATGGTAGTGTGCAATAATGGCACTAACCTTCTGTCCACCCTTTGGCAGGGAAAGTTGACACATGTGCCATGCCTGGCACATGTCCTCAGTTTGGTGGTGAAGCATTTCTTAAACAAGTATCCAGGTTTGCAAGATCTTCTCAGGCAGGCCAGAAGAGTCTGTAGCTATTTCAGGTGGTCATACACAGCCAGTGTTCAGTTGGCTGAAATTCAGCGGGCATTCCACCTGCCTGTAAACCGCCTGATTTGTGACATGCCCACCAGGGCAACTTTGGCAATGCTTCAGCAGCTGCACATGCAACAAAGGGTCATCAATGACTACCTGTTTGAGTAAAGCATAAGGACAAGCTCAGGAGAGTTTGGCTTTTTTTCCCCACGCCAATGGCTGCTAAAAAAGGATGCTGGCACTATACTGTCACCATTTGAAGAGGCAACAAAGATGGTGAGCTGTGAAAATGCATGCATTAGTGACACTATCCCTCTTGGGTTCCTGCTGGAGTATACTCTGCGTGGCATTATGGATAGGGAACTCAAGGCAAAATGGGAAGAGGATTCTGGCAGTTTTGGAGGCATTGAAGCAGAGGAAGACATACTGTATGTCAAACCTTAAGAGATGGTTTTCCATCCCCTTGGGAGCAGTATTTGGTTGGGAGGAGGCAGTTCCAGATAGTGTAATCCTCAGTGACCCCGAGGACTTTGCTTCGCATGTCTCTGCAAACTTATGGTGCATGGACTTCCTTATTCTTCAAAGCCTGCGAAAGGATCCAAGAATTTGTGTTATGAAAGAGAAGGATCCTAATTTGTTGGCAACCCTCAATGACCATCGTTACAAGGGTAAAGTTTCGGAACTCATCCTGCCTTCGCAGCACAGGATAAAATATCTTAAGGGTACCTTATAGAGGAGTTTTTGTAACACCTTTCCAGACTCTGGTAGGTTACAGTCTCATGGAAAAGGTAGTTTTGAGGCTTCTGTTAGTCAAAGGATGAGTGGTGGAGAAGGGGGCCACCTAAATGATGCATTTAAAAAATGTTTTAGTCCTTGGCGCCAATGGCTGTTAGCTTCCACATTCCATTGACAGTGTCTGTATCATATGGTAGAAGATTATCTAGGGTTGAAAGCAGACATGGAGAGTTTTCCAGTAGACGATCCAGTGGGTTACTGGGTCATGAGAATAGACCACTGGCCAGAACTTGCACAATTAACACCCAAGGACCAATTTTTCTGCATCTGTTTGACAGGTGCAAATAATAAATTTTTATTACAGCAAGGCCAATTCTTGCTTTCATCAAGAGTGCCTATCTCTAGCCATTTCCTGCTCTCTCCGGCGGAGTCTTCTCGGAGTATTCTGCAGGGAAATTCTCTTTCTTCCTTTCGTTGGTCTGTAGGTAAGTGGCTTCAGTGGAAGATTGAGTTTGCCACTAAACCCAAAACCATTCCCTAATGGCCTTACTGGTAAGCCAGTAATGGCGAAACTGAAGTGGGATATGGAATAAAAGGAATACCTGGTCTCTGTTGATGGCTACATGAAAATGCAGCTCACCAATGCAAAACAGTATATTGATGGGGCATTGTCTGGACATCTTGGAGAAGTTCTAATAAGGTGTAATAATGTATTGTATATACGAGGAGTAAAAGAGGAGGAAGAAAATGGCAAGAGAATAAAGCAATTTCCAAATTTGTTTTGTACATTTATTTTGAAACTTCTCTTTTGAGGTTATTGTTGGACATTGTTTTAGTATGTTTTGTGAAGAAAAATAAACTGAATTTTTTCAAGCGTACCTCTATAGGGTTATGGTATGAAGGCACCACCAACACCCAAAGCCCAAATTTTCCACACCTGTTACTTCTATCCAAAGTCTGCGAAAGAGATACCAGACTAAAAAAATGGGTAATCTTGGCCTGAGTGTGCTATAATTTGGCTTCTTCACATAAGGCTTGCTCACTGTGGTGAAAAATTGTGTTATTTCCACCCAGTCTGCCAAAGAGACACCAACATTTATCCAAAAATCTCAAATCTTGTTCTGAGTGCACTAAATTGTGAGTTCATCATACAGACTGGCTCCTCGAGCCATTGTTTACAAAATAAAGAAAGCTTGCAGGGAAAATCAATTTAAATGTCTTTTTTTTTCTTTATATACCGTATATACTCGAGTATAGGCCGACCCGAGTATAAGCCGAGGCCCCCAATTTACCCCCAAAAAACTGGGAAACCTATTGACTCGTGTATAAGCCGAGGGTGAGATATGCCTGTCCATCCCTGTGTGTGTGTGTCCATCCATCCATCCATCCCTGTGTGTGTGTGTGTCCATCCATCCATCCATCCCTGTGTGTGTGTGTGTCCATCCATCCATCCATCCCTGTGTGTGTGTCCATCCATCCATCCCTGTGTGTGTGTGTGTCCATCCATGTGTGTGTGTGTGTGTGTGTGTGTGTGTGTGTGTGTGTGTGTGTGTGTGTGGCCTTGTGTGTCCAGCCTACCTGTGTCCCGAGCCTCCGTCCGGTCCCGAGCCTCCGTCCGGTCCCGTCCCGTCCCGAGACTCCGTCCGGTCCCGTCCCGTCCCGAGACTCCGTCCGGTCCCGTCCCGTCCCGAGACTCCGTCCGGTCCCGTCCCGTCCCGAGCCGAGCCTCCGTCCGGTCCCGTCCCAGGATCACCGCTCTTCGTCGGCGCCCATTCCCCTGTTCAAATGCCGCGCCTCCCTGACTGTGATAGGCGGAACACAATTTCCCAGCAGTCTGTGTTCCGCCTATCACGGACATCCTCTTATCCTCGTCCGTAGTATGAGGATGAGCGGATGTCCGTGATAGGCGGAACACAGACTGCTGGGAAATTGTGTTCCGCCTATCACAGACAGGGAGGCGCGGCTTTTGAAAGTTAGAATGGCCGCTGTCTGTCTGCTCGACACGCTGTTCGCGCAGACAGACGGCGATGACTCGAGTATAAGCCGAGGGGGGCACTTTCAGCCTCAAAAAAGAGGCTGAAAATCTCGGCTTATACTCAAGTATATACGGTATGTTAGTTTTGCTGCAGCAGGTTCTATACATGGTAGCGGTGTGCCACTTTACAGACAGACTAAGGGGACCCCCAGGCACTATATTTAAAGGAATTTTTTATATTTATTGTTTCGCTTTACGCATTATTAAAATCACTGCTCCTTAAAAAACGATTCTTTTAAAAAGCTATTTTGCATTGATACATGTCTCTCAGGGTAGTCCCCATGCCCCTGTGCCCCCATGCCCTTTTTGTGGCCAATAACATGCATACAAGCCTTCAAAATGGGCACTTTTGATTTTTCATGTTTGGGTGCAATGGATCTTACAAAATCCATTGTAAGGTTGTCAAATAACATGTTTGACCGCTAGTAGGCCTAGATCATTTGACTTAGTGGACCTCAATACATTTTAATTCATTACCCCTGATATTTGGGAATAATAACAAAAACCTGGACATACATTTTAATTTGTTGATGATTTTTGTCCTGACACAGGAATAGTCCCTGATTATTTAAATGTGATCTCTCAATTAACCCAATTCCATTATGTTTCAGGCTTGAACGAAAGTTCTAAACATCGTTAAAAAAAATGTGTGAGAAGAATCAAACGGACGTGGCTGAATTTCTATTGCTAGGATTTCAAAGCATTTCCCACCTAAAAGTATTGGTTTTCATACTGGTCCTCCTTGTATACATAATGATATTGATAGGAAATCTTCTAGTTGTCATACTGGTGACAACACGTCATCAACTCCAAGTTCCCATGTTTTACTTCCTCAAGCATTTGGCACTAGTGGACCTCATGTTCACCACCAACATTGTACCCAACATGCTATATATTATATTGATGGAAGGGGGAAATATTACTATAACGGGGTGCTTTATACAATACTATATTCACTGTATTGCAATTTATACACAATCTGTAATACTTTCTGTAATGTCTTTTGATCGCTATATGGCTATTTGCCAACCTTTGCGTTATTCTTCTGTCATGAACCCTAAGCTGTGTCACTATTTGGCTTTCTGGTCCTGGGCAGCTGGTTTTTTTCTTATTCCAAGTGAATTTCTCTTAATCTTCCAATTACAGTTTTGTGACTCAAATGTCATTGATCATTTCTTTTGTGATTTTGCCCCTTTTCTCAAGCTTTCCTCATCAGACACCAATATAATACGATGGCAAGATTTCACAATCTCTGTCTTTCTTATATTTCTTCCATTTCTATTTGTTATTTTATCTTATATCTGTATTTTTATTACAATCATGAATATCTCTACCGCTGCTGGACGGAAAAAGGCATTCTCCATTTGTAGTTCCCACTTGGCCACTGTCAGCACACATTATGGAGCTTTAGTTACAATATATATTTTTACAGCAAGAGGTAATTCACTACGTGAAAACAAATGGAGGTCACTATTGTATACAGTGATAACCCCATTTATTAATCCCCTTTTATATAGCCTCAGGAGCCAAGAGTTTAGAAAAGTTCTAAAACAACTGACACATAGGCATAGAGGGAAATAATATAGGCATATGTTATACAGTATGTACATTGTAAACATGTTAATAAAGTAAAGTAAAATGAACTGCTATTTGTTGATTATGTTTATTTGTTTGTTTTTTTTGTAGATTTTTGGGTGTTTAGGGTGCAGTAAAGTGTGCAAGACTAACGTTCACAGCAAACTGAATGTACAATGTCCTTTAGATCTACCAACAACTATGTAGTGCAAGGGCCTGCTTGATTGGATACAAATTTATTGGATAGTTTAGTAGGTCCTCATAACCAGTCTAAATCTAATCTTTAATCTCCTCCCACCCCCAACATTAGCCCCGTACTAAGAAGCCTGTAGAAGAAAGATTTGTATACCTACCTATTCCTTAAACTATCCTGTCCGTTCATGTAATTGGCTCCCAGCACTAGCTTAAGGGGAGAGGGGTGATCTCTGATCACCAACAACAAATGCAATGCCTGGGCAGTGGGGTCACCCATAGGCTTAATATGGGGCATCTGTTGTCAGTTGCCCCTCCTCTTCCCTGAAGCCAGTGCAGGGTGCAAATTATATGACCAGGCCCGGATGCTAAGGTAATAGGCAAAGCCGGACTGGCCTATCGGGATACCGGGAGATTTCCCGGTAGGCCGTCTGCCCTGGGGCCGCTTTTGGTTTCGGCTGCATTGCTCCCCCCTCTCCTCCTATGGATCACACAGTGCAGGCTGGCTGTGTTTTCGGCCGCCGTGATGTATCACAGTCCCGCCCCCCAGACCTGCTCGTGTGATAGGCAGAGCGTTGATTCTATCTACTATCACATGAGGGGGGCTGCATATAGAGGAAATGATCTTTCTATATTCCTCCATGCAGCCGCTGAATTCTGGCAGATATGAGAGGAAGAGAATCAAGCATTCAGCGGCTGCATGGAGGAATATAGAAAGATCATTTCCTCTATATGCAGCCCCCCTCGATCCTCCTATCCAACTTATTTTACTGCCTTACCTTGTGCTCCCTGCCCCCCCAGTGCTCTGCTCCCCCACCACACTCTCCTGCCCCCACTGCTCTCCACTCCCCCCAGTGCTCTTCCCCCCCAGTGCTCTCCCCTCAGTGCTCTTCCCCCCCTCTCTCCCCAGTGCTCTCTGCCCCCAGTGCTCTCCCCCAGTGCTCTTACCCCCCCAGTGCTCTTACCCCCCCAGTGCTCTCCCCTCAGTGCTCTTCCCTCCTCTCTCCCCAGTGCTCTCCCCCCCCAGTGCTTTTGGCCCCCACCCAGTGCTCTCCCCTCAGTGCTCTTCCCCCCTCTCTCCCCAGTGCTCCCCCCAGTGCTCTTCCCTCAGTGCTGTTACCCCCCAGTGCTCTCCCCTCAGTGCTCTTCCCCCAGTACTCTTACCCCCCAGTGCTCTCCCCCAATGCTCTTACCCCCCCCAGTGCTCTCCCCCCCCTCTCTCCCCAGTGCTCCCCCCAGTGCTCTTACCCCCCCCAGTGCTCTGCCCTCAGTGCTCTTCCCCCCCTATCTCCCCAGTGCTCTTACCCCCTCTCTGACCAGTGCTCTCCCCCCAGTGCTCTCCCCTCAGTGCTCTTCCTCTAGTGCTCTTACCCCCCAGTGCTCTCCCCCCCAGTGCTCTTCCCCCCTCTCTCCCCAGTGCTCCCCCCGTGCTCTTACCCCCTCAGTGCTCTTCCCCCTCTCTCCCCAGTGCTAGTACCCCCCCCAGTGCTCTCCCCTCAGTGCTCTTCCCAGTGCTCTCTCCCCTCAGTGCTCTTCCCCCCCAGTGCTCTCTCCCCAGTGCTCTCCCCCCCAGTGCTCTTCCCTCCCAGTGCTCTCTCCCCTCAGTGCTCTTGCCCTGCTCTCCCCCCAGTGCTTTCCCCCCCGTGCTTTCCCCCCCAGTGCTTCTCCCCACCGGTGCTCTCCCCCTCTCAGTGCTCTCCCCCCAGTGTTCTTCCCCCCCCGCTCCCCCCCAGTGCTCTTACCCCCCCAGTGATCTCACCCCCAGTGCTCTCCCCTCAGTGCTCTTCCCCCTCTCTCCCCTCAGTGCTTTTCCCCCAATGCTCTTACCCCCCCCAGTGCTCTCCCCTCAGTGCTCTTCCCTCAGTGCTCTCCCCCCCCAGTGCTCTCCCCCCCCCCAGTGCTCTTCCCCCAGTGCTCTTACCCCCCAGTGCTCTCCCCTTAGTGCTCTTACCCCCCAGTGCTCTCCCCTCAGTGCTCTTCCCCCCCCTCTCTCACCAGTGCTCTCCCCCCAGTGCTCTCCCCTCAGTGCTCTTCCCCCTCTCTCCCCAGTGCTCTTCCCCGCTCTCTCCCCAGTGCTCTTCCCCGCAGTGCTCTCCCCTCAGTGCTTTTCCCCCAATGCTCTTACCCCCCCTAGTGCTCTCCCCTCAGTGCTCTTCCCCCAGTGCTCTTACCCCCCAGTGCTCTCCCCTCAGTGCTCTTCCCCCCAGTGCTCTTCCCCCAGTGCTCTCCCCCCCAGTGCTCCCCCCCCCTCAGTGCTCTTCCCCCTCTCTCCCCAGTGCTCCCAGTGCTCTTACCCCCCAGTGCTCTTACCCCCCAGTGCTCTTACCCCCCCCAGTGCTCTTACCCCCCCCAGTGCTCTTACCCCAGTGCTCTCCCCTCAGCGCTCTTATCCCCCAGTGCTCTCCCCTTAGTGCTCTTACCCCCCTAGTGCTCTCCCCTCAGTGCTCTTACCCCCCTAGTGCTCTCCCCTCAGTGCTCTTACCCCCCAGTGCTCTTACCCCCCAGTGCTCTTACCCCCCAGTGCTCTTACCCCCCCCAGTGCTCTCCCCTCAGTGCTCTTCCCCCTCTCTCCCCAGTGCTCCCCCCCAGTGCTCTCCCCTCAGTGCTCTTCCCCCCTCTCTCCCCAGTGCTCCCCCCCAGTGCTCTCCCCTCAGTGCTCTTCCCCCCTCTCTCCCCAGTGCTCCCCCTCAGTGCTCTCCCCTCAGCGCTCTTCCCCCCTCTCTCACCAGTGCTCTCCCCCCAGTGCTCTTACCCCCCCAGTGCTCTCCCCTCAGTGCTCTCCCCCCCTCTCTCCCCCGTGCTCTTACCCCCCCCCAGTGCTCTCCCCTCAGTGCTCTTCCCCCCAGTGCTCTCCCCCGCAGTGCTCTCCCCCCCAGTGCTCTTACCCCCCAGTGCTCTTACCCCCCCAGTGCTCTCCCCCCCCAGTGCTCTCCCCTCAGTGCTCTTCCCCCTTCTCTCCCCAGTGCTCCCCCCCAGTGCTCTCCCCTCAGTGCTCTTCCCCCTTCTCTCCCCAGTGCTCCCCCCCAGTGCTCTCCCCTCAGTGCTCTTCCCCCAGTGCTCTCCCCCCCAGTGCTCTCCCCCCAGTGCTCTTCCCCCTCTCTCCCCAGTGCTCCCCCGTGCTCTTACCCCCCCCAGTGCTCTCCCCTCAGTGCTCTTCCCCCCCCCCCAGTGCTCTCCCCATAGTGCTCTTCCCCCAGTGCTCTCCCCCCCAGTGCTCTCCCCCCCAGTGCTCTTACCCCCCCAGTGCTCTCCCCTCAGTGCTCTTCCTCCCTCTCTCCCCAGTGCTCAGCCCCAGTGCGCTTACCCCCCCCCCCCCCAGTGCTCTCCCCTCAGTGCTCTCCCCCCCAGTGCTCTTACCCCCCCAGTGCTCTCCCCTCAGTGCTCTTCCTCCCTCTCTCCCCAGTGCTCCCCCCCAGTGCTCTTACCCCCCCCCCCCCAGTGCTCTCCCCTCAGTGCTCTTCCCCCCTCTCTCCCCAGTGCTCTCCCCTTAGTGCTGCTCCCCCCCTCTCACCAGTGCTCTTCCCCCCAGTGCTCTCTCCCCAGTGCTCCCCCGTGCTCTTACCCCCCCCCCCCAGTGCTCTCCCCTCAGTGCTCTTCCCCCCCCCAGTGCTCTCCCCATAGTGCTCTTCCCCCAGTGCTCTCCCCCCCAGTGCTCTCCCCCCCAGTGCTCTTACCCCCCCAGTGCTCTCCCCTCAGTGCTCTTCCTCCCTCTCTCCCCAGTGCTCCCCCCCAGTGCTCTTACCCCCCCCCCCAGTGCTCTCCCCTCAGTGCTCTTCCCCCCTCTCTCCCCAGTGCTCTCCCCTTAGTGCTGCTCCCCCCCTCTCACCAGTGCTCTTCCCCCCAGTGCTCTCCCCCCAGTGCTCTTCCCCCCTAGTGCTCTTACCCCCCAGTGCTCTTACCCCCAGTGCTCTTACCCCCCAGTGCTCTTACCCCCCAGTGCTCTTACCCCCCCAGTGCTCTCCCCTCAGTGCTCTTCCTCCCTCTCTCCCCAGTGCTCCCCCCAGTGCTCTTACCCCCCAGTGCTCTTACCCCCAGTGCTCTTACCCCCCAGTGCTCTTACCCCCCCAGTGCTCTCCCCTCAGTGCTCTTCCTCCCTCTCTCCCCAGTGCTCCCCCCAGTGCTCTTACCCCCCCCAG
This sequence comes from Lithobates pipiens, assembly GCF_037356315.1. NCBI lineage: Eukaryota > Metazoa > Chordata > Amphibia > Anura > Ranidae > Lithobates > Lithobates pipiens. The sequence goes on along the minus strand of NW_027507791.1, from coordinate 150,747,667 downwards.
TGCTCTCCCCTCAGTGCTCTTCCCCCCTCTCTCCCCAGTGCTCTCCCCTCAGTGCTGCTCCCCCCCTCTCACCAGTGCTCTTCCCCCCAGTGCTCTCCCCCCAGTGCTCTTCCCCCCCAGTGCTCTTACCACCAGTGCTCTTACCCCCCAGTGCTCTTACCCCCCAGTGCTCTTACCCCCCAGTGCTCTTACCCCCCAGTGCTCTTACCCCCTCAGCGCTCTTATCCCCCAGTGCTCTCCCCTCAGTGCTCTTCCCCCAGTGCTCTTACCCCCCCAGTGCTCTCCCCTCAGTGCTCTTACCCCCCAGTGCTCTTACCCCCCAGTGCTCTCCCCCCCCAGTGCTCTTACCCCCCCCCCCCAGTGCTCTCCCCTCAGTGCTCTTCCCCCAGTGCTCTCCCCTCAGTGCTCTTTCCCTCAGTGCTCTTTCCCCCAGTGCTCTTTCCCCCAGTGCTCCCCCCCAGTGCTCTCTCCTCCCAGTGCTCTCTCCTCCCAGTGCTCTCTCCTCCCAGTGCTCTCTCCCCCCAGTGCTCTCTCCCCCAGTGCTCCCCCCCAGTGCTCCCCCCCAGTGCTCTCTCCTCCCAGTGCTCTCTCCTCCCAGTGCTCTCTCCTCCCAGTGCTCTCTCCCCCCAGTGCTCTCTCCCCCAGTGCTCTTCCCCTCAGTGCTCTTCTCCCCCAGTGCTCTCCCCCCAGTGCTCTCCCCCCAGTGCTCTTCTCCCCCAGTGCTCTCTCCCCTCAGTGCTCTTCCCCCAGTGCTCTTACCCCCCAGTGCTCTTACCCCCAGTGCTCTTACCCCCCCAGTGCTCTCCCCTCAGTGCTCTTACCCCCCAGTGCTCTTACCCCCCAGTGCTCTTACCCCCAGTACTCTTACCCCCCCAGTGCTCTCCCCTCAGTGCTCTTCCCCCTTCTCTCCCCAGTGCTCCCCCCCAGTGCTCTCCCCTCAGTGCTCTTCCCCCCTCTCTCCCCAGTGCTCCCCCTCAGTGCTCTCCCCTCAGCGCTCTCCCCCCCTCTCTCACCAGTGCTCTCCCCCCAGTGCTCTCCCCCCAGTGCTCTCCCCCCAGTGCTCTTCCCCCAGTGCTCTTACCCCCCAGTGCTCTCCCCCCAGTGCTCTTACCCCCCCAGTGCTATCCCCTCGGTGCTCTTCCCCCCTCTCTCCCCAGTGCTCCCCCGTGCTCTTACTCCCCCCCCCAGTGCTCTCCCCTCAGTGCTCTTCCCCCTCTCTCCCCAGTGCTCTTACCCCCCAGTGCTCTCCCCTCAGTGCTCTCCCCCCCTCTCTCCCCCTCTCTCCCCCTCTCTCCCAGTGCTCTCTCCTCAGTGCTCTTCCCCCCTCTCTCCCCAGTGCTCTCCCCTCAGTGCTCTTACCCCCCAGTGCTCTCCCCTCAGTGCTCTTCCCCCAGTGCTCCCCCCCGTCCTCTCCCCCCCCAGTGCTCTTACCCCCCCAGTGCTCTCCCCTCAGTGCTGCCCCCCAGTGCTCTTACCCCCCCAGTGCTCTCCCCTCAGTGCTCTTCCCCCCTCTCTCCCCAGTGCTCACCCCAGTGCTCTCCCCTCAGTGCTCTTCCCCCCCCTCTCACCAGTGCTCTCCCCCCAGTGCTCTTCCCCCAGTGCTCTTCCCCCAGTGCTCTCCCCTCAGTGCTCTTACCCCCCCAGTGCTCTTACCCCCCCAGTGCTCTTGCCCCCCCCCAGTGCTCTCCCCCAGTGCTCTTCCCCCTTCTCTCCCCAGTGCTCCCCCCAGTGCTCTCCCCTCAGTGCTCTTCCCCCCTCTCTCCCCAGTGCTCCCCCTCAGTGCTCTCCCCTCAGTGCTCTTCCCCCCTCTCTCACCAGTGCTCTTACCCCCCCAGTGCTCTCCCCTCAGTGCTCTTCCCCCCTCTCTCCCTAGTGCTCCCCCGTGCTCTTACCCCCCCCCCCCCCAGTGCTCTCCCCTCAGTGCTCTTCCCCCTCTCTCCCCAGTGCTCTTACCCCCCCCAGTGCTCTCCCCTCAGTGCTCTTCCCCCTCTCTCCCAGTGCTCTCCCCTCAGTGCTCTTCCCCCCTCTCTCCCCAGTGCTCTCCCTCAGTGCTCCCCCCAATGCTCTCTCCTCCCAGTGCTCTCTCCCCCCAGTGCTCTTCCCCCCAGTGCTCTCTTCCCCCAGTGCGCTCTTCCCCCCCACTCTCTCCCCAGTGCTCTCCCCTCAGTGCTCTTCCCCCAGTGCTCTTACCCCCCCAGTGCTCTCCCCCCCCCCTCCCCAGTTCTCCCCCCCAGTGCTCTCCCCTCAGTGCTCTTCCCCCAGTGATCTCCCCTTAGTGCTCTTCTCCCCCAGTGCTCTCTCCCCTCAGTGCTCTTACCCCCCCCAGTGGTCCCCCCCCCCTCCCCAGTGCTCCCCCCCAGTGCTCTCCCCCCAGTGCTCTTCCCCCCAGTGCTCTTCCCCCAGTGCTCTTACCCCCCAGTGCTCTCCCCTCAGTGCTCTTCCCCCCTCTCTCCCCAGTGCTCCCTGTGCTCTTACCCCCCCCAGTGCTCTCCCCTCAGTGCTCTTCCCCCTCTCTCCCCAGTGCTCTTACCCCCCAGTGCTCTCCCCTCAGTGCTCTTCCCTCCTCTCTCCCCAGTGCTCTCCCCCCCAGTGCTCTCCCCTCAGTGCTTTTCCCCCAATGCTCTTACCCCCCCCCCCCAGTGCTCTCCCCTCAGTGCTCTTACCCCCCAGTGCTCTCCCCCCCCGTGCTCTCCCCCCCAGTGCTCTCCCCTCAGTGCTCTTCCTCCCTCTCTCCCCAGTGCTCCCCCCCAGTGCTCTTACCCCCCCCCCCCCAGTGCTCTCCCCTCAGTGCTCTTCCCCCCTCTCTCCCCAGTGCTCACCTCAGTGCTCTCCCCTCAGTGCTCTTCCCCCCTCTCTCACCAGTGCTCTCCCCCCAGTGCTCTCCCCTCATCGCTCTTCCCCCCTCTCTCACCAGTGCTCTCCCCCCAGTGCTCTTCCCCCAGTGCTCTTCCCCCAGTGCTCTTACCCCCAGTGCTCTCCCCCCAGTGCTCTTACCCCCCCAGTGCTCTCCCCTCAGTGCTCTTCCCCCCTCTCTCCCCAGTGCTCCCCCGTGCTCTTACCCCCCCCCCCCAGTGCTCTCCCCTCAGTGCTCTTCCCCCCTCTCTCCCAGTGCTCTCCCCTCAGTGCTCTTCCCCCCTCTCTCCCCAGTGCTCTCCCCTCAGTGCTCTTTCCCCCAGTGCTCCCCCCCAATGCTCTCTCCTCCCAGTGCTCTCTTCCCCCAGTGCTCTCTTCCCCCCACTCACTCCCCAGTGCTCTTCCCTTAGCGCTCTTCCCCCAGTGCTCTTCCCTCAGCGCTCTTCCCCCAGTGCTCTCCCCTCAGTGCTCTTCCCCCAGTGCTCTCCCCTCAGTGCTCTTCTCCCCCAGTGCTCTCTCCCCTCAGTGCTCTTCCCCCAGTGCTCTTACCCCCCAGTGCTCTCCCCTCAGTGCTCTTCCCCCCTCTCTCCCCAGTGCTCCCCCCCAGTGCTCTCCCCTCAGTGCTCTTCCCCCTCTCTCCCCAGTGCCCCCCCTCAGTGCTCTCTCCTCAGTGCTCTCCCCCCCCTCTCTCACCAGTGCTCTCCCCCCAGTGCTCTTCCCCCCAGTGCCCCCCCCCCCCCAGTGCTCTTCCCCCCAGTGCTCTTCCCCCAGTGCTCTTCCCCCAGTGCTCTTCCCCCAGTGCTCTTACCCCCCAGTGCTCTTACCCCCCCAGTGCTCTCCCCTCAGTGCTCTTCCCCCCTCTCTCCCCAGTGCTCCCCGTGCTCTTACCCCCCCCCCCCCAGTGCTCTCCCTTCAGTGCTCTTCCCCCTCTCTCCCCAGTGCTCTTACCCCCCCCAGTGCTCTCCCCTCAGTGCTCTTCCCCCTCTCTCCCCAGTGCTCCCCCTCCCCAGTGCTCTCCCCTCAGTGATTTTCCCCCAATGCTCTTACACCCCCAGTGCTCTCCCCTCAGTGCTCTTCCCCCAGTGGTCTTACCCCCCAGTGCTCTCCCCCCAGTGCTCTCCCCCCCAGTGCTCTTACCCCCCCAGTGCTCTCCCCCCCAGTGCTCTTACCCTCCCCAGTGCTCTCCCCTCAGTGCTCTTCCTCCCTCTCTCCCCAGTGCTCCCCCCAGTGCTTTTACCCCCCCCCCCCCAGTGCTCTCCCCTCAGTGCTCTTCCCCCCCTCCCTCCCCAGTGCTCACCCCAGTGCTCTCCCCTCAGTGCTCTTCCCCCCCTCTCACCAGTGCTCTCCCCCAGTGCTCTTCCTCCCTCTCTCCCCAGTGCTCCCCCCCAGTGCTCTCCCCTCAGTGCTCTTCCCCCCTCCCTCCCCAGTGCTCTCCCCCCCCCCCAGTGCTCTCCCCTCAGTGATTTTCCCCCAATGCTGTTACCCCCCCAGTGCTCTCCCCTCAGTGCTCTTCCCCCAGTGCTCTTACCCCCCAGCGCTCTCCCCTCAGTGCTCTCCCCCCCAGTGCTCTTACCCCCCCCCCCCCCCAGTGCTCTACGCTCAGTGCTCTGCCTCCCTCTCTCCCCAGTGCTCCCCCCCCCAGTGCTCTTACCCCCCCCAGTGCTCTCCCCTCAGTGCTCTTCCCCCAGTGCTCTCCCCCCCAGTGCTCTCCCCCCAGTGCTCTTCCCCCTCTCTCCCCAGTGCTCCCCCGTGCTCTTACCCCCCCAGTGCTCTCCCCATAGTGCTCTTCCCCCAGTGCTCACCCCCCCAGTGCTCTTACCCCCCCAGTGCTCTCCCCTCAGTGCTCTTCCTCCCTCTCTCCCCAGTGCTCCCCCCCAGTGCTCTTACCCCCCCCCCCCAGTGCTCTCCCCTCAGTGCTCTTCCCCCCTCTCTCCCCAGTGCTCTCCCCTTAGTGCTGCTCCCCCCCTCTCACCAGTGCTCTTCCCCCCAGTGCTCTTCCCCCCAGTGCTCTCCCCCCAGTGCGTTTCCCCCCCAGTGCTCTTACCCCCCAGTGCTCTTACCCCCAGTGCTCTTACCCCCCAGTGCTCTTACCCCCCAGTGCTCTTACCCCCCCAGTGCTCTCCCATCAGTGCTCTTCCTCCCTCTCTCCCCAGTGCTCCCCCCAGTGCTCTTACCCCCCCAGTGCTCTCCCCTCAGTGCTCTTCCCCCCTCTCTCCCCAGTGCTCTCCCCTCAGTGCTGCTCCCCCCCTCTCACCAGTGCTCTTCCCCCCAGTGCTCTCCCCCCAGTGCTCTTCCCCCCCAGTGCTCTTACCCCCAGTGCTCTTACCCCCCAGTGCTCTTACCCCCTCAGCGCTCTTATCCCCCAGTGCTCTCCCCTCAGTGCTCTTCCCCCAGTGCTCTTACCCCCCCAGTGCTCTCCCCTCAGTGCTCTTACCCCCCAGTGCTCTTACCCCCCAGTGCTCTCCCTCCCAGTGCTCTTACCCCCCCCCCCCCCAGTGCTCTCCCCTCAGTGCTCTTCCCCCAGTGCTCTCCCCTCAGTGCTCTTTCCCTCAGTGCTCTTTCCCCCAGTGCTCCCCCCCAGTGCTCCCCCCCAGTGCTCTCTCCTCCCAGTGCTCTCTCCTCCCAGTGCTCTCTCCTCCCAGTGCTCTCTCCCCCCAGTGCTCTCTTCCCCCAGTGCTCTTCCCCTCAGTGCTCTTCTCCCCCAGTGCTCTCCCCCCAGTGCTCTCCCCTCAGTGCTCTTCTCCCCCAGTGCTCTCTCCCCTCAGTGCTCTTCCCCCAGTGCTCTTACCCCCCAGTGCTCTTACCCCCAGTGCTCTTACCCCCCCAGTGCTCTCCCCTCAGTGTTCTTACCCCCCAGTGCTCTTACCCCCCAGTGCTCTTACCCCCAGTGCTCTTACCCCCCCAGTGCTCTCCCCTCAGTACTCTTCCCCCTTCTCTCCCCAGTGCTCCCCCCAGTGCTCTCCCCTCAGTGCTCTTCCCCCCTCTCTCCCCAGTGCTCCCCCTCAGTGCTCTCCCCTCAGCGCTCTCCCCCCCTCTCTCACCAGTGCTCTCCCCCCAGTGCTCTCCCCCCAGTGCTCTTCCCCCAGTGCTCTTACCCCCCAGTGCTCTCCCCCCAGTGCTCTTACCCCCCCAGTGCTATCCCCTCGGTGCTCTTCCCCCCTCTCTCCCCAGTGCTCCCCCGTGCTCTTACCCCCCCCCCCCCCAAGTGCTCTCCCCTCAGTGCTCTTCCCCCTCTCTCCCCAGTGCTCTTACCCCCCCAGTGCTCTCCCCTCAGTGCTCCCCCCCCTCTCTCCCCCTCTCTCCCAGTGCTCTTACCCCCAGTGCTCTTACCCCCCCAGTGCTCTCCCCTCAGTGTTCTTACCCCCCAGTGCTCTTACCCCCCAGTGCTCTTACCCCCAGTGCTCTTACCCCCCCAGTGCTCTCCCCTCAGTACTCTTCCCCCTTCTCTCCCCAGTGCTCCCCCCCAGTGCTCTCCCCTCAGTGCTCTTCCCCCCTCTCTCCCCAGTGCTCCCCCTCAGTGCTCTCCCCTCAGCGCTCTCCCCCCCTCTCTCACCAGTGCTCTCCCCCCAGTGCTCTCCCCCCAGTGCTCTCCCCCAGTGCTCTTCCCCCAGTGCTCTTACCCCCCAGTGCTCTCCCCCCAGTGCTCTTACCCCCCCAGTGCTATCCCCTCGGTGCTCTTCCCCCCTCTCTCCCCAGTGCTCCCCCGTGCTCTTACCCCCCCCCCCCCAGTGCTCTCCCCTCAGTGCTCTTCCCCCTCTCTCCCCAGTGCTCTTACCCCCCCAGTGCTCTCCCCTCAGTGCTCTCCCCCCCTCTCTCCCCCTCTCTCCCAGTGCTCTCTCCTCAGTGCTCTTCCCCCCTCTCTCCCCAGTGCTCTCCCCTCAGTGCTCTTACCCCCCAGTGCTCTCCCCTCAGTGCTCTTCCCCCAGTGCTCCCCCCCGTGCTCTCCCCCCCCCCCCCAGTGCTCTTACCCCCCCAGTGCTCTCCCCTCAGTGCTCTTCCTCCCTCTCTCCCCAGTGCTGCCCCCCAGTGCTCTTACCCCCCCCAGTGCTCTCCCCTCAGTGCTCTTCCCCCCTCTCTCCCCAGTGCTCACCCCAGTGCTCTCCCCTCAGTGCTCTTCCCCCCCCTCTCACCAGTGCTCTCCCCCCAGTGCTCTTCCCCCAGTGCTCTTCCCCCAGTGCTCTCCCCTCAGTGCTCTTACCCCCCCAGTGCTCTTACCCCCCCAGTGCTCTTGCCCCCCCCAGTGCTCTCCCCCCAGTGCTCTTCCCCCTCTCTCCCCAGTGCTCTTACCCCCCCAGTGCTCTCCCCTCAGTGCTCTCCCCCCCTCTCTCCCCCTCTCTCCCAGTGCTCTCTCCTCAGTGCTCTTCCCCCCTCTCTCCCCAGTGCTCTCCCCTCAGTGCTCTTACCCCCCAGTGCTCTCCCCTCAGTGCTCTTCCCCCAGTGCTCCCCCCCGTGCTCTCCCCCCCCCAGTGCTCTTACCCCCCCAGTGATCTCCCCTCAGTGCTCTTCCTCCCTCTCTCCCCAGTGCTGCCCCCCAGTGCTCTTACCCCCCCAGTGCTCTCCCCTCAGTGCTCTTCCCCCCTCTCTCCCCAGTGCTCACCCCAGTGCTCTCCCCTCAGTGCTCTTCCCCCCCCCTCTCACCAGTGCTCTCCCCCCAGTGCTCTTCCCCCAGTGCTCTTCCCCCAGTGCTCTCCCCCCAGTGCTCTCCCCTCAGTGCTCTTACCCCCCCAGTGCTCTTACCCCCCCAGTGCTCTTGCCCCCCCCAGTGCTCTCCCCCCAGTGCTCTTCCCCCTTCTCTCCCCAGTGCTCCCCCCAGTGCTCTCCCCTCAGTGCTCTTCCCCCCTCTCTCCCCAGTGCTCCCCCTCAGTGCTCTCCCCTCAGTGCTCTTCCCCCCTCTCTCACCAGTGCTCTTACCCCCCCAGTGCTCTCCCCTCAGTGCTCTTCCCCCCTCTCTCCCTAGTGCTCCCCCGTGCTCTTACCCCCCCCCCCCCAGTGCTCTCCCCTCAGTGCTCTTCCCCCTCTCTCCCCAGTGCTCTTACCCCCCCCAGTGCTCTCCCCTCAGTGCTCTTCCCCCTCTCTCCCAGTGCTCTCCCCTCAGTGCTCTTCCCCCCTCTCTCCCCAGTGCTCTCCCTCAGTGCTCCCCCCCAATGCTCTCTCCCCCCAGTGCTCTTCCCCCCAGTGCTCTCTTCCCCCAGTGCGCTCTTCCCCCCCACTCTCTCCCCAGTGCTCTCCCCTCAGTGCTCTTCCCCCAGTGCTCTCCCCTCAGTGCTCTTCCCCCAGTGCTCTCCCCTCAGTACTCTTCTCCCCCAGTGCTCTCTCCCCTCAGTTCTCTTCCCCCAGTGCTCTTACCCCCCCATTGCTCTCCCCCCCCCTCCCCAGTTCTCCCCCCCAGTGCTCTCCCCTCAGTGCTCTTCCCCCAGTGATCTCCCCTTAGTGCTCTTCTCCCCCAGTGCTCTCTCCCCTCAGTGCTCTTCCCCCAGTGCTCTTACCCCCCCCAGTGGTCTCCCCCCCTCCCCAGTGCTCCCCCCCAGTGCTCTCCCCCCAGTGCTCTTCCCCCCAGTGCTCTTCCCCCCAGTGCTCTTACCCCCCAGTGCTCTCCCCCCAGTGCTCTTACCCCCCCAGTGCTCTCCCCTCAGTGCTCTTCCCCCCTCTCTCCCCAGTGCTCCCCGTGCTCTTAACCCCCCCAGTGCTCTCCCCTCAGTGCTCTTCCCCCTCTCTCCCCAGTGCTCTTACCCCCCAGTGCTCTCCCCTCAGTGCTCTTCCCTCCTCTCTCCCCAGTGCTCTCCCCCCAGTGCTCTCCCCTCAGTGCTTTTCCCCCAATGCTCTTACCCCCCCCCCCCAGTGCTCTCCCCTCAGTGCTCTTACCCCCCAGTGCTCTCCCCCCCCGTGCTCTCCCCCCCAGTGCTCTCCCCTCAGTGCTCTTCCTCCCTCTCTCCCCAGTGCTCCCCCCCAGTGCTCTTACCCCCCCCCCAGTGCTCTCCCCTCAGTGCTCTTCCCCCCTCTTTCCCCAGTGCTCACCCCAGTGCTCTCCCCTCAGTGCTCTTGCCCCCCCTCTCACCAGTGCTCTCCCCCCAGTGCTCTTCCCCCAGTGCTCTTACCCCCCCCCAGTGCTCTTACCCCCCCAGTGATCTCCCCTCAGTGCTCTTCCCCCAGTGCTCTTACCCCCCCCCCCAGTGCTCTCCCCTCAGTGCTCTTCCCCCAGTGCTCTTACCCCCCCCATTGCTCTCCCCCCAGTGCTCTTACCCCCCCAGTGCTCTCCCCTCAGTGCTCTTCCCCCTTCTCTTCCCAGTGCTCCCCCCAGTGCTCTCCCCTCAGTGCTCTTCCCCCCTCTCTCCCCAGTGCTCCCCCTCAGTGCTCTCCCCTCAGTGCTCTTCCCCCCTCTCTCACCAGTGCTCTCCCCCCCGTGCTCTCCCCTCATCGCTCTTCCCCCCTCTCTCACCAGTGCTCTCCCCCCAGTGCTCTTCCCCCAGTGCTCTTCCCCCAGTGCTCTTACCCCCAGTGCTCTCCCCCCAGTGCTCTTACCCCCCCAGTGCTCTCCCCTCAGTGCTCTTCCCCCCTCTCTCCCCAGTGCTCCCCCGTGCTCTTACCCCCCCCCCCCCCAGTGCTCTCCCCTCAGTGCTCTTCCCCCCTCTCTCCCAGTGCTCTCCCCTCAGTGCTCTTCCCCCCTCTCTCCCCAGTGCTCTCCCCTCAGTGCTCTTTCCCCCAGTGCTCCCCCCCAATGCTCTCTCCTCCCAGTGCTCTCTTCCCCCAGTGCTCTCTTCCCCCCACTCTCTCCCCAGTGCTCTTCCCTTAGCGCTCTTCCCCCAGTGCTCTTCCCTCAGCGCTCTTCCCCCAGTGCTCTCCCCTCAGTGCTCTTCCCCCAGTGCTCTCCCCTCAGTGCTCTTCTCCCCCAGTGCTCTCTCCCCTCAGTGCTCTTCCCCCAGTGCTCTTACCCCCCAGTGCTCTCCCCTCAGTGCTCTTCCCCCCTCTCTCCCCAGTGCTCCCCCCCAGTGCTCTCCCCTCAGTGCTCTTCCCCCTCTCTCCCCAGTGCCCCCCCTCAGTGCTCTCTCCTCAGTGCTCTCCCCCCCCCTCTCTCACCAGTGCTCTCCCCCCAGTGCTCTTCCCCCCAGTGCTCTTCCCCCCAGTGCTCTTCCTCCAGTGCTCTTCCCCCAGTGCTCTTCCCCCAGTGCTCTTACCCCCCAGTGCTCTTACCCCCCCAGTGCTCTCCCCTCAGTGCTCTTCCCCCCTCTCTCCCCAGTGCTCCCCGTGCTCTTACCCCCCCCCAGTGCTCTCCCTTCAGTGCTCTTCCCCCTCTCTCCCCAGTGCTCTTACCCCCCCAGTGCTCTCCCCTCAGTGCTCTTCCCCCTCTCTCCCCAGTGCTCCCCCTCCCCAGTGCTCTCCCCTCAGTGATTTTCCCCCAATGCTCTTACACCCCCAGTGCTCTCCCCTCAGTGCTCTTCCCCCAGTGCTCTTACCCCCCAGTGCTCTCCCCCCAGTGTTCTCCCCCCCAGTGCTCTTACCCCCCCAGTGCTCTCCCCCCCAGTGCTCTTACCCTCCCCAGTGCTCTCCCCTCAGTGCTCTTCCTCCCTCTCTCCCCAGTGCTCCCCCCCAGTGTTTTTACCCCCCCCCAGTGCTCTCCCCTCAGTGCTCTTCCCCCCCTCCCTCCCCAGTGCTCACCCCAGTGCTCTCCCCTCAGTGCTCTTCCCCCCCTCTCACCAGTGCTCTCCCCCAGTGCTCTTCCTCCCTCTCTCCCCAGTGCTCCCCCCCCAGTGCTCTCCCCTCAGTGCTCTTCCCCCCTCCCTCCCCAGTGCTCTCCCCCCCCCCCAGTGCTCTCCCCTCAGTGATTTTCCCCCAATGCTGTTACCCCCCCAGTGCTCTCCCCTCAGTGCTCTTCCCCCAGTGCTCTTACCCCCCAGCGCTCTCCCCTCAGTGCTCTCCCCCCCAGTGCTCTTACCCCCCCCCCCAGTGCTCTACGCTCAGTGCTCTGCCTCCCTCTCTCCCCAGTGCTCCCCCCCCAGTGCTCTTACCCCCCCCAGTGCTCTCCCCTCAGTGCTCTTCCCCCCCTCCCTCCCCAGTGCTCACCCCAGTGCTCTCCCTTCAGTGCTCTTCCCCCCCTCTCACCAGTGCTCTCCCCCAGTGCTCTTCCCCCAGTGCTCTTACCCCCCAGTGCTCTTACCCCCCAGTGCTCTTACCCCCCCAGTGCTCTCCCCTCAGTGCTCTTCCCCCCTCTCTCCCCAGTGCTCCCCGTGCTCTTACCCCCCCCCCCCCCAGTGCTCTCCCCTCAGTGCTCTTCCCCCTCTCTCCCCAGTGCTCTCCCCTCAGTGCTCTTCCCCCCTCTCTCCCCAGTGCTCTCCTCCCCAGTGCTCTCCCCTCAGTGCTTTTCCCCCAATGCTCTTACCCCCCCAGTGCTCTCCCCTCAGTGCTCTTACCCCCCAGTGCTCTCCCCCCCAGTGCTCTTGCCCCCCCAGTGCTCTCCCCTCAGTGCTCTTCCTCCCTCTCTCCCCAGTGCTCCCCCCAGTGCTCTTACCCCCCCCCCCCATTGCTCTCCCCTCAGTGCTCTTACCCCCTCTCTCCCCAGTGCTCACCCCAGTGCTCTCCCCTCAGTGCTCTTGCCCCCCCTCTCACCAGTGCTCTCCCCCCAGTGCTCTTCCCCCAGTGCTCTGACCCCCCCCAGTGCTCTTACCCCCCCAGTGATCTCCCCTCAGTGCTCTTCCCCCAGTGCTCTTACCCCCCCCCAGTGCTCTCCCCTCAGTGCTCTTCCCCCAGTGCTCTTACCCCCCCCAGTGCTCTCCCCCCCAGTGCTCTTACCCCCCCAGTGCTCTCCCCTCAGTGCTCTTCCCCCTTCTCTTCCCAGTGCTCCCCCCCAGTGCTCTCCCCTCAGTGCTCTTCCCCCCTCTCTCCCCAGTGCTCCCCCTCAGTGCTCTCCCCTCAGTGCTCTTCCCCCCTCTCTCACCAGTGCTCTCCCCCAGTGCTCTCCCCTCATCGCTCTTCCCCCCTCTCTCACCAGTGCTCTCCCCCCAGTGCTCTTCCCCCAGTGCTCTTCCCCCCAGTGCTCTCCCCCCAGTGCTCTTACCCCCCCAGTGCTCTCCCCTCAGTGCTCTTCCCCCCTCTCTCCCCAGTGCTCCCCCGTGCTCTTACCCCCCCCCAGTGCTCTCCCCTCAGTGCTCTTACCCCCCCAGTGCTCTCCCCTCAGTGCTCTTCCCCCCTCTCTCCCCAGTGCTCTCCCCTCAGTGCTCTTTCCCCCAGTGCTCCCCCCCAATGCTCTCTCCTCCCAGTGCTCTCTTCCCCCAGTGCTCTCTTCCCCCCACTCTCTCCCCAGTGCTCTTCCCTTAGCGCTCTTCCCCCAGTGCTCTTCCCTCAGCGCTCTTCCCCCAGTGCTCTCCCCTCAGTGCTCTTCCCCCAGTGCTCTCACCTCAGTGCTCTTCTCCCCCAGTGCTCTCTCCCCTCAGTGCTCTTCCCCCAGTGCTCTTACCCCCCAGTGCTCTCCCCTCAGTGCTCTTCCCCCCTCTCTCCCCACTGCTCCCCCCCAGTGCTCTTCCCCCTCTCTCCCCAGTGCCCCCCCTCAGTGCTCTCTCCTCAGTGCTCTTCCCCCCCCCTCTCTCACCAGTGCTCTCCCCCCAGTGCTCTTCCCCCCAGTGCTCTCCCCCCCAGTGCTCTTCCCCCCAGTGCTCTTCCCCCAGTGCTCTTCCCCCAGTGCTCTTCCCCCAGTGCTCTTACCCCCCAGTGCTCTTACCCCCCCAGTGCTCTCCCCTCAGTGCTCTTCCCCCCTCTCTCCCCAGTGCTCCCCGTGCTCTTACCCCCCCCCAGTGCTCTCCCTTCAGTGCTCTTCCCCCTCTCTCCCCAGTGCTCTTACCCCCCCAGTGCTCTCCCCTCAGTGCTCTTCCCCCTCTCTCCCCAGTGCTCCCCCTCCCCAGTGCTCTCCCCTCAGTGATTTTCCCCCAATGCTCTTACACCCCCAGTGCTCTCCCCTCAGTGCTCTTCCCCCAGTGCTCTTACCCCCCAGTGCTCTCCCCCCAGTGCTCCCCCCCCCAGTGCTCTCCCCCCCAGTGCTCTTACCCTCCCCAGTGCTCTCCCCTCAGTGCTCTTCCTCCCTCTCTCCCCAGTTCTCCCCCCCAGTGCTTTTACCCCCCCCCCCAGTGCTCTCCCCTCAGTGCTCTTCCCCCCCTCCCTCCCCAGTGCTCACCCCAGTGCTCTCCCCTCAGTGCTCTTCCCCCCCTCTCACCAGTGCTCTCCCCCAGTGCTCTTCCCCCAGTGCTCTTCCTCCCTCTCTCCCGAGTGCTCCCCCCCAGTGCTCTCCCCTCAGTGCTCTTCCCCCCTCCCTCCCCAGTGCTCTCCCCCCCCCAGTGCTCTCCCCTCAGTGATTTTCCCCCAATGCTCTTACCCCCCCAGTGCTCTCCCCTCAGTGCTCTTCCCCCAGTGCTCTTACCCCCCAGCGCTCTCCCCTCAGTGCTCTTCCCCCCTCCCTCCCCAGTGCTCTCCCCCCCCCAGTGCTCTCCCCTCAGTGATTTTCCCCCAATGCTCTTACCCCCCCAGTGCTCTCCCCTCAGTGCTCTTCCCCCAGTGCTCTTACCCCCAGCGCTCTCCCCTCAGTGCTCTCCCCCCCAGTGCTCTTACCCCCCCCCAGTGCTCTACGCTCAGTGCTCTGCCTCCCTCTCTCCCCAGTGCTCCCCCCCCCAGTGCTCTTACCCCCCCCCCCAGTGCTCTCCCCTCAGTGCTCTTCCCCCCCTCTCTCCCCAGTGCTCACCCCAGTGCTCTCCCTTCAGTGCTCTTCCCCCCCTCTCACCAGTGCTCTCCCCCAGTGCTCTTCCCCCAGTGCTCTTACCCCCCAGTGCTCTTACCCCCCAGTGCTCTTACCCCCCCAGTGCTCTCCCCTCAGTGCTCTTCCCCCCTCTCTCCCCAGTGCTCCCCGTGCTCTTACCCCCCCCCCCCCAGTGCTCTCCCCTCAGTGCTCTTCCCCCTCTCTCCCCAGTGCTCTCCCCTCAGTGCTCTTCCCCCCTCTCTCCCCAGTGCTCTCCTCCCCAGTGCTCTCCCCTCAGTGCTTTTCCCCCAATGCTCTTACCCCCCCAGTGCTCTCCCCTCAGTGCTCTTACCCCCCAGTGCTCTCCCCCCCAGTGCTCTCCCCTCAGTGCTCTTCCTCCCTCTCTCCCCAGTGCTCCCCCCAGTGCTCTTACCCCACCAGTGCTCTCCCCTCAGTGCTCTTCCCCCCCCCCTCTCACCAGTGCTCTCCCCCCAGTGTTCTTCCCCCAGTGTTCTTCCCCCTCAGTGCTCTTACCCCCCCCCTCCCAGTGCTCTCCCCTCAGTGCTCTTCCCCCCTCTCCCCCCAGTGCTCTCCCCTCAGTGCTTTTCCCCCAATGCTCTTACCCCCCCAGTGCTCTCCCCTCAGTGCTCTTCCCCCAGTGCTCTTCCCCCAGTGCTCTTCCCCCAGTGCTCTCCCCCCAGTGCTCTCCCCCCCCAGTGCCCCCCCCCAGTGCTCTTACCCCCAGTGCTCTTCCCTCAGTGCTCTTCCTCCCTCTCTCCCCAGTGCTCCCCCCAGTGCTCTTACCCCCCCCCCCCCCCAGTGCTCTCCCCTCAGTGCTCTTCCCCCCTCTCCCCCCAGTACTCTCCCCTCAGTGCTTTTCCCCCAATGCTCTTACCCCCCCAGTGCTCTCCCCTCAGTGCTCTTCCCCCAGTGCTCTTCCCCCAGTGCCCCCCCAGTGCTCTCCCCCCCAGTGCCCGCCCCAGTGCTCTCCCCTCAGTGCTCTTCCTCCCTCTCTCCCCAGTGCTCCCCCCCAGTGCTCTTACCCCCCCCCCCCCCCGTGCTCTCCCCTCAGTGCTCTCCCCCCCCCTCTCACCAGTGATCTCCCCCCAGTGCTCTTCCCCCAGTGCTCTTCCCCCCCAGTGCTCTTATCCCCCCCCCCCCAGTGCTCTCCCATCAGTGCTCTTCCCCCCTCTCTCCCCAGTGTTCTCCCCCCCAGTGCTCTCCCCTCAGTGCTTTTCCCCAATGCTCTTACCCTCCCAGTGCTCACCCCAGTGCTCTCCCCTCAGTGCTCTTCCCCCCTCTCACCAGTGCTCTCCCCCCAGTGCTCTCCCCTCAGTGCTCTTATCCCCCAGTGCTCTCCCCTCAGTGCTCTTCCCCAGTGCTCTTACCCCCCCAGTGCTCTGTCCCCAGTGCTCCCCGTGCTCTTACCCCCCCCAGTGCTCTCCCATCAGTGCTCTTCCCCCTCTCTCCCCAGTGCTCTTACCCCCCCCCCCAGTGCTCTCCCCTCAGTGCTCTTCCCCCTCTCTCCCCAGTGCTCTCCCCCCCCAGTGCTCTCCCCTCAGTGATTTTCCCCCAATGCTCTTACCCCCCCAGTGCTCTCCCCTCAGTGCTCCTCCCCCAGTGCTCTTACCCCCCAGTGCTCTTACCCCCCAGTGCTCTCCCCCCCAGTGCTCTTACCCCCCCCCCCCAGTGCTCTCCCCTCAGTGCTCTTCCTCCCTCTCTCCCCAGTGCTCCCCCCCCCGTGCTCTTACCCCCCCCAGTGCTCTCCCCTCAGTGCTCTTCCCCCTCCCTCCCCAGTGCTCACCCCAGTGCTCTCCCCTCAGTGCTCTTCCCCCCCCCTCTCACCAGTGCTCTCCCCCAGTGCTCTTCCCCCAGTGCTCTTACCCCCCCCCAGTGCTCTTACCCCCCAGTGCTCTCCCATCAGTGCTCTTCCCCCCTCTCTCCCCAGTGTTCTCCCCCCCAGTGCTCTCCCCTCAGTGCTTTTCCCCAATGCTCTTACCCCCCCAGTGCTCACCCCAGTGCTCTCCCCTTCAGTGCTCTTCCCCCCTCTCACCAGTGCTCTCCCCCCAGTGCTCTCCCCTCAGTGCTCTTATCCCCCAGTGCTCTCCCCTCAGTGCTCTTCCCCAGTGCTCTTACCCCCCCAGTGCTCTCTCCCCAGTGCTCCCCGTGCTCTTACCCCCCCCAGTGCTCTCCCATCAGTGCTCTTCCCCCTCTCTCCCCAGTGCTCTTACCCCCCCCCCCAGTGCTCTCCCCTCAGTGCTCTTCCCCCTCTCTCCCCAGTGCTCCCCCCCCCCAGTGCTCTCCCCTCAGTGATTTTCCCCCAATGCTCTTACCCCCCCAGTGCTCTCCCCTCAGTGCTCCTCCCCCAGTGCTCTTACCCCCCAGTGCTCTTACCCCCCAGTGCTCTCCCCCCCAGTGCTCTTACCCCCCCCCCCCCCCAGTGCTCTCCCCTCAGTGCTCTTCCTCCCTCTCTCCCCAGTGCTCCCCCCCCAGTGCTCTTACCCCCCCCCCCCCAGTGCTCTCCCCTCAGTGCTCTTCCCCCTCCCTCCCCAGTGCTCACCCCAGTGCTCTCCCCTCAGTGCTCTTCCCCCCCCTCTCACCAGTGCTCTCCCCCAGTGCTCTTCCCCCAGTGCTCTTACCCCCCCCCCCAGTGCTCTTACCCCCCAGTGCTCTCCCCTCAGTGCTCTTCCTCCCTCTCTCCCCAGTGCTCCCCCCCCCCAGTGCTCTTACCCCCCCCAGTGCTCTCCCCTCAGTGCTCTTCCCCCCTCCCTCCCCAGTGTTCACCCCAGTGCTCTCCCCTCAGTGCTCTTCCCCTCTCTCACCAGTGCTCTTCCCCCAGTGCTCTTCCCCCAGTGCTCTTACCCCCCAGTGCTCTTACCCCCAGTGCTCTTACCCCCCCAGTGCTCTTACCCCCCCAGTGCTCTCCCCTCAGTGCTCTTCCCCCCTCTCTCCCCAGTGCTCCCTGTGCTCTTACCCCCCCCCCCCCCAGTGCTCTCCCCTCAGTGCTCTTCCCCCTCTCTCCCCAGTGCTCTTACCCCCCCAGTGCTCTCCCCTCAGTGCTCTTCCCCCCTCTCTCCCCAGTGCTCTCCTCCCCAGTGCTCTCCCCTCAGTGCTTTTCCCCCAATGCTCTTACCCCCCCAGTGCTCTCCCCTCAGTGCTCTTACCCCCCAGTGCTCTCCCCTCAGTGCTCTCCCCCCAGTGCTCTTGCCCCCCCCCCCCAGTGCTCTCCCCTCAGTGCTCTTCCCAGTGCTCCCCCCAGTGCTCTTACCCCCCCAGTGCTCTCCCCTCAGTGCTCTTCCCCCCTCTCTCCCCAGTGCTCCCCCGTGCTCTTACCCCCCCCCCCCCAGTGCTCTCCCCTCAGTGCTCTTCCCCCCTCTCTCCCAGTGCTCTCCCCTCAGTGCTCTTCCCCCCTCTCTCCCCAGTGCTCTCCCCTCAGTGCTCTTTCCCCCAGTGCTCCCCCCCAATGCTCTCTCCTCCCAGTGCTCTCTTCCCCCAGTGCTCTCTTCCCCCCACTCTCTCCCCAGTGCTCTTCCCTTAGCGCTCTTCCCCCAGTGCTCTTCCCTCCGCGCTCTTCCCCCAGTGCTCTCCCCTCAGTGCTCTTCCCCCAGTGCTCTCCCCTCAGTTCTCTTCTCCCCCAGTGCTCTCTCCCCTCAGTGCTCTTCCCCCAGTGCTCTTACCCCCCAGTGCTCTCCCCTCAGTGCTCTTCCCGCCTCTCTCCCCAGTGCTCCCCCCCAGTGCTCTCCCCTCAGTGCTCTTCCCCCTCTCTCCCCAGTGCCCCCCCTCAGTGCTCTCTCCTCAGTGCTCTCACCCCCCCTCTCTCACCAATGCTCTCCCCCCAGTGCTCTTCCCCCCAGTGCTCTCCCCCCCAGTGCTCTTCCCCCCAGTGCTCTTCCTCCAGTGCTCTTCCCCCAGTGCTCTTCCCCCAGTGCTCTTACCCCCCAGTGCTCTTACCCCCCCAGTGCTCTCCCCTCAGTGCTCTTCCCCCCTCTCTCCCCAGTGCTCCCCGTGCTCTTACCCCCCCAGTGCTCTCCCTTCAGGGCTCTTCCCCCTCTCTCCCCAGTGCTCTTACCCCCCCCAGTGCTCTACCCTCAGTGCTCTTCCCCCTCTCTCCCCAGTGCTCCCCCCCCCCCAGTGCTCTCCCCTCAGTGATTTTCCCCCAATGCTCTTACACCCCCAGTGCTCTCCCCTCAGTGCTCTTCCCCCAGTGCTCTTACCCCCCAGTGCTCTCCCCCCAGTGTTCTCCCCCCCAGTGCTCTTACCCCCCCAGTGCTCTCCCCCCCAGTGCTCTTACCCTCCCCAGTGCTCTCCCCTCAGTGCTCTTCCTCCCTCTCTCCCCAGTGCTCCCCCCCAGTGCTCTCCCCTCAGTGCTCTTCCCCCCTCTCTCCCCAGTGCTCCCCCTCAGTGCTCTCCCCTCAGTGCTCTTCCCCCCTCTCTCACCAGTGCTCTCCCCCTAGTGCTCTCCCCTCATCGCTCTTCCCCCCTCTCTCACCAGTGCTCTCCCCCAGTGCTCTTCCCCCAGTGCTCTTCCCCCAGTGCTCTTACCCCAGTGCTCTCCCCCCAGTGCTCTTACCCCCCAGTGCTCTCCCCTCAGTGCTCTTCCCCCCTCTCTCCCCAGTGCTCCCCGTGCTCTTACCCCCCCCCCCCCCAGTGCTCTCCCCTCAGTGCTCTTCCCCCCTCTCTCCCAGTGCTCTCCCCTCAGTGCTCTTTCCCCCAGTGCTCCCCCCCAATGCTCTCTCCTCCCAGTGCTCTCTTCCCCCAGTGCTCTCTTCCCCCCACTCTCTCCCCAGTGCTCTTCCCTTAGCGGCTCTTCCCCCAGTGCTCTTCCCTCAGCGCTCTTCCCCCAGTGCTCTCCCCTCAGTGCTCTTCCCCCAGTGCTCTCCCTCAGTGCTCTTCTCCCCCAGTGCTCTCTCCCCTCAGTGCTCTTCCCCCAGTGCTCTTACCCCCCAGTGCTCTCCCCTCAGTGCTCTTCCCCCCTCTCTCCCCCTGCTCCCCCCCAGTGCTCTCCAGGCTCTCCCCTCAGTGCTCTTCCCCCTCTCTCCCCAGTGCCCCCCCTCAGTGCTCTCTCCTCAGTGCTCTTCCCCCCCCCCCCCTCCTCTCACCAGTGCTCTCCCCCCAGTGCTCTTCCCCCCAGTGCTCTCCCCCCAGTGCTCTTCCCCCCAGTGCTCTTCCCCCAGTGCTCTTCCCCCAGTGCTCTTCCCCCAGTGCTCTTACCCCCCAGTGCTCTTACCCCCCCAGTGCTCTCCCCTCAGTGCTCTTCCCCCCTCTCTCCCAAGTGCTCCCCGTGCTCTTACCCCCCCCAGTGCTCTCCCTTCAGTGCTCTTCCCCCTCTCTCCCCAGTGCTCTTACCCCCCCAGTGCTCTCCCCTCAGTGCTCTTCCCCCTCTCTCCCCAGTGCTCCCCCTCCCCAGTGCTCTCCCCTCAGTGATTTTCCCCCAATGCTCTTACACCCCCAGTGCTCTCCCCTCAGTGCTCTTCCCCCAGTGCTCTTACCCCCCAGTGCTCTCCCCCCAGTGCTCTCCCCCCCAGTGCTCTTACCCCCCCAGTGCTCTCCCCCCCAGTGCTCTTACCCTCCCCAGTGCTCTCCCCTCAGTGCTCTTCCTCCTCTCTCCCCCAGTTCTCCCCCCAGTGCTTTTACCCCCCCCCCCAGTGCTCTCCCCTCAGTGCTCTTCCCCCCCTCCCTCCCCAGTGCTCATCCCAGTGCTCTCCCCTCAGTGCTCTTCCCCCCCTCTCACCAGTGCTCTCCCCCAGTGCTCTTCCCCCAGTGCTCTTCCTCCCTCTCTCCCGAGTGCTCCCCCCCAGTGCTCTCCCCTCAGTGCTCTTCCCCCCTCCCTCCCCAGTGCTCTCCCCCCCCCCAGTGCTCTCCCCTCAGTGATTTTCCCCCAATGCTCTTACCCCCCCAGTGCTCTCCCCTCAGTGCTCTTCCCCCAGTGCTCTTACCCCCCAGCGCTCTCCCCTCAGTGCTCTCCCCCCCAGTGCTCTTACCCCCCCCCCAGTGCTCTACGCTCAGTGCTCTGCCTCCCTCTCTCCCCAGTGCTCCCCCCCCAGTGCTCTTACCCCCCCCCAGTGCTCTCCCCTCAGTGCTCTTCCCCCCCTCCCTCCCCAGTGCTCACCCAGTGCTCTCCCTTCAGTGCTCTTCCCCCCCTCTCACCAGTGCTCTCCCCCAGTGCTCTTCCCCCAGTGCTCTTACCCCCCAGTGCTCTTACCCCCCCAGTGCTCTTACCCCCCAGTGCTCTCCCCTCAGTGCTCTTCCCCCCTCTCTCCCCAGTGCTCCCCGTGCTCTTACCCCCCCCCCCCCTCCCAGTGCTCTCCCCTCAGTGCTCTTCCCCCTCTCTCCCCAGTGCTCTCCCCTCAGTGCTCTTCCCCCCTCTCTCCCCAGTGCTCTCCTCCCCAGTGCTCTCCCCTCAGTGCTTTTCCCCCAATGCTCTTACCCCCCCAGTGCTCTCCCCTCAGTGCTCTTACCCCCCAGTGCTCTCCCCCCCCAGTGCTCTTGCCCCCCCAGTGCTCTCCCCTCAGTGCTCTTCCTCCCTCTCTCCCCAGTGCTCCCCCCAGTGCTCTTACCCCCCCAGTGCTCTCCCCTCAGTGCTCTTCCCCCCCCCCCCCTCTCACCAGTGCTCTCCCCCCAGTGCTCTTCCCCCAGTGTTCTTCCCCCTCAGTGCTCTTACCCCCCCCCCCAGTGCTCTCCCCTCAGTGCTTTTCCCCCAATGCTCTTACCCCCCCAGTGCTCTCCCCTCAGTGCTCTTCCCCCAGTGCTCTTCCCCCAGTGCTCTTCCCCCTGTGCTCTCCCCCCAGTGCCCCCCCCCCAGTGCTCTCCCCCCCCAGTGCCCCCCCCCAGTGCTCTTACCCCCAGTGCTCTCCCCTCAGTGCTCTTCCTCCCTCTCTCCCCAGTGCTCCCCCCAGTGCTCTTACCCCCCCCCCCACCCCCAGTGCTCTCCCCTCAGTGCTCTTCCCCCCTCTCCCCCCAGTGCTCTCCCCTCAGTGCTTTTCCCCCAATGCTCTTACCCCCCCCAGTGCTCTCCCCTCAGTGCTCTTCCCCCAGTGCTCTCCCCTCAGTGCTCTTCCCCCAGTGCTCTTCCCCCAGTGCCCCCCCCCCCAGTGCTCTCCCCCCCCCAGTGCCCCCCCAGTGCTCTCCCCTCAGTGCTCTTCCTCCCTCTCTCCCCAGTGCTCCCCCCCAGTGCTCTTACCCCCCCCCCCCAGTGCTCTCCCCTCAGTGCTCTCCCCCCCTCTCACCAGTGCTCTCCCCCCAGTGCTCTTCCCCCAGTGCTCTTCCCCCCCAGTGCTCTCCCATCAGTGCTCTTCCCCCCTCTCTCCCCAGTGTTCTCCCCCCCAGTGCTCTCCCCTCAGTGCTTTTCCCCAATGCTCTTACCCTCCCAGTGCTCACCCCAGTGCTCTCCCCTCAGTGCTCTTCCCCCTCTCACCAGTGCTCTCCCCCCAGTGCTCTCCCCTCAGTGCTCTTATCCCCCAGTGCTCTCCCCTCAGTGCTCTTCCCCAGTGCTCTTACCCCCCCAGTGCTCTCTCCCCAGTGCTCCCCGTGCTCTTACCCCCCCCCAGTGCTCTCCCCATCAGTGCTCTTCCCCCTCTCTCCCCAGTGCTCTTACCCCCCCCCCAGTGCTCTCCCCTCAGTGCTCTTCCCCCTCTCTCCCCAGTGCTCTCCCCCCCCAGTGCTCTCCCCTCAGTGATTTTCCCCCAATGCTCTTACCCCCCCAGTGCTCTCCCCTCAGTGCTCCTCCCCAGTGCTCTTACCCCCCAGTGCTCTTACCCCCCAGTGCTCTCCCCCCCAGTGCTCTTACCCCCCCCCCCCAGTGCTCTCCCCTCAGTGCTCTTCCTCCCTCTCTCCCCAGTGCTCCCCCCCCCGTGCTCTTACCCCCCCCCCCCAGTGCTCTCCCCTCAGTGCTCTTCCCCCTCCCTCCCCAGTGCTCACCCCAGTGCTCTCCCCTCAGTGCTCTTCCCCCCCCCTCACCAGTGCTCTCCCCCAGTGCTCTTCCCCAGTGCTCTTACCCCCCCCCCCAGTGCTCTTACCCCCCAGTGCTCTCCCATCAGTGCTCTTCCCCCCTCTCTCCCCAGTGTTCTCCCCCCCAGTGCTCTCCCCTCAGTGCTTTTACCCAATGCTCTTACCCCCCCAGTGCTCACCCCAGTGCTCTCCCCTCAGTGCTCTTCCCCCCTCTCACCAGTGCTCTCCCCCCAGTGCTCTTATCCCCCAGTGCTCTCCCCTCAGTGCTCTTCCCCAGTGCTCTTACCCCCCCAGTGCTTTCTCCCCAGTGCTCCCCGTGCTCTTACCCCCCCCCCCAGTGCTCTCCCATCAGTGCTCTTCCCCCTCTCTCCCCAGTGCTCTTACCCCCCCCCCCAGTGCTCTCCCCTCAGTGCTCTTCCCCCTCTCTCCCCAGTGCTCTCCCCCCCCCAGTGCTCTCCCCTCAGTGATTTTTCCCCCAATGCTCTTACCCCCCCAGTGCTCTCCCCTCAGTGCTCCTCCCCCAGTGCTCTTACCCCCCAGTGCTCTTACCCCCCAGTGCTCTCCCCCCAGTGCTCTCCCCCCCAGTGCTCTTACCCCCCCCCCCAGTGCTCTCCCCTCAGTGCTCTTCCTCCCTCTCTCCCCAGTGCTCCCCCCCCCAGTGCTCTTACCCCCCCCCCCAGTGCTCTCCCCTCAGTGCTCTTCCCCCTCCCTCCCCAGTGCTCACCCCAGTGCTCTCCCCTCAGTGCTCTTCCCCCCCCTCTCACCAGTGCTCTCCCCAGTGCTCTTCCCCCAGTGCTCTTACCCCCCCCCCCCAGTGCTCTTACCCCCCAGTGCTCTCCCCTCAGTGCTCTTCCTCCCTCTCTCCCCAGTGCTCCCCCCCCAGTGCTCTTACCCCCCCCAGTGCTCTCCCCTCAGTGCTCTTCCCCCCTCCATCCCCAGTGTTCACCCCAGTGCTCTCCCCTCAGTGCTCTTCCCCCTCTCACCAGTGCTCTTCCCCCAGTGCTCTTCCCCCAGTGCTCTTACCCCCCATGCTCTTACCCCCCCAGTGCTCTTACCCCCCAGTGCTCTCCCCTCAGTGCTCTTCCCCCTCTCTCCCCAGTGCTCCCTGTGCTCTTACCCCCCCCCCCCAGTGCTCTCCCCTCAGTGCTCTTCCCCCTCTCTCCCCAGTGCTCTTACCCCCCCAGTGCTCTCCCATCAGTGCTCTTCCCCCCTCTCTCCCCAGTGCTCTCCTCCCCAGTGCTCTCCCCTCAGTGCTTTTCCCCCAATGCTCTTACCCCCCCAGTGCTCTCCCCTCAGTGCTCTTACCCCCCAGTGCTCTCCCCTCAGTGCTCTCCCCCCCCAGTGCTCTTGCCCCCCCCCCCAGTGCTCTCCCCTCAGTGCTCTTCCCAGTGCTCCCCCCAGTGCTCTTACCCCCCCAGTGCTCTCCCCTCAGTGCTCTTCCCCCCTCTCTCCCCAGTGCTCACCCCAGTGGTCTCCCCTCAGTGCTCTTCCCCCCCCTCTCACCAGTGCTCTCCCCCCAGTGCTCTTCCCCCAGTGCTCTTCCCCCCCAGTGCTCTTACCCCCCCAGTGCTCTCCCCTCAGTGCTCTTCCCCCTCTCTCCCCAGTGCTCTCCCCCCCAGTGCTCTCCCCTCAGTGCTTTTCCCCCAATGCTCTTACCCCCCAGTGCTCTCCCCTCAGTGCTCTTCCCCCAGTGCTCTTACCCCCCAGTGCTCTCCCCCCAGTGCCCCCCAGTGCTCCCCCCCCAGTGCTCTTACCCCCCAGTGCTCTCCCCTCAGTGCTCTTCCTCCCTCTCTCCCCAGTGCTCCCCCCCAGTGCTCTTACCCCCCCCGTGCTCTCCCCTCAGTGCTCTTCCCCCTCTCTCCCCAGTGCTCACCCCAGTGCTCTCCCCTCAGTGCTCTCCCCCCCCTCTCACCAGTGCTCTCCCCCCAGTGCTCTTCCCCCAGTGCTCTTCCCCCCCAGTGCTCTTACCCCCCCCCCCAGTGCTCTCCCCTCAGTGCTCTTCCCCCCTCTCTCCCCAGTGCTCTCCCCCCAGTGCTCTTCTCCCCCAGTGCTTCCCCCCCCCCCCCCCCCAGTGCTCTTCCCCTTCAGTGCTCTCCCCACCGGTGCTCTCTCTCCCTCTCAGTGCTCTCCCCCCAGTGTTCTTCCCCCCGTTCTCCCCCCCAGTGCACTTTGCCCCCAGTGCTCTCCCCCCAGTGCTCTCCCCTCAGTGCTCTCCCCAGGGGCTCTCCCCCCAGGGCTCTCCCCTCAGTGCTCTTCCCCCCCATTCTCCCCACCCCTGTTCTTTCTGGCCCCATGGTGCTCTCAAGCCCCACCCATCACTCTCCTGCCCCCCCGTGCTCTCTCCCCCTGTTCTTTTTGGCTCCCCCAGCACTCTCCACTCCCCACCCCTTTACTCTCAACTCCCCCCTGAATTTTGCCCCCACCCATGTGCTCTCCAGTCCCCGATTCTTTACACCCCTGTTCTGTTCTTTCTTGCCACCACTGGGGCTCTCAAGCTCCCCCCCATTGCTCTCCACTCCCCCCGCTCTTTTATCCCCCCAGTACTCTCCAGCCCTGTGCTCTCCAACCCTGTTTTTCTGCCCCCCCCCAGTGCTCTTCGCCACCCCACACTCTTAGCCCCACCCAGTGCCTCTCAGTCTACCGTGCTCTCTGTGTTCTTTTTGGCCCCCCCAGTGCTCTCAAGTTCCCCCCAGAGCTCCCCGCTCCCCCTGCTCTTGCCCCCACCCATGTGTTCTCCAACCCCCGCCAGTACTCTGTGCTCCCCCTTCTCTCCAGCTCCCACCCAGTGCTCTCCACTTCCCCAGGACCAGAGGACAGGCTGACTGGGGCCGGAAAATGAGGACGGCTGAAGGTGCAGGTGGCCAGGGACCACTCCATCTCACAGCAAACAGATCCTCTGGAAGGAGCACCGTCCCCATCCAAAACAAGAACAGACCCTGCCTGCTGCTGGCCATCATGGATATCCTGCTGGCATGCATGGTACTGTACCGAGCATCAACAACACACCTTCCCACAGACAGGGACTGCAGACTGGGACATGGGGCACAGGAGGGGCTGCATTCATGGGCACAGTGAGGCTGCATTCCTGGCACAGTAAAGCTGCATTTGATGGGCACAATGAGGCTGCAATGGTGGGCACAGTGAGGCCGCATTTGTGGGCACAGTGAGACTACATTCACGGGCAGAGTAAAGCTGCATTTGGTGGGCAAAATGAGGCTGCATTGATGGGCACTGGCGAGGCTGCATTGAGCTCTTGCATCAAGTCTGCAGTGTCTCACCATCTCCTGTATCATGTCTGCAGTCTCTGAGGGATTCTGGAGAGGAGTCAAGAGTGGGAGTGCCACCAGGATGGGGGTCATGGGAGAAGTCAGACTTGTGTGGACTGTGGAGAGGAGACTATAGGATAAAACCAGAGCCACCAAGCTGGAGCCGACTGACTGAGCCCTGCACACTGCACCTGAGAGGAGGTCAGTGACAGCACCGTCAGGCCAGTCTGAAGTGGGGGGGGGGGGGTGACTGATGTAAGGGGGAGTTAATACGATAATGTAAGGGGGTGTAACCCACCCCCCCCCCCTTACCTTAGTGTATTCTTTCTGCAGAAGGTGGTCCCCTCCCCCACGTTCTGAGTTCCCTCCAGGATGATTGACCACTTACCACTTTTAACTGGAATTTACATGTATATATATATATATATATATATATATATATATATATATATATATATATATATATATATATATATATATATAAGCTCTGTGGGATTTCATATCTATATATAATACACCCTTTATCAAATGTGCTTTAAAATGTATGGTTTTTGCTTTCATGAACAAGGAAATAATGACGTTATGCTGTTGGGCTGGTATAATAATGCTGTGGGGCTGGTATGAAATTTTTGTCCAGATCTCATTTTTATTCCCAGTCCGGCCCTGGTAATAGGTAAATGTACATATCTTTCTTCTACAGGCTAGTAAATAAAGGACTTAGGATGGGGGTGGGAGCAGGTTTAAGATTAGAGGATTTAGACCAGACTTCCACTTTAAATAGTTTAAAGGTGAATCGCAATAAGAGATTGATTGGTTTGCGCAAAAGTTATAACGTTTACAAAATATGGGATAGTTTTATGCCATTTTTATTCATTTTTTGGCACCATTGTCATTTATACAGCAATCAGTGCTATACAAATGCAGTGATTCCTGTGTAAATGACACCGGCAGTGAAGGGGTTAACCAGGGGGTGGCAGTGTAGGGGTTAAGTGTTCCTAGCGGCATGTTATTAACTGTGGGGGGCTGGGCTTTGTGTTAGTGAACACTGATCTCTGCTCCAATCACATGGAGCAGAGATCAGCGTCACTTGTTGCTAGACAGAATGGGGAGATGCTGTTTACAAAGGCAGCTCCCCGTTCAGCCACCCTGTGAGATGATCGCGGGTATCCCCGCAGCGATCGAGTCCACGGGACCCGCGACCAGACTCACGGGTTTCCTGACCGGCACACGAGCACGCCGCCGGCGGCACGCACGCAATGGCAGGGCGGCATATAAAAATGGACGTACCTGTATGCCAATATGCCTGCCCTTGCCATTCTGTCGACGTACATCGGTGTGCGCCGGTCGGGAACTGTTTAATATCATGAATAGAAGTAAATTCATACAGGATATATATAAATGGGTAGAATAAAAAGATGGTACATATATGTATGAACCATCACATAACATACAGGCATCGGGTGTACCCGACACATTTCGCAAGGCCCAGCTCGCTCTTCAGGGGTAGATGTGTATGAAATGTACCTATGGT